>NC_135535.1:136440917-138840917 GCF_045843805.1 Urocitellus parryii | reverse complement strand
AATAAAATCCATACCCAGGTAACTTTTGCTCTCTTTGACTGCATGCCTGTCAATTTAATGATCAGCCCAGTCATTTTAGGGAAAACTATACTGTGAGAAATCAGCTATAATTGAACAGATCATTTTAGCTGTGCCTGATTTGTAAAATGTTTCTACATTTAACATTTTTGCAGGCAGTGCTGCTGTACCTGAGTTTGTCAGATAAATATTAAGAGATCACCTAAAAGTTTTTTCAGCTTAAGCTTAAAGAAAAAAAGTAATGCAATAGAAATTGACACTTCTCAACCTAAACAAATTGGATTCTAGAATCCTCCTTTTCTCAAAAGAAGTAGGATGAAGAACAGATTTTATAATATGTGGATTCTAACCATTATACAATTGCTTCTATAATATTTTCTTCCATAATACCGTTTCTATATTTTACCAAGTTTTTCCTAACTGTATGCATATACTGGTGAGCACAACCCCAAAAGAGTCAAGGGTTCCAGGTATAATTGTTATATAAAATACATGATACTCAACTAAATATGTTGAGTTATACTCAATTAAATATACTCAACTAATGGTTACCATTACCTGATTACTGTTAGTACTAGACTCAGTTTTATTACTTTCTTTTAATTTACTCAGTTTATGAAAGATCTTAATATTAGAGTTTATATTAATACCTGATGGGAATGTCAGAATGAAATCAAACACTACAAAAAAATCATAGGTAATAAATGAAAAAATAGCTGCAATTGCAATTGTAGCAATCACTTGTTATATTTGATATATATCAACAAATATGCTAAAGACATTTCTTATCTTTTTATTAGAAAAATCCACATTGCTGGTTATCCTCACCCTACCCCATAGTCTTCACTCAGACATTTAGCTTTTAAAACAGTGCTATTATTCATTTTAAGTCATTTATTTAAAGAATTAAGCAAAACTAACAACAACAAAAACAGACCTGGTAAAGCTAAATGTCTGTCCAGAGCTATTTAGAAGTAGAAATATGTGACCTATTTGATACATGTAGTTGGTTGAAGAAACACTGATTGGACTAACATTTGTGAGCTCTTATTTTCATAATTTCCCTGTCATTAATAAGAGATTTGAAGAAATGAGATTCCTATAACATGCATTTCATCCCTAAAATATCTATGTCAGTTTTACCATTATAAATTCAGTGTAGGAGAAACATATTGAATGGTGTTGTGTTAACACTAATCAGTGCCTAAAAAAGCTTACAGTGAGATAAGAAGGACTCTAAAGAATGTGATAATAGAGGCTATACAGAGGGGAAGTTGGTCTCTTCCCTTATCTCCAGTCTTTAGGTGAGGAGCAAAACAAAGTGACTTGCTTGGAAAGTAAAAGATTGTTTATAAAATACCTGAAGAAATCCACCCACACAGCAGCATAAAGCCTATCTTATATATTCCCCCTGTATGTAGGTACAGTGTGATCCTCCATCATATCCTGGCCTGCTACTTCCAAGGAGTGTGTGAGGAATGAAATGTCCAATGAAACTTCATTGGGTTCCAAGTTCTTCCTTTGGGATCCATAAACAGTACACTGGGGAACCTGAAGCCCTGGAGCAAAACAAATGGCTTCTTTGTCTAATATTTGGACATTAAAGGGGACAAGAGATAAACCTATGCCACATAGGGCTTATAAACTGATATAGTTCTTCAAAGTACAGCAATTTTACGATGCACTCAAGTTTTAAAAACACCGATCTAATAGAAAGGATGAGAAAAATAAATAATAGTGTAAGAACTGGCACAACAGTTAAAAGGTATAATGAGGTCATACTATGTGGTTGATATAAAGTGTTTAAGAAGGAAGCAACATGTGAGTTGAGTCTAAACAACGATGGTAAGTGGATAAATGATATAGAATAGTGTCACATTAGCTCCGGAAAGAGTGAACAGATTGTGTGGGAGCTAATGCAGGAAACAGCAGCAGTATTATGAAAAGGTTTAAAGACCAGTAAGAAGAGGTTGTAGTGGTGTTGTCAAATAGTTTCTCTAACCACTTCTAAGACTACAGAGGAAAAGAATTGGAGCTGGTACTTTACACACTAAAGAACTTGCTAGGGATTCATCCCTGGCTTCCCCCCTCCCATTTATCTGATGGAGCCCTAGCCCCCAGTATACCTGACTATATTTGGATATTTGGAGATAGGGCTTTCAGGAGGTAATTAAAGTTAAGTGAGGTCATTAAAAAAGAAAAAAAAAAAAAAAGCATAACTCATGGTCTTGCAGGAGATGAAGAGAAAGACCATATCAGAACGCAATCAGAAGGTGGCTATCTGCAAGCCAATAATGGAGTTCTCATCTGAATCAAAACATGGGCACTCTGACCTTGATTTCATCCTCCACATCTGGGAGAAAATAAACTTCTGTTGCTTCAACTGCCTAAAAAATTTTATTTATTATTATTATTATTATTTGTATTATTATTATTTGTAGTGTTCTATATGGAACCTAAGGCCTTGCACATGCTAGGCAAGTGCTCTACCAGTGCACCACAGCCTCAGCCGTCTATGGTACTTTATTATGGTAGCATAAGAATAGTAAGACAGAATTGAAATAAAAATCATTGTGCATTTTCTCACAGATGCTAGATATTACAACCCACACTTCCCAGTTCAGTACTCATTTCTGAAATGTCGTTGGTATGATGTGCACATATTTCATAATCTCATCTTTTCAATTTCAAAGCTTATTCTGTCTCTCAACTAATGAAAAACAGGTCACTTGTATTCAAGTTCATTAAAGCTTATTTGAAATAACAATGGACAGACACTATGTATATAGTCTAAGCAAAAGTGAAATGAGATAGCAAATTTTAGCTGCATTTTCCTTCCTTCTTTCAGCATCAATAAATTAGGTGTTGGATCAAATGTAATATGAAATAGTGAAATATATTCATCAGAGAAATTTCAAGAATAATGAAAATTCTAGTAGCATATGATTATATGCTATTTTGAGGGCTTCTCATGTCCTTTGTTGGCTGAATAGTGGAACTGTACACTTGTGAGTTTATAAATTTGCATAACAGTACTTCAAAAATATTTCCACTATCTAGATAATAGCATGAAATGAAGTGTATGATTTTCAAAAGATTTATAGAATTATTTTTCATGAACTGTGTTTTGGCTCAAATAGCAAATGAGTACAATGGCAGCAAAACATTTTCTGAGAAATTTCCCAGAAACATTTTGGTGGGAGCACTCTTTTTTAACTATTGAGATGCTGCCATTTAGACTCATTTATGTTCTTTACCAAGAAGATGAAGCCTCGACTAATATATAAACCTTTTAATACAATAGAATTTTCTATAAAAAGTATTCTCTTGTCTTAAGACAACTTTTACAAATAAAAACCAAACACCAATCTATTAAAAATACCATGAATAATTTCAGTATCATAAGACTGAAAGGGTCCTTTCAGCACTATCAGAATATCTACTTCCCCTGGGCAGACTTACATGACAGGCCAAATTGTAGAGTGCTGCCTAATGAACATGGAATCAGAAAAGGGCCCTTGTTAGGTGTGTTGAACACTTCATGACATCTATCAAAATGGATTTAGTCATATCACCATTCAAACCATAATGGTCAAAGTCTTTTGACTAGAATGCTTTCTCTCTTGGATAAAACAACCTGGGCACTACAAGTATTTGGGAACTCACAGATTTTTCCAAGTGAACAATCATCATTTCTGGAGAGACAAGATTTATACCTGGTAACAGTATCATTGAACTTGAAATAGAAAAGACCACAGTCCTGAAGGTCAGATGTCCTGGATTAGCTACTATACACACCTCAGGCAGGTAAGGGCCTCACTTGGCCTAAGTCTTACTGTAATCTGTATAATTAATAGGGCTGGACTAGGTGATTGCTCAGGTACCTTACAGCCTTGATGTCTAAAATTCAGTGAGTTCTATCCTGGAAAGATTAAAAAGTCTTTGCTCACTCAGTATCTATTGAAGTTTCCTGAAAACTGCCTTTAATAGGGCTTAGAGACTTACAAAATCAAAACTATGGATTTCTGGGGAATTATCTCACATTTCCTTGAGTTCACATGTCCTGAATTGTCCTTACATTTGCGCCTTAAGACACTCCAGTGGGGTCACTTGTGATTTTGTCAGAACAAGGGTAAAAGATTCTCTGTGGGATGCATGCTAGAATGAGTTCTGCTTCTGACCAGTGAGTGGCTTCCTTCTTCAATAGATTTGACCCTAGAGTGGCCAAAGTCAAACTCAGAAAACACTGGCAAGCACAGCCTGCTCTTTTTATCAAAGGAAAAGCACCCTTTTGCACATTAGGCAGGCACCTGCACAGTTTTCATCCTGAGTTGATAACTGTGACTACAAGTGATATGGAAGATGTTGAATTCTTTCTGGATAAATCTGAACCACTTCTGAACAATGCAAAATAGCCTATTCTTTCCTTTTTGCTCTTGGAAACAGTGACTTCACAGACAAGCAAGGACCCTCGTGACTCCATATAAAATCACAGCACACAAAAATTTGTGCGTTGAGGCTGTTGCTACCACTAGTATAGATCAAGAATGTCAGGAGATTCATAGTCCTTTTGAAATCATATGGCCACTAGAACAGCTGCCTTTCAAGTTAAAGCAACAGTCCAGGGGACTAAGCAGAGAGCATGGGCATAGAGAAAATAGTATTTTCTTGCCATAGATTGGAACTCTTGGGGACAGGAAAAAGACTGATGTTATGCTTGAATTCGGGACCCCCAAAAGATCACCAGAGACCAAGATCGATGTAAGCAGCAAAGAGGTATTTATTGCAAGCTAGCTCCGTCCTCCGTGCACACAGCAACTGGTGACGCTGAGAGGCCCCGAGCCCAGGGTTTGCAGCAGTTTTATACACTCTTTGGGGAAGGCAGGGATTTCACATACATCACAGCATCTCTTAGCAAATCATCACACACCTCGGGAAAATCATAAAACAACTCTAAAACATGATTAGCACATTCACTGGTGGGAACAAGTTGGGTAGGGGTGATTGGTTACTACGAGAGAGGGATTTGTTTGAACTGATTGGTTTAAGCCAAGAGGGGTGTTCATGCTGAACTACATGGTTTCCCAACATGTTATCAACCACCATAATCTACTGGGAGGGTCATCTGGCATCCCAGGTATTTCCCTGTCTCATGCTGATTGGTGGCTGCTAGGGAGTTGCTAGGGGTCCCCACCTAGCCTGACTGAGTCAGGAACATCTGGCACAGCAGATCTCTCCTGTTATTTGTAGATATACAATTTAGCAGAGTGGGAATATGCCCAGGAGTGCTCTGTGGGTCTTTCGAAGGACAAAGGTCATGTCCCTTCCTTGGACAGGCTTTGCTCTGAGGTAGAGGCTGGTTTTTCACTGACAGCCAACATTCTGGTGCTTTTTTTTGGGGGGGGGGGGGCAGAGGTTTTCATATCAATAAGAGGGTGCAAAGGGAGAGTCATAGTGCAGTAAGACCTGAATCTAAAAAGGAACTCCAAGCTTTAGGGAAGATGGACCAAAGGTGAAGGCAACCCCAGGTTGTCATGCAGCTAGCAGGGAATTTTTTAAGTGAAAATTAATATTGACTTCCAAATTGCTAACAATACCCACATACGTTGCTTATTTTGGTTTGTTTCATGCAAAATGCCAAACTGTGGCAAATAGGGTGCTTTAGTATAAATAGAAATAGGATGTTCTTAAATGTTATTTATTAGTCAAAGCAATGGTTACCATATATACATTTTAACAGAAAAAAGCTGCAAAGAAAAAGCAGGGAGGAGTCCAACTTTGGAATCAGGCAGTTTTATGTTTAAAACACTATTCTGTTGCTTAGTTGGCAAAAGATCCAGTAACAGTTCAGTTACTTCTGAGTTTCTTTTTTCCATTTATAAAATTAAGATCTACCTTATATGACTGCCATGAGAATTCAGCAGAAATAAACAAAAAGGTAAATAAAAAATAAAAGTTAAGTCCTAATAGAGCACCTGGAACACAACACAATAAATAAACCAATTTAACATTTCTCCTCTAGACTTTCTTTAGCTAAGAAAAATGTTGGTATCATTAAATACAATTTGCTTTCCTTCCTCCTCATCCACATATTAAAAATATGTTAGAACCATTAAAACTCTACACAAAAGTTTAGATTATGATAGCATTCACCTAAAAAAACCCAAATCACAGGTGTGGGTGTATGTGTGTGTATATATAAATATATATTTTTATGTGTGTGTGCATGTGTGTGTATATACATATATATATATATATATATATGTATATACACACACACACATATATATAGTTCCCAATAAAGAAAAAGGAGTTTCAGAAATATTTTCATGTTTATAAAAACACATATTATATGCTAAAGTACTAATGTTATTTCAGTCTTTTGTAAATATATAGTGCTAATTAGTATATTTATTTTTAAGCCATTGCAGGCAGAGTGTATATGATAAACTTCCATTCCTTCTAATTGTGCTATGAACCTAAAAGTGCTCCAAATATTAGTCTTGTTTTGAAAAAAAAATAATAAAATAAACAGGATATAGGATACCAAAAAATTAGTTTGATAGGTTAATCTAAGTTATAACAATTATTATATACTTATTAACCTATCAAACTAACTTTTTTACTGATTAACCAGATCTTTTTTAAATATTAAATTTTAAATTTTAATTCATAAAGACCATATATTTGAAATGAAGTGGTGGTAGGAAGAAGAACACGAAGCCAGCTTTTTAAAAGTATTTTTCTTCTCTATTTTTAATATCTGGGATGTTTTGCTAATAGTGTAGAAAGGGTATTTGATTTTCATCAAACATAAAGTTGTCTTACTAAGACCTATGTGAAGAAATCCTAATAAAATCTGCTTTATTTTAAGCATACTATTCCATCATCAGCCTTGCAGTTTTAAAAATAAAATTTCAAAATATCTTAGCTAAACTGAGGTTTTGAACTCATTTCTAACTATTTTTACAAATTACTTAGAAGATAGCTATTTTTCAAATTAATCTTTCATGAGGCTCTTTAAGGGTCGATGTGCTTGTATTAGCCACCAAACACATTCAGCTTCTGAGACAACTGATAGATCCATGATTAATGTGAATTGGTATTTTTCATACCATTTACTGTACACATCAATAGTGGTTAATGCAACAGCTTCCAGTAAGCAACTGCCTTAAAAGCTTGAAAATGTCCAACCATAAAACCAAAATGCATCTGTTCATCTTCCAAACTTAAGAAATGTTTTTCTCCTATAGACAAAAATAAAAGTATACCCAGAATAGACATAAGAAAGTGTACCGTTTTTCCTCTGCAAGACTAAGGCAAAGTTAGACTAGAGAGAGTGGGTAAAAGAGAGTATAAAACTAAGAGAAAGAGGCCTTGGATTGTTTCTGCTCTGACACTTGCTGCCATTCCTTTGAGGAGTCTAAATTACAACCAGATGTGCTCAACTAAAAGCTGGTTACTCTACAAGCAGTCACTTCAGAACACAGGTCTACCATTTAAGACTCTGCAACTAGGCTGCATGCATTCAACGGCCAACTCAGCTGCATAGGAACTTCAGGACACCACACACACACACACACACACACACACACACACACACACACACACACACGATAGAACATGTAGTGCTTGAGTCTCTTTATCACTAAAATGAGGATGACAGTAATAACTACTTCACAATGGCTGCTAGGAATACAGGGAAATTCATGGCCTGGCACTTAGTATAAGGGGGCGATAAAGAATTTTGGTGTGGGTTGGGGATGTGGCTCAAGCAGTAGTGCACTTGCCTGACATGCACAGGGTAGTGTGTTCGATCCTCGGCACCACATAAAAATAAAATAAAGATGTTATGTCCACCGAAAACTAAAAGATAAATATTAAAAAAGTTCTTTCTCTTTAAAAAAAAGAATTTTGGTGTTAATTTTGGCAATAAAGAAAGATGTTTAGAAAAGAAGAAATCCAGGAGAAATAAAAACAAAGGTATGAAGAACAAACTGAAATCATATGTGCACAAAAGAAATTAATTAAATCAATTAAATCAATCAACAAATTAAAGTATCTTGTTAAAGTCAATTTTAAGCTAAGTCAAAGGGTAAGAAAGTGTTTTCCAAGCATTCCAATTTGTATTCTGTCTAATACTTAGAATAAGCAGAGGCCAGCAATGCAAGTTCGCTAAGAATTAAAGAAGGATTGTGGGCAACTCAAGATTATGGATATATATATATGTATAGTAGACAAATGAAAAATACATATGAGAAATGAAACAAGGAAGGGAAACTAAAAGAAGTAAAAGGGAAAAGGGAAAGAGAAATAAAAATGGGTGGCAGGGGGCATCTAATAGCCAAAGAGCAAAGAGACCCTAGCTTGGGCTACTTGGGAAGATGTTACTCAGGCAACAGATTTCTGCCAGCTGCCTTGGGGCTGTTTCCTCTTGGGGATGATCACTTGTGATTATTTCCAAGCTGCTACTTTTATCCCCTGGAGCAGAGGCCAGCCTTCTACTCATGCTGACACTCAAAGCTTGGTTTTCTTCCCTGAAGAAACAGCAAGGGCAGCTGAAAGGCCAGTACTACACACACTGGCAGTCCATCACTGGGGAGCTCATCCGTCTTCCAGTCTTTCTATTCCCAGAGGACTCTGGGCATATCTGTCTGGAGCCAATGAAAGACTTCAGTAGGCGGAGCCCTGTCTTGTGTCTGTCTCTATGTTCTTTTTCCAAACAGTTCCCATACTGAAGACTAATTTGCATCAGAGTTATAGCTCCAAATGCATATTTGCACTCTGATGTTACTGGAGAAAGAGTTGACTGTTCCTGTGCATCTTTTCTTTCCCTCAAAGAACAGCAGCCAATTTTCCCTAGTCCAGGCTAGTCCTACATCTCTCATTCTACACATTTTCCCAAAGTAACTTTATCATGCTTCTGGCTTCATCTTCAGCTCCAGGCTGAGATACAGCTAACCCACATCACACCTCTCCACCCAGATTGGTTTCTCTACTCTCTCCTTTGTTCTTACCTTAAACTGAACATGATCCAAGTAAAACTGATCACTCACCACAGTCCCCTATGCTCCTTCTTTATTACTACCTAGCAAAGGACATCAGCTAACAGGTTCCAGCAACTTGGTTATGTTTGATTCTTAGCTCTTGTTTACCTCCTGTATTCAACTGGCTATCAAAACTCATCAATCATGCTAAAAACAATCTTGCCAGTTTGGCTCCTCCTTTTTAGACCCTCAGCAAATGCTTAGTTCAAGTTCTTTTCTCATGACTGTTTAGTAGCAAACCAAATAGTTGGTTTGGGAGTCTCACGGTTTTTCCCATTTTATCTTTCACATTATCACTGCAATTAATCTTCCAATAATATCATGCTACTCATAGAAGCTGATGCTTAGAGAGTCATTTCCCCAAAATAAAACAACTAGCAAGAAGTTCAGGCGCAAAGTAAATGTCACCTTGTTGCACTAACCATGTTTTTCTCACGAGCAGTCCCTTTGTTAGATGTTAGGGGAGACAACACTGCAAATAAGAATGTGGCTTTTCCAGAAGGATCAGAGCAGGGTTGTTATCTCCAAAGATCAACATAATGCCACAGGCGAATGCTTTGGATGGATGTGTAAGACAGGAGCTAAAACTTCTCATTGACCATTTGTTTTCTAAACTAAACTACTTACAGCTTTCAGAAAAGCAGGTTTATCAAACACAAAACACCAATTTTTGAAAACCAGCTACAACTTCCATTTTCTCCTGCCTTCAGTCGTTGATGACTGGGAGATAGCATTTTGTTCCAAATGCCCACTTCAAACTGGCCTTTAAAAGCTATAATAAAGTTAACATCCAAAATACTTGGGTTAGAGGTAAAAGGAAAGTACAAAACTTCTTTTTTTTTTTTAAAAAAAAAAAAAAAGCATTCCCTAGGCTTAAAAATTAAAAATAGCTTATAATAAAAAGTCTGTCAATAACATCATTCTGCATGATCAATCTGAACTTTGGCATTCCTAAATTTACTAATGCAGAGCTGCCAAAAGTAATGAGTCAACACTGAGTCAAGGATACATATTTTCAAATTATAGAAATTGAAATGTACAAAATATCACACCTGGAATGACTCAATTATTCCAGTAATTATTTCAACAATTTCCTTTTCTTCCACCAAAAGTTTCATTCAAATCCAAACCCATTGTTTTCCAACATCAAATTAAAAATGAAAGAACTAAGGAAACTCCTTAGGAAAATTTTGCACTATAGGGAAAGGGCTATAGCCTCAAGTTTAGATGAGTAAGGATTTCTTGTTGCTTAGCTCCACCTCTGTGTCTGCCCACTGAAGGTAGAGAAAAGAATCTCAGCTAATTCTCAAGTCCCTTGATGCTTTTATAGTCTTAGAACAATCCAATGGACAATTCAGGTTGGCAGATGTGAAAATCAGGAATTCTGTTTTTTGACAAGGAAGAATTCTACCCACCCCAGCTAAAACCATGGAGAAAGCATTGTGGTATTACACATACTCTCTTGATTTTGAAAAACAAGATGGAATTACATGATTTCTCAAAGTGTGGTCCACAGATCACTTAGCGTCTTAAAGCCATTTTCGAGGGGTCCATGAAGTAAAAAGCTGTTTTCACAATAATCATAAACTGTGATTTATTGTTTATACTCTCATTTTGTCACAAGTATACACTGGAGTTCTACAGAAACTAGGTAGCATGTAATATTGCAACACATTGAGAAGCAGTTAAGTATGCAGATCTTATCTATGAAACTAGATATTAAAGTGACTGCAAAACATAAAACAGTGCCAAATTCATCAAAAAATTGAGGAAATCTATTTCCATAAAAATAACTTAACATGTAATAGGTTTATTTTATTATTTCAAATTTACATAGATAAATAATTATAAGATTTTCTCACATAAGAAGCGGTAGTGACTAAAACCCTTATAAATAAAAGCTGTATGGGTTCCACAATAATTTTTAAGATTATAAAGGTCTCCAGTGACCAAAAACATTGTAACTACTGTTACCGCTGTTGACCGGTGACGAGTTCTTGCTCCCCGATGTTGAAGAATAACACCAAAGAAGTACACCGAGGCAAGGTCAGAGTAGAAATTAGAAATTTATTAAAGGACAGAAGAAAAGACTTCTCCCGGAGGAAGAAGGGGACCCAAGAGGTGGAATCCGCGGAAATGCAGTTGTCTCCCCTTTTTATAGTTCTTTCAGTAATGGAATGTAGGTTGGAAGGCCCAGGGGTGGGACACAGGTGGGCCAAAGAAGTAATCTGGGCATTTCCAAGTCAAGTTTGCTGTTCATTAACATTTCTTTGGGATGGGCTATCTCCAAATCTGTTGGGGGCTGTTCATTAACATTTCTTCCAGGTGGACTTTGGCCTAGGGCCTTTATTAACATTCCATGAGTTGTCCTGTTTTCCCTGAGTCATTCCCAGCATGGCCTCCATTTTAGATTTCACTGGGTATTAGACCCGATTTACCTAACTACACTGACTACCTAACTTTAAATCTGGCTTCACTACTGCACCTATTTATTTATTTATTTATTTAAGTGAAATTCAAGCCATGATAAAGGATTATCCTCTATGACCATCCTCTGGGGTTCTTTTCTAGCTTTCCTTCTCTTAGCTAAAATGTTCCCTCCTTTCTCCTTTAGCCAGTTAAATCAATTCAACTTCCAGGTAAATTAATTGAATGATTATTTCCTGGGAGGCTGTTTTCGGCAATATCTATGAAGATAGGCACTGTTGGGGATATAAAAACTCAAAGATGTTATAATACCCTGAGAAGTGAAGATGTGCACATGGCAGTGATTAGATAGTGATTCAAGGTAACAGAGGATTCAGTACCAAATTGCACAACACAAGTAGTAAATGCTATTAGCTTTATGATAAAGAGGAAAATGAGACTAGGAGTTTGGGGAGGAAAATCTTCATAGCAGGATTATGCCTTTATATTTATCTATTCTCTGCCTGTTTACCAAGTGGAGCTCTGGTAGCTCACAAAACACACAGAGTGCAATTTGGGGTGGTGGTGGAAATGAATAGATAATGAAATTAGGATGCATGGGAAATATGAGATGAATAGTAAAACTGAAGCCAAAGATAAAGCTAGAATAGAAAAAAAAATGTTCACTAAGACCCAAGAATGACTACATGATTTGCAGGACCAAGTGCAAAATGTAAATACAAAATCCCTTGTTTCAAACTTAAGTATTTCAGGATGGTAATTGTAGGGCACTAAACTAAGAGCAGGACGACCCTTAAAAGTGTGGACATCATGTGACCACACAGAATGCACACACATGATGCCAGCTCAGTTCTTCCACAGTTGCCCAAGTTCACAGCCAAATCCACCTTTGATCTAACTTAGAAAACAAAGCAAAGAGGAAAGTATTATCAACTTTATAATTCACACTGCTCATTACTCAGGAAGCACTGTGAAAATTCATTAGAATAGAATTTTAACTCTTTTGAAAAGGAGATTAAATACTATTTCATCTAAACCCTTTCATTTCTCTTGTTATGCTCGAATTCGGGACCCCCAAAGACCACCAGAGACCCAAGATCGATGTAAGCAGCAAAGAGGTGTTTATTGCGAGCTAGCTGGTCCTCCTCGCATGCGCGCACACACACACAACAACTGGTGACGCTGAGAGGCCCCGAGCCCAGGGTTTGTAGCATTTTTATACATTCTTTGGAGAAGGCACAGACTTCACATACATCATAGCCTCTTTTAGCAAATCATCACACACCGAAGGAAAATCATAAAACAACTCTAAAACATGATTAGCACATTCACTGGTGGGAACAAGTTGGGTAGGGGTGATTGGTCAGTACAAAAGGGGTATTTATTTGAACTGATTGGTTTAAGCCAAGAGGGGTGTACATGCTAAACTACATGGTTTCCCAACTTGTTATCAACCACCATAAACTACTGGGAGGGTTATCTGGCATCCCAGGTATTTCCCTGTCTCATGCTGATTGGTGGCTGCTAGGGGGTTGCTATGGATCCCCACCTAGCCTGACTGAGTCAGGGACACCTGGCACAGCAGATCTCTCCTGTTATTTGTAGATAAACAAGTTAGCAGGGTGGGAATGTGCCTAGGAGTGCTCTGTGGGTTTTTCCAAGGACAAAGGCCATGTCCCTTCCTTGGACAGGCTTTGCTCTGAGATAGAGGTTGGTTTTTCACTCTAAGCATTGGAATACCACAGGAGTGACATGATTGCCAGTGGACACAGCCCCTAAAAGACCAAGGTGAGATTAGAACCAGTCTGCTCATTCTCAGTGAAGAGAGAAAGAAGACGTTTCCTTCCTTTCATAAGTCCCCATCCCCCTTCACTTCCATCCAAAAATAATAGCAAACATAAGAGATACTATAAGCTGTAAATTTTTTTTTAATATTTAGTGTATGTCATACTTTGTACAACACATTTCAATCTCACAACTGCTTTATGAAGGCAGGATTACTACTATCCCCTTGTTACAAAGAAAACTTACAGCCCTACATATAGAATTTGAACTCAGGAATCTGAATCTCTTTTTTATGATTTTCCACCTTTCTTTCTTTACACTTAAACATGGGTCCTCTAAGCATCCTTTTAAGAGCCCACAGATTCAGAAAACAAAATAAATATTTGGTAACATCTATCCAGTCATTCCCTTCATTTTAGAGATAAGGAAATCTAGGAACATAAGAGGTTATATAAGTTATTGAGATCACCAGCAAGAAATTGGCAATATTTGACCTATGTTCTTATCTCCATTTTCCCCAAATTTCTGTGTATCAGAATAATCCTAAGAGCTTTTTGAAAATATATAGTTCACAAATACCAAATGTCTTCTTTGATATAATGAGAGCAACTAAGAACAGAGCAGGGAGGAAGAGCAGGAAGAAAAGATTAACATTAAACAGAGACATGAGGTGGGAGGGAAAGGGAGAGAAAAGGGAAATTGCATGGAAATGGAGGGAGACCCTCATTGTTATACAAAATTACATATAAGAGGTTGTGAGGGGAATGGGAAAATAAACAAGGAGAGAAATGAATTACAGTAGATGGGGTAGAGAGAGAAGATGGGAGGGGAGGGGAGGGAGGATAGTAGAGGATAAGAAAGGTAGCAGAATACAACAGTTACTAATAGGGCATTATGTAAAAATGTGGATGTGTAACCGACGTGATTCTGCAATCTGTATACGGGGTAAAAATGGGAGTTAATAACCCACTTGAATCTAATGTATGATATATGATATGTCAAGAGCTTTGTAATGTTTTGAACAACCAATAAAAAAAAAAAAAGAAAAAAGAAAGAAAGAAAAAAAAAAAAAAAGCAAAGTCCAGAAGATCCTTGATTCCTCTCTGAAATACTAATTTCCAAAAGTAGAAAATAAACTAAGAGGCCTGGCTACTAAGGGCCTGTGATGGTTAATTTTATATGTAAAAATTGACTTGGACACAGGGTGCTCAGATATTTGATCAAAGATTATTTTGAATTTGCCTGAGGGTATTTTTTTAATGAAATAAACGTTTGAATTGGTGGACAGAGGAAAGCAGGTTGCCTTCCCTAACGTCTATGGGTCACATCCCATGGACTGAAGACCTAAACAGAACAAAAGGGCTGAGTAGGAGAACTCCTTCTGTCTTGAGTGCTTGAATTTTTCCTGCCTTCAGACTCCAACTGAAAGTTAGTTCTTCGTGGGTCTCAAGCCTGCTATCTTTCAAACTCTCCATTTACTCTCCTGGGTCTCCATTTTGACAATTGCAAACCTTGGAACTTTCCATCCTCATAATCTAATTCCTTTTAATAAAACACACATTTCCCCTTTAAAAAAAAAAACATATATATATATATATATAGTTCTAGGCTCCCTAACAGACCAGAAGCCTAGATTTGGGGGAAATGAGAGCAGGAGCCAGAAGCATTTCTTATAGCTCTAGAAGTGATATGCAGCAGTCAGACAGGCAATAGTCAATGAACCTAGGTGAGAATCCCTCCCCCACACCTACCAGTCACCCTCTTTACACTGATCAAATCCATGCCTTCTTGTAATGGAAAACACAACAACATGACCCCTTGCCATCTGACATCTCTGAATTAGGCTGAAATCAATAGGCCAGAAGATAATTAATGTTTTAACTCTCTGAAATCCATTTTGTGTAGATAATAGGAATTTCTATGAAGGATGGGTTGAAAGAATGGGCAGAAGCAGAGATATGTTTTTGGAGTCATAGGGTGCCAGGTAAGGAAGGCTTGAGCCATAGAAGTGCCTCATAGGCATGTGAAGTATGGGGAAAAAATTGGCAGGATAAGAAGGTAGGAGTGAAACAAGATGGAAAGACTGTATTTGCTTCCTCAATGGAGCCAGAAGGGACCTGGGCTTCACAATTCCAAAAATAGTTCCTCCGTGTACACAGTGGTGGTTTTTAGACTGAGAGTATACTTGATAATAAACTTTATATATGATTATCTGTAAATAAAAGTTATTAATAATCTAATTAGTAATATGTAAGCTGAAGTATTTGGGCGTGGTAAACTGGTATCTGTAATTTTCCTGGAAATGTATGGAAAGTAAGATGAATTTATGGATGGATTGATGGACACATACATGATAAAACATATATAGTAGAATGTTAATGGTAAAATATAAATAGTGTGTATACAGGTTTTCACTCGATTCTTCTCAACCTTGCTATGCATTTCCAACTTTTCACAAAAACACATTGCAAGGCAGATGTGTTTAATAAAAATAACCCAAGTCAGATGTCATTGTTTCTGCAGCCTGAAATTTTTATTAATTATAAATAAAACCAATACAAAATTTCATAGACAGAATGTAAAGTCAGAAGAGAAATAATATACAGATGGTCTCCAAGTTACAAAAACTTTTGAGTTTTTGCAATTACGATGGTGAAAAAGTGAAACTAGAAATGTGAATTTGCAGAAACTTGAATTTGAATCTTTTTGTTGAGTAGGAATATGAAGTATGATAAACTTTCCATACTGGGCATCAGCAGGGAGCCACAGTTCCCAGTCAGCCATGTAATCATGAATGGAAACAACCAATATTATACAGTGTACAACACTGCTAAACTATGATGCTTAGCAGGTTAGATGTATTTAATTGCATTTTTTTTTGTACCAGGGATTGAACTCAGGGGCACCCAACCACTGAGTGATGTCCCCCAGCCTTATTTTATTTTTTATTTAGAGACAGAGTCTCAGTGAGTTGCTTGGCACCTTGCTTTTGCTGAGGCTGGCTTTGAACTCAAAATCCTCCTGCTTCTACCTCTTAGGCCTCTGGGATTACAGGCGTGTGCCACTACACCCAGCTAAAATGCAGTTTTTTGACTTATCATATTTTTAGTCTACAATAGACTTATCAGAACATGGCTCCAGCATAAGGAGAAGAACTCCTGTATATTTCTCATGTGCTCCTTACTGGCAGATCATTTCCTAATTGTTGGTATCCAAATATGCTCATTCCCTTCTGGGAACCATGAAAAACAGGACACTGTGGAGTTTCACACATTAATATGAGGAAAATCAATTCCCTCCCACAAAAGACAGAACTAATCAGAGTAGAAAATTATCATTTACTCCTTGTTAATAAAGCCTTAGTGGATTATCCATAAATAAAATGTAGGCCCAGATAACGTTTCCTGATTTCAGTCTTAACCCAAGGACTTAGAAAGTAAACTATGAGCAAGAAACTTTTACTTTTCCACACTGACCCTGGAATATTTTCTAGTAAACAAATATAGCCAATGTATACAAAATTCAATAATGTGTCTGGAGAACAGCAGTTATTTCTGCTGGTTTCCATCCCAGTCCCCTGATGGCTATCTTCATGGCACAAGGAGGGCATTGTAGGTGTGTGTTCCACTGTTCTGCCTTTATAATTCCTACCTGAACGAACACTTTCTGTCTCTCTGCTTTTTCAGGAGCCAGGGTTTTCATTGCACATCTCCAGAAATCCTCCCACAAACAAAAACGATCATAGTACTTCCCTGTGGAACCCTTCATTTGACCCCTGAGCATATAACACCCTGTAGTTGGGGCCTCATTCTCTTGAATAGGCTTATATGCTCCTGTGGCTACTGCCTACCAACAAGACATTTGCAGCAATAACCCATTTTCAGATAAGACTGAATTCTTTGTGCATTTTGGATTAGTACTGAATTCTTAGGTTGTGAAGGAAAATGATAGCTGCTGCAGATTTACTCTGCTTTGGAAGAAGTCGGTGTTTCATACCTCTCAGATTACTTTAATTCATGTTTATCTTGACCTACCATCCTTGGGTAAAAAAAAAAAAAAAAAAATTAGTAATCATTCTTGAAAGTGACACATTTTATTAACATCATTCTTTAACTAAAAAGAAACCAAAATTTTTAGTATCCTTTGCTCTGAACTGGAAATTCCTCCTAACGACTTACAGTTGATGCATACCACATGGATCTAATTATTACTTCTAAATTCAGTTCATTATTCAATAAATGTTTATTGAGTGCTCGTGTGCTAAATTTTCTAAAATCACTGGGATGCAAATAAATTAAATAACACCTTGGCCTTTAATCCATAGTTTAAAGAAAGAACATATATAAATAAATATTTCCAGTGTGCAATGAGACAAATATGACCCTAGTAGTATGCTCCAAGTCCTAATTATACTTTAAACAGCTCCCCATATGAATGCAAGGTCATGATCACACTACTCATTTTCACATTTTAAAATATATCTCTTGATCATTCTTAAGAGTTATATTGGCAAGAAATAAATGATTAACCTTGACAATTTACCAATCATATGCTGTTATTCACTGAAAGCAAACTGTGGTAATTTTAAATGCCAATAGCAAGATTTTGTATAATAAAAAGAAAATAATAAAAATAATTGCTATTTTTTGTAACAGCTGGCCAAAGAACCTGTTGCTTATTAAAATGTCTGGAATTAGATCTAGAATAACACTAGTTAGTAACTGAAGTATCTGAGGGTTTTTTTTCCCCTGCAAATATTTTATAACTTCAAGTATGCTGAAACTATTATTAAAACTACAAGTTAAAACTTAGGAACACAGGGAAGGAAAATAGTATTTAACTGTTAAGGGTCCTAAGGTGCTCAAAATATAAATTGCAATAACTTCAGGATCAAAATTATTAACATCACAACTATTGACAGCTCACCCATTACACCAGCAACCACATCTGATTGCAGCTAAGTTTAGTATTGGTTTGCTTACAGTGCCCTATTCCTATAGGACCAAAACCTCTACTAAGCCTGTTTTTGGAATTCTTTTTATCGAATCATCCTCAATGAAAAGGACCCTTTTGATGTTTAGGCTCTCACTCATAAATATACTGGAGGGAGATAAAGTGATTGCTAATCACTCACTTACCTTCCAACTTTTATACATGGAAGCAAAAAACAAAGTATAAGATAATAATAAATCTCAGATTATTGGTCCATCCAACAGTGACATCAAGGAGACTCCTGTGTAAGAGTATGTGTCTCCTCAACACAAATTTCTAACAATCCTACACTCAGCTAGCAATGTCTTTCAGCATTCAAGAATTTGCCTTGAGTTTATGTTGTTAGTAGCTGATGAGCCAGGTGCTAAGCCTCTATAAATCATTCCCATTGAGGGCTGAGTGTGTCTCCTTGGCCATTCAGATTCTAAAGTTCTGTTCCTCAAGTTAATGGTTTTTGGAGATGGGGTGTTTGGGAGATAATCAGATCATGAAGGGAGAGCCCTCAGGAATATGGTCAGTGCTTCTGTGAGAAGAGACTTAAGAAGGCTTGCTTCCTGCCTCTCTGCTCTTACCTTGCAGGAACACAGTAAGAAAACAGTCATATGTAAAACTCAGAATTCAAACTGCCAGGACTGCGAGTAGTAAATTACTGCTGTTTCAGCCATACAGTCTGTTAATTTGTTATAGTATCTAAACTCACACACACACACACACACACACACACACACACACACACACACACACCATCTATTAAGATAGGATCTTACAAGTTGCAAATACTATTATTCCCCAGCTTGGTAAATAGGTTGTGTTGCCTTTCATTTATCTATCAACCCAGTAAAATCTAACTCTAGCACCACCTTGCAGAATCTGCATCACTAAAATTGTCAGTAATTTCCAGACTCCAAATCAAAAGAATTATTTTCTCAGTACTTCTATAATTGAATATGTCTGCTGAATTTGATCATGGTTTTGATATAAAAAGACAGCGCATTCTTCTGGTTCTCTGTATACCTCTAACATATTTCTGTTTTTACCCTAATCCTTTGTCATTAGATATTCATGCACCCAGAGGTTCCATTCTTATTAGTCTGTTTACTGCTTTCTTATTTACAGATGCTCCTGTTATAGACTGAATTGTGTCCATCCAGCACCTCAGAATATGACCATACTTGGACATAAAGCTTTTACAGATATGATTAAGTTAAATGAGCCCAGTAGGGTGAGTCCTAATTTAATCTGATTGCTTCCCTTATAAGATTGCACACACAAAGGAAAGATCATGAGAGAACACAGCAAGAAGGCAGCTAACTGCAAGCCAAGGAGAGAGAGGCATCATAAGAAAACAAAGTTGTCCTTAACATTTTTGATCTCAAGCTTCTAACCTGTACAACCCTAAGAATATAAGTTTCTATTTTTTAAACGATCCATTTTCTGGCATTTTGTTATTGTGGCCCTAGCAAACTGATAAGATTCTGTGCATCTCTAATTACAAATCAGACTTCTCTAAATTACAAACTTATACATTCAATTCTATGATGCATTTATGTTTACATGTTACATAAATGAAAACTTTAACTCAGCCTGTTGTTATCTGAATCTATGTTCATCTCTATGTTCTTCCTTTCTCCTCTGGATTTTCTACATTCCGAAAACCAAATATGAGAACTCCCAAAAATTTTTACTAAATTTCTCAAGTCTGAGCCTCCATCTACAGGATTACTAACACTGTAGTAGTTTGACAAAATATTTATGAAAATAAGGCTTACAAAGGCAATTTATATGAGAAGTACCAGAATAGAGAAATATTAAAAATACAGATTCTAGCCAGGTACAATGCTGTAATCTCAGCAACTCCAGGAGCTGAGACAGGAGGATCACAAGATTGAAAACAGCTTCGGCAAATTAATGAAGCCCTAAGCAATTTAGAGAAACCCTGCCCACCCCACCCCCACAAAATGTCTTGGGATATATCTCAGTGGTAAAGCAATTCTGGGTTTAATCTCCAGTAAACACCCCTCAGCCCCTCATATACAGACACCATTCTGTTTTCTCTTTCTTTCTTTTCTTTTCTTTTTTTTTTTTTTTGTAGCGGGATTGAACTCAGGGGCACTTAACCACTGAGCCACATCCCCAGCCCTATTTTGTATTTTATTTAGAGACAGGGTTTTACAGAGTTGTTTAGCACCTTGCTTTGAACTCCTGATCCTCCTGCCTCAGCCTCCAGAGATACCGGTATTACAGGCATTTGCCACCACCCCAGGCTCTGTTTCCACTTTTTAATGTGATTTAACTGGATTTGACCTACTCCAGATCCTTTACAAAATATTTTCAATTAAAATGTTGTCCCCAATGTGGAATATATTCTTTCTGCTGATCTTAACTTTGGGATAATTTCCTCCTAAACTGATTAACTGAATTATTATTTACTCTCACTCTAAGTCCCAGAAAAATGAGAAATTATATCCCATCTGATTAAAATGTATGATAGGCCAAGGTCATTATACTGTCATGTGTAACTAATTAAAACAAAATTAAAAAAAAAAGGTTTTATGTTTTATTGCAGGGGGGGTGGGTATTGGGGATTGAACTCAGGGGCACTCAACCACTGAGTCACATCCCCAGCCCTATTTTGTACTTTATTTAGAGATAGGGTCTCACTGAGTTGCTTAGCGCCTCACTCAACCCATGATCCTCCTGCCTCAGTCTCCGATGCTGCTGGAATTACAGGGGTAGGTAGGCCACTGCACCCAGCTTGTCAAAAGGTTTTTAAAGATAAAACTTATTAACAGTTTTCTCCTTTTGACCACACATTTACCCATTTAAATTTTGGGAGTCAAGTTTAATTTTCCCCTTGAAAAATGTTACTCACTAATGGGACAAGAAGGTTTAGCCCACTTGTTTTTGTTCAAACGGTGTGTAACATTGGTTTTGATCAGAATTTAAATAATGCTAATAATTTCATGCTAAAAATATACATGTGTATTTAACAGGTTGTAATATAAAAAATGTTGTGGGGCATGGCTAATAAAAACCACTAGTTAATACATAGTCTCTATAAAATACATTCATCATTTGAATTCTTAATAATCCAAAAGAAAAAAATGCTAGGTTTTTCTCCCTTCCCACTTCACATGAGTAACTCTCTGCAAGGTCAAAGTCTAAAATGTGTTATTTGTAGTCCTTTTCTTCTCAATCATCAGTAAAGATGGATTTCCCAATTGTCATTCCTGTTTGCTCTTCCTTACTTTTGAAGGTCAGAGCCTTTGTAAAGAATTAAACTGTAAAAGTCATTAAGCAGTACAAAGCCATGTGGAGCTTGGGGCTACAGGACTTAAAACTATCATGGCTGCCGGTTTAGAGGTCTGCGCCCTTGCCTGTGGGCATGCCCTTGCAGAGCTTTTGGAACTTCAGCTCAGGTCTTGCCATAACTAGAAACCATTTGCTTCCCAGGCTTAGCATAAACTTTCACCAAGTGAAAGGTAAGGAGCTCTCTCAACAGTGACTCCTAGGGTTGGGTTTGTGGTTCAGTGGTAGAGCCTTACCTAGCATGTGTGAGGCCCTGGGTTTGATCCTCAGCACCATATAAAGATAAATATTGTGTTCAATTACAACTAAAATTTTTTTTTTTAAAATGGGGGGACTCTTAATTGTCCAAACCCCTAATGCACACTTGGAGTAAACCTGTGTAAACTATTGACATTGGATTATAATGATGTATCATTGCATGTTCATCAGCTGTAAAAGATGCACCACTCTGGTGCTGAGGAGGAGGAGGCTATGCATGTGTGAGGGCAAGGGCAGAGTTGGAGCTTTCCCTATCTTCCATTCAGGTTTGCTATGAACCCGAAATAACTCTAAGAAAATAAAGTTTAGTAACTTTTAAGGGGATGTTTAGTGTCTGAAAATACTAAGTCTGTTGTTTGTTCATAGTTAATGTTGTAGTTTGGATTGCAGAACCTTTGGCTTCTCCATTTTTCTCATTCCTGACAGGGGCTTTTAGGTTATTTTATTATTTGGAGAAATTGTTTTATCTTTTCATCCATTATCACCTAAAGACAATGAACTCCAGAAGAATAAATGAGTTACATAGGTGAGTTTACTTTGGAACTTCTTTTATTGCATTCTAGATGAACTTTGAACATAGGCATGAAGAACTGGAATGCATATATAAAATACAGAAAAAGTGTGAAAAACTGAAGAGGCTCCCTTGTACAGGAAAAAAAAAAATGGACAGTTTTACATCTGTCAAGCCAGAACCTAATATTTTAAAAATATTTACAGTTTAAAACTGTAAATTTTCAAATATAAAGTGACCTTTCCATGTTGTGAAAAACCAGCCTCTACCTCAGAGCAAAGCCTGTCCAAGGAAGGGGACGTGACCCTTGTCCTTGGAAAGACCCATAGAGCACTCCTAGGCACATACCCACCCTCTTGAATTGTATCTTCAAAGAACAAGAGAGATTTGCTGCGCCAGGTGTCCCAGACTCAAGTCAGGCTAGGTGGGGACCATAGCAACCCCCTAGCAGCCACCAATCAGCATGAGACAGGGAAATACCTGGGATGCTAGATGACCCTCCCAGTAGTTTATGGTGGTTGATAACATGTTGGGAAACCATGTAGTTCAGCATGTACTCCCCAGGTGGCTTAAACCAATCAGTTCAAATGAATCCCCCTCTTGTACTGACCAATCACCCTTACCCAACTTGTTCCCTCCAGTGAATGTGCTAATCATGCTTTAGAGTTGTTTTATGATTTTTCCCGTGGTGTGTGATGATTTGCTAAGAGATGCTATGAAGTATGTGAAGTCCCTGCCTTCCCCAAAGAGTGTATAAAACTGCTGAAAACCTGGGCTCGAGGCTTCTCAGCGTCACCAGTTGCTGTATGCAATGTGGAGGACAGAGCTAGCTCACAATTAATACCTCTTTGCTGCTTACATCAATCTTGGTCTCTGGTGGTCTTTTGGGGGTCCTGAATTCGAGCTAAATGGCAGATGATCATAGTTTGGTTTTAGAAGGAAATAAAGTGATTTTTAAAGTGATCTAATACCAAAAAGTAAAAAAAAAAAAAGTTTATATATGATTCCATGGTACAACAAACATATTAATTGTATTTTAGATGCATATGCTCACTTGACACATATTGACAGGTTGTTTTCCTCCTTGCCATAACAAAGCATCACCTTTTTTGATGGATGAGCTTTAAGGACACCTAAGCTCCTGTAAGCTGCCTTTCTCAGCCCTCTATTCCATATTTATAGTGCTAAGGGCCTTTTTTGTCACTCTGTAATAATAATAGCCAGTACTTATTAGGACTTCATGTGCCAAGTGCTATTCCAGATATATGGCGTATTCCATATACTAACTGGTTTAATCCTTATAACAATTCTATGAGATAGGTGCTCTTTGATGTAACAGATTCCTTCCTTGCTTTTCCTATTAGCCAGTGAATTCCCTGAAAATAAGAATCTTGAATTTTTCTTCTAATTGACAACTACAACAACAAAAACTACCAATTAGAATTTTGCTATTGTTTTTTGTAGTGAGGATATTTCCGTACGTAGTAATTATAAAGAAACTCTCTTTTTGGTACCAGGGATTGAACTCAGGGGCGATAAATCATGAAGCTACCTCCCCGGCCCTATTTTGTACTTTATTTAGGGACAGCATCTCACCCGGTTGCTCAGTGCCTCACTTTTTTTTTTTTTAATTGGTTGTTCAAAACATTACAAAGCTCTTGACATATCATGTTTCATACATTAGATTCAAGTTGGTTATGAACTCCCATTTTTACCCCAAATACAGATTGCAGAATCACATCTGTTACACATCCACATTTTTACATAATGCCCTATTAGTAACTGTTGTATTCTGCTACCTTTCCTATCCTCTACTATCCCCCCTCCCCTCCCCTCCCATCTTCTCTCTCTACCCCATCTACTGTATTTCATTTCTCTCCTTGTTTATTTTCCCGTTCCCCTCACTTTTGCTGAGGGTGGCTTTAAACTCGAAATCCTCCTGCCTTAGCCTCCAAGCCTCTGGAATTACAGGCGTGTACTACTGTGCCCTTTGAGAAATTTTTTTTTTGAGACTAAACATTCCCAAACTGGTATAGTGGTAGCATACTAAAAGAAAACAGCTAGAGAATGTAAGGATGTGATAAATCCCTGTTCTATTGAAACAACAACTGATAAAGGACAGATTTAGGTGGAAAAAACATTTATCTGTACAGCATCAGGATTTTCTCTTAGTTTTTATGAGAGACTAAATAAGGCAGCAATTAGATAATACAATTTGGACTTTTCCAACATACTCCACAAGTTCAGGAATCAAATAAGATCACAATGAAGAATAACAGCTTATTCACTATTATCAAGAGTAAACACTGAAATTAAATAATTAAGTAATTAAAGAACCACAGATCCTAAAAAGGCAGGTTACCTAGTCTACGGGTTATTTAAAATTTTTATTTAGATTCAGTATAATAAAGCAAAAGGAATAAACATTTTAGAATCAGAGAGAACTACATGTTTCTTGATTTACAATTGGTGTTACATCCCACTTCATAAACCAAAAAAATCCTAACTTGAAAATGTGTTTAATATACTTAGCCTAAAGAATATTAACACTTAGAATAGCCTTTTTTTATGTACCCAGAACATTTAAGTTAGTTTACAGATGCACAAAATCATGTAACACAAAGTCTATTGTTTAATAAAATGTTGAATTTTTCATGTCACTTCTTTAATATCATACTGAAAGTAAAAATATGAATGGTTGTAACATATATGATTTTGCAGAACCATAAAGTTGAAAAATCATTACCTCCAACCCTCAAAAATTGGGGAATATCTATAGTTTGGATCTAATTTCATCTCTTTTATTTATTATTAATTTTTTATTTATATATGACAGTAAAATGCATTACAATTCATATTACATATATAGAGCACAATTTTTCATACCTCTGGTTGTATACAAAGTATATTCACACCAATTCGTGTCTTCATACATGTACTTTGGATAATAATGTCCATCACATTTCACCATCATTTCTAACCCCATGCCACCTCCTTTGCCCTCCCATCCCTCTGCCCTATCTAGAGTTCCTCTATTCCTCCCATGCTCCTCCTCCCTACCCCGTTATGAGTCAGCCTCCTTATATCAGAGAAAACATTCTGCATTTGGTTTTTTTTGGATTGGCTAACTTAACTTAGCATTATCTTCTCTAACTCCATCCATTTACATGCAAATGCCATGATTTTATTCTCTTTTATTGCTGAGTAATATTCCAATGTGTATATATGCCACATTTTTTAATCCATTCATCTATTGAAGGATATCTAGGTTGGTTCCACAGACTAGCAATTGTGAATTATGCTGCTATAAGTATTGATGTGGCTATGTCCCTGTAGTATGATGTTTTTAAGTCCTTTGGGTATAGACCAAGAAGTGGGATAGCTGGGTCAAATGGTGGTTCCATTCCCAGTTTTCCAAGGAATCTCCTTACTGCATTCCAGATTGGCTGCACTAATTTGCAGCCCACTAGCAATGTATGAGTGGGCTTTTTTACCCACATCCTCTCCAACACTTATTGTTGTTTGTATTCTTGATAGCTGCCATTCTGACTGGAGTGAGATGAAATCTTAAAGTAGTTTTGATTTGTATTTCTCTAATGGCTAGAAAAGTTGAACATTTTTTTATATGTTTGTTGATTAATTGTATATCCTCTTCTGAGAAGTATCTGTTCAGTTCCTTGGCCTATTTATTGATTGAATTATTTGGTTTTTTTGGTGTTAAAATTTTTGAGTTATTGATATATCCTAGAGATTAGTGTTCTATCTGACGTGCATGTGGAAAGAATTTGTTCTCAATTAGTAGGCTCTCTATTCACTTCACTTATTGTTTCTTTTGCTGAGAAGAAGCTTTTTAGTTTGAATCCATCCCATTTTTCGATTCTTGATATTAATTCTTGTGCTATAGGAGTATTATTAAGGAAGTTGGGGCCTAATCTCACATGATGGAGATTAGGGCCTGCCTTTTCTTCTATTAGATGCAGAGTCTCCAGTTTTATTCCTAGGTCCTTGATCCATCTTGAGTTGAGTTTTGTGCATGGTGAGAGATAGGGGTTTAATTTCATTTTGTTGCATATGGATTTCCAATTTTCCTAGCACCATTTGTTGAAGAGGCTATCTTTTATCCAATGCATGTTTTTGGCACCTTTGTCTAATATAAGATAATCGTAATTTTGTGGGTTAGTCTCTGTGTTCTCTATTCTGTACCATTGGTCTACCAGTCTGTTTTGGTGCCAGTACCATGCTGTTTTTGTTACTATTGCTCTGTAGTATAGTTTAAGGTCTGGTATAGTGATGCTACCTGCTCCATTCTTCCTGCTAAAGATTGCTTTAGTTATTCTGGGTCTCTTATTTTTCCAGATAGATTTCATGATTCCTTTTTCTATTTCTATGAGAAATGTCATTGGGATTTTGATCGGAATTGCAATAAATCTCTATAGTGCTTTTGGAAGTATGGTCATTTTGATGACATTAATTCTGCCTATCCAAAAGCAAGGTAGGTCTTTCTGCCTTCTAAGGTCATCTTTGATTTCTTTCTTTAGGTTTCTCTAATTTTCATTACATTCATTTCATTTCATTCAGATCTTTTACCTCTTTCATTAAGTTGATTCCCAAGTATTTTATTTTATTTTATTTTCAGGCTATTGTAAATGGGGTAGTTTTCCTTGTTTCCCTTTCTGAGTATTTGTCACTGATATACAGAAATGCATCTGATTTATGGGTTTTAATTTTATATCCTGCTACATTGATGAATTCATTTACTAGCTCTAGAAGTTTTCTTGTGGAGTTTTTTGGATCTTTTAGGTATAGAATCATATCATCAGCAAATAGTGCCAATTTAAGTTCTTCTTTTCCTTTATGTATCCCTTTAATTTCTTCTGTCTATTGGTCTGGCCAATGTTTCAAGAACTATATTAAATAGAAGTGGTGAAAGAGGGCATCCCTGTCTTGTTCCACTTTTTAGAGGAAATGCCTTCAATTTTTCTCCATTTAGAATGATGTTGGCCTGGGGCTTAGCATAGATAGCCTTTATGATTTTGAGATATGTTCCTGTTATCCCTGATTTTTCTAGTGTTTTGAACATGAAGGGGTGCTGCATTTTGTCAAGTGCTTTTTCTGCATCTATTGAGATGATCATATGGTTCTTATCTTTAAGTCTTTTGATGTGATGAATTACATTTATTGATTTCTGTATGTTGAATCAACCTTGCATATTGCGATGAATCCCACTTGATAGTGGTGCATAATCTTTTTGATATGTTTTAGTATTTGATATGCCAGAATTTTATTGAAAATTTTTGCATCTATGTTCATTAGAGATATTGGTCTGACGTTTTCTTCCTTTGATGTGTCTTTGCCTGGTTTTGGAATCAGGGTGACATTGGCATCATAGAATGAATTTGAAGTTCTCCCTCTTTTTCTATTTCCTGAAATAAATTGAAGAGTATTGGTATTAGTTCCTCTTTAAAGGTCTTGTAGAACTCGGCTCTGTATCCATCTGGTTTTCCAATTCGTTCTTCATGCTTGGTTAGTAGACTTCTGATGGCATCTTCTATTTCATAGCTTGAAATTGATCTGTTTAAATTGTGTATATCATCCTGATTGAATTTGGGCAAATTACATAACTAGAAATTTGCTGATGCTTTCAATATTTTCTTTTTTGTTGGAGTACAAGTTTTCAAAATTATTTCTAATTATCTTCTGTATTTCTGTAGTCTCTGTCATGATATTTCCTTTTTCATCTCGTATGTTAATAATTTGAGTTTTTTCTTTCCTTCTCTTCATTAGCATAACTAAGGGTCTGTCAATTTTATTTATTTTTTCAAAGAACAAATTTTTTGTTCTATCAATTATTTCTTTGTTTCAATTTCGTTGATTTTAGCTCTGATTTTAATTATTTCCTGTCTTCTGATTTTGGTGTAGATTTGCTCTTCTTTTTTCTAGGGCTTTGAGATGTAGTGTTAAGTCATTTATTTGTTGACTTTTTCTTCTTTTAAGCAATGAACTCCATGCAATGAAGTTTCCTCTTAGAACTGCTTTCATATCAGAGATTTCGATATGCTGTATCTGCATTCTCATTCACATCTAAAATTTTTTTAATCTCCTCCCTGATGTCTTCTGCAACCCATTGTTCATTCAGTATAATATAAATAATATTACATTATTTAGTCTCCTGTGTTGGAGTAGATTTATTTCTTATTTTATCATTGATTTCTAATTTCATCTCATTATTATCTGATAGAATGCAGGCTAGTGTTCCTACTTTTTTATATCTGCTAAGAGTTGCTTTGTGTCATATTATATGATCTATTTTAGAGAAGGATCCATGTGCTGCTGAGAAGAAAGTATATCCTCTCATTGAAGGATAAAATAGTCTGTACATGTCAGTTTAGTCTAAGTTATTGATTGTATTATTGAGTTCTATAGTTTCTTTGTTCAGGTTTTGTTTGGAAGACCTATCCAGTGGTGAAAGAGGTGTGTTAAAGTCACCCAAAATTATTGTGTTGTGGTTTATTTGGCTCTTGAACTTGGGAAGAGTTTATTTGATGAACATAGAAGCTTGATTGTTTGCAGCATATATATTTATAATTGTTAAGTCTTGTTGGTGTATGGTTCCCTTGAGCAGTATGTACTGTCCTTCTTTAACCCTTTTGATTGACCTTATCTTGAAGTCTACTTTATTTGATATGAGGATGGAAACCTCTGATTGCTTCCACAGTCCATGTGGGTAGTGTGATTTTTCCCAGCCCTAAACCTTCAGTCTGTGGATGTTTTTTCCTTTGAGATGAGTCTCTTGGAGGCAGCATATTGTTGGTTCTCTTTTTTTGATCCAATTTGCTAGTCTATGTCTTTTGATTGGTGAGTTTAGGCCATTGACATTCAGAGTTATTATTGGGACATGATTTGTATTCCCAGCCATTTTTGTTTATTTTTGGTATTTAACATGACTTGGTTTCTCCTCTGATTAGATATTCCATTATTGTAATTCCCCCCTCTTTTGATTTTCATTATTGTTTTTCATTTCCTCTTCATGGAATATTTTGCTGAGGATGTTCTGTAGTGCAGGCTTTCTAATTGTAAATTCTTTTAACTTTTGTTTATTATGGAAGGTTTTTATTCCATCATCAAATCTAAAACGTATTTTTGATGGATATAAGTTTCTTGGTTGGCATCCATTTTCTTTCAGAGCTTAGTTTATGTTGTTCCACTATCTCTTGGCTTGGAGGGTCTGGATTGAAAAATCTGCTAAGATATGAATTGGTCTCCCCCTATGTGTGATCTGATTCCTCTTTCTTGCAGCTTTTAAGATTCTATCTTTATTCTGTATGCTAGGCATTTTCAATGTAATGTGCCTTGGTGTAGATCTGTTGTAATTTTGTACATTTGGTATCCTATAAGCCTCTTGTATTTGGTTTTCCAATTCGTTCTTCATGCTTGGGAAATTTTCTGATATTATCTCATTGAAGAGATTGTGCATTCCTTTAGTTTGAAACTCTGTGCTTTCCTCTATCCCAATAACTCTTAGATCTGGTCTTTTGATGCTGTCCCATAATTCTTTGGTGTTGTCTTCATGGTTTCTTACTATCTTCACTGTGTGATCAACTTTATTTTCCATATGTATACTTTGTCTTCATTATCTCACGTTCTTTCTTCCAAGTGATCTAGTCTGTTGGTTATACTTTCTATCGAGTGTTTTATTTGGTTTATTGTATCTTTCATTTCAAGGATTTCTGACTGGTGTTTTTTCAGAGTCTCTCTCTCTCTCTCTTGAAGTAATCTTTTGCTACCTGTATTTGCTCTCTTATCTCATTGTTGGAGTGATCAATTTTTGCTTTTATTTGCTCATTTAGGTCATTATTTAATCCACAGATCATTTTAATTATTAACCTTCTGAACTCCTTCTCTGACATTTCATCAACTTCACTGTCAATGGGTTCTGTTATTATAGTGTCCTGGTTTGTTTGGGGCACTTTTCTCCCTTGTTTTTTCATGTTGTCTATGTGTCTTCCTTTCTTGCCTTGTGGATCTGAGATATCATAGTTTCTTGTAGTACCCGTGCAGATTGTCTATACCTCACATTGATATTGGCCTTCCAGACCCTGCTGGTGTCTGTCAATGTATGCTACTGCAACTAAAGGTGGTGGTGGCAATAGCCAAGATAACTGGAGATAATAGTAGAGGTGCCCCAAGATGGATGCTATGTCTTACAGAGATGGGGCTAAAAGGATGGGCCTCACACTCCCTTTTCCTGCTCTGAGATGCAGCTGCTTCTAGGCCCAGTCTGTTGTCAAAAAGTTAGGGGCTACTCTGTGGGGAAGGCTATGGCGATGACTGCAGTGTCCCAAGATGAAATTAGGTTAGGCTTAGGCTCCCAGGTGGTTGGGTGCAAACTCAGACCTACCCTGGACCTGGGTCCCGCACAAGTAGGTGTGAGCAGATCTAAGCCACTGGGCCTGACCTCCCATCAGTCTGTTGGTTGGAAGAGGTGGTCCTGTGCAGGGGGTTGGGCTCCAAGGTATGGACCTGAGCCTATAGTGAGCCTGGATCCCATGCAGGCCCCTAATTTCAGCTCTTAACAGCTCTTCCATCTTGGACAAAATATTTAAATGGTCTTAGTTTCTTCTTTTCTTCTGGCAAAGTACGGACATAATCTTCACTGTCTTGTCATAATGAATATTATACAAAGAGACATAATATGCAAAATCCACAATGGATGCTCTACAGTCCAATGGTTACTATCATCAATGCTTTCCCCGCTCTGCTTTTCAACCACCAGCATCAAGCCAAATCCTTATTCTGTTAAGTTGTATTAGGGAATGACCAACCAGAGACAAACAGACTACAACTTGAGTTTATTCAGTAATTTAAGTTCTAGAGTTTAAAGCTGATTCCAAAATTTCCTGGTTCAAGCAGAGTTTGGGTACAGCTTTTGATATCCTATCATTTGTCCTTTCCATTACCTGTTTTGCCCCTCACACTGGAGGGTGCTCACCTCAATTCTTCTTCATCTTATCTGAGGCATTATCCTTACATTTTAGAAGTTGCAGTGAGTACTTAGCAGGCATGGTCTTTTGAGACAGAGCATGACAGGGCTTCAGAGTGGAAGTGGTAAAGGATATATATATATATATATATATATATATATATATATATATATATTTTTATTGGTTGTTCAAAACATTACAAAGCTCATGAGATATCATCTTCCATACATCTGATTCAAGTGGGTTATGAACTCCCATTTTTTACCCCAAATACAAGTTGCAGAATCACATCGGTTACACATCCACATTTTTACATAATACCATATTAATGACTGTTGTATTCTGCTACCTTTCTTATCCCCTACTATCCCCCCTCCCCTTCCCTCTCATCTTCCCTCTCTACCCCATCTGCTGTTATTCAATTCTCTCCCTTGTTTTTTTTTTTTTTTTTTCCCCTCACACACTCTTATATGTAATTTTGTGTAACAATGAGGGTCTCCTTCCATTTCCATACAGTTTCCCTTCTCTCTCCCTTTCTCCCACCCCACTCATCTCTGTTTAATGTTAATCTTTTCCTCATGCTCTTCTTCCCTGTTCTGATCTTAGTTGCTCTCTTTATATCAAAGAAGACATTTGGCATTTGTTTTTTAAGGATTATATTAACATGCATGATGGAAGGCTCTGTATAGAAAACAGAATAATTACATTATTTTTATTGTATCAAGAGTATTTTTGTGAAGTATAAATTTCACTTGGAAACTATTTTCCACTGGTTTATAACATTTTAAAATTCAATTATTTTGAAGTTCATTTTTTAAATAATTTGGGGGATTATAGGCAATATTTTAGTACTGTGCCAAGAGAAACAAAGAATCAATCAGTTAGCACTTGCTCCCATTGGGGGTAAAAGAAAATCTCCCATTTAATACATTTTCAAATAATGTGAATAGTATTTTATAGTTTATACACAAAGTTTCTGTGTGAAGGGGGCTGTATTACACATGGAAATGATTTTCTTTTTTTTTTTTTTTTAAAGAGAGAGAGAGAGAGAGAGAGAATTTTTTTAATATTTTAAAAAATATTTTTTAGTTTTCGGCGGACACAACATCTTTGTTTGTATGTGGTGCTGAGGATCGAACCAGCATGCCAGGCTAGCACGCTACCGCTTGAGCCACATTCCCAGCCCTGGAAATGATTTTCTATAAACTTTTAAAGTAGTACTGTTGAAATAGGACAGAAGTCAACTACTCACCAGAGCAAGACTCCCAAACTGCCAAGTGCTTTTTATTTTGTTACAAAAGGCAATTGAAGAGAAGCAGTTATCTCTGGGGCACATTGGATTATTTGAATTAAATTTCAAACTGGGCCACTATGTTAATGCATACATGTTAATGAATGCTTTTTGAGGCCTTACTATATTAAAGATAGCAACTCCCTTGGAACTCTTAATTTCAAAATGCACTAATATAGGTTTAAGGGTTTAAGGGCTGGGTTTGTAGCTCAGTGGTAACAGCACTTGCCTAGTACATGTGAGGTACTGAGTTCGATCATTAGCACCACATTAAAAAAAAAAAAACTCATATAGGTTTAAATAGATATTTGTACCTACTCCACATCTTATAGCTGGCTACCAGCCTATTGAACCACTGTCTTAAGATATGAGTTAAAATGTAGGGAACACTTGGAAACATCTAGATTTCATGCAAATAATAGAAATTTCTATGCTGTGGTGTAAACAAAACATTAATGTCAGTAAACTCCCCCTTTCAACTCAACTATGTAGTGGGCAAAAGCAAAACATCATGTACAGTAAAAGTCCAGATTCAACTCAATACAGGCCTGTTACACTGATACCCTTATGTCTGTCTAGTTATCAGCAACTACAGATAACTTCCACCCCAATTCTTCTGTACTAGAATACCTTGAGGTATCCAACTTTCACTCAAATTCAACTTACACCAGTTAATATTTATACTTATCTCAACACTAGAAGAAAGAAGACTCAGAATCTAATGCAATCACACTTTCATGAGAGAAACAGTTTCTAAACCACATGGTTGAATCATATGTCCATTTGGGTAAATACTTCTTCTTAGAGTAAAAAGGGAATTCTATCTGTTTACTTAATGGGAACTACTTTTGTCTGAGATTGAGATTTAACAATAAAGCAATTCTTAGCTAAGGCTATATTATGTATATGAATATTTTTAAAAACTTAGATAATTGGCATTGAGAAAATGTTGATAGAACTCCAATGCAGTGATGGATAAATGTATACATATTTTTTCTTCCTGACTTTAAATTTTCTTTCTTTGAACATAAGAACCAAGGTTTGGAGCTTTTGCTCTGCACTCTTTCTATGACCTTTCTATAAAAACACATTTTAAAATACAAACAAATCAAACATTCTGATAAAAGTAGATCCACTTAAGTCATCATTGACCCCAGTTTTCCAAAAATAAACAGGAATTGGTTAAAAATCAAGAACATATTGAGCCAGGCATGGTGGTGCATACCTGTAATCTCAGCAGCTTGAGAGACTGAGGTAGGAGACTCACAAGTTCAAAGCCAGCCTCAGCAAAAGTGAGGTGCTAAGGAACCCTATCTCTAAAAAAAAAAAATAGAAAAGAGGTTGGGGATGTGACTCAGTGGTTGAGTGCCCCTGAGTCCAATCCCTGATACCCCAAAATAAATAAATAAAATAATAAAAATCACATGAAAAAATTCAAGTAGGAAATTCTCATCGTAAATAGCCATAACTAGAAACTATTTGATGAATAATTTAATAGTATTACTTGCACTGAAATGAAAACTAAGGTATAATCCTGCCCTGAAGAAGGCAAGGCAAAAAATGCATGCTAACTTCTCTAATATATTAGTATAAACAGCAAATGTGGCCCCTAGAGAAAATACATCATGTCAAATTACATGGTTATAGAGTGACAATTCAGTAAGGCATACATGGTTGATATTTAGAGTTGGGATTTTATACATGGGCAACCTGGAAAAACATAAGAAAATGCCTCTAGTTTTGATAAAAACAACCTCTCAATCTGGGCTACTTAGCAGGTTAAAATGGGGGGGGGATGGCTATTAATTTAATTAATAGCAGATGGTGACAAAGGGTGCAAGACTCAGGCATCTGAAGTAGTGGATACAAGTACAGTTGCTCAGTTGATTGTGATGACTAATAAAGGTTTGTATAGCACTTCTTAACCAAGATTTCTCTCTCTGGTTCTGAGGCAACTGCAAATAAATGGGTTGTCAATCAATAAAGGACTTTCTCCAAAATCTGCTTCTGGACTCCATATAGTTCCTGGCCACTCCCTTGGCTAATCAATCTAATTCTTGATTTTAAAGTACTAGAGTGCTTTTAATATTTGTTTATTAACAAGCTATTACCACCTTTTAGCAAAAATAATGTGCTAAATACTATTTCATGCCAAAAGAAATCTGGTTAAATTTAAGTTCCAAACTCTGCTCAGCCTTACTGGTAGGTGCTTTACTAACCACCATCTCATTAGTTAAGTGCTGTACTAACCTACATCTCAGGAACACCATTTTTCTCCATGACCAATATGTGGCTCAAAGCAATCTGGTTATTTATCCAAATTCATAATCTAGTAGTAATTGAATGTCAATATAATGATCAAAAGCATGGATTTGGAATAAGAATACTTTTAGCAGTTTAAAGCTCTGCTATATCACTTGCTCACTGGGTGACCAGGCACATTGATTAGTGAACTAGTAGGATGCTGTGTCCTGGTTTCCCCAGGATAGGCTTGCCATTACAAAGTATAAGTACTGTCCCCTTTCAGTTTGAACAACACATTCAATACCCACCCCATAAAGATCAGATTTGCTAAGCATGAATAAGAATGGTGCTCTCTTCTCAAGAATGTTTTGGAAATCAATGTGGTAATGACGATAAAGCTCCTACCATAGAAACATGGCATGATATAAAAGCTCAGGGAAAATGTGGCACACTACTATGATTATTAACTATTAAGGCAGTGTGAGCGTACTCTGGTGTTTAAAGAGGCAAAAAAATAATAATCTCAGCAGGATCTGAGATGAGTTGGAAATGGGACATTAGGTCCAGTTCTGACACAGGAGTGCCTGTGTGGGGTAAGGTATGCAGAAGGTAAGATGGGCACTATGCAAGAAACTATTATTAGAGCAGAGTCTTATAAGTCAGGGTGAAGGGTTTGTCCTCTATTATAGTCAAGAGCCAGCTAGTGATTTCTGAAAAGAGAAGGCATGATTATATCTATCTTTTTAAATATTTTTTGTTTAATCGTAGATGGCCACAATATCTTTATTTATTTTTTATGTGGTGCTGAGGATCGAACCCAGTGCTCAGATGTGTGAGGCAGGGGCTCGACCATTGAGCCCCAGCCCCAGCCCAATTATATCTATCTTTAAGGCAGTAATTCTTCCTGTAATATTTATTTCTCTCCCTCCCTCCTATTCTCTGTATATACTACTCCCCATCCAGGCAACCACCAAATCTTTTCTTGTCTCCAAATATAGCCTCTTCCCTCCCTGTCCACCACAAGTCTCTCAGACCAGCCACCTTCAGCTGCTGACTAGATCACTACAGTAAAACTGTCCTTCCTAGTCTCTCTGCCTCTACATTTGCAACCTTGCCTCTGTCTAACATCACAGAGAAGCTAGGCTCCTGTTTTTTAAATTTTGAGGGGATAATTTTAGATTTATAGAAAAGATCTGAAGACAGTACAGAGAATCCCTCTACACTCTTCACCTACTTTTTCTAGTGTTAACATTTTACATAACCATTGTAAGTTTATCAAAATTGAAAAGTTTAGTACAGTGTTACTAACTAAGCTCCTACTTCATCCAGATGTCATTCTTCCCACTAACCTCATTTCTAAGCCCAAGGATTTAATCCAGGATTCTGTGCTGCATCTAATTGTTGCACCTTCTTGGTCTTTTCCAGTCCATGACAGTTCCTTGGTTTTCCTCCATTTCATGACCTTGACAGTTCTGACGAACGTGGATCAGGAGATTTGTGTGATATTCTCTTATTTGGGTTTGCCTGATGTTTCTTGTTATTGTGGATTTTGAGGATGGTTATTACAGAAGTGAGATAGCCTCATCAGATCATGTCTATCAGATCAAGTTCTGTCTGGTGAAGCAGACCATGGATTCTGGTGGTGGATGCCAGTTTTTTCCACTGCAAAGTTACCTTTTTTTTTTTTTTTCACTTTCCATACTCTGTTCATTACAAGTTGAGTCACTAAATCCAGCCTACACTCAAGGAGAAGGAGATTAGTTCCACCTTCTGAAGCAGGAAAGATCTACATTTTTGGTTGAAATTTATGTACAAGAAAGATCTGCCACTTCACCCCTATTTATTTATTCAAGGCTTTTATTTACATCACTACAGACTCATAGCTATTTGGAATGTGATTTTAAAAATATAAATCCTATACTGTTGCTTGTGAGCTTATGATACCCTTATTTATGACTAAAAGCCAAACTCCTTATCCTTTTAACAAAGCATATATAACATACCTGATTGGAGGACTTATCTCCTACCACTCCCCACTCTTGACTCCTGCCCTCTGCAGCCCACAAGTGAATAGTCCCCAGCCCTTGCTCAAACTTTTCTTATTGCTTTCCTGTTCCCATCTTGGGGCTTTGCACTGGCTCTTCCCTGCCTGGAATACTCTGATCTCTGTATTAAGGACACATCTTAAAGGCCATCTTTCCCAGAAGCCTCCCTTCACCACCTGTGCCAAAGTACCTGGTTACACTTACTTAGTTTCACAGCACCCAATACAATTAATTTAACATTATTGTTATTTTAACGCATGAGCTTGTGGTTTGTGGCTAACCTCACACACACTAGGATGTTAGCCCTATAAAAATGGGGACTTCATTTCACCATACTTAGCACCCAGAACAATATCTAATTCGTAAGAGTTAATAAATGTTGATGAAAGTATACATAAATAAATGTATGGGACTAGGAGACCTTAGACAGAAGATTTAGAATAATACTGTAATAATAATAACCAAAGCAGGAAGCAATTGTTTTAGTCAGATTTTTTGCTGCTGTAACTTAAAGACCCAACCAGAACAATTTCAGAGGAAGAAAAGTTTATTTATAAGGTTTCAGAGGTCTGAATCCATAGACAGCTGGCTCCATTCCTCAGGACTAGAGGTGAGGCAGGACATCATAGAGGAAGAGTGTGGCGGAGGGAAGAAGCTCACATAATGATCAGAAAGCAGAGAAAGTCTCCACTTGCCAGGCACAAATATATAACCAAAGCCAAGTCCCCCAATACCCTACTCCTTCAGCCACATCCCATCTGCCTTTAGTTACCACTCAAAACTACCATCAAGACGATTAATTCACTGATTGGGTTTAGGCTCTCACAACCCAATCATTTCTTCTCTGAATCTTCTTGCATTGTTTCACATGTGAGCTTTGGGGAGACCCCTCACATCCAAATCATAATATAATGAAGACTTAAATTTCAGTAAAATAAAAGCTTGCACTTTGCTGCCCATGGTGTTGATCATAAGCTCACTATTCTTTCATTTCTAAAGACGTTTCCTTTCTTACTTAAGGATCATAAATCTCAATTTCAGATTTACAGATTTGCATGTAGCTAACAAAGTCACATTTGTATTTTATCAGCACAATGATTAGTTTTCAAAAATAATTAGCTGCACTCCTGTCCCTGAGTTTTCCTAAGTTCACTTTGACAAGGGCTTTCCTTGTCCTCCCTTTTATCCAATGCTGAGAAACTATCCTTCAAGCTGTTACTCAGCTCCTCTACACTCAAGAACAAAAAGAGACTAAAGAAGGCATGTCTGTTATTTGTCTTCCATTTGCTTCCCCAGTCATCTCAGACCTAACTGCCCTATTTTTGGACAGAGGAACATTGATCTGGAAGAACCAGCTGGAATCCTACTTCCATCAGTCTGCTGACAGTGCCTGCCACTCCTCTCTGCCCCAATCCTGACAGGATATCTGGCAGAAAGCATTATATTAACAGAACTGTCCTACATTTACTTCAGGGGAGGTCAGCAGATAAAACACACCAGAAATTAGGTGATATGACTCTTGTTTTCCTTCCATCTTCCACCCATCTTATTTGGGCACACAAATTAAATAATAAGCTTTTTAATTTTTTTTTATTTATTTTAATTAGTTATACATGACAGTACAATGACTTTGATATATCATACATTTGAATCAGATAGGATATAATTTCTCATTTTTCTGAGTGTACAGGTTGCTTTTTAAGGAGTGGAAAAGCAGTAATGGGATACTTAAAAAAAATAACTGGGGATGATTGCCCAGCTTCCTATCTATGGTGCAGTGAGGTATTAACAGTCTCATCTATCTGAATATTACTTGGGAATGTCTTTGCCTGTTTGCAATGCCTGGCTTGCATTGGACTCTGGGTTTGCACATTCCTTTCTCTCTGTCTCAAATGTTCTGATCTCTTCTTTACAAAGTTAACTCCTCACTTTGTTAGCAAGACTTAATATTATTAAGCTTTTTTTTCTAGATTCATCATTCCTTGAAGGTGGAAACTATGTTGCTCTACACATACATCTTCAGTGCTAGTCTGGACTGTCAATTTAGAATTAGGCATCAGGTAAGTATAATCAAGTCCTCTGAGCTATTTAATCAAAAGATGATTAAAAAATATTTGTTTTGCATTTTTGCTTTGAACAAATAAACTCCTCAAAAGAAGGTATTCTTAATCACAACAAGAATGTTTCAAAGTATTGATCACAACTCATATCCAACTTATTTGCTATTATCATGTCCCAAGTTCCAAAACCTAAAATTAACAGAATGCATTCAGCCTCCATTACATCAAAGTTGGCAAATAAAGCAATTGATTGTTATGGTTTGACTGTATATTTGGCTAATTCTTAGTCTGCTTTAAATTCATTTTTCAGTATATTTATTTTTTTTTTAATTAGAACTTTATAGTTATAGGTGGTGTTGGGTTCATCCCAACAAACTCATACATGCATGGAAATGGATTTCTTTTCACAATCCCCCCTTTCCCTCCTATCCTTTCTCTTGTTCCCCATTCTTCTTTCTCTAGTCCTCTAGACTTCTTTTTGCACCTCTATTTATTTATATTTGATGGATTCTTTTTACTTATACATAAAGGAAAAATTCCCTGTGGTATATGCAACTAACTTGATTTTTTAAGAATTCATTCCACACTATCTCCCTTTTCCTATCACTCTACTCTGTCTCTTGATCTCCTTCTTCAACACTACTAATCTTCCTTATACCTTTATGATGGCCTATCTTTCCTTCCTCCTTTCCTTTATTTAACTCTAATTTCCATATAGGAGAGAAAATATTCCACTTTCAGTTTTTGAGTCTGGCTTATTTCACTTAACATGATGTTCTCCATTTCTACCCATTACCAGCAATGCCATAATCTCATTCTTCTTTATAGCTGAGTAGAACTCCCTGTGTTTATACCACAATTTCTTAATCCATTCATCTATTGGTGGGTATGTGACTTTATTCCATAATTAAGCTATTGTGAATTGTGCTGCTATAAACATTGAAGTAACTCTATCTCTATAATATGCTGATTTTAATTCTTTTGGGAAAATACTGAGGAGTGCTAGAAGAAAACATAGGGTCAACACTTTATCATATTGGTGTTATCACTGATTTCTGTAACAAGACCCCCAAAGCACAAGAAATAAAACCAAGAATCAATAAGTGGGATGCCATCAAATTAAAAGGCTTCTACACAGCAAAGGAAATAACTCAGAATGTGAAAAGAGAGCCTACAGAAAAAATCTTTGCTAGATGGGGGATTAATATCCAGAATATATATATAAACTTAACACCAAAAAAAGTCCAATCAATAAATGGGCAAAAGAATTAAAGAGAAACTTCTCAACAGAAGAAACACAAAAGGCCAACAAATAAAAGAGAAAATTTTCAACATCTTTAGCAATCAGGGAAATACAAAGCAAAAGCACACCGAGATTCCATCTCACTTCAGTCAGAATGGCAGTCATCAAAAATACAAACAATAATAAATGCTGGAGAAGATGTGGTAAAAAGTGCACTTGAACACTGTTGGTGCAACAGCAGTCTATTCATTTCGAATAGACTATTATTTGAAGCATGTCAAATAACAGGATCTAAGCCAATAAACTGTGAACTCTTCTACTATAGAATTCCTAAAAGAAAAAAAAACTATATAGAAACTTGATCAATCAGAACCCTTTGCAAAGGATAATATCTTTATTCTTTGAGCTCTTACCTTATTGGAACAAATAAGAAAAATAACCTCAGAAATCCTATTTTCACATGTTGTTACTTATCTAATATGAATATGCCTAAAAATGTGAATTCTATCTTATCTACAATTTTTCAGCTCTCTGCATTGACTGCAACTGATATTTTATGAGAAACGAGCAAGGAGAAGAATAATATCTGCAATTTATATGAATATCAATAGGAAAAGAGTATGAAGGCAGTTTTTCCAGACTGAATCTGTTCTCTTTATGGAGGACCATCTTATCAAATATGCTTCCCAAGAAATTGGGGGATAACACTTGTCCTTTTAAAGAACAAAAGCTGTGTAGGTAAGCATCAAGAGCAGCTTGCTGAATAATGGAAACTTTTGAGTATTAACAACTCACCAGCTCTATCTTTACTGATTCTAGTAGTTCACATAGTGCCTGTTACCTTGGCAACCCAGTGGATGATAGCAATTACATGGAAATGTGTGTTGTACTTGTTCATTACATCTTTTATAGGAAGGTCCTGGGAACCTGAAGGTTAATCTACTTGCTCACCTGGGGAATGCTGGGTTATCAGGATAAGTACCTGTTTCCAGAAACCAGCCTAGATAAATTTTGAAAAATCTTGTGTGCAAATGTTTAGGTACCAGAACACTAGAGACCTCACAGAGATTGGGGGTGCATGAGCATTCGGATCCCTGGGTTTAGTTTTGAGACATGGGTTTGAGAATGGCAGAGAATATTGCTTCACTGTTAAGTCAACATAAAGCCACTCAAATATCCTCCAGGGCAGTTATTAGGAACCTGGCTGACAGACTGTAAACCAAAAGAGCCAAGTTTCCACCTGATACCCTAAAGGTGTAATTGCTGGTGGAAGCTGGGATGGGTAAATCCTCTCCCACAGGGGTGGGAGGTAGAAACAGAAAAGAACTAAGCAGTAGTAGCAACAGGTGGCAGGAAGAGAGAAACAACAGAGTATCTTTTTTTTACCAAGAGAAATGGTGATAAGAACCCATTATATTTCCAGAGATTCTGGGGAAGTTGTGATAAGACATGTTCAACATCCACATAGCAAAGGCTTGGCATTCATGAGAAGAGAGGTATAGAAGAAGATAAGAGGAATCCTGATAACTGCAGTGGAGGTAAGCACCTAAGACCCACCTGACTAATGACAAGTTTGGAAAGACCTGGAAAAGGAAACTATATACATGTAAAAATGTCTACATTTTCAGTGAGAGTCTTTAAAGTTAATATGTGTAAGTTTCCTAAGAAAAGTTTTCAATCATTTTCTGATTCTGACTGTTCACACTGGCTGTTTGAATCATCTCCTCCAAAACAAGGCAGGGTGTACCGTGGAGAGACGATGAGCAGAGTGACAACATGTTACCTTCTTTAGGTGTGAAGAAGTCAACAAGATAGAGAATGCAATAATAGCAACTGCCATTTTAACAGATGATTAAAGTCATAAGCCTATTGAATCACCTTCTATCCCACTGAATAGTGATATTTTAGGACACACCTATGCCCTCCACATAAATAAATAATAGAAATCATGCTCAAATGGTATGTCTCTCAAAGTGAAAAGTGGACTCTCTGAGAGTTTAATTTCAGATGTTTGTTTCAAATGCAGAATCCAGGGTTCTATTCAGGTTTTTTGTTTATTCTGTCTGGAGGGAACCCAGGTATCCTTATTGTAGTGAGTTCCTACAGGGGTTTCTAATGCATGCTAATTTGACTAATACTCTTTCAAATTACAGCTTTATATATGAAACTTCATCACTGTTCCAAGTGATGATAGGGAGAAGAAAGGATGGTTTTGTCTTTTGGTTACTACAGGAAGGTGCTATGACAAACTGGTGTATCTGCCATTCTCTGGAATGAGTGTGCATACATACACTCAAGCATATAAAAATTCTGATATTAGCACCTAACAAATTTTTCCATCTATCTCTTTGGTTTGCCATCTATATCTTTCTTATATCTTTAAAGACAAAATAAAGAAAGAAATGCCTGTCTTCTCTGAAATCTCACCCATCTTGACTACCCCTCTTTCTTTCTTTGTATAAATGTGACTTAGTCTTCCACTTAATTGAGGGTCATGGCCGGAAGATTAAACTTATCTTTATTGTGGTATATGTATGGTATCTGAGGTTGCTCCTTTCCTCTGTAAAAAGAAAAGTCTGGTTATCCATATGGTAAACATTATCTAGGTGTAAGAAATTAAAATTACAGTGAACACTGACCTACTGGATTTAAATGGCTCTTTTTATATTCTAAATAAAATTTGGCACTATAAACAATGTCTGGTTGCTTTTTTTTGAGACATTGGAAGCCACTTAATAATACTGCTGCCTTCCTGACACAATACTAATACACAGAATACAATCCAATGCAATTTACAAATCTATATAAGCCTGAAGTGTGCATGTTTTAGAGTCTTCAAAACACTTCCACATTCATCATCCCAGTTTTAAAGCTAGAAAATGTTCAATCCATTTTAATACTATATTTATAACCAATGCCTTTTGAACTTTTAAACATGAGGTTTGCCATTTTAAGTATTTCTCTTTACCAAAACATCATATATCTTAATCTACCCACACTTCTTCCTTTGGAGTGACAGTTTCAATGTGAAACAGCTTAAATTAATAGCCATCTCTGTTCTACTTTTCCCCTCTGTGAAATAATTTACAGTTTCTAGGCACTCTGTTTTTATAAGTAAGCAGCCACTGAAGATTAGAAAAGAATTCAACACAATGAATTTTCTTGGCAAAATAACACATTAGTTAAATGGTATCTATTAAATCACCTGAGCAACTGGCAGCTGGTTTTAGTGCTCTAAATAAATGACAAAACAGCCCTTTGGGAGGATTTTTCAATATTCTGCCATGTGGTTATAGATTTTGAAGTTTCTTTCTGTCAGTTTTATGCTGCATTTCTTTACAGAGCTGACAGGCAGCTGACAAGCAAGAAATGTTAGAAAATTTGGCTGCTGGTAAAATTTAACAGAATTTTTCTTTGGTGGGTGGGTGCAGTTATTCTGAGTACAGATAAATAAGTTAGAACTTTCAGGAATTAACTATTAATTTCAGTGGAATTGCAAGCAACCGTATTGGGCACTCTTATTTGTTACATGTGGACAAATTAGTTAGCCTGTGCATGCCTCAGTTTCTCTATCCAACCAAAGAAAAACCCTCACAGGGTTATTGTGAGGTTGATGAGCAACTGTATGCAAGGTGCTTAGCACACCATGGCATTGTAATTCTAATAACAATCATTTGGGTCCACAAGGCTGTCTTTCAGGCTGTAAGGAAGAATATCAAATAGTATTTTGGAGTCTACATATACACACTTGTAGTTGTATATGACAATAATGTATACTATATTAAGACCTTAATTTTCCAAGTAATATTGTGAATAACAATTAAAACTTTATAATAATTTTAATGCATAAATGTTGATGGAATTCAGGACACCTTGTCCCAAAATATGGCACATTGGTATAGACAAAGCAGAAAGATGACGGTAACATTCCACAAAATTTCTCCCTTGAAGGAAGTCATAAAGCCTGGGAAGATTTCCCAACATTCCACTGAAGCAGGTTACAAGGTCCTCACGTGAGAGGTGCTCTCCCTACACCTGGAGAAAGGGAGCTCAAACCACAGACACACCAGGAAGAATCTAAACAAACAGGCTTTGCTACATTGCCCCAGCTTATTACCATTGGACCATAACCCTTTTTTTCTCTCAGCATTCACTACCTCTCCTTCACTCTTCCTCAAACCTAGCATAAAAACGTTCAGGTTTGCCTGTTTCCTTGGGTCTCCATTCCATAGGAAGTTTCCCATACCACATAAAACTTACATTGAATATGTTTGTATGTTTTCCCCTTGTTAATCTGCCTTTTGTTTATAGGGAACTCAACCACAAGTTTGGGATGAGGAAAGAAAAGATGTTTTTCTTCTCTACAATGTATACACAAGATTATTTAAACAGAAAAGGAGAAAATGTAAACTCGTTAGTCCCATGGTTTATTGCAGTCTTTGGCCTTCTGGATCAAATCCATTTGAATGTTTACTCCTATCTTCACCCACAACTCAAAGACTCTTCTTCCAATTTAACTTTTCCAACAATCCATCTCATCTACATTCTCATTCAACTTCCCACAGTGAGTAACTTTTATAAATAAGAAAAACTGTTGGTGTTTTTTAAAAAGGAAGTAGACAGAAAACCCTGCAGCTTTGAGGTGAGCAATCAGAACTGTTGTGGGGCCACCAGGAGGATAGCCTAAAGCAGAGGGGACTTTGTGTGGTTTCCTAAGATGCTGTTCTTTCTATGAACAGAGAGCCCTCTTCTACCTACATAATGAGCAGCATATGTGCTTACACTTTGAGTGAAAGGAGGAGATCGGAATATGATAGATACGATGCACAGAACTACTGAAGCCAGAGAGAAAATGACATATTTAGGAGAAAGTATGTGAATAAGAAAAGTGGGGCTGGGCACTGTTGGTCACGCCTGTAATCCCAGCAGCCTGGTAGGCTGACACAGGAGGATCATGAGCTCAAAGCCAGCCTCAGCAACTTAGTGAGGCCCTAAGCAACTCAGTGAAATCCTGTCTTTAAATAAAATATAAAAAAGGGTGGAGATGTGGTTCAGTGGTGAACTCCCCTGAGTTCAATCCCTGGTACAAGAAAAGAAAGAGAGAGAGAGAGAGAGAGAGAGAGAGAGAGAGAGAGAGAGAGAGAGAGAAAGAGAGAAAGAAAGAAGAAAGGAAGGAAGGAAGGAAGGAAGGAAGGAAGGAAGGAAGGAAGGAAGGAAGGAAGGAAGAAAGGAGGAAGAAAGAGAAGAGAAAGGGAGGGAGGGAAGGAAGGAAGGAAGGAAGGAAGGAAGGAAGGAAAAAGAGAGAGAGAAAGAAAGAAAGAAAGAGAGGGAAAGGGAGGGAGGGAGGGAGGATGGTTTAGGAAGTAAAGTCCTCAAATAACACAACTAGTTACCCAAAAAGGGGAACTGCAATCTTTTAACAAGTTTCTCATTCTCATTCTCTCTCTCTCTCTCTCTCTCTCTCTCTCTCTCTCTCTCTCTCTCTCACACACACACACACACACACACACACACACACCAGTATATATCAAGGCCCATCAGAAGAGCTAACTCTACTATCCCTGGTTAACAAACTATTATCATGTTTCACTTGTGATCAGAGACTGGTGATCAAAAGGATTCTCAAATTTGCTTAAAGTACAAATGATATTTGAATTTAGTTGTAATAAGTAAGTAGTAGCCTTAACTCTATTTTTATTCATGTTGTACATTTTGTTGAACATTGTTCTCAAGAAAACATGCTTTAAGAGTTTAAGAACTCTAGCCATTAAAAGACAATAAGCTGTTCATTGAATCAGTAGCCTGCCAATGATGTGCTGCTCACATCAGGGGCTCACAGGCTCACAGCCCGTTTTTCAACAGAGGAGCAAATTGGGGGGGGGGGGGGTTGCAGACTGGCTTCTGGAGGAATGCAAGCAGTGATCGGTCCTAACCCCTGTCCTCAGGATATGTAAGCACATAGAATTTGGCATGGTAAAAAGAAGTCACAGTCCTTTACTCAGTAATAAAGAAAATAAAATCCTTTTCAACTTCAACCTCAGCAAGAGGGTCAATGGATAAAAAGCACTTATGTTTTTGTTTTCTATATACTCTCAGGAAATCAAACACATCAAAAACACATTTGGAAACTGTCTGCTCGAATCCGATATTCTCTATCTTGTTTGACAGAAGAGAAACTCCTTGCAGGCACAGCTGTTCTTCCTTGAATCAGAACATCATAAATCCTCAGTGAGAGTTCAAGAGAAAAGCTAATGAAAGTTTCTAGTGAAAGTTCTACTGAAGGCAGGAGACACATTTCAGCTCACATTTAAACTCCCTTATAGTGGAAGTCAGTGTCCCCTTTCCACACTGTGCATACTCAATAAGTATTTACACACATGCTGAATAAATTTTAGTGGAGTAATTAATAAAATAGTATTATTAATTACTGATCCTCACTGATCTAAAATGTCAAAAGAAGTTTCCTTTCTAATGAGGAAGTGTACATTTTCCTGTCTTCCCACATCTCCGCCTCCCCATCTGCAGACACCTGCTCTCAGGAGGATTTCTTGGAACCTGGCCTCCCCATGGAAGTCCTGCTGGTGATAATGAATGCCAGCAACAATTACCCAGTCTTGGTAACTTGGCAGCAAACTCCAGACCACTAAATGGGAAGGGAAACTTTTGCACTTTCTTTCTCCCTGCAGGTATCAACTTCACTCTCTGGACCCCTCAGGGCCCTTGAGCAACACACACAATTCCATTTTCAGGACTAACAAAAGACTCAGCTCCAGAGGAATAGGTCATTTGCACTTCCCTGTTCCCCTGCAGGCACTTGTTTTGTTGCCCAGAACCAGGAGGGAATTGGCCAACACCTGGAGGCCAGGGAGAGGAAATTCTCTGATTGTACTGCCCTGTGAGAAAGTAGATACAGCTATTTCAACATAAATGTCAATTGATTGTATCAAGATAATAAAAAATGAAAGCACTGTCATTGTATTATCGTGTCATTAAACTGTCACGAATAGAACTATCAACATTTTTATATGAAGAAAAGAGGAAAGAGTTTGATATTTTAAAATGTATTTAAGAAAATCATACATAATTTATAGTGTGAACTTTCTGAAGATCATGAATTAGGGGCTAATATTTTTTTCCACTAATATCTGTCAGGCTATTTTTCGATAAGTCATTATTTAAAAATATCTATGAAAAAATATCTATAAAATTATCCATTTGGGAAACTAATATTGTATCTTGCAGAGACAGAGGAAATGACTTAGAGGAATGTTATTACTAGTACAGCTGCACAAGTGGGCAAAATAAGTAAAAATCCATATCTCCAAGATTTGCTGCCATAAGCCCAAGAATCCCCTCTCTTGTACCTGTCCATGACCCAGCAGGTAAAAGGCAGTAACACATAACACTGTTTATAGAATTCCGCCTGTTCCAGCTGATTGCTGGACCCCTTTACTGAGTTGTTAAACAACCTCACCATCTCCCTGGCTCCAAACTGAGTCATAGGTAGACATCTAATATGATGGCTATCCTTATAGGAAGAGATACCAGGGACAGAGCCATACAGAAGAAAGAACACATGAAGACACAATGAGAGGGCAGCTGAGAGGGGTCTCAGCAGAAACCAACCCTTTCAACATTTTTATATTAGACTTCTAGCCTCCATAATAGTGAGAAAAAAATTTCTGTTGTTTAAATCACCTAATCTGTGGTATTTCATTTTTTTTATTCGTTGTTCAAAACATTACAAAGCTCTTGACATATCATATTTCATACGTTAGATTCAAGCTGTGGTATTTCATTACAGCAGCACAAACAGACTAATTCATGATCTATGAGTTCTGAAAGGTAATAAAATTTCATTAAGATATTCACAACCCCTTTCTCACTGTGAATACAGTTGGTCTCTACACTTGTACCCCAAAGTGTTAGCTATCACATTCCTATAGACATTGGATTTTATATTTTTATCTGTTATCTAATTCCAGATTCCCTGGAGTTAGATAACAGATTTTAAAAAAGCAAAAAGCAAACTTAAACTGGCACTCCTGAAATAATGTTTTTCAAGGATCACTCAACTGTGATAAAGAATCCAAAATATATCATCACATTGGTTTTTGCTGCTGCTGTTCCTAATGTCCTGAGCCCCCAGTCAAGTGCTTTAGAAAGGCTTCTGTCCCATAAGTTGGCATCATTGTGGGCTCATTCTCAAGCCAACCTTGCCTCAGAAGAGGGACACTGTCTAAATTTCTGAAAAAAAAAAAAATGGTAATTCAGATAATTCAGACATTTCTCTAAAGGTGTGTATTGGATTGTTCTGATCAAAGGGGAAAACAAGATTTCAAAGTTGGCCACCTTAGACAGGTATCTTTGTTGAGGACCAATTTTAGAGCTTTTACTTTCCACAGTTTCTGAGGCCACTTCCCTTCTCTCTGCTAGTTCAGGTGACGGCTTGAAGCAAGAACAAGGGAGCTGTTCAATTAGTTATGCCTGCTTCCTGTCCAATTAGTTATGCCTTTCCTAGTTGAATAAGTAGTCATCTGCTAGCACATATTCAAAAGTAGTAATCCTAGTGACATGTTGAACTTGGCTCTGAGTGTCAGGCCAATGCAGCCCTGAATAAGCCTGCACGCAACACAATGTTCAGGCAGGCCCTTTCATGAAAAGGAATAAGTCAAATTAAAGCTGACAAAATATTTGAAAATACCATGTCATGGTTTAGTATGAGGACCTAATGAGAATCAAGATATCAGTAAAATTCTTAATCCTGTCGAATCCAGACGGAAAATTACCCATGTACAATTATACATCTACCACAAGTTAAAATGGCTGGGTTACTCATTTTAAGGTTGTCACTACACATTTTAAAAATAATTTAATAGGACAACAGACTATTCATTTATCAAATCCAGCCTGTTCAGTGATAAAAATGAAGATATAGACACCAAAATAACATAGGCTAAGACTTGTGTCTCTTTCCACTGACAATGGTGCTTCACCTACCACTACTATATAACAAGTGTGGATTAATAACTACCATGTGATAACAGTAAAAATAAAATAAACAGATCACGTATTTCATAAAATTCAATCTAAGTAATAATATTTTATTTTAAAAGATGCTGAAACCGAAGTACAGAGAGGCTGATTTGTCCAAGGTCAATTTTCTTGCCAACTCAAGTCTTTGTGACATTAAAGTCTGTGCTCTAACCTCTTCACACTACTGCCTGAAATCTATGCTCAGCTAGGCAAGCCTGAAGCTCTAAATTCCACAACAAGCTAAGTAAGTAAGCATGCATTTGATCCTTGCCCAGCCCCATTCCTTTCTCAGCCCTTGTATACTCAACTATTTAAAAAAAAAAAAAAAGGATCTGGTATGCTGACCATCTGTAATTCCAGTTACTCAGGAGGCCAAGGTAGGAGGATTCAAGATTCCAGGCCAGCCTGGGCAACTTAATGAGACCCTGTCTCAAAATAAACAAGACTGGGTATGTAGTTGTGGACTTGTCTAGCATTTATGAAGCTCTGAATTCATCCCCAGCATGTCTCTCTCTCTCTCTCTCTCTCTCTTCTCTCTCCACATGGGTCGAGGTGGGGAGAGTTAGAATACACAATCCTCTTCAGGGAGAACATTTGGCTCAATCCAAAACTAGTTCTAGAGTGCATATTCCCATGGGCCCCAAATTGATATAATATTTGTTTTTGTCTTGTCAATAAAAGTGATTCATCATGGGAATAAATAGATAAAATTTACTATTTATTCTTCTGTAAGTTGCTTCATATTAAATACATTATATTTGGGGGAATTATGTCACAGATCAACTTAATTTGGAGTTTGATACATTTGGGCTTATGGAAAAGATAGTCATTACCCATGTCACCAGATGTTCTCTGAAATCCTTTTGTTTTACTATATATCTACAAATTGAAAAGAGAAACATTTTCTTAATTGGTTTACACACCTTGTAGTCCATCTATTGCCACAGCACTGATTGTCATGTCAAAATTATAGTTAGTTATACTCAGAGATAATCAGGAAGAAGGCCAAGGGAAACTGTGTCCAAGCCTCAATAAACTGTGATTACTGGACTAATTGTAAAATAGGAAGTTTAAATTCCAGAGATCTGGTTTCAGGTTATCTATGACACTTCCTAGATGTGCATCCTTGGGCAGCTCATTGAATAGAATAATGTTTTCAAAGCTTGATTTCTTGAGTCAAATGGTGGGTGCTCAAAACTGTTTTTGCCGGTTAACATGGGCATACCCAATAACTTCTCCAAGTCTCTCTTCCTTTGGTAAAAAAATGGAGATTCTATGACTGCAATTTCAGAGATACTTCTAATACAATACAGTAAATCTAAACACCAAATCAATACCTTTATTTTAAAAGGAAAGTCATTGAGGTGCATATTGAAGGACAAGGATTTAGACATGGTGACAATAAGAATAAAAAGTGGGAAAAGAGGCATCCTCAAAAAAGGAACAGTGTGAGTAAAAGCCAGAAGGTGGAAAAGCACAGGTGCAAAGTCATGGTACACTTTAGCCAGAGAAGAATATATGGAGGCATGGGTACAGGTGATGACAATGAAGCCACTTAAGAGAGAATGTTAAATGTTGCAAGAACAACTGCCACAATTTAGATAAATGATTATAAAGGAGAGCCCAGGGGCTTGAGGTTGTAGCTCAGTGTCAGAGTGCTTGCCTAGCCTGTTCCTAGGTCAGTGATAGTTCTTCCAGGTTACTACTTGATACTATAGATATTTAATGAAGTATGCAGAAATAGAAAGTTTGATTCTCAGAACTGCTGTGTGGGGGGGGGGGAGGGAGGGAGGAAAGGAGGGAGAGGGAGAGGGAGAGGGAGAGGGAGAGGGAGGGAGAGAGAGAGAGAGAGAGAGAGAGAGAGAGAGAGAGAGAATATGAATGAATGAATGCCCAAGATTGAGGGAAGAGTACCCAGCTTCAAAAAATATACAAAAACAGATTGGATAAGACTGGTATTCTTGGGCTGGGGATGTGGCTCAAGTGGTAGCGCGCTCGCCTGGCATGCGTGCGGCCCGGGTTCCATCCTCAGCACCACATACAGACAAAGATGCTGTGTCCGCCAAATACTGAAAAATAAATATTAAAGTTCTCTCTCTCTCTCCCTCTTTCTCACTCTCTCTCACTCTTTCTTTAAAAAAAAAAAAAGACTGGTATTCTTAAACATCTGTCATTATTATTCTGTGTTCATATTTCAGGGGAAAAAAGAAAAAAAGAAAGCTTGCTAACTCTTATATCAAGTTCACCAATCTGTTTATCAAAACATTTTTATCATCAGTCCCAGAAGCCACCCTTTTATCATCGCACTTACCAATTCTTTATTGGTTTCCTCTGAGAGCATCAAAAATATCATATCCCAATTTCAGGCTATTTTTACCTCATGGTTTATTCTCTTAAACAGAGGTGTTTATCTATACCAGATTATAACCCATCCCTAAGTTTCATTTCCAATAGTAAGCCTACCTTGATGATATAGACTTTCCACCTTTTTCCATTTCTGCATACATCATTAAATATCCATTTTATCATGTAACCTGGAAGAATGATCGCTGATCTAGGAACAAAACTACAGGCATCCTAGCAGTTGATATTTTCTATGACTTGGAGCCTGTTATTTAATGCAGCAGGATTCCTTCTGGGTAAGATAAAGGGTCTGTGAATTAGAAGTCTTTAAAGTCACTTGTCATTCATTTAACAGATACAATGAGCATCCACCTCTGGTAGGCTTTTTCCGAGTTGCTGAGGATACAGTGGTGAAGATAAAGCATGTATGTCTATCTATGCTATAATTGTCTCTCTAGAGTACAGTGGTTCTCCAACGTTATCCAACATTAGAATGACCTGGATAGCTTGTTTAAACAGATATCTGTGCTTCTGATGCAATAGGTTTGAAGTAAGGCCCCAGATTTTGCATTTATAAGGAGTTTCTAGGTGATGCTGATGGTACTGATCTAGGCACCACACTTCAAAAATTTTAGTTCTAGTAGACTGTCTTTTACCCTGCTTATTTGCCAGAGCTTGGAATAAATATTAATGGAATGAAATAATAAATATTAAACACTTTTTTTGTTAATTGATAAAAAGGGACCCAGATAGAAAAGTCATGATAGAATTCTATTAAAAAGGAAAAGGATTATTATCATTAGAAAGATAAATTTAAAAAATAGTTTACATCCAAAGGAAAATAAAATTACTTTCAACTTAGAGGAAAGGGGAGGAAGATTAGGGAAAAATCTGGTTGGAAATTATTTCTTGAGGGACTCTTACACTTATTTCAAAAAAGACCCTGGGGTTATAGGTGCAACTCAGTGGTAGAGCATGTACTTAGCATGTGTGAGGCCCTAGGTTCATTTTCCAACGTCGGAAAAAAAGAATACCTGTAATTTCTCAAGTATATTTAATATGTGTCTAGAATTTGTCTACATAATCTATGGTGAAACTTTTTATTAATATTTTTATATTTTATATAGATTTTGAGGGTCTACTAAGTATGTTTTGATATAATTGATATTTAGAAATATTTGAGTAACCTATTTTTTGCCAAATCTGGGAGAAATCTGGGTGATTTAGTTGTATAATTCTGTTCTTTGTTGAAAACAAGGTATATTTTTAGTTAAGGTAGTGATTTTCAATTTTGATTTATAAAGATGTCCAAAGCAATTTCAGTATGAGTTTATAGTTTCCAAAGGTGATTAGTTTGAAGGACAGTTCCATTTGGCCATAAATGCTTTATGTGTTTGTTTGAAAATCAGTCTTAGAAAACTTGATATCTTGATTTATTGACCAACACCTGAATATAAAATATACAATGTACATTTTTATTCAGAATGTATGCCATGCTATATCTGAAGTTTAACCTTATGGAAATTATAAAAAAGAAAACCTTATAAAACTTACATTATTCTACAATATTTACGAAAAATATGCACTTACGCTAGAAAAAAAGCATGTAGAACTTCCTAAGAGCTATTAGTTATTCTGGGGCTGCTCAGTTAAAAAATATTAGTTTATGTGGCCTAAGTTTGACTGGTCCTACATGACGGGGGTCATATCAAACCATTTTTTTTTCCTAAGTTGAAGTAGGGGAAATAGAAAGAACATGGAAAGAGAATATGTGACAAATATCATGCTGTAATCATAGCTTCCCCTTTCTTGTTTGTCCCCAGTTTCCCAGTTTCTCAGCTACTCTAATAAGTGTTCAGAAAATCTTCAGTATGAGATCAGCATGTATTAGCTATATTTCATCAGCATGAAAAACTTATAGACTTAAAAATCTCTCAACACTTGTTTTTTTGTACCAGGACTTGATCCCAGCGCCACATCCCTAGCCCATTTTTATTTTTCATTTTGAGACAGGGTCTCACTAATTTGGTTAGAGCTTCCCTAAATTGTTGAGATTGGCTTCCAACCTAAGATCTTTCTGCATCAGTCTCCTGAGCCACTGGGATTACAGGCTATATCTCACTTTTTTTTTTTTTTTAACAGAATGTACCAAATTTAGTTTGGCCAGATACAAATGAAGGAAAACAACTTCTAATCTCAAGAACCAATTTTCTCTCTCTCTCTCTCTCTTTCTCTCTTTTTTTTTTTTTTTTTTTTTTTGCTGGTGCTGGGGATTTAACCCAAGCTCTTATGCTAGGCAAGTGCTCTATCACTAAGTCACATTCTCATTCCAAGAACAAGTGATTTTTAAGTATTTCCCAGGTGAGTAGCATCAGCTTTGACCAACTAATTAGAAAGGCAAATTGTCCAGAACTACAAAAGCAAAATCTGACTTAGAAAGCCCTGGCTCTAGGTGGTTCTGATGCATGCTAAAGAATAAGGCTGCTTGTTCAGATACTATCATTAATAGTGTAAAGAAATGATCAGATAAACTGTGTAACTTCCTATAAATTTTTACTATTTATTATAATCATTATCATCCTCATGATTACTACAGACAAAATTACACACATACTAACTGTCTAAGATATACATGGTCAAAATGTACACACACACACACACACACACACACACACACACACACTGTAAGGATGGCCTTAGGCTTTAGCCTAAGCAACTCCATTTTAAAACTCCAGTTTGAAACCTGCAGTCTCACCAGGCACACCCTCAGAGCCCTCCAGTATGGCCCTTAGGCACAAACAAGTCACTTCTCCCCACCCTGACAAACTCAGAGTAAAGTCTCTGGCATGTTGCCCTTTGCCATGATAAAAGTGAGAAGCAAGAAAATCAGGGTGGGGACCACCAGACCAGATGCTTTTAACCTCAGGATGAATGATATCACTGAGAAATCCAGTAGCAGCTGATAGAGATTGAAAGGGTGGTCAGAAGCCCCCAAATGTAGTATAAATGATGGAGCAAATTAACAGACCTTCAGCCAGTCAACACTGAAGGCACACAAGCCTGAGAGCCTGATGAGGATCTAGACTGACATCCCAAATCTTCTCATCTGCGTGATCTTCTGCGTGATCACTGTTCTCTACAGCATCCTCTTGACTCTGGTAAGAAAAGGACTTCTCCCTAGGCCCCTCTCTTCAACCCGTCATCAGCTTCACCACAGGAGAAGCCTGCCTTTGTTCCTGATCTGATCACCATGATCCGAGTGAGTGTGCATCTGCTGGACTTTGAGACTAAGGCTTGAGACACTTGAGCTTAGCATGCAGAGGAAATGTCTGCCATGAGCCTGTCATGATTAAGTGTGTTTGCAGTGCTTAGAATTTATCTAGAATTGTTTTGCTGTGAATTGATTATGTCTATTGAAGTACCTAACATTAAGGATTGTCATGTTCTTGATTAAGAACCTATAGAGGCCTGGGATTGAGGCTCAGTAGTAAAGTGCTCACCTAGCATGTGTAAGGCCCTGGGTTCAATCCTCCGCACCACATAAAAATAAATAAATAAAGGTATTGTGTCCAACTAGAACTAAAAAATAAATATTAAAAAACCCTACAGAGTTAAATTGTATTGAGTGATTTGAGTGAATAAAACATTGAAAAGAGAAGAAGTGTGTGGATATTCTTTATTTCTCCCCCCACCTACTGCATAAGTTGTACCTTTTGCCCATCACAACACCCACACACACACACAAAAAAAAAAAAAGAAAAAAGATTTCTCCTTGTAAAAGAATGGTATAGAAAGCAGACAAGTAGATTTTTTTTGTTTGTTTTCTGAAATGACACTAACCTTAACTACCTCTATCCTTCCTTATTCCAGTAAAAGAATCAGGAACAGAAAAAATAGCAATATTACTAGTAAGAAGCTATTCTGTTTCTATTATTTAGTAGGGAAATTTTATAGGTGATATTGAAAATCTTATCACTTGAAGATATAAGTTGTCATGTGTGTTGGCTGAATAGCTATGTCCTATACGCTTTAAAAGAACTATTGAGCATGGCAGGAAAGATGGTGGAATGAGATGGACATCATTACCCTAGGTACATGGTGCAACACTACATTGTATACAACCAGAAAAAATGAAAAGTTGTGCTGCAATTGTGTACAATGAATCAAAATGCATTCTGCTGTCACATATAGCTAATTAAAATAAGTAAATAAATAATTTTTTTTTTTAAAGAGAGAGTGAGAGACAGAGAGAGAGAGAGAGAGAGAGAGAGAATTTTTTTTAATATTTGTTTTTCAGTTTTCGGCAGACACAACATCTTTGTTTGTATGTGGTGCTAAGGATCGAACCCGGGCCGCACGCATGCCAGGCAAGTGCGCTACTGCTTGAGCCACATCCCCAGCCCAAATTAATTAATTTTAAGAAAAGAACTATTGAGGTTCTGGAGTTGTAGCTGAGTGGAAGAGCGCTTGCCTAACACATGTGAGGCACTAGGTTCAGTCCTCAGCACCACCTAAAAATAAATTAAAAAATAAAAGAATAAAAAAATAAAGGTATTGTGTCCACCTACAACTAAAAATATTTTTTTTTTTTAATATTTATTTATTTTTTTTTCTTAGTTCTCGGCGGACACAACATCTTTGTTGGTATGTGGTGCTGAGGATCGAACCCGGGTCGCTCGCATGCCAGGCGAGCGCGCTACCGCTGAGCCACATCCCCAGCCCCTAAAAATATTTTTTTAAAAAGAACTATTGAAACACTTCAGGGCAAATGAATGTTTTGTCTTGTTTATAGCTAAGCAGTCATACTCATTTCAAATCTTCCCATTGGCCTCGAATATTCATGATATTCAATCATTTACTAAAATTTGAAGTTCCATGAGCTCCTCAAAAGTTTAGATTTCAATGATTCTGGGGTTCAGGAATTAAGTCATAGACTCTGGAGCAGTGCAATACACAAAAAGCATAATGTAATCCATGTAGGTAGTTTTAAATCTTCTACTAGCCACATTAAATAAGTAAAATAAAACAAGTGATATCCAAGTCAAATTCTATTTCATCAAATAAATAAAAATATATTCAAAATGCCAGCAATATACAATTGTTGAGATATTTTTACAATTTTTGTGCTTAAGTCTTCAAAATCTTGTATGTGAGCACACTCCAGCTAAAATGATAATCTTAGGGGCTGGGGATGTGGCTCAAGCCTTAGCGCGCTCGCCTGGCATGTGTGCGGCCTGGGTTCGATCCTCAGCACCACATACCAACAAAGATGTTGTGTCTGCCAATAACTAAAAAATAAATATTAAAAATTCTCTCTCTCTCTCTCCTCTCTCACTCTCTCTAAATAAATAAATAAATAAATAAAATGATAATCTTAACTGGAAAAACTTTATTTAGAATAAATAACATTTATCATTGCTTAGTAGATTGCATACCCAAATTATTCCAAATGCTGAAAACTTTCCAGTGTCTACCTGAATATGTTTTTATATTGAAATAAAAATATTAAAATTCAATATCACAGTCACAATAGTTACATTTGAAATATTCACTGCATGTGACTAGTGACTATCTTTTAGGGTAGCACGTTTCTGGGACTATATCAGGAGGACTGGGAAAAAATTGCTTTGCCTCTAACTGGCTGCTTGGCCCTGGGTAATTTACCTAGCTCTCTCTAAGCTTCAGATCTGTGCTCAAATGGGTGTGGGACTACACTCAATGAATTTAAATTTCTATCTCAGATATCTGTAGCAAAATCTAAGTCATTTTTCTTTTCCATAGTAAGGTGGATTCATTGCATAGGAGTTTGTAATAAAATTTAGAACTAAATTAAATGCCCACAAGAATAGCTAAATAAATTCAATTAATTCATGCTCTGCGGCCACAGAATGCGATTATTATCCGCTAATTAATATTACAAGCGATTAATACTGAAAGAAAAAAAACAGCCTAATAGTATGAATAACACAACCGCTGCCTGTATAAACACAGGAAGGATAGGCCACTTAAGTAACATTTATACTGAGCAACAGGGTGGGGGCGTAAAGAAGCTGGCACAGGTCTCACAGCTTGTATTTCTGGGCGGTTAATTTCCAAAAAAAAATATTTTCCAAAAAAAGGTATTACTTTTGTATTTTAAAGGGCAGATCTCAATTATGCTTTTTAAATGAATACACTTCTACTTCATAGTCTGAAATGTACTTTTAAATACAGTTTAAATATATTGTGCTAAAGAGAATGACTATGTAAAAATACTTCTATCAGATCAAAAACCACGGCGCTTTAAATTAGCTTTCGGTTGGCGGTTTCCCGCTGGTGGAACGAAAACAAAACCGCCCTTGACGTCAAGGGAGGCGGAGTCTCTCGGTTACCATGGTGAAGTCTATGCGGCCATTTTTACTCGGGTCAATTCAAACGGAGGCTGTCATGGTGGGGGTGGGGCTTCACAGAAAGTCTGCAGAATAATAGATGGGAAAGGAATTATGCGTCTCAATAATAACCGGCTGAAAGAATCACACAAGATCCGGCGCTGAAAGCTTAACCAAGTTAGTGGGACGTTGAGACGTAGGTTCTGCGAAGAAGCGGAACTTTGCAAGTGGATCTCTAAGGTTTCTGCCCGGATTTTGAGAGCGGCTTCCTTCGCTCAGCGGAAGTGTGGGTCACAAGAGGACGACTCTTACAAGAATCCGCTATCGGCTGTGTGCACAACCGGAATCATGTCTAGTTTGGCGGTGAGAGACCCGGCAATGGATCGATCGCTGCGTTCCGTGTTCGTGGGAAACATCCCGTATGAGGCAACTGAGGAGCAGTTAAAGGACATTTTCTCGGAGGTTGGTTCTGTTGTCAGTTTCCGTCTCGTATATGATAGAGAGACGGGAAAACCCAAAGGTTATGGCTTCTGCGAGTACCAAGACCAGGAGACCGCGCTTAGTGCCATGCGGAACCTCAATGGGCGTGAGTTCAGTGGGAGAGCGCTTCGGGTGGACAATGCTGCCAGTGAAAAGAATAAGGAGGAGTTAAAAAGCCTGGGGCCTGCAGCACCCATCATTGACTCACCCTATGGGGACCCTATCGATCCAGAAGATGCCCCTGAATCAATTACCAGAGCAGTTGCCAGTCTCCCTCCGGAGCAGATGTTTGAGCTGATGAAGCAGATGAAGCTCTGCGTCCAAAATAGTCACCAAGAAGCTCGAAACATGTTACTTCAGAATCCACAACTGGCTTATGCGCTTCTGCAAGCACAAGTAGTGATGCGAATCATGGATCCTGAAATTGCTCTGAAAATTCTGCATCGCAAGATACATGTAACACCACTGATCCCAGGCAAATCTCAGACTGTGTCTGGCCCTGTGCCTGGCCCTGTGCCTGGCCCTGTGCCTGGCCCTGGCCCTGGCCCTGGCCCTGGGCTATGCCCAGGACCTAATGTTCTACTGAACCAACAGAATCCTCCAGCTCCTCAGCCTCAACATTTGGCTAGAAGACCTGTTAAGGACATTCCTCCTCTGATGCAGACTCCTATCCAGGGTGGAATTCCAGCTCCAGGACCAATACCTGCAGGAGTTCCTGGACCTGGCCCTGGTTCCTTAACTCCTGGAGGAGCAATGCAGGCACAAGTTGGAATACCAGGAGTTGGTCCGGTGCCTTTAGAACGGGGACAAGTACAGATGTCCGATCCTAGAGCTCCTATGCCTCGTGGACCCATGACTGCTGGTGGCCTCCCTCCTCGAGGACTGTTAGGAGATGCTCCAAATGACCCACGTGGCGGGACTCTGCTTTCAGTTACTGGAGAAGTAGAACCCAGGGGTTATCTGGGTCCACCCCATCAAGGTCCCCCCATGCACCATGCCTCTGGTCATGACACCCGTGGCCCTTCCTCGCATGATTTGAGAGGAGGGCCATTATCAGATCCCAGATTGCTAATTGGAGAGCCTAGAGGACCCATGATAGATCAAAGGGGTCTACCTATGGATGGCAGAGGAGGTAGAGATTCTCGTGGGATGGAGGCTCGAGCCATGGAAACAGAGGTCTTAGAGACAAGAGTGATGGAGAGAAGAGCAGTGGAAAGTTGTGCAATGGAAGCCAGAGGGATGGAAGCAAGAGGCATGGATGCAAGAGGATTAGAGATGAGAGGCCCTGGCCCAGGTTCAAGAGGCCCCATGACTGGTGGAATACAGGGTCCTGGTCCCATTAATATAGGGGCAAGTGGTCCTCAGGGACCTAGACAGGTCCCAAGCATTTCAGGAGTGGGAAATCCTGGAGGTGGCATGCAGGGGGCAGGTATACAAGGAGCAGGTATGCAGGGAGCAGGCATACAAGGAGGAGGAATGCAGGGAACAGGCATACAAGGTGTGGGCATACAAGGAGCAGGTATGCAGGGGGCAAGCAAGCAAGGTGGAGGCCAGCCAAGCAGTTTTAGTCCTGGGCAGAGTCAGGTAACTCCACAAGATCAAGAAAAAGCAGCTTTGATCATGCAGGTTCTTCAGCTGACCGCAGATCAGATTGCCATGCTGCCACCCGAGCAAAGGCAGAGTATCCTGATTTTAAAAGAGCAAATCCAGAAATCCACTGGAGCGTCTTAAAAGGTTTTTAAAAATACTTGGTTGTAGTTTCATAGAGTTTATTCTGTAGCATAGAAAATGGGTGCAAAAAAGCTGATTTCTGCATCCCTACACTTGATGATAGGGTTTCCCTCCTAGAACCTAATCACATTTCTCGTTGTCTTTTGTGTTTTCATTTTTAATTGAGGGTAGGGGGTGGAGGGAGTGGGGCTGTTCACTTTTAAGTCACTGTAAATATACAAAAATAATTCTGAAAATGATTATACTATACCAAATAAGATTACAAAGAATGCAGCAATATTATAGTCTCTGCACTATGTGAACTACATTTTTAAAATATTGGGTAAAACAATGTGAAAACTGCACATAAAGACTAAAAGGCAACCTGTTAAATGTTAATGTTTAAGGATTTTTGGTTGTATAAACATTTACCTCAAAATATAAGATATATTTTTTGGTAAACCATTCAAAATACAGAATCCTATTTTGGAGGCAATACAGCTTTTATTAGATTAAACATTGTTTTAGTTTTGGAATTATTTTGAAATGTTAGGGCTAACAGGATGAGTTTAAATATGTGGTTTTAGAGTTTTTTTTAAAAAGTTGTTACCTGAAAAATCAAGGAATCCACCTGGTTTAATGTAGTTCATTTATACTTCTCTTCAGAGACAAGCAGTATTCTGCCCTGGCCCTGGCTGTGATGATTTTACAGGGATAGTTCTAGGATAAACCAGGTTACTTAAGTCTCCTCTGATGAGACCCAGTAATTTCTCAGTACCTTCCTGTTTCTCAAGAGTCTTTAAGCCCTACATCTGAATCTGAGTGATTCTTACATCCTTCCCAAAAATCAGTGTCAAAGGACCATCTGAGTGAGGAGGATACACAGCACTGGGCTTTTCATAAATAGTGGAAGGTTTCTTTCAGTAAAGCTCCCAGTTTCCTTGTAACTAGCTTCCACGTATAGATGGTATCCATTTGGTCAGTGAGAATCAGGAGTTAAAAATCTTAGTCTCAACATTTTGCATGCCTTTTTTTCTTGTTTTATAAACTGCTTTTTCTATTGCCACTGTATCAGATCACTGAGGCAAAGATAGGTAGAGATGTTCTAGACTGAATACTTGCTCAGTTGACTTATTACTCACTTTTGACAAGTCATTTAATCCTAATATACTTATCCATAAGATATACTTAAAATCAATAGGAAAGTAGAACTTAACACGTTTCCTTTAGAGGTACCATCTGATTTAATTTTAAACCTTGAGGATGTGGACACATAAACATTTTATCACAGTCTAAGTAGTAATTAACAGAAGAATAAACTCCCAGATAACCAGGTGATTTTCCTCTGGAGAAGGAAACCCAGTATCTAGTTACAGAAAGAAAAATATCTTAATACAAGGACAATATTGACACTTAGAAATGAAGTTATTTTCCTTTTGCCAGGCTTTTACATTTTGAATGGATAATTGATTATCATTTTACAAAGTTTTCATTCCTATGCTGTTCTTTGCTGTTTGCTTTGCTCTTTGTTGTGGTGGTTTATACTGTTAAATTTCTTGTGTTTTCTGTTTCTCCTGTGTTAGAGAAGATAATTCACCTGTGTATGTGCGAAAGTTCTAGCTAATATTCATTTAGAGTTTGGCTTGGTTACTTTGAAATTGTAGTTGCTTTATCCTAAAGCTTTCACTGAAGGGCTCTAGTTGTGAAAACTATTACATTATAGTCTTTGTTCTAGTAAAATCTCTGCATCGTTTAATAAAAACATTGTACAATTAAGGCTGATTTCAGTTTTCATATTTAATTTGAATGAATACATTATTTGGAAGTTTGTTGTTCTTAAGAGATAGGCCAGGGCCTGATTACTTTTGTTAATTAAAAAGATAAAACTAATGAAAGTGCAAAAAATTGATGAAAATTCGTTTAGATCCATTATCATCCATACAGTTCAACAGTTGAAATAACTATAAAGCATGTGTTACTCTATGGCTTGTATCAGAAGCAATATCTTATTGATAGTCAGATGTTAGGTTTATGCTGGTGTTTCCCACAGAGAACTCTGTGTTAAGGAGCAGCTTACAGGTATCTTCATTACTGAAACACTATGTTTACTTCTAGCCCCTACTCCCATATTCCCACTGCCAGTAGACTATAAACTCTGAACATAGGAACTATCTTACTCATTTCTGTATTCACTATTGAAAAATCACAGGTGGGAATAAAGGGCAATTTAAAGTGTCTTAGGGGAAAAAATTCTCATTAAGAGCACTTAAGTATGGTCTGGGGCTGGGGGCTCAGTGGTAGAGTGCTTGCTGAGCAAACGTGAGGTCCTGGGTTCGATTCTCAGCACTGCATATAAATAAATGAATAAATAAAGGTTCACCAACATCTAAAAAAAGTATTAAAAAATAGAACACTTAAGTTTACCTGAGAGGATTTAGATTAAAAGAAATGAGTTATAAGGACTATTTGCATAAATTATTAATTAGAAGTATGATAAAAGCAAACATCTGAACTCTTTGAAAAATTAATAAGATAGCTTCTCTTCATTTCCATTTAACAATCTCAGTGTTCCAGTATTAATATAGGAAGTAGAGAGGCTTATTTAATTTGATAGTAAAGAATAATTCAAAGAACACATGTCTGCTACAATCAGAACCTTCTGCATTTTACTACACAACCATCAATTACAACTCTTGGCATCCAGCATTTTTCATAACATACAGAATACAAATGCAAACGTAAATTCTTTCATAATAAAGGTTGAAGATGATTGGTCATATTTTCTTTGGTGCTTATTCCTTTTGGGGAGTACATATTTCTTGGGATTATAGAATGATAAATCAGTGCCTTTCCACCAGTCTTCCTATTTCTATCACTTGATGGTGAATACAAAAGTGTGTTTTAACATCTGCTGATTTTCTAGGATTTCTAATATTTGGAGTTGAGCTATAAGCCTATGTCAATCTCGGGCAAAGGTAAGGCCAATGTAAGTGAGATTTTATGTAACTTTTCAAAGATAGTTTTCAGATTTGTTAGAAAGGCATTTTTAAAAAAGCCCTTATAATCAGCTTGCAAGGCTTCTTGTTTTTATCATGCTGTGATGGGACATTACACTTACAGAACCTAATTTTCTATGGTGTGTCAAGCCTTTCTCTTAGTTCTGATGAAGCCTAAGGATAATTATGTGGATCAACCTAAATTGGAAAAAACTGAATTAATCACAGACCTCTCACTGCTTTATTTCATCAGCTAATCTTTAGACAGATTTCCCTGGTTACCATTTGCTTTTCTCATCAGTCTCATTAAGAATGCTCTGGCTGGGTATGGCGGCGCAGGCCTGTAATCCCAGTAGCTTGGGAGGCTGAGGCAGGAGGATAGCGAGTTCAAAAGTCAGCCTCAGCAATCGCGAGGCACTAAGCAACTCAGACCCTGTCTCTAAATAAAATACAAAATAGGTCTGGGGATGTGTGGCTCAGTGGTTGAGTGCCCCCGAGTTCAATCCCAAGTTCCAAAAAAGAAGAAGGAAAAAAAAAGAATCTCTGTAGCCAAAAACCAATTTATATTTAAAGAAATGAACTATTAAATTATTAAAACTCTTTATACCTAATATAACTAATATTGACAAAATATAAAGTGGATATATGATTCTGATATATATATATCAGAATATAAAGTGGATATATGATTCTGATATATATATATATATATAGTACATATATATAAATTTTCTAATCTTAACAAAACTTTTCATATTTTCATTTGCTTTTATATTATTTTCACATCTAGAAACAAAAGTTTACTCCTTTGGTTTAAAATTCACCATCACAAATGTCCATATTACAGATCATTTTTCTCATGATATATTAACTCTCAGGCTTCTTGTTGATATTTTTCTATCACAATATTACCTCAGTAGAGGGCATGCACTATGTCAAAAGTGATGCTTGAGGTAGTATTTCAAAAGTAACAAACTAGGTACTTATTAAATACTATATATAGGAATACCTGGATATTTACCAACTGTAAAGAAAGGGGTTACTTTACAAGTAGATATTAAGGCCCAAAGATAGGTAAGTAATCATCAAGGAGTTAGAACAAAATTCATAACAATATCAACCATAATGAATTTTGTATGACTGGGTGTAATATTTGCAGACATTTGAAATGAATCAGGTGTGTCATAAAAAAATAAGCATTTAGAAACATATTACATAGTTATCTCATGGAAGTAGAACAGATTATCTTTTGGGTATTAAGATATGAAATCAACAGTTTTCCCCAAATTATTATGTCTCCTTTATTTAATTAGCTGTCTTAATCAGAATTTTGTCTTGTTACATTAAACATATCCTTTTATAATTCTGCAAAATCTGTTAACCATTTCAATGTATTTTTCAATTTGTGATTGTACTACTACCTCACCTTATTACCTGGAGTCAATATGAAGCAACCTGAGCCAGTTTAGGAATCTACTTGTTTTTTCTCTGGATATTAAAGTCTTCAAATTAATCTTCCTTGGAAAAAATACATATCTGCTATAACTCAATTCCCAATTTCCCTTGTTTTAAGCATTCATTTTAATATCATTGATCATGTACCACATGACAAAATGGTACAGTTTGAGTTAACAATATAACAGAAAGCCCTAAATTGGGGCTTTTGGTGTATTAGCATTCATAAAACCATACTGTATGTCACAAATATCACCCTTGTTCACAGTTAAATCATTTTAGCTATATAAATTAGGACTATTGCCAGAAAAAACTTTGTTTGAGAGAAGTAAACAATTAGAATATATTCCCTATCATTAGCTAATCCTATATCCAAAATGATTTCATTTTTAAAATACTAATCAATCAGAAAAAAACCTACTCATCTATTTTTAGCAACACAGAAATAGTTGAAACCTCCAGAATTACTATCCCCTAAAGTTTTTAATATCTTGGGATAAGGATTCTCAAATTGTGGCCTTTGAGCCAGTTGAGCTTGCAGATATATTTTGTTGACCAGCCCAATTTTCTCAAAAATTTTGAATTTGAATGCATATTTTTCCAATTTGGTCATAGGTCAGAATTTTTCCCTATGGTATTATACTTGGCTTGAGTCACAGTCAATCCCTATACTTTAATTTTATAATTATTTGCTTTAACTTTGTATAAACATGTAGTTATTAAAGAGAAACTATTGGTATCTAATTTGACAAATATGAAACAAATACTTGGCAACTGGTTTATCAAGTGTATTTCTGCAAAGCCAACCATGAAAATAAACAATAACCCAGAGCAAATAAAAACAACAATGACAGATGATGAATTTTGTATAAATAGATTTTCATGAAGGAGACTAAACAAAGGGATGTTCTGAGATGTTAACCCAACCAGTGTATTTCTCCCATAAATCTTTTGCACTTTTAATAAATATTAACCCCAAATGACTGCATCTTATTTTTTAATTAAAATGTATTTATAAAATAAGATTAATATTAATAGTATTAATATTAATTTAATATTAATAATATTAAATATTAATAGCTCTAGAATGAACATAGGTCTAGTAGACAGAATAGAGTTCTTAAAATATATCTGTTATATAATCCCAGTAGCTGAGAAGGCTGAGGCAAAAGTTCACAACCAGCCTGAGTAACTTAGGCTGTAAGCAACTTAGTGAGACCCTGTCTCAAAATGAAAAATGAAAAGGGCTAGGGATGTTGCTCAATGGTTAAGCATCCCTGGGGTTAATTCCCAGTACCTTAAAAAAATCTATTATGCAACTCCCATATAGCAATTATAGTGATTTAAAAATAATAACTTCCTGTTATTCCCTATGCAAAACCTTTTATGGTTTACATTGCTTATAGAATAAAATATTTTCTTGACCTATAAAACCTTAGTAATTTCCTTCTTCACTTTGTCAGCATCAGAGTCTATCACAGCCTCTTCACTCATTGCTACATCTATTGTGTATATAGCTTCAGCTCCTCAAATTTGCCAAATACATTTTCCTTATAGGCATAAAAATAGGTATAAATGTAGTAACAGAATATGAGTTATGGTTGCAAAAATAGAAGATTATTTATATAAAAATTATGTTGAATGTTTAAGGCATGTATATATTTATCACTTCAATTTTGTTTGTAGACCAGCTTATGCCAAGTGTACTAATTTTTATAATATATATGTATACATATATACATATATGTATATACACATATATATATAATAGATATATTAACATAAGTATAAAAAAGGTTCTTTTTATGAAAATATATTGAAAGTTTTGGTAAAGTTTTATAGAAGTAAGTGACCAAAAAATGGACCATTGTTAAACTGTAGATGTAAGATAATTTCAAAACATAGGTTTAAAATCTTAAAATCTAGAATTATACACCCACATACTTTCTAAGTATTCAAATCTTCATTCCATTTAAAGGAAGTTTGAAACTGGCAATCTTTAACAACACACTATGTCCAAACTTCATTTTTCTTGGGAATTTTTCAGATAATGGAGGAAAAAAACCTTGAAGTTTGGTGTTGCCATAGTAATCTGTCCTCTATCTCCATGGGTTTCACCCAAGAAAGACTCCAGCCTGGCACCACACACCCATCTGATGTTAAATGCTTAAGCAAATGGAATATGCTTCCATCTCTCGCTAATTAAAGTGTGGCCCTTGGACCAGCAGCATAGGCATTAATCTGGAAGCCTGATAGAAATGAAGACTCTAAGGTCCCATTCCAGTTCTGTTGAATCAGAGTTTATATTTTAATAAAACCCTCATGGATCCACATGCAAATAAATTTCAAAAGCATCGTATAAAGTTAACCTTAAGAGAAATAAAATGGAAAACAAAAATACCTTAAAGACTTAATATTATGGCAAATGGGGAATGTTTAATTTACTCAGTAGTACTAAAGATCAAGAATTGGAAAAAATCTCTACCCGGTTTGAGGAAAATACAGGAGCAAGCCTTCAATATAGACATACTGAACAGGCAAACAGAAAAACAAGAATTGTATTTGTTCCTAGATAATTAAATGAACACTGGACCATAAAAATAGTTGAAATTAATGTTTTGAAAGAAGACACCTGAGTGCATTTAGTCCACATATATGAGCCTTTTATGTTCCCCGGGGTGGAGAAAATACTGTGTTGAATAGATAGAAAAGATACATTTATTACATATTTTCACCTGAACACAACAAATTGTTTCAGACAAGCTGTGACTCTGGGATGAACGCTGTCTTTTATAAACAATATCTCATAAAGGTGCTTTTTTTTTTTTTTTTTTTTTTTTTTTGGTACTGAAGATTAAACTCAGGGGCACTTAACCACTGAGCCCCATCTCCAGTCCTTTTTTGTATTTTAGTTAGAGACAGGGTCTCATGGAGTTGCTGAGGTTCTCACTAAATTGCTGAGTTTGGCTTTGAATGTCTGCCTCACCCTCCTGAGTCGCTAGGATTACAGGCGTGCACCACCTTGCTGGGCCCAATCCCACAAGACTCATCATTTTCCTGGAAAGATAAACTCTCCGGCCAGGAATGCTGATTTCAACTTAGGGTACTACACTTTCTTCTATGATTTTCTCTACCTATGACCAAGAAATATTCCTATAAGACTCTCTCACAATTTAATCAAGGCAATAGATGAATTGTTCTATTGATTCAGTAAGTATAAAATTGACAAAATTTTGCTGCTAAAAATTTTTCAAACCTCATCTAAATATTCTAAAGCATCAAAAAGAAATTACCAATAAAGCAAAAACAGTTAAAAGGATCAGTCTAGTATACATTTTGTTAATTTATTTTCAGTGGATTTATTGGGAAAATTATCAAAACTCTATGCTGCTATTATTGAGCCTTTCAAGTTTGACTTTGAACCTTATCATAATTAAGGGTACAAATTAACCAAATCAACATTTGTAAATTAAGCAAATTAGGTGTTTTTTTTCCTTAAAGAAAAGTTTACATTGACTTTAAGTGATTGAACTCAAAACATTTCTAGCAAACATCAATTTAAATTCAATTCAAGGCCTTTCAAGTGGTGACATCAAAGCATTATTGTGAGACTGAGAAAATAACAAGGAACCAGTGAATCTCCCGTGCTCATGTGTGTTCAGACTACTCCTATTGTAGTCCTAATTGAGGGCTCTGTTTGCCTTGAAAAGAAACAAATTTGCTGAAGTGTGTTTGTGTGTGTGTGTGTGTGTGTGAGAGAGAGAGAGAGAGGAAGAGGAAGAGGAAGGAAGGGAGAGGGAGGGAGAAGGAGGGAGGGAGAGAATCTCAGAAGTGTGAGGACTTATAGAATCTTTGGTTGGTGGAGATTTGTTATATTTTTCAGATAAATGTTTTGCCCATTTCCTCCTAGTTAGTGCCAATGTCAGTACATGGCAAACAAGTTAAGTCTTGACAAGTAATAACTGGTTTAAAATGGCCCACACATGGCTGTCCCTCCAGAAGAATTAGAGCTGGTGACTTGTGTGTGTGTGTGGGGGGGGGGGGAGGCATTTCTGCATTTCCTGTGCACTCTCTTGTTCACCAAGGATTATAAACAAGGAGAGGGAGACAGATGCATTGGATGGTGGCTAATGGTTCCTGGATCAGGATTATGACACAGATTTCCTGTCAGGGCCAACCCCCTGTGGGATCTGAAGGTAGCATTTCAATACAAATTCACTCTTCAAGACAGAAAGGAAAGGCTTAAGTTGTTTTCACTAAGTCTCCCCCAAACTCACAAATTGTTCCACTTTCAGTCATGGCTGGCCACCCCAAGCAGTAGGTGCTCTCTAGCTCATCTTCAGACTCTCAACATATCTTGTTACTATGACACAAAAGCTGTTTTTTTTTTTTTTTTTTTATAGAAAGAGAAAAATCCACTTATTGTTGCTATAGGCAGAAGTATGATTGTGTAAAATGTTTTTTACAATAGAATTTATATTTACATAGTAATCAAAGACTTTGAGTTGACAGAGACTACAATAACAGAACTTCAGACATCACACAATATTGGGACAAGAAGGAGATATTTAATTTTGAGGGAGGAAGGTGACAGTAAGGCTCTTTCAAGTGACCTAATACTAACATGGATGTCAGGTTTAAGTAACTATGCCATTTTCCAGACTTGGGCTCCAGGAAAGTAGAGAAAAATAAAAAAGCAGAACTTAGAATGGAAACATATTTATATGGAATACCAGATTATTTCTAAGGAAATCTAAAAAACTAGACATTTTTCTTGCACAGTTCTTGTCAATATCTCAAACAATCCTATGATCTACTTTTAACATTTTTATTGAATCCAAATTGCATACCATAATTTTTACCCATGTAAAGCATAAAATGCAATAGTTTTTATGGTGTTCACAGAGTTGCACAACCATCGCCATAACCTACATTCAGAACATTCATTTAAGAAGAAACCCCATATTCATTAGCACTTACTCCCCACCCTCATTCTCCCACCTTCATCTCTAGGCAAACACTGATCTGCTTTAGGTCTCTATAGAAATTCTGGACATTTCCCATAAATGAGGTTATGTAATATATGATCTTTTGTGATTAGTTTCTTTCACTTCACGTTTTCACGATTCATCTGTAGTGTAGCAGTATTGTTAATATTCCATTATTCCACCTGATATGAATAACATTTCATTTATCTATTCACCACTTGAGGGATATTTGTGTTGTTTCTACAATTTGGCTCTTATGAACACTGCTGCCAAGAACACTTGTGTGCAAGGTTTTGTGTGTGTATGTTTTTTATTTCTCTTAGATATATACCTAGGAGTAGAATTGCTACACCACTTGGGAACTTTATGTTAACCCTTAGTGGAACTGTCACAGTGTTTTCTTTAAACAGTTGTGCCATTTACTCTCCTACCAGCAGCAAAAGAGGGTACCATTTACTTCATATTCTGTGACACTCTATAATTTTATTTTTTATTACAGTTATGCAAGTATATATGAAACAATTTCTCTTTGTGGTTTTGATTTGAATTTTCTTCATGCATAATGATGTCTGGCATCTTTCTATATGCTTATCAGCTATTTGTATAGCTTCTTTGGAGAAATATCTGTTTCCAGTCATCTATTTACTATAAATAAAACAAGCAAATAAAATCATGTGTTTCATGATTTCAGCATGTCTATTTTAGGTAAATGGATAATCAGATGAAAGAGTCCTTAACATGTGAAAGATATTCGTTCTTTCATTATTTAAGAACTGACCTGAAATAGGAGTAGTCAAGATGAAGAAGCAAAAAATGATATTCTTATGTCCTTTTAGAAAAGCAGATAATCATTTTCATGGGTTATAGCTGTAAAAACATTAATTGAACTTGAAAGGAATTAAAGGTGCTCTTCCATAGAGGGAATGTACTATTTTAATAAAGAGCAGGTCCCTGCTCTAGCACTGGCAACCTGTGTGACTATTTCTATGACTTACTTTCAAAATCTGCACACTGGGCTAACTCCCTCCCAAAGTAGTTGGGAGAGCTGTTTGATAATGCAATCTGTATCATGCCTACACATAATAAGCTCATGGTATATGCTAGCTTTTGAAATTATTCTAAAAACTCATATAAAACACACTGTACAGACCATAAGATCAACACAAAATATGAGCCAGCCCTGTCTGTTACTCTGGATGCTATGACAGACAGCAATACAGGATGGAAGAAATCAGCTCAAGGACATCCACTGCAGAACAAGGAATAAGGACACTTCAAGAAATATCTGTTCATAGAGAAGGAGGCATATTAAACCAAAGCAGTCTGGTTCATCTTTTGGAGAAGACCATAAAATCTAGGAAGACCATAATATCTATGAAATTGTAACCTCTTTTCTTTACCACTTTCCTTATATTTCTTTAGGTAGTAAAACCATATTTTATATAAGAAGAAATCCAACATAAAGTTAATAATGGCAAAAGCAATCTTATGTTGAAAACCCCTCTAACAGCAGACTTTGTTTGACCTAAGAGGTTTCAAGCTCCTGAAATCTTATTTTAGACAAACCAATAGAAATGGCATCAGAATTTTATCTAGCTAGAGCTTTTATGGCTTATATATTTCTATTTCCTATAGCTTTATCCAGTACAATAGAGGACAGATCTTCAAAAATGTGTTTCCTTTATCTAAGGCAAACTTTAATAACCCAATATTTTGAGGAAGTATTTGTACTCTTTGTTACAAAGTTGTATATAAGGCACATATATCTTAAATGCTTGATTTATAAATGAAGTGTTCAAATGTAATCCAGCCCTCTCTTCAAGCTTTTATGCCACACATCATGCTATTGTATCTATTAAACATTCTAGAATAAATGAATCCAAATGCTATGACTCAATTGATGCTCATTTGGTATTTTGTGTTTTATAAGTATCTGCATTTCTGAACCTGATTTAAGAAAATACTCCTACAAAAATTACATGTATTAGAAAAGGCTTTTATGAAATACTACCAGCCCAAGTAAAGAATATTAAAGTAACACAAATCTTGTAATTATACTTATTTTACCATAAGTCAGAAATGACCACAATTCTGAAATAAAAATTAAAATTTAACATTAAAATCTAATGTTAGAGATGTCCTTAATATAGTGGAATCAGAGTTTTCTTTAGGAACTCTGAATATCTTTCTTTAACTTGCCATTAATTTAGCAATACTTTTTGGTCTCTATAAACAGATTTATGAAAAAGCAATCATTCTGTTTGAAGAATATTTACTTCTATTATATTTCTCCTCAAATTTTTGCTCAAAAATAGAGTAAAAATTTTCAGTTTATGAACCTGTCAGTATATAATTGATTTAAATTTAATATTCTATATTCCTATGGCAGCCTCTAGCTTCATGTAGCTATAGAGAACTTAACCTGTCACTCATGAGGTTGAATAGCTGAATTTTAATTTTTTTTCCAAATTTAACTAATTAGCTGCCACACACCACAAGTATCTACCAAGGTGTGTAACACAGATATGGAGGATATACCTATGCTGAGCTATCACTTTAGGTGGTGGTTCAAAATAATAGTGGATCAACTAAACAATTGCACCACTGATCACACTTTACATTATTAAAACATGGTAGTTGGGGGCTGGGGTTGTAGCTCAGTGTTAGAGTGCTTGCCTAGCACATGTGAAACACTGGGTTTGATCAGCAGCACCACATAAAAATAAATAAAATAAAGGCATTATGTCCATCTACAACTAAAAATATATTTTAAAAAAAACTGGTAGTTAACCATTAGGTTACATGTATTTGGATAAATAAATATATAACTATTTATAATATGCCCTTATGGATATGTCCCGCTCAGAAGAAATGAAATTATAGCTAGCTCACTTTATTCATTTTTCTTTACACAAATAGTTACCTAATGCTCAGCATGTGAAACAATGAGGATTCAGAAAAACTCACAAGGATCCTGCTCCTTTAGTATGATTTTACATTAATTCAGTGTTTACTTTATCCCAGGTACTTTGAGCATACGCTTTGTCCTGAAGAAGAGAGACAGTCCAGAAAGGGAGAGAGTCCCCAATTGGAGAGAAGTATAGTGACCATAGCACTGCAGTACTATAGCACCAGAATTAAGGAGACTCTCAATATACAAGCATCCAAGGTACTTTCCTTAGGATAAACCGAATTTGGAAGATTGAGATGAGTTTTTGAAGAGTCATCCTGGGCAGAGGACTTCATGAATCGGATATTGGAATGAAAGAGCATGATGCTATAGTTTGGTGACTTCTGGATCTTAAAGAAGCAGCAGGAGATAAGGATCTTATATCTAGATCTCCAGAGATAAGCTAGAGTTTCCTTCTATGGTGAAAGTTACAGGTACTAACTCTAGGGTTTTAGAAAATGAAATGAGAATTCATATTGACATTCAAGAAAGAACTCTCTGAAGGAGAGTAATCATGGAAAAAAATCACAAGAATTTAGGTGGAAAACATATCTGGGGCTCTAAGTAATCCACAGATTAAATCTATAAGAGATTTAAAAGAGAAAGGCTGTTTTTCTGAGAAGCAGACAATCAGCAACTCCAGTCATCAAGAATTTGGTTCAAAGCCAGTAACAAAAAGACAACAGCAAACAAAAAGAAAAACAATAGGTCACTTCTTAGGAACTCTACTTGTAAAATAGATCCTTTTGCAGAGACTAGCCACTTGGAAATACACATAAAATGCTATGGGCTTAAAGACAGAATAGACAGGCAGTCAGTATAGATAGGTAAAAGAGTCAGTCAGATCAAGGACATCCATTTAAGTGAGTCCAGAAAGTTGGAGACCACTCCCTGAGGGACTGAAATTCCTTCAGAGCCCTTCCTCCAGCCTTATCAAGATAATTTGCCCCTGCTCCAACCGGTTGCTAAGACAACCTGCCCAGAAACTGCCCCTCCCTACAGGGAGTTATAAAAGTTGTTAATTAATGTGTCCTGGGCTGCTTCACGTTCCCTTCTCCATCCGTCTGCTTCTCACCTCTTGGCTATCCCACTTGAGCGTCTCCTGGGCCTAGTCACATATGCAGGAAGGAGAAACATAACAGGAAGAGAGCAGGAGAACAAAGAAAGCCTAGGACACATAAAAAAAGGAAGAACGACTCGCTTCTTGGGATACTAGCTCTGGGCCCCTCTTCCCTCCCTGGAGAAGTCCATGTTACCCCTTTTGAAATAAACCCTGCTTTATATGCTTGCTTTGGTGTGTGCTACTCTAATGTTATACCTCAAGAAGGGAGGGAGCAGAACTCAGCAGTGATAACCGGCAGTACCAGGTTTACCAAGATAGCTTGGAAGCAGATGTGCAGTGTAAGAAAAGAAAGACACTTGTGTAACAGTGGTCCACTTTATGCTTTGAATACAGCCCTTAGTGCTCTGCTACTGCAACTTATTTTTTAAAAGGACGTCTTTCTTTCTCTTTCTCTCTCCCTGCTTCTCCCTAATCTCAGGGGAAACCTTTCTTCCCCTTCCTCCAGGGAGTTTTCTATCCTTGAGTACACACCCATCACAGAAATGAAGTAATTCAGGCTTTGGGGATGGGACAGAAGAGCTCAGAAATTACTATCTCCCAAATTAACATGTGCATTACAGCAGAGAAGGTGGTGGACTGTAGCCTTTGAACCCCCCATCACCTCCCCACCCTCCCCCCACCCCAGTTCCTGCAGATAGGAGAATCACAACCTCTGGGACTGGAGTCCCCTGTGTTTCTCCTTTGCTAGCAAAACAATAAACCTTCTTTTTTCTTTTTCTCAAAACCATGTCCTCCTTATTGGATTGGCATGGGGGACAAGGTCTGAACTTTTGGTAACACCTGTAGGAATCAGAAACAATAGTTGAAAGTGAGGAAAGAATAAATACCAGAGAGTTTGTCTTCACTATTGCATTTCTAATAGAGTTCAGAGTTCAGTTAAGTGAGTTCAGAAAGTTGGAGACCACCCCCTGAAGGACTGAAATCCCTTATGCCTGGCCTATATCATGTGCTTAATAAACATTGATTAATATTTATGAATGCCATCTATAAATGAATACATCCTAACAATCAGAAGAATTAGGATATTTAGATTAATAATTCACCATAGCAGTCCCCAAAGACTCCAGGGTACTATATCTTAATGACTGATGTTTACTCTGAGGCCCCTGGGGTAGACGTGCGTGGAACAGACAGCCACTGAGTCAGACTTGACCCCACCAGACATACTCATCTCAATCCTTTTAGGAGCTCCAGGGATCATGTGTCTGCAGCTTGAACCAGCTGCCTCCAAATAACACATGCATCTGTGCCAAAGCCTCTTTTCTGGTGAATGCCAAATAGAAAAAAAAATGAAAACTATTAATCCCCTTTCTTAAGTAACATGACAATTTTATTTCTATTAACATTATGAAATCGACATAATTAACACTTTATCATTTGGAGCAATGATAAGCCACATGCCATCAGGCTCCCTGTAGAGTCCTGTTCTCACCTGACTCCATATCTGTCTCCTGTTGGCTTCTGAAAAACAAGGATTCCCAGGCTCTTCCCCCAAAGATTCAGGTTCAAATAAGTATAAGGTAGTATGTGCTAAGGATTTCTATTTATGTAAATTTTCAAATTCCAATCCCAGCCATGCTTGACCATTAGAAAAAATATGAATCCCCAGAATGGATTCTGTTTGTACAAACAGAGGGCAAAATTTACATATAATCTACTTGTTCTGGTCAGAAGCCTTCCCAGAGGCTTCCAATGGCTTCCCTTGCTAGCTGCTTGCTGAGAGCCCCACTAGCTCCTGAGGGTGGTAGCATAGGTGTTGCCCTTTTTATTTGCTAATGATTGTTTTTAAGCAAAAGCTTGAGATCATGCTGAGAAAGCAAGGCCTCTTTTTCCCTGAATCCACTCAGCTCTTCATTTTCTAATTAATGGTTTATCAAACTGTTATGGTAAAATGTGCCCACAGTGAGAACAAAAGACCTCTCTCCCTGCTCTTTAATACTCTTTCTCGCGCTCTCTCTCTCTTTTTTAATTTCTTCCTGCTTTACTCAACTTGCAAGGTAGAATACAACATTTGTCCCAACCGTAGGCTGGAAACATTGAGGTCATTTTTCCAGGCTGTTCCCAAAATGGGGAATGAGACTCAATTCTTCCCCAGAGACCGGCTTTATATTTGGATATTTGGGCAACAGAATCTCTTTATAGCCAGGGTGTAAACTACTAACAGCCAAGTGCATTACAATCACTGCTCTGAGCCTTTGCTGTCCCAGTGTCCTCATAATCCCTGGTGTTTATTTAGGTGCAGGTTTCTTCCAGTTTAGTTGTGTCAAACATAACCCAGACTGAACCAGCTACTCCTGAAAATGCACACAATATCTATCTTTAAAATAAAGAAAGAAGCCCCCAAAATCCTAAACTTTGCACATTTTGTATTTGTGAAAAAGACAGCTGAATTATGTACTCTACCTCAAGGCCCTTCAATTTTAAAATTAAAAAACAATGCATTAAAAGGCATAGCCAATATGAAGCCAGCAAACAGGCATATAATAATGAAATGTACAAGAATGTTCCTCACAGTACAGCAGCCCAGGTGTCCACCTGCAGGGTGGTTACACTGTGGGTGAGATGAAAGAAATACAACCATTTGCAGCGCTAGGATTGTGTGGGTCCACCTGGTGAGCCACAGAAGCCAGGCACAAAAAAATTCACATTGGATGACTCCTTTCCAAAATTAGGACAAAGTAATCAGAGATGTAGGAAGTCAGGGCTTTGGCTACTTCTGAGTACAAAGGAAGGGATAATCACATGCAGGAAAGAGCACATAGGAAGTTTCCAGGCTTAAAATGGGTGCTTGTTACCCAAGTAGTTCATCAGTGATGTTCAACTGAAGTGTGCACTTGTGAGTTCTGTACTGAACCCAGGGGTGTTCAACCACTGCGTTACAACCTCCCTTCCCACCAGACTTTTTACTTTTTTTAAATTTTGAGACAAAGTCCTCTGTATGTTGCCTACACTGGCCTCAAACTTTCTATCCTCCTATCTCAACCTCTCCAGTCACTAGGATTACAGGCCTAGGGCACTGCACCTGGTGTGTTATATTTTAATAAAAAAAAAAGTTTAAATAATTAATTTGATTCTCATTTCAACATGATAATTTAACTGTATTAGCTTTGAATTAATGCCAAGAGATGAGAAAAAAAGAGAATAGACAATTTAGATTAACAAGACACCTGTTATTACCTTAAAATAAATGTTGTTACATAAATCTCAGTAGTCTCTGGTGACCGTAGAAAATAGAACATAAATGCTTAGCAAAAAAAAAAAAAAATCAGTATTAGAAAATTCAAAATTTAGAAAATTTTATTTTAGCAGCTAACACTGATACAAAAGAAAAGGAGAGTTCTCTTCAGAATAAAAACTCTTCTTGATTACATTTTCATTTCTTTTGCTTCTTTTACCTGCTTTTTTGGTTGTTGTTGTTTTGACCATTCTTTGCTCAGATAAACAGTGGGTGAAGGCCAGACATGGTGGTACAAGCCTGTCATCCCAGACAGGAGGATTGTGAGTTCAAAGCCAGCTTCAGCAAAAGTCAGGTGCTTAGGGCTGGGGATATGGCTCCATGGCAAGTGCCTTGAGTTCAATCCCTAGTACCCTCAGTGGGTGGGGGTAATGTCTAAAAAAAGATATTTTATTTTAGTTCACTAGCAACTCTTGGTATGACTAATAATAGCTTAAATGAGGTTGTACAGTACATTTTAGGAAAAGGGTTGTTTGAGTTTATTTTTGGTTGGGTGCTCTGAATTAGTGCTTTCCAACAGTACTTTTTGTGATAATGGCTAAGGGTCTCTGTGAAGATTATTTGTGGCCACTAGTGCATGGGCTCCTAAGCCATTGAAATGTGCTTAGTGTGACAGAAGAATGGATATTTAATTTTAATCAATTTCATTATACTGGATTATTGCTAATTATATATACACTGTTGGTTACATGTACCTAGTCACAACTCAGTGCAAGTGTTGACAACCATCAAGTCCCATTTTCTCTCCTCAGGTTTCTGAAACGATGGCAGGTTGTTTCAATGACGAGAGCCAAGTCAGGACTGCTGGGAAGTTTCAGAGAAAGTGAAGAAGGCAAATGTGGTTTATTTCACTGCATGGTTACCCGAGGAAATGGATTTCTCTGCAAAGCTTGATAATTCCTTAAGAGTCTCAAAGTCTTAAGGAATATTAAATGGGTCCCCAGGAAAGCAACTTTAAAAATTTTAAATTTATCCAAATTACCAAACTTTAAAGACCTACATAGAGAAATAGAAAGTGAGATCTAAAAGCAATAAAGCAACTAACCAGAAAACCTTTGACTAGGTAAGTAACTGGCCATCCTTTGACCTTAGTAAATTCTTCCAATTATGTTGGTATTAATATCCTGCTCTTGGAACTGTAGCATGCAAGATTTCAGCATCCAAACTTATTCTTAGGTATGCTCAAAAATAATTTTTTTCTCATATTTTGGACTTAACAGTGTTTAAATTTTACCCTTGATAAATAATGTTATGATCTGAGAACAATTGGAATTTTATGACACTTTAATTGTATTTGAAGAATCAGTCTTTTTCAACAAGGTCAACAAGACATAAAGAAGTAACTCATATTTCACCCCTTCCTATTGTGCCAGTGTAGTATCCTAGTGCCCCTACTCACAAATGTGTTTTGGTCATCTTCCAGATAGCTTAGAACACAGTGGCCTTAATAAAACAGTGACATTTCAAACACCTCTTATGATTTCTGGGGCAGTGCTATGATTTGCATGCCATCTAATAGTAAGATTGATGCTCCCATTGTATTTGAAGAATGATAGCTATAAAGTGACTGAAAGAGTTTCTTGTAAAATTTTTCCTCACTGAAAAGCACTCTGCCTTTCTCTCATAAAGCAGAAATATTCTGGCTTGTCATTTTCAGACATTTAGAAAAAACATTTGCATCATACACACAAATTGAAATAAATGTAAATCCAATTCGATTAAAATCTTATTTATCCTTCTCTCAGACCCCATCCTCCATTCCCCCCTTTTACTCACATATTAATATTAATGGAATTAAAATTTATCTTAGAATCAATGTGGAAAAGAAACTTGCCAGACTCCAAGTAAAAAAAGTCAGTCTCGATAAAATTATTATTGTCCAACCAGATTAATTATATTTTAGCCATGCTAGAATGTATCTGGTTCATCCAAATTGTCATCTCAATTTAATTACTTCCATCGGTAGCTGTACATTTAGTGAAATTTCCACTTCCATTTGGATTTCTAATCTTTTAAACTGTTTTTAAGGAGATTACACTGCTGAGCAGTTTTAAGATGTAAAGTTATTCCTTGTTCAAAAGTCTACTTATTATTCACCAGACAATGTAATAAAAAGCAGTAGAAAATGCCAAACTTCTCTAAATCAATGAAAGGTCACATTGGAGTAAAGTGGGCCCTAAATTCAATGCCACTGGTGTCCTTATAAAACAGGAGAAAGGAACACAAACAGAAACACAGAGAGGGTAGAGAACCATGAGAATATGGAGGCAAAGATTGGAGAGATGCATCTATAAGCCAGAGAACGTCAAGGATTTCTGCCAACAAGTACAAAGTGGGAGGGAGGAGTGGAACAGATTGTTCTCTGACAGTCGGAGGGAGCACAGCCCTGACAACACTTTGCTGGTAGGCTTCTGCCCTCCAGAACTTTGAGAGAATACATTCATGTTGTTTTAAACCATCCAATCTGCATTTCCTGGTTATAGCAGTCCCAGGAAATGAATACCATCACCGACCAGGGAACTGTGATAGCTGTCATCCAAACATAACTGTGGAAGCCACATACTGTGTCATTCTCCATGTGCTAAGTAAAAAGAGCTCTTGACTTAGAACTGTGTTTCTGGCTTTCTTACTTCAGAATGAAAAGAGAATAAATACGTTGTAAATTATAAAGCAGGGTTTAGCATGAAGAGATGCTCACTGATTAAACGTCTAAAATTATTCTATGGGAAGGAGGTAAATTAAACCATGATTTTTTTCAAAATACAAGATAAAACAGTAACCAAACAAGCAGGTAAAAATGTAAGAAATTGAAGTAAACACTGACTGTCTAAAACGACACCAATTTGGTAGTAAAAATATATTTATAGTTAAAAAGGGGTCTATGATATAATTAAGAGATTGGGAGAATGATCTAAGTTTAATTGTTCAGGATTTTTCAAGACTAAAGTAGAAATACTATGTTAAACTTCTGAGGATTAAAAAATCATGTTGCATTTAAAAATGTTAATTGTTGAAAGCAACAGAATAGAGTCATAAGGGAGAAAGCAATAGAGAGAGATGATAAAATATAGACAATAAAAATAAAAATGCACTGAATATAATAGAGAAAAAGGAGGGTCAATAAGAGACTGAAAATAGCATTGGACCCCATCTCAGACTTCTAGCTTCTAGACTGTGAGAAATGTGTCTGTTGTTTAAGTCACTCAGTCCAGGGCAGCCCAAGCCCAACCATACATGATGGAATAATATCTAGTCATTTAATTTTGGTGGGAAAGAAGTATGCAGAAGATAATTCTAGCTTTATTTTTAAAAATTGACATGGTGAACTATTGTAGATTACATCAAATAAATGTAATTTTCACATATGCCATGCAAATCATAGGTCCTGATATGTAATATATTTTTAGAATAAATCAGATGATACAATCACTTCTTTCTAAAGATCACTTTAGAAAATATAACAAGAATATTTTTAGATATATTGAGGTACTTTCTGGATTGAGGTACACAATAATAAATCAGGAATATCTAAAGATGGAAGAACATTGTGATTTTTATTGAAATTACTCTCATATTCATAATTCCCTCTAAAACATCCATACACAAACCTTATTTTATTTTATTTTTATGGTTTGGATCTGGAATGTTCCCCCAAATCTCATGTGTTGAAGGATTGGTCCTTAGTACAGGAAGGTTCAGAGGTGAAGTTTTTCAGAATCAAGTAGATGATGAGGACTTTGACTTCATCAGTGAATTAATTCATTGATAGTTGAATAGACTACTAGGAAGTGGTGGAAACTATATCAGATGGTGCGTGTTTAGAAGAAATAGGTCACTGGTGTGACCAAGGGGATGATATCTTATCCCTGGCCCTTTCCTTTCTCTGTCCCTCTCTGCTTCTTGCCTGCATTGAGCTGATTCGATTTCCTCTGCCATGATGTTCTGCCTCTCCTCAGACCCAGAACAATGGAGCTGGCCAACCATGGACTGAAACCTCTGAAACCCTAAGCCAAAATAAATCTCCCCTGATTTGTTCTTCTCAGATATTGGTCACAGCAATGAAAAATTAACAGCTTTGCATAGAATCACAGTGATTCATTCCAATTACAAAAATGATAACCCTAATGGTTATCTTACTGTGAAGTAAGCACCACTAGGTCCTTTACGTACATTTTTGTGTTTAACCCTATTCCACTATCATAGAGTAAATATTACCTCTTTTGCTTTTGGAAGAAAAGGAGGATTAAACAGTTCAAGAATTTGATCTTGAGGAAACAAAGCATTTGATCTTGGACATTCTTTCCTCTATATCTAGCCTTATATACATATTTCTCCAATAATTCCTCTTTCTTTCTTTCTTTCTTTCTTTCTTTCTTTCTTTATTTTTTGTTTGTTTGGAGAATGGGGAGCACAGAATTGAGAAAGCAAGATATAAGTGCTAAGTGTGCTTGCTGCTATAACAGCATATTTTAAGAAATGAAAATATAATATTTTCCTTTTTTGTAACATCAGGGTCAATGGTGATAGAAATGACAGAATAATGGATGACTGTCAACATGCAGAGAGAAGCAGAACTCATCCAAATGTAATTTTTGGTTGAACCCAGTGACCATATTTTATATGTGCTCTGTGCTGGCCATGGGAGCCTGGAAACACTGGGCATTCTGCTCCTGCCACTTGATTTGTTTAAACAAATCATGAAAACTGGGTTTTGCTCACAGATCAAATCCATGGAGCCAAAAAACCACCTCTATGCTTATAAAAAATATATTCAGGGGACTGGGGTTGTGGCTCAGTGGTAGAGTAGCTTACCTAGCATATGTGAGGCACTGGGTTCAATTCTCAGCACCACATATAAATAAATAAAGGTTCATCAACAACTAATAAAATATTTTTTAAAAAATTATAAAAAAATATACTCAAGTCCTAAGCTATAACAAATGGTGCAAAATCTGGCAAAAAGACTAACTCTCATCACAGAATGTAGTTCCCAATTGGGCTCTGAGTCGGAAGACAGAATGCCAATTTAGCCTCATTAACCTTCCTGACACACTTCCTTCAGCAGAGCATAAATAAGTTTGACTCTGAACTGAAGTTTTCTGTGCCAGATTCTCAGCTCCAGCTCACTAGCTATAGGCACAGTGCTCTTCTCCTCCAATAGCTACAAGCAGGAAAATGGCAGCAGATTTGAAATTTAAATGACCTCAGGCAATGAGTTGACCTAAATTCTCTGTCAGTGATTTAAGAGGCATTCAATGGCTCTAGGCAGGAACAAAAAGGAGAGCTGAAAAATTCTCTCCATGAATAATCTCAAGCAACTTCAGGGCCAGATTTTGTCTTCAGGTCCCCGCACATAACTCAGTAATGCTTTCATCTTGGGGAAATCAACAGGACCTCTGCACTGTGAACATAATATTGAAATCAAAATAGTCAGTGTTTAGGAAAGGACAGATGATGCCAAAGTCTGGAATCTGTGAAAAATTTAGTAAACAAAAAGTAATGCTTTGGAGATATATGAAAAGATAAGTAAATTTTAATAAACTTGTATAAAAAAATAATATAAATAACACCAGGGACAGGAAGCCTAGATGAATAAGATCAGTACTCAGAGGGACTTCCAGGATCTCACCTGGTAGGAAGACTGAGAGTTTATATAAAAAAATAAATTTGAGGTCTAAAACTATGGCTTATATAATGTTGAAAGGCTACCCCAATTTTTCCTCAACAAAAAGTGTTTCCTATGTCTAAATCAGCCATATAATTCTGAGTGATCATTATTTTACACCATTACAATTGACAATAGAAAGATAAAGTTTCCAAGTTAGCATGAATAAAGCATTCTCAATTCTTTCTAACAGAATAAACGTGGCACATATCTTTTCAAAATTGTGTTTTCATGTTATTCCACTTTGGTGTCATTTTTTAAAAGGAAGCATATACTAGAAAAATATTCGAAAAGCAGAAGAAATTCTTTTATAGATACTCACAAGGAAAACATTCTTTATTTCCTGCAGCAAACATTCTTTATTTTCTTTCCTTCTTGAAAAATAAAATTTGTCAATAGTTCCATTGTAAATAATACTGATATATTGCTTTTGGCAATATATTAATAAATAATTAATTATACTTGACCAATGATTCGTTTTAGATATTACTTTTGTTGATAGTAGAAGTGAATTTTTATAAGAGTTCTACTGACTACATCTAACAATAGCTTTTAAAAACTAAGCCAAGTAAACATAAACTCTGTACCTAATGAAATAATTAAGCATCACCACCATCTACCATGTAGATGGATTTATTGTTCTGGCAAAGCACTAAACTAGCAGATATTTCACTTCCAGGGTAAAAAGCATTTATAGTATATTATTCCACTGCAATGCCTCTTTGAAGAAGAATAAAGGGGATCTGTTCATAATGCTGTTATTAAGCATAAAAGAATAAAGGAAGGGCCACCTATTTACATCAAACCGGTGTGGTAAGTATTCCCTCACTGTTGCTCTTCAAACCACTGGAGAATCTTAAAAGGAGTCATTTCAATTTAATTCCCAGCATGTCATTTACTTTTTAATGTAAGTTTTCTTATATTTTCCCATGTGTCAAAAACCATCAAGTAGTCACTTCATAATCTTGGGCATGTGGTAGGAGAAATCAAAGATATATCTGATGTCTATTGATATTTATGTTTAAGCAGCAGACTGTGTTCTGCTATGCTTGTCGGAATAAAGAGGAGCTGTGGTTGGGGTGGCAAAATAGATGTCACGATACTTCTTCCATTGAGAATGGCATCTTACTATTATGTGGAAAATAAACTATAAGATAACTTTGTCAGTTAATTAATGTCCCTCAATTTCTCTGTTTTCTAAGACTATTGGTCATCAAAACTTATTAGTTGGTTATTTACATTTTTAGCAAATAACAAATGTGCTTTTATAATTATAGTTTCTTGGGATCCTGTTCTCCCTTGTATTGCTTTATGCACACACATATACACTCATAAATTATCCCTAGCTTTTTCCCCATGCATCTGTCAATCAATTTTCTCTCTTCTTCCAAACTCAAAATTCCTTGAAGTCAAGGACTGTATCTTTTATACCTCAATACTCTCCTTAGATTTCAGATTAGTATAATATTTTTACAGAGTATATAATGAAATGCTGGATACATTTCTTTAAAAGAAAGGAAGAGAGAGGGGGGAAGAAGTAGAAGAGGGGAAGAATAGGAAGAGAAAAAGATGAAAAATTATGGAAATGACTCATGCCAAATATCACAAAATTAATTTGCTAATCTCATTTCCTTTCTTATCCTGGGCATGAAAATTTTGCCTAGAATTTTACAATTAGGTGCAGAAAAGAAACTTGGCTTAAAACAGAGAAAAGAATTAACAAAATATATTTATTTGTACTAATAAAAATTTTGCCTATAGCTGGAGATACACACACACACACACACACACACACACACATATATATGTATATATAAAATATGGTTTTAAAACCAGAAGTCAGATGACTAAGCAAGAGAATAAAATCAGATACATTGGTAAAATGGCAATTTGACATAATAATTTTTTAAAATTATCAATATAAATTATATTGGGTGGCCAAAGTAAAATGGCTTTATTTTAAAATAATTATCCCTACTACAAATGAGGCATCTTATTACCTTAATTTTTGCCTGTTAAAATTAAAATCAACTTTTCATTCTATATAATGCTTATTTTAGATATTTTACTCTGGTATTTAGATTTTACTTTCTTAGCCCATCTATATCTTTACAAGATACAAATTAATCATGCCTAGATAATCCAAGTTGTTATGAGTTCTGTGAGTTTTGCAGTTGATGCTGAAAATGAAGAGATTTACAATGAGAAGTATAAACAGGCTTAGATAGCAGGACATTTGCGACTAAAGGGCTATAAGACCTGGAGTACAGGCTTCTGTTCAAAACTGTAGGACTCATAGATAAAAGTCCAAAGATCACCCGTCAGGGTTGTCACACTCTGACAAAACTCAATAATCTATTCTCATGCTCTTTCAGGATTAAATGTCCACTCACATCCTCTTAGATGAAGATATTATTTTACTTAGCCCTCCTAATTATTCCTTGGAGATTATTTTCTTCATTTGAAAAATTAGAGAATTAGGTTCAGATGCTTTATTGATTAATTGAGTGATTGATTATAGTATTGGAGATTGAACCCAGGGCCTCATGCATGCCAGGTAAAATGATCTACCACTGAGCCACATCACAAACTCATTATGTTCAGAAATTTGAAATACATGCAGAGTTCACATTTATATCAGGCCAGTCTGGTTCTTCTCATTCTATTTTTCTGAATCAAGATCCAGTTTTGAAACCCTTTATACTATTCCCATTTTCCAAGTTTTTCATCAGACTTTAGTCTCTGGAGCTCTAAAATGGGAATAACACAAAATTCCTAGGGTTGGACTAGCAATTTAACAAAACAGCAATGAAAGTGTGTTAAGCCCAGGATTTAGAAATGAAACAGATGAGCAATGGGTACAGACTAATCATTTTCTGTTTTTGAGCACTTCAGGTTGATGAAAAGTGATCAATTGTCAATATTAGTGTTCTAAGGAAAGAGAGTTCCCTGGAGGAATACTGATACTTAGTGCTTTTCAAAATAAAATATTTTTGTTTTGAAAATTTAGCTTTGCAAATTAATTTATGAATTGATGAGCCAAACAACAGGAAAAAAATGATTAATTGGACTTCTTTTCCTTAAGAATGCCACTGTTTCAAGTTTTATAATATTGATGATACTCTGTCAAATTACATATTTTGTCAAACAGAATGAAATGAACTCCTTAGTGGCCCTTAAATTATTCTGCTTTAATCTTACAATTTAATTCACTTAAAGATCAAAGAATATAAATTATGTTTCCAACAAAATGAACTCACTGGGTAACAGTGAATTCTAATAACATTTCTCTGTATTTAAATTCACAAAAACTTTAGGGAGGTAAAACTAAAGAAAAGTAAAGGCTCAAAGAGAAATTAAAAAATTAAATATCTGTCTTTTGTTTCCTTTATTTAAAGAATCATAGGGGACAAAAAAAACCAGAATCATAGAGGTAAAATTTATAAACCATTATTAAAAGCTACAAAGCACAAAGTTTAATTCTTGTCTTTGCACATATTTTCAATCTTTCTTTGCAATATTGAGCAACTGATGCCTCATGAGAGGTCCAATAACCATGTCTATATCTACAGTTTAGTTCCAGTCTCTAGCTAGAGAGAGAGAGAATATCAACAAGTCATTTTCTAAACAGCTTCAAAGTTGATGTGAAATTGAATAAAAGCAACACCTTTTCCATCTTCATCATAGAAGCAGAGATAGAAGTAAGTTATGAGATGAGAGCCATATGTGAATATGGGCAGAACAGGAAGCTGATCTTTGGTGGTTTCCTTTGGCATTTCCTGACACAGCCATGACACCCACACCCACCATCCCTCAGGCTGGAAACAGCTGCCCATCTTTGATTCTTCCTGCACATTCACTTTTCACATCAAAATCTGGCCATCTCACATCTTGCCAAACCTGGTTCCATAACCCCTCTCCTGTCTATCCTCACTACAGTTTTTCTGGCTCAGTTTCTACCACTACACACCTCTCCTGTTGCAATAACTACCTCTTAAGGTACATCATATAAAATCCAAATATAATCATACCATACCACTACTCAGAAAAATAAGATAGGTGCCAGTGTCCCTCAGTTGAAATGCACACTTCAAAGTAGAAGCTACAGAGCCTCCCACAAACCAGACCCAACTGATTGGTGATTACCTGTAATCAATCAAATTTAGGTAAAAGAGGGATTTCCTTGAAATAACTTTTAAAAAATCTCATCAAAATTTCCATACAAACTGAAAGCAATTGTTTCTGGATTGATTATGTAACTGAGTGTGTAGAGGATTGCCATTCACACATTTGTCTTGCCATCCATCCTTATGGTACTTATTTAGTCCTGACATTCCCTACACACACTTTTATTGCCCTCGAATATTTATTACTCACTAAAACAATAAAAATCATGGGTCTCTATACCTCTGAACTTGCTATTCTTTTGTCTGGAATTCTCTTTGACTATTTTCAGTCTTCCATCTTTCAAGGCTTTACTAAAATATCCCCAACTTTGAAGTTTTCCTTCATCATCGAGTCAGAATTTATGGCCGTCTTCATTTGTTCCCTTGTACTTTGATCCTTCATCTATGATAACATTCTTTACAACCTAATTATATAACAAAAGTTTACAAGTTTCACAAAAGGAATGTGAGCTGGGAAACAGTCCTCTGAAGCAACATTGACCCCAAGACTTAGTGCAATAACTGGCACCTAGTATGTATTCCACATTTGTATCTAGAACCTTAAACCAAAGTGACTTTGAGTTTTATGTTCATTTTTAAGTTAGATCATGTAACAATTTTCTGTTTGTTACATGAACATAGTATGAAATTGCTCTAAGGGTTATTTTTTATTTCTATTTTCACATTGAGATATGGATTTTAAGGATATTTTTAAAATATACACTTCCTATGATTCATAATGAGCAATTTTCTTAATGCTTTTATCCATACAAAGGAACACTTCAGCAGATCAAATAGCATTCAGTAGTAAACTTCAATTTTTAAAAATACAGGAGAAATGAGGGTTTCATTGAAATAAATTGTTAATTTCATTTAAATTTAAATAATTTAAATTTCATTTAAATTAATTAAGTAATTGTTTTTGGATCAACTATAAGTAGGGAAAATAATTCATCACATCATTCATCCTTGTGGTATTTATTTAGTGCCAATTATATTCCAGATACTGACCTGTCTATGGAAATACAAAGTTGAATACATGGTCCCATGTACGTAGGTTTTCTTTGTTCTTCTTTTTACACATGAAAGCACTCAGTTTGCTAAATCAACCAAGCACTTTTTGGAAAATCCATTCTAACAACAATAACAAAATCCCTGCTCACTGAATGAAATGGGCAAATTTGAATCCTAAAGTGATGGATGTTCCAATTAAAAACATTTCTGTTTTCTTGAATACAAATGAATATAGAGGACTATACCACCAGCTTTCCGGGAAAAGTGAGTAAACAACACTGTAAACAGGAAGGAGAGATGCTTTTATAATGAAATAAATACTTAGCAATCAGAGATGTCTTGAAGCATTTCAAGAACTGCATACCACTCTTTTCAGCCACTGTCAGCCCTGACAGGAAACACTAAGCAGGGCCTCAGGCAGAAAGGTGTTCAACTAAGCATCTTAAGATGAATCATTTTTCATTTTTCCTTCTGAATCCACATTAATATTTTTTTCAATAATAAAAGTTTAGAGTTGTTTGAAATATACTCCAAAGAGACTGTGTGATCAAAGTTATCATTATTTGAACTGGGTTACCAGGGGTAGGAAGATGAGTGTAGGACGGAATGATAAACATTCACTTTAAGACTTTCATAATTAGGTTGAAAAATACCTGTGACTACTCTTCTAATGCTCTACTACTTTTTGTAATATGCCACGACAACTTTTATGTCATTTTTTTCATTGCCCAGAAGTAATCTAAACTCATTATTTTCTTCTTAATCTTCTCACATTCAAGTTATTTTTTTATCCTTCTCCTAAAACTGCGAAATGATGATTCTCAATTCTAACTTTCCTCTTCAAACTTCCCATGTCATTTGTCACTGCTGTCTTCTTGATTTCAGAAATCTTTTCCATTAATCATTTTTTTTTTCAATACTGCCCTTCTTGGCCCTTCTGTGAAAACTTACTTTTTTCTGCAATTGTTTCCAGAGATTCTATTCTTAGTTATTTGGAGCAATGTATCTCAAATGTTAATGTGAATATGAATCATCCTGGGACCTTATTAAAGTGCATATTCTGATTCAGTCGGTCTGAAGTGAGGTCCAGGATACTGCATTTTAACAAGCTCTTTGGTTATGATGATGAAAATGATCCACAGATCTCACATTGAGTAGCAAGACTCTAATCATGTACTCTTCAATACAGTAGCTACTAGAGGTGATTGAACACTGGAAATGTGGCTAGTCCTAATTGCTGTATGCTGTTTATACAAAATACCCTCCAGAGTTTAAAGATACAGTTTGAAAAAAATGAAGATACAATATCTCACAAATGTTTTAATATTAATTTTATTTTTGAAATAGTATTTCAGATATGTGGGATTAAATAAAATAGAAAAACTTTGCATGTTTATTTTTACTTTTTTGGTGCACATATTAGAAATTTTTAAGTTACATTTGTGGATTGCATTACATTTCCAATGGTCAGCACTGCTTTTGTTAGAGGCCTATGTTCTAAAAACTAATGAGGCATAGGATTCAGGGTCTCGTATTAATTGGTGACTTCTAAGGCTTGTGATGGAACTTAGAGTGAGTTTGCATTTGTAATTTTATACTATTTTCAGTTTGGGGGAAATCCAAACTGAATAGGCTTTAAGCTTCATACAACCTCCATCTTCCTGGTTGACTACATATGAGGAAATCCACTAATAGAGCTTCAACTGTTGATATTGTGCAAACAGACAGCTATGCCCAGACCCTTAGAATTTCCCTGCTCTTCAGTCTCATATTTCTGAGTCCCTGTTTTAGTCATCACATCCTTATAAACTTTTATTCTGCCTGAAAAAACTTATTTTTATTTGTAGCAGATTATTAATCTCTGTGGTATTTGCTCATGCTGTTTTCTAACTAGAGACGGCTCAGTCTCCAAAGCCTATAGAAATCTTACTTTTTTTCTGAAGCTTACCTCCAGACTTCTCTCTAAAATGCATATGACTATACCAGATAGCAATGATTACTTCCTCAAGCACATCTGAGTAAATGATCGCCCCTCAGTGTGGTTTTAGGTAATACTGTCATTTCAAGGTATATCTATGCTTATTCTCCATTTTACCCCATTTTCGGCCTTTTCTAGGATCCCTCAGAAAAGTTATTTAACAAACATTCTTATAAAATAAAATAAGTACTCTTGAGTCTCATGTTTTACTGAGGCCTTTCATTATAAATGCAAAGTGAACAGGATGCATAATCAATGGAGAGAATTCCCTGGTGATCCTACTCAAAAAACCCTATTGCCCACTGTTGTTTAATGTATTTGTCCAAGTATGTATGCAAGACGGTAGAGGACACCTGCTTCTGTGTCGAACACCTAGTCCCCTAAGGTTAGAGAGTCTGCCCAGTTACTGCTGAACCATGATCTGCCCTTCTGTGCCAACAGCAACTCTGCCAATACTGGCTCTGTCTTCCTGGTTCTCTGGCTGTGCTCTCTCCCTTCCTCACATTTTGAAAGCCATGCACACCTTGCAATAGATATTGCTCATATAGTCTGCTCACCGCCAACAGCACACAATAACAACAAACACAGATTTTCCCCAGTGGGACATGAGCTCTGTGACTGTCTCCTTCTGATATTCTTAGCATCAGGTTGAATGAGTGAATGAATGTTGAAAACACTTTTAATACTTCAGCTGGTGGCCTTTCCTTCTTCTCTTCACTTGTTTCCTATCATTATCAAATCCCTTTTTTGTGTCATTAAGTCAAAATTACCTATTTATCCTGTCATTCTCCACTGTTACTGACTTCCCAAACTATATTTTGAAGCAATTTTTCTGTATTTTTTTTTCTCCCTCCATTGACAGTAAGCTAAGGAATCTAGGGTCATAATTTGTGTATGCTGGAATCTGAAATAGTATATTTCAGTTAAGAACATGAGTGTCAGATGAACTGATTCAAATACTGACCTATTCTGCCATCTAATAGTTAACCTAGGATGAATATTTAACTGCTTTCGAAGCATCAGTTTTTCTATATGTAAACTAGGTGTAAAAATAAAACTACCTTATAGTTTTTATTTGGGGTGAGGATTAACTAAAGTGGTGTATAGAAAGTGCCCATTGGAATGCCTGATATATAATAAGCATTTGATAAAAGTTTTTATTATACATAGTAATAGTAAGAACACCCAGCAGAAGACTTGAATACAAATTTCAGTAAGTTACTGATTGATCAGCATATATTTTTCCATGTTTGAATATATTAATATACTATTTCTATCATCAATTCATTAAGTTCCGACTATATCTCAGTTTTAGGCCATATATTTATTTATTTATTTAGATTTTATTTATTTATTTATTTTTCAGTTCTCGGCGGACACAACATCTTTGTTTGTATGTGGTGCTGAGGATCGAACCCGGGCCGCCCGCATGCCAGCTACCGCTTAAGCCACATCCCCAGCCCTAGGCCATATATTTATGACACTGCTATAGTGTGGATCTAGAATGTCCCCCAAAAGCTGAGGTTTTGAAAGCATGGTACATAATGCAACAAGATTTAGATTTAGAAGCTGGGCTTCTAGGCAATGATTAAATCATGAGGCTTCTGACCTCATGGGGCATTAATCCATTTGATGGCTTAATCCATTAGTAGCTAGAGGGACTACTGATAGGTAGAACTGAACTAGAGGAATAAGTCATGGGGGCCTGACCTAGAAGGGTTTATCTTCTCCCTAGTTCTTTCTCTGTCTCTCTCTGACTCCTAGCTGATAGGAGTTGAACAGCTTTTGTCTGCCATATCCTTCTACCACTATGTTCTGCCTTACCTCAGGCCCAAAGAAATGAAGTCAGTTGACCATGCATGAAATCCTTTGCAACTGTGAGCCAAAATACATCTTTCCTCCTCTCAGTTGTTCTTGTCAGGTAGTCTGGCCACAGTGACGAAAAGCTAATACTAGCGCGACACAAACAAACTACATATTTTATCTACTCATTCAACATCTTTGTTCTTCATCATAGGACTGTTGACCTCAAGAATGTACAACTTTAATATATATTTTCAGAACTGATTCTCTAAGCTATTCTTAATGTTTCTTAATATTTTTCCTAAGAAGATAAGATAAAAATCATCAATTAAAGCAAGAATATAATTTTATACATGGATACCACACCCAGACAATCTGGTCTCCTAGGAATGTGCCCTTGGAGTGTGAAGCAGACCAGAAAGGACAAGCTCCTGCTAACCAGATCAGATCATCAAGGAGAGCAAGAAGTACTGTTTGTTTCAGCCTTCAGTGCCCTAGAATAAGAAGCCATCAACATGATTTAAACTTTTTTTTTTTTAGAGTAAATATTTGACTTCAAAAGAGCCTGAGTACATTTACATATGTAAAAGACCAGGAGTTACCAAAGAAAAGAGGCACTGCAAATATCCTGTCATTGCTATCACTGCTCTATAACCTAAGATGAAAGATCATAATAGAGATAAAAGACACACACACACACACACACACACACACACACACACACACACCTACCCCTAAACTGTAAGTAGAAAATTAATGGGAAGAGCCTTTGTAGGAAATGGCACATTACAATTTTACTACTAAAGTCTAATTTGAAGTTAACAGAGAGCCCACATGAAGCAAACACAAAGCACATAAAAGAGAATCATATTAAGATTTACGTTGAGAAATTCAAAAGCTTCTCAGTGCTTGGGCATTGAAGAAGTCATTTGTGCTAACAGTTGATCTCTAATATATTTGAATATTTAACATGTAAGAAGAAAAATAAGATGAATAGGTTCCCCAGGCACTAATCTGTTCTGACGCACCTTTGTCCCATTTGTCTAGAGACTAGAGATGTTTTCCAACTAAGGGACGTCAAACCTTGCTTCTAGGAGAGACAGCACCTGGCAGATCTGGCAGATGATGGAAGAGTAAGTACACATTTCCAGTTGTGCCTTGAAAGACATTATTCTCACCTCTTTTGTAGACATGCTACCACAGACTGAATTTAAAGCAAGCAAAGACCGAAAGTATTCTTCCTCTCACTTAGAGAAACATGGATGGTCAAGAGTCAATCACAAACATCAGGGTGCAGAATGATGAGGATAGATGGGGATTATCAAGTCAAGGGAGAATTCCTAATTCTATCTCCTCAAACATCTAATCACTTGATTCTCTATTTTAGCTCAAACTAATTTTAGATTTTGAGGGAACAGAGTGAAACAGTGGGAGAAGATGTGACAAGAGACATCAGTAGGACATAGTCAATTGTGCAAAGACCGTTGACAAATATCCTGACTCCATCATCACTCGCCATGTGATCTAACCATGTCACTAGTTTCAAGTCACATGGAGTCCCCCAAATGAAGGATATGGTATAACAATCCTTAGGGAAAAAAAGAAGGCAAACATCAGACTCTGGGCTCTGGACTTTCAGCCCAGTAACAATGGGTTTCAAACTTTTACAACTGTTTTTCTTTATTTAGGCTTTGAACCTGCACAGCTAGTCTCCTGACTGCCCAGGTCTCTAATGATTAAGTCACACTCAACATTCTGCTATGATTAACTCTCTTTAAAACCTATAAAAAACAACCCCTCTTGTAACCACTTGCCATTTTCTCCCTTGAAAATGTGCAATTCCTCTACTGCTTAAAAAAGACTGCTTGCTGATTTGTTGAGGGTTGCTCCCATTTTGGTTATTTTTGCTTATACCAAAGATACCATTATGTTTCTGAGAAGAAAAAGACTTATAATAATTGATGGTGTTTTTTTCCCCTTCAAGAAAAGAGGTTTACCTTGGGTTCATGAGGTTATAGGAAAAAGAAAATCAAATACTCTCATTTTCAGTTTTAGAGATTAAGGTGTCACAAATTTCCTTGAACTTCAATCTCATCATTGAGTCCTAATATCCAGAAAAATGAACAAAATATTAGCAAAAGTATTTTTATTTTGTTTAATATTTTATATGCAAAAACATCGGTTGAATTTTCTTTCTTTCTTTTCTTTGGTATCGTAAATACAATCCTAAGCCCCAGGAGATTGTGCTAGAGATTCTAACTTAAACAAGGCTTATTGGTTTTGATTTTTTAAGAATGATGTAAAATGTCTGTTGGTCTCTTTTGTTTTTTTTAATTGGTTCATTATTATAATTCATCATGCCATATTTGTACATGTACATAATATAATTTGATCAACCTCATTCCCCAGTAACTTCCATTTCCCTCTTCTCCCTCCCCAGATGCACTTGCTCTACTCTACTGATCACCCTTCTATTATTTTTATTGTTATTTTAATTAGTACAATTACATATGTGTATGTGTATGGGATTATGCATCTATTGTGGAATAACTGTATATAGGCATAGCATAATTTGTAAGATTTATCCCCCCATGTTCTCATTTTTATCATGTTTTTTTTTTTCTATTTTTCTTGGGGAAGTATACCAACCAGTCCAGAGACCAGTAGGGCAGAAGTTGTCTTGCAGGTACCCTGAAAATTACTATCTTTCTTTCCAGTACTATACTTCAGCTCTTCATGTTATATCAGATCACAGGACCCTTGTGCAATTTTCCATTTGTCTAATCCAGAGTAAGGAAAATTCTAGGTCAGTATGGGGCTATTTCATAATAGACTTTGGTGAAGTTCTATGGAGAAGTTCCTCAGCTGAGAAATCTATCTGTTTTTAGCTACAGATTGCTGTTCTCCCTTCACACCTCAGAAAAGAAAAAATTAAAAAAAAAAAAAACTTCAGCAAAGGGAGATTGTGAACATACTAATCTTCATAAAATCAGTGCTGATGAAATTGAACGAGACCCTAAGGTTTAGTAGTTTCTAAGTTTTTTTTTTTATAGGCAATTAATGTTTTCGTTGGTGGTGATAAGAATATTACTAATGAATGTGGTAAACTTATTTTGTACCAAATATGGGGGCGAGTACTTTATATATTTTGCTTCACTTATTTTTCAGTTTTCACAACAACTTGATGTATGTACATATGTATTATAATTCACATTTCACAACTGAAGAATAGGCCCAAGCTCATACAGGTGTGGGGGAACTGGAATCTGAACCAATCAACATCATCCTAGAGCCATTCTCATATCTATTCTCCAATCCTGCCTCTTGAACAAACCCTCAAGTAGCATCACTGTATATAAAAAAAATATGTGTACAACAAGACTACCTTCTCAAGAAGAAGCGATGTTAGGATATTTGAGCTCTGTTCAGTTTGTTTCCATCTTGCCTCATTTGCAATTCTGTCCTTTACACCCTTTTCAACAAACTTTTTAGATTCTACAAAACATAGTTTGAAAAACCACTGATATAATCTAAACTTGATTTTATATTAATATTCAAATTATTGTGTAAATCCAAGGTCAACAATATCTAACTGTTACGTCAAATATGGCCTGCTGCCTACTTTTATAAAGAAAATTTTATTGGAACAAAACATGGTTATTCCTGTAATATATTGTTTAAGGCTAGTTTTCTCAACAAAGTTGGTGCTCAGTGGGTATGACTCTCTTTGCTCTATTTGTCTGCTCAGTCCAAAACATTCACTCCTCTAGATAAAACTATTGTCAATCTCATAAATACCTTTGAGTTTAAATACACTCCAGTAGTAATTTAAAGATAATTTGTAAAACATTTTGAATGATATACTTTTATTATACATAGATGATATAAATGCACATTTCAAATAGCAACATTTTTCATAAAAATGGTTCACATATTATACTTAATTGATATGTTCTTGAGTTCTTAAAATATCTTCAAATAAATTTCCCATCTCACCTTTAGAATCATTTTAATAAAACTTTTAAGAAAATATGAAAAAATAGTATAGTTTCCTATATCTCGTACCTAGCTTCTCCTATTTTTAACATCTTACATGGCTTTAGTACATTAATTATAGTTTAGCCACCAATATTGACACATTATTTTTAATTGATGTTTGTGCTTGTTTTTCCTTACTGTCATTTTCTTTTCCAGAATCTCCTCTGGGCTGGTACTTTATATTTGGTCTTCTTAGGTGTCTCTTGGCTGTGACAATTTCTCTGACTTTTCTTATTTCTGATGACTTTGACAATTCTGAGAAATACCAGTCACCTATTTTGTACAATAGTCTTCTACTGGAATTTGTCTGGTGTTTTCTCAGAATTTGGATGGGATTATGGATTTTGGGAAGGAAGATCACAAAGGTAAAAAGCCATTTTCTTTTATCTTTATTGGTTCTTTGTTATATATTATAGTAGAATCTATTTTTATATAATTATACAAACATACAAATTATAAAAATATCTTATTCTAATTAGAACCCAATACTTGTGGATGGACATGATAGTGGGATTCACCATGGGATGTCCTTTGTACATGTTTTCATATATGCTCATAGGAAAATTATGTCAGATTAATTTCTCCTATTCCTATTCCCCTACCTTCCCTTCATTCCTCTTTCAGTCTAATCTACTGAAATTCTATTCTTCCACTACCCCCCCCCCCTTATTGTGGCTTATCTTCTACCTATCAGAGAAAACATTCAACCTTTATTTTGGGAGGATTGCCTTATTTCACTTATCATAATAGCTTCTAGATTCATCTATTTACTGGTAGATGTCATAAAGCCATTCTTCTTTATGACTGGGTAATACTCTATTGTGTATATATACCATAATTCTTTATCCAGTCATCTGTTGATGGGCACCCAGGTTGGCTCCTTAGCTTAGCAAATTATGAATTCAGCTGCTATATTGATGTGGCTGCATCACTGTAGTATGCTCATTTAAAATCTTTGGATATATACCGAAGAGTGGGATAACTGGGTCAAATGATGGTTCCATTTCAAGTTTTCAGAGGAATCTCCATACACCTTTCCAGAGTGGTTGCACCAATTTACAGTTCTATCAGCAATGTATGTGTGTACCTTTTTCCCACATCCTTGCCAATATTTATTGTTACATGTATTCTTGAGAATTGCCATTCTGACTGCAGTGAGATGAAATCTCAGTGTAGTTTTAATGAGTTTCTCTAATTTCTACAGATATTGCATATTTTTTCATACATTTGTTGATCATTCATATTAATTATATTAATTTTGTATATATATCAATATGGACTCATGTATATTTATGGTTTGGGATTAAAATTCAACATTTTTATTTCGTCGTTTAAATTGTTCTAACTTTGGCCATTGAGAGCTCTTTCATTGGTTTCTGTATCCTTTTAATATGCCCCAATTTTTGTGTGTGTTTGTGTTTGTGTGTGTGTGTATACACATGTTTAGCACTTCCTTACTTTTTGATACTAAAAAGTGCTCCAGGTTCATTTTTGTATCTCCTGTCCCAGCCTGACAATCAGCCATTTCTCTAAGGCACACTGTTTCTTTTGATTGGAGAAGAGTATTAGAAAACAAGATTTTCATATTAGGGTGCTTATTGCTACTGCAGTGCTTTTATTTTAGGCCTTCTTTGCTGACAGAGCTAGAAAATATTTATTCACATTTTAAACTTTGCATATACATACATCTATAAATATTTTTATATTAATCATCTGCATTAAAATAAAGCTACTTATGAATTCATACTTGATTCTTCCAATTCACCTATTACCACTTGGACTAGTCTTTCTTATCTGAACACTCCTACTCTTAATAGTAAGAATATGTAACTATTCAACTCTTTCATACATATCTAATGGTCTTAGCCTTGTTAACTCATATCCTTATGTTAACTCATATCCCCCCATGCCATCTATTGCCTGAAAAAAAATCAAGATTTATCGTTTTACCCTTTACCCCAATGATATGGTATGTGTAACTAACATGAAGTTTGATTCTTGTTTATCAAGGCCATTAACTTGCACATCCACCATCTAATCTCCCCATTCTTTATACCTGGAACATTTACTTTGTCTTTTCCCTATCTTTGAATGGTTTTACCCATGAAGATACAGTAAAAAGGCAAACAAGAACTTTCTTTTAAATTATAAAAAAAATAGACAATTAGGATGATGTTTTCAAAATGACAATAGCCTGTTTCTTACATAAATTTTTGAAAAATAGTTCAAAAGATTGGACATCTGTATACTGGTAATCCAGGCCTGTTCTTTTTCTTTCTTTCTTTATTTTTTTAAATATGTATTTCTAATGATTATGCTGAAGAGGTTGGAGAGAAAAGAGTAAGCACTTCTTTTATTACTAGCTTTCTTAATGTTTTTCTTTTTTATCAAAAGAGAGGTAGAAGTGTTGAGATACTATATCAAACAGATCTAGCCTAAATATAATATACAGAGCTTTAAAGAATTTAATAAACATGTGAGTCACCAGCATCCTTCCTATAATTTTTTCCTGCACAATATGTTTAAGATGAAAATGGATTAAAATCATAGTGGTTTTATCATCAACATAAAACCATGAGGTTATATAGAGGTATGGGAAAGAGTGGTTTACAATGAAACATCATCTTTGTTTTGAAGGATCGCCCACACTGCATTGTTTGCAGTATTTAGAAACCACATACTTACAATGAATACGTTTTAAATAGTAACCCTCAAGCATTCTCATCTTTACGGAAGAAAAAGATTGGCAAATATTTGGAGCCAACGTTCTTTCTTTTGCTTAAGACTTTTCCCTTTCTGTTTCTCCAAATCTATGGAATACTATCCATTTTTCCAGGCTCCACTTTAGTCCACTCTGATCCAGAAAATCTTTCTAATTATCTCAAACCATTGGACCTCTCTCTTCTGGAAATCTCATAACTTCTAATTGTCTGTTGTATTAAACACCTGAGCATTTTGCGTAGCTCTGCTTCAATTTAAATCCTTAAGGGAATAGAATGGTGCTACTTTCTTCACTTCTCTTCAATACTCATCATCTTATCAAGCCCACAGAAAGCATAAATATCAATTTCTACAATAGTTCAGTTGGGTTTGATGGAGCGGAATTTGGATGACACAATGAGGATTTTGAAGACTTTGTGGCAAGACAGAGAGTCCTTCCTGGGAGAACAATAGCTAATAAAAAGATTCATATTGTATTTGCTAATGCTACCACTAGCCAAATACTCCTTTGACAGTTCTCCTACACCTGACCACTCTCACACTTTCATTTCAATCATTTTTATTTTCTTCCTTCTGACAACCTATTCTTCTATGGTACTTTGGTGACTTGGAAGTAGGAGAGATGAAACTTACACATTTGTCAAAAGTAAGATGGATTTGAACAAAAAATAAGATTTTTATATCTAGACATGTAGAAAAATAAATGTTTCCCAGGAGAGAGAAAACTGGGAATTTCTCTGCTCTTATTCAAGCAGACCCTACCTTTTGGTAAACTATAAAAGAAATAAAAGTCAAAACTGCCAGGAATTACAAAAACCACTCTTTGCCAAAATTGGTGGAGAAAAGTGGAAGCTGGTTCTTGGTTCAATTTAACTTTACTCTCTGTCCTTTACTTAGAATTCATTTGTCTTCACTTACATAAAAATAGGATAGAAAAAACATTGTGTCCACAACATGTTGTTTTCTGTAACTTTTAGCTTTGATTCAGGCCAGGTTTGGGTCTAAGACAGGTCCTTAGCAAGATCATGATGCGTTCTTTGGGCACTTTTTATGTCATCAGGCCCCAGGATCTAGAGGAGTCATCTGTCACTTAGTGCCTGTCCTGTATCCATTCTTTCTTCCTCAAAGCCCTGTGAAGAAATTATCTCATTCCTCATGTGATAGTCTTGGGGAAAGGGGGTGTACATGATTGGCTTCTGCTTTGCATGGCAGAGGGGCCAGCTCCTCCTCTTCCAACAGAGATAGACAACAGGACAGACATAGGATTTGAGCACATGACCTGGATTTGGCACAGAGATACTGTCTTCTAGATAAAATCTGGATCCAGCAAGGCAAATTGGAAAGTGATAGGTGGACAGAGTTCATTACACTGCATATCAGTTCCATAGTTTCTGTTAATAGACAAATCTATATTTCCTGTTTCCAATGACCCCTTGTTTCTTTTCATGCTAATTCATCCCCAAACCTAGTCCCCTAGCCTGCTGCTGATCCTTATGATGGCACTACCAATTCCTTCCCTTTTGCTTGTTAGCTAAATTGGATTTCTGTATCTGTAACCAAGAGCCACATTTAGGACCCTTTCCCTTTCTTCCTTCTTGAAAAATACTTTGCTTGTTTTTCCCCAAAGCTGAGTACCCTTGGAATCCTCAGGAAATGAGAGTTAACATATAATTCTTTGCAAAAAGGGACAGTCTCTTCTGCTAAATCTCACCAGGGAGTTTCTACTTTACTGCCTGTTGGAAACCTGTTTAAAAATGGGTTCCAATATTACTTGAATCTCATCCCTGAAATTTTCTTCACAAACCACATCTCAATGAATCAAAAATGTTCCACTCCATTAACTGCTTACAGGTATGCTGAGTGTTTGAGGAATGGGCCATAATTCTCAAGGTGAAAGAAAGGCACATTTAAATGTCTCTTTGATCACAAAATAAAAAATCTTGATGAAGACACTTTATTAGAAGGCCTTCTCCATGAATTCTTGATCCTAGGGCACAAGTACAACTTGAGTCTTTTAATTATTTAGACAGGTGCTCAGAATTTGAAATTCTGATTTTAATTTCACAGTGTATCATTTAGCATTGCCCTGCATATAATGAAAAAGGTTATTGGAATTTTTCCATGAACCACAAATTTCTATATCTCTATTTATAATATTTCATCTGAAAACAAAATGATTTTTATTATGAAATTAATTTTTATGTTATTATAAAAATTAGAGGTTAATGGTTAAACGTGTAGACTGCAACCAGATCAATAGAGAGAATATATAAACAACAGCATAAAATATAGGTAGAATTTGGACATGGATACAAAACAATGGGAAAAAGGAGTAAATTGAACTTCCCAAGTACAGGAAACAAAATGAATAAAGTTTAAAGAGAAAAGTAACAGCAGGAATCACCATGTATTTAATAGATGCCCAGTTCTGTTCTAAGCAATTTGCATATATTAGCCCACTTTTTATTATTATAACAATTCTATGTGGTAGGAATTATTATTAGCCCTATTTTACAGATAAGTAAACTGTAACACAGAGAGCTCAGGTAACCTGCCCAAAGTCACAGTCTGAATTCAGAAAAGACAAGATTCATAGTCAGGTAGCCAGCCAGGCTCTGCAGTCTGCACTCTTGAACCTGCTGTATCCTATGGTGCTGATCTAGTGGGCATCAGAGTGGGATGTGTGATGGCAAATGATATTAAGAGTCAGGTTGAAAGGTCTGCTGGCCCCAAGAGTGGAAGACTTGAATGTGCTGAATATAGAGCGTGGGTAATACTCTGAAGTCATGTTAGGGCCATTGTTTAGAACAGGGGATGACATTAGAGTTAAGCTTTAGGAATAATCTGGTAGAGTGATGAGGAGGAATTGAAGAGACAGGAGGCATACACATAAGAGTGAGGAAGCTGTTATCCTAAAACAAGAGCTGAGAATTAGAGTTACATAACTCCTCTGAAGTGGGAATCAGTTCAGAGTAACAGATACTTTCTGGTTCTTCATCATTCTAGGCATTGGAAATGCAAAGATGAATTTTGTCTACCTAGCTTTGTTTACACCTTGTACTTGCTGTAATGCATGTTCACCCTGAAATGCTAAGTGAATATTTAATTAAAAGTTATTAGAATCTTGAATTTAAGAATAAAACCTGCGGCTAAAGAAATTCTTAAAGCCTATTGCAGTGATAAACAGTTAATTTGAAGTGGATATGGTACTATTCTCAATTTGTATATCTTGGTGCCAAGATTTTACCAACATTCTGTAATATTCAAGACTTCATTCCCTAATAATTGAACATATGCATACACGATTTTTAAAAATTAATGCTGCCAATCCTCCAAATTTCACAGCACTTAAAAATGTAAACAGAATCACAGCAGCATTTACCTGTTCCTACTCCATATCTATCCATTGCCTCCCATATTTCATGATAGAATTTAAAAAATTTTTCCTCCTTATCATGACAGGTATTTGATTTTAAAAACCCCAACGTAATACCTCCTCACTTATTATCTAGTAGTTAGGTTACTGCTGCTTCCAGTGAATGGTCTAGAATAACAAAAATAAACTATCCTCTAATGCTATTGCTTAGTTGAAATTATTCAATTTGCTATTTAATTGTTTCACATCATAATAAGAACAAGGTAGAATGAAAACAAGTAATAGTTAGCAAAATTTCCTCCTTTTAAAAATCAAGAGAGTTTAGAAGTATACTACTTAAAGCAGATAAAAAACAGGATATTTTATAAATACATACACACATACGTGTGGTGTCATGAAGGATCATATTCATACATACACACACACATACACACATATATATATGTATGTGTGTATGTATATATATATATATATGTATGTGTGTGCATACATATGTATGCACATACATATGTATGCACACACATAAAGGAACATATTCTGTTGTGGCCTGGTGTGTTCATTTTAAATAAAGATTACAAAGGTGCTGAGTAATTCCCTAATCTTTCTATATACTAATTTAGCATTGCAAATATTTCCTTAATATCATGAATGTGAAAAAAAATTAGCCTGAAAAATGTCCTGCACACAATGTTTAACAAGTATCCATTATATACTGGACATGGATTTCCTTCTCCTATCTTTTTCTGTTTAGTTGCATCTGCTACACAGTGTTCTGTATAAACAATATACATCCAGTATCTTTCTTCCCATGCTCCCCACACCCCATACAGATTTCTATGAAAGAGGAATCAGTTGAATTGAAAGTTGATGTTGAACAAAGCAAAGTTCTCCTAGGCTCACTGCCTAATTCTAATTAAGCCCTCCTTGATTTAGTTTAGATACTGGGCATATGGCCCAGGACTTAATTTCATGGTTACAATAAATCATGTGCACCATCAGCAGTGTCCTGTTCAATCAAGATTTACTCACTGTGTAGAATCAAACAAGTTATCCAAGATGGGAGGAAAAATACAGAAAACTAAGTGTGCTGAAACAATTTCTTCACTGAAGACTGAAAAGCTTATACAAATCTCTTGATTATTTTGTTTTTAACAAGTACATGTGCACCCAGTAGAAGATAATTCATATATACTATTGGCTTCTTCATGCTTAAAAGCTATAAAGAAATTTAGAACAGTAAACAGAATGAGAAACCAAAATAATGAAAATATAAAATTACTCCAATAATTTGATATCTTTCCAAATGTGAATCAAATGAAAAAGAGGTGATTTGTTAAATTCTAAATATATGAAAAACATATCCACTGACCGCTTTTTTAGCAGTTAGAATTAGGACAGGTTTAATTCAGAGATATGACACAAGGAAAACTTGTTTTTATTTCAAAAAATAAGTCAATTCTATTAATAGCCAGTTCCCTGAGGTGAGTTATATTCTTTGTTTTGTTTGGGGGTTTTTTGCCCTTAAATCCTAAAATTCACGTGGAATCACAAAAGACTACAAATAGCCAAAGCAATCAAGCAGGAACAAAGTTGGAGGCCCCACACTATTGCCTTCAAAATATACTACAAAGCTATAGTAATGCAAACAGAATGGAACTGGCATGAAAACAGACACATGGACTAATGGAACAGAAGAGACAGCCTGGAAATAAACCCATGCAGTTACAATTGATCTTTGACAAAAATGCCCAGTAAACGCAGCAGTGGGGAAAAGACAGTCTCTTCAATAATTCAATAAGTGGTCCTGAGAAAAATGTGTGTGTATATATATATATATATATATATGTATATATATATATATATATATATATATAAATTGGACACTTGTCTTACACTACATACAAATATCAACACAAAATGGATGAAACATAAAACCTGAAACTGTAGAACTACTAGAAGAAAACAAAAGGAAAAAGCTTCATGACAATGGTTTGGGCAATAAATTTTATATATGTCCTCAAAATAACAATCAACAAAAGCAATAATAGAAAAATGGAATTTATGACAAATTAAAACACAGCAAAGGAAACAACAGAGTGAAGAGATAATCTACAATATGGGAAAAGCATTTTCAAACCATGCATCCAATAAGAAGTTAGTATCCAAAATATACGGGGAACTAAATCAACTCAATAGTCAGAAAATAAGCAGCCTGATTTTAAAGTGGGCAAAGAAAAAAAATGGGCAAATAACATTTAATCTCAAAAGAAGGCATATAAAAGACCAATGGTTATATGAAAAAATGCTCAACATTACTGACCAACAGGGAAATGCAATTAAAACCATAATGAGAAAACACCTCACATGTATTACAATGGCTACCAACCAAAAGATAATGTTCTGCAGGTTATAGAGAAAAGGGTACTTGTGAACTGTTGGTGGGAATATAAACTGGCACAGGCATAATGGAACACAGCACAGATATTCCTTCAATAATTAGAAGCAGAACAATCATTCGATTTGGTAATCCCACCTGTGAGCATATATACATAAATGTAATGAAATATGTATGTTAAAGCAAAATATGCACACCATAATCTCTATGGCATCATTCACAACAGCAAAGATACAGAATCAACCTGAATTTCCATCAGTGAATGATGAATGGGCAAATAAAATGTGGTGCATATGAACTGTCATCCTTTAGTATCTGTAAATCATTGGTGCTAGAACCCTCTGTGGATACCAAACTCTGCTGATGCTCGAGTCCCTTATATAAAATGGTGTAGTATTTGCACATATATCTATTTTGTGATATTTAATATGATGAAAATGCTATGTCAATAGGTCTTAATATTTTACTATTAATATTGTACTGGTTAGATAACAGCAACAAGAAAAAAAGTCTGTATATGTTCAGTATAGAAACATTTTCTTCAAATATTTTTGATCCACTATTGGTTAAATCTGTTCATGTGGATCTAGATATGGAGGGCCAACTACATATGTTATATATATTGCATATACATATTAATATATATTATAAATTTAAATATAAATATATTCCATATATTTCCAACAATGTTATTTTGCATATGTAGTATATATATTGGAATATATACTATGTGTGCATAAAATATATTGTATATGTATTTTATAAAGGGCTACATATATTGCATATCCATATGTGTATATATAAGTATATATGAAAGGAGACCCCAGGTCCTTTCTCTTCCTCTCTTTCACTTCTCAGTCTTGAGTTGAGTGATTTTGCTCTTCCACATGCTCCCCACCATGATGTATTTCTTCACCATAAGCCCCAAAGCAATAGGGCCAATTGACCATGGACTAAAACCTCCAAAATCATGAACCAAAATAATCCTTTTCTCTTTATATGTTGATTTCTCAGGTATTTGTTATAGTGACAGAAAGCTGACTCACACAAAATTATTCAGACTTACAAAAGAAGAAAACCCTGTCATTTGTGGCCATGTGGTAGAGAAAGACAAATACTGCATGATCTCATATGTGGAGTAAAAAAAGTTAAACTTAGAGCAGTGGAGTAGAATAGCAGGTACTAGAGGCTGGGGGTGGGGAAATAGAGGAAGGAGAAATACTGGTCAAATGATACAGAGTACCAGGAGGAATAACTTTTAGTGATCAATTCAACATCATGGCTACTATAGTTAATAATGATGTATATTATAGAGTTATTAAAAAATAGATTTTTAAATGCCCTCACCATAAAATATAAATAGGTGAGTTGATGGATATGTTAGTCAAACAGTTTTGCTATTTTTTAAAATATAAATTTGAGTCAGGTTTTCTTTTATTTGTATTAAAAATCTTTTAACATCAGTAATATTTTCCTTTACCAAAAAGGATAAACAAAATTATCCTATTTAAAATCAGAATTCTTTCATTAAATACCAAGGGAGCTAAAATATGATGACACCTATTACAATTCAGTTGTTATCATTCAGTTGTGGTCAGTTTTATATTAAGCCTAAAGATTTTCTTTCTAGAAAAAGATAGGTCTTAAAATTACCACGTTACTAGCAGCAGGATCTCAATTCTTGTTAAATATACAGATGAATTTAAGACCAATTGTAAGGTCTGGTCTTGAAATCTCTCTTCAAATCTAAAAAAATAAATTCAACTCAAGCACGTGTTGAACACGTCCATCAAAAACTTTACAAATTGTTGGTTTTAATGATGCTCTGGATTCTTCAAGCATTTAGTTTATTAGATGTAAGATTTATTTAAAAAAATTGTGAAAACCATGTGCCAAAGATGAGTGAAGTACAAAGTAATAAAAGGGCCCAGAAAAGACAGCAATCACTTCCATTTAGGGAAATAATAATAAGAAAATCCAGGAAGACTTCCTAGAGAATGTGACATTTAGGTTAGAACAGAGTGAGATTTGGGGAAAGAAGATGAAAGTGCATTGCAGCACAGACAAAGGGGGATGTGTACGACAAAGAGGTGGGGATGTGCAGGTTATACGGGGAGAAGTGGGTCAGCTGGTTCAACTGAAGTGTAATGTGTATGGAAAGGAACAGTGGGAGATGACCTAGAAAGGAAGGCTAGTGTCGGATTGTGAATGCCACCCTTGAGGTATGAAACTCCGTAGGCAATACCAAATCAATAAAAGTTTCCAGGCAGTCAGTGGTCTGATCTAGCATATATTATCAGTTTGGTGGCTGGGTGAGTATTTGTTGCAGGGGATATCTTATGCATTGTAGGATGGTTAGCAGCATCCCTGGCCTCTATCTATTGGTCACCAAAACCACCTCCATCCCCCCACACTCCATCTGAGTGTGACAATCAAAAATGATTAAAGACATGTTCAATGTCCTGAGAGACAAAATCTCCCCGAGTTGAAAACCATAATATTGAGAGAGCTTAAGAACAGATTCCTATGGTGAGATTACAGGTACCATGACTAGACAGTGGCATGTGGACAGTACAGTTGAACTAAAATTATTTGACCAAGAATGGGGACAATCAGAGGTAGATGGGGGCAATATCTCAGGCAGGAATAATGAGACCCTTGTTGAAAGCAGAAGCAATGAAATAGGAAAGACAGAAAGGATTGACATAGTGTTTACAGTATTATTTCTTTCCTAAATAGCCCCCAAATTATTTGATCACAAAAACCTATGTAGAAGTCTTTAATGCTTCATGGAACACACTTCAGGAAATGCTATGATTAAAACTTTAAATTATTCACTCTCAATTAGAATGGAATACTTTGAAAAAAATAAGGCAAAGGTAAATTTTTGATAGTTAACACCAAATTCTTTAATACCCTACAACCAAAGAGTAACGTGTTTTCGTCAATCTGACCATTCCTAATAAATTTTAGCAGTGGTTATACAACTGTTATTCTTCTGGTTCCAGCTCCCATGGAAAAGATACTGTGATGAGTATACACAGGACATGATAATTCTAAGACATGGACTCTTTCTTGTCAAGCAGCTCACAACTTGGATGAGGTGAAAAGTGAAACAACTCACAGAAGAGATTCCCATTCAACATGAAGCAAGAGGTTTCTTACCATTATACATGATTAAGCAGCAAATGGACTGAAAAGAGAACAACTGCAGCTTCCAGAGGAGGGAGATGTGAGGATTAGCTTTGGGTTTGATATGAGGTGTCTCTGAAAACCTCATGTAGGAGACCATGCAAGAAAATTTAGTGGTGAAATGATTGGGTTAGGAGGGCCTTAACATAATCTGTGGGTCAATTCACTAATGTGGATTAACTGGGTGGTAACTATAGGCAGGTAGGATGTGGTTGGAAGAGGTGTGTCACTGGGTGCGTGCCTTTGGAGAACATATTTTGTTCCACTGTTATGTCCTGAGCACACACCCTTCTGCCTTGATGTGCTGCCTTACCTCAGGCCCAGAGCAATGGAGCCAGCCATTACGGACTAAGACCTCTGAAACTATGAGCCCAAATAAACTTTTCCTCCTCGAGGTTGATCTTATCAGGTGTTTGGGTCACAGCAGTAAACAAGCTGACTTAAACAGATGGGTTCCCTCCTGAACCTTCTGGCTAAATTAGGGTCAGATTCTGTGCCAGTGGGTAAAACTTCCAATTTCTAGAAGTTCTTCCATCCCAATTACAAGGGGGAAAAGAAAACTTGGAATCAGATTCTGAGACAGGAGCAGCTTTATACCTAGAAAAGAGAGGGAATTTTTGGTCTTGATTGTAGGGCTAACTTCATGGCAGTGAGACCTAAGCAGTCTCCCACTTAGAGGGTCCTACTCTTTAATGCTCTGCTTTTATCTTGAAAGTCTTAATAATTTTAGTACAAGGGGCAGACTGTTTTGTTTTGCACTATTAAGTTATATAGTTAATTATACAGCAAGTTCTACATAGTCACATCTGCTGGCTATGGACAGACAACTCTAATGCATGGTTTACTTTCTTTGACACCAAGATTTTTCAACCTAGTATGTTATGGTTTCCTTCAAATTGCCCTAGATAAGTATTACGTTACCTAAAGAATAATTTTTCAGGAAGGGATATTTTACCTACTTGTGGGGAAACAAATTCAGCAGGCATGTTCCCTAGCAACTGAAGAGCTCACCTTATAGTGAGAATGATTATAAATATACTTTGGGGATCAGTCTTAATAGAAAAAATAAAGTTTGAAATTATTATGCTTAATTTAAATAAGATTGGTTATACAAAGAAGGCATTCAGGGTGCTTAATATATTAACAATGAATGTACCATCTGGTGATTGTTTCTTCTCTTCATAGCAATGACTCATCTCAGGCTCCTTTTGCTCTATACACAATGCAAGTGAATTACTGGTTTCAAAAAAGAAAGTAGCAGCTCCTATTTTCTATGGCCCTTGTCTATTAAAACCTGAAATCTACATTTGAATCCAAGGAAAAAACACAATAATGTATTGGCAAAAGTTCAAGAACTGCTTACCAATTCCTATATTGATGAATTAAATCTTCTACAGATGCTTTACATGTTCTTACTCTTGCTGGTAAATATAATTTACTGAACACATAATGAGAAAACGTTTCTACTGGGATATAATTACTTCCAGCATAAAATATTGTTAATACCTAGAAATGCTCTATTTTCTTTCTGTGTTCCACAGATATTTTTTTAAAGGATAAAGATTAGAAACATACGTTTCTGTAACTGAATATTTATGGTCATAGAAAAAAACTCAGTCTATTGATAATGTAGAGGCCACTTGGCATTTTAAGGAAAATGTTCAAGGAAAAATATTCATAAGGCAAACTGACATTTTTAACCACTCTAGGTCTAGCAGGAAAAAACTGAGGGGGGGAAAATCTAGTACAACCTGCCTTCTTTCTAGCCACAGAGATTCTGTGAAGATTAAAAAAACAATCTGAGTTTTATGGAAAAATAAGAAAATAAAAATTAACTTTCTGTTAGTATGATATTAAATGAAGTATATACTTTTAAGACAAATTTTCATTATTTGATTATGACTTCCAGATAGTCCAGGCAATATATAATGCCACATGATCCAGCAATACAGCTTTAATCCAGAATTAATAGTCTGTTTAAAATAATTCTGTTTCATTTAAAATGTATAATTTACTTTGAAATCTACATAGAATAGGGTTGGGAGATAGAACTGTGCACATCTTATTGCCAGTACTGCAAACTTTTTAAGTATAAGATTTATGTATGATTCATCTTGTATCCCCCAAAGTTCTTCAAATAGGGCCTTTTTCAGAAGCAGCTCTCAATAAATATTTGCTGAATAATAAATGATAGACACAAGTAAGAGATGACATAGCTTAAAAATGATCTTGGTATATTTTACATATTTTTTTGTGTGTGGTGCTGGAGATTGAACCCAGGTCTTTGTGCATGTGATGCAAGCACTCTTCCAACTGAGCTATATGCCCAGCCCATGATCTTGGTATATCTTAAAAGAATATATATAAATATATAAGCTGAGAACATGATTTCCTCAAATATAATCCAAATGGAAAAATTATTTTTATTATAGAGAATAATTTCATATCAAAAGGAATTATAGTTGAAAATAAGCTCTGGACTGGAGTACAGACACCAGATGAACATATACTCTACAATATGTCATTATAACAAGTAATTATACATTATCAAATCAATTAGGAAAACCATTGGGGTGGCTTCATACAATGTTCCAAAACATTAAGCAATTAAAATCTTAAGATGCAGAAGTTAAATGTATCTTTTAAAATGGGCTATTTTTACTATCAAGAGTTTTTCTATCAAGAAAACCAAGAGATTGAACACCAACAAAGTGCAATGTGGGGAATACAATGAGTTCCTCCTGCATTTGGTAAAATTTTCAGATTGTATTAGAGTTTAAAAATATCAAATAATTAGATCATTGTTGAATATTGACTGTGAGAAAAATTAATCATCATGAGACCAGCTCTCTTTCCAGTTGATAAACTGGAGAGAGAAGTGGTAAAGAGGCGAGCCAAGTTCATTGTCTCTTTAGTGAGTTAGTCAGGAGTAACCTTGCTCTCCTGTCTACATCCTTTTTTGCATTCCCTTTTTCTGAAAATAACTCAGCTTTCTCTTTTATGTCTTCAATTGTTCCTTTTATGCCATTCTTATTAGAATAAAAACTTATTACAAGTCCACCTGTCCAAAACAATCCTCCCTTGGCCCTATCCCATTTTAACTGTGACTCCATTCTTATATTCTATTTCATAGTCAAACTTCAAGAGTTTTCTGTTCAATCACTGTCCCTACTTTCAACCTCCCATTAATTCTTCTGTGTTTCAATTTCTATCATCCTTAACTTACTGAGGATAACAGCATTTATTTCATAGGGTTGTTTTAAAAATTAAAACATTTTAATATATGACAAGGGCTTTCACACACATATATAATATATATAACATATGTTATATCATATATATATATATATACATATATATATAGATATATTAGCCATTGCTATTATCATACCATTACATTATAACATCACCAACATGCTATTTCTTCTTTAAGGACCTTGCTAAAGTATGTACACTTAGTAACAGAGTAAGTTGGATAATAAGAATCAAAACAGAATTATAAAATAATAATACAGGGCTGGGGCTATAGCTCAGTGGTAAAGCGCTTGCCTCACATGTGTGAGGCACTGTATTTGAAACTCAGCCCCACATAAAAATAAATAAAGACATGTGTGTTAATCTACAACAAAAATACATATATATACCAAATACAGTGCTCAGTTTTCCTTCCCAGTAGGTGGCCTATGAGGACTTAATGTTGATAATTCTGCTTTATACATCAGGAAATAAAGATTTCACTGATATTTAATTCACATAGACTTAGAACTTGATTTGAGTATTTCTGTGAATTAGGTGAAATGTTTCCTGTATCCAGACAGCTCCTCCCGTGAAGCCATCTGGCATCCTAGAAGTCTTCCAATGTATTCATCATGTTAGGAGGTAGTTCCAAGTGGATATATAGAGAACTCAGGAATGGAGAAACATTATGTTTGGGGACTTGTGGAGAGCAGTGACAGAGAACAGGAGAGCAATTTAAGATTGGCGGTCTCTGATATCCTCATGGCTGTGGCGTGCCTGGTGCCTGGGAATGTTTCTGTGCAAGGGCACAGGAGGCTTAGCTGCTATGGTAATGCCCTGCATGAGAAGCCTCTGTTCAGGAGTCTTATCAGCCTTGATCTTGATATCAGGCACATAGCTCTTGGGAATAGAGGAATTCTCTTGTTAGACAACCACAATGTTTCACCAGCTCTGTTACTTCTGAACCTGCCTGCTTAACAGTAACTTAATACAAAAGACTTCCTTGAAAGCTACACAAAGGTCCTAACATTGTAAATTGCCACTGTGGATTACAACTGTGAAAAAGCTGCATAAATGTTTTTAGCCCTGTAACTTTCTGAATGCAAAGAATAATATTTGCATAGTCTTTAACTTTATATATATATATATATATATATATATATATATATATATATATATAAAGATTGTTGGTGTAACTCTTTAGATCTGCTTCTCCATCAGAAAGCAGCACTACACCTGATCCTAGCTATTTATCTTCAAACTCTGTGTTTGTGAGTTTTTATTTTTCTAATGTCCCATCACCCCTTACTGGAATTGCAAGTTTGGCCACACTAGTCAAGGCAGGGACTTGTCCTAAAGCTGGGTTTTCCTAAGGGTTTACATAGCATTGATACTATCTCACATCCTTATAAGTAAGACTGAAGACGTAGTGAGAAGCAAAAGAGACCTTAACATTCCCATTCATTGCTTGGAGAAGGCTGCTACCAGACACTAAAGTTGAAAAGATGCCTGGGAGAACTGGTCTAACACTCCTACTGCAAATATTGAGTAAACACACAGAAACTGTTTACTGAAGTCACGCAGCTGAGTGTTTAGTATATATAGGAACAAATTCAGTCTCATCCTCCTCAAAGGGGGAAGGGGTAAATATTAAAAGACCAATGAATGCTATATCAGAGAATCATGTTAGGTAAGCATGAGAGCACATAGATACTACAGGTTGGAAAACAGTCAGGAAAAAGAAATTCGTATTTATAGTTTACTATAATCTTTCCAAACCTTCTTCTTCCTGTAAAGAGGGGCAAAATTATCAAAATTATTGAAATCAAGACATGATTCTTTAGTGGCAGAATGTCATTGAATTAAGTGACCTAGTAAAAAAGGTAATTTAGAGAAGGAGCCAAAGATAAATAGGCATTTGAATAATTTCCTAATGAACTTATTTTGTCTGCCTCTTCTTAGATAGTCTTATAGTTAAGACTAACAATAGTTAATTTATTAAATTTATGTTTTATTTTTAAATTTAGACCTTTTTTTTAAAAAAATAAAAACCACATGGACATAAGAGATTCAAACCTAAAACAAGAAAAAAAAATATACAAAAAGCTCTTGAATCATCCTTTTTCTTTCTTTAAGAGACCTGCTTTTCATTGGTAGCCAGTTCTTAACTTGGGGACTTGTGGAGAGCAGTGACAGAGAACAGGAGAGCAGTTTCAGATTGGGGATCTCTGATATCCTCATGGCTGTGTATCTAATGTATCTTATGTATCTTTCCATATATGTTTCTGGATATAAGCATAAAAGTGTATATATGCAAGTATATATCCAGGTGTTTTATTAACACAAATAGGATTCTGCTTTAGAAATAATTATGTAAGACTCTTATTTGCACTTGGCAAGACAATGATGATAACGAAGATGACAAAGACATGAAGAAGAAGGATAAGAAGAGGAGAAGAACTTGCCTATCAACATTCACCAGGCAGCAGGCACTATTGTCAGTATTCCTAACAACAAACATCAGAGGGATATGTTGGTACAAAAATCATTTTGCCAATTAAGAGAATCGATAAGTCAAGAGATTAGGTAATTTACTCAAGGTTGTACTAAGTGTTCCCAGGTTGCACTAAGTGTTCACAGTCTGGCAGCTTGGCTATATAGCTCATGTTTTTAAATAACCAACTGTACTGTTAGAAACTTCCATAATAGCATATATAGACCTCATTCTCGGTTGTAACTGTATAGAATTTATTCTATTGCCTAAATATATAATTTTACAAAAGGCTCTTGGTAGAGGGCATTCATTCTCCAACCCCAGTATTTGAGAGTTTAGGCGTAAATACAGGTTTTATCCACATTATACAAGTCACATTAGATGAAAGACTTTGCTGAGTTTGTTTTAATTTTTCTCAATGAACTGAATGATTTACTTTAATTGCCCATCTTCTTAGTTGCAAATATTCAGATTCAGTTTTTCAGAAGTATATATTTTTTTCTCAGCCTTTAATTGTAGAAAGCCTAAGACTTTACTCAATAACACAAATCTTGATATTGATGAATCTGAAACATCACTGTCCTATTTTATCAAGTACCCAGAAAAATTTGCAGGAAAAATTACCAGCACTTGTTTTTCTTTTGTTTTCTTTTTTCCTATTAACTGGCATTTTTTAATATTGCAATGCCCATCAAAACAGGTTTTTGTATGAACACCATGACATAGCTATTACCAGTTAATCAGACTCCAAAAAATTAAGATTTCACACTCTAATTAGAAAAATGGTTACTAATAAGCCAGTGAATTCTGATTCACTAATATATTCACATCATTATTAAACTACTGTGTGTTTTCTAGCATATAAATCTATTTTCTAAAAATGATTTTCAGAAGAAATTGAACTCAAAATATGCTTATTTATACACAGTTGAAAAGGAGATCTATAATATTTTAAGCCTATAAAATGCCACCACAAAACGTTTTAACAAGGCTTGAAAGTCTGTCTCTAGCTACCAGGTATTTCATCTATGCCAAGGAACACCATTGTGAAATGTAAGCTACTTTAAATGTTACCTGGATGAAACGAGTCTTATAAGCAAAGAAAAAAAAAAAAAGAACATGTTAACAAAAAGCTAATTTTTAATTCATAAATAATGTAGTTAGGGAAAAGCAAACATATTTTAAAACTATGTGCTAAAAAGACTTAGCAACCTAGTAGCACTGGGAACTAGACTGTGGGCTTCTAAACAGCACTTCCTTCCAAAAGGACTTTCGGGTTGAAGAAATGGACAATTCAGGTCCAGGTCATGAATGCTTTATATGATTCTACAATATCTTACTCTATCTGAAAATATACAAGTTTTTAAAGACAACTAGATCCATGTCAAAAGAATTCAGAATGAAATAGAAGGAGACTCACAGGGACCTAAATGAGGCAATTTGAGCATTAATAAGAGAGAACTAATGTAAATTAAAACATGTTCAAATTTTTTAAAACCATAAACTCTCTTGGTAGAAAAGTATTTGAGTTCATAAGAGATGACAACATCTGGATTAAAAATGAACAAATGAATCTAGACATTGATCATCAATTGCTATTAACATCCCAAAAAGATGATCAGACATTCTACGCCTCATGAAAGGAAAAATCAACACAGCTATGAAGTAGTCTCACCATAATAAAAATAGAAATAAAGGAAAATAAATAAGAATCTAGAATCTAGATTCAACCTGAAATTTACAGAAACTACAGCGGTAGGTTAGAAGTACATGTTAAATTTTGTCATGAATTTTTAGATGATTAGAAATTTGAAATCCTACTGAAAGTTTGTGATTTTAAGAAATTATATTTTAGGTGTGATATTGGAATTATAATGATGGTAAGCATAAAAAAGAACTAATCTTTTAGAGATACATAACAAAAACACTTATTAATGAAATATTATTGTGACTTGTTTGAAAGTAGTAGGAGAGGTGGGGGAAAGTTTGGCGTCAGGGCTGAGGATGGGTCAGAATTGGCCATTTTTGATTAAGGCTGATCTGTTGATGCTGAGTAATGGAACATGAAGTTTAATTGATTATTTATCTATTGTTGTGTATATCTGACTGTCTCTATAGGTAAAAGTTTAGGGACTTTTGTTTTTATATTTGTTTTGTTTTTCTTAGCAGTCCCTAAAAACATGGAAGAACTTGAACTTAAGGGCACCAGAGAATTACTTTAACTACATCAAAGAAAGATTTTATTAACCCAAACATTCAGCAAAAACCCTCCAAAATCTAAGCTAATTAGCCATTTCTTTGCCAGTCAATTGAATTAAGCAATGTCAAGCTTATCATTTTCCAAAAATATATTACTTGCTTTAAACACCCAGTTAAGAAAAAAAGCCACCAACACACTGGAGCTTTATATAAATGATTTTCATCCAACATTTATCAAATGTCAAAATTTAAAAATATCTAATTAAAACTTCTTAGAGATAGGCATGTAATAAATTAGCATGGGGATTCAGAAAAGGAAAATCAATAGGTATTCCATGTCTGTTTTTCACATTGGAACTAAATGCTTTTGACATTGAATCCATTTTCCATTAGAACAAAAATAATTTGATTTTGTTAAGTAAAATAATATTGAGTATTGAGAGGAAACTTTTTTTTTTAAGTACTGGGAATTGAATTCAGGGCTTCACATATGCGAGGTCAGCACTCTACCACTAAGCCACATCCCCAGCCCAGGAAGAGACATTTTAAGGGGTGAATATGTACCATTGGATACAACCACCAATGACATATGCCCAAATATATAATCCTGTGATTGAAGGCAGAGTATCTAAAAATTAACCAGCAATACATTGATTAGTTTTTTAACTCAAGCATAAATAATTAATAAAATTCACAGTTTCCATCACTGCATCTCATTAGTTCTGAAATCCCTGGGCTTTCATACAAGAATGAATTAACCTATAACTTAAAAAAGGAAAACAATAAAAAATTAGTGACATTAGAAAATAAGAGATTTGAGATAAAAACATGGATTCTTTCAATTTCAGAAAGAGTATTTTTTTTTTCATTTTGATTTCAGACCATTCAAAATCTGATTTTTATTGAAGAAAACTAATTCTTTCAGGGTAAGAGAGAAATTCAACATTCCCAGACAGCTCTCAATTTGTTCAATCAACAAGTTATTAGTAATACTATTATGATAGCCATTTAATATATCATATGCCCTACTGTCAATAATGTCTAAGTGAAATACAGAACCTTGGTCTCTCCCCTGTTCTCTAGAACTAGTATGACCCAAATATTATCAATATGTATAATTGATAGAGTCCAGACTCTAAGAGAAGTCTTAGAATTGTTCTAAGACAAACTGCATATGAAATTTGACTACTCTGCAGTCTACCAATGGGTCTTGAAAACACTGGTAATTCTATAAGAAATGTAGAAATTCCTATCCTTGCCCACAAAATGGGGGAAAAAAAATATATATATATATATATATATATATATATATATATATATATATGCTCATTCAGAGTCAGGATAGAAGTAGAAGTACAGAAGTATTCTTGTTTCCATCCTGTTTGTCTATTTCTCTCAGAATATTTAGTCTAATTATTATTTTTTTAGAGAGAGTGAGAGAGGAGAGGGAGAGAGAGAGAAGAGAGAGAGAGAGAGAGAGAGAGAGAGAGAGAGAGAGAGAGAGAGAATTTTTAATATTTATATTTTAGTTCTCGGTGAACACAACATCTTTGTTGGTATGTGGTGCTGAGGATCGAACCCGGGCCACACGCATGCCAGGCGAGCGCACTACCGCTTGAGCCACATCCCCAGCCCAAGTCTAATTATTTTTAAATTGATTAATTGTTCTACTCAGTTATACATGACAGCAGAATGTTCTTCAATTCATGGTACACAAATGGAGCACAGTTTTTCACTTCTCTGATTGAACATGAAGTAGGTCACATCATTTGTGCAATCATACATGTACCCAGGGTAATGACGTCCACCTCATTCCACTATCTTTCCTATCCCTATCCTACTTCCCTCTCCTCCCTCCATTTTGCCCAATACAACGTTCCTCCACTCATCCCTTGCCCCTCCCCATTATGGATTAGCATCCACTTATCAGAGAAAACATTCAGCCTTTGGTTATTTTAGGATTGGCTTACTTCGCTTAGCATGATATTCTCTAACTCCATCCATTTACCTGCAAATGCCATAATTTTATTCTCTTTCATTGCTGAGTAATTTCCATTGTGGAAATTAATTTCTCAAACAGCATGTTCCATGGAGGGATTAAGAGTGAGGGGATAAATTGATGACCAACAATGAATAAAAAAAGAGGTCACTTATGGAATGATAAGTGTTTTGCCTAAACTGTGATGAATCCATCATCACTGCCATGACCTGAAATGTTACTTAACTATTTACTTAAATATATAGCTCAAGTTTTAATATTCCCATAAGATTGGGAAATGTGAAACAGAGGAAGTCTCTTACCAGTCTTCATATTCCTAACAATGTGTTACATAAATGTGTTCAAAAATACATTTATTCTCAATTGTGATCTTATTTAATAAAAAAATATTATCACTAGAAGTTATATTTTCATGTTAACCATGTGTAGCAAGGTAGAATCATTCCTATTATTTGGTTAAGGAAAATACAATGTTTTATTGGATTTATTTTTTGTTTTTATTTTTACCTTTTCATTGTTGATTGGTAAAAGGCAACATAGAGAAGTGGTGACTGTGGGCTTCAAGGTTAGACTTTCTGGGTTCAAATTTTGATTATTTATTTATTTATATTTTTGGTATTGGGATTGAACCAGGGGCACTTTACCACTGAGCTATGTCCCCACTCTCTTTTATTTTCTAATTTGAATCAGGTCTTTCTAAGTCCCTCAGGGTCTTGTTAAATTGCTAAGGCTGGGATTTGAACTTGTGATCCTCCTGCCTCAGCCTCCTAAGTCCCTGGGATTATAGGCTGTGCTAATTCTGATTATTTTATATAACAATTCTGTGCCTCAATGCATTTATAAAATGTAGATAAATTTAGAACTATAAAATTTTTGAGACTTTAAAAAGTTACATGAAGTGCAGAACAAAGTAGCTGACAGAGAAGCTGCTCAATTAATGCTAGCTATTATTATTGGTGATACAATAGAGGGTGGAATGAAAATATTCCCCCTCTTGCTCTCGGATGGTTTAAGAAAAAAAATAAATAATTGCTTTTTCTGATTGATTCTAGGTTTGGTTTAAGTGAGCATCTAGGTCAATTGTCAAGAAAGAAGAGAATAGGATTCCTGAGGAGGAAAGTTAAAGGGAAAATAAATAACACCTCTGAAGAACACAGATTGGGGGAAGACATGATTTGTCTACAGTGAAAAGAAAAGCAGAGATAAGCACAAAAGGTAGTGAGGTGGTGGGAGGTTAACAGAGAGGTCAATATGGCTAGAAGATCACTTAGAGTTTGCCAAGAAGAGAGAGAATGTCTGTTGTATCCCCAAACACCCACAAAGTGGTTAGACACGGCAGGTTAATACAAAGATAAGAGCAATTTGGGGGACCAGCAACTTCAAGGAACCACATCATTCTGTATTCAGCACAGATTCCAGCAGGAATATCCCCATTTCCCAGACAGGACAGGATTCATATATCTTCATCCACTGTATTCCATTAGCCAAGAGCTTGATCATTTCCTGTCTGATTAGTTTATGCCCAAAGCCCACCAGCTGACACAATGTTTCAGGACATGTGCAAACCCATAAAAGGGGACTCCAGAATAATTAATGTGGTGAAGAGGGGGACCCTCCTACTCATTTGTGAGAGTAGAACTCTTTTGGAAAATTCTAAGAGTAATCCATTGTCAAATGGTTTCCTTTCCCTGCTCACCTCTGGGATGCTAAACAAGGATAAATTAAATTAAAAAAAATTGAAGTAACTTTTGACTGTTTAATTTACCCACGCAGCAATATTATGTAGTTTTTTCCTGATTACCTAATTATTTATCATAATTGTTTGTTAATATCCCTCATTTACATTTTGACCACATACAGTATGTATTTGCCTAATGTGGTTATCCATTCATAGCAATGAAACTCTGCATAAGCTCAGCAGACAACCCTAAATAAATAAATAAATAAATACTGGGAAGAAAGGAGGAATAGATGAGGGATGGGGCTATAATTCAGTGGTAGAGCACTTGCCTAGCCTGTGTGAAACCCTGGGTTCCATCAAGGCACTACAAAAATCTCAAAATAAGACAAAGCTGCAAAAAATGAAAATATACTAAGGAAACTAGTATATTTAAAAAGGAGAAAATAGTTTATTTTATGTTTTTGTACTTTATTCTGACTAAATGTAAAATGGAATGCAAACATCTATTGGTAATTTATTAACAGTTGACAAGCCACATGAGGAACTTGAACCACTTGCTTGAAAGTATCCTAAAGCCTCACTTCCCAAACTTGATGGAATCAATAATTGTTATGGTTTGGATGGGAGGTATCCCCCAAGTACTCACATATGAGATAATGTAAGAAGGGTCAGAGGAGAAATGATTGGGTTGCCAGGGTCTTAAGCCAATCAGTGAATTAATCCACTGACAGCTATTAACTGAGTGACTAAGACCTCGAAATCATGAGCCTTCAAACAAACCTTTTCTCCTCTACAGTTGTGCTGGTCAGGTCCTTTTTATAGCTGTGAAATAGCTGACTAAAACAATAACTTGGAAAAAAAATCAAATCTCAGCCCCAAATCTCCAGAGAAAACCTAATCATTTTGTTATTTTTCTGCAAGCATTTTTTGCTCCTTTAGGAAAAAATACAATTCACAGCTGCAATGGGACAAATGAGAAAAATAGCTAGAGTACTTAGCACCAGTCAATCCTTGATACTTATTTTCTGTTCTACATTTTTTTTTCCATTCCAGCAAGCTAACATTATCTTGTGTATATAAAATTCAGCAAGTCAGAGGAAGAAAAAATATAAATTTAAAATATATATTTTTTGAGAATCAAGCTTTGAAAGAACCATAAATAGTATTTGTTAGAGTAACTTTAGATTTATAAAACATACTATATATATATATATATATATTTTTTTTCAGGATCTACCGCTGGTCTAATCATTTATGTACTAGAGATCCCCGAATGCATGTAATAATATTAGCAGGATGACTAGCTGCATTGAAATAAGTCTCCATTTTTCCTTCTGACTACCCTTCAGTGCTGGAGGTCTGCTGTAGGGCCCTGGAAGTGTGTGGGAGAAATGGAGATGATGTTGAGGACAATGCCAACAATAATTGAAGTGGCTCAACTCAATTGGGCAAGCCAGTGTTTCAGGGATTCTGACCTGGGTGCATTACCTCTTTTAATTTTTATAACAATCACCTGGGGAAGACAGTAGAATAGTTATTTAGTAAATCCAAAGACTAAGGCTGAGAGAAGTCACTGGGCCAATGTCATGCAGCTAGGAAGAGCCCAGAAGCAAAGGAAATTTATAGTTTTTAATAGAAAAATGATTAATTTTTATGCTGTCAAAGACTCAAACTTTATCAGACAATTCAAATGTTTTAATATGGATATATCATTTAATAATTCTTAAATAAGAATTCTTACACTAACTGTGATTTGGAATTCAGTAGCATAAAAAGTTTATTAACATAACTAATTTATTTGCCCCTTTAACAGAAAAATGAAAGGTAAGAACTAACTTATTCTGTTTTTAAAACTTGGTTCCCAGGAAGCTGTGAGTTAATGTTAACTTTTAAATATGTCTCCCTACATCAATATTTTATTTTACATGTGTCATTATAAATAGCTTCAATCCTATCTCTCTAAATATATTAATGTTATTTTATTATTAATAAATATATTAATGTTATTTTAATGATACAACTGATGACAAAAGTTCAGAGCAAGTCCTCAAAATCAGATTGCAGTGTTCAGGGTGAATGCATGGTCTGCCTCTTCGTTCTGGAGTGTATGAAGATGGTTGCTGTTCTTTTGAAGAATCAATAGTTCTCTCTGAAGAGGCATGCTCTTGTCTGTTCTTATGAGCCATTTAAGGCGCTTCTCTCATTCACTAAGAATGGGCATGTATTTTTTATTCTTAAAATTAGTGAGTTGACAATTTTCTTTCCCTTCTTACTTAATTGGGAAATAATGCTCCCAAGATGTCATTATTTCAAATTAACTATCTGAACTGAAAAATAATTACTTTCTGCTTCCTTCCTGTCTCCATGGTTCCATTCCAATCAGAGACAGGCTCTCCTGCACATATCATTAACTGCTCATGTTATATTATGTGACATTATAATAAAAAAGTGCTTGATTATCTGTATGCCTTTCAAAGAAGGCAGGCAAATAAAGGACATGAAAGTCACAGAAAGCTTGAGAGAAAAAGAGACAATGTCTTATTTCTTTTTTGTGATTTCTAGACTGGGGCATTTGTCAAAAGTGATGATTTGATAGATGAATAATAACAAGATTCAACTGCTTATCAAATATTGAAATATCAACAATATGTAATTCCTTATGATGGCTTAATGCAGTTGTTAAGCATCTTTCTTATCATCTGCTCATCATTAAGCTCTGCACACTATACACTCACTCATTTGAGAGACTCTTATTACTGTGGGGATGGCTTGGACTAGGTAGGTACTTATACCTTAGGTTTCAAAAAAGACTTTCATTATTAGTCTAAGAGAAGAAGAGTTTCCAAAATGGAGTAACATATCAAAGATAATAAAATATTTCTAGTTTATTTTTCAAAAACTTCACACACACACACACACACACACACACACACACGAAAAAGAAAGAAAGTAAAAGAAAAAGAAATCAAGCAAGTCCAAGCTATTTCTACGGTGAGAGTTTCAACTTTGTAAAAAGTTTATTACTAGCCAATAGACTAGTTTAGTACTAGCCACTGGAATTATCAATCATAACTCTAAATTGCTATCATCATTTAGTTGGTGAAAGAACCACAATTTTTATCTCTAGGTACATCAGGGATGTATTGTCTTTTTCCTGTTTTTCACTATGCACACTTAATTTGATTATTTCATATTTGTGAAGGTCTAAGTTGACAACCACTTTTTATTGAGCAGCTTTTCAGAAAGAAAGTCCAAGATGTGGATTGCCATATGGAATCAACACAAAATGTTCAGGTGCTATACTCAATCCAATTTGTTGCTGCACCTTAGAATTTAGCAATAGGCATCCTGTTAATTATATTCAAGCCTTTCCTTAAAAGGATGAGGACTCAGGAAAATCAAATAAATCAGACTGGTATCCCTGTTTGTTAAATATCATATCAAAGGCTTTAATGCAGATGAAAATTGCTTAAAAGGAATAAAGACAAGATGATCAGTAAGAAGTAAACTAAAATTCAGGCATGGTGGCACAAACCTGTAATCCCAGCTACTGCGGATGCTGAGGCAGGAGGATGGCAATTTTGAGGTCAGGCTGGGCAGCTAAGCAAGACCCTATCTCAAAATGAAATTTAGAAAGGACTATAGGTGTAGCTCAATGCTAAAGAACCACTAGGCATGGTAGGGGGGTGGGGAGGAAAAGGAAGAAGAAGAGGGGGAAGAAAAGGGAGGAGGAGGGGGAGGATAAAGGGAGGATAGAGGGAGAAGGGAAAAGGGAAGAATAAGAACAAGGGGAATGGGTAAGGAGGGAGAAGGAGAAGAATCAAAACTAGTAGTAGTAAACTAAAGCCACAAACAGAATGAGCAAGAATAGGACAAATAGATCTTTGGGTCCTGGCTGGACAGGTGATCCCATGAAAAGCCCCCTCCCATTTACCTGTGTGCAGCTTTCCCAAATCTTACCTGGATCACCCAGAACCATAAATCAATTAAGTAATTATTGGACACTATCCTGTGTTAGGCACATAACCATAGCTATATTCTCATCATGATGTTACCATCAGTCAACAATTGGCACTTTCAATGCCAATTACTGATCACTACAAATAAAGCATAAACTAAATAACCACTGTGATAAATAGGACCCAAAGAGCTTTTCATCTAACCTTGTTATTTTACAGAATTGATTAGAGAGAGCCAGTGGTTGTGCTTTGAATTATAGTCGAGTACTGGAAAGGCTAAACACAAAACCGAGGTCTCCAAAGTCTAAGTAAGTGGTATCTTGAGTTTCCTCTTCTAAAATCAATTGTCACATATATTCGTAAGTCAAGAAATGTGAGACCAAAAAACCAAACATGTAGATGTATTTAAACTTCATTTTCCTCTTTAAAGAACTTCAAGCAATTTATGATTTAAAAAGAATAAAAATAAGACAAAGACACCAAATTAAATTTTCTCATTCATTTACAGCTTAATGGATTTCTCCATGAATGTTAAGTGTTACCATAGATTTCTCTCATTTATTTACTTCAACCAAAGTTAATGACAATTTTTTTTAATTTGATTTGTTATATATGACAACAGAATGAATGACAATTCATATTACACATATAGAGCACAATTTTTCATATCTCTGGTTGTACACCAAGTAGAGTCACATCCTTCATGTCTTTATACATGCACTTAGGGCAATGATGACCATCTCATTCAACCAACTTTCCTATACATATGCCCCCTCCCTTCCCTTTTCTCCTTTGCCCAATCTAGAGTTCATTTAATCCTCCTATTGGGAGGATTTAATCCCCCACAATTCATTTAATTCCCCCACTGCATTTTATGGATCAAAATCCTTAAACCAGAGAAATCATTGAGCATTTGGTTTTTTGGGAATGGCTAACTTCATTTAGAATTATCTTCTCTAACTCCATCCATTTACCTGCCAATGTCATGATTTCATTCTCTTTTAATGTTGAGTAATATTACAATGTGTATATATGCCACATTTTTTTATTCATTCATCTATTGAAAGGCATCTAGGTTGGTTCCACAGTTTAGCTATTGTGAATTGTGCTGCTATAAACATTGATGTGGCTGTGTCCCTGTAGTATGCTCTTTTTAAGTCCTTTGGGTATAGACCCAGGAGTGGGATATCTGGGTCAAATGGTGATTCCATTTCCAGTTTTCCAAGGATTCTCCATACTGCTTTCATATTGGCTGCACCAATTTGCAGCAATGTATGACTGTGCCTATTTCCCCCACATCCTCGCCAACACTGTTTTTTGTATTCTTAATAGCAGCCATTCTGACTGAAGTGAGATTTTCATTTCTCTAATTTCTAGAGATGTTGACCATTTTTTTCATATATTTGTTAATTGATTGTATATCCTCTTCTGAGAAGTGTCTGTTCAGTTCCTTGGTCCGTTTATGGATTGGGTTATTTGTTTTTCTGGTGTTAAGATTTTTGAATTATTTATAATATTCTAGAGATTAGTGCTCTATGTGACGTGTGTATGGTAAGAATTTGTTCCCAATTAGTAGTCTGTCCATCCACCTCACTGACTGTTTCTTTTGCTGAGAAGTAGCTTTTTAGTTTGACTCCATCCCATTTATTGATTCTTAATATTAACTTTTGTACTATAGGAGTCTTATTGAGGAAGTTGTGGCCTAATCCCACATGATGGAAATTTGGGCCTGCTTTTTCTTCTATAGATGCAGTATCCTTGGTTTAATTCCTAGGCCCTTGATCCACTTTGAGTTGAGTTCTGTGCATGGTGAGAGATAGGGGTTTACTTTCCCTTTATTTTGTGCATATGGATTTCCACTTTTAATGGCAAATTTGTTTCAATTCCTATAGACTTATAGGAATTCATTTTTCTTCACTGCTCTATTAACTATGCAAAAGGTTAGAAGCTAAGAAGTATCATTTTTATTCTCATTATTATGATCTTGGTCTATTTATTTAATATTGTTTAGCTAAATTGTTTCTTTGTCTTTAAAGCATCTAGAAAGGCCAGTTTGAGCAATGAGCAAGTGATAAACCAGGTGATTAATTTAGATCCATAATTACTGTTGAGTTGATGCATGAGAGTCACATGTAACCTTCATTGAGTTTCTTGGAAGAGAAAAATAATGTGTTAAAGCAATTCACATCAATTCATACATTGTTTATGCCAACTGTGCCAAAATGGCCATCTGTTGAGTACATTTTTTATCTAATTATAATTTGGCACAATGATGGTTTTTCCTGACCAACACCCAAGCACTGGTCAACAGGTGCTTTTTATGGCATATTAACAACAAATGAATTTTGACCATTGGCATTTTAGGAGGATGTGGAACAAGTGCATGGACTACTGCACACATGGCATACATTAAGGGTGTCTGAATGGCAGGCCACTCTCCTCGGGCTAGGCGCATGAGTGGCAGGCGGCTTACCCCATAGGCTCAGCCCTGGGCATGAGGGCATGTGTTGCATTCCCTGAGCTTGCTCCATGGCCCACTCCTAGATTGGTTGCTGCAAGGACAATTAGCAGAAATTGCATTGGTGGCTGCTTGTAATCTTCTCAGCTACCGCCTGAGTATATACACCTGGTAACTACACAGTAAAATCAGACCCGCTTCCTGCTTGGTCTCTGGAGGTCTTGATTATGGACTCCGCAGCCACACTCTCCTCTACCCTGTTCTGTGGACCTCCTCGCTGGATGAGAGAGAGCTCATGCAGGAGGAAAAATATCTTTCCCTAAATAATGTTTTAATCTTGTATCTTCTTTTAATTATGAGATAATTTCCTCATGGTTGTAAAGTTCTTCATCATTTCTGGGGAAATGATTTAACATGGGAATATGATGATTTTATTGACCTATGCTTATATATTACATTTTCATTGTACTTTCATATTGTGGCAGTTTCATAGACTCTTTTTGTCGTTCTTGTTAAAATAATTAAGGACATTGCATTTCTTTTCCAATCTAGTTCAACGTAATTCAATCTGATTTATGTTTTTATGACTTCTGTTTGTTGCTTCTAATAGAGGCATAATAATATTCTTTGCAAAGAACCCAAATGCAGAATAGACTACATACTGCAGACTGGATACATTGCCAGGTATTCTGATAGACTCATCTGGAAATCACAAGAAAGCAATTCATCATGAGTAGTGTAAAGTTGATTCTTGAGAATTGTCAGTGATTCCAGAAACCGTAGAGCTTCTTAGCCAGTATCTAGGCAGGATGACTATTTTTACCCAACTCCCCAGAGAAGGGTTCCAATTACTTTAAAATAACTCAATCCAGGATTTGGGATATGTATCACAGATGAGATCAGATTATTCTTTTTTTTCCTGGTCAAAATTCAGAAAGGTTCCCAGAATTCTATCAATCAGGCTCCAGATCTGTAGGCAGATATTCAAAGTCCTCTTTGCCTTGTCCCTGTTATATGTCCTCATATCTCCTACCTTCAAACCGACCCCATTATTCATCCATTTAAGACAGGTCAAAGTCCACAATATACCAGAGATACTTATACTTTTACCTCCTCTTGGCAAAGCCCTTTTCTTTTGCTATCAAAATCCTATTAACACCCCATCGTCTAATTCACTGTCACTTTTTCTGTGAAGCTTTTCTAGTACCTGGTTAGGCCTCTCATTCTCCTAAAGCTTAAAACAAAACAAAGCAAAACAACAGGAAAAGAAAAAAAAAAAAAAGCTCAGTTGAAACATGTTTTTCCTTCTGCCCTAGTTGTAATTTTATGTCCTCCCTCATCCAATTTAAGTGATATATGACTAAAACTCGCCTTCTCTAAATACTACATACTGGTGACCAATATATCTCTGTTAAATCAAGCCCTGAGATGCCGCTTCCTCAAAAAAGGGGTTCCAGAGCACTTTTAAACTATTAACCTTATTAGCAATGGGAAAGGTCCATCTGTTCTTTTTGGAAAAGGTACAATGAGGGGTCATTAATTGACAACCAACAGGCCAAGTAAGCTCACCGATAAATTTGGTTTGGCCTGCTTAGTGTCCAAAAAAACACTGAGCCAACATTTATAAGCCAGGAGATTTCATCTTAACAATCTAGATTTGGCTTCTTGTGAAAAAAAAAAGAGTAAACCACTGAGCCTGATGTCCCAACTGAGAACAATCTGCCGGAGCCAAGCGTAATTAATGATGGTTAGGAAGGGCACGCATACCCCAATTTCCTGAACACCATCCCAGTGTCTCTATCCACATCATGAAGGGACCAGGTGTCATTTATTTTCAAGTTTACATTCTAATTTTTTTTATAGCACAGATACTTCTTTGTAATCAGGAATCTGCTAAAAAATAACAAAACTTGACCAGAAGAAAAATTTGTGGTTTTTTTCTTTGATTTATTATTTTAATTTACCTGACTTGATTTATATGTACTTTTGAATTTGCAGTGCCTGATTTATATTCCCTCTTGCCTTGGGAGGTTCAGCTAAACTGTTTGAAGGGGTGATAATTTGTTTTAGAGACTATCTCTATCATCAGGTTTGTAATGCTATGAGCTCAATCTTTTTTTTTTCTTTTTTCCTTAAGGTAGAAAATAGGAAGTCAACAGGTTTATGAACATTCCAATGAAATTATTTTTCTAAATATGTGAGAGGCTGACTCTAGACTTTTACTCAAGCCTCTGAGAATTAAGTCAACACTTGTTAAACCAATTGGCAACAATAGGAACCTCAGAATCTCTACTCAAATATGAAGGTATTCTGCTGGACAGAATCATTTACTGATTGCCTCTACACAATGATCCAAATCCAGGAATTAAAAAAATAAATGTAAAGATTGTGAGTTCATGAGCTTAAAAACAAAATTCATTTTATTGCACATAGCCTAAAATAAAGAATTTTGTAGAAGCTGGTAATAGTTTGGAAAATGCTAAGGTTCCAAACATTATCCCTAAAATGGAACCAAGAAAATTACTATTTAAAAAGGGAAACATTTACTCCTTCCCTCATTAAGAACTCACTATGTTCTGAATTAATTTCATAGGCAATGAGACAAGGGTCAGTAATCACAGCTCTACTACAGCACAGTGTAAAGGGACCAGCTCCAATTCAACCATTAAAGAGAGCACATTTGTAGTTACAGGCATTACCTTGCACCCAATTTTACTCTCAATCTAAAATATTTTATTCACAAAGTAATTAGAAAACACCTTACAGTGAAGAAAAATATCAACTCAGTGGGGGAGTCCGCATAGATAGGATTAACTTAGCTGCTTCAAATAAACAGCAATTTGAATAGATGGTAATATAAGAACAGAGGAAGAAAAAAAGATTGTTTCTGAATTTTCACATTCATGGGCTATAATGCATGTGTATGGGTACATCACCAAAGCACTGGAAAAACTTTATCCTATTTTTCAAAGTCCTTTTTGCATAAATCCAAAGATCCAGTAATTCCTAAGTTTCCAGCAGACAGAATATTTGAATGGCAGAATTTTTTTCCCACTGCATCCAAAAACAACCTTTAAATCCTTTAAAATAATGGATGGAAACTTTTATAGCATGCTCCTTCTTTTTCTTATCTGTTAGATTTTAATTAAATTTACAGCATTCTGAGATTCTAATGTAAATAAAGAAGAAATACTAACACCTGAATTTCTGTCTTTTAGAGCAATCATGTTCAACTTTCCTACAATGAGAAATAAATTATATGTAATGACTTATATACCTAAACAAAATTTAATGAAACAGTACTTACTCTTCTGTATTTTCAGTTATCCTCTTTTCAATTTCATTTTTTAAAAAGTGCTAGTTTTTACCAAATAAATTGATTCTGTGATTCACTAACATGGTGTAACTTGCAATTTTGAAAACAAAACTTTAAAGCTTTTTGCTTTCAGAGGCATTTACCAGCATGGTCTATTTAATTTATGAACTAAATGGAGAAAAGAAATGGAAAAAAAAATTAAAGGCAACAAATTAAAATATAAATGGTGAAAAATGTGCATCAAAGCTATTTTATTACCTAATGTCAAGAGAAAACACTCATACTAATTTACCATCGAAAACAAGATCAGGGAACCACAGTCACTTTAGTTACCAATTCAGAAGTCTCTCTAGGTGCTTGTTACTCTGCTTTCAGTTCTTGCAAGTCTCACAAAAACACTGAGTTGTTTACTATTCTTACCCTCATTTTGCAGATTGGAAACAGGAATCTTACAGGTCTGACTCTGAAATCTTGAACTATCAACCATCATAGTCTCTATCTTCCCACTAAAATTGCCATGTCCTAACAATCCCAGCAAATAACAAAATAAGCAAGTACACTTCACAATTAATAAACATTTCAAAACATTCATAAGAAGCATCCAGCTACCTTGGCCATGGACAATTTATCAGGCTTTAGAATTTCATGAAGAGGTAAAAAAAAAACTAATCAGAAGGATTTCTAGGTCCTTCATCAGAAGAGACAACATGAAACCCTCACCTCCACCACTAAAGGAACATGAAAGCCCATCTCATCTGCTGTCACTCTGCTGATAACCTTACATGCACTGTCTCCGTTTTGCCTATAAGAAGGAAATGAGTTAACACAATCCACACACGCTTTAACTAACCCATGCATTTCCCCTATGCATTCCATTCCCTACTAAACTGAACTCTTTCAAGCTTCCTGAACTCACTATGTTCTTTGTGAATCTATAATTTTACATGAGATTGGTTTTTCTTGTTTCTTTGTCGTGTCCTTTTATCACTTCACCAGTTGGCTTATGTCATCGTGACTTGCTTAAAAGGTCACCTAGGAAGTCATCCTGACTCCTTGGCCCAACCTGGTAAGTACCCCACCCTCCTTCCTTTCCATTATTATAGTAATTACAATTTCATTGCACATTGGCTTGCTGGTGAAACTCTTGAAGCAGAAAAGTATGTCTTTCTTTCCGTACTTTTAATACTTGGTCCCTATGGTAGGTTTTTATTAAATATTGGCTGGTTCAATGAATAAATGAACCAATGAATAATGGTGGAAAATCCCTTAAAACTACAAAGTGCACACAGCCTACATGGATTGAAATAAAAATCTAAGTTACTGTTGAGTTACTGAACAAAAGGAAAAAATTGGTAGAGACTTCCCGCACCTAACAAAATTTTCCAAGTGTTATCCTAATCCTGATCAATCCCCAACAGGATGACAGTACCAGGTGATATAGTTTGAATCCTAAATGTCCCCCAAAGGTCTATGTGATAAAGGTTTGTTGCATGTTGTGGGAAATTTTTTCTTATTGGTTCTTTTTAGATCTGCATGACAGTAGAATTTATTTGATACAATTATACAAATATGGAATATATCTTATTCTAGTAGATAGGGACCCCATTCTTGTGGAGGTACATGATGGTGGGATTCATTGTGATGTTTTCATGAATGTACACAGAAAAATTATGTCAGATCCTTTCCATTGTCTTTTTTTCCCTATCTCCCCACCCTTCCCTCCATTCCCCATTCTCTACTCTACTGAATATCTATTCTTCTCCTCACTGCCCACCTACCTACTCCCTCCATCATGTGTTAGGTTCCACATGTCAGAAAACATTCGACCTTTGGCTTTTGGGGATTGGCTTATTTCATTTATAATGATAGTCTCCAGACCCATCCATTTACTAGCAAATATCATAAAGTCATTTTTGTTCATGGCTGAATAACACTACATTTTTTTTTTGTATGTGTGTGTGTATCTCACATTTTCTTTATCCATTCCTCTGTTAAAGGGTACCCTGGTTGGATCCATAGCTTAGCTATTGTGAATTATGATGCTATGAATATTGATGTGGCTGCATCACTGTAGTAAGCTAATTTAAAATCTTTGGATATAAACCATGAAGTGCGATAACTGGGTCAAATGGTGGTTCCATTCCTAGTTTTTTGAGGAAACTCCATTCTGCTTTCCAGAGTGGTTGCACCAATTTGAAGTCTTACCAGCATTGTATGTATGTACCTTTTCCCCCACATCCTCACCAACATTTATTGTTACTTGTATTCTTGATAATTGCCATTCTGGCTGGATTGAGATGAAATCTCAGTATAATTTTTATTTGCATTTCTCTAATTTATAGACATATTGAACATGTTTTTTTTTTTTTAATATGGAACTTTTAGGATGCCTTTGAACAGGAGAATGGGACCCTAACCCCTTCCTCTTTCTCTTTCATTTCTAATCATAAGAGGAATAGCTTTTGCTCCACTCCAGACTTAGGTCACAATATGCTGCACAGGCTCAAAGCAATAGGGTCAGTTGCAGACTGAATGAAGCCTCTAAAACTGTGATAAGTATATTTATCATACACATTTGTTATACTAACAGAAAGTTGATCAACATACTAGGTTTAGCTGAGCTGCCAGTAAGCAATATAGAATAACAGAATTGACAAAAGGTAAAAAAATGCAAAAATTGGCCCCTAAAGGGTATGGATCACTGCTATGTAAAAGATTAAAGGCAAAAGAAATAGAAGTTTGCCAACAAATGCTATTATTTCTATTTGTAGGTTTCTATGAGTTTCTTGGATAAAAGTAAAAAAAAAATAAAACAAATTCAAGGAGAAAAATTCCCACTTAGGGATTTCATAAAATAATTTTCAACCTTTTTAAAATAAAAATAAAATGGAAACTTGCTTCCCTAGCAATATGCAAGTAGGAGTTTTAAAAAATATTGTCTCTTTCTTCAACACAACCCCTAGGAATAGTCCCCATGATAAGGACCTCCCAATCACCACAATGACAAGTATGTTTTCTAAAACAGAATCATACATTTCATGCTTCATGTTTAATGTCAAAAAATTTTTTTAATTGTAAAAACTCCCTGAAGAATGGGTAAAACACAGTCTCCCAATTTTCGCAGGGATTAATTACAGCTACTTTGTGCCATGCCTGACAGGTGATGACCAAGTCACTGTCACAATCACAGTGAACATTTCTGCTGTATAAACCAATAAAATGTTCACTTCTTCCCTTTGTGACAATTTGATCATACAAGATGCCTATAAACATTTGACTTCAGCAATTCTGTTGTGCTGCAGTAACATACAATACTATGATACTTTCAGAATCGACATCAAGCAGGTTCTCCAAGAAAACAGATTGCAAGGTAAAGTAAATGGCAAATTCAATGAGGATTCAGATGAGGACAAATGCAACTTAAAATGATGCTAGTCTGGCAGAAAAGCTACAACTCAGACATTAACTTGCCTTCTACGTGACTGTGATCCTCTATTCAGGGCTGAGTCTCCTAGAGATTTGTTAGGTACCAGTAATTGAAGGAACACAAAGAAAAAAATTAATACGAATATATATTTTTAAATTGACACCTTTGCTTAAAAGTACAATTAGCATACTATAAATTCACCTATTCAAATGCATGACTCAATGTTGATTTTTTTTTGTAAAATTATAGTCATCCAACCGTCACAAAATCCAGTTGTAGAACATTTTAAAACATTTGCAATTTAGAGAGCTCTCCTGCCCATTTGCAATTACTCTCCATTCCAGCCCTCCCTCCACACTTCTCTGGGCAACCACTAATCTCCTTTCAGCCTCTATGGATTTATATATTCTGGACTTTTTATGTAAATAGAATTAACAATCTATAGTCTTTTCCATCTGGCTACGTGCCCTTAACACAATATTTTTTAGTGTCACCTATTTTGCTATGTGTATTGGTAAAACATTTCTTTCTATTGCCAAATAATATTTCTTTGAATGAATTTCCCACATTTTAAAAAATTCATTTACCACTTGGTGAACATTTATTTCCATTTTTGGCTACTGTGAATAATGCTGCTGTAAATACAAATGGGGGCATAGTTTTTCATTTCTCTTAGATACCTACAGAATCTATTGGGTGATATGGTGAATTTATATTTCACATTTTAAGAAACTGCAAATGTTTATTTGTCCCCCCACCCCCCAAATGGCTTCACTATCTTACACTTCCACCAGGAATCCAGGAACATTTTCTTTTTTTTCCCACATTCTCGCCAATATCTGTTATTGTCTTTCTTTTTATTATAACCATTCTGATCCACATATTCTTAATGGACTTCCCCCCAACTATTTTCCTATATTCTAATTTCTGCAGTATATAGTGTACACTCCCCCCCTCCCCCGCAAGATCCAATTAAACACATACTTTCCCTCCTACAATTAAATTCATCCAGGGAATGGAGCATAATAAGAAAAGAGACCTTAGGACAATGAAATAAGAAGGCCTTGTTCAAATGTACCCTCTATGGACAATCCCAAATAAAAAAATACCTTATTCATATTTTGCTTTCTTTAAATAAAGCAGTGCATAGATAAGAGGAGATTATGAACCAGTGTACTCCACATGCCTCAGATCTCACCTGGAATATGATGTGCACTTTATGCATGAGAAAAAAAGACATGTTTCTTTAGAAAAATTGAAAACAATGAAAAAAGAAAATAAAAAAACCCACCGTAGCAGCACCAGTGTTTTCATTTTGCTAAATTTCATTTAATCTTTTTCTATGTACATAGATTGTAAATACATTTTATCATAACTCAAATTATATTTTATATGCTATTGAGATTTCTGAGTTTTTGTTTTGTTTTGGTTTGTTTTTTTTGGGTGTGTGTGTGTGTGCTAGGGATTGAATCCAGGGCCTTGCCTATGCTAGAAACACTAAACCCTTTAGCTATACTCCCAGCCCCCTTGAAAATTCCAATTTTTAATATAACATCATTTGAACATCTCCCATGATCATAAATTTTCTTTTTGAAACCTAATTTAAAGACTGCAGAATAGTCTGACAAGAATCTGTATCATAACTTAACTCTTTCTTTTCCTCAGTGTTTTCTAATTATTTACCTGTGGAGTGATGGCAGGGGGAGCATTTTGTGGTCACAACTGTGCCCCAAATTCCATTTGAAGAGAGGCACTGATACCTTACAGTTGCTCTAGCAAAATAACAAATGGAGTCCTTGAGAATATTGTGTTAAGAAAGAAAAGACTTGAAAGATCATACCAGATAAATTCAAAGCAGTAACATGAAAGAGAAATTGGCTGCTAAGAAACTTCAGATATAAGAAAATAATGGTATTCATTACCAGCAGGCAGATTTGTGTTTGGTAGAGAGGACAAGAATGACAACAATGAATAAATAAACAAATAAAATGAAAGCATCAGAAGAACAGAAAACATACTTGAGCAGCTTCCTTACTCATTGACCTTAGTGGCAGTTGATAGAAAATGGGTTTATTTTCACAGATAAATCCTTAGAGAACTCTTACATTTGATCACTGCATGTGAGGAACGGGTCAAGCAAACAGGTGTGCATTAATCACTCTGGCTAGCCATCAGGCACACTTTAGTACATTTTCAATGACTGTGATTTTCTCATGACAGAAAAGAGACCTAAATATATAACAAGGTTTAAAAAACTAGTTTCTCCAACATATAAACAAGAAGTATGGCTCAATAAACTGAGGAAGTCACTTTTCTATCAGTTTGAGCTGGATTTGGGAAAATAAGAGTGTTTGACTGACTTGCTGTCCTACTCTTTAAGAGCAGAGTTTTGACAGATCATGCTCATAAAGCTAGGTGGAGTCAGGAAAAAGTGTGCTTTAAATATAGTAGAGCTAAAACAATTTCACTAGAAGCAAGCTTTCAGTAATTGAGTAGCTAAATTTGGAAACTAAGTTTATATCCACATTTCATTTTTTATGGTAGAATCCTAGCTCTTTCTGCAGTATAGAGACATTTGTAAATATTCACCCAGGAAACATACAATAAAAATGTTCCCATTGGCTATGATGTTTTGGTATTTTTAACTGAGAGAAAACTAAATAATCGTCCTTGTCATTTATAGAACTAATAATATGACTCAATCTCATCTCAGAAATAGTTTTACTTTAAAGAAAACATTTCATTTTCAAGCAATGGGCAAGAAGAATTTCAGGCATATGAATAAAACAGGTGAGTAAATTCTATTTAAATTTTGCAATTTGGGGGAAGTGCAGCCCAAAGTAATAATATCCTCCAGGAGATTTGATTGGCTTGGAAATACAAGTCACATGCCTAGCAAACACTGTCCTCATCTCTACCCTTGACAATTATGGTCACATTTTCTATAAAGTCTGAGGGAGGAAAATATTGTATAGTCTTACTAAAAATTCAAGTTGAACTCAGGCACTTTCCCATATCTTATCTATTATGAGTTAGTATTTACTGATTTTTCTCAGATATAAGTAAAATATTTCATGTCCATGACCATTTTCAACTGACGATCATGGCTTTACCAGATAAATAATTCCAGTACAGATTCCCTGCAAATGTCATAGAAGGATGAAAGTTAAATAGTCCTGCTCATTAGCACCAGAGTTTCTGTGATCTTTCTTTGAGAAGCTTAGGAAGAGCTGGGGGCATAAGGTAGATCTTCAGTATATGGTCAAGATCCATTGCTACCTGAAAAGTTTAGGTAGCATACTGTCTCAGGAAAGTTGAAGAAAACTGAAGAATCTCTGTTCTCTGAAGTTGCAAGGCTTCCAGTTTCCTCCTTATCAGAAATTCAAGCTCTTGGGAACATATCAGAATCTTGGCAAGAGACCACATTCTAATTTTCAAGTTTGAATACACAGTACATAACAAAGAGCGGCATGGTATGTATGCCTTTGAATGGATATTTGTATTTTCTGTAAGGGTACACATTACTTGAAAGTGCTGACTTACACTTTGAATTGGCATTCATCAAATAGTAGGAAAGGAAGCAAATCCAACCAATAGGGAGTGAGGAGAAATTGGAAAGCATATTAAGGGGTGGTGGGAAGGGAATAGGCTAATTGGTTAAGTCACACTTCAAACAATGAAGTCACATTTGAATCTAATTTCTATATAAAGAACCAAGCCAAGAGTCCAAACTGCAGTTAGAAATCTGTGGTTAATAATTTCTTTTCCAACCAACAGACTACAAAAGGACATATAGGCTTACCAAATTTTTTTAAAATTTTAATTTGTTATATATGACAACAGACTTCATTACAATTCATATTACACATATAGAGCACAATTTTCATATCTCTGGTTGTACACAAAGTAGAGTCACATCCTTCTTACATGTCTTCTTACATGTACTTAGAGTAATGATGACCATTGCTTTCCACTGTCTTTCCTGCCTCCTAATGCCCCCTCTCTTCTGCTCCCTCCCCTTTTCCCCTTTGCCCTATCTAGAATTTATTTAATGCTCCTACACACACATACACATACACACACACACACACACACACACACACACACAGCATATTATGGATCAGCATCCTTAAATCAGAGAAATCATTCAGCATTTGGTTTTTGGGGATTGGCTAATTTCACTTAACATTATATTCTCCAGTTTCATCCATTTACCTGCAAATGCCATGATTTTATTCTCTTTTAATGTTGAGTAATATTCCATTGTGTATACATACCACATTTTTTTATTCATTCATCTATTGAAGGGCATCTGGGTTGGTTCCACAGTTTAGCTATTGTGGATTATGCAGCTATAAACATTGATGTGGCTGTGTCTCTGTAGTATGCTCTTTTTAAGTCCTTTGGGTATAGAACCAGGAGTGGGATATCTGGGTCAAATGGTGGTTTCATTTCCAGTTTTCCAAGGATTCTCCATACTGCTTTCATATTGGCTGCACCAATTTGCAGTTCCACCAAGCAGTGTATGAGTGTGACTTTTTCCCCACATCCTCGCCAATACTTATTGTTGTTTGTATTTTTGATAGCTGCCATTCTGACTGGAGTGAAATGAAATCTCAGAGTAGTTTTGATTTGCATTTTTCTAATTGCTAGAGATATTGAACATTTTTTCATATATTTGTAGATTGATTGTATATCCTTTTCCGAGAAGTGTCTTTCAGTTCCTTGGCCCATATATTTATTGGGTTATTTGATTTCTGATGATACAATTTTTGAGTTGTTTATATATTCTAGAGATTAGTGCTCTATCTGATGTATGTGTGGTAAGGATTTGTTCCCAATTAGTAGGGTCTCTATTCACTTCACTGATTGTTTCTTTTGTTGAGAAGAAGCTTATTAGTTTGAATCCATCCCATTATTGATTCTTGATATTAATTCTTGCACTATAGGAGCCTTATTAAGGAAGTTGCCAAATCTTAGCAAGTATAAAAATACCAAAGATATGTTGAAGACCTAATCACCAAGGTGACTGTATTATCTGGAAATTGGGCTTATAAGGGAGTATAAAACTAAGGTTAAATGAGGTCATAAGAATGGGTCCTAATTCAACAGGACTGATGTCCTTAAAGGAAGAGGAACAGAAATTAGAGTTCACTATGAAAGAGGAAAGGGCATGTAAAGGGAGAAGGGGGCCATATGCAAGTCAGGAAGAGAGGTCTCACCTGAAGCACACCTTTTAGGTAAAATCAGGAAGACAGTGTATCTAAGTCCGAGTTGTCATGCAGATTACCTGAGTTACAAGTAAAGCTCTGGAGCAGTATCTGGCCATAGTAAGTATAAACTACAGACATTAAAATTAAAGCCATAAACAATTGTGATATTAGTTCTAGACACAATGGCCTAAGAGACAAAGGCCTTTGTGCCTGACTTGGCTCAAAAGGAGATCAGTACTATTGTGACTCATTTTTCTATTGTCTAAGACTGTAGTAAAAATAGGGGGCAGGAAGAATTCCTCCTCATGCTTCTAAATCAGGCATGAGGGGGTGGTCTGTGACCTTGTGCCATCAATTTCTAGAGTGAACTGAGAACTACATTACCATAGACTTTCCAAAATTTTTAAATTTATGTTTATGTTCAAAGTCATTCTGAGTATTAATGTCTTAAAGTTGACCCCAGGAGGGTCTTTGGGTTAATTTTCAAGAATTTGTTCAACTTTCAGTTTTATAAAAATTTATATAGAGTACTTATTCCATATGTTATGCTAAAAGACAGGACACAAATTTTCTTATAGTTCATTATTTTCAGCTATAGGATTTACTTGAATCAAATTAAATGTGTTACTGTTTATTGAGGCTAAAGTGAAAAAGAGCATCCACCAATCACAGCAATCATTCAGATAGAAACTACTTGTTTGCTAACTTACCGGAGCCTTGAAAAGATTCAACTAGTCACAGAGGGTTTGCATTTGAAGAAACTAAAAGAAACTTGCAGAGTTAAAGAAATAACCGCAGGAAGCAAATTTAACAGATGCTTCTCTCTAGCAATATCATACTAGATGATGATTTGGTTCTTCTCTTTCCTCTCCTTGGAAGCATCACAAATAAGGGACTGGAAATGACCCACTTGCACTTATCTATCAATATGCTTCCCGGAAGGCCTGATAGCAAATGGTAAATTACCTATTATCTCTAAGATCCTTTGAAGCTTGATTAGAGAGAATATGTAAATCCGTCTTTCTCCCTGCTTAGAGGGGTTTAGCTGTCCTGCCTGAGATGATAATGCAATCATCTGTGGAAAACACAAATTCCCTAATTAACATTAGAGCCCTGGGAAACTTTCTTTATGAAAGGAGAACCCAGGCAGACCCCTAAGCAGCTATCAGATCAAGAAGGTTTGGCTTGATTGATTTGATTGGATCTTAGTTAAAGTGTCTTATTTCCTCCATGTTATTTGGCAAGGAGTCTTTAAGGCAAAGTCTCCTGATTGCCTTTCAAAGGATCTGCCCAGCCTACCTTTAATCAAATAGAATGTGGAAAGATCCATTCAAGTTCAAACTCTTTATAGGGCAGTCCGGGCACACGAATATTAGGGCATTAGTCAGAGACCCATAAGACTGAGAATTTTTATGTGGCTACTTTCTATCCTGTAAACATTTAATTCATTTGGAACATTGACCTCTTTGACTCTTCCCTCTCTCCCAAACCCAATTACCCAATTTTGCCCATAAACAATTTATTTATAAAACCAATGCTTCTCTCTTCTCTTTCGTTTACTATTTCTAGGGTTTGTATTGCATCTAATCTTTTAATTTTTCTCTTTTCCTCTCATCTCCCACATAATTTAAATTTTAATTTAAAACACCCAAATGATTTGAAATGCAAGACAGAAATGCCAATCTCTTAAAATATTCAATAGCTCTCTATTACTCATAAATCTAAAGTGATGTATCAGCTATAAGTCCTAACTCTTACACTTAAATTTCTTTATCTGTGAAATAGGTACCTATTTATAGGGTACCTATTTATAGGGTGGTTGATAGTACTAATGTGAGTTAGTACATGAAAAATGCTTAGAATTGGGGCTGGCATATATTATGTGAAAAGTGTATTGATGAGGAGGAAGAGGAGGAGGAAAAGGATGGTGATGACCATTTTTCAGATGGCAAGGTTTCTGGGGATGATGCTCCCTCCCCATGCTCCACGTCTTTCTTTCTTTAAGCCATTGGATTTTGTTCTGAAGAACTTGAATGGGCAGGATTGGTTTATGTGACCTACAAATATCAGTTCGTGGAGCATGGCCATTTCTGGGGTTATTGCAGGGTTCAGAAAATCACGACCAGAGCCAGATGATGTTCCTCTTCCTTGATAGATTCTGTGAAATATTCTGTGTCTGTTGTCTCAGACTTAAGTTGTCTAGATGAAGATTTAACCTTCTGCCCTTTCAGCTGGATGCTTTTCTACCAGGGAACCTGAACCACTACTTTGCTTGAGAAACATAGAAAACAGGATTCTGAGGAATGGGAACTTTTATTGTTTCACAGGTTTCAAATTATTTGGCCAAGCTACCCTAAGTCTGGCATTAAAATGAAATCAGAACCAGTATTTATAGATAGCAAGGAGGGCATTGAGGTGGACTTCAAAAAACTCAAAGTGAAAATGTGTCCTCAGCAAGAAATAGGAAAATGTTGCTCAAAATTATTTTTCCTTTTCTCTACAAAAGAATACTTGGAAAAGGAAACAACACCAATGATAATTTAACAGCTGAATACCCTCACTAGAAAGAAGCAGTAGAGGTAGTTATTAATTATGCAAATTAAAATAAAGGATCAAAATATCAAGACCAACTCACACTGCTATTAAACAAAATGTAGGGCTAATTTCAACATGGGATCATAAACAACTTCTTTCTTTTCTTCCTTCCAACTCATAGGTGGGAAGCAGGGATCCAACTGGTTTAAAGCCAATAGGGCAGCTCCTGTTGACTGTAATAGAAGCTTACTCACCAGATAGGTGATGTAGGAGGGAGCCAGGGTGCTGATCTATTGAGGCTGAAGGCCTCAGGCAGAGCTAGCCAATTGAGCACTGCTATCAACTTTCCTATTATCTCACCCAGGTGTAACTGGAAAAGCCCACTGCCTCCAGGAAAACAAGTAAAGGGCAGCCACTGTCTTCACTTATTTGATAATTACCTACCCCACAGATACAGCCTCTGCAGGAAAAGCCTTCCTAGTCCTGTCCTAGATGAAAAGTCCTAAGGACAATATAAAATTAACTGTCTCTTTTCTCATTACTACAACCAAGTATCTGCACAAAAATTAGTGAAGTAGAAATCCCTTCTACTAAGCATCTCATTGGAGAACCTTCTAATTGGATATACATATTTAAAGACTATTTTTACCATATAGAATGCATGTAGCAAAATTTGTTTCAGATACCTTTCAGAATCAATGGACTTTTCCTCTGGAAAACACAATATAGAAAAAAAAAGACACCTACCCAGATTCTCAGAGGACTATAAAACCTCATCCCTCTCAGGGTAATCTGGGCCCATTCAATTACATCAAGGCTGTGAGCAGCAACCAAGAAAATTAGCTATCAGCAGACTAGCACCACAGCCTACCACTTCCTACAAATGTGAAGTTAAGCTACTGTGTTTCAGTCACAAACTCTCTCTTTAGATCACTTTTTTTTTTTTTTTTTAAATACAGGATCTCATCCCAGCAACAACTATTTCCCTGGGAACACATGGAGAGAGAAATCTATTAGATTCACTCATTAAAGAAATGATGGCAGAAGAATGTACTTCACCAAAATAAAACCTCTATGCTTGTTGTTGAAAGACTATTTGATTTTTCTTCAAAGAGCAAGCTAAGCAGATATTCTTTGATTTGTATTTTCAACTCTAAATGAGTCCTTTAATATTCCCTTTCATCCAGAGGATTCTCCTGCCTCTGATTGGCCCTTTATTGGTGAGGCTAATGTCACTAATTGAATACTTCAGCTGACCTTATACCGAAAATGCTAAGATATTATTAGCTCTTCACAGAGTATCACTTGTAAGAATTACTTTGTCTTCATTTGAAACACTCACTATTGTGTTACCCAGAAGAAAGTGAACTAAACCACGCACATACTTCTCACATATTCTAATAGCAAAAGACAACATGTAAAAACAGGAATGGTGGCCCAACAAAGCTCCCAGAACAACAGCTTATTCAGTCCTCAGAGTTACCAATTCGATACCCAGGTTTACATTAAAAATATCCTTGAAATTCATATTCTATCTTTATGCAATTGTTCGTTATCCAAGTAATCTGGAGGTGGAGAAGAAGTGTTGAAAATACTTTTAAAATGAGAAGAAAGAATAGATGTGAGAAATGAATTAAACTGCCATTTATTCAAAAATTATCGAACCTTTCTCCATGAAAGGCAAACCCAGGCAAGCCCTCTGCCTCTGTGATCTCTGTGGGCCAGAACCATTTTCTGGTTGTGAATCAGACATAATTTGGCCTATAAAAGCTCATGGTTAAGTGGGAAGAAAGAATGCGCAGGCAATTATTAGTGATTCACTGTAATACATGGGATGAAACAACATTTTGAAAGGTTAACATAACTTTTTAAAGCAACATCTTAAATGGGTTTTAAAATGGAAAAAAACACTCTTCCCACTATAAGAAAAAAAAAAACAACAGAGGTTGGATTAAAAAAAAAAGATAAATAAAAAGGAAACAAAAGGAAGGTCAAGTTCCATATGTCTTCCCAAGCCCATTATTCCTCTAGTTAGTTCTTCTCCCAGGGATGTCCCTTGCAAATTTCTGGGAAGTCTGTAAATATTAGATTTAACATAAATTCACTCACTTAGAAAAATCACCTTGTGTACTGTTAATTAACCCATGTAACAAATAGATTAAACAAGTAGAGATATGATATTTTAAGAAAACTATAATCCACGGACTTTCCAAGGTGATTGATCATGTCAGCCTAAGTATAGGGAAGGACCAAACATAAACCATTCTGTGATCACCAGACTAATGTCACCCTCACATACCTTCCCATACCCACCTCTCCAACAAGTATTCTTAGAGTCAGAGACCGTTAAATGTGTCTCTCAAGATAGCCTACACTCTCTAGTGAATGTCTATTCCTTGCTTTATTCCAAGATGCATCTATAGATTGCCCACATTCTCCTTTGAATATATACCTGCTTTCCTAAATATATGTCTGTGTCTTTCACTGGTGTGTGCTGAAATTCTCCTTCATCGTGTACATCAAGAACCCCACTTGTCCTGAGTGGAGGTCCCAGTCTCTGGGAACTCCTCAGATCTCTTCCGGTGGCAGTTTCTGAAGAGAAGTAGCAACTTAAGATTTAATTTAAAAAAAAAAAAAAAAGGTGCTGGAACCTAAAGGAGCCTGAAAGGGAGTCATTTCAGGCTGACAGAACTACAGAACTTTTTAAGGATTGTAATATCTTTAGAAACTAAACCAATTTAGTACTAGAGAAAAATAATACTCAGGAGAGTGGTATGGTAGGAAGGAGGGTGATTGAGAGAGCTGAAAAAAATCACCAGGGACCAGATCTTCTCTAATACTATACAGATCTGAAGCTCTCATTTCAGATATGAAATACATTTCTCATAAGGAACATGGAACTGGGACTAACAGTGCTTCCTAATCCAGGGTTCTTTTTGCTCTACAATTGCAACATGACAAACTTGGTAATAATGGAGAATAGCTATCTGGAAGACATCAAGTTGCAGAGGTACAAGCAAACTCATGTCATCTCCTCCAAAAAGCTTCCTTTGACCTTAACCCCATTTCTCCAAGTCCACATCATCACATTACCTGGCCATGATCTGAAATTACCTCCCCAATGCATTTGTTCTTCTACACTAGAAACAAACTGCAGAAGGCCTTGCTCTAAACCACATGACCTCCAACATTCTATGAACTAGAAAGGCACATAACAGGTGCCCCTGCATTTATTAAATAAATGGAAAAAACAGACTGATCATATTTCAGGCTGCCCCTGAACAAATCACTAACTTCCTTGTATTTAATTAGCAAATCAATGGAGTTTAAGTTGATCTGTGACTTTCCAATTGAATTCTGAGTGTTCCCCAAAGGATGGCACTTTTACTGTCCTTTTTATCCTCATTCTCTTCCTTTGGCATTATATGTGTATTTTATGTTTTGAGCACAGAGCCTGTCAGACAAGAAGTTTGAAAATAACTAAACTAATTGATTCCACAGTCCTGTCCATTTTTAAAATTCTATATTTCTAGTGTTACTTATAGTTTAATAATTGAACTTCTGATTCTTTCAATGCTAAGAGTAAAAGAACTAAAAAAAGATTTGTTAGAAGAAAGCCCAATAAACAAATGGATAAATGAACTAAACAGACACTTCTCAAAAAAAAAAAAAAAAGAAATACAAGTGATCGTCAAATACATGTAAAAAATGTTTATCATCCTTAGCAATTAGGGAAATGCAAATCAAAACTATACTGAAAATGCATCTCACACCAGTCATCAAGAACACAAATAATAAGGGATGGGGTTGTGGTTTAGAGGTAGAGGCTCTCTTAGCATGCGTGAGGCACTGGGTTCGATCCTCAGGATCAGATAAACATAAAATAAAAGTATTGTGTCCACCTATAACTAAAAACTAAATGTTTTTTTTTTAAATGCAAATAATAATAAATGATGGAGAGGATGTTGGAGGAAAGGAACACACACACCATTGGTGAGATTATTGTTAAGGTCTGTAAATAAGTCAAAAATAACACCTGGTATTTTGCCAGAGGAATGTTAGAGTTCGTAAACAAGTCTGGATGGTGCCTGGCAAAATGTCAGAGGGAGTGGTTTGAGAAGTAACAAAAGTGAGCATTAAGTGTGGAGATTCCTTATTGGTTGATTGATGTATCTAGTTTATGCTAATTAAGATAAGCTGTGCAAAATGTATAAATAGCTCTGTTGCCCTACAATAAACGGCTCCTATTCCTGCTGTATCAACGTACACAACTTATTCGTCACCCCCCTGGTTATTTTGCTGCAGCCAGCCGGCCTGCGGCAGATTATAAATTAGTACATCAGTATGGAGGTGCCTCAAAAAATTAAGCATTGAACCACCATAAGTGGTTCCACTCCTCAGTATTTATCCTGAAGAATTAAAGTCAGCATGCTATAGAGGTACCTGCATATCCACATTTATAGCAGCACAATTTACAACATCCAAATCATGGAAACAGCCTAACTGTCCATCAACAGATGAATGGATACAAAAAAATGTGACATGTGTGCACATGTGCACATGCACGCGCACGCACACACACACACACACACATACAGACACACACACACACACACACACACACACACACACACGAGTTTTACTCAGCCACAAAGAACAAATGATGTAATTTGCAGAGAAAAGGATGAATCTTGAGAGCATTATGTTCAACACAACAAACCAAACTCAGAAACGCCTACATATTTTCTCTTATATGTGGAAATTAGAAAAAAGTTGTGTGTGGGGAGTGGAATCTCATGAAAATAAAAGAGACAAGTAGAGTAGAGGAAGGGGACCAAGGGAGAGGGAGGAGGAGAGGGAAAGAGGAGGTAGATACTGGAGAAGGAAATTAACCAAATTAAGTTATGTCAGGTATAAATATGTGTCAGGAGCCATCCATGGGCTGTGTGTGTGAGCTATGGGCATTTGAGCATGTGAGGGGACTGGTCTGGCTTTGCGTGCTGATTGGGCTATGTGACACAAGTGTGCCTTTCCTCTCACTCTGCCTATAATCCACACCACACCTGGATGTGACTTGCCAAGATGTCAATCAATCTGCTGACCCCAAGACATCACCAAACAAGACTCCACCCTTCAAAACCCTACCCCTTGCCTTATTTGGGTGGAATATTCTATTGAATGTCTTCTCTCCACTTTCCAGTGTTGCCCAGTGTGGAGCTTACCCTTGGGTTCACTGAAACACCTTGTCCCTGTTCTTAGAAACTCATGTTCCTGTGCTGCGTGGTTTCGTTACTGTTTTCTTAGTTGTTGATACAGCCAGCTCCTTTGAACCCAGCTCATCTCGACAGCCAGGCCAGCTGGCAACTAATATGTAACACAAAGCCCACTGTTATGTAAATTATGCACCAATAAAAATTTTAAGCTATTTTTTTTTGTCCAAGGGGACTTAATGTTTAAAAATGATAGCTGGAAAACATGCACAGTATTATAATCTACTCTATATGTAATCTACAGTTTATAATAGAAAAACTAAATTATTCTCCTCTATTTTCTAAAACAATAAAAATAACCAGTAAAAATATCCAAAGTGACACAGGAAAAAAGAAAAAAGTACATGTAGTCTATGGATAAACAAAGGGTCATGGTAAATAGCTTGAAGGGCTTCTGAGTCATATAGTTTAGCCTCACATTAGCCTATTTAGCCTAGTGTTAGATGTAAACAAATCCCCTTCAGGTAGCAATAGTTCCACTTACCAGCTTAGACAGAAATGATATGATCATAGAAACCTAAAGCTGTTTCAAGAGTATTACAATATTGTTCAGCAAACCCCTCAGGCTAATGTAGAATGATTATTCACTGTGGAACTCTAACTTTGTAACAGTGATTCCAAAAATCAACTTAAATTTTTATACTCGGAGAATGAAATGTGTTGAATGCATTTCCAATCTAGAAGGGCCAAAGAGACATCAAATGCTAGACGTTATGCTGTATGACTGAAGGGTTTTTTTTAAAAAAAATCTGTGACAACTGATGGGAGCCAATTGAAATGTTTTGTAATGTGAAGAGCTGTCAGCAGCAAACATTTTAATTCACAACTCAGATTACCATCTGCAATCTGATTTAGGAATCCACTCAAGTTGTAACACTGTTCTCTCATTTCCAAATCAGATTAGATCATCCAAACCTCTGCATTCCAGGAAAAATGGCTCAGCTTTAAACACCATCCAATGAGCCACTGTTTCTAAAATAATGGTGATAAAAAATGACACATAGTTAAAAAGAAAACAGAAACTTTCTTCAGGAGCAGAGCAAAGAGTCATGTGGTTCGCTTTGATTTGGCTTCTTTCAAATAAGAAGAGGCAGAAAAGGGATAAGGGTGAACCAAAGTGATAAAGGGATCTGGGCACATGGATGATGTCCTGGAAACATCACCTGCACTGTGAGACTGAAGCAATTTAAGGTCCTCGTGAGCTGCTTCTTGCTTACTTAGGCAAAAATCTTCAAACAGCAAGAAAAACAACACACAGAGAAAGAATTACAATCTTTTACATGATAATCCTTCATTTTAAATTTTTAGCCACTTTTCCCTGTACTTTCCTAGAATATTCATATACAGTTGGATTTTTCAAACTATTTTATTTTTCCTTTCACAATACTTATTTCACCTTGGATTGGTGGGAGGGGAGATGCATTTACTCTTTAAATAAGTGAGTGGGACAACATTTAATCTGCCTCATGCAGTCCCCAAGATACTGGGAAGACAGCTTTGAATTGGCCACATATAAATAGCACAGAATGTCCATTTCTCCAATATTAATTGTGATAAAAAAGTGGATCATAGAGGATAGCACATAATAGCTTGAAAATAACTAACAAAAACCTGCATATTTCCTTTCCATTCTTTTTTTCCTTTTCCCCCACACCATGCTCTTTCTTCTCCCCCCTCTTCCTTCTCTCTCTTAAAGAAAGAATTTTCCTAACCATCTGTGTAGTCTTATGACTTCACAAAGGATCTGGAACTTAGCAATTAGACAATAAATAAAAAATTTTGTTGTATGACTAAATTGGATTGAGATCCAAAGCTTAATATATTAAATACAGCAGCATTTGTCACATGTGAGTATTGAGCACTTAAAATGTGGCTCCTCTGAAGTATGAGTATAAAATATCCCTGAAGTGACAAGACTTAATAGAAAGAAGTAAAAAAATCCCATTAATAATTTTAAAATATTTTTTGTGTTGATATTTTAGATATGAGTCAAATAGTATGTCATTAAAATTAACGACATCTGCCTTTGATGTACTTAACTTGACTGCTAGAAAACTCTAAATTTTCAACTGGGTTGTACTTTTTTCTTCTATTGGACAGCACTCCTCTAGAGGGATAAGCAGTCAGCAGATTTCCCTTAGCTGTGGGACATAGTTGTGTGTCCCCATAATTGTGACAGAGTTATTACAAAGCAAAAGTGTCCTAACTTCCAGCTTTGCTGTTTTTCAAAAACTGGATGAGAGAAACTTTTAGCAACAGGAATCTTATTAACTATGGTATTACAAAGGTCATAATCAGCAATGTTGTAAAACAGACTCCATCCATAATCAGGAGCATATTAAAGACAGATATGCTTGCACATTTTCAGAGTTCAATTGATCCTTTCAAGGCAGAAGAATAAATACCTTGGAAACATGAAGAGTTTACAACATGGTGCATAAAATAAGTAAGTCATGAAACAAAGATAGAGAGCCTGTCTTTAAACAATTATATAATTTGAAGGAGTTTATCCACCATGAAAGTCACTTTAAAAATATAGTAAAGTAAGCATCAATATAATTCAGTTGACATCTTTCTTCTAGTGATTTTAGGTCTTAGTTTTATCACACTGTAGACTTTCTCATGGCATGCAAGTAGAAGTATACAGATATATATGACTTCATGGACCCGTACATATTTTGAAAGCAAAATTACAAGGGGGAAATAGAGCTTGCTGAAAATATAACAGCATTTTGTAGTCATAGCAACCCTAACTTTTAAAAAAGCAACATTAAAGCAAGAAGAGCTCATCAAGAGCTACATCAAGTTGTTATAGCAACCAAAATGTGGCTTTACAGAACCAAGTTTGCATTAAAATAGCCAGAGGATTATAATGGTAAATGACTTACAAAAATATATCTTTGGGGCCCAAAGTTTTAATTTTTGCTTATTTTATCCAGGACTCTGTCCTCTGTTTCATTAGAACAAAATGCTTGCTCAAGTGATTCTTCTTACGTACAGCTGAAATGGCCATCAGGAACCACACAGTTGAAATGGCCATCAGGAATCATATAGTTGCATAATACCTGGTAATAATCAGTAAGTAAAAATTAGCTCATAAACACTAATAATTTAATCCCTTAGGGGGTGCTGAAAAATATTAAATCAAAAGCAGAGTAAAACATAGTCAAATAGAATTGTTTAGAGACACTTAGGGGAAAAAATGGGTCAAAAACAGGGTTTGTCAACTTTAGCACTATTGAAATTTGGGGGGACTTTATTATTTGTTGCAAGGGTCTGTCCTGGGCATTATGGGGGTTTTTGAAAGTGGATTCTGGCCACTACTCACTAGATATTAGTAAATCTTACCCAGGTGTAACAACCACAAATGTCTCCAAACACTTCTGACTCTTTCTTCCCTGGGGGAGAAGAGAGAAAATCACAGAATCTGGAAACATTTCATCCATACTATCATGGTACTCATGAAAATGCAACAAATGTGGAAAAATTAAGGAAGCAGGTCAGCCACACTCTCCTGTGAGGGCAAACCTCCCAAGCACCTCAAGAGTCTGGATCTATGCTTTACCCAGTTTATCATCTCAGATCAACATTTTATTCTTAATGTCAATTCTCTGTAACTCTAGCACATGATGGGCTTTACCTTCTGGAAACCCTCATTTTCCTCCTCTTTCAGTAGCACACCCCTGTAGGCCTCTGTGCTCTTGTGCCTGGCAAAACAGGAAAATTGGCAGGTGGCCAAATCTTTTGTACGTCTCACAGGTGATACCTAAGGCTTTATTTCATTAAAAAAATATACTATCCCAAAGGTCTACCTCTCCTTTTCATCAACTACCAAAATTCCCTTCATCCTTTGCCTATTTACTTGAATATCGTTTACGAGCTGTTATGTGCTCAATGTTCCAGTTAGATGAAATGTCAGTATAGTGTAGGACAAAGAAATATTTTACTGGAACCCAATATGTTAAAACAAAAATACTTCTGGTCAACTTTTATTTGAGTGACTAAGTTTGCTGCAAGGTACATAAAAAGGTAAGAAGAATGAAGATGTGGTTCCCTGAATGTGAAAGTCTTGTTTCTGTCTAGTTTCTAAATGCTAGTAGGTGGGAACTCCAAATGGTAAGCTACTTAAGAACAGGGACTGCTTTTGTCTCTTTGGGAGTTACCATGACACTTGACCCAAGGAGACAATAGACAACCAATGATAGCATCTTTGATTTAAAGCCTATGCAGCCCCTTAAGCTAAAAAGTTAAGATTTTTTTAAAAGTTATGTCAATTCCATTTATCATTATTATGTAGGACATGAGGTTATTAAGATTTTAGGAGTGTGTTCCTTCTAGCTCTTTTAATCAACTTTGTATTTCTCACTTATCTAAATAATTTTACAAAGTAATTTACATTTTTATTGTGTTTTCCACAGTTTTTCTATAAGACTCTATTCTTTTGAGGAACATCAGATTCATTCATTGGTCTTATGTATGGTACACGGGCATAACTCACATATATCTTTTCAATTGCATATTCCAATATGATTCTCACACTTCAGTTACTTTCTGTAATATTACCGATGGACGTAGACCCAGACAGAGCTGGCCACAGTCTGTATGGAAAGTTTTGGAAACATAAGTAGTGAATTTTTCTGTCAGACTTTTCACCTGGAATAAACTGGGAAATGAGCAACCATCCCACCCCAAGTTTGATTCACTGCCATTTAAAAACTGAGTTATGAAGAAATCTGAGATATGCCCAAGACTGGCATACTCTCAAATATTCCATTTGTTAGTCAAAACAGATCATTCCCTCACAGGGCAAATACTGTTCTTGATAGCACTTAAATAAATGGGTCCTTGAGAACTGGAGTACCCACATAAAATTGTCAAGGCTAATGTTAGAACCCTGTGTGACTGGTGAGAGAGCGTAATTGGAACGAGGCAGTATAAACATTCTTTAACTTCCAGTCATAGGATCAATGCTTTACTAATAATGAATTAAAGGGCAATTCTTAAAAGGAGAGTATAATATTAATGAGTTTTGATTTTTGTCCTTACAAATAAAATTATGATTTTTTTTCTTTTTACTTTGGAAGCTCAGTTTAGTTTTCTAGCCAAGAAAAAAATATATACCTGCTAGGATAAGACTGAACTTGAAAGGAAATTGAAAAATCATGCTTTTGCTAAGCTAAGCTAAGTCTCATTAAAAAAAAAAAAAAAAGGCTTATTCACCCGAGGCTCGGTGCAGGGACAACAAACGTTCTTTATGCCAGCAGACAAACTAATAAGTTCACCTCTAAGCAGTCATTTCTTTTTTCATACGTTATACACATCAAACATAAAGATGACTTTCTGGAGCTTGGTGAGGCTGTTGGAAGAGCACCGACCATTGTTGATCATTATTTTAATTTGAATTGGGTATTACTGTCTCCTCTGGAAAAGAATATTTGAGAAAGTGATTTTTAAAACCAAGTTGGTCGTGTTTACTTTTATTGTATCCTTTCTCTAGTTTTCAAATCATCACATTGATTACAACTTTAGATGGTATTTCTTTCAGCTTAGAAAAAGGAGAGATAAGGCTGTTCAGAAAAACTAAATGAAAGAAAAAAAGACACCATCTTTCATACCTTAAAAATACCTGCATATCTATTGAAAAATAAATATTTGGATAATTTATAAATAGACAAAGGCATAAATAAGGTTTTTATGGGTGGTGGAGGCAATAGGTCAGACCTTCTTTGTTTCCTCTACTCTCTATTGGAAGATGCTTGCAGTAACATAATTTAAAAATCACACTTCTGATTTCTTTTTCATTTTAGGGTACTTTCCATGAAGAGTGGTTTACTAAAATCTTTCGTAACCACAGTTGGACTTTTGCAGAAGAGAAGGAGATATTGAGAAGAAGGTTTCACCACAGGCCTAAGTTTCAGATTCACTGAAAATCAGGCTCATTCCTTCTGCCATCCAGTCTCTCCTCTATTACCTTTTGAGTAAAAGTCTTATGCAAGATGCTGTGTTTGGTGCTGGGGACACAATATGCAACAAAAAGATACAATGATTCTTGTCCTTGAAGATCTTATAATTCAGCAAAGGGACAAAAATTATTCACATAATCACACAAATAAAGATAAATGGCCTAAGTGCTGATGGAAGAATGTGTTCCCATGAGACTATGAAATGGGTGACTATGAGACCTATGAAATGGGTGACTCTGACCTGGTCTTGGAAGTGAAGAAGGCTCACCTGGAGAAATGATGACTAAACTAAAGTAAAACAGAATCCAGAGGATCTAGATCCATTATGAACAAAGTAACTTGCCAAAATTAATTTATGTCACCAACAGGTCCTACAGGATCTATGGGATTCTATTAACACACATCCAGGAACACCAGCTCACTCCAAGTCATTTTAAATCTGAAAGGCACTTGACATAAGGTCAACTGAATCCTGTATTTTTTTAAGGTCTGGTTTTGTAATTCCATGCCCCATACCCTTTTGATTAAGTATAGCAAGAGGAAGACAGTTCTGAAGTAACTAGAATATAAAATATGTCCATTTGACCACATAGCTGATCAAATAATATTCCATTTTATGGGTTAAAGAAAGTCATCTCTGTAGTTCAAATAACGCAGCTCACCATCACATTAGGCCAGAGTGGCACAAGAATGGCTAAATGACAATTTGCCAACATGGACTGGATGAACTGGCAATATTTGTTAGGCTAACGACACAGGTTTATTTAGTGAAATCTCAGCAAGACATACTGTGAGAGACGGACAGAAATGTGGTGCCAACGTACCGTCCTCATTGTGGTATTGCTCTAAGCTCTGCATTGGCATATAAGGCGGCACACTGAATGTATAACATGCACTGTGGGGTGACACCATGGAGCCATTTACTATGTCTCTTCAACTGCTTTCAGACTGCATGCTCCCTGCAGGATATGTTGAGGAGTCTCAGTCTTAACATATCCTTAGTGACAAAACTGTATAATTTTGGTGCCATATTTTCAACGTAACCTACCTTTTATTTACCTTTGCCCAAACCCAAGTCTAAATAAGTCAGTAGACTTCAGTGCTTTAACTAGGTTGAGCATCATTTTTCAGAGATGACTCCTTGACCACCTGCATCTGAACTGTCAGATGTTTGTTAAAAATGGAGACTCATAGTCATATTCCAAATCTCCTCAACCAGCAGTTTGAGAGCCATGCATACACTTGACACTAGCTACTTTCATAATTGCTCCTGCTGTTTGGCAGGAGGCTGAGGTAAACCAGCTGGTGGAATCTGGCATTAGACTTGTTGATATAAACTTAGTGTCTAGGTGTCCTGTCTGCCCTCTGAGTACCTGCTTGCTCCCATCTTACCTCTGGAAGCAGGGTTCTAGCCTGACACTCCAAAAGTGTGCTTGGTTCTCAAGTAACCAACCTATAAATTCTAGGCTGTTTCATCTCCTAGAAATCATACATTGTCTACTATGTTCCTTCCTATTCTGAATCTGTATAAAAATGAGAAGCACAATTCTGCCTTGAATGAGATAGATGATGCAGAACATTACCAAATTATGATCTAGCCAATTGCTAATTAAAATGTTATTCACAGACCAGCAGCATCACCCAGACAATTGTTAGAAATGGAGAATCTTATACTGTCCCTCAGCCCAATGTGGTAGGCTAATAATGTTTCCCAAAGATACACCGATATCACAATCTCTGGAAATTTTAAATGTTGCTTTACATGGTAAATAATACTTTTGAAGATGTGATTAAGTAGGAAGGAATTAAGGATTTTTAGATCATACTGAATTATGCCAGTGGGTCTTCAATTCAATCACATGTGCCCTTGAAAGAGAGAGACAAGGGAAATTACATACAGAGAGGGTGATATGAAGACAAAAGCAGAGATAGGCATGACAAAGCCACAAGCAAAAGAAAGCTGGTAGCCACAGAAGCTCAAAGAGGCAAGGAGTAATTCTTTCCTTAGAGCCTCTGAAGAAGCTCAGTTGACAACTATAGTAAACTAATACACTACAGAAAAATATTGGCAAGACCCATACATGATTGATATCTGTACCAAAGTTTGAGAAGCCATGACCTAACAATGCACAAACTCTTTATCAAGCCCAAGTCTATACTACATCATTGGACTATTTACAGGTAGAGAGACCCATCCTCTTTCTCTGATAGTTGTCTATATGATTTCACCTCATCTCAAATAAGACAAAGAAAGTAAGTGCTTAATAATGAATTATCACCTATCAATTGGAGCTTAAATTGTCTAGATTTTCCTTTAGTATAGGGGATTACCTTCTTAGAGGAAATCAGCATTTCTCATGAAGGCAACCTACACTGTATATGAGAACTATATTTCCAGTAGGTTTCAAAAAGTACTATATGTGCATAAAACTGTTTTAACAACAATGCAAATTCAAAATAAAATAAACTATCTCCAAATGCCTGGTGTGCTTTCTGAAAATTATACATATTTATAAAAGGAATCATGACATTATTTTGCTTAAATCACTCAGTCTAAGCTAATTGCTTAGTTTACTCTTAGATGAAGCTATTACTTAGCTAAAACAATTATTTTGTGAAAATGCAAAAGTACAATATATTAATCTTAATTTGCATAATGTTGATATTAATACCCATCTTTTATATTGATAGTGATGATTTAAATTAAATTTGGCAAGAGGTAAATGAGGGCCAAAGACTTTATAGCATAAAAAGTTGTCACCACTCTGAGTATCTGTATCCAAAACTGGAAACACTGTTTGAAATTTACCAGCTGAATAGTCCATTTTGCATTACTCTAACAGAACATCTGGGGCAGGAAAACTTTATAAAGAAAAGAAGTTCATTTAATTCATTCTGGAGGTTAAAGATCTCACATCTGATGACAGACTTCTTGCTGGCAGAGTTCCAAGGTGATACAGTACATCACCGCATGGGAAAAGATAGGAAGCACTCTAGTCTCTCTCTCCCCTTCTCCCCAACCCATCTTATAAAGCCATCAAGGTTCAATCATTAGCACTAAGCTTGATGCTTGAATTGAGTTTCCACCCTCTTAACACTTCTCAATGGTGATTAAATTTTAACACACAAATTTTGGGGGGACACACTCAGACTACATCCAAACCATAGCACTAGCTAATACTTGTGAAGCTCATCAGAAATGTTTTATATAGTTCCTTCAAGAGGCATAGTTTACACAGTGGTGAAGACAATTGAGTTGGACATTGCTCAAGGTTAAATAAAAGTTTTCTTTCTTCAGAAAACAATGGCAGTGAGTCCTAAATGTGTCCACATATGCTCATTTATGTTTAGACTAGACTGTGGGGTGGGAAGGTAAAGGAAGATAGTTCGGATCTGTTTGTGATTCTGTGGTGCCTGCCATCCTTGGCTAATCCTAGAGACAATGGCATCCTCTCAAGACCCTGCTCAATAATTATGGCAGGCAGGTGATGGGCCTCCCATCAACTTTGTTATAGGCAAGGGTTGTACCAGTGCACTGTAGCAGGGGTAAACATGTTTTTTTTTTAAATTTCAGCAATTCACCAAACCATTCAAAGACAATGGTCTGAAGGCTTTATTTTAGTTTAATCTTATCATTTAATCTTGTTGGCAATTCTTAGTAGGAAAAAAAAAGACAGACTTTGAGGAAATCAAAAGAGGCTATTTTATCAGTAACCTTCTATCAAATGAGAAAAAGTCTCCATTCGATTTTTCCCAGTTTGAGTTCTATCCCAAGAACCTACAGCTACAGAAACACATTTCCTTACAGATAAGGCTGATAGCAGAACTCCCCAATAGTTTATATTCTATTAATTAAATTTTATCAAGGCAAATTAGATACTATATTAGAATATGCTTTCCTCTTGCTAATTGGGGGAATAGAGGTTGTTGGATTGCTGTTTCTAAATCTGGTTATGATCTTAAAAGGGGCTGTTAGGTATGAAATGAAAGCATATATCTGACCCACTGCAACACAATCTAACACATTTTTCTGGGTATTTAATTACTGTGCTTCTCAGTTATAAAATGAGAAATGCTTATCATGAGTACAAATTTCTGGATCTCATTTTATTTTTTGTAATTAAAAATTAGACTATTGGTGCAACCATACACCTAAATATTCAAATTGGAATGAAAGATTCCTTGGATGATTTTTTTTTTTTACTAAAAGATGATTTATAACCTCCTTTCACAGCCTTCACTCCAATTTGGACATTACCTTGCTTCCCATTCTTAGTTACTGAGTTGCAACCTGTTCTCTTTATTGAAATTGAACATTTTCTGCAGGGCTGGTGACAACTTACTCTTTGCTATCTTTCCAATTCTAACAAAGTATTCATACCAGTCACTGCTTAGATAGATATTTAAATTTATTTATAGATACTTGAATTGATACAAATATATATTATGAGTTAAGAATATATTATATAGATGATTTATAGGTATATATTCATGAGGAAATACTCAAAAAACCAAAAGTTGAATCTTTCTGATGTAGCAATTACAAAGAATGATTTTATTTTGTCCAATTAGAGAATTGCTCTTGAATTTGCTGATAAGTTTTATCAGAGGAGGTAGGTTGATTTCTGGTAATGTAGAACAGTGTATTCCATGAATACAGAACAATTGATAAGCCACAAGCTTTACATTTGATACAGGTTTGCTGGATTTCCTCTCTATGCTTCTGTTCTTAGAACTTAAATATGACAAATTTTCATATGCACACTCAATACTTTTCCTTACCAACTCCTATCTATTATTCAAGCCAGTCCATGCAATTTTTTATACTCTTCCTCTGTGTCCTTTGATAAAACCCTCATTTGCATTCACCTTTGTTGAACTGTTTACCATTTCTGAACTTTAGAGTCACTAGCCACTATCTACCCTCAATTTTGGTTGTTTTAACATGGACATGCAATTGCTGACACCTACGAATACATTTCTGCTACCTACAGATGTTTGACACAAGTGTTCAATAATTTTTTGAAGGAATGAACAAGGCACTTCATTTCTTTCTCTTTGTCTGTCTAAGTATTACTGGAGTGGTAATACCACCACCTACGCTCATATCTAAATATTGGGTTACAGAAGGGGAACAGAAGAGAAACACAATGCCTAGAGAGCTCACAATGTGCAAAATCAACCCTAAAATTAATACACGTGGCCAAGCTTTATTAAACCTTTGTGTCTGGTGACACACTTCAGATTTCAGCTTTGCATCCAGAGTGCTGACAGATACAATGGCTGAGCAGTATTGTAGTGGAGAGAATTGATTTTACTAATGCATGAAACAAGTGCAGCATTTTAATGCTAAGCAATTAGTTTTTGGCAAGGAAATCTCTGTGTAGAAAGAGGAACCTTTTTTCTGGGTGACATAACAATTTTCTTCATTGGAGTAAAATATTCTTTTCACCATCTGAATGTTTGGGGAATATATGAAAATAAAAAGAACATTAATATCCTCTTTAAATGCCTGGTGACAGCACAAGAGATGGCACTCAGAGGGAAAAGAAAATTGGCCAGAGGGTTGAAGAATTTCAATTTAGTTCCACAAATGCCACCTTCTCTCCAAGTGGAGATGGTAGGTGGGCTCTCTCCTCCCAAAGTCTCAGTTCAATTGTTTGTGGAATGAGAAGACAGAGAAGGAAAATTCCTTGCTAACTCATGTTCTTCTGCTCTTCTACTGAAATCTGGATCCACAACTTTGACCTCTCTGGTTGTTTCTGATGCTGACAATGAAATGATTTATCAAAATCAGTCTCAACTATTTTGGTCTAATCACCACTGAGCAGGAAAAAAGAAGAAAGGAAAATCCACAAAAATTGGACTCTGAAGGGCAATGTGAATTTATCTATTCAAACTTCTCCCTTCAGTAAGCAAAGCTGAACCTAAATTATTCCTTCATGAACTATCTCTACTTCATCCTATTTCCAAATAATTCCAAATACATCCCATAACTACAACATTCCTACTCACAGGAAATTTATTTCTTGAATTCAAATGGGATAATGCTAAGGTCTGCAGTTTTCTATTTTTATGGTGAATATGAACAGAATTTTAATCTTTATTTTGAATTCTTGACTCCCTTAAGAGATTTGAACTTGAAGGTTCAACAGTATTTCCAAAGGGAATGGAGAGGGATGGTTCAGAGCCTAGAAAATACCATACCATTTATACTATAAATGACATATGATGGAGTAGTATATTGGTCTTTGTTCTAGATATTGGGACACAATTTATTTTCCCCAAGTTACCCAAGACTTGAAATGGTCTCACACAATGTGTGTGTGTGTGTGTGTGTGTGTGTGTGTGTGTGTCTGCATTTAACTTCTTGTTTGCTTTAGCCTTTAGCTAAAGCTTTAGCTCTTGCTTATAGCCTTCTAACAAGGAGCAAAAGGAAAAGTACATAGCAGCTTAATAACCTATTCCCAACAGTTGGCTGAATAGTTGATAGGACACCCTGATTTAAGGATATTCAGCTAGCAATTCACCCGATGATAATGAATTAGAAAAGGATCATGTTTCAGAGCTTCAGTGAATGGTCAGCTGACTCCATTGCTTTGGGCCTGAGAGGAGGCAGAAGATTGCAGTAGAAGGATGTGGTGGAGGAAAGATTCCCAGTTAAAGATTTCCAGGAAGCAGATAGAGAGTGGGGAGAAGAAGGAACAAAATATATGCTTTTCAAGGCACACCCGCAGTGAGCTACTTCCTTCAGTTATGCCCCACCTGTCTACAGTTACCACCCAGTACTCCAGTCAAATGGACTAGCTCCAATGATCTAATCTAATCATTTCACTGACACATGAGTTTTTTTGGGTTTTTTTTTTGGCAGGGGGACACCTTATATCCAAATCATTAACACTTATTGTTTCTCAAATGATTCTCAAAAATAACTCTCAGTCGTAGATATATTATCATTTCCATTTTCAGATGAAGAGATTGGGGCTCTGATCTGTTCTGAAACGTTTTCAGGTGAAAATCAGTTTCAGGAGCCAAGATTAGCAGATACAACTTTCTTCAAAGCCACTGTTCCTGTACCATGGTGTCCATTGGTTGGTATTTAAATAAAAAGCAAACTACATGTATGTAAATCTGTGAGAGTAATCCTGCAGTCTTAAACTGAACAGTATTTGAAATTAGAGCAGCACTGTGCAACTATTTGCATGATTTTGAATATTTATGCACTAGAATTCCATGAAAGGGGAAGCTGCTTCAAATTTCCCATAATTTATCTTTCAATAGAATGTAAGAATTTCCTTAAAAACAAACTCCCTAGGGATTTCCTGCAATATACCATTTTCTTTGGGTAAAAAGCTTCAATTCTGACACAAAATGAGAATGAGAATTCAGTGTTGGAAATGGGTCATTTACTTCTCTCAAACCATGTAAACACACCTTAAGCAAGAATCAAACTGCTCCTTTTCATTACAGTTCTGCTATAGGAAAGTTCCCTTTCTGCAGTTGGATTCTTTATTTTTCCTTCTGGGAAAGAAATGCTCACAGTCTTTGTTTTTGGGAGAAGTGGATTTGAATTACAGAATTATTCCAACTAGAAGCACCAGCTCTTTATTAATCAGATGACAAAAATGAATTATTCCCAGATAGAGTTCCTAAATGAATATTGAAGAACACAATGAGATCTTTGCTTAGTGATATTTGAGTAGAGGCTTGTGAATATATCAATCAGGGAGTTGACCCCTATATTCATATTTATAAAACATACCACACCTAGATAATGGTATTTCCCTTGAGAGATGCTTAGTCTATCTTGGGACATAAATAATGATTCAGGTCAATAAGAAGAGAATACAGATGTGACTTTCTTCTCATGCCTGAAACAGCTGCTAGGAATTTAAATGCATTGATTTGAGTTCCCCTGAGATTGGGAATGTATATCTGCTCTCTCTACTTCAGTTGCTAATATTTCAATTGGCTAGAGACTGTGAACATAATTTGGGTTTCAGACAGTGCAGTATATAGCACAAATACTGTCAGCAGTAAAAATATGACTCTCTTGTAAATTTGTGCTCAGAAATTTAAACAGAGCCATTTTTTTAAAACACTTAGAACCCTCACCTACATATGGGTAGTACACTTTCTTTGGGGAGCCTTATCCCAGCTTAAATTTACATTTTAAGAAAGTTTCCTTAAACATGAACAGGGCAAGAAGGAAACTGTTATTTCAAGACATACACACACACATGCGCAGAAATGTTATAAAATTCATGTTCATTTAGGAAATATCATTTATGTCCATTTCTTTCTTCTGTCTTCATCCACAATCTTACTCTACTTTTTTCCAGTGGCTACCATGCTATTCTAAGTAATTTCTTCCGATTCTATTCCATATGTCACTACTGATATATTAACTCTCAAAAACCAATGTTTTGTTAGGTGATCCAGGCCAATAAGCCTTCAGTGGCTCCCCATAGGGTAACGAATTAAAGATAAATGCTTTCCCACCTTAGCATTCAAGACTTCCACAATTCAAACATTGTCTGTCTAAATATAATTTGACTTTATTCTTTTTTTTTTTAAAGAGAGAGAGAGAGAGAGAGAATTTTTTAAAATTTCTTTTTTTTTTTTCAGTTTTCGGCGGACACAACATCTTTATTTTATTTTATGTGGTGCTGAGGATCGAACCCAGCGCCCTGTGCATGGCAAGCGAGCGAGTTACCGCTTGAGCCACAGTCCTTACTCTTAAACGAATGGCACTTCCTCTTCTGTGTTCAACGTCAGCTTAAGATATTTCCTCTGGATGGACTGGTCCTCAATTTCTAATTTTCATTTTCTTCAAGTCCAACCTCAAATACTGTGCTCCTAAAATTTTAAATGATTTTTCCCCTTTCTTGAAGCCACAAGTTACTTTACCAATCCTTGGGGCCTCTGTTCATCATACCTTGAATTACTGTTAAGTGATGCTCGTCTTACTCAGGAATTCAGATGGGTAACAGAAGCTCCAAAGATTATCCCTGAGTTTCTTTATGAATGACAGATAAGTAGTAAATATGGTGGATGGTTTGAGATAAATTAGCCATAGACACCTAACTAGGTATGCTTTTCATGATATGGGTTATAGGCAATTAAGAAACTTAATCAAGGTGTAGAAGAGATGTCTATGATGATTTCCTTTTTAATTTCAATCATTTATACCCAATAAAAATTAATCCAAACCATGCATGTAATTTTAAGCTTTTTAGCAGCAATGTTGTTTTTTTTAAGTAACAAGAAACATATTAAATTAGTTTTAATACACATTTTCTTTAACTCAATTTATCTAAAATATTATCAAACATGATTAACATAAAAGTAATCACTCACTTTTTAAATATTTAATGACTGAAATTTGGTGTGTTGTTTACATTTACAGCACACATCAGCTTGGACTAGTGATATTGCTGGTGCTCACTCAACCCAGGTAGCTGGGGGCTATGACATTGGATAGTGCAAAACTAGAGCATGTGATTGTGGCATTGATGAATCAGTTTCTTATCTTAAAAGAGATTACATTCTATATGTTTTTCCTCTCCAGATTTCTCTTTAAATAGGTATGGAACTAATTTTTCCTATATATTTCCTGGCATATGTAAGTTAATGGCTACTGAGGAATTCTCAGAAACAGGAAAGTAAATATGATACAGGTATTATAACGCATCGTTAAATAATGTTAAGCCATTTGTAAGCAATAATATCCATTTCTTCCTTCTGTCTTCGTAGTTTAGTTTTGAATAAATGAAGCAGAGTACCAAGTTATTCTTTGAGAAAATGAATATCGCTCACCAGAGTCCCATGGGAAACTGACTCTTATTGTAACTTCACCCAAATTTTTATGAACCCAATTTAGTTTTTAAATATTGTTCTTTTAGAAATAATGCAAAAGAGCACAACTTCACTTTAATCCTTCAAACTTGACTTTCCTTGACAAGCTGTCCTTTGGAGGAAGAATTTAAATGATAATGAAAAGGGAGAGCCTAATCACCTGTGAAAAAAGTGGCTCTTAAATTTCACATCAGTCACTGTATAACAAGATATATACCATCCATGTCCCATGTTGAGTTCATGAACCTCTTAGGCCATGAGTCCTGTGAAGAAGTGATTTGATATCTCTATTTTGTCATGCATTCTGCTTTTAAGACCCATTCTATCATGTTATTCTTGTGCTCACTGGGGCGAATCACACACACAAAAAGAAAATTAATTAATGGAAATTAATGAGACCCTCCCCCAAATGCCTACAATAATACCTACAACAATGCCTCTTTATATTGGCTGCTATTATACAGCTTAAAAAAAAATCTAGTAGGTTATATGACACTGCAGAGAGAGTAGCTTGGGAAAGAGGAAGCCATGTCTATCAATACCACTTCCTGACTGAGCTGTCTAGTGCAAGTTTTTCCTTCTCTGAGCTTTGGTGTCCTCAATGGTGAAATGTGCCTAAGTAAATCTATTTGGAAGATAAAATTATTAGGATGAAATTTAAAAAAACAAACATACTGAAATTTACTAGGCAAACACCAGGCACCCTCTGCCCCTTCCTCCTTTGCTCTGGAAACTCCACAATGCTGTTAAGAAGAATGGACATTCAGACAAAAGGATAAATATTTAAGTAGCTTCCACTTCATGAAATAAATAATGTGAGAGCGGAGCTCTATGGAATGTTGGTATCCAACTACCCTGGAATTTTTTTTCTATCAATTTCTATGCATACTATATATTATGGAATCTAAGGTATGTATTAGATGAATTTGAGATGGTTTTGTAAATGAGTCTTTTCTTCCCAACAAGATTTGAAAGTTTTTGAACACAGGGACCTAGTAGTTTACTCTTGGGAATCCCTAGAAGACTCTGGCACAAGGTAGGCATTTAAAAATCACTTTAGTTAATTGACTGACATCACAGAAGAATTCTATTCAAACAAAAGGCTATTGCATTGCACTTGGCAAATGAGGTCCACACCATTACAATGAGTTACCAACAGAGTTACTGAGGCAATAATGGAAACAAATTAATTAATGAAAACTAATTAATTCTCCAAAAATACCTGAAAATGTTACTTCTAAGTGGAAAAAGAAGTAAATGGAAGCAATTTGACTACAAATGTCTGATTAAGTGACAGAGTTAGGGATGGAATGTGCTCCCTGGAATTTCAGTTCCTTACTAAGTATAATTTATATCTTATCAAGAGATTTGTAAAGGCCTAAATAAACAGAATTCTCACTTCAAATAAAAAAGTGAGAAAAAGTTTCTGTAAATGTTATACAATATGCTACACCATTAAATATTGTGAATTAATCCCATAAATCATAAAAGCTTCAATGCAAAATCCAGTTTGTCTATGCTCCATTACAGTACATATGCAAACCTTAAGGGCACCAAAGGAATCATTCATCCTACTCATATTAAAATGATTTTCTGCCTCAGTTAGCACCTCTCCTGTAATTATTTCAAAATTATCTTGACATTCGCTCATGAAATTTTAAGCCACTGAAGACAAGGCTAAATGGCATACTCCATTAAAAGAAATACCAATTGTATTATCTCCCTTGCTGCTTTATCTGCATTTCTTCATGCTTCAAGTATCAAATTTGTTTCATACACATATTTTAGTTCCCATTGTGTGCCACAAGATTTTCCATGTTACTATCTATGAGAAACTTTGTATCCACCAAAATAATGAGCACACGTACCAGAGAATACACACACAAACACAAATATGCATTTACAGAAATGTATTAGCATCTGTCAATGAATTCCATAATAACATACTGACTAAATCCCTTTCTCATGGAACTGGTTGTTCTTGTTTTAAATTTACTGGACAGGTAATTCTAGATGCAACAGACAATAAATTAGTAGTATGAAAATAAACAAGTTTATTTATTTATAAGGAAAGTGAGAATACGATATGTTAAAGACTGATGGGTTGGAGGCTATACTGTACATGGAGGAGTTAAGAAAAATTTATTTGAAGCCAAGATAATAAAACAAAAAAAAAATGATTAATGAGAAGATGATAACAGGGAGAAGTTAAAGTTACACATAGTTAAAACAATTTTTATAAAGCCATTAAGTCTGCATGTGGTTTTCAAGAGCCACCTTGTGAGCCATGTGCTACCATTTCAGGTAGTGGAAACAGTTTGTGCAAAGAACTTGAGCTGGGAGACAAAAAGAAGGGTAAAGGAGAAAAGAGGAAGCAGCAGAAGAGAGAATTTCAAGGTAGGGACAGACATATACCATAAACGCTCACAGGTCACCCTAGGATTTTAGTCAAAATGCAATGAAAGCCTTCAAAGAAATTTAAGTGAGGATTAAGGACTGTCAGTATTTGATTGGTTTTTTAAAAAAAACATCTCTACTTACCATGTGGAGAATACATTGAGGGAGCACTAGCTAGTAGTCTAGACCCAGAAGAGGGTGTCTGGAAAGAACAACCTTGTATAGACACAGTGCATTATGGTTACATTATGTAGAAAAGCAGAGAGGGTTTACTAGTGGGGTTCTTGTCTTTTGGGTAAAAAGAAAAGTGTAGGAGATTCTGTGATTTGGGTCTGAACAATAGGGCAGATGGTGCTTCTGTTTGGTGAGATGGGGAAGAGAGAAGAAGGAAGCAGTCGATGGGAAAGTCAAGCCTAAAATGCTATGGAACTATCTAAGGTATCAGTATTTCACAGAGAATTGAGACTCAGAAAACTGAAGAAATTTGCCTGAATTCATGTTTGACTGGGAACTTGACTAAATTCTCTGATTTTAAAACTTATGCCCCTTTTATTCTATTCTAGCTTCTTGGTGTTCCTTTCTGAAAGAATGCAAATCTGACTATATGAATGTTTCAATTACAAAATGGCTTATTACAGAGACATTTCCCCTTCATGCAGTCCCTATATAGAAGCATGCTTTCCTCCATACAAATATTTTATATATGACAATTATATATGCTATTATGTGAAGTCAAAAGCAATTATATTTTCAACTGAATATAAATCTTGCCAGCTTCATCATTACAGGTTGAATTGGGTTCAAAATGGTAAAAAGGAAGAATAATACCTGTGATCTTAATTAAACCTTGAAGCTGATAACTGACAGTTTTATGAAACTAATCTCATAACTAAATGGGAAAGTATTCAGATTTCTTGTTATCAACTCAAGACAGTAAAAGTCCCAGGGAATTTCCAGCAAATTACCCATGAAGCATTCTCTGTTCAATGGCTTACTCACATTAAAAGCAGGCAATCTCCACCACAGAGGTTAAATTCTGTTTGGAGATGTTAGACAGCAAGAAAGGGCCTCTTGAATGCATTTTCTCAAAGAAAAGGATATTATGAATAATGATTAATTTTCCAGCCAAATAATTTTTTTTTTCAGTTGCATCAACTTAAGAAATTAGGTGAAAAATTAGCCACTATTTAAACTATAAGTTTTGAAGTATTATTTTCATGAAAATAATATTCCAAATTCTAAACAATTATGTTTTGTGGACCACTGCAAAGATAGGACAAGCTGTTCTTTTGAAAAATGTTCTTATTTCTTCACTGATGTGTTTTAAGATGATCTAGGCAGAGTATGCATCCTTAAGTAGAAGGAAACCCTGTCCTTGGTGTCCAGGAGGTAAGGTTTAACCATTTCATTCTACTGGCTATAACTCCTTAAATGCAAAAGCACAAAAGCCAAAGTCATGAATCTTTCTGTTCCAGATAAATAACTTAGCAAGAGCAAAGTTCTATATTTTACAATGAGAATACAATTTTCTATGTTTAAAGGAAAAAAGTTGTTTCCCAAAACTTATCTATTATTTCTTCTTATGGAAGAAATAAAGCTGTTCTAATATAATAAACGAATATAGATAAGTAGTGGACAAAATACTCTCCTCCATAACAAATGGCATTTTCAAATAAGAGAAGTGAGATAAAACCTCCAAAGTGCTTCAAATATTCTTCAATACATAAAAAAAACAATGTGCAATTTGTTTTTTTAAATCAGAAACCTGACAATTAGCAGCCTGAAGTGGGATAACGTTCCAAATCCATCATGCTACAATTAAATAATTAAAATGTAATAATAGTATATGATAGCAAGAATATGGGATAATAGAAATTCAGAATTACCACACAGAAATAATAATTGTAATATGGTGTATAATGTAACAATGATGGGGGTGATCCCAAAATTAAAAAAATAAGAAAACAAACTAACAAATTATGGTATACTTGTACAATAGAATATGACATAGAATTTGAAATGAACAAACAATGCATATACTATCATGGATATATGTTAAAAGCATAACAATATAAAACAAAAATGAACAGAGGATACATAAATTATGATACCTACAAATGTCACAAATACTATATATTATATATAGACATTTATGTATGAAGTAAAAATGTATATTGGAAAGACAGACCAACTTGAGAGAAGATGATACTTTTGTAGAGGAACTGAGAAAAAATTGAATAGAGCAAGGATTTCAAAAAAACCTACATTAAAATACAATTGCTAACCTCCAATTCCAAGTGAAAGATAGTTTGATTTCATAGATCCATTTTGTCTACATTTTCTTATAATATATGCTAAAACACGTATGTAGTAAATTCAGAACTGATCCTCATGAAAAGTGATCATTAGAATTTTAAAAATCTTTTAGCTCTAATGGTCATAAGACATCTTCACTGAATACTTTGAAGTTAAATGTACACATAGTGAAAATAAAATTATTATCCTAGAAGTAGTCAGTAATGACAATTTACAGAAGAGTTAATTAACCAGAAGAGGAGTTAATGAAGTCTAATCAAAATGTGATGTTGATTTCCCCTCCCATTTGCTAATCTGCATTCTTTGTAGTTGCAATACAAATAAATACAGTTCAATTAAAATCCAATATTTTGTTAAAAGATACTTTCACTTTTCTTACCACAGCAAAATGTTACTCTTTCTGAAATTTTATTTTTCTTACTACAACAGTATCACAAAAGTCAATGACAAAAGAAACATTTATGTTAATATTTTGAAGTCAGATTATAATTATTTACAAATATGTTGAATATATCACTCTTTACTTTTTCTGCATTAATTTCATTCATATGCACTCCATAAAACCACCCTTAAATAATGAGGACATTAACTTGGTGGAAAAAAAGAAATCAATAGAACTAATCAAAAACTCTTTTAGAAAAAGAGCTAAATGGTAACACAGAATTAAACTCAAGGCAAGATTTCTTAACATAAAAACTTCTAAGTGGTCTGTGGTTAGTCACAATTTAATTAAGGCTTAGTTTCAAATTTTTCAAATAAAAACTATAAAAATATTATAATTAACATCAGCAGCATATAGAGTCAGCAAGAATAGCACAATATCTTCTCAAAAACTCTATTGGAGACTTCAGCATTAATCGCTCATTCCAAGGCAATCATTAAAATATATTATCAGATAAATAGAAAAATTATTGCTGACAGCATAGCTTAATGAAGGGGCCTATTTATTTGAAAGAATCAACCTTCTATAAGTTACACTAACCCTCAAATTCTTGATCCTGTAAGAAACAAAATTTCCACAGCAGCCTTTCACTATTGCCCAGCAAGGAGGGAGTAATCCATTTTTAGGCTGGTTCTCTAATACTTCTGCCCTATTATGAAAATCCAGTAGTGTTGGACAAAATTTTGGGTTGTAAGACAATGAAGGCTCAAGGGAAGATCATATTTAAAAATAGAAAACAATAAAGAAAAGTAATTATCATTATCTCTAGAAAGAACTTTGAATGTGAATTAAAACCTAAAAACACCATGGCTTCTGAAGCCAATGATCACATTTTAAAATTCAGGTTATTGACCTAGCCACTTGGAGTTAAGACTGCATATTAAAGGAATAGAAAAAGTAATTTGGTAAGGATTAACATTTACCAATGCTTTAATTGAAGAGTGCTTGGATTCATCCAGAAGGACCTATCATGAAATTTGATGGAAACACCTAGAGAAGAGTAACAGATGAAGAGCACTATGCCACTGTTTCAACAACTCTTGAAAAGGAAGGACTTAGTAGACCACGACCCAGAATTCTAAGAAAGAAAATATGTCCATCTGTCTATTTCAGGGTGGCCTATCAGTCACAAACACAACTTCCAGGTGAATCAGCACCTCAGCACCTCCATTAACAAACCCAAGTTGAAAAACCTGCATATCAATGTAGTGTACTGAAGGATGTCCTAGGAAATATGGAAATACTAGCAAAAAAGGGACTAAGTAAGTAATCAAAGATAAAATGCAGCTTAGATAAATGTAAAGGCATGGAACTAGAAGACACATAGGTAATCAAAACCAAGATAGATAAACTCCATGATGTGAGCTGTTTCAGGTTTTGCACATTATGTTTATAGAGTAGTATTATTCAAAAATGTCTTGTTTCATTATACCTGATAGGCTCACAAAAATTTTTTTTTTGTGTGTGTGTGTAAGTTGTGGTAAAAATGACAGAAGTAGAAAAATTCAAAATAGACCATTTATAGTCGAAATTTCTGCAATGTACCTATTTCATTTTCCAGGTCAGCATTTCAATACAAGTACCACATTGAAGGTTTCCATAAATACAAAAGGTAATGCAGGGAGACTAAACAAAACTAGTACTTTTTAATAATGGTAAAATAAAATAATATGGTTGATTCAAGTTTGTAGGTTTTCACATTTGTGTTTTGACTGGAAACACTAGTGAAGTATTGTTTTTTGTGGTAATATTATATACAAAATATTTTTTTTCTATAGTTATTTATTCATTGACTCATGTAAAACTGTATATGTGAATATATTTGAAATGTATTGTTTTAACAGAAACAATGTACCACAAAAAAATGTTGACCCCCCCCCACACACATACAAACACACACACACACACACACACACACACACACACACACACACTTTTCTAGGATAAATTTTGAGATAAAGCCACACAGTCCTAAAAATTTTAATGCTATTTACAAATTGAGTAGAGCAAGGATTTCAAAATGTTAAGAATTACATTAAACATTTTGGTAGTCAACTTCATGGAATTTCAATATGATATTTCTATTTTTTGAATCTTTGGCTTTTAAGGTATCATAAATTTTGCTAAAAATATGGGATTCTAAGAGTTCAAGCATATCAAAAAAACATTTTGTTTTTATTTTTTGAGATGGGAGTTTCAATATGTTGTCCAGGCTGTCTATAAATTCTTAGACTTAGGTGGTCCTCCTGCTTCAGCTACCAATGTAACTGGGACTATAGTGCCCAGCTATAAAAACAATTACATGAATCATAAGGCTACTTAAGAATATAAGTTTTTGGGCTGGGATTGTGGCTCAGTGGTAGAATGCTTGCCTAGCACATATGAGACCCTGGGTTCGATCCTCAGTACCATATAAAAATAAATAAAATAAAGATATTGTGTCCAACTATAACTAAAAAATAAATATTAAAAAATAGTGTTTTATTTGCAAAGTATAAGGTTAGTTTTTTTTAAATAATAAGTTTTCTAACTCCACAGACACACATGACAATAAAAATGAATTTATCCTCAATTGCAATCAAAGCAGCCAAGTTATAAGATTTTTAGTATAACCTATTTTTAAAAAGGACATTCAGGAACAGGATGCTACTCTCTTATGTTGTTGTTGAGACAATAAATTTCTGCAGAGTTTCTGTCCAATTGCCTAGAAAGATGTACCAAATATAAAATGGGTTTATCCAGTATATATAAAAGGATGTTTTAAGAAACCCATCTGTAAAATTCTCCACTCATAAAATATGACAGAACATATAGTAATCAATGCACCCTACTGTTTTTGAATTATAGAATATTATATAACTAATAAAATAATATATATCAATCCATTTTAAGTAGAGGCTAATCCCACATTGTTAAACAAAAAAGAGCTTAGACAGCAGACATTGTAAGATCTCTTTGATATAAAATTTAATGTCAATTAATATGTACATGCATGCTAATATGCATAAACATGTAACTATCCAGAAGGATATAAACATTGAGGTATAAATTTGGGTTAAATTTATAAAATATAGTGGCTGAGAGTCACAATTCAGAAATCAGGGTGCTTATATTCAAATTTCAACATCACAACTTAGAAAGTGTGTGACTGGGACCAAGTTAGTTAACCTAACTTCATGAAACTGCCATATTCTTATCTATGATGTGAGAAGAACAGCACCTTCCATCTGAGGTAAAATTTTATCTAAGTTCCTGGTATACTTGGTAAGGACTAAGTAATTTTTAATTGTTAGGATATGTGCATATTTTCTATTGTATTATTTTTATAACATGAGCATGTATCATTTGCATGTAATCTTACTTTAAAATTTTAAAAATATAAATACTGAAAAGTAGTGGATTACTTTCATAGTTAACTTAAATTTCAATGTATCTACTTTAAGAAATTATCCTTTTTTAAAAAAAATTTATGTTGTAGTTGGACATTGTATCTTTATTTTATTTATTCATTTATTTTTTATGTGGTGCTGAGGATCGAACCCAGCACCTTGTATATGGAAGGTGAGCACTTTACCACTGAGTTACAGCTCCAGTCCCTAAAAAATTATTCTTATGGATATTTTTTGTATATTAGAATTCATATGTTATTAGAGACTAGAATATCTCCTTAGGAGCTGAACATTCCTGGGTTGAAAAGGACTTTGCTAACAGGGTGTGGTGCTAGGTACCAATACTTGTCGATACTTGGGAGGCTGAGGTGGGAGGATCATTTGAGCCCAGGAATTAGAGGACAGCCTCAACAATAGGGCAGGACTCTGTCTTAAAAATTAAAAACCATGACTCCAAGAATGGAATCCTACGGAAAAAGTGGGACAGTTACATACATATAAATGTGTTTGTTAATTATAATGTAATATAGTTAAGGTGTGGATCTAGAAATAGACCCCCAAAAGCTTATGGTTTGAAAGCATGATCTCAATGCAGGAATGTCCAGAGATGAGAATGATTGGACTGTGAGAGCTATAACCTCATCAGTGTATTAATCTACTTGATGGATGGATTAATAATCCAAATGGACTAATGGGTGGTTTCTGTAGGCAGGTAGGGCATAGCTGGAGTAAGAAGGTCACTGTGGCTATGCCCTTGGGGATTATATCTTGTCCCTGGCTCCTCATGTGCACTCTCTCTCTGTCTCTGTGTTTCTTGGTTGCCAGCAGTTAAGCAGAATTTTCTGCCACATCTTCTGCCATGATATTCTGCTGATCTCAGGCCCAAAGCAATGGAGCCAGCTGAGCATGGATTGAAACGCAGAAACTATAAGCCCCAAATTTACTCCTGCTCTAAATTATTCTTGTCAGGTATTTTAGTCACAGTGATGAAAAAAGAATTAACTCATAGTTAGATATTCAATTTCCAACAGTGTTCCTGGTAGCCAAGGATAAATGTAACTAATCACAAAGGAGTTATTTGCCTCCAGGAAAAGAAAAATCAAATCTTCCATTGACCAAGTTAAATGACCTCAGATCTCTGGTGTTCTAGAAGAAATGGTAAGGTGGAGATTTTAGTCACTGCAGCAACATGTTGGGCAATTAAAAAATAATAACATCAACAAGCCAGAGAGCACATCTCAAATCGCATACTAGTGTGAAATGTTGTTATTATTTGAATTTTAGGCTAGTATATTCATTTCTGGAGAGACCTAACCTAGGGGCTAACTTCTTATTGAATGAGAGAAAAGAAAAATGCAGGCGGAAGGTAATGAGAAGTACTTTAGTCTTAAATTGTTATCCCTCTAGCCTGCTTGAAAAAAAAAAAAGAAAAATCTGTTGGCACCACAGTCTTGAATATTCTGCAAAAATATAGGCAACCTGTGTTTTAATAAATTTCTGGAACACATCTTAGTTTCTCAGAACAAAATATGTCATTGTATGGAGATTTCTTTTTAAGGGATCCATAGCTCTCATAGGTAATGAATGGCAGGGAAGTTAATTCTCAAATTTCGTAATAAAGCATCAAGACAAAGTACAACCAATCCTTGTGACTCTATTGTCTATAATGTTGTCAAGAGGTCATAGGTAGAGTGTGGTAGTTATCTGTCCCTCCTGCTCTCACTATTTACTCCTGCAAGGACAGCAAGCAATCTCTATAGCACTAGTCTTCACTCTTGTTACCCAAACACAGGCAAGTGTAGCAAGAGGTACTTTCATTCTTAACCTGGATCTTCCACATGATCTCATGTATGGAAAATGTGCTTCTGATTTATTCACCAAAAAAGATACAGTCTGTTTTGTATTTATCAACTATGTGTCAAACACCAACCTAGAGTTTTAATATACCTTTTTCTCACAAATTTCTACTAGGTATCACTTAATTTAGATAGATGAAGAAATTGAGGATAAGAAAGAGTAACTTGGCCTAGATGATGACTAGTTAATAATGAACCTGAAAAAAAAAAAGAGGTAAACCAAAGGAATCTGTATATTGATACAGAATCTGGTAGAATGTCTGTTTCCCTCATCAATCTCTTTCTATTGCAATGACTGATTCAAATGCATTGCTGGCAATATATCAATTTTTAAAAGGATAACCAGAAAGGACCATAGAAATCATGTAACCCTCTCCTTAAGATTTTTTAAATTAGTTATAATATCCAAGCCTACTCTTAAACTGGGTCATATTTACAACTACATTTTTAAATCTCTTTTAATGATAAAAAATTTCCCTAAAGTGAAGATGTAAATCATGCTGTCATTTCAAGACATTAGAAATATAAGCCACACAAATAAATCAAAGAAGTATCTATTCAAGAAGTATTTGGTATTAACTTTATAAATGAATGAGGATGCTTTGACTCTAAAGTTTCAACTAAAAAGGGTTTGTGAATTCATGGGGTCAGAATTGCCCAAAAGTAAAGTTGCCCTTCTTTTGAAAACATTGAGAGACTTACATTTACAAGTGTGTGAATACACACTCCATCGACTAAGATTATGGTAAGCTTCTAAGTGCTTCTTGTCTATCTCTATTTGGGAGAATGGAAATCTAAAATGCTAAAGAAGTGATTGACAATCCACTCTAATGCTAATCCAAAACCACTGGCAACTGTCAAGGCTCTTACTCAGAAACAATTTCTACCTACTTTAAAACTGACATGGGTACTCATTTTGTTTCAATGTTCATCGAGCATAAATGAAAAGGCTTTTGCCCAATTCAGCATGTGCAGTACTCTGTCCACTGACAGAGAAAACTCCCTAGCCAAATTTGAGATCTAAATTTTGTCTGGTCTGAGTTTATGTAATAAGAGGGTCCCTCTTTAAGAAAAACAATATGAATTTATGAATATAAAGTTAGGTACTGGGCTTTGATGGGCCTCTGCATTTAACGTTTATTAGCTTCATGGAAAATCAGCTTGTGTCTCCAGCAAAAGATTCTCATTTCATCTTCAGCGTTCACTGATTAAAAACATGTACCTGATTTGTTTGCAAAAGGACAATTACAATCATTTTATGAGAGAATTATGATGAATCTAAGTAAACCAATTTAAGCCAATCCAAAGAACAATTTACATATTATTCAGTCCAATAATAGCAATCTACTTTCAGTGATTAAATACAATATGTATTAATTCTTATTTGTTCCCTACTCAGCATTCTAAATAACACATAAGAATTCAAAGCAATATGCATAAATTTATAGGGTAGTTAAAGATGTATTGGTTATTTGCTGGGTAGGGGAAATTTTTAGAGCGTGTCTTGGGCTGTTTAGCGGTCTTTGAAGTTGTTTATTAATCTAAATATAGCAAGACAGATGAAGAAATATAAGAGTGACTCATTTTAGTCAGGTATTAGGGTTTCTTTCAAATAGTATAAAGTAAGAGGAGTATTAATCAATAGCTTTTAGAGATTCCAGAAGAATCAGAGGTCTGTGAATTCAGGAAATAAGATCATTGTCTACATTGTTAAATTGTTATAAGTTGTAAGAATACTATTTTCATCTAATGGATTTCAAGTCAGGCAAACGTAACTTTAGAACCTATTACAAAATAAGTTCCTTGGTTTTCCCACTAGATGCATCTGGACACAGTTGAATGTAGACTCTCATCTCCCTGAATTTTAAAGAGAAACACTCTGACAGGAAGAGAAGAAAAATCCCTTGGTGCACTGGGAAAAAAACACTGGGGTACGCATTAGAATTAGTATCTAGTCCTTTGGATCTCAAGGTCTAGCACATATCAGAGTCACTTAAAGAGTTTGCTAAAGTACAGATTGATGAGCCCCATTCCTGAGTTTCAATAGGTCTTGGGGAATAGGCCCTAAGAATTTGTATTTCTAAGGTATTCCTGGTTGATACTGATGCTGCAGAAACCACAGTTTGAGAATATAATCATTGCTTTCGTCCATTGTTTGGTTCCATTTCCTCATCTGTAAATAGGGATGTGACCTGGAGGATGTCCAAGGTACCTTTTAGCACTAAACACTTCACAGTTCTCTGATTACAATACAATGTCCCAATAAAGACACGGAAGTCCCATTCTTTTGGTTTGCATTAAATTTATCCAGTACATTTTATGAAATATGGAAAGCCACTTAGTCTGAAACTACCATTTCCTTTTGTGACTCTATAAAAATGATCCTGAAAGCACTCTAATGTAGTTTTTATTGATTGAAAGACTCAATCTAAATGCAAAATATCACATAGCATAGTTATGACTGACATAATGATTACTGACAGCTCAGATTTTCAAATTGGGAGGATTGTCAGAAAAGATTTAAAAAGAATATGCTTTACTCAGAAATTTACAAAAGTAAAAATGGAAACCATCAGTATGGAAAATTGTTGTTTGAAAAACATTTTAATTTTATATGCTCAAATATGACAACCACAAACTGCTTTATAGTGTTCCTTTGCTAGGAAACAACAAATGCTAATCTCCTCTTCCCACGACCTGCTTAATATGCCTGGTGCTTTGCAGTAAGAGATATGAAGTTTTATGTCTGTAGTTTTCTCAGAACATACAGTGTATGCCAAGCTGATCTGCACATTCCTCTAAGGGTGAAAGTACCATAATAACATACATTTCATACGTCAACTGATTAGATAAAGTACCAGTGGAAATTCAAGATTTGCTATACACAAAATAATAAATCCTTTCCAATTAGACTTTATAATCTTTATTATCTCTACCATGCTTGTTTATGAAAAAAGCATTTTATTTTCCCCAAGTAGATATCAAACAAATAGATGTCAAAAATCTTCTATACTGTGGAACCAACCTAGATATCCTTTGATAAATGAATGAATAAAAAAAATGTGGCATATCTACACAAAGGAATCTTACTCAGCAATAAAAGAGAATAAAATCACGGAATTTGCAGGTAAATGGATGGAGTTAGAAAAGATAATGCTAAATGAAATTAGCCAATCCCAAAAAACCAAATGCTGAATGTTTTCTTTGATATAAGGAGGCTGATTCATAGTGGGATAAGGAGCGGGAGCATAGGAGGAATAGACGAACTCTGGATAGGGCAGAGGGGTTGGAGGGGAAGGGAGGGGGCATGGGTTATTAATGATGGTGGAATTTGATGATCATTATTAGCCAAAAGGACAATTAGCCAAAGCACAGATATGAAGACACGAATTGGTGTGAGTATACTATGTATACAACCAGAGAGATGAAAAATTGTGCTCTATATGTGTAATAAGAATTGTAATACATTCCGCTGTCATATATAAAATGAAAAAAATCTTCTATCAGTATGTTCATCCTTTGATATTATATCATTTGCAGCAAGAGTTTCAGGTTTTACCTGCCTACACCTGAGATCTCATGAAAATTTCCTTTACTTTCTCTTAAAATGTACTGCCTCACCCTCAGATGAATCACTTCTCTCTTTCTCATTTTTGATTATACCAATACTACTCTGTGTATAGAGCACTTGGCAATTCTCACATCACCTTCCTTCACGGCATCTCATTAGATTCTCAGCACAATCTAATGAAATGGGACACACATTTTTCCCATTTCATGATGAGAAAAATAATAATTTTGAGATAGTACACACATATGAGACTAAAAATAAGATTTCTTGTCTATTGATTCACTGTTCTTTTCAATAAATTTTTCTAAAAATGAAAACAAGAATAATGAATTTGACAATAATTACATTAATAGTAGCTAACATGGGTAGAGGATTGCTACACATCTGCACATAAACTCTTAACACTCACAAATACTCTAATTATCCAGGTGATGATTTGCTCCATTTCATAGGTGAGCAAATGAAAAGCAGAGCATGAATAATTTGCTTCACAATATATGGTAATGAGTGATGGGGGCCAGATTACACTGATTGACCACAGAACTTCTGCTAGAAAAAAATTAGTAGTATTATCTCAATTATACATGCATTTATACACATATTATATTACAAGTGGAAATGTGCACAGTATGTACAGTTTTGTAAAGCTGTGGGATCCAGGCTTTGGTGGGTTCCAATTTTCTGAGGAAATTGTCTAGGGGCTATAGGAGAGAGTATGTAAATGATGCTGTAGAATACTTTTTAAAAAATGAAGTGATCTTTCTTTTCTCTGGGTTAGTTTTGACAACTCATACATCAATTTGAAAGGATATTCAAATCAGTCTTTTCCAGGTAATCAGGATTTTCCCCTTTAAATTCCTCTAAAAGAGATTTAAGAAGAGAATTCAACATGGCAAAGTAACAATAAATGAATCATATAATTTGCATCAGCAACAAGAAAATACACACATATGTTGGTATGTATATATACATATATACCAATTTATCTCCATATATAATATATCCTTACATCATACGTATTCAATTTGGGTTGTGTTTTAGTTACCTTTTGAATTTCTATAACCAAAGTACCCAACAAGAAGAACTTAGACGAGTCAAAGTTTATTTGGGGCTCATAGTTTAAGAGGCCTCAATCCACAGGTGGCAAACTTGTTTGCTCTTGGCCCAAAGTGAGGCAGCACATCACTGGGGAAGAGCCCAGAGCAGGAAAACTGTTCAGCTCATGGAGGTATCAGGAAGCAGCGGGGCAGTGGAACAGGGAAGATGTGCTCTTCCAGGGCTGCACCTCCTCCCCCCGCTATGGCAAAATTAAGAAAATGTGCCTGACTACAGTAGCTTCTTATAAATTAATGTTTTGAATGCACTTTGTCTTTACCTTCTCCCACAGGTTCCACCTGCCTATTTCTACCACCCATTTAGTCCTTTAAAACTAGGATAGACTAATTTTATATGACTAGGACACATAATCTAATCATTTCACTTCTGAATTTTGGCATTAACAGGAGTTTTGGGGGGACACCTCATCTTTAAATGATAACAAATTGCTATATCTGAACTACAGTCTTAGCTCTTATGCCATCATATTCAAATGAATTTATTCAAAAGAACATTAAAATGATCTAGAAAAATCAGAGCTTTAGATTAAGTATCTGTTAATTAAAATTGTATTGTAAACATACCATATTAGCCAGTAGACCACCTCTGGTCATTACAAGGTGATCAAGTGTGTCCTAATTATCAAGGATGCGAGAATTTTGCAATCTCCATTTTCCTCACAGTATGTGGAGTGTAAAGTGGAGAAAGCAAGGTATGATGATGCTGTACTAACTTTTATGTACTGAGCCATGCTGTCAGCACTGATATGCAACATTTCATTTAATACTCATAGTAACCACATCAGGAAAGAACAATGTATAACAATTAATAGCCAAATACAGAAAAAATACAGTTTGCCCAATACCATATAACCATAGTTTGGGTGAATTTCTGCAGTGGTACTTAAACTACTGCTTTGATTTGAAAACTGCTTCTTCCATTTTCAAGCTGAAATTCTGGCAAGTTACCATACATTTCTTGACATAGGTGTTCTCTTCAATAAACAACAGCACTTGTTTCACATCTGGTGATTTAGATTAAACGAGTTTGAGTACACCACATGCTCAACACTGCCTAGGCCACAGGACGTGCTTTATAAGGGGGAGAGATTATGGTAAGCATTATAATTCATAATTCCTGACCTAGCCTGCCATAGAAGGCAGGTCACTCACATATTTAATGAAGACATTTTGATGTTCCTTTGAATAAATTAATTTAAATATGATGGTATAAAAACAAAGACTCTAGTTCATACTTCTTATTCACATGTTTAATGAAGACAAATACTTTGTAGTTGATCATCCTTTCCTCTGTGTTCTGGCATTTTAGGAAGTGAAAAGTACATTAAAAACATTAAAAACAAAGTACATGAAAAATATCAGTTTCTATGAAGCCACTGTAGTCAGGCACATTTTCTTAATTTTGCCAGAGAAAACATTGTCTCATTTTAAATTCCAGTCTCTACTGCCTTCCATGCTTAGCGAATGGTTTTATCCTCTAAGTAGATAGCTTACTCCTGACATAAAACATATGAGTTACCAAAGAAGAAAGAAGAAATCAAAAGTCTTCTAAATGTAGAGGAATTACATACAGGGCTAGCAGTTCTTAACACTGGTGTGCTTTACTATATTGTGACTGGTTTCTAAATTACCCTATTTCAGACCCTTGACTGAAAATCTGCACCTGGAAGAGTCTAGTCTGTCCATGCTACACCCAGCATCATCACTTCCACATTTTTGAGGCCATCACTTGCTTGCGACATCATTGATACCTCACACCCCACCCCCACAGACCACCTCTGGTCATTACAAAGTGATCAACTGTGTCCTAATTATCAAGTATGCGAGCATTTTGTAGTCTTCATTTTCTTTACAGTTTATGGAGTGTAAGGTGGAAAGCAAGGTGTGATGATGCTGTGCTAATTTTTATAGTGCTCTGGGAGTTGTTTTATTTTATTGTTTAGTAGAGGAACACTGAAGAGCATTTGCTATTTGACATTAACCTTTGTGATTCAATACTTGCTATAAAGCTACTTAAAGGTAAAGATTCTCTATTTTATAACAGAGAAGTCAGCATTTGTGCAAACTATGATTAGTTTTAAAAAATATCAGGAAATAGCATTAAAATCATTGATATTATGTTCTACCTACAGCCTTCTTGATCAAATTAAGAAATGTATCCCTTGCACTGTACATACAATTGAATAAGAAAATAAATCTTCAAAAAAAAATCTTCAAAAAAAGAGGTCCTATTCCACTAATTAGGATAATATGCTGATTATTCACAACATTAAGATTATGCAACACAGAGAAGAAATGGAATATCCAAGTCTACTTTCAACTTTAGTACTTTTTTTTTTCTTGTAAGGACAAAACATGAAGAAGCTTCCCATTTAAATTACATGTTCCCTCTCTGGATTAGCAGCTGTTGTCATTTTTTTCTTTGGGGAGGAAAGATTCTTTGGCACTGATGCTTCCAACAAGCTGAAAGGCAAGAAAGCAGCCAAGAAAACCTTTTCTCCATTGAATTTAGGGTCCAATATTTGCCATTCCTGGAAAAGTGTCAAACGAAATGCTTTAAGACACCAGTGTGGTTTTCAAAAAAATCAGTTAATTGCTTTTTGCACTGTGTCTGGCAGAATCTTGCAATATAAAACTCTTAGTTCCTCCTTTAGGAAGATGTACTATGACAAGTCAAGTCCCACTGGGTGATGTGTCCCCAAATGCTCTGAAATACAAAATTTAACCTAACAATATAAGTGCTGCCAGGAAATCAGCCCTTGCTTACTGAGACAAGTGTTCAGGAAGGCAGATGGACTTGGACAGGGAAAGGTCCCGGGGCTCTGTGCTTAGCAACCCCGGGAGGCTTTCTTCTGCTTTGGTGCTACAGGTGTGAGCAGAAAGAAGTGGCTCATCTCTCTCATCTGAACTATCAGCCCATGGAATGTCTTCCTCTATAAAGTGAATAGGGAGTGACATATTCAGTAGATGAACAGGATGGCCAATTCAGTATAAGCAGAGAAAACTAAAACTGAAGTTGGGCTGAATCTTATTCATAAAACTTTCTTTGATTTGTCTATGTATTTTCCAATTTTTCTAGCTTTGCTAAGTTATGATTAACAAATAAAAATTGCACATATGTAACATCACAACTTGATGTTCTAACATATGTACAAATTATGAAATAAATACAACCAAGCTAATTTTAAAATTCATGATATCACAGTCAATTCTTTCCCAAATTAAGATAGGAACTTATATTAAGAGAAGACCAATGTGGGATCACAGGACAAGGCTACTTCATAATCCTATATCTTTTCAAAAAGAAGTACTCTGAATGTCATCTCCCCTTATTTACCTATCTCCATGTCCTACTGATTCCTGTATTGTACACTGGTGATACAAATCACCCAATCTCACTCCTGGGTCTGCTACTTTCTTCCAGTCAAGCTTTTTCTTCCTCAGAGGTTTTTTTTTTGTTTTGTTTTGTTTTTTGTTTTTTGTTTTTAAATCTTTGTGTTCCTTCTGCCAGCAATGTTTTTCTCCCTTCATAATGTAGTTCTCTATGTAAGCATACATCTCTTCACTACCATGTTTGCCTACCCCAAGACCATTGCTTATTGTGAGAAAAATTTTAAAAATCTAATCTTACTATGTATGTCATCTACCAATGATATAAACAGACTGTGTGAATGTTGCTCACAGCTTTGTTCCCAACATTCAGAATAGTTCTGGGTGCATAAAGGCACTCAAAGAAGCTATAAATGAGTAAATGAAGAGGAAGGAGCTAATGAGATATTTGAGGATCTTTGCTTCAGGCAGGCACACTTGATTTGCACTTTGGTGAGTTTATGCAGTTTCTAACATCTGTGCAGTAAGAGGTCTACGATCTGTTCTGTTCTACCTTTGATTTGCTGTGAGTACAGTGTCCTGTGTCTCCTTCCTTTGGACTTGAAAGTTATATTTGTTCCATTTGGCACCTGAGTATTATTTCTGATACAATAGTGAAACCAGTAATTAGATTAGTCACTTTACTCCTTTAATCTCCCTCATACACAGGTCTTACCTTTCCAAGGTACTCTTTTGGGAAGAACACTTTTGTCCCTCTGGGCTCTCTCTCTCTCTCTCTCTCTCTCTCTCTCTCTCTCTCTCTCTCTGCTCTCCCCCTCTCTCTTTTCCCATTTCCCTACTGACAAACATATAATGAGAATCCAGTTTGAAAGAACACTGAGAACATTAGCAAGTTCCCTTAAACTTTACCACACCATGTCAGGTAGGTGACACCATTCTTCCCCAGTTTCTTGAATGGCTTGTTCACCAAAAGTTGGAGTCAGTATTCCAATCTATATGTTCTGATTCATAGCTGATGGTGACTTCTCTAAACAAAAGCAAATGTTTAGCACTTAGGCACAAGGTCTATCTTGTTACAGTCAGAACAGTGGCTATATCATAAGAACATGAACACATGTTTTAACTTCCAAAGGTAATTTGAGAACCTGCTAGATAGAATTTTACATATTGGACAACTCAAGTACAAGTTCATATCCACTTTAATGCTTAATTTTTTTTGGCTAACTGTATTCATATGAACCCAATAGAAAACTTCAGTTTTAGGATTATAAATTCAAGGCCAATCCTGTAGGGATTGGAACAAGCAGAGAACACTTGGATATTTTCAGTACTGACTGAACTTTTGGTGTCTGCTTTAGTTTTCCTAGTTATCTTAGTACAGCAATAAAAGCACCAGGGTAGGGTCTGCTGTGCTTCCATGATCCCTTGGAAAGGAGGTCTCTGTCACCAGTGCTACCTCAACAATGTGAGTGCAGGGTAAAGCTTATTTGCACAGCTGGACACACATCAAGAGAAAGACTGATGGAGAATGAATCCTTCAAAGTTGTAGAGGTATAAGAAAAAAAAAGTGTGTGTCCTAATTTGTAAGGACAGTATTAGATTATGATTTTAAAGAATTTAGTATCGGGCTGGGGATGTGGCTCAAGCGGTAGCGCGCTCGTCTGGCATGCGTGAGGCCCGGGTTCGATCCTCAGCACCACATACCAACAAAGATGTTGTGTCCGCCGAGAACTAAAAAATAAATATTAAAAAATTCTCTCTCTCTCTCTCTCTCTCTCTCCTCTCTCACTCTCTCTTTAAAAAAAAAAGAATTTAGTATCATTTTGTTTGGTGTTTTGATTATCAGAGATTTTTTCATAGGGGAGATTTTTGCCTTTCCGTACCATTTACTCACTGAGCTTTTATCAGCAAGCTGTCGATAGGCCAAATAACCTTTTTTTTTGTGTGTGCAATGTTTTCAGAGATTTTCTCTTTGTCTTCTGAGTAAAACTATGTCCACATAGCAAAAAATGAAAGAAGCAACAGAAATTGGTGAATGTTTTTCTGCACAAAGCATGAAGAGAATACCAAAAAAAAAGTGCAATTCCAGAACCAATTACACACTTTGCAAAAGAGATTCACAACTAATTTTGATAGAAAGTCACAACATTTCAAAATATTAATATGAATAGCTAAGAAAGAAATAAGGCTATAAATGTTATAGAATCCTATATATTAAGTGTATCATCACTTTTAGTTAAGTGAAGCATATTTTAATATTGTCAAATTCATTATTTTACTTACAGGTAAAGAAAAAACAGTATCATTGAATCAGAAAATAATGGATAGGAAAACATTTTAAACATCATGAAGCCTGGTAATGGTTGAATAAATACACTCTGTGTGCGAGGTCATTTGCCACATCTTAAAATTCCATTCAAGACCTGTTCTCGGGACCTCTGCATGTGCTTCCTCCCAGCTAGATGCTCTTGTCCTCAATATCAGCTTGGCTCACTACCTTGCCTCCTAGAAACCTTTGTCCAACTGTTTCTTTTCAGCAAAGTCACCCTGCTTTGATTAAAAACTGCAATCTTAACCTCTGCCCCAGAGCTTTAGCCCCTTTTATTTTCTTGGAAGCATTTACCACTATCTAACAAAAAAATGCAATCTTTATCTTCTAGCTTTTCCAAGTAGCATATAAAGAAGACAAAGTTCTTGTCTGATTTTTATTACTGTATCCTTAGCACAGAAGAAATACCTGGCACATAGTGGGCAATATGATTTTGTCCTGAAGTTCCATGCTACCTGTGGTTATGACATCAGAATATGATTAAAAAATGTTTTCCTAGAAAAAAATAATGCTTGTAATTCCCTTAGAGGAAATTAATCAAGGAATGCTTACTGCTAGTTTTAAATTTATCAGAAAGCAGTTATCTAAAGAATAGTTATCAATTAATAGAAGTTAGTTCACTTCATAACAGTAGTCTCATGTATTTTGGTAGGTTATATTATAATGAGATGGTGTGGAAGAAGCAACCTATGCTGTGTTCAGTAGATAACAAATCATTCCCTGGTGTCTGTTTCTGTTCCCTTGATAGAAGTCAACATAGTAGCTGAGATTAATATTTATGTGATTTTTTGAGAATGCTGTATATTCTTTAAATAGTATGTGAGAGAAAAAGAAATGTTTGCAAAATTATGTTTCCTTCTTCTGTCCCGAAATACATAAATGACTACTATCCATGTGATTTTCCAACTTTGTCAATAGAGAGAATAATACTATCAAAAGAAAAAATTTTGTTGCTGATATTATTATAGCCACAGTATACCAAACATTAAACTGCTGTGTTTCTTTAAGATGAAACTTGAACTCTCAAGTTGTCTATCTGGTGATGAAGAGGAAGAGATGCTGAATCTAAAAGCTGTTAGACAACAGAGAAACTCACATTTAGAATTAACCTTAGTGTGTTCTTTGGCTTGGAAACTTACTTTTCACTTAATAAACAGTTCTGAAACAAACCGTTCTCTGAAGATTTTATCCAATGTATAATGCTTATGTTTAAAAGTAACCTTGATAAACCTGGGTTGTTCTCTGCACTTTCAAAATAGGCAACAAAACCCTGTTGGAGCTCCCAAATTCAAGAGACTCCAGCTATGACAATCAGAAAGAGAAATCATAGTAATCAAAGGGGGATAATAGGTTTCCAGATGATGCTCTCAGATGTATTTATTTCGTTGTTCCCTAATCGAAAAAGGAGTTCAGGGCCAGAACTACAGGAAGAGTTCCAAACATTCTAAACCTCTACATTATGCGCACACACATATGCATATACACATACTTGCAATACTAAATCAACCAGAAATTTCCTACTCTTCCCTGCTTAGAATCTTACAACTATAGTCCCCGAAGATTATGATTTGCTTTCCTACTTAAAGTGGACTATTCAATTTGATGCAATTTTTATTTCTCAGCTTCTTTATAAATAATTGCCCCAAACATAAACAGGTTTTATATTTGGGGCAGTTATTTATTTTATGTTTGGGGATGAAAGCAAGTCACATAAAAAGGCTTTTAGCGGCCTCTGGTATGAAAGCAGGTCCCTGACATTTTGCTGATAAACTAATTGATGACACTATTTTAAAAATAATTTAATTTACAGAAATGGCAATTTAGACCAAACACCCACCCTTGTTTACATAATTCACTGATGACAAAATAATCTACTTCACTAATAAGGTTTAGAATTTAAATATTAAATCATTAGTCATAAACAAGAGGTTGATTAAAAATATAATTTACTTTAATGAGATTATTTCCCCTGGATTTCTTTTGTCTTCCTCCTCCTTCTCTTCTTCCTCCTTCTCCTAGCCTTCATCTGTCATTACCTTTATGTACGAACCTAAGATACTTACTTTACCAAGTTTCAATTTATGCCTCTAAAATATAGTTTTAACTCTGCAGAGCTGTTGATAGGATTAAAGATGTATGCTGAGTACCTTGTGAATTGCCAGACACACAGTAGGTCCTCAGTAAATGGTTGTTATGACATTTCTGGTGGGACTACAAATTGGTGAAACCACTATGGAAAGCAATATGAAGATTCCTCAGAAAACCTGTAATGGAACCACCATTTGACCCAGTTATCCTATTCCTCAGTATATACTCAAAGGACTTAAAATCAGCATACTATAGTGATGCTGCCACATCAATGTTTAAAGCAGCTCAATTCACAATCGCCAAACTGTGGAACCAGCCTCGGTGCCCTTCAACAGATGAATGGATAAAGACAATGTGGTGCATATACACAATGGAAGATTACTTAGCCATAAGAGAAATGAAATTATGTCATTTGCTGGTAAATGGGTGGATCTACAGAACATCTTGCTAAGTGAAATAAGCCAATTCCCAAAACCAAAGACCAGATGTTCTCTCTATTATGCAGATGCTAACTGAGAATAAGTGGGGTGAGGGCTACAGAAGAATAGAAGTATTTTGGATTAGACAAAGGGTAATGAAGGAAAGGGAAGGGGATTGGGAACAGGAAAGAAAGCAGAATGAATCAGACATTACTTTCCTATGTTCATATATGAATGCATGACCAACGTAATTCACATCATGGCCCTAAACTTAAATGAAAATTCTGTTGTTGTGACAGTTAAGGTGTGACTGGTGCAGATTCTATGGGAAGAAGTAGTAGTTCAATTAACATTGTGTAGATCACATAAGGATATATGATCAAGGGGAAGATGCTTTTTATCACTTATCAATAATATGGAGTTATATGAAAGAACCTTCCTGCTTTGCAATGGAAGATAACAATAATACAAAACTACACAAACTCACAGAGAGACTGTAACAGCAATTTTTGGCTTTGGCGATTATATTTCTTATGTTAAAAAGAAATACCAACCAAAGATCTTAGTTAGTACAAATATTACAAAGTAATATTCCTTTATATGTCTTCCCTAACAAAATTTCTTGTATCTAAAAGCTTTTATTTTCTCCAAAAACTACCTTTTTAAAACTTTTTAAGTTATAAATGATGATAATTCATGAAACAAGCTATGAAGATAGTTTGGTTGGTTGCTTTGGTTCTTAAATTTACCACTTGTGATAGTCAACAGGCAAAGAGATGATGCAATCTGGAACTGATTCTTCATCTCTAAAGCACCAATAATGCCTTTGAGTTATGCATGCAATAAGAAGACAACACCTCTAATGCAATCTGTTGTATGCATTATTTACATCCTCAACTGCATTAGTAAGGAATATGAGCAGTCAGGGAAAAATCAATGGAGCCTTGCTTGCTCATCTGTCCCATTGGTATTGTTGCTGCACGTTACAACATCTACCAGGCATCTTCCCTGATGAAGTAGTATTGTGCTTTCAGACTCTCAGCGTGTATATTCATTCCACTCTCTTCACACTTTTAGTTCATTGGTCTGTCCCAAATCAGATGTTGAAGACAAAGTGTAGCCTTTTATCTACCTGGTTGTCCAGAGGCCAGTTAAAGAAATTATTCCACTACCATTACTTTCTTTTCCATCTCATCGACTATTTCTTCAAACAGTAATGAGTTCTTTTATTTTTAATCAAATGTAATTTTATTATTAAGCCATTTGCATTAACCATTGAGAAATTTGGGCTCAGTTCAACTTACAACTTAGCCCAATATGTGCTCTTATCCTTTTGGAAAATTAGCATTTAGAAAGGCTTGTTTTATCTCTGGTATTATCCCATGCATGCATATTCAGCAGTGTGGAATGAGAAACACAAGTCCATGTGGCAGGACATGCAGTCTACCAGGGTCACTCTGGGAGTAGTGTAGATAAGATGTGGCTTATGGAAATAGGAACAAATGAAAATCTTTTTTTTTTTTAAGAAAACTAAGTATGATCCTCATTAGATCATATAACTTTTCTATTTTAATAGAACAGTGTGATTTTGTTTGTCTTTCATCTTGGTCAAGATTAGCTCTTACTATAACCACAAATTGGTTAGGACCCACTGTATTTTGGTAAAAGATTCTGCTAAACATTTTTAGAGTTCTGACATGAAAGTCCTTTCTCTTCCTTTATTTTCTCAACTTGAAAATACAATTGGAGATGATTAAAGTAATGTCAAATTTAATGGTTGTCAATAACCAGGTACCGTGAAAATATAAACTCACCAAAGTTTTGTTTTTTTGGTAACTTTTACTCAAAAGTTAGAGATTAAGAAACATTTGTTATAAATATGCCTACAACAAAATAGTTTTTTTTTTTCAGTACAAATGTATAGATAATAAAGAAAGGATTTTTTGAGAATACAAGAAAAAATAGGAAACTGAAATGGGGTATTGAATCCAATTTTTCTATTGGGTTTTAATTTTAAATTGGGGATAAGCTCTTGAGGCAATGTTTCTAAAGTTCCTGGTGCCTAAACACTGTCTAGGATCCTTGTTAAAATCCATCTCCTCAGACTTACCCACAGAAATTCTGATTTGACAGCTGAGGTGGATGTGTACATGTGAGGGTCTGCGGCTAAAAGGCAAGATCCTATGCTGGTCCTTTAGGTGCAATCATGGCACCTTTTTTGACATTTCTAAATTAAAATCTACTATGCTAAGATTTTGGGGGTACATTCCTTTATTTAATCCTGACGGCGAGGGCAACTGTACAATCAGCATCACTTTTTAACAAAATGAGGTCTCTAGGGTTGAAAGAAGGCATATCACCTGCCCAAGATCACAACGTGAGTTAAAGGGGGCAAATCCACGATCACCAACCATTACATAAGCATTTGCTGCTACTTCAGAATGGAAAAGAGTTTCCAGCCTGTCTTCCTATCACTCAAAATTCATTTAGGAAGCAGCAACAGATCAGAGGCAGTACTATTATGAGGGCTTTTGTGTGTGGTGGTGGGGTGGCTGGTGACCCTTCTGCTTCCCAGAACGGTAAGATTAGTGTACATGTTACAAGGAAACTTCTAGCAACCTCTCTAATGGCCCTTAGGAAGCAACAGTTGTGATCCCCAGCAGCATTTCTTTTAAAAAAAAAAAAAAATTTTTTTTAGTTGTTGATGGGCCTTTATTTTATTTATTTGTATGTGGAGCTGAGAATCGAACCCAGTGCCTCACGCATGCTAGGCAAGCGCATTACCACTGAGTCACAACTCCAGTCCCCCCAGCAGCATTTCTAACTAAACATACATAATGGCTGAACAGAGAGGGGGAAAAGGAACAAAGGAAGAAGAGGCGGGTAAGGAGAAAGAGAATGTGAGCATGAATGTTTTTATGCATTTATACAAGCATGGGGTGGGGGAGAAATGGGTGGCATCATTCAATTAAGGAGAAAGAGGAGTCAAAGTGATAAATGAGAGATATAGAAAGAAAGCAGATTTTAAATTCCATAAAGGTCAACATAACTGAGCATTTATGCTTTTATGCTTCCCAGAAACATTCTGTGCGTAAAAAAGTATTACATCATGCAAAATTTTATGATAAATAACTTTTGTAATGTTTATGGAAGTTGTTTTTCAAATTATTTATGAAAGTTTAGATTGTATGGTATAAGTATACTTCAAAAATATTTTAAATTTTATTCTTATCAGAAGGTAACTAACTCTATTTCTCATATCCTCAAAGGATAATCTATTTACCAGTAATGAGCCAAACCTATTTAACTATGATGGAAAGGTACTATTTACATTTGGTGTTATTAGACTAACTTCTTTACCGTAAGGGCTGGAAAAAACTAAAATGTGCTTAAGGCGGTAGTTTTTGAGATTCTTTCATTCCTCTTTTCCTGTCTACTTTCCTTCTTCCTTCCTTTTCTCCCTCTCTCCATCCTTCCTTCTTTATATTCCTCCCTTAGTCCTGTTCCTTCCTTTCTGGTCAAGGGAATGGGGTTTGTTTGAGGTGAGATAAAGTTGTATATGAAGTCAGAAAAATTCAGGGTCAGGTAACTTGAGGACTTGGGGATATCAGGGAGCAGTTAGCACTGTTGTGTGATTATGCAGATGAAAAAAAAAAGAGCCTCAAAGATGCAAAACTAGCTCCCCTTTTATCCCCATCTCTTAGGCAAATCAGCAGATGAAAAAGTAGAACCTAGTTATTCCAGCTTTTAATCCACTGGATTTTCCTAAATACTTGATTTTGTCCCTAACAGCTACCCCACCCAGAGGAAAAAGGTGCACACTTGGGGTTCCACTGACGCTTCTTGCAGAATTAGGCTTCTTTCATTTCAGCATAGGATCTAAAACCTGATAAAAGAGAGAAGCTTCAGGGAACTGGTCTGGGAGATGGTGGATGTTGCAGACAGTCTCCAAATAAGTAACTGAGATGTTCTGCTTAAAACACATTTAAAGACAATTTTTTTCTTTTCAGTTTTATTCTCTCTTTTTCTTCAATAAAGACAGTCGGCAGTTGTCTTTTTCTCAAGCTTGGTTTCCCAAGTGAACTGAACATCCCTAAGCAATAAAATCTCACTCTACCAAATAATGAAAAATAGATAATGGCAAAAAAATATTTCAAAAAAGTAATGTGTTCTACTTCAGGAAGTTATTTTTCAAGGACAGCTAATCAATTCGATTAGTGAGTTTTGATTTGAAAATGTTACTGTTCTATGGTAAGGTAGTAGTCTTTCCTACTCAGGATAGGGACTCCAAAGCCATAAAGCATAGAAAATTAGGACAACCCCTTATTTCTAGTTCTCCTAGGGAACTCAGAAAAAGATGAAAAAATAAAAGATAAAGAAACTTCAGTTTATTCTCCTCTTACTATTCTCACACAATTATGTACCTGAACAAATACCTTTGCTGCAGAAAGAATGTTTATATCCTTTTTTTTTTTTTTGAAGTCCAAAAAACTTTTACACTTCTCTTAACAAATACAATAACTTACCTAAGGGAAGAAGCTTTCTTGTTATATCTGGGGGAAAAAAAAACAGAACACCAAGACTTGGGCATTAAAGAGTATAATACGGATCATAAAGAGAAGTACTATCAGAGCCTTGGTCTGAAGGCACAACTCCTTACCATTCATGAATTTAATAAAGCCCCGTTCTCTGAAGACCCACATTATGTATCCCAGCGCAAGCCTAGGCACCTATAGTTCAGTAATGAATGTGGTATTCCCCTTCTATTTAGAAAGTATTCATTCTAGTGGAGGAAGAAACATTGGTAGACAATAAGACAAAACTGTACAAGAAATTCACCAAGTGCTACTGACCTTCTGAGGAAGGTTCAGGGGTACCTCTTGGAAGGCTTCCTAGAAGGGCTGATTCTAAGTGAATCTCAAAAGATTATTAAATTTAAAAAATTACCAGAATTTAGTAAAGAGGACAGAGAAGAATACTTGGAGGTCAGGATACAGATGCATCCAGGTGTCAAGTCAAAAGTAACCCATGTAATAAACAGGTAAAAGAATTAAACAGACACTTCTCAAAAGAAATACAAATGACCAAAAAATATATGAAAATATGTTCAATATCCCCAGCAACCAGGGAAATTCAAATCAAACTACAGTGAGATTTTATCTCACTCCAGTCTTAAGGGCAATTATCAAGAATACAAATGATAATAAATGCTAGGGAGGATGTTGGGAGAAAGGTACAATCATATGTTGTTGGTGGGACTGCAGATTAAGGCAACCATTCTGGAAAACAGTATGGAGAATCCTCAAAAATCTAGGAATAAAATCACTATGTGACCCAACTATCCCACTCCTTGGTGTTTATTTAAAAGAACTAAATAAACATTCTACAGTGATACAACCACATCCATATTTATAGCAGTGCAATTCAAAATAGCCAAGTTATGGAATCAGCTCAGGTGCCCGTCAACAGATGAATGGATCAAGAAAATGTGGATATGTACACAATAAAGTTTTACTCAGCCATAAAGAAGAATGACATTGTAGAATTTGCTGGTGAATAGGTAAAACTGGAGAGCATCATACTAAGTAAAATAAGCCAGATTCAGAAAGTCAAGGGTTGAATGTTTTCTCTCATATGCAGAAGCTTGACCACAATAAGGGGAAAAAAAAGAGGAAAAGGAATCCTATGAAAATAGAAAGGGGATCAGGGGAGCAGAGAAAGGGGTTTGAGGGAGGGAGTGAGGAGGCACAGGAAAAGGGAGGAACAGTGGAACGCAATTGTCCAAACTACACTATACACATATATGAATATACTACAGTGAACTTCAACTTTATGTATAATTTATAAAGAACTAATTAAAATGTGTGTGTGTGTGTGTGTGTGTGTGTAGGAAAGTAGGAAAGTAGGAAACACTAGATGCTGGGGAACACAATTTAGCTCTATCTTAAATTATTTCAGGTTGCATTTGTCTAAATCTACTAATGAGAATTGCATGACTAAAGTCAACAAATTACAAACATAAAATAACATAATGAAGACAGTAATGGATTAATTTTATTATTTTTAAAAAGTTCACCTCATTTTTTCTTGGACGATATATTATAAGAGCAGATCTTTTAGTGCCCAATTTGTATACGGACTTTGCTTAAAATCGATCATTTTGTTGAATCATTTAAATTTTGTTTTGCTGAACTCTCATTTTTTCTATCTTTGGATTTCACTTAATTATTTAAGAGCTTAAAAAAAGAAAGAAAAGAAGAGAAAAAGAAAAAGAAAAGAAAGGAATAATGGTGATAAAAGCTGCAGCTACCTTCTTTAGTCTGCAGATAAAATCTCCTACAAATTCTTCTGCTGAGACAGAAGGCAATGTTATATAAACTTCTGGGAACAGTTGTTTAATTATTTTATTTGGCTCTGGAAAAATAATCTAGGTGCTTCCCATGATTTCATGAGCTAGCTATCAAAATGAAGGTGAATTGGAAAAGAGTTGACTATCAAAAATAGCAAAGTAGTAAGAAGTTTAAATCAAAACCATTTTTAACTTATATTTCTTTAATATCACCCAAGATATAATTAGCAGCACTTCCTTCCTTTCAAAATAAGAATTACCAGATTTACAGGATGAATATTTATCAAAGATATAAAATAAGCTATTTTAAAAGTGATTCTAAAATAGAATAAATGAAATTAGGCCAAATACTAAGAATGATTAGCTTATTCAAAAATTTATTTCTCCCTTGTTAATAAAGAAAAAAGATTGATCCCCAAATCCTGGTTGAGGGGAGAATAAAACACACAGTGATCGATTTAAAAGGTAAAGCAAAGATACTATCTTGAAAAGTGAAGTAAAGCTTTTTACTATGGTTTGGTTTCCCCATAGAGGAAAAAAAAGTGCTTCAAATAAGCATTTTGGAATCTTTCATTATTAAACATGGAAAATATTCATCTATGATACAGTTGAAAAAGTCTCATTTATTAATTTTTCTATGATAGAGGAGGTTTTAAATAAAGGTATTGATAGCTCATACCTATCAATGCCACCCTTATAATCTCTAAATATCTCAATTTAAAATTCTCATATAACAAAGCATATAGTGAATGTTTACCTGCCACAGTAAATGGGAAAAAATCCTTCTTATTTAATAACTTATCTATGAAACATGTATCATGTTTTCAGTTGGACCAAAAGTTTCATCCCTTCTCTTAAAAAGTATTCATGAACAAATTCTTAAAATTCACTGCCTGATTAATACATGAGTTATCCTTTTACATCAAATAACTAGCTTACATTATTGGTTCAAGATTACCTTTAATCATCAAAGTTTCAATAGAAGGCAAAAATCAGTTTTAGAGTTCCAATAACAATCTCCTATAATTTTAAAAGAAGCTAAAACTAAAATTTAAATTTCTTCACAAAAGATCTTTTTATCAATCCCAAGTGAGATGTATACACATGAGACCCATAAAAATCTTTGGAGCATGGTATTCAGGGTTGTCACTGTGAAGCATATTGGCTGCAAGCTAAGTACCCATTATGTGGGTGTGAATCTTTGTAATAAATTATTAATAGTGATGGCAGAAGTAATGCTCACTGGGAAATGCAAACTTCAAAATAAAGAGAGGGTAATGGGGTGTGTTGGTATTTAAGGGGGCACTTATTAAAGTACACAGTTGTAAATTGTGATACTATTTTTCAAATGCCTAAATTTGGACATGTATTCTTAATAAAGGTTGTTAAGAGTCCTCCGACTCACTCCGTAATTAACCCCAACATATGCTTCTCAATAGAAAACACATATTTAGATTATATTATCATTTAGGTTTGGAAAATAATTCCAAAATTTGAACACTGAACTGATATTAGATTCTTTGACATGATTAGTTTGAGGTTCATGTTTCAATCACGGTCTTCCCTCCAATTCTTGACACATATGGCACATCTCTATTAGCACTCACAAATATTCTCAGCTATCAGTTTCAGCCACTTTGGAGGAGAATGGACCATATCTTTGAATGCTCAAATATTTTCACATTAAGAATTGGGCTCGGCTACATTGGAAAGATCCTATCTGTTTCAACTGATCACTGCAGTGTTTCCACATTCAATATTATTTACATTTGTTCAGAAGAATTATCTATAAATTAGACCTTGAATGTCTAGCTCTGAGCTTCTAGGAGCCCACACAATAAATTTTACATAAACCATGGGACCTCTTTTAAATAAGACCCATTTCAAATATACCATACTAATCTATCTACCTCTCAAAAATTGATGTTATTTTCATTAAAATAGGAGCAACCTACAATAAGGCAACCTTGAAGAGTAACTGAGACAATGCATCTCTAAAAGTTTAGCTAAGCATTTTTAAGAAAGAGAAAGAGAAATAATGACAAGCGGTACCATGGTTCTCTCAGACAGTAAGTACCTATCTCAGAAGGATCTCCCTTTGGCATTTATATTAATAATAAAAATTTTTAATAGAGCTTCCATAAGAAAACCAATTTTAAAAAAGAAAATAATAAAAGACAAAGCATAGCATTAGATAAAACCTTGTTTAGAAAATGACTTCCTTAATAAAACGACTTTTCCCCCCAATCTAGACATGAAAATGTCTCTCTAAATATAATTGGGATAAGATAAAAATGTTTAAATGGTTAGTGACTAAGGAAACCATACTTCTGCATGCTCATGTCCAACAAGATAATAACAGCATTTTACAAGTTTCATGTTATTTAGATTCTAACAGAGACCTAGTCATCACAGATGCTCATGGAATTCATATTTATTTGACGATACATAAGAAGGAAAAGGAATATCACTGAAGGTGACACAATTCCAATTCAGCAATTCTGATAAAATTGACAATTGAATTTTGTGACTGTGAAATAGATGAGCGATGAGCCTGGACAAAAGCAATTACAAAAGCAAAACCTGCTTGAAGGGACATTACTCTTTCACTAACCAATAGTTCCAAAAATTCTCTTAAAGGGCCTTGGTCAGGGTGCTTTTCCCTTATCAGAAAAATTAAAATGGCATTTCCCTGAAAAATGTCAATAAGGCCACTTGGCATGAACTTTATCACCCTACTCTTCAGATACTGACACCTTGTCAGTGAGGGAACACAAGTGAATGACAATCCTTCAGTCAAAATCAGCTTAATTGTGTTGTAAGAAAATATTAAAAGGAGAAATGCAGCATTTTAAGTAGGATAATCTAATTTTCAAAATAGTTCTTAAGTTTAAGAACATTGCAGATTTTTTTTTTCTGAACCGCAACAGTTCTTTTAAAACTCTGATATAGATTAAGTAGTAAACCCATTGCAACTAGTAGCTAAGTCATTACTATAAACCAGAGATGCCACAGCAGACACATTAAGTTTAGTAAACAAGGGAGGGAAAGGGAGTGAGAAGGGAAATTGCATGGAAATGGAAGGCGATCCTCAGGGTTATACAAAATGTCATATAAGAGGAAAGGAGGGGTAAGACAAGTTAATACAAATGGAAGAAATGATTTACAGTAGAAGGGGTAGAGAGAGAAAAGGGGAGGGGAGGGGAGGGGAGGGGGGATAGAAGAGAATAGGACAGACAGCAGAATACATCAGAATCTAGAAAGGCAATATGTCAATCAATGGAAGGGAAACTGATGTGATACAGCAATCTGTATACGGGGTAAAAGCGGGAGTTCATAATCCACTTGAATCAAACCGTGTAATATGATGTATTAAGAACTATGTAATGTTATGAACGACCAATAAAAATAAAAAAAAATTAAAAAAAAAAGCAAAAAAAAAAAAAGTTTAGTAAACAATATATATCTGTTTAGGCAAGGGTATTATTAGTGAAGTCCAAAATGATGCTCTACTTTAACAAACTTGGTGACCCAAGGCCTGAGAGACAAGGAAGAACCACATATGTCATGATCATTCTTGGCTGAAACCAAGCAATAAAAGGAATCTGTAGCACATCTCTTAACCAAATTATTGGATGAAATTGTTCTTACTTCTTAAAAATCAAACTCAGTAAGTTTACAATCAGGCAAAATTAAAGCAAAAAGCAAACATTTTGAGAAGATGTGTTATTTTAGGTGCAAGTATCAGTCTTATGAAAGAGCTAAACCAATGAATTCTTATAGTTAATGTTAACCAAAGAACTTAACTTCTGGAAATCTGTCCAAAGTTGAACATTCAGTTTTGATACATGTTAAAATCACTCTAAAGCCAGTAGACCTAAATAGAAACTAAAGTAGATAAATCAAATACCTCAAAATATAAAGTAGAATACCAAGAGGCTTTAGAGATAGTTTGTTTTGTAATCACAAAATTAAAAAAATATCTATTGAGAATATCAGACACATAGTAGATACCCGGAGTTTAAGTAAACACTGAGAAAACACTGAACCATAAAAGAAGACAGAGGATAATAGAAAAGCCATAACTTATTCACTAATGATTTCTGATTAGTTAGCATTTAAGATTTTTTTCTTTAACATAAATCTTAATAGCATGCAACTTTTCTGGTTCATGACATGCCAAACTTCTAAGGAACAAATGAAAACTGTGATAGAGATTTGCAAAATTTTGTAGAAATCTATTATAATAAATGGAGGTGATTAATGTAGACAGATTTATAGAGACTCAAACAAATAAATCTAACTTTGAGTTTTTAAAAAGATGGGCTCTGAATTAGGAGTTAAGATGTGGATAGAATATGTTCAATTTTATGGATACAAGAGTTCTTTGTGCTGCTAGGCCTAAAAAGCTAGCAATATGCAGGTTATTATCATGGGGGCAATGGAGAGAACACTGCCTTAACTTGCAGGTAGCTGTAGGGTAATTAGTTCCTGGAACATTGTGTCTTTTTCTGGACACTGCTCTTCCAGAAAGGTAGGGTGGAACTGAAAACAATTTAGACAGAGCAGATCATCACGAAAGTAGAACATTTGGGAGTTCATAACCCACCTGAATCAAACTGTGAAATATGATGTATCAAGAACTATGTAATGTTTTGAACGACCAACAAAAAAAAAAAAAAAAAGAATAAATATTAAGAAATCAACGTCTTTGGATCTGGCAAATTAAAAAGCTAATTAAAAAGCTAAGATATATAAGAGTAAATTCAGCTTAATCAAGATGTGAATTATAAGGAAAAATAATTCATCACCAAATTTGAGGTGACAGTCCTTGATCTCATAAAGTAGAAAAACTAGAAATAGAATTATAAAGGAAATGATAATAACACATGAAAATTTTTAAAAATTATGAAGTTTTAAAATTCAAGATGCAATACAAGATGTATTGACAGGTTTTAGGGTCTATTGAAATTGACAGGTGAAAAAATTTTAGTAGATTGATAAGATAAATGAGACGTATCTTGACCTTATAAAGACTGACTTTAAAAGAGACTTTTCCCTCATGAAATACCACTTGGAATTGTTATTAAAAACTGATTGCTATAAGGATCTGTGACCAATCTAAGTCCATCATGAGACAATCCAGTCAACAAAATTTGTTGTGGCCTATAACCATCAAAGTTAATTCTTCCAGTTGGCTGTACTATAAATTCCACAAATACAGCCTCTTTTATTTATTATTACACCCATAAATGTTAGGTTGAACCATATGAATTTTCTGATGTTCAACCACATTTGAGTTCAAAAATTTGCAACATTAGTGGTTCAACCTAAGAGTAAAAATTCAGTCTTCTACTATTTTAAATATACTGAACAAGTGAATAAATTAATCTAGATGTTTTAGCTAAGATCTTATAGATCTTATAACTAAAAATTCTCAATAGTAGGGAAATTCTCTTGCAAATGTAAACATTATCCTATGTTCTGCTGCCCTGCTTTGATCTCACTGAATATTTTTTGAATATTTAAAGTTTTCCATATATATAATTTATTCCATGCCTATTTGTACATCCTGTGATGAATATAAAACAAATCTGGAACACGGACCTTGTTCTCAGGGTAGTGTCTGCCCTATCAGTAGAGATAAACATCCAAATTAAATGGTATCAGTCATAAACTGGCACTCGGGTGGGACCGAACTAGGGAATGATCAGTTTGGGTTGAACAGACTAATTGAACTTTCATGAAAAAGACTTGAGCTTATCATCATCTCCATGTAAAATATTTAGGGACAGTTTAAGAATTTTTACATGCAAGATTGTAGAAGGAATGATCAAGTATGTGGGGAGTGGTCCTGAAGTCATTCTAGTCATAAGAGTTTTGTCTTGGAAAGTCAAGGAGAAAACTTGGGATAAATACAATGGGATTTCTGTTTAAGGGACTGAATTCTATGTTTAGGGTATAAAATGCATTCATCATGCATAAGAAACCCCAGAAGTTTATGAGCACATAGAAAACCATTGGAGGTTTTTATACAAGAAGTAAATTGGAGTTTAAACATGATTCATTCAAATGATCAAAAGAATAGACCAAAATAGACCATTGTGGGAGAAAGACGATGCAAAACGGCTGAAGGATATCTTTGGGAAGTTCAAGTGAAATTGAGGTGCTCCAGAATCTAGTGGACAGATTTCCATCGTGCGAAGTTCGGCTCTGAGAGCTCCATTTCCCCGCACGGAGGGTCGCATAGCCTGACAGGCGATCGCCCCGCGGCTGGAGTCTGTGGCGCGCGCCGGGGAGCGGCAGGGTGCCGGAGCGGGGGAACAGAGATACGGATCCGGGGGGGCTCCCGCCAGTGGTACATCGGAGCCCTTAGCGCTGAGTTCCGGCTTTGAAACAGAGGAGAGAAGAGGCCCAGTTTGGCTCCAGACACCGGTCGGACCACAGTGGAGAACAGCAGCCGCCATTTCGGAGAGATGATGTAATCATCCCCGTGTTCTACTGATCTCAGCCCATTCAACTACGAACAGGTGATAACAGGCTGGTATTTGCCTGCTTCTAGCAGACAGATTTTCTGCTCAGGCTCGGGGCGGGGGTTCTTGTGGAGAATACTCCTAGAGGCTCGTGCCTGGCAAGGCGAGCGCCGGGCACTGAGCAGCTGGTTTCGGGTTCCCGGGGCTAACCTGGCCCAGGTCTGAGGAAACTGCGGAGACTGCCGGCGGAGGCCAGCTCCAAGTGGAGCGTGCGCTGAGCTTGGGGCGACTGGGTTCTGACTCCCGGAACAGTTTTGGCCTGGGGCTGGGAAACCCGTGGCGTCGCTCCCTGGAGCCAGCTCCCAGCGGAGAGTGTATCAGATCGGAGAGGCGGGGTTCCGGCTACCTAAGCTGCTTTGGCCCAAGGCTAGGGAACCGGCGGTGACTGCTTCTCAATCAGGGTCCGGCGGGGTGTTGTAGGGACAGAGTGGATCTTCCTCCTGCGCCCAGAGCAGTCCAAGTGACCCGCCGGCGTGGTGCCATGACACCCCAAACGCAGCTGGGGCTGAAGAGAGCAGCCGCCCACGCATAGAATAGGACCAGCGATTCCGCGGCGCAGCAGCCAAGTAACCTCATTTGGAGTAGGGGCTGTGCGGAGCTGCCATCCGAGCAAGCAGGGCAGGCAGACCTGCCGCCAACTGGCAAGACAGGCCAGGTAGCTTGCCAGCGGGGTGGACACGTAACACCGAGGCAGTCGCGTCACACTGGTTGGAGTGGGGGTGGAGCAGGGTCGTCGCCCGGGTCCGGAGGGGGCTCAGCAACCCGTTGGAGAGGTAGTTAGGTACCCCCATTGGGAGTGGGGGCTGTGCAGAACTGCGACCCACCGGCCTAGAGGTCTGCCAGCGCGGTAGACTCGTCACACCAATTGGAGCGGGGGGCCCAGCTGAGCCGCCACCCACATCCAGATCAGGACCAACGATCCCAGGGCGTGGTAGTTAAGTTACCACAATTGGAGAGGGGGCAGAGCAAAGCCACCACCCGTGCCCGCAGCGGGGGCAGACCTGCGACCGATCAGCGGGGTAGACAGACCACCATAATTAGAGGAGGAGCACAGCCAATACCCGCCCTGCAAGGGAGACTTCCCAACTATACAAGAGCAACATAAATAAATAGGGGGTAAATTTCAAAAACACAACAGTGGCACCAAGCAGAAAGAAACGTCAGCAGTATGAAAAGACAAGGAAAGAAAGGACCACAAGCAATGCAGGTCAACTCAACTTTAGAAGAGGTAATAGCTGCAACAGATGGAATGTCAGATAAAGACATCAGGATTTATATGCTTCAGATGATCTGGAGTCTCAAGGAAGACATGAGACAGCAAAATCAGACAATGAAAGATCACATTGACAAACAAATCCAGGAAGTAAAAGATGAATTTCACAGGGAGATAGAGGTAATAAAAAACAAACAAATAGAAATTCTAGAAATGCAGGAAGCTATAAACCAACTTAAAAACTCAATTGAGAATACTACCAGCAGAGTAGATCACTTAGAAGAGAGAACATCAGACAATGAAGACAAAGTATTTCAACTGGAAAAGAACATAGACAGCTCAGCAAGTCTGCTAAGAAACCATGAGCAGAACATCCAAGAATTATGGGATAATATCAAAAGACCAAATTTAAGAGTCATTGGGATACAGGAAGGCACAGAGCTCCAAACCAAAGGAATAAAAAGTCTTTTCAGTGAAATAATACGAGAAAACTTCCCAGACTTGAAGAATGAGACAGAATCCCAAATCCTAGAAGCCTACAGGACGCCGAATGTGCAAAATCTTAAGAGATCCACACCTAGACACATTATAATGAAAATGTCCAACATACAGAATAAGGAGAGAATTTTAAAAGCTGCAAGAGAAAGAAAGCAGATTACATTTAGGGGTAAACCAATCAGGATAACAGCTGATCTCTCAACACAGACTCTGAAAGCTAGAAGATCCTGGAATAACATATTTCAAACACTGAAAGAAAATGGGTTCCAACCAAGAATCGTGTATCCGGCGAAATTAAGCTTCAGATTAGAAGATGAAATTAAAACCTTCCACGATAAACAAAAGTTAAAAGAATTCGCAGCTAGAAAACCATCTCTTCAAAAAATCCTTGGCAAAACATTACAGGAAGAGGAAATGGAAAATAACTTTGAAAACCAACAATGGGAGGTAGGACAGTAAAGGGGGGAAAGTAGTCAAAGAGGATAACAAATCAGGTTTAGTAACATCAATAAACAAATATGGATAGAAGAACAAACCATATCTCAATAATAACCCTAAATGTTAATGGCTTAAACTCACCAATTAAGAGACACAGGCTAGTAGAATGGATCAAAAAACAAGACCCAACAATATGCTGTCTACAGGAGACGCATTTGATAGGAAAAGATATACATAGACTGAAGGTGAAAGGTTGGGAAAAATCATATCACTCATATGGACCGCGGAAACAAGCAGGAGTGTCCATACTCATATCTAATAAAATAGATTTCAAGCCAAAGCTAATCAAAAGGGATATAGAAGGACACTTCATACTGCTCAAGGGAACCATACACCAACAAGACATAACAATCATAAATATATATGCCCCAAATAATGGTGCAGCTGTGTTCATCAAGCAAACTCTTCTCAAGTTCAAGAGTCTAATAGACCAACATACAATAATCATGGGAGACTTCAACACACCTCTCTCACCACTGGACAGATCTTCCAAACAAAAGTTAAATAAGGAAACTATAGAACTCAATAACACAATTAACAACCTAGACTTAATTGACATATATAGACTATACCACCCAACATCAAGTAGCTACACTTTTTTCTCAGCAGCACATGGAACCTTCTCAAAAATAGACCATATACTATGTCACAGGGCAACTCTTAGACAATACAAAGGGGTAGAGATAATACCATGCATCTTATCTGATCATAATGGAATGAAACTGAAAATCAATGATAAAAGAAGAAAGGAAAAATCAAGCATCACCTGGAGAATGAACAATAGGTTGCTGAGTGATCAATGGGTTTTAGAAGACATCAAGGAGGAAATTAAAAAATACCTAGAGTTAAATGAAAACACAGACACAACATATCGGAATCTATGGGACACATTGAAAGCAGTTCTAAGAGGAAAATTCATTGCTTGGAGTTCATTCCTCAAAAAAAGAAAAAACCAACAAATAAATGATCTCATACTTCATCTCAAAATCCTAGAAAAAGAAGAGCAAAACAACAGCAAAAGAAGTAGAAGGCAAGAAATAATTAAAATCAGAGCTGAAATTAATGAAATTGAAACAAAAGAAACAATTGAAAAAATTGACAAAACTAAAAGCTGGTTCTTTGAAAAAATAAATAAAATTGACAGACCCTTAGCCATGCTAACGAAGAGAAGAAGAGAGAGAACCCAAATTACTAGCATACGGGATGAAAAAGGCAATATCACAACAGACACTTCAGAAATACAGAAGATAATCAGAAATTACTTTGAATCCTTATACTCCAATAAAATAGAAGATACTGAAGGCATAGATAAATTCCTTGAGTCCTATGATCTGCCCAGATTGAGCCAGGAGGATATAGACAACCTAAACAGACCAATAACAATAGAGGAAATAGAAGAAACCATCAAAAGACTACCAACTAAGAAAAGCCCAGGACCGGATGGGTATACAGCAGAGTTTTACAAAACCTTTAAAGAGGAACTAACACCAATACTTTTCAAGCTATTTCAGGAAATAGAAAAAGAGGGAGAACTTCCAAATTCATTCTACGAGGCCAACATCACCCTGATTCCGAAACCAGACAAAGACACGTCAAAGAAGGAAAACTACAGACCAATATCTAATGAACCTTGACGCAAAAATCCTCAATAAAATTCTGGCGAATCGGATTCAAATACATATCAAAAAAATTATACATCATGATCAAGTAGGATTCATCCCTGGGATGCAAGGCTGGTTTAATATACGGAAATCAATAAATGTTATTCACCACATCAACAGACTTAAAAATAAGAACCATATGATCATCTCGATAGATGCAGAAAAAGCTTTCGACAAAGTACAGCATCCCTTTATGTTCAAAACGCTAGAAAAATTAGGGATAACAGGATCATACCTCAACATTGTAAAAGCAATCTATGATAAGCCACAGGCCAGCATCATTCTGAATGGAGAAAAATTGAAGGCATTCCCTCTAAGATCTGGTACAAGACAGGGATGCCCTCTCTCACCACTTCTGTTCAACATAGTCCTCGAAACACTGGCTAGAGCAATTAGACAGACAAAAGAAATTAAAGGCATAAAAATAGGAAAAGAAGAACTTAAATTATCACTATTTGCAGATGATATGATTCTATACCTAGCAGACCCAAAAGGGTCTACAAAGAAGCTATTAGAGCTAATAAATGAATTCAGCAAAGTGGCAGGATATAAGATCAACACGCATAAATCAAAGGCATTCCTGTATATCAGCGACAAATCCTCTGAAACGGAAATGAGGACAACTACTCCATTCACAATATCCCCCCAAAAAATAAAATACTTGGGAATCAACCTAACAAAAGAGGTGAAAGATTTATACAATGAAAATTACAGAACCCTAAAGAAAGACATAGAAGAAGACCTTAGAAGATGGAAAAACATACCCTGCTCATGGATAGGCAGAACTAACATCATCAAAATGGCGATATTACCAAAAGTTCTCTATAAGTTCAATGCAATGCCAATCAAAATCCCAACAGCATATCTTGTAGAAATCGATAAAAGAATCATGAAATTCATATGGAATAATAAAAGACCCAGAATAGCAAAAACAATACTAAGCAGGAAGTGTGAATCAGGCGGTATAGCGATACCAGACTTCAAACTATACTACAGAGCAATAGTAACAAAAACAGCATGGTACTGGTACCAAAACAGGCGGGTGGACCAATGGTACAGAATAGAGGACACAGTAACCAATCCACAAAACTACAACTATCTTATATTTGATAAAGGGGCTAAAAGCATGCAATGGAGGAAGGATAGCATCTTCAACAAATGGTGCTGGGAAAACTGGAAATCCATCTGCACCAAAATGAATCTGAATCCCTTTCTCTCGCCATGCACAAAAGTTAACTCAAAATGGATCAAGGAGCTTGATATTAAATCAGAGACACGGCATCTGATAGAAGAAAAAGTTGGTTATGATCTACACGCTGTGGGATCGGGCTCCAAATTCCTCAATAGGACACCCATAGCGCTAGAGTTAACAAATAGAATCAACAAATGGGACTTACTCAAACTAAAAAGTTTTTTCTCAGCAAAAGAAACAATAAGAGAGATAAACAGGGAGCCTACATCCTGGGAACAAATCTTTACTCCACACACTTCAGATAGAGCCCTAATAACCAGAATATACAAAGAACTCAAAAAATTAGACAATAAGATAACAAATAACCCAATCAATAAATGGGCCAAGGACCTGAACAGACACTTCTCAGAGGAGGACATACAATCAATCAACAAGTACATGAAAAAATGCTCACCATCGCTAGTAGTCAGAGAAATGCAAATCAAAACTACCCTAAGATACCATCTCACTCCAGTAAGTCTGGCAGCCATTAGGAAGTCAAACAACAATAAGTGCTGGAGAGGATGCGGTGAAAAGGGCACTCTTGTTCATTGCTGGTGGGACTGCAAATTGGTGCAGCCAATTTGGAAAGCAGTATGGAGATTTCTCGGAAAGCTGGGAATGGAACCACCATTTGACCCAGCTATTCCCCTTCTCGGTCTATTCCCTAAAGCCCTAACAAGAGCATGCTACAGGGACACTGCTACATCGATGTTCATAGCAGCTCAATTCACGATAGCAAGACTGTGGAACCAGCCTAGATGCCCTTCAATAGATGAATGGATAAAAAAAATGTGGCATTTATATACAATGGAGTATTATTCTGCATTAAAAAATGACAAAATCATAGAATTTGGAGGGAAATGGATGGCATTAGAGCAGATTATGCTAAGTGAAGCTAGTCAATCTTTAAAAAACAAATACCAAATGACTCCTTTGATATAAGGGGAGTTAACAAGGACAGGGTAGGGACGAAGAGCTTGAGAAGAATATTTACATTAAACAGGGATGAGAGGTGGGAGGGAAAGGGAGTGAGAAGGGAAAGTGCATGGAAATGGAAGGCGATCCTCAGGGTTATACAAAATGTCATATAAGAGGAATGGAGGGGTAAGACAAGATAATACAAATGGAAGAAATGATTTACAGTAAAAGGGGTAGAGAGAGAAAAGGGGAGGGGGGAGGGGAGGGAAGGGGAGGGGAGGGGGGATAGTAGAGAATAGGACAGACAGCAGAATACATCAGACACTAGAAAGGCAATATGTCAATCAATGGAAGGGTAACTGATGTGATACAGCAATTTGTATACGGGGTAAAAGGGGGAGTTCATAATCCACTTGAATCAAACCGTGTAATATGATGTATTAAGAACTATGTAATGTTATGAACGACCAATAAAAAAAAAAAAAAGAAAAAAAAAAAAGAAATGGAATATGAGCTGAGCATTAAAATACAGAAAAAAAAAAATAGACCATTGTATAGGATTGTCTTGATTTAAATAAAGAGCATTTACATTTTCATATCAGTATTTAAGGCAAGTTTAGAAAATATACACACATTTAAAAGTATTATGTAGAGAAGAGAGCAAACTATGTTAAAACTCAGTAAAAATTTAGTTAACTAACATTTTTGAACTAAAAAATAAAATTTCAATACTCTTAGCCCATTTCTTTAACTGAACGTCAATGATGATTGCTTACTCAACTCAAAACAAATATTTTGTGTTTATATACACAGCATACAATATTATAAAAATGTTTATGCCTATTTCTACCTTTTCATTGAACTTGTGCTACTTCTTTCAATTCTTATTTCTTATTAACTGCATACACATATTTATATTTTAAAACAAACTTGTAAATTATTTGGTAAGAAATAGAAATAACAGTCATGAAATATATTGGTGAAGGTTTAAGGAGAAAAATTATCTGTGGACAGAGAGTATAGAATGGTTTAACTGCTGAGTTTCTGAGCTATATACACAGGCTTCAATTAAAAACTTATTTTGAGGAAAATGGGAGCCAGGCAGCTGAACCCTTCTGCTGTACTAATATGGGGTCAGGGAAGACTCTAAGAAAAGAAATCAATATTGAAATCTCATGTTGATTTGGGAAATTAAAGTTCATTACAAAGTCAATTTTTTTGTAACCATTTATTGATTGATTTTCTATTTCTCACATTAAGAGTATATGTTGTTGGTGATATTTAATAATATAGTAAATGTAGCTAAAAAGAAACTCTTTGTACATATAATTGGAAAATGCAAGCCTAATAATAGTTCCTTTAATATAATTTTTTATGGCTGATCTTATTACATAGATATTCATTATGGCAACAACATAATGAAAGAATTCAAATGAATTATTTTTGCTCTGTGTTTCTGTTTAAATTTTAAGCTTGTCCCGACTTATGTTAAGGCATATAATTCCTCTACATATTTTAATTCTATGCCCAGGAAGGTCCCTACACCAAGGCCTGCCACACAGCAAAAGAACTGCCTATTAACAGAGTAATGAAGAGCCATTCCTGCAATCTCCAGGAAATCACAAGCTCTCAGAAGGGAAAACTCATTACTATTACCAGGGCAAGATACAGTAACCTCTTGTGTAACTTAATAGAGAATTAAAAAAAAAACAATTCAAGTATAGGGGGATTTAGTTCCATGGAAATTATGAATCCATCATTATCCATCAAAGCAGATCATGGGGGAGCATTTATATTTCAAGTTAATTATTTACTATAGTCTTTCCCATCGAGTTTCTGTAGCACTTGTAAGTATATTATATTAAGTAAATATAAGTAGTATCTCTAATAGAAAATATATACAAATAAAGGCTATAAAACTAAGACCACAAGTAGAATAGTCTTGAAAGTCAACAAAGTTGGTAGCAGGTTTTTTTTAGCTAAGATGCCACCTGCGAAAATGTTGGTAGCATCCATGTAAGTTCTATTTATAAAAGGTAGAGTAGGGAAGAAAACACTGAGACCCACTACTCTACTTGTAAGATCACCTATCTGCATGTGGGTGCTATTATTTTCTTTGTAGCCTAAGGTTACAGTTTCCAAATATTATCCCCACACTGTTAAATATAAAACCTGAGTCAGTTAAAAGGCTATTAACCAAACCTTGCTAGGTCTTTATGAAAATTTTTAATCATTTACAAAAATAGAGAAGTTTCATTTACTGCATTCACTTCACAGCCCTACCTTTCTAGGTTTTAAACTCTGTTGTCTCAAAGATGTTAGGAATTGGTTCCATGTTTAGATATTCATCAACTTGACAACTATGTTGTATCTTCATTGTGTTATTGGTGATATCTATGTGACAGGGGCAAGTTTAAAACCCTGCTACTTAATATTACAGAAAATTCACTTATCACACTGGGGATGATAGTGACCCCAAAGAAGATCATACAATTTAATAAGTATCTGATTTGGGATTAAGAAACAGTGTTTATACCAGCTGTGCCACTTATGTGTCTGTGATAGCAAGTAAGATGTTTAATCTCCTTCCTATTCCTATTTGGTCAACAAGGAAAAAAAGAATAAAAGAATATTAGTGTCTATAGGATCATGGGTAATTATGTAATATAATATGCTTTCATTATAAATGTGGTAACAGGTTCAGAGAGGCCATATAACCTGCCAAAAGCTATACAAAGAGATAAGGTGGTCCTCAGATAACTAGTCTAAGGTGCTATCTTTATACTTTGCATTGTAGTAAATTGGAAGAATTATGACAATGTGAAATGGTTTCAAGTCAGATTACTTCAATAATAGTTTGCAGTTTATTATGACTCCTAGTTGCTAAATGTGCAAATATGACCATGCAAGGAAATTGAAAAGTATAAAAAATATTGAATCAGAGGTCTAGCCTGAATAAGTACCAGAATTTAACATTCTACACATTTACTGTTTTCTTCATCTTTTTGTTGTTTTTGTTGTTGTTGCTGTTGTTTTAATCAAAGAACATAGATTGGGCTTGTGAGTCACTTGTGATGACTGGGAACAGGAGGTGTACCCCAGCATTCCCATTCATTTCTGGTCACTTAAGTTCTCTAAGCCTCATTTAAGGAAAAGGGTAATAGTAATATCTTCCATAAGATTACTATTGGGATAAAAATGGTGGGTACCTGTGAAAAGCTTGATACTGGATGTTGAGACTTTTTAGTTATTGTGGTTTTGCTGATGCCAACCCTAAAAATTCTTTCTCTAGTCCTATTCCTATTCAGTTACCCCAAAAGCATTTTTTGGAGAGAGCAAAGGGATAATTTTGAACTCTTCTTTGTTTCATAGATTATATTAGGAATTGATGCAATGTTTAGATACTCATCAAATGGATCAGTGAGGAAAAAATGCTGTGAGCTTATAAGGAAATATGATCTACAGATTCTATCGGTCAAACAAAATGCTTCTAGAGGTAATTTGTCCCATCAGTCATCCAATCCCACTGTGATTACTAAGGGAGAGCCTAGGCGGATAGAGGTCATGAGGTTGAAGTGGCTCAAGTGGAGCAGAACAAGTTAAAGCCACAGGATCTTTGGCAGGATATCATTGCCAAGTAAAAGGTGTGTAAACTTTTTATATTGTACATTTAAAAGGCAAAAAAAAAAAAATTCCAAAATGCCACTTAAAATGAATTAAATAGGAATTGGTTACCAATTGATCGGCATTTTTGAACAAAATGTTTGAAGACTAATCTATTCTGCAAAAATAAATGACTTGATACAATTTTTCATAAAAAATAAAACTTATTTTCTTTCCCTTTAAGCATTTGAAATTAAAACCATAGAAACTATGAGTAATCAATACAAGTAATATTTAGCAATATAATACGATATTAGAAATTTAAACTGAGTGACAAATTTCACTGATTTTATTTGACCATTACCTATTTCCTTAATCGATTTTCCTATTCTGTTTTTTCGAGCTGATTTTAAACATATGAATTGTAATCACGACTTTATTTGGTAAGAAAGCCTAGAAGAACAGCACACACAATTGGATATTGATCCATGAACACAGGTCCAAGAAACAATTTGCTTATTATCTTTTTACATTAATCCTTTATCATAATAATCTTCATAACAAAAAACTACTATACCAAAAAGATTAAAAGGGAATAAATATAAATTCAAGCACTAATCATGATTTTTAAAGGTATGGAATAAAAGGTCATTCTAAATGTGAGTTTTCCCTTTCATACATAGCATATATCAAATGTGTATGCTCACATTATGGAATTATATATATGTTATACATATGTAATTATATATATAATACAAGTAAAATACATATAAAAGTAATATATGTATATATAATATACATATATTACTTTTACATGTATATATATATTACTTTTATATGTATTTTATATATATTGAATATATATATTTTATTTTATATATATTGAAAAAAATATATATATATATACACACACAAGTATAATATCTGTCCAAGTTTTGATATGAAGAAGCAGTTAGCTTGATCAAACTATCACACATAAAGATACAATGTCATCACATAATGGCTGTCACTAGTATTTTGCAATTTAGTATTGAGCTTTTGGCCAACATAAAATTAGTTACTTCATAAGCATCTTGAAAAGTTTCAGCTGACTCAGTTGAGGTGCTAAGGATCTTCACTGACTTGAATGTAAATGTTTTATAACATGAAAGAAAGCAGTTGTTATATAACACATATCTGTTCAGAGTTTGCTTATTTCAAAACTAGAGCATACCATAACACTGTAGAAAAATCATTAATTTGTAGATGCAGTTTGTGCAACAGGATCACAGGTTCCATTCCAGATTACCTGGGACTATGTCTAATTTGCACTCACCACAGTATCACAGGCTAACACTTCAACAAATGCCTGGAGTTACAGTCAGTACTCCTTAGCCAGGTGGCAAAAAGATCATTGGGTTCTGTAACTGAGAAAACACATATTTATCTTCAGGCTAATGAGGAATAGATTTTCAACAAAAATCCACTTCACAGAAATAAGACCAAATTGATGAGGGGAAAAGAAGAAATCATTAGGAAAAACTGAATAGTACTTAAGAATGTTTTTTGACTAAATAATTCCCATTGATTTTACTCCAATTGTGTAAGCATTGTGGATATGGACAATCATGATTTCAGATAATAAACAAGTCAGTCAAAAATTACTTGGTTGGACAACTGACCGATGGAATCTGTATGCCAAAATGTCCTTTCATCCATATAAACTGTGACATTTTGCCCTATGCCCTGTGATGGAAGTTTATACCTTCTGTTTCTTTTGGTCATCAATATATGGCCATAATAATCTGGGTCATAAGCAACACATACAGTCCTTAAAAAGGAACTCCTTAGAAAATTTAATAAACTAGTTTGAATATCAGGACTATGTGAGTGTTTTTAAAGTACTACAAGTCCTAAGAAAATCATAATTGGTCTATAGCTCCAAATGGTTCACAGATATGGACCAACTTTTAGCAAAAGATGAAATAAATCCCTTTCTTATAAGACAATTATGCTTCATCTTCAAGCTTCTTAAATTAAAGGATTATATATGCTGTATCTTATTCCATGCAATAGCTTTATGTTGAGATGGAGTACATGTTTATTTTCAATAGACTCTCCTTTCCTTTAGCTGAATGTAGCAATCTAGTCGAATTTATACTGGGGAGTATAATTATGGACTCAGACTTTTTCACATTAGAACAAATACATGAAATTAAATTGTAACAATGAATCCAGCAAATCGCTATACTGTGAATATTATATTGTAAAAGAACACAAATGAAAAAATTATTTGAAGTCAACACTCTTAATGAACAACTATTTTTCAGATTCAATTATACTGTACAAATAAAAGCAACCAAAAATGGATAAAACTAATTTCCTCTACAACATAACATCAAATTGATTCCCAACATCTAGTTTTTCAGCCTAATGAACTAAAGTTTCTGTGCTTCCACTTATAAGTTTAAATAGATATACATAAAATCTGCTTGATGGAATTGCTATGAATAAAAACCCAAAACAATTATTATAATTCATAAACATTATTTTAGAGCCATGGCTTAAGTCAGAAAAACTCATATACTCATATGTGCAGACATTTCTATAATACCAACAGTCGAAATTAAGATTAAAAAAAAAAAAAAACCACCTAAACTGTGCTTTTTAATTTGAAACTATCTAATGGCTGGAAAAGATCAGGTCAACCAATTATTTTCTTCTCTTTTTTTTTTCACACTATTAACTATAGTATACTTACAGTAGAAAACGATTAAGGGGATTTGTTGTCCTTTTCATTGTTAGAGTTGCCAAATGACAACGATGTATAGGAGAGTTTAACATTATATCACAGTTAGGTATGGCAGAATTGTCAACTAGAATTGTCGTCTTGCTGTCCTCCATAGAAGCCAGTTAATTTAAAAGTGAAGCCAGTTCTGTATTATCTTTGTACATATGTCCAGAGTTGTACTTCACATCATATATTGATAATTTTATTTTCCATCAAGCCAGCTAATTAATGTAAGCCATAAATACTTGAGAGGATTATGTTTGGCATTGAACATAGAAAATAATAAAGTGCTACTTTGTTTTTGATTTTTAAAATGATGCTTGAGATAGAAGCCACATAAAGCAGCTTGCATATTTTTTTTCCCCACAGAAAACATCACTAAGATCATGAGAGAAATGGTACAGAATTGTATGGGGGAAATAAGCAATGGATTCTGGAAGGCCTGAATTTCTGTGCTAGCTTTGACATTTACTAGATGTTTACTATTAGACATGTAATTTAACCTGTCTGATATTCTGTTTTCTCATTTGGAAAATGAAGACATTGAAACAGAATATTTTTATGTACCTGTCCAGCTTAGAACTAAGATTAATTTATTATCCCAGAAGTGAGAAACACAGAAAACTTGCATATAATTGGTGGTTCTCAAACTTGGCTGCTCTTGTCCATCACTTGAAGAGATGTAAATATTACCTGTCCTTGGGACCCAGCCCAGAACAATTAAAGAAGATTTCCTGTGGGTGGATCACAGGCACTTGTATGTCTTTAGAGCAACCGGATAATTCAGGGTGGGATAATTCATCTTCAAGGTCTAATTTTAATTATAGAACTGGGCAGTGTGATATGTATGTAAGCTAAGCATTTTATTTTCTCTTTTTTAGGCATTCATTTTCCAATTTTTTCACTAAACATTTATTATTTACCTGTTAGATGTTCTGCAATATGCTAAGTGTCAAGGATACAAAATAAAAATGTAAACACACCACAATCCCTGCCATTTAAAAAATATTTTAAAAATCTTTTTAAAAAATTCACGTGACTGTTACATAAGCAGAAGTCCTGTGAGAACCCAGCATGCACCAGTAGATGCTAATGATTCCAGAAAGTACTAAATAGCATAACAAACTAAGAAGGTGGCCTACCTCACTACCTCAGTTTTATGTCAGATTTAGTTTTTTGTTTTTAATTCAGAGGTCATTTTATTTTCAAATAGGCTTTAGTTTAATGAAAAGGATTAGCATATGGCATTTCAAAGTACTACACAGAATTCAAATGAGCCAGTGCTTACTATTCCAGTTTTAAGACTGGACATACTGGCAGAACAAAGTTCTAAGAGCAATGAGACTGTGAAAAATCTGGCCTTTTACTCTTCTCTCTACAAAATTGGAACAGAGGTGTTTAAAAAGTAAGTACGTAAATAACATCCATTGAGAAACATATGTATTTACAAGTAATATTGACATGCAAATCCATATAATATGTACATTAGACTTCAAGGTTGAATTTAGTTTTGTTTATATTCACATTATATCCTTTACTTTTGTTGTCATAATTTCTATTGTCATTAGTTTGGAAGGTTTAATTTTTTCCATGTTAAATACTCATTGAGGGCTGTGAAAAAGTAATCTGTAGGAACTTTCACTTCTAATTTGAAAAATAAAGTGACATGGCATAAAAACTTGCATGTGGATATTTTATAACATTACTAAAGCTTCTTGTTGACTTTCCAAATCTCCTTTATTGATCCTTAAACTATTTGTTAGTTTAGCACATTATAAGTGAAAGAAGAGACACATTTAAAATAATCAGCATCCCTATCAAGGCACAATGGCTCATGCCTGTAATCACAGAGACTCAGGAGACTGAGGTAGGAGGATCTCAAGTCTGAGGCAACTTAGTGAGACCCTGCCTCAAAATAAACAACAAAAAGGCTGAAGGTGTAGTTCAGTGGTATAGCACCTTTGGGTTTAAATCCTAGTAATCACCTTCCCCTACAAAAGTCAGCATCCTTAAATGATTTAAAGCATCATGTTTTCTTCCTATAAATAAGCAACTTGCTTTTTTATATTGATCATTTATTGAAACAGTTTTTTATATAGAGAATGAGAACCAAAAAGGTGTCACTGAGAGAATATTGGGGCTAAATGTTCCACTGATTTTTTTGTGTGTTATTAAAGTGTTCAACCTCATTTATTAATCAATGTTAACAAAGAATGGTACAATAATTTCTACAGCTGATCCCTTTTGATCTGAATATTCCAGGATTCTGAAATACAGGGGCTGTGTGTTTCCCACAAAAAGGATAACTCTGACTTGACTTGGGACAAAGAGTGTTAAAGTTAACATGTTACAGAAAAATTGAATCAAAGCTGTTGATTAAGTGACCCAAGAGATGGCTTCTCTCCTGGAAATGTATATATTGGTGGGTTTGTTTTGCAGCAAAAGTTATAGGACAATCTCACAGTTGTCAGGACAAGGACCAGAGTTTGGAAGAGCTCCAGAGGGGATTACAGGTAGTAAGTAGTGAAAACAGAGCAGAAATGTGCTGAAATAATCTAGCAGGTGTAAAGGGACCTTGATTTACAAAGAGCTGGGAATCAGAGATTCCATTCACCTCAGTGCTATTAACTGATGTGGGACTTTGAACAACAACATCATACACCTCTATTTTCTGTTTGTTGATACCTTTTTGTTATCATTCCATGTAGGAAATGTTGTTTCAAAACATTCTCAGCTAATATAAAAAGCAAATCCCTCATATATAGGAAGTAAACATAAATTGATTCTTACTTTTCCCACAAGTGAATCATTTTGATCGCAATAGTGCCATGTCCTTTGTGATTATACACATCAGGAGCATATCTTCAATCTCTTTTTTTTCATTAAACATCTTTTTATTTCAAAATACTTTTTCTTTTTGATCTTTATCAGATTTATATTTTTACATTTTCATCTTTCTCTTGTTCATTTTCTTGATTGTTGCCTTTTTATTGAAGCTACAAAACTGGAAAGATTATCTAATTGCTGATAACCAAGATAAAGATTAAAACTATTTTCTTGTAAAAAAAAAAGATATACCTAGATGCTTCAAAGGGTTTATTTGGTGTGAATTAGAGCGTAAGATAGGAAATATTTTAAATTGGATTTCATTCCTACCCTTCTATTAAAAAATGCATACTTAAGTTCTGATTTGTACAGTTGACTTGGCAAAAAACAATATAAAGAAACTAAGATATATGTGATTGATTAATACATTTTGTTATGTCCTGACATACTATTTGAAAAAACAATTGGGTCTACTTAGCATTTAATTTCCACTTAATGCTGCCTTTTAAAATTAAAAACAATTTTTGCTTCAATTGTGTGGAAAAACATGACATGAGTAACAAAGGCCCATCCATAGACAAATAACATGACATCAGAAATACTAATTAGGTTGTCTTTGGCCAGTGTTGTTAATTTGCTTTCTACTTTCCAAGGATTATGGCATTTGTATGTATCTTTTATTCTCTAGATAAAAATGTTCTAGTATTTTGAAATCAGAGAGAGTTGAAGAATAGATTAAGTGCCTAAAGAGAAAAAGTCAAGGAAAACATATATAATCATGTTTACTTTAATAGATTTTTTTTTAATTGGGATGTCGTGTACTTGATCAATGATAATCCCCTGTCATGTTATAGAATGCACCAAAAATGTCGATCAAAAAATGTGCCAGCTTCCAAAAGATCAAAAGCATAAGGAATGTTCCCTGACTTCAAAAACCTGCCAACTCATTTGGGAATTAGATGGAATGGTGAAAAACAAAACCTCTTCCCTGTGTGATACAGATTCTAAGTGCAGGGGGTGTGTGGAGCATGGTGAATCCATGAAGAGGAGTCAGTCTTGACAAGATTAAGGGAGTAGAATAGACTTATCCTGAGTCTTGGAGGATGGCTGGGGCTTGAACGCTTGTTCAAGGCAAGCTGGGCAAGCTGGAAGAAGTTGTGTAGACAGAAATGACAGTGGCATGATCGTGGGCCAGTGAGAGCTGAGAAGATCTCTCAGGGATCAGGAAATAAATTTGACAAGGCAGGAAGATATCTGCCCAAGGCCTCAAAGGCCTAACTGAGAACTTTCTAATTAAAGGCAGAGTGGCTATGCTGAATAACATGTTCTTTTCTATGACTGCTAAGTAGGAAATGCCTGGAGAGTGGGTAACACCTTGCAGACAGGCGTGAGGAAATCAGATACTTATGGATGATACGTAGTAAAGGACTGAGAAGGAGAACATGAGGCTTTATAAGAAAAGGGGGCCCGTAGAGTAACAAGTAAACCAACAAACAAAAACTGGCCTGTGAAATATAGGAAATTAGGAACCTCTAACATCATTTTGAAATAATTTGAGCCCTGTAGAAAAAGTGGCAAAAAGAGCCTAAAGATTTTCTATGTATTCTTTATTAAGATTCCCATAAATATTTTTAAGTAAGGACCTATCAAAAAGAGACATATTTGTGGTCTTCCAACAGTGTCTATAGGATAAACGAGAAGGGGCCTCTAGTAGTGGCTGTGGAGGCTATTTTGTTGGGTGAGGAAATTTTCTAGAGTGGAGCTTACCCAATTGGACAAGCCAAAATATCTGTGCATATCAATGGATGCAGCATCTGAGCAGAATGGATAGATGCAAGCAACCTTTCAAAGAGGAAGACAGGATACAGTGGCTGGGTACAATTGGAGGACACGAGCCTGAAGAATAAGATTACAAAGTATCCAAGGTAACTACCAGGAGGAGAGGAGGAGCGGCCATGCAGCTGTCACTGTGCAGGGGCTGTGTACTTTCCAGCTTCCCCATCTACTTTTTCCCCTCAGGCATGTCTACTTCCTTCATCTTCACTGCTCTTCCTTACCTGTCAGATTCTGCACACATCACTGCTTAGCATATTCTGGCATATTCTTCCCCTAGTTCTTATTCCTATTTGCTTAACAAACTGGTCACAAAATGAAAAGGAAAAAGGCTTATAAAATGCAGAATGATTTTTACAGGAAGCGAAGCAAACCACAGTGGTAAAACCATGTCCATTTTCTACTGTCAGAATGAAAAAATCCAACTTCACTTGGAGAGTGAATAAAAGAAGAAAATGATTCATATATTCTGTGTAAAGCCCTCTTTAAACTCTCTTCCTTTAAGTTCTCAAACTTCAGCATGCATCAATACCACCTTGAGAGCATGTTAAAACAGATTGCTTGCCCTGATCTAGAGATTCAGTAGGTCTGGGGTGGAGTCTAGAAATCTTTTCCATGCTGACGCTGAGCATGGACTGCACTTAGAGCCAGTGAAAAGAATCCATTGATTCTGCCTGAGGAGGAAGGAAGGCAGGCAAAGGATGGGACCAGGACATGAAGAACAGGGTTCTCTTCTAATTTTACTCATGACTCTTTCTCTCATTTGCATGAAGATAATTTGCCATTAAAAGGGTACAACCAAAGAACTTAGGTTTGGAGGGTAAATACTACAGGGATTTCCTATTATGCTGCCACTGTAGTTTTAACAAGCCGTTTTGAGTTCGGTAAAAGAAACTTAAAATAAGCAAATTGTAATTTGGTAATTTTTATTACTAGAAGACAGATGATATTGCAAGACAGAGAAGTAATGGAGGAAAAGAAGTTTCACTGCGCTATATTAACATTTCCTATGTTTAACCCCACTTTTATTGAGGATACCACAGAATATTACCTATCCAAAGACTACTAACTACATCAACATATTGACTGAACATTTAGAAATGAGTTTATTCATTGTTTAAATAAAGTAGATTGACTATGCATATTACCATCAGGTTTTAAAGGCATATTTCCAAAGTAACTTCACTACTGTTCAGGAAAAGCTAGATACTGTCTATGGTAATTCATATCCAAATAAAATGTGAGTATGGCTTATCAGTGGTTTTGAGAAAAATTGACAAAAAACTAGGTAGCTACCTTCTCTGCCTGTCAGTTGACATGATGTTAATTTACAGATTTGTCTATAACAAAGTGACCACTCAAATCACATTTTGACCTGAAGGGGTATGTATTTTAAATCAATCATAACCTGTGATATACTTCACAATACTCCTTAGATAAAAGTCATTTATTCCTTCACCATTTACAAAAAAAATTGTTTTCTTCTTCTCACCTTTGGCTATATTAATACATAATAAATGACCACATTCTTATTGGGAAGGGTAGAGTTGCCCTTCATTTTTTATTTTTTCCTCCCTGAAGATCAATAGTTTTTCATTATGCACAATGAATGGCCCTTGCATTTAGTACATAATTAGTCCTGAAATTGAATTTGTAAGTTTATTGATTGTATATTTTAATTATTAGAAGTGTCGTTTGCTCACATACACTAATGAACAAATAGTCCAGAACAATTAGAACTTTAATTGGGCATTGGTTATTCCTTCCAATGATCTCTTTTTCAGTTTTACTTTTATAGACCTACTGGCATTCTATCCTTCTGTCTCTGTCTCCTTTCTTTGTGCTGATCCTGACCTCCTAGATCTCCGAAGCATAGACTTTACCCAATGTTGAGTTATTGGAATGAAGATCTGAGTGTGAATCATGATTTTCCTTTTTTGTAGCTTTATGATCTTGGACAAGTCATTGTTTCCTGTCATCAGTTCCCTCAGCTGTCAAATAATAGGTCTGAGCTAAACAACAGTGGAAGTTCTTTTAAACTTCCAACTAGAAGGCAGAACAAATTGTCTAAAACTCTTTCTATAGCAATGCTATAGAGGCCTTCACCCATAGCTGGAAGTTATTCTGGTAAAGAACTGAAATATTCCAATTAAAAATAAATGAGGAGTTTTCCACCTTTCTTCAAAGATGTATAGATATACATGGTTCCAGGATATATAATGAATGATTTTTCATAAAATATTCAGTTTTTTTAGAAGCAATGGTACACGGGTAAATGTTTAGAAATTGATATTAAAAATAAATCCTGAGTTGTTAGATTTCTATGGCATAAAAATACTCCTATCTTGGCAGGATGATTTCAAGTTCAGTTCTCTGTATTATCTTCAATGTTCTATTTTGTTACTTATGAAATATAGTTACAGAGTGCCATGAAAATGTAAATCTTTATTGTCAATATTATGGCAACAAGCTACCATAGTTTCTTGAAATTTGTGACTTTTGAAAGCTTATTTCATACTTTACTTTGAAAGGGAAAAATGGGGCAAAATTACTGTGTGCTATCTAAAGACCATTTACATGACAGACATATTCAGCAGTAGATTTATTGTTTTAACTGAGAAGTAAAATTGAAAACCGTTATAGAGGGGTATCGTTTTGTGCTATTAATCTATGTTTTTTCTTCTCTCAGTATTTATGATTTCTTCTCACCCCAATTCTATCAGAGAATTAGCCCTGTGTTCACTGATGCAGCAAAGGGATCTGGCAGGGCAGAAAATAGAAACACATTACAATTCACTCTGGCTTTGTGTTTCTGAACCCCAGGCCCTTAAGGAAATTGAGAGCACTTAAAGACCTGGTAAAAGAAACAGGATCAGGATACAGGATAAACATACGGGACAAAATCACATGGGAAGAAGGGCTTCCAATCAGATCAAAAGCAATTTCTTGGAATGGGTGGAAGGGTGTGTGTGAGCAGAAAGAAAGGGTGCTTGGTGGACTGTATGGACTTCCTGGCCACACTCTAGGGATGGAAAATGGTTATGTCATACATCAAGACACAGGGGCCTGTGCAAATTACCTGTGAAAGGTTCTGTGTCCTCAGTATAAAAAATAAACAGCAAAGAACCATGATGATGGTCATCGCAGTTGTAACCTAGGTGGATAAGAGGCTCCAATACAAAATAAGGATGATGGGGAAGATTAAAAACCAAGGATGAGAAGTGGGAGGGTCGGCAAGACAGGTGCTTGAAACACAAATTAAGCTCAGTTATGGAAAACTGAACCTAAGGAGGTACTATTTCTTCATCACTCAAGATTGTGTGACATGATTTGAATCTGCTTTATAACCTGTGTGTCTGCTGCCTGGAAAAAAAACTGAACTTGTGTTTTTTTTTCCTTTAACAATTTTAAAACAAATCATTGACATGCTTATAATAAGATAATATTTAGATACCAGGGGATTGCAAGCATCTAGGAAATCTAATAAATTGTGATATTCTCATGAGAAATACATTATTTGAAAGATCAGTACATTCGTTAAACTACTTTATTTTATTTTATTTTTTTTAGAGCTCACTAAATGAAATTTTTATTTCTAGGGAGAAGTTGCTGAAGTTACATTTGTAGGTGCTAACCCAAAGAATTCAGCAGAAAACCGGGTAAGCATCAATTGTCTTTACAAATTTAAATTCTTTTAGAGGTTCACAACATAAAGAAAAAATGTGCAAACTTATTTTGCATCTTATTTTTTGAGGTGGGAAAATGTGCAGTGGATAAAGTTAATGTGAAATGGAGTCTGGAAAAACAGTACACAGGAGACATCTAACCTGGCTCTATTTAGGACACATATGGCACAGTTCATATAGGACTGTGTTGTCTTTTTAGATGATGTTTGAACACAATCTCATTTATGTACTCATATTTAGAACTCCAATAATTTGTCAAAATAATTAAAGGTCCAAGCAAGTGAACTGTGTCCTTAGTTCTGTCATCCTCCTCTGTGGGCCTCTCCTTCTTCTCTAGTATTGCTGCCCCTGGTCCCACCTCTTTTGCTGGGGGATAGTTACGGATCCCTGGGTGGATGCCTTGTGGGTGTGGGTTCTGACCCACGGGCTTTACTTTACTTTTTTTTTTAAATTTTTTTTTTATTGGTCGTTCATAACATTACATAGTTCTTAATACATCATATTACACGGTTGATTCACGTGGATTATGAACTCCTGCTTTTACCCCGTATACAAATTGCTGTATCACATCAGTTTCCCTTCCATTGATTGACATATTGCCTTTCTAGTGTCTGATGTATTCTGCTGTCTGTCCTATTCTCTACTATCCCCCCTCCCCTCCCCTCCTCTCCCCTCCCCTTTTCTCTCTCTACCCCTTCTACTGTAAATCATTTCTTCCATTTGTATTATCTTGTCTTGCCCCTCCTTTCCTCTTATATGACATTTTGTATAACCCTGAGGATCGCCTTCCATTTCCATGCAATTTCCCTTCTCACTCCCTTTCCCTCCCACCTCTCATCCCTGTTTAATGTAAATCTTCTTCTCAAGCTCTTCGTCCCTACCCTGTCCTTGTTTACTCCCCTTATATCAAAGGAGTCATTTGGTATTTGTTTTTTAAAGATTGACTAGCTTCACTTAGCATAATCTGCTCTAATGCCATCCATTTCCCTCCAAATTCTATGATTTTGTCATTTTTTAATGCAGAGTAATACTCCATAGTATATAAATGCCACATTTTTTTTATCCATTCATCTATTGAAGGGCGTCTAGGCTGGTTCCACAGTCTTGCTATCGTGAATTGAGCTGCTATGAACATCGATGTAGCAGTGTCCCTGTAGCATGCTCTTGTTAGGGCTTTAGGGAATAGACCGAGAAGGGGAATAGCTGGGTCAAATGGTGGTTCCATTCCCAGCTTTCCAAGAAATCTCCATACTGCTTTCCAAATTGGCTGCACCAATTTGCAGTCCCACCAGCAATGAACAAGAGTGCCCTTTTCCCCGCATCCTCTCCAGCACTTATTGTTGTTTGACTTCCTAATGGCTGCCAGTCTTACTGGAGTGAGATGGTATCTTAGGGTAGTTTTGATTTGCATTTCTCTGACTGCTAGCGATGGTGAGCATTTTTTCATGTACTTGTTGATTGATTGTATGTCCTCCTCTGAGAAGTGTCTGTTCAGGTCCTTGGCCCATTTATTGATTGGGTTATTTGTTATCTTATTGTCTAATTTTTTGAGTTCTTTGTATATTCTGGTTATTAGGGCTCTATCTGAAGTGTGTGGAGTAAAGATTTGTTCCCAGGATGTAGGCTCCCTGTTTATCTCTCTTATTGTTTCTTTTGCTGAGAAAAAACTTTTTAGTTTGAGTAAGTCCCATTTGTTGATTCTATTTGTTAACTCTAGCGCTATGGGTGTCCTATTGAGGAATTTGGAGCCCGATCCCACAGCGTGTAGATCACAACCAACTTTTTCTTCTATCAGATGCCATGTCTCTGATTTAATATCAAGCTCCTTGATCCATTTTGAGTTAACTTTTGTGCATGGCGAGAGATAGGGATTCAGATTCATTTTGGTGCAAATGGATTTCCAGTTTTCCCAGCACCATTTGTTGAAGATGCTATCCTTCCTCCATTGCATGCTTTTAGCCCCTTTATCAAAAATAAGATAGTTGTAGTTTTGTGGATTGGTTACTGTGTCCTCTATTCTGTACCATTGGTCCACCCCCCTGTTTTGGTACCAGTACCATGCTGTTTTTGTTACTATTGCTCTGTAGTATAGTTTGAAGTCTGGTATCACTATACCGCCTGATTCACACTTCCTGCTTAGTATTGTTTTTGCTATTCTGGGTCTTTTATTATTCCATATGAATTTCATGATTCTTTTATCGATTTCTACAAGATATGCTGTTGGGATTTTGATTGGCATTGCACTGAACTTATATAGGACTTTTGGTAATATCGCCATTTTGATGATGTTAGTTCTGCCTATCCATGAGCAGGGTATATTTTTCCATCTTCTAAGGTCTTCTTCTATGTCTTTCTTTAGGGTTCTGTAATTTTCATTGTATAAATCTTTCACCTCTTTTGTTAGGTTGATTCCCAAGTATTTTATTTTTGGGGGGGATATTGTGAATGGAGTAGTTGTCCTCATTTCCGTTTCAGAGGATTTGTCGCTGATATACAGGAATGCCTTTGATTTATGCGTGTTGATCTTATATCCTGCCACTTTGCTGAATTCATTTATTAGCTCTAATAGCTTCTTTGTAGACCCTTTTGGGTCTGCTAGGTATAGAATCATATCATCTGCAAATAGTGATAATTTAAGTTCTTCTTTTCCTATTTTTATGCCTTTAATTTCTTTCGTCTGCCTAATTGCTCTGGCCAGTGTTTCGAGGACTATGTTGAACAGAAGTGGTGAGAGAGGGCATCCCTGTCTTGTACCAGATCTTAGAGGGAATGCCTTCAATTTTTCTCCATTCAGAATGATGCTGGCCTGTGGCTTATCATAGATTGCTTTTACAATGTTGAGGTATGATCCAGTTATCCCTAATTTTTCTAGAGTTTTGAACATAAAGGGATGCTGTACTTTGTCGAAAGCTTTTTCTGCATCTATCGAGATGATCATATGGTTCTTATTTTTAAGTCTATTGATGTGGTGGATAACATTTATTGATTTCCGTATATTGAACCAACCTTGCATACCAGGGATGAATCCTACTTGATCATGGTGTATAATTTTTTTGATATGTATTTGAATCCGATTCGCCAGAATTTTATTGAGGATTTTTGCATCAAGGTTCATTAGAGATATTGGTCTGTAGTTTTCTTTCTTTGAAGTGTCTTTGTCTGGTTTCGGAATCAGGGTGATGTTGGCCTCGTAGAACGAATTTGGAAGTTCTCCCTCTTTTTCTATTTCCTGAAATAGCTTGAAAAGTATTGTTGTTAGTTCCTCTTTAAAGGTTTTGTAAAACTCTGCTGTATACCCATCCGGTCCTGGGCTTTTCTTAGTTGGTAGTCTTTTGATGGTTTCTTCTATTTCCTCTATTGTTATTGGTCTGTTTAGGTTGTCTATATCCTCCTGGCTCAATCTGGGCAGATCATAAGACTCAAGGAATTTATCTATGCCTTCACTATCTTCTATTTTATTGGAGTATAAGGATTCAAAGTAATTTCTGATTATCTTCTGTATTTCTGAAGTGTCTGTTGTGATATTGCCTTTTTCATCCCGTATGCTAGTAATTTGGGTTCTCTCTCTTCTTCTCTTCGTTAGCATGGCTAAGGGTCTGTCAATTTTATTTATTTTTTCAAAGAACCAGCTTTTAGTTTTGTCAATTTTTTCAATTGTTTCTTTTGTTTCAATTTCATTAATTTCAGCTCTGATTTTAATTATTTCTTGCCTTCTACTTCTTTTGCTGTTGTTTTGCTCTTCTTTTTCTAGGATTTTGAGATGAAGTATGAGATCATTTATTTGTTGGTTTTTTCTTTTTTTGAGGAATGAACTCCAAGCAATGAATTTTCCTCTTAGAACTGCTTTCAATGTGTCCCATAGATTCCGATATGTTGTGTCTGTGTTTTCATTTAACTTTTTAATTTTTTAATTTTTCATTTAATTTTTTAATTTCCTCCTTGATGTCTTCTAAAACCCATTGATCACTCAGCAACCTATTGTTCATTCTCCAGGTGATGCTTGATTTTTCCTTTCTTCTTTTATCATTGATTTTCAGTTTCATTCCATTATGATCAGACAAGATGCATGGTATTATCTCTACCTCTTTGTATTGTCTAAGAGTTGCCCTGTGACATAGTATATGGTCTATTTTTGAGAAGGTTCCATGTGCTGCTGAGAAAAAAGTGTAGCTACTTGATGTTGGGTGGTATAGTCTATATATGTCAATTAAGTCTAGGTTGTTAATTGTGTTATTGAGTTCTATAGTTTCCTTATTTAACTTTTGTTTGGAAGATCTGTCCAGTGGTGAGAGAGGTGTGTTGAAGTCTCCCATGATTACTGTATGGTGGTCTATTAGACTCTTGAACTTGAGAAGAGTTTGCTTGATGAACACGGCTGCACCATTATTTGGGGCATATATATTTATGATTGTTATGTCTTGTTGGTGTATGGTTCCCTTGAGCAGTATGAAGTGTCCTTCTTTATCCCTTTTGATTAGCTTTGGCTTGAAATCTATTTTATTAGATATGAGTATGGACACTCCTGCTTGTTTCCGTGGTCCATATGAGTGATATGATTTTTCCCAACCTTTCACCTTCAGTCTATGTACATCTTTTCCTATCAAATGCATCTCCTGTAGACAGCATATTGTTGGGTCTTGTTTTGTGATCCATTCTACTAGCCTGTGTCTCTTAATTGGTGAGTTTAAGCCATTAACATTTAGGGTTATTATTGAGATATGGTTTGTTCTTCTATCCATATTTGTTTATTGATGTTACTAAACCTGATTTGTTATCCTCTTTGACTACTTTCCCCCCTTTACTGTCCTACCTCCCATTGTTGGTTTTCAATGTTATTTTCCATTTCCTCTTCCTGTAATGTTTTGCCAAGGATTTTTTGAAGAGATGGTTTTCTAGCTGCGAATTCTTTTAATTTTTGTTTATTGTGGAAGGTTTTAATTTCATCTTCTAACCTGAAGCTTAATTTCGCTGGATACACAATTCTTGGTTGGAACCCATTTTCTTTCAGTGTTTGAAATATGTTATTCCAGGATCTTCTAGCTTTTAGAGTCTGTGTTGAGAGATCAGCTGTTATTGGTTTACCCCTAAATGTAATCTGCTTCCTTTCCCTTGTAGCTTTTAAAATTCTCTCCTTATTCTGTATGTTGGACATCTTCATTATAATTTGTCTAGGTGTGGATCTCTTATGATTTTGCACATTCAGCGTCCTGTAGGCTTCTAGGATTTGGGATTCTGTCTCATTCTTCAAGTCTGGGAAGTTTTCTTGTATTATTTCACTGAATAGATTGCTTAATCCTTTGGTTTGGAGCTCTGTGCCTTCCTGTATCCCAATGACTCTTAAGTTTGGTCTTTTGATATTATCCCATAGCTCTTGAATGTTCTGCTCATGGTTTCTTAGTAGACTTGCTGAGCTATCTATGTTCTTTTCAAGTTGAAATACTCTGTCTTCATTGTCTGATGTTCTATCTTCTAAGTGATCCACTCTGCTGGTAGTATTCTCAATTGAGTTTTTAAGTTGGTTTATTGTTTCCTGCATTTCTAGTATTTCTATTTGTTTGTTTTTTATTACCTCTATCTCCCTGTGAAATTGATCTTTTATTTCCTGGATTTGTTTGTCAATGTGATCTTTCATTGTCTGATTTTGCTGTCTCATGTCTTCCTTGAGACTCCAGATCATCTGAAGCATGTATGTCCTGAGCTCTCTATCTGACATTCCATCTGTTGCAGCTATTACCTCTTCTAAAGTTGAGTTGACCTGCATTGCCTGTGGTCCTTTCTTTCCTTGTCTTTTCATACTGCTGGCGTTTCTTTCTGCTTGGTGAAATTGTTGTGTCTTTGATATTTTCCCCCTCTATTTATTTATATTGCTCTTGTATAGTTGAAAAATCACCCTTGCAGGGCAGGTAGTGGCTGTGATCCTCCTCCAATTAGTGTGATCCGTCTTCCATGCTGGCAGGCCCTAGGTCTGCTTTGCTGGTCGGTCAAAGGTCCACCTACCCAGCAGGGGCCAGGGGCACCTGTGTCACTCCATAGGTTGCTGGGCCTAACCTCCCGATGGGTTGCAGGTTCGCCTAGCTTGCAGGTACTGGGGGAGGGGCCGGTTCCGCCCCTCAGCAGGCTTTGGGCCCGCTCTGCTGGTGTTCACAGTCCCGCCTACCTGCAGACACTGGGGGAGGGGACGGGCCTAGCCCTCAGCTGTCCGCCGGACCTGTCCTAGTGGGTCCGGTCCGCGTTCCCCGCCGGCGCGTGTAGCTGCAGTCACTTGGCTGGTTGCTGGGCCTCGTTAAACTACTTTAAAACATGGGTGTTATAAAGGCCAAAAAGTTTCTTACACAAAAATATAGATGAATATTAAGATTCATAAAAATATAACATCAATATTATAAAGAGGATATACTAAAAATAAATAGTATCATCTACATAGCCAGTAAACAGTTATCTCTATGCCAGTTAAAGAAGAAAGAAATCAAATGAGAGGCAAGAAAAATTACAATTCATCAAATCGATAAAAGCTTTTTGATTCATAGTAGCAAAATCCGCTACAATTCCATCCCTTACATTTAACTAGAGTTTCACTCTTACACATATGATCTGTTTAAATCTTCATAATTTGAAGAGGTATCAGAGACAGCTATATATAAAAAAAAAAACTAAGGTAATTTCAGTAGTAATACATGCTATGAAGAAAAGTAACAACCACGGGACTGTGTGTAGCTATTCAGTAGACAGGAAAGAGTGTGTTTCAGAGAGGAAACATCAAGTACATAGCCAAGGATTCCAACAAGGGGACTCCAGCTAGGAAGAAGCCAGAAGGAGGCCACTGGATCAAGAGCCGTCAGGAAGAGCAGCACAGCTCATATTCAGGAGTTGGAATATCAACCTGAGTGTGATAAGTCACTGAAGAGCTTCATGCAAGGGACAAAATCTGAACTCATTTTGTGTGACTGAGGCTGCAGAATGGATAAATGACGGTAGCATGGTTAGAGCAGAAAAAAAGGAGCTCCCTGTACTAGCACAGCTGAGAGAGATACTAGTGACTTGACTACAGGGTTGCAATGAGGTGATGAATTCTAGTTGGATTTGAGATATAACTGCAATGTCAACAGGACTTGCTGGTATACTAGATATGGGAGATGAGAAAAATCAGTAGAGTCCAGGAGGGTCCAGCGTCTGAACCACATAAGAAGGCTGGCACCATCTCTTGAGACAAGGATTTGGAGGTTGGGGGCAAACTAAAAATTCTACTTATATGAATGTTTATGACATCTGAAATCCCACATGTTAATTCTGATACATTTATAAAGAACACTATCAGAATTTTTCTTGATTTTAATTCAGTAGATATGATGTATTTAGAGTATTTGCCTTATATTCACTTGCTCAGGTCACCAGATACATGGAACTGCTTTTCTAGAACTTCTAATTGTTCTCTCAAATGCTCTTTAGCTGATGTATTGACTTCTGGTTTACTTTCTAAGGGTTCAGGATCCTCCACCCATGGTTTAGCATATTTAATGCAGTAAGTCACAAGGGCTTAATTAGCCTTCTGCAAGACTTATGCACATCCAGGAAAGAAGGATGGTTGTTCCTGATTAAACTTTAAGTCTTTCCCTTGCACAGAGAAACTCAAGTTCCTCTGAAAGATTTTTTTAAAAAAATTTGGCATTATTGAATAAATGTTAGAAAAACTACTAAGGAAAATCTAACATTCTACATAAGTCAAGTGATTTTCCTTCAAAAGAAGATAGCAGACATATTTTAAAATATGCCCTGCCAACATTTCTTTAAAATAATTCTTCCTTTGGGGAAAAGTATATGTTGGAATACTTTTTCCCAAGCTTCAGTCTTCACCACATAACCTCTACATTTTGTCATATTCCACAAGGGGACTCTGTCACATTTCTATTATTGTTTTTAAAATACGAATTCATCATTTTTTAATATCCCAAACAACATTATAACCAAAACTTTAACATAACTACCTCTAATGGAAACATTATAAAATTACTTGTTTAGAGAGGAGTTAATGACATAAATAAATACAATTATATCAGTGACTAGGGTTCTCGGTTGTGGCATCCTTTCTCTGATAAAAAATCTCCTGCTCTTTTTTCTCTGGCTGATTGTAAAAACTTCCCTCTACTGGCATTTACTCCATGGGTTTAGAAGCATCATCTGAAATTAGATAAGGGGAAATATTTCAAAGCTAAGCAGGTCACAAAACAGCATGGTGTGGGCTTCCTAACATGAACTTGCATACTGCTAACGGTCAGTATATCACCACTGATATACTGCACAAGATCACAAACTCTTCAAGTCAGCGAGGAAGTCAGTGAGGGTTAGTGAGGAGGAGCTAAATTCATGGTATGATCACTTTCATGATGGAATTCAGTAGGGGTTCTGTCTGCATTGACTTAACTAGAGAGGCATTTGCCTGGGGTTGTTTGAAATACAGGCTAGAAGACTTTTTTCAAACAGAAATAACTGCTCTTAAAGCAAAGGGAACTGAAGGCCTTGTGTAACTATTGCAGTCTTTCCTAGGATCTAAGGTACAATTCCCCAGAACTGTGGCACCACTGTTCAGTTAAGAGAATTCCAAATCTCTAGAAACTGGAAACCCTCCAGAGTGCCTAGAACACTCTCCCATTCATGACATTTGCTGAATGAGTAACATGAAGCATCACATTCCTGCATTTAAACTTCATATTTAGTCAATGTTACTTGTGTACTTTTGTTTACCTAAAGCAGACTTCACCTCTAACACTTTGTTTATTCCAGTCTATACTGAAAATCTGTCTCAGTTCAATTCCATTGTACAGTCTCTGAATTCTTACAATACTTCAACCCCTAATATTTGTTTATTTAGGTTTTGTTTTGTTTTTAATGTGGTGCTGGGAATCAAACCCAGTGCTTCATGCATGCTAGGCAAGCACTCTACCACTGAACCACAACCCCTTATATTTGGACAGAAAATTTGACAAGTTGATTATCTGGCTTAATTACATTTATACCTTCAAACTTAAATTCTAATATTATGGTTACATAATTCCTATTGTACATCTGCGCCACAATCCAGTAATTCCTACATTTAGGTTATTTCAGATAATCATGGTGTTGTAGGGACAGACGAGGCAAGGCACCAAAGATAGCAGGAAACAGTTTTATTTGGCTGCAGCCAGGTTCAGAGGGCACAGCTTTTGCTATAATCAATCCCCTGAACTCAGAGTTCAGGTAGTTTCAGAGTTTTATACCCAGCATGTAAGCGGAAGGGCTCAGAAGTTCACAGTCTGCAGAAGTTCACATAAAAGCAGCTTTTTCTTTCACTGTTTTGAGCAAGTTAACCCTTCAAGGACAACACCTGAGAAGGGGAGAGCTTCTTCTCCCCTTTCTTTCCTCCCCCTGCCAGCTGTTACCATGGAGCTCAGTTGGTAACTTCTCTTATCTTAAAAATGTAGACATCTCTGTGAAGCCCAGCTCAAGGCCAGAGGCCTTGTTTATACATTTCTACAAACTACTATACTGGATACATGTTTGTGAAAAACTAGTAAGGGAGTGCCCAGCACCTGGAGTGCTGATTTCTTCCTAGCCAGTGGCCAAGTAAGATAAGGCAACATGAAAATAGGAAGTTTATCTGCATTGAACTCTTTTGCAGACATTCTTGCTGACAGTCCTAAAATCAGCCATGGTGAAGATTTCTGGAGAAGCCTAGTTAAGACTTTTGTGTGGACAAAGGGAGTGCCACTTCAATGCTTCACCTATGACTTAATAAAGTCACATATGTTTCACTTTCTTCATATGCCACATACCATGGGGAGGGTGAAACATAATTATCTCCTAGCACAGAACATATAAAGGGGGCACAGTAGTTTAAATGTGCAAAGCAGTCACTTCCAGTACAGGACACCAAGAAATGCTAGATTAAAAAATGTTTGTAGAAAGCAAGGCTGAGCTAAGAGGAAAGAAAAACATTTCAAGATTAGAAATGGGAAACAAGCACATGGAAACACTGGACCTGGTGGTGTTACTGAGGGTAACAGCAAAAATACATGGGATTCCTAAAATATGTCCTTAAAAAAAAGGAAACTAAATAATATAGAGGCATACATGTATGTGATAAAACTGAAAGAAAATCAATAAGATTATTAATAAAAATTTCAGAGGAAAGATTACGTAGGGTAGGAGATTAGAGACACATAGAAAGATTCAAAAGTACTAGTAATGCTATAAATCAGTTTGATCTGATCCAAAAATAATGTAAGCCATAAAGCAAACCACATGAGTAATTTTCTGGGAACCAAATTTTAGAACTAAGTATTAAAATTTGTTTTTTATTGGTTCATTATAATTATACATAATAGTAAGATTCATTAGATCATATTCATACATGTGCATAACATAACTTGATCAGACTTATTCCCCAGTACCTTCCTTTTCCTTCTCCTCCTCTCTCCCCAGATTCACTTGCTTTACTCTACTGGTTTTCATTCTATGATTATTACTGTTATTTTAATTAGTGCATTACAATTAAGCATATAAGAGGAATTCACTATTGTATATGCATGGACATGATATAATTTGGCATATTTTATTCCTCAGAACTTCTCTATACCTTGCCTCTTGATTCTCTTTCTCTACTCCATTGGTAAATGTATTTCAATAACATACTTAACCCAATAGATCTAAAATAAAATCATGCAACATGTTATCATTATAAAATTACTGAGATACTTTACATTCTTTTCTTGGTTCTGAGTTTTCAGAATTGGCTTTGCTTGTTTCACTCACAACACATCTTTGTTTAGACAAGTCATATTTCTAGGTCATCAACAGTAGCTAACTGTGATGGCTACTGAATTCAGAAAGCACAATTTTATACAGTAAGGTTAGTAATAGGTGAGAATTTTTAAGATTATTTCTTAGGTTGTGCATATTTATTTGTTCCAAGTGCAACAAATTATTTCTAAATACATGGGAAAAAACTTAAAATTTGGAACCCATTAATAAATAAAATGTTCTTGTCCTGTAAACTGTAGAAGTATTCATATTTTCCTTCCTTCCTCTTCTCTTCTTTCCTTCTGTTCCTCCTTCTCCTGCCCTCCCTTCTTCCTCTCTTGCCCTCTCTGGTACACAGAGGCTTTGTGTGTTATATTTTGCATTACATCTTTAGTTATGGACGATGTGGACAATTTTTTTTTTAATTTGTTGCTAAAAGCCATTCAGGAAAGTTCCCTTAGATTTCTTGGCTCAAAACAAATTCATCACCAATTAAACATGGGGTCATTCACTACTTTTTAATCACATAGTTCCAAATAAGCATTATTTAAAAAAATACTATTTTTTTAAAAAAATTGATTAAAACAGTTTTTGAAGGCTAACAACTAGTTACCAGCTTCTGTGTGAGCATTTTAAACAATGATGGAGTGTTTTAAATAGGAACATGTTTAGAAAAAAAGAGAATGTCCCTATGCTAGGTGTAATATAAGCACTTACCTTATCCCCTTTTATCCATTTTAGACTCAGTTTCTGCAATTGTTCATAAACAATGCAGACTCTTGAAGATACATGTACAGGGGCAAAAATATAGACACAATTGGGTGGAATGGAACTGTGCACATAAATTAGGTCTGCAAGTTGGCCTGAAGGACAACTCCAAAGGGTGCCTGTGTCTACAGCACATAAAAAAGGGATAGATTTTATATGTATTCAATGGCTAGGAAAAATAAAAAAAAAGAATAATGTCATATGACACAAAGAAATGATATAAAACTAAAATTCTAGTGTCTATAATGTTTTATTAGGAAACAGCCAGGTTCCTTCACTTATATAATATCTATGGCTGTTTTTATCTACAAATGGCAGTGTTAGTAGTTTCTAGAGACTATATCCCACAAAACCTAAAATCTACACTATTCAGTTATTTTAGCAAAAGTTTACCAGCTTCTGGCATAAATCATCATTTTTCCCAGATGACAATCAGTTTTTCTGTATAATGACAAAATTAAGAATATAGGCTTTTGAACCATGGAAATTATTATTAAAAAAACAATTCTAAAGTGATCTTTAATTTTTATGAATTTATTTTCCCCCGTCATGCTTTGGAGGTAATGACATTCCTCACAGATCTGTCTAATACAGGGTAAAGAGACACCAGATCTATTAAAGTCTCTGCCATCACTAACTATAAAAATAACCTTGGGAAAGTCAGATTCTGGGAAGCCTATGAAGCCAAAAAAGATGAAATTAGATTATTTCTATGGTCTCTTATAGTTTTATGACTAGTTATAGAAAGAATTAGGTGAGAAACAGTGAAAAGAAATGGTTGAGACAACAGACTTTAAAGTCAAGGAGACAGTTTTGAACCCTGAAGGCCATATTTATAGATGTGGGTAAGTAAACCTGCTGTTCATTTAAGGAGATACTGTATTAGTTTTTTCCTTAGTATAGTATAAACAATTGATGTATGAAACAGATCCTCTGAGATCAACTACAAAACCACTGACATAAGCATAAGCATCCCTATTACTCTTGTCAGGGCCTGATGGAATTGAGGCAGAGAAGGTATTGTCTTGATAGCAAGTGGAGATGTTTCCCTAAGCAAGCACAGAATCCCTTGACAGAATGGCAAAAGCCTGCCTGCTTTCTAATTGCCACTTGGAAAGACTGGCTGAATTTCAGCCTCTGATTCCTAACACTACTATTTTTAAAACTGTAAAGCAACTATCAGGTGAAAAGAAATCATGTGACCTCTGACCTCTCAATACCTGATCCTATATTTTCCACAGAAATCCTAACACCATAGACACAGTTCCTGACAAAACTATTTAGAAATATTTCAAAATAAAAACTTTAGCAGATTTCAGTGGTTCATGCCTGTAATCCCAGCAGCTCGGAGGCTAAGGCAGGAAGATCATGAGTTCAAAGCCAGCCCCAGGAATTTAGCGAGGCTCTGAGCAACTGAGTGAGACTCTTGTCTCTAAATAAAACACAAAAAAGGGCTGGAGATGTGGTTCAGTGGTTAAGTGCCCCTGGGTTCAATCCCAGGTACAAAACAACTACTACAACAACTGATTCAAAATAAAAACTTTATTTTGGGCTTACATACATATTAGTGAAGAGCTGAATTTTTGAAATGTAATTTATTTCTCCCTTCCTCCTTGATTTTTAGCAAGTCATACTCCTTGAGAGTGCTGAAATTTCTAAGGAAGTATTTTGAGTAAGAATGGTTCACCTTAGCAACAACAAATTTCATAATTGACATGGCATAATATTCTAACAAAATGAACTTTAATTTTTTTTAATTTTACTGCTATAACACCTCAGTTGGAGATAAATCAGAGGGAAAAAATTTCTGAGAAATCAATAAGCAAAAGTGAAATCTCAGATTTGAACAAGAAACACTCTTTTATTGTATTCACCTGACTGCTGCACACATTCATTCACACACATTCTTCACTACCCCCAAAACTCCATTTAGGAAGATAGTATCTGAACATGTTGAGAGTTAAAGATGGAAGCAAAGCCTGCAAAGAATTATCGACTTGAAAAAAATCAGCCTGAACTGCTTTTATCTTACCAGATGATTCTTACCACTGACTCTACAATGAAGGCAGAAAGTCAATTTTATTCCAAAGCAAAATTTTCAGTCATAGCCCTGTAAACTATTCAACATCAGAGCTGAATTTCCTTGAGTGTTTTATTTTATTTTAAAGATTTATTTTTTAATTTTTGTAGGTGGACATAATATCTTTATTTATTTTTATTTTTTTACGTGGTGCTGAGGATCAAACCTAGGAGGATCAAACCTAGTGCCTCAAGCATGCTAGGCAAGCGCTCTACCTCTGAACCACAATCCCCAGCCCCATTCCCTGAGTGTTTTATAATTGTTCTATTTTAATACCTTTGTGATGGTTTTAAAGTTTTGTTTAGAAAAAGGGAAAATAAAACTCCCAATTTAGAAAAATGTTTCAAACTTGAAACATGATGACATTCTATGTGACATCCAATGCCATGCTAACATTTCCCAAAGCTTAACATTACCAACATGGAATTAGAAAAACTTTCTGAAGTCATTCATTACCCCAGACCTACAGCATTCACAAACACAACCATTAATTCTTTTTGTCTTTTTTAAAAAACAGTGAATTCTACAAGGAATAACTATAAATAATAATCCGAAAAGGGATTGGGAATTCCTCTTGCTCTTAAGACCCAATTTGTGGGCTATAAGCTAATTTTTCTGCCTCTCATGAGGCATTAGAAGTGTATTAATTAAATGATTACAAAAAAAGAAGTTATGGTATTTTGCATACCAAAGAGCCCTAAAGGATTTCATAAATTTATGGTAAATGTAGAGGAGTATAAAGAGAACAACTTAAAGAAATTATTCATTCTACTTCTATTTAGAATTCTAAAATTACTAATTATTTGCCATGCTCTATTTGTAGAGAATTATCTTCAAGAAGTTCAAAGTATTTTATAGATACCTCTAATAGATCTTTGACATTTTACAGATGCTAAGGTTACTTAAAAATTATAATTCTCATAGGGAAAAATTAAAATCAAAAGAAGTGAACTAACTCAGCTGAGAGCAGAACTTAGTCTAGTGGTGCTGTTTCCTTGGCAAAATTATGTATTGTTCCAAAGTAACACACTTTGGAGTTTCAAATATAGTCTATAATATGCATATATATATAACATATATATGAATTTTTATATATTTTATGTAACAATGTTTCAAATTTAGTATTGTCTCACTAGTGACTTAAACTGAATTAAACTTATATTAAATAAAATAGGACCTCTTTAGGAAGAAAATGTTTTATCATCAATAAACAGATTTTCCCAAAGAACCGCCTCTTACCAGGAATTATGACATTAGGCAAATCATTTGATTTCCCTGGATTTCAAACAAATCATCTGTAAAAGTAGCATATACCACCTAGGTTGTTTGTGAGGATTAAGTGAGACAGTTAAATACTATGTGCCTAATCAACTGGGCAGACATATAATAAATTGTAAACTTTCTATTTCTTTTTAGGTATACAACTATGGCCAGCTATGAACCCCTCTAGTCACATGATCATCTGGGTCAGATTTCTGCTGGTTTTGCTGGTGCAAGCAGTAAAGCTTCCCATGAGTAGGGAAGGAATTAAAAGGTGACTGAGTTATTTTAAAATAGCTGGTTTTGCTGTTCCTGTGTCAATGATGACAACAGGTATATGAAACTTTCAGGGGATGAGATCAGATTTAGAGTTTAGAAACACATAATGAGATGCCTCAGGATTCGTAAGAGATCAAGCTGCACTCTACTCTCATGAGTACAAGTATTACTTGAATTGGAAAGAATTTAGTTGTAATTATTTTTCATTTTACTGAATAATGCAGTTTTGCTCAAATAAATCTGACCTGGATTTTTTTTCCTTGCTATTTTCTCAAGCTTTCTCTCAAATATGAGAAAGTTCTAGATTTTTAATACTTAAGGAAAAAAGAATGGAGTAAAATGAATCTTCTGTTTACTAATTTTATAATTTCAGGCAAAATATCACAGAGTTTTGAGACCTGACTCCATAAAATATAGAAAATCTTATATATAAAGTTGTTGAACAGGTGAAGGAGAATATAACAAAACACATCAAGTTCCTGGTCTATAGCAGGCATTTAAAAATGTCACTCTTCTGCCTCTTAATACTAAATTTTATTTATAACAAGTGCCATGTCTCGGATGCATTGTTAAATGGTGCATATTCCAAGCCCAGCTTGGTGTTTCTTCAAGTTGAATGGTTCCACTTCTCCCCATAAAATATTGCTCTCAGAATTATAATATTCGGTTTTAAATATTTTCCAAGCTTCCTGAGTTATGGAGCACATGACTTCCTTCAAAGCAAGCATTCACATAAAGCCTCTCACTTAAGCATTCTCTTACTTTGAACAATGAAGGCAGATTAAAATACATTTTCCCTTCAAACGTGGTACAGCCAAGAATAATATCAGAACCATGAGAAATATCAAAGAGTAGATTATTTTGTTTGGCAACCAGTCATCCTTGACCAGCCTTTAAAATTATGAGGGACACAGAATTAATGAGCCAATATGTCATTCTTATTTTGACACACAAATAATGTTTAAGAGATGCTGACAGATAAATTTTCCATTTGCCATCATGTAAAAATCTCTCCCCTAAGTATTTCATGCTTTCATTTTCTCTTCTGAATTTCATACTTTCTGCCCTACTTCAAGTCCTTATTGTCTCTTCCCCTGCATGTGCCAATTTAACAGACATTTTTTTCCTGGCTTCTCAGCATCTATACTCAACTCCTCCAATCCATCTTTCACATTGATAGTTGTTTTAGTCAGCTTTTTTGCTGCTGTGTCTAAAAGGATCTGACGAGAACAACTGCAGAGGAAGAAAAGTTTATTGGAGGGCTCACAGTTTCAGAGATCTTAGTCCACAGAAGGCCGGCTCCATTCCTCAGGGCTCCAGGTGAGGCAGAACATGGTGGCAGAGTGTGGTAAGGGGAAGCAACTCACATCATGCTGGTCAGAAAGCAGACAGAAAGACTCCACTCTCCAGATACAAATATATTCCCCATGACTATGCCCCCAATTAACTACTTCCTCCAGTCACACCCCACCTGCCTCCAGTTACCACTCAGTCAATCTCATCAGGGTTTAATTCACTGAGTATGTTAAGACTCTCATAACCCAATCATCTCTCCTCAGAACCTTCTTGCATTGTCTCACATGTGAGCTTTTGGAGGACACCTCACATCTAAACCATAACAATGGTAGCACAGCAAATTCTAGGAGACAAATCAGACCATGCCAGATATTATGTGCCTACACAAAATTCTTCAGTAACTTCAAAACAGATTGTTAGTATTATAAGAGAAACAAAACTTAGAGATCCAAGACCCAAAAGAGAAGAGAAATAGAGACAAATAAGTCTGACAATGATTTGAGTAATTTAATAATACCTAAGTTGAGCACCCAGTAGAAAATGCTTGCTCAAGGCTAAGAAATTAGAAGAGTTTATGCAGTCTCACAAGGTTGGGAAGACAGAAATCGGAATTAAGAGCCATCCAGGGGAATGTTCCAGACTTTCACCTGAGATTCCTAGGAGTAAAGGTGAGGCAGAAAGGATGAGAATTTACAAAAATGGAAGCTGCCTTAAGTTAGCTCACTTCCTGGCTGGGTTAAACTGTCTTTTCCCAGCCTTCCAGATGAAAAAGAAAATCCTCTCTGGAGAAAAATAATAACCAAAACTTCTAAAAATGTTTCCATATCTATTGGTGGAAATCCAATAAAATATTGCTAGGCATGCCAGAAAACAAACCCAAGTGGAAAAAAAAAAAGTAAATTGCAGGAGCATATCCATAGGGTTGTAAGTTTTAAGACACAAACTTTAAATAACTGTGATTTGTACATTTCAACATGGTAGACAATTTCAAAGCATTCTGCTGCTATCAGTCTTGTCCATTGTTTGCTTTTTTTTTTTGCTTAGTGCCTCACTTTTGCTGAGGGTGGCTTTGAACTTGCTTCATTCTCCTGAGCTGCTGGAATTACTGGTGTGAACCACCACAACGGGCAGTCTTGTCAATCTTAGTGAACATCAGCACCATGATATTAGGCCAAAACCAACAAGTCCTCATTGGCTGTCTTTTCCTGAGACCTCAGATGCAGTCATCAGCAAGTCCAGTTTACCCTCCCTGAAGTATACCTTCCCTAATGTCTACCCTCTTATTCCACTGCTGTCACCTGAGAGTGACATCCTCCTTACACCAATCAGAAAGGAGCAATCTCTTTTCTGGTAGAGGTGAAGAGGGATACAAATGAATGGATGCTCCCCAGTGAGGGGAATGACTCAGCTCCTACCTCTGTTCTATCACATTTTCCCACAACTCTCCACTTTTCAAAACACTCAGATTAAATGATTTCTTGGGTTTTTATTTCCTCATGAAGGCTCTCACATCCTGGAATGCTTATAGTAAAGGATTTATGTTTTTTATCATTAATCTCTTTTTTGGTTTAATTGACAAGACCCTAGCTGAATATCAAGAAGGGTAGAGAGAGATTTTCTTCCATTCCCTTTTCACACAATCCCTCAAACCAACTGGTGTCACTATTTCTTCTAAAATAGATTCCTGTTTTCTTCAGTAGATCTTTGTTATAGTTGAAAGATGAGGTGTCCACCCAAAAATTCATTTGTGAGACAGCATAAGGAAGTGTAGAGGTAAAATGATTGGGTTGTGAGAGGTTTACCCTGTGCCTGAATCCCCAGATAGGGATTAACTGGGTGGGAACTTCAGGAGGCAGGGTGTGGCTGGAGAAGGGGCATGCCTTGTGGTTTATATTTTGTTATTGTTGAGCAAAAGCTCACTCTCTCTGCTTCCTAGAGCCATGTCTTGAGCTTCTTTCCTCCACACACATGTTCTGCCTTACCTCAAGCCCTGAGGAATGGAGTCAGTCATCCATGGACTGAGACCTCTGAAACCATGAACCACCAAATAAACTTTTCTTTCTCTAATGGTTCTCAGGTCTTTTGGTCACAGTAGCAAAAAAAAAAAAAAAAAAAAAAAAAAAAAAAAAAAAGCCAACTAAAACAAATCCTCCTAGGGTTCTTTTCTTGATTCCTAACTCATTTATGTTCATTTTTTTTTAATTCACTACCACCTCCCCTGAAAGGTAAGGACAATACATACATAGACTTCTTCCATTTTATTTACTTCTGTATTTCCTGTTTGAGCTCAGCACTGAGCTCAAAATAGTCAAGAATTGCTTCTTGAATAAATCAGCACATTGGCATAGTGAACACAGGTCTTCACTGCCTTGACAAGATTGCAACTAGAATGTATTTCAGTCATAGGACCCAGTCTATACAAACCCAATCTCTAGATTTTCCTCCTTATTTATCCCTTCCAAAATTCGGTGCTGTTGGAACTTAGTTGTGTCCTGTAGCATATATTTATTTCATATCCATTTTCTGTGAAGAACTGGGGTAAGCATAATACTGTGAAATAAATGTCAGCATTAAAATTCAGCAGCACACTGGACAGAGATGAGGATAATTTAGCAACATGCTTGTTAACTTCATACAAAAGATCGAAAATTTCTCAAGCTGAATGGAACAGAGATTTCACTGGTATCTCATTATAATTTCCTGGCTTGGGACAATCATGAACTATAGTCTATGGGTATAGCAAACTTTGTCCATTTTGCAGGCTGTTTGCAGACTGCTGTCTGTTTACACTGACCATTCGCTTTTTTTTTATTGACAAAAATGGTGCACCAAAATTTAAGGATAATTTAGGTATTTTATAAATGATTGTTATTAAGTAGTAGTAGCCTTATTTTCTCTGAATGGCTTGTGAATAGAATAAAAATATCATTTCCAATTTTATCTTCCTGTTAATGTAATTAAATGCTTTATGTATGCCTTATATAAAATGCCTATAATTAATTGGGCATATAACACAAAATTACTTCTGAGTGCTTTATTAGTATATAAGTCTATATATTCCAGTTGTTCTCATTGGAGAGCTGGGGAGGTAATTGGGAAACATTTCCCAATGTCTGGAGGAAATGTTGGTTGTCAAAACTGCAGAAAGGGTACTGCTGATACCTGGTGGGTAGAAGTCAATGATGCTGCAAACAGGCTACCATGCATGGAAATCCTCCCCCCAAGAACAAAGAATTATCTAGCCAAAAAGTATATTAGAGTTAAGAAATTCAGGGGCTGGGGTCATACCTCAGTGGTAGAGCGCTTGCCTCACACATATGAGGCACTGGGTTCAATTCTCAGCACCACAAAAAGTAAATAAAATAAAGATATTGTGTCCATATTAAAAAAAACTTTAAAAAATAAGAAATTCAGATTTATTCTTAAATTTATTCTTAAGTCTACTATGCCTACACTTAAATCTCAATAAATTCACACTAACAGAAGTTTGAATCAATCTTCCACAGCTGGAAAACGTGGAAATATTCTTCTCCATTTTAAAATATAACTCTTGATCATTCCTTCCTTAAACAGATCAGATTCATCTATATTTAAAACCGTCCTCCTTGTTGAATTCAGTAAATACCTGGCGGGTGTATCAGCACTTGCCACCTTGCTGCATATTTTGAAATTTTGCAGATTTGAACTGGTCTTTGCTCTTGGGAAAGTATTTGATGGCTTCATCAGAAACACATTTACCACACTTTGCCTTTAAGTTTTAGAATAAATTCCTTGCTTTTCTTTGAACAAGGGGCCAATAAATATTTTATTTTGATGATAACCCTGGAGCCACACTCATGTTCTTTTATTCTTTGTGATCAGTTGTTTTTTTTTAATAAGTGCTTTTTAAAAGCATATCATTCCTACTAAAGTGTGCATACTTAAGTGTATACCTCGGGGAATTTTCAAACAGTGAACACATCAATATAACTACAACCAGATCAAGAAATAGAAACTTAATCATGAGGGGAGAAGACCCCTTTGAGCTCCTCATCGACACTAGCCCTACTCTCCTTTTCAGGTAACTCCTATTTTAACTACTGGCCTCATAAATTACTTTTACCTATGTTGGTACTTTATATATAAAAGCAATCAAATGACATTTACATTTCATGACTGACAGATCTGCTCAATGTATTCTTAATATATCTGTTCCTTTGCACACACTAGCCATTTGTTTGTTTTCATAGCTGTGCAGCATTTTACTGTGAATAGATTACAATTTATCTGTCTGACAATCATTGGCAGACATTTGAATTATGTTCAGTTTATTGGCATTATAAACATACGTTGAACATTTTTGTCTATGATCTTTGATACCATATATGACTATACATATACATATATGCACTCTGTTGTTGGATATTCAGTTTTAATAATATTGCCACATAGCTTATAGAAGAGAATCAAAATTCATACTCCCACCAGCAACGTATGAGAGTTCCAGTGACTTCATAACCTCACCAGCAGTTGACATCTCCAGTCCTTCTTATTTTAGCCACTGTGATGTTACTTATACCTCATTAGAAGTTTAATATGCATTTTCATTATAACTTATAAGGTCCACTACTATTTCATGTGTTTACTAAACATTTTGAAAAATAGTTTTAAATTTTTAAAAATCTTTTTATAAGTATTTATTCAAGTCTTTTGTTCATTACATTAGATTGGTGTTTCAGGACTTAATTATACCTTCTGTACAGGAGCCCTCTATGGGAATTAAATAGTTCAAATAGCTTCTCTCACTTTATATTGGTTGCCTTTCCATTTTATTTGTTGTGACTTTTTAATTTTAATGTAGCCCAATTTATTGGTGATTCCTTAAAATTGTATTTTTAACCAATAAAACTCAGTAAAATCAGCTTGGTGTTACAAAACTCTCTGGAATCTCATCCCCCACTGTGGGTCTTATTTTATGTCTCAAATATGCCATAACATTGATTGGAATCTACCAACACCTTGTGTCCAAAGATTTCACCACTATAAACTGAATATACTCTATCCACTACAAACTTAATACTTTATTAGCATTAAGCCATATAGAGGGTAAGCTTAAAAATTCATGTAAAGAACAGTACTATAAAAGGAAAAATATGTTCCCATTTTTCCATTAGTATTCCAGTGTGTATATACATACATGCAATTATTGTTTACCAACAAATACATTAATCATATGCCAAAATAACTTGATCATGACTTAGGAAATATAAAAATTAGTTTATTTAAAAATGTACAGTGCTTTCAAATTTTGATAATTCATATAATTTCTTAAAGAAAATAACTGAAATTCCAGGCCTGTCGAGCAAGTAAAGAAAATGCTAAAGAAGTGAGGCTTCAACTTACTGTTGGCAAGTGAAATCCCTCTTCTGATGTAGAATCCATTCACTGCATAATATGGGGCAAAACATTAAGTGTAATTTGCACACAAAAACACACTTTCCTCCACTTTTCCTTAATCTGCTTATCTCTGTAACTGTCTTCCATGGGCTGATCGGGATCTGATACTATTATCCTACTATATAAGATCATTTTAGTTTTCCTTTATTGTCTTTCATCTGAATATAATCTGTGCATGTACACACACACACACACACACACACACACACACACATGCTATTGCTACATATGCAATGAACTCCGACTTCACAAGTCTTATTAACTTAAATTTGGCTTTAATTAAATTTTAGGAATGGAATGCTTAACAAAGTTCCTTTGATAATGTTATTAAGGAGAAACTATGTATTTCCCCATTACAAAGCTAGATTTTGATTATTATTTATTACACACCACACGTTACCAGTCTAATCAGCATATAAACAAATGGAAGTTTGTCAAATATAATGAAATCACAAGACCCAAGGGTTCTATTCAATTAGATTGAAGAGCAGGAAGTTTTTTTCTTGTTTTCCAAATCAAACAGGCTCAGCAGATGGAGGGTCAGATAGTTCTATATCAGTGTCCATCACAGCCTTGTTAAATTAAATTTAAAAATGCACTGCACCTTAGTATTAGGTATAGGCTAAATATGTCCTAGTGTTTGTATAGGATATGGGCACCTCTGAAATGATTGAGTAAAGATTTTCCTTCCTATGAAACACATACAGGATTATCAGACTATGTTCAACATCTTTTACTTGTTATTCAAGATGCACCCAAATGTCTTATGGTCAAAGGCTGCAAGGAAAACATGCAACATTTACAAATGTTTATCTTAAGGACCCTTTGCTTTAGACTTATGCTGCCTTTCACTAGCAAAGGATTATCCACTAAGGCATAAGAAATGCCTTGCATGTTGACTTTTCAAACAAAATGACACTGTGCATTGCCATAGGTGCATACTTTCTGACCTTAAAGTAACGACAGTAGGGTACCAAACCTGCCCTCATGCATTAAATTCACTCTATCAAACTCACAGGTGCTAAATTACACTTAGTGGGCAACCCTTTGCCGTAAATTCCCTCAGTCACTTCTGTGGTCCACATGTGTTCCAAAGTCCTAGGCCGTTCAGAAAATCGAAGAAACCTACCTCAGGTAGATATAAAATCAAAGTATACCAAGATATCCTGAGGCACGATATTTGCAGTACATTGTAGGAAATAAAAGAGACACATTTATAGCTGATTTCTTGATATAACTTTGCTTACAAAGATTAAAGAAAAAAAAATAAACCTAAATATGGCCTTGACCAGATGGGTGAGAGAAGTTCCACTTTGTGTCTGATTTGGGAAGTACACTTCCTATTATTAAGCCTAACTCAAATAGAATTTAAAGTAAAAATCCATCTGACCAATGATCCAGGTTCCTTTATTTTATGCCTCTTTTTGGAAAATGATTAATTATAATTTTGTCCTTTTATATATATTTCTGTCTTCTCCCCTTTCTATCATCATAGTGATACTATGATATTTTAGCAATAGACGATGACCAGTATAAGACAGAGAGCTCTAGAGGTATTGGCATCTACCAGAAGCTTATATTTCAGTACCTTGCTACTGAATTCCATCTCATCACTCACCATGACTCTTAGCACAGAGTATTTGATAACTCAGAATCAGGACCGGACAATTGCAACACAATTATTCAGATAAAGAAATGAGAGGAGTCATCTAGCACTCAGAGTCTAATTTTACAACTAAATATTTCATCACATTTGTGGCCATGAGAAATCCTATATAAAATTACAAATGCCCCAACCAGAAAGAGCCTGTAGTGGAGTTGTGTGCAAAACAAAAGGGGATGGGGAGAAAGAGAAATAGACAGACTACTGACTGGTGGTATGGTTTGATTTTGGAAATAATCAAGCCAGAGTACCTATAACTATTCTCCCATTCATCAACTGCATAACATAAGTGAAGTTATTTGTTCTGTATGAACTCAGTTTTTCCTACATGATCATTATATCATTGATTTTAGGAAGTTGTGAGAATTAAATCTTTGGAGAGAATTCAAATATTGGTTTTCATACTCTGGTTAATGAAGGACCTGCTTTAGCCAGAGTGAAATTATCAGAGCATCAAGTAACATATGTATGTAAAATAGTCACTCAAAATCATGCAATCTATCTAAAGAAAGTGGAAAGTAGGATTACAGGAAGAGAAATTAAGGGCATCCATGAAGGTATGGTTCAAATCCCCAAGAGTTACAAAACATTAATTCAGATTCTGCCAACTTAGATTTTTTAAGAACTCTCCTTTCTACTCATTGCTCCCAAAAGATGACAGTAGCTTGTTTTATAGTTGAGCTGTATCTAGGAGCATAGTTAGTTATATACAATTCAAAATATAATCTTCAAATGTAAAGCATGTCTGTGAATATAATGTGCATATCATTATTTCCACAAAGCTACCAGAGTTCCCTGCATGAGATAAAATTATAACAATCCATCAGCTTTTGTTTCTCCAAGAATAATATTCCAGAGGTATGGCATTGATATATATATATGTATATATATTTGCACTGATATATATATCAGTGTGCAATATATGAATGTACACAATCTAACATGTTCACTCATTTGCCAAATTATTTACTGTATTTGGAGCAAAAAGTCTAAAATTCAAGTCCTAACTTTACCTTGTATTGACTCCCCACCAGACTATAATCTCCATTTGGGCAGAAGAAACTATCCTGGTTTATCCTTTGCACATCATAAATTTCCTAAGCTGCCCAGTAATTTTTTTTAACTTGGGATCAAACACAGGGGAATTTTACCCCTAAGCTACATCATATCCCCTTTTATTTATTTTATTTTTGAGGTAGGGTGTCACTTAGATTGCTAAATCTGGCCTTGAATTTATAACCCTACTGCTTCTGCTTCTCAAATTGTTGGGGTTATAGGCATGCACTACCACTCTCAGCTCCAATAAATATTTCTTTTCTTTTTTCTTTTTTTAAACTGGGGATTGATCCCAGGGGTGCATAAGCACTGAGCCACATCTGTAGCCCTTTTTTTTATTATTTTGAGAGAGGGTATTGCTAAGTTGCCTAGGGCCTCACTAAATTGCTGAGGCTAGCTTTAAACTTGTGATTTTCCTTCCTCAGCCTCCTGAGCCACTAAAATTACACGTGCATGCCACTGTGCCTGGAACAATAAACATTTCTTGAATAAAGAAACAAGAAAGATTTGTAAGATATTGCTTTTTAAAGTACTGTGCCATCATCTTAAATTAGTTTTTGAATCTAAGTCTTGGAAGCATATAAATGAGGTAGAAATTGTTCTAATATAAGGCAGCTGAGGTTCACAGGGATTGAAATAAGTCTTACCAAAAGTCTGATTTCAGTGTCTGGCAAAGCCTATGTAGATTTCTTTTGGCTTTGATTTCTGCTTCTGTAAATTGAGAATGACAATACACATACTTTCACATGGTAGTTATAAGGAGCAAATTAGATTAGCTATATGCACAGGGTCTATGAAGAAGACAGTATGAGGAGGCATTGTTACTTTAACTTCACATGTTTAGGAGCATGACACATAATCATGAAAGCCAACTGGATTACTGGAAAAACTCAAGAGAATGGGTGCCTGATGGAGAAAGCTTCAGAATCTTTTAATATCCAAAAGATAACACAAAATCTTACAGGTTGCTAGGGAAACAAAATTCCTAGACTTTTGACCCAATTAATTTGTCAGCTCTGTAACAATAGTGAAAGAACTGTCAACAAACACAGTCTGTCCTCTCATTGCTTATGCCATATTACATAATTACCTGTTAAAAGAAATACACATGCCTATCTTTCAGTATTTTAAGAGAGATGTATTTCTTTAAAAATACTTTTAAAAATACTTCTATAGTTCACTCACTGAATTTAATAATTTTAAGGTCAACATAGGAAATGTTCTTTGTATTTGGCATCAAGAATTATAGATAGACTCAATTATTTTGGGTGTCAGAATGGGCTTGTATCTTTTGGTATTAGTATCTTCCTGTTACAAATGATTTAGCAAGTTGAGAACAATATAAAAAATGTCATGGAGAAAAGTTACTATATATAATAACTTCATTCTCCCAACAACAGTTTAGAGACACAGAACTAGAAATAAAATCATGTTAAGAAGTCTCTTTACAGATTTATTCAGTTTTGGAAGAGTTTGACTCCCTGACAATAGAATGAACAAAGAATGCACTTCCACATTGATTGTGGCATTTTCCACAATGATCATGATATGGAATCATCTTAAGTTTCCATAAACAAATGAATACATAAAGAAAATGTGGTACATAAACACAGTGGAATACTATTCAGCCATAAAAATGACAACAAAATCCTGGTCACTTATAACAGCATGGATGAAATTTGAAGAAATTATGTTAAATGAAAGAAGCCAGACATATAAGACAAACACTGCATGATTTCACATATGAAATCTAAAAAACAAATTGAGCTAATTGAAGCAGAAAGTAGAATGGTATTTATCAGAGACTGGGGAGTTGGATGTTGAAGGATTCAAAATAAGTTAAAATATCTATTGTATAACATGGTTGCTGTAGTTAATGATAATCATTAATTGAAAATCACTAAGAGGGCTGAGCTTAAGTATTGTCACCATGAAAAATGAGTGAGGTAATGTACATGCTAATTAGCTCTAAGAAGCCAATCATAATGTATAATTTTTCATAATGTCATATTGTACAGGATAAATATATACAATTGTGTCAATTTAAAAATTACAGTATTGGTAAATTCTAAAAGAAAGAGAGGGGAAAAGAGCAAATAACCATTTTTCTTCTTATACATCATGTTTAGAATAAGCAGAAGGAAATCTGGCCTATCTAACTTTCTCAGAACACAAAGTCTAAATGCTCTCCTAGTACTGCAGACTACTTACTACAGTGTGACTACAGACGATATTCCTCAAAGGTCCACATGTTAAAGGTCTGATCTCCAGGGAGCCAGTATCGGGAGATGCTGTAGAACTCTTCGGGGTGGGGGCTCATGGGAGGTCCTTAGCTCATTGGGAACACACCCTCAAAGGAGATCATGGAATCTCAAGCAGTTCATTCTCTCTGCTTTCTGGCTCTTAATATGAGCACTTACTCAGACACATGCTTCACTGCGATGTGTCTGGGGTCACCAGACACCCAAAGTAATGGGGCCACCCAATCTTGGACCTGAACCTCCAGAACTGTGAGCCAAAACAAACAAGCAAACAAACCACATACACGTAAACACCTCTATTTATAAGTTAACCTGCATCAAGCATTTTGTTTTGTAACATGAAACTAACACACCACCCCCACGGATTTGCTGCACCTTAGGATTATACCACAGTGAAAGAGAGAACTCTTCAAAGCAAATTTTAGACCTCTTACCCTGCTTTGCCTTGAATGACATTCACCATGATACTTCATCTTAACCAAAATTCAAAGAGTACTAACAATTAGACTTATACCCTAACAGTAGGATTTCTCATTGCCCAGATATGTACAAATGACTTGAATGACCCCTTGCCTTTTGTTTTTTTCCCAACTATAAAATTGAGATGAAAGTACCTCCCTAACAAGATGAGGCGATGTGTATACACAAAACCCAAAGTGATGTGCAGTTCATTTTTGATGGTCAGAAGGTATGGTGCCATCTTATATATACATATATCATCTCATTTATTATCATTGCTTATCTCATTTTTTTTATCTTTACAACTTCCTCTAAAGATGCACTTATGACACTATGCCTGATTTGTAGAATCAAACAGTGTGACATTGAACTTAAATGACAAAATTGAGATTTGAATCTCTGTGCCAGAATTCTACCATGGTGATTTACTCATTTAACTCATTAAAAAATCAACCACTTTTTGCACAGAGCTTGGTCCTATAAAATGAACTGTATTTCTGAAATACTTATTTACTTATCCTAGTGTAAATGCATACATATTTTCCCCTTGGTGTTACTTGGCTTCTTTAATGCATTGTGTCAATCAGGGCTTATTGTGTGAATATTTCAAGTAACTGTTTGAAATAACTATTCAAACCATTACAATGTTGTTAAGAAGTCACCAGCTGTAACATTACTAATGAATATTAATGTTCTTTTATATTTGGCTGGCACAGAAATAATAGCAGTTGTCATGTAGCATCAACAATTTTAACTTGGGCACTCTGGAAAGTCATTTTAAATCTGCAATGCCCTCTAGATTACATTCTGTGGTCACCACACAGCCAGGAAGTCAGCTGGGATCAATAGAACCAACAGCAACACTGTTGGAATAATGTCATAATCAAATGAGATTTAAAAACAACTCATTTCCCCTTTCTCCTGCTTCCACTCGTATGTGAGATAGATTAAATGCCTTCTAATTTGCTCAGTTTGGGAGAGATCTGTAAGAGCAAATTTTAATGCTTTTCATTCACATTGAATGAAAGGAACAGAATTGGATGGGAATAAAAAGAGCTAAATAATAACAGTATGTAAGTCTGAGACAGTTTTCTGCTATTTGAGAAAGACCTATTATAAGAAGAATTTGTTCTGTGGCCAGATCCACAAGAGTGATCCTGATCATTCAGATGTGGAAAATATTTAAGATTTTTGCTTTTTAAAAGTCACCCTGACAAGACAAACAGGGTGATTTCAATGTAAACTGTTGATTTTTATGTAGATGCCAAAATAATACAGTGTTGCACACATCTTTTGATAACTTGGAGTTAACACATGGTGTAGCCACACCCTTGCCCAGCATTCTTTCCAGCTAAAATAATTTTTTTCAGTATCATCATGAAAATAATCTCTATGTACTAAGGCAGACCATATGTACATTATTTTTCATACAGAAGTAAGACCTTATAATGGTAAATAGTCACATTATGTGGTAGTTACTAGTTTTCTTGGGCATTAACTATCTGCCAGGTCCTGCCTAAAAGTTTTCCATGCACTGTCTCACTTAATCTTTGACCTATGGGTATCTCTTGTCATCATGTCTATTTTACAGATGGGGAACAACAAGGTCACACAGCAAATGGCTAGGCTAGAATTTGAATTTGAATCTAGGTTCTCAGACTTCTCAGCTCAATTAACCATGAAGCTACTGATTCTTCGTTATTTTCTTTAGAAAAAGAGATATTTAAAGCTAACAATTACATATTTCTAGCTTTACTCTTTTATATCATGGAACAGAAAAAAAAAAGATGTAATTATTGACAAAGCAAGACAGGCTATAGAGAAAAAACCCTCCAAAGTGTTCATGTCCAAGCAGAAGACCTTGGTTGGTGTAAATGAAGAAGCTCTGTCCTTCATCTCCCAGGGTGCTTCCTCCAGCATCATTCTGGCTATTCCACTTATCTTCTTGGTGGTGGGGAGTAGAGTGATAGGACTATATTTGTACTGAACCAGATACTTCATGACCTATAGAGGTATAAGTCCTTAAAAAACTAGTATAAGAGTTGAATTAAGATCCCACAGAGTGGTACTGACCATGTCTTTAACTGCAACTGAGGATTATCCATCTCTGAAACATTGTGCTCATGATACAAAATAAGCCAACCAAAGATGAAAGAGTTTTACAGAAAGCTCATGCTTTTTTTTTTTTATACAGGTACAAGCAAGAATTACAAGCAAGTACACAAGAATTCCAATACATGTGTCTTCTTCAGATACCTCATTTAGCCCAAATGTATCTGCTTTGTGAATGACAAAAGACCTGAAAAATCTCTTTCACCCTATTCTGAATTCTTTCCACATAGTTGGTGCTTCAAAATGTCTGTGCCAGCTAATCAGATACTTTGTACCTTTAAAACCCAGGTAGAAAAATAAAAGTAGAATAACTAAGGAAAATTCTATGGCTTGCGTGATGTGGCCCATATACAGAAATAACTGGAGGCACCTTTTTTTCATCCTGTTGGGGCTCCACTTTACAAAAAAAAAAGCAAACAAACAAACAAAAAAGCCTATATACAAGGAACTCAGTTTTTCTAAATAATTTGTAATCATTTCTATTTCTTTTCTTTATTTTAATTATTAACAACACATGCATCTAGAAATACTTTCACTGAATATGCAGCACAAAATATCAATTCTAAATTCTGGGTACATATTTAAGTTACAACTATTTTAAATGACTGTTTTCATATTGTTCAACCACCATTCCACAATCAGCAGGGTAAAAAAACAAAACTCTTTCAAGTGCTCTACAAACATTCCTGCTTTCATAATTTTATCCACATGACAGAGAGAAGAGGTTCAAGGATTAGAGGACTGCATTTGAAGATGTTGTTTTTATAACGGGCCTACATAGGCCAAGGCCTGGAACCCGATGATGATTCAAAGACCAGGCAACAATTTAGATCTGACACAGGCTGCTGCTCTATAGATTAGGTCACACCCTCTCAGAGGGGTTAAAGGACTCTATAAACTCCGACAGCGACACAGTAACTGGGCAGGGATGACCATACAGCTCTCCTGAGCATATTGCACAACCACATTCTAGTTTTATACAAAAATGTCAATGGTGAACTACTGGGGAACTCTTTCTTGGTATATTTCTTTCTTTCTTTCTTTCTTTCTTTCTTTCTTTCTTTCTTTCTTTCTTTCTTTCTTTCTTTCTTTCTTTCTTCATGCTATCGAATTAAACTTTCACTGATATTGTGTGGGCTGCAGGGCAGGTACTGTGATACATATTTTTAAATTTCCTCATCTTCTTCTTTATGTCTAACAGGATGGCACTGGAAGAAGGCGACAAAAGTAAAAATCAAGGCTCTATCGGGCAAATGTTGGGGTGAGAAAATTAGAGTAATGTGAGGCTAGAGTGAGATTGCTCAAGAAAAGTACCCAGCACAAAACAGGGATTGGGACCTCAAGGCACCCAGTGAGTCTCACTTTTCTTCCTGCTTTAGAAGTGGATGTACTAGAACCAACATGGTGATTTCTTTGAAGTTAAGAAGTTTAGAAATTGAGATTGGGAAAAATAAACTTAAGCATAACTGAAAACTGGCTGTCCCTCATGCTGAAAAATCCATCTCTCTCTCAAAGGTGAATCTTTCTAATGATTGGATTTCAAAGGCACCCATCTTTTGAAAGACATATCTATGTGAATAATCTTACAGCTGATTTATGAGCCAGGCATTAGGGACTGGTAATCAGCTTGTCAGTTAAAGAAAGATAAGGACAAGGACTCCAATTCAATACTTGACTCATTACTTCAAAATACATGGCATAACATCTGCTGGTAATGAGTCAGCAAGACATTTTATTGAGCATGTGCATCATTTCATCTGATGATCAGAGGAACTGTGGGATGTAGATAGTATCATTACTCCCATTTTACAGAGTAAGAAATTAAATCTCAGAGAGCTTATGTGATTCATCCAAAGCTACACTACCATCAAATTAGTGAAGTTGAAATTAATTTCAGATCTTCCAATTTCAAATACAATGCATTTTCTAAATCCTAAGGGAGTGTTGCCAAAAAAAGTAAGTATCTGAAACAAAACCATCCCTTGTACCAGCAAACAACTCAAGATACATGTCCTATAATGGCAGAAAAAATGTTATTTTCACATATAATCTAGTGAGCTCAAATAGAAATCCTGCATTCCTCAAGCAGCCACTTGGCAAAAACAAGATCCTTTATTTGCACTCATGAAAAAATGCTTGAGTAGCAGCATGGATAGGATTGTTCTCATTGCCCCAGGTTACTTGTCTACCTACGTGGTACCATGATTTGAGTTGTCAGCATAACAGAAACCCAGTGTCTGATCCCTCGATGGCTGCTCAGTTCTAGTCTGGTGATTTGGAGTGACCTCAGGTCCAAGTAGAAATTCATTCTTTCTCAGTATGAACTCAGACAATGAATAATTCACAGCACAGAAGAGAAGTCTGTAAGTCCTTTTATGTTTATACTTTAAGAGTCACGAAACACCAAACATCCAATAAAATCTCAGACTCCTCTTACAAAAGTCTATATCTCATCAAATATTGCATAAAATCCCAAAGAATTCATGGGTATGCAAATCCTGCCCACAGGTACCTTTTCCTCATGACAAGCATGTTTGACATAGAGATGAAGACATTCTATGCCTATATTTGTTTTCATACAATAACTTTGTAGAGATGCTCGAGGAAAGCCAAAACTTAAAAAAGATATGAAATTAAATTTGGGAAATTGGGAGAATTTGCTTCCACATAGAGTGCTCTGTCCTGCCTTCTAGGGTAAAGAAAGGGAGCTTTGTCGAAGAGCTAGTAGCAGGTCTACTCTAAAAGAACATCAAGCCCTCCTGTTAAATAACAAATGCTATGTAAGCTATGTTGGAAAAATAACAAACATTATGCAAGCTATCTTGAAAATTTCACCAAACTGGGAAATGGACAAGGAGCCAGAGCAAACAGGGTTGGTGACAATAGGAATAAACAAATTGGAGATTCATGGAGAAGCACAGTTGGAGAGAGGGGGATAGGACTTCCATTAGCCAAGACACAAGACAGTAACAGAGGAAGAGGTTCCACAGGACTCCATGCAGCAGACTGTATAACATATACAACATGAGAAGCATCCAAGAGATACCTGCAGATACCTCACCCTCTCTGAACTTCTGAATCATGATTTGTGCTCAGTCCAAGCACTTACTGGAAAGGTAAATTTAGAGATTTCAAAAATATAATTTGCCGGACGGTTTATTTCAAAAAAAAAAAAAAAAAAAGCCAATTTGAAAAGTGGAGAAAAGTTTCCAGTCTGTTGGGTTTCCTGAAACTGTCCTGATACTGACAATTCATTGGTTACAAGCAGCAGAAATTTAAGAAAATGAACACAATTTTACTTCAAGCAAAAATAAAATGGATTTATTGACAGGTTACTGCATGACTCATTATCACAGGAAAACTAAACAATGGCTATGGAAAGACAGGAAGCAAGAAGATTCTGAGTACAAGGCAGCATAAGTCAATGGACAATCACTGTAAGGAAAAATGCAGTGCCAATTGTTTCCTGCCCTTGTGTCTCACTGTTTAAGACTTGGATTGGGAGGGAAGAGAATCTGAGTGGCAGAGCTTGAATCACTGGATTACACTTTCACTGGGAATGACAGCACCTTAGATAACAGCTCCATCAAGATCACATCTGCATGAATGGGAGATGTCAAGAAAGTGCTACAATCAAAACAAGAGATGGGGATCCTGGGTAGGCAAAACAACAACAACAACAACAACAAAAATGTAGAGATTTCCTTCAAGGAGATCAGGTGGGGGTCATTTGAAGAATGACCAAATTGTTTGTTATATTTTCAGCTCCAATAGAAGGGTATTAAGATATTAGGAGATCTGGTACTATAATTTCTCATACCTGAATCTTATTATTTTTTGATACCTAAACTGTGGCATTGCAAAGTTCAAGGTTTTCTATGCATTCCTTTTATTTAAACTAATTCACAAATATTAAATATGACCCAAAGAAGACTACATAGGCAGAAAGGTGGCTATAGTAGATTTCAAGCCTGTGGAATTAAACAGTAAATCAGGTGTTCTGTGACACCAGTCATTTGAAGTTGCTGAACTCCCAGGAGCAAACAGAAACATTATGCAGGAGGGACAGCCAGAAACACACACCTTCATTCCTATTCTGTTGTTACTAGAGACGAAGACGTGTTTAATTTATGATATGAACTCAAGAAAAACTGAATACTAAGGAAGAATAAATAGACATATAAAGTCTCTGAGTAGAATAAGTTAATGAAAAATAGACATGAAAAATTAAAACAATAACTGCCAAATCTGATGGAATTACTCTAAGAAACATTAGCACAATAAGAAGCAATGTAGTTTGAAGGAAAGGGAGTCATTCCATTTGCCCAAAATGATGTCTACGACCAAGGAATCAGGGAGAAATGATGTAGTTTGTACTAATAAGCTTACTTTCCCGATGCCCATTTTCACATGAAAGTGAACATTAGAAACTGTGGACAAATGAATTTGGCCTCTATGTTTAAGTGAGATAATTAGGAGAAATTGGATGGCATGAAATTTCCTTTTAAAAAGTAATTCCATCCGATAATTTAAAAATTTATTACAATATGCAAAATATCTTTCCCTTTTCTGAGTGCCCTTCTCAGGGACCTATTTCTTATCCTAATTTTCTATCAGTTGTGGTTATGACTGGAAGGCTTTGAGACTGCCTTCTAGTGAATTCTCACTGATCATACAGTAAGGCCACGCACCAGCAACATTCACATTTTTCTACGTTCATGCAGCTGCCTGGTTGCCTTTATTTGAAAGGGGATCAAGCATTTCTGACCACAGCATAACCCCTTCCTCCTGCCATCAGAGCTATTGCTCAAATTCCCAAAGGACCCTCAGTGAGTGCTCTTAAATTAGGTCTTGTTTGTCTTACATAAAGCAAAGCTGCCTGGCCTGCAAAAGCACCACAAAACTGCCATTTCAACATTAAAAGTTAACTTTCAGATCATGTTACCATTTAAAAGTCAGAGGTCGACAGAACAGAGTGGTGGCTGGATTCCTCTAAGAAAGGCCAGGTCTGGCCCCTTTTCTTCCTGCATATGTGTTTTTTTTTTGTGTGTGTGTGTGTTGTTGTTTGTTTTGGCAGAGTCAGGATACACAGGTTTAAGGAATCATGATGAGAAAAGAACTGAAAGAAAATTGGGTGAAAAAACTTTCCTTTGCTATAACACAGAGTTTTCTAGAGGAAGACCTGATTAAACCTCAGGGCATTTGCACTTAATGTGCTTCCTAAAACTTAACTTAGTGTGCTTCCTTAACATTTAATGATTCAACCAAAAACTTCCTTCCAGGGAAAAGAAAGCCTAATAACTTTTACTCCATCTAAACATTATATACATTTTGGGTAATAGGGATTGAACTCAGGGGCACTTTACCCTGAACTACCTTCCCCACCCTTTTTATTTATCTATTTTTAAATTTTGAGACAGAGTCTTGCTAAGTTACTTAGGGCGTCATGAAGTTGCTGAGGCTAGCCCTGAACTTGGGATCTTCCTGCCTCAGCCACCCGAGTAGCATTATTGGCATACACCAACATACCCTGCTATCTATTTGTTTTCAATTGACATAAAATACATCTTTACATATAATAAACACATATATACATATATGTAAAGATGTACATACATATATATCTATATATATGCTTATATATATTATATGAAAAGATGTTTTGATATATACATATATATAACATAGAGTGACTAAATTTAATTAATAAACACATGTATTACATCAGATAGTAATTTTTATGGCATTCACTAACTTAAAATGCTAAGTTCAATGTTAAAATTTTTAGCCATGCTAAAACTTGGATTGATAGTGCCTGCTAGTAGAATTTTCAGAGGAAATTCTAATTCTCTTGATAAACACAAGCATCACTATATTATTCCATTTGAAATTAAATCTTATTTTATAAATAACTATTCGATAGTGTTTTCCTTGATTCTTTCTAAAAGTCAAAACTAAGTGTTTCTGTATTTTCTCAAATTCTACAAACTGGGGCATGATTAAAGTTGCCAGACAACTGCATATTGAGTTCATTAAATCTGGAACTCTGTCTTAACTGTCTCTATATTCTTTATTCCCCACACAGTGCTTGGCATCTAATAGGTTCTCCAAATGCTTACTAAGCTGAGAACTATCACAAAGATAAGAAAACCTCATCCTCCATGCTTAACCCTCTCCTCAAGCTTCAGAAAAAGGCTTACCATGCTGATCAGAGCCAGATTCAAGAGAGAAGTAAGGAAGAATAGCTCTTTACTAATCAGTATGAGGCTTACCAAGAACCCTACACCAAATGCATCAAAATGCAACCAGGCCTAGAATTTGTGAATTTTTCCCCTATGATATTCTTCTAAATGCTATTGAACAAGCTCATAGTAAACCATACACAGTCCAATTTGAGTTGATTCTAGTGTGGGATTTCATTGCAAACACAAAATCCATTTTCTGCAGACAATGGATAGTTTCAGAGAAAGGGTACTTTACAAAGCCCCTATCTGATCTCAAGTCTTATTGCATATCCTCTTCCCATTTTTCTGTTTTCTACCAGAAATATCAAGCCCCTGCCTTCTCTGGTTAACACCTTTGCAATTGTCTTTTTTTTTTTTTTTTTTGCAGGGGGAGCACAAGTTCTTATTCATTAATATACCACTATGCTACTCTCTAATTGTAACACAGTAGTAATTTTACATTTGTCTGATTTTTTTTCTTATAACTTCACCTCCTCATCTATAGGATGTAGAAGGGCTTTTTCCCCCCACCAGATGTAAGATAAGAATTAATTGAACATTTAAGCAAACTTACGATCAAAGTAAAGCCCTTTATTTTACCTCAAAGATGAAATTAAAGTTAAAAGAAGTAAATTGACTTAATGTATCACCTTTCATTCAATGGCTCTGTTAGGTTGTAGACTTAGTAAGGAGCTGTGAAATATGAACCAACAACATAGCAGGGTCATAGAGTTTCTCTGAATTGCCTTTAATGAACAATGAAGTAACTTGCAGAACAACAGGTGTCCTAACCCTGAGAATATACAGGTGGAAGCCAAGGGAGCCAATTAAGAAATATGTCAAGAAGAAAAGATCAATGGAGCTTACTCCTGACAGGATCTACTGAGGTCATTGTAAAGTTAGGATATATGGTCATATTTTCTTAATGTATTTCAGAAGGGAAAATTTCTTTAGTAGCACAGGTAAATTAAAGTTGGTAAAGTCACTGACTCCGATACCCATGTTAACATAGGATAGGTTTGTGGATGAAGTTCCCCTGAACAGGATGGTCACCATGACAGTTCTGGGAGGACCAACTATGGTTAAAAACTCCCCAGTACAACATGACAGAGGAGATGAGAATCTGATTGGTGAAGATTGCATTAAACCCCAACTTTCAAGGTAAATATAAAACAACAATAAATTTGGAAGCAGCACTGATTCCTTTCCTGTTTTCTGCTCAGAGACGACCCCCACCCCCACTCTCTTGAGAATGTTCTTTCCTTAAGTCTTACTTTTCTCTCACTCATAAGAAAATTATCTTGCTTGGCTTTTCATGTCTGACTTTAAATTTTCTTTCATCAAACACAGGAACCAAGGTTTGGAGCTTTTTCTCCCCACTCTTCTGTAACACTTTTATAAAAACACATTTTAAAATAAAAAACGAATCAAACATTCTGATTAAAATAGATTCACTTAAATCATCGTTGACCTCAGTTTTCCAAAAATTAACAGGAATTGGTTGAGAATCAAGAGCATATTGAGCTAGGAGAGGTGGCACATACTTGTAATCCTAGCTGCTCGGGAGGCTGAGGCAGGAGGATGGAGAGTTCAATGCGAGCCTCAGCAAAAGCGTGGTTCTAAGCAACACAGTGAGACCCTAATTCTAAAAAAATACAAAATAGGGCTGGGGATATGGCTCAGTGGTCGAATGTCTCTGAGTTCAATTCCCAGTACCAAAACCAAAACCAAAAACCATTGAATTTTAGTTCACTTCAAAAGACCTTATTTTTAGAAAATATATAGAATGCTTATGTCTATATATTTGTTTTGACAAAACAACCTAGAATATGTCTCCAATGTAAACTGCAAAAGAGAGAATAATAAGTCAACAGGGTTTTACTGAAGCAGAATACACAGAAATATATATATATATATATATATATATATATATATATATATATATATATATTACTTATAATTAGGATCATTATTATTAATGATGACACTTGTAGAAAATAGGGCTGGGAAATTGGATATAGACCCATTTGGATGAATATAGCTTTCTGTAATGTCTTGATCTCTGAGGTGCTTTTGATGAATAGTGACTCAGTGAACATCTTGGGATAAAGAAGTTATACCTTTCTAAACAAGGGCACCAAATACAGTTTTACTTCTCAATGATGCCAAGGAACAGCTGACTCTGTGCATATTCCCATTAAGTTAATAGGGCCCAAGGGCAATTCTAAAGTGTTTTGTTTGTTTGTTTGTTTGTTTACATGGCTGAAGGCCTTTTGTTCCCTATAGAGCCAGTTGGTCACATCTTTTGTAGATTAATCCATGCTAACACATTTCACAGAGTCTTAATCAAAACTATTCATTCCTTCTCCAATCCAACTGTACAACATCCTAAATTGTCTGAGTTAGTTCCAAGTATATGAGATATCTGCCGTTAATCATACTAAGTTAATGCCTAAAAATTTAAATTTAAACTCTAACCTACTATCAAGTAGAAATTTCCAATTAGCCAGTCATGATATGAAATTCTAACAAGGCAGAGTACATTGATATGAGATGACATTTCCAAGCCCAAGATCAGAACCACCAGTATATCTCATTCATTGAACAAAAAAGCAAACAAAAACTAATGCACTGAACTTTACTGTATATTCTAATAGTAAACACCTAAATATGTGGTAAAAATCAATAACTCTAAAATACTTTTATCTAACTTGAAAATCTATTAATTTAAGCTGTAATCGACACAAAATAGCTTTAAATTTATGTGCTTTATTAATTAATTTTTTTTAGATTACATTAAATTGACCATACAGAATCAGCTTTGGTAGAGAAAATAATATCCTCCAATTCATACCTATGTCACCTTTAAGATAAAACTATCATTTTATTTCTATACTTCATGATAGCAGAAGTATGCTGTTTCAACTCCAGCTAAATATGTATTTACTGTCATACTGAGGATACTTTTACAGCATTACTTAAAATTGTCTTAACTGTGCCATTATTATGATTTAGTTGTAGAAGAGAACAGAGAAAAATGAGAACTATTTCATATCTATTTGTTTATTTCCTCGTGATTGGATGCATTTTTCTGTTCCCTGTCTTCTACATAGTTAATGATGTAGAAGAAAAGGGAAAAGGAAATCCTATTTTAACAAATGGGTCAGTATTACCAGTGTCTGTTAACAATTGATAAAATTGTCAACAGAAAACTGAAAGTAGTATCAATGATAGTTGATTTGGGGAGTAGGATGGACATGATCGGGGAGTTTTAGGAAAACTTAACACAGTTAAGAAATAAGATTGCCTCTTACCGCTGTGGCAAGAATACAGATGCAGAGAACTGTAATTAACAGTCCAGAACAAATGGAGATAGCAAACATTGCTAGGCAGGCAAAAATTATAATTATAAACTGTAACTTACTCAGCTAGTTAATTGGACTAAGAACCTACATTTGAATCATAATGCATGAGTCAGTTCTCGTCTAATGTGTTTGTTTTTTAAATTCTGAAGCCAAGATATTTTCAGTAGACTTGAAAACAATATGTATCCGCAATATTTTCCTATTAATCATGTTTGTGACTTAGAAAACTTTAAAGTTTCAGATTTGTGGTTTTACTTCTGTTATACTTTTTGTAACAATCTCTTTATGTGGAAGAATAAGCAGGTTAGGTTTTGGCATTACTCTTGAGAAATCAGGCAAAATGATACATTCTGATTAATCCTAAATCACTTAATAAAATATATTGCCTGTTTTGCTTAAAGTTAGGTTGTTTCGTCAATATAGATGAAGATTCTGATGTACCATGTTGGTTTTCTTAATCAGTTTACCAAATTAAAATTGTGTCTAAGTCCATGGGAGATATAAGTGTAGCATCCTAATCTTTAAAGATGCCTTTGAACTTGAATGCTAGTGTAGGATTTTTTTCCCTTATAATTTCATTTTAGACTTGGATTAATTCATGAGGAGAGACGTCTTTTCACAGAGTGTAATAACTTCCAAGGAGTGTTACTGCTGCCCAGTTTACAAAAGCAATTAAGGGATGGGTTTCAAATAATATTTAAAAATTGAGACAAAAATAACTTATTTAACAATGACTTGGTAAGTTATGTTTATGAAATGTAGATGTTTCTGTGTCATAGCTTATTTTCACTTGCATACTCCCATAATAAAAGTTCAATACATTTTAAAAAGGTAATTCAATACATTTTAAAAAGGTAATTTCAATGAAATAACATTGATTAATAATATATGTATCAAAAAATATATATTACATATATATCATACAATTTAACCATTTATTTACTTGGTTATTATTAGATGAATTACACAAAAGAAAGAAACAACCACACTTTTTAGCAAAGATTGCATGATAACTCTGAATAATGTTGACCATCAATAAAACACAAGAGCAGGAACAATTTGGCATTCTAAGAATCAAACTCAGTTTTCTTCTTTACTAAAATTTCATATAATTGTCAGTAATACCACCACCATTCCAAGCAAAGACTCTTGATTTAATTATTATCTCAAAGCAGAACAAACTATTATTATGACCTACCTATTCTGTAAACAGTTAAAAAATAGTTGCTTAAAATGATTACATGGTGATATAAATAAAAAAATTCTGTACAGTTATTTTTTAGATGATTGTGATAATAGTAATTTTATACAACAATGCAAATACAAACAATATAGCAGTGATACCTAAGTTAAAGATAATTACTGTTAATATAAACAGAAGTTAGGACTCTAAAATTGTTTCAAATTTATGTTTGACAATGAAAAAAACACTTTCTTCTGTATTTTGGAAATAAGAAGACAAAAATATTTGGTAACTACTTTGTGGAATAAAATTTTCAAACAGAAATTAAATGATTTCCCTAAATATTCATGGGAAGTACTAAGAGGAACAGAATTGGGGGAAAGTTTATAATTAACAGTTGAGTTGTTTTTAATGAGTCAATTGATGTAGTCTGGTTTAAGTGTTCTCCTATAAGTAAATGGAACTGTGTGATGTTATTTTTTTTCTAGGAAGAGAATGGATACCAGATAACCTAAGAGAAATAGACTAATTACAGTTCCAAGGAAATTTATATACAATCAATTTTAATATGCTTCCTAAATTCCATGCTAAATGAAAGATCTAATAATGTTTTATCTATTTTCACTTAGTCTAACACTTTCCACCTACAATAATCATAGCACATTCAATTTTTACTCAAATTTCATGCACCCTAAAAGTACTCTGTAATAGGTATAGTTCCCATTTAATGTTTTATAAGTTCAAGTACTTCATAAGGAAGGTATTCAATTATATTAACAATGTTTAAGAATATTAAGGCTCAGGGCTCTTTATTCCATTCAATTTTATTTACTCTTTGTCTTTCATTCTTATTAACCAATCAAAACCAAGTGGAAAATGTGTAAAGACAGAATTAAATTAGCATTATACAAAAGACTATATTTATATAGCAAAAGGGGAATTTAAGAAGTGGCCTCTTTATGATTAACTTGATTATCTTAGAATTTAGACTTAGCTAACTTGGACCATTAATCATCTGATCTTTCACTAATGATATTCTAGATCAATTGCAAATTATAATTTCTGCCAATGTGTCCAAACATAGCCTCAACACCTAATAAAAATAAGCTTATTTTTTTAAAGGCAGATTATTTGGTTGTATTAATCATATTATTTCTTCCAAGGTCAGAAAAATGAAACTAATAAAATCATTCTAAGAGGTAACATCTGCCTCACCAAACAAGAGACATCTAGAAGCAAAATGTTGGTCCAACTTTGTCTATTGACTTCATCTATCCAATGTCCTTAGAGCCAGAAATTCTCAAGCCTAGAGATATTCAAATGAATAGTTTCACTGCTTCAATTTTTAAGCATACACACATCATAGTTGAGCAATATGAAACCCCAGATAAATTGACCTGACCTAAGTCAGAGAGTGACAGATACATTTGTTGTAGTGACATTGTTTGAGTTAGGACATAGACTGGGTTTGGAATCAGGCAACTGGTTCTCTTCTCAAGAAAACCATTACTTTCATTCTGTATTCATGGGAAAGGGTGTTCAGCAGAGAAAAGGAAACAAAATATGATGGTTTCTTCAAGAGTTAGTATATATAAAGACAAGAATGCAAAGTCCAATTGTAAAACATTCAGCCACAGACTACTCTATGTGATTTCATGGGAATGTAACTTGGACCTGCTTTCACATTTTGCAGTTCATCTGATTATGTCTCTCACCTGATCCTAGCTGAGTAATCTGCTCATTCATAGACATGAAATATATTATTAATTTTTAAGACAAAAACATGACATAGCATTTGCTATACAGCCTGTTTCTTAGTAACTTGGAGTCAGCTTGACAAAGTTCTAAGAATACAAAGACACAAGTAGTGATTGCAGTCATGCCCTAACCAACTTAAAAACCTTAGCATCACTGACTTTCTCTAGTTCCCAGTTTCCTCATCTGTCCAATAGGTTTTATGACCTTTGTGGTTTCATTTGGTATTATTTTATCTCTATTTTTTAATCCTTATAGCTGTTGAAGTATTACAAGCATTCATTCACTTAAATCCATACTTGCAAACTTGGTAAGTGAAGTATTTTCCATGCCTAATAGCAAAGGAGAGGAACCTCTACCTCAGGGAGGTCTGGCACTTTCTCTCACAGTGTTTAGAAAAGTTTTTTGAAGTCCATCATTTTATCATATAATTGATGTGCTTTCATATTCTACTCATACAATATCTATGTTATAGAAAATCAACCTCATCCTAAATCATCAGGAAGTTCAGTATATTTATTCTTCACTTATCCTTAAACATCCCAAGTTTACCTGGACCCAAGAGTTTGGATAGGTTGGAGTGCTCCCAGATGGAAAGTTAGGACCTAGATCTTTGATATCAGAAAGATTTCCCCGATGCTATATCATTAGGCTACACTTTCTGAGAAGCAGTTTCACTCCTTCCCCTAGAACAGATAGTGTCTCAAAGGTTATGAATGGCACTGGACCATGGTATGGGTTTGGGAGTTTTTGTTTGGGTTCAAATTTTAGCCTTATTGCTTGTGGTGAGTATAGTACTGGGTAAATCACTAATATCTCTGCCATTTTTCTCATCTTTAAAATGGAAATAATATTAGTTCTCACTTCTTAGACCATTAATATTACTGTTGATAGGGTCAAACTATGATTGCAGCATAGAAAATACTATGTGAACATAAAAGACATTATTCTGTTTTAGTTCTTTCGAGAAATTCAATTATTAGCTCAGAAAACTAGGTAAATAGGCTTTTCTTACTGTTCTCCCTGCCACCTCCCCCAAATGATGTAGAAATTGGCAGAATTTTAGAAGTTAAGCAAAACAAGTTCACACCAAAAGTAGTGAGTTTGATAATTCAAGGTATAGTGGGCAAGTTGTAAAGAATGAGAATTATATTAGTAATGTAAACATAAAAGCAAATTATGATCAAGAAAGACCATGTTAGACACATAAAGAAAAATAACCCATGATTTCACTCACACATAATTTTTAAAAAAGCTGAGCTCACACATCTAGAAAGCAGAATATTGATTATCAGAGGCCAGGGAGGGTAGGACAGGATAGGGAAGAGATTGTGTAATGGACACATGGTCACAACTAGACAGGAGGAGTAAGGATTGGTGCTCTGGAGTACAGGGGTGATCAGATACTGCTTTCTATAATCCAAAATAGAAGATTTTGACTATTCTCATCACAGAGAAATGATAAATGTTAGAGATAATGTATAACCTAAGTATCTTTAGTTGATTAATTCACAAATTAATTCACAAATTTGATAATTAATGTATCAAAACATTACACTGTACCTTGTAAAGATGTAATCTGTTGTTTACAATATTTTCCAAAATTTTAAATCAAGTAAGTTAGTAAATGTTTTTTTCATGGACGTCAAAATCTAGCAATCTTTTCATTAAAAATTCAGTGTAATTACTTCTGATTAAAAGAAAGATTTTTGTTAAATCAAACTAAAAAATAGGGAAAAAATATAAAGAAAAATGCTTTGATCACAAATAATCCTACTTCTTATGTTAGCATTTTGGTGTATTTCTTCAAATTGCTCAAGCATTTTTTTTCATTTTTATCTGTTTGTTCATGTTTTAGCTTTTCTGTCATATCTAACATTTCATGGGGAAATTATATCTGCACACTACATTTAATATGTTTACATAAAATAGCTTATGTTTTATTTATCTAAATAGCTTATATTTAGATAAATATACTTATGTAAATACTATTTAACATTGGAATAACTACATTAAAGTATCCCACTGCCAGATATTATCTGTATTTCACATTTTTTCTATTTAAATATTTCTTAAAAACATCTGCATATATGTCTCTTCATTGTAGTCCAGATGTTTTCCACAGACTAGAAATCTTAGAAATGAGGTTTCTGGATCAGATGATGTGGATGTATTTATGCTTCTGTCTAGATGCAGTAATTGCTTTCCCATCAAGACTGCATGAGCATTCATCTGTCTCCACACCTATATCAACACTGTCCTGAAAGTTCTTTTTTCAAACGGTCTTTGAAAAATGGGGAGTATTTTTCCTTGCCTTCTTGTCAGACTGTTCTGAAGCTAGCACAGTCTCAACTACATATTAGGAGTGACAGACCAGTTATCCTCTTGAGTCTTCAAATTGTTCAATAGGATAAAAATAATGCTAGGATAAAAATCAATAATATTTCATATGGTTGCTTTGAGGATTAAATACGAATGCATATAAAATATTGAGCAACGTGCCTAACATAGAGAGTACTCAATAAATGTTGGGGACCCTGAGTGATTCTTGTACCTTATCTTCATTGTCATCTGAATTTCGGTTACATATTCAACACATGCAACAGATAATATTCACTCAGGGTGCTTTGTTATAGTATATGCTAAAGACATATTAAGAAAAGCAAACATCCTTTGGGCAAGTACCACAAATGTGGAACTTCTGGAAGAGCTCCTAAATAATTTCTTAATTGTTTATGTTTTAGAGTCAGGAAAATAATAGAATTATTATTTACACCGTGAGAATAATTATCTTTGCTCTGAATGTAATTTCGTTCAAATGAATCCGAACCTCTAATGGGAATTCTGGATCAAGGCCAGAGGGAAAACAGTCTGATGTAATCCTGACGAGATACCAGAGACAGAAACCTAACCAATTTCTTCATCTTGTCCAGAAATGAAACTGATCACTTACACAGGAGGCACACTTATATCCCAATTATGCTTAGAAGAAAAGTTTCCAGTGACCATTACCAAAATCGGAGACTGAAGGTGGTAAGAAAGATGGTGGTGATCAATGAGACCACGTGCAATTGAACAACAGTTAGTAGCACTTCCCTTAATCATCTGAAAATGAGTAAGCAACTATTTTAAGGTTTCAAATCTTTATTTGGTACAAGCTTTCAGTTCATGTCCTGTTACCTGCACTCCAATTACTACAATAACCTCTTAAACCTCATCAATTGTGTCCCTGTCCTCCATCGCCCATCCCATTTCCCAACCCTCATCTATGTGCACTAGCTTCTATGTGCACTAGCTTCTTCTCCACACTTCTTGCAGATGGCTCTTCTGATTGAAAAAAGACAGCCAACTCCAACAATTGTCATTTTCCTGTTTAAAATCCACTGGGTTGAAGGGAACAAGAACTTAAATCTATAGGTCTCATATAATCTAGAACAGGAATATCTAAAGCTGGTGTGTTCGAGAAGCAATTGGGGTCTACTTTAATCACAGTTTCTGAATCAGTGGGGAGGGGCCTTGGAATGTGCATTTTTAATAAAATTTCCAGTGGTGCTGCTGCCGCTGTCAAGGAAGCGGACATGGAGAAGCAGTGATCCAACAGTGCATGCCCATCCACTGTGCCTCAGTGCCCATCAAGTCCTCTGAATCCCCAAATTCACCTGTTCCTTCCTGTCTTTAAGTTTCTGCCCCTGCTAGTCCCTCTGTGTGATACACATCTGTCCCCTCTGCCCACAGGTTCATCAATCTACAAGTCACGTGCTCCTGTGACAGCACACATTGCTTCTCTCCCACCGAGCCCTGATCGCCTTGTGTTATAACCGCTGGGTGATTTACACTCTGGAGTGAGGTCCTGGAAGTCTACTTCTTATTTTTGTTTATTCAGGGCCTAGCAAAATGCCTAACCCATGGTCATAAGGCATCTAAGTATTTTTTTCAATGAGTGTAGTTAACTACATCAGGTACAATGACTCTGGCAACTTGAAAATTGGTCCCTCCCTGCAACATTATTGTTTTTCTTAACCTACTTTCCCTTAGTGATTAGTGCAAAAATTCTCACAGGCCCCATGTTTTTGTATCAGATGGAAATGAGATACTGAAGAGACTGCACCCTACTCTACAAATTAGAGAGAAGGTAGGGGAAGAATGTAGCCTGAAGCCTTGGGGTAGCCAGAGAAAAGATGAACATGGGGAGCCAGTCTCAATTATAAAAAGGTCTGCATGAGCCTCCTAGGCAAATATTTTTGTTCTATAGTTTACCTAGATATTATGGCTGTGCTTAAAATTTTAATACCTCATAAATCTCATCTAATCACAATCTGTTTGGTTTTGGAAAAGCAGATTCAAAGATCAGGGTCCTTGCTAAACACCTGAAGGTATGATTATATTTCAATCCAGAGTGCAGGTTCACAAAACAGCAGCCAGCTGTAAATACAGATGTCAAAATTGACTACATAGCTGGTTTATGGTGCTGTTGACAGCCAAATAAAATACTTCCATTCCAATTATATTCAGAAAGAAAATCTAATGCCTGAAAGGTAATGAGTTTTTCACACTTCCAATGCTAAGAACTTTTTATTAAAATGTCTTTCTACTGTATTGATTTAGCTTATACCCAAAAGTTCTTAAAGGGCAACAGCTAAGAATTAAGGCTTTTAGTCCACTTAGAATCTATGATGAACAAATTACATCTAGAGAATTGTCATGTTAAAATATTACATACAGAGCTCAACCTCCCTATATTAAATAAGGATCATAACTATTCGAATCAATTTTTAGAAAGCCATTCATACTGTTGTCAATATTTTCTACATTTAGGTAAGGCAGGGCTTACAGATTATCAGTTAATCATAGTGATTTGGCATTTATCACATGTGTGACAGAGAATTCAAATCAAATTATGAACATTTTCTCCATTGACTTCATTGATTACAATATAATCTTATTTTATTTCCTGGAATCATGTATCATAAATACCAGGTAGAAAACATGCATTCAGTAAGTGGTAGTGGAATTTTAAAGTTGTTTGTCAAGTTTACAACTACATTTTTTATGGTAAAAATACTCAGCTGGTTCTGACTCATTATATCTATATGGTCCCCAAATTTTAGGAACTAATATGAATCTAAAAATTATTCCAATATTTTCTCACTAACTATGTATGATAATGACCACAAAGTGACTTCTAACTTATTTCCAGTTATGGTGATTTGATTTGGCAGCGATATGCTCTAAGAAATTATATGTGAATAAATTACAAGCTCTATTGTCCAGGTAGATTTTGGTTTAGCTTTTCCTCATTGTTGAATCAACCTGCTAGGAGTCTCTATTTGCTTTAACCATTTTCAGTAATCTGGTTCTCCCTTTACTTTTTCAATGTTCTGTTCATTAGAAGCAAATCAGTAGGTCCAGACCATTCTCAAGGCAAAGAGATTACACAGGGTGTGAACACCAGGAGTAAGGGATTATTGGGATCCATACTCACATCAAATATTGATTTTTCACATCTTCTATCTCCCGCTACTTCTTAAATGTAATATTTATTTTGTTAACTTTTTAGTTCAACATGCACAATACAATTCTACTTTTAAATGCTTATATGTTATCAAATATAAAACACAAAAAATACCCACAAAAAAATCACTTCAAACTCAAAATCTCCTATAATTTCCTGTGACATAAACATGTCAGATTAAAGTACAAATTTTTAAAGTACACACATTTTTTTTTTTAATTGCAGGATGAAGAAGTTTAGAACATTCAAGTTAGGAATTCAAGCTTTAAATACTGTAAGATATTTTTCAATGTCAGGTGTTACTGGCTTGGTATTAGTTATAAAGTTCAGTTTATGTATTTATTTCTTTATTTTGCAGTCCTGGGAATGAGATCTAAAACCTTGTGCATGTCAGGCAAGGGCTCTACCACTGAGCTACACTCAGAGCCTCTAAAATTCATCTAGTTTTTATTCTAAATTTTGCTTTTCCCCTTTTCAACCTTCTAAATCAAGTTATTGATGTGTATGCTTTTTGCATCTAGAAAATGCTCTTTAACAACCTTTTAGGATCTAGAAATGTCCTTTAACAGCTTTGGTAAAGTGAGTGAAAATCTCTGTTGTGATCTGAATATGAATTAGAACTTAAAGAGATGACTTCTTGAAAAACAATGTTCTACAGTAAACAATAACCATCTCACTGTAGAATTTATGAGCCACAGTTTATCAACCTGTTAAAGATTGAAGGATTGAGTTAAATGATTTGGAAGGCAAAATTCTTTTAGTAGATAAACATAAAATTATTTCAAGCCAATATGCCTTAAATTGCTAAGGATGCCAAAGTACACTAAGTAAACTATTTCCTTACTCCACATTGACTTGAAAAGTTAAGACTCAGCTAGTCCTTAAAGTAAAGATTCTCCCAAAAGGTATCTCCATTTTGTGATTACTCAAAATCATAGAGGGATATTTACAGGTAACATTAAAAAGCAAAAAGAATGACAATGCTACCCTGCAATAATGCCTCTGGCAAAGCTTAACGTGCATTTTAAAATCACTTTCTTAAAGAATATTTGACATAAAAGGCTGTATGTATTTAATGGACACGACTTGATGGATTTGAAGTTGTATGCTATGAAACCATGACTGCAATTTATGACATAAAATTATCCATAATCTCCCAAAGTTTCATCCTGCTCTCTTATTTACAAGATTCCGTTTATATAAATCTAAAATAAACCCATAGGAACAGAGAGTGGAATAGTGATTAGCAGTAAGTGGCTATTAGTCAAAGGGTGTGAAGTTTCTGTTATATAAGTAAGTCCTTGAGAACTACTGTACAGCATCATGCCTATAGCTGGTAATAGTGTGTTTACGATTAAAAATTCACTGAAAGGATAGATCTTTGTGATGTGATTTTTTTCACAAACATTAATAATGTGATTTTAAATAATGCACTCAAAAATTAAAAGATCAAGGAAGAAACTTTGGGGTTTCAAGAAAATGCAGGGATAGATTGATTAAGGAGGGTGACCAACATATTTATAAAATGAGGATGTGAAAAGAGTCTCCCTGTACTCGTGAGGATTGTCACCTATGGAGAGGCCAGCTGGGGAAAACCTCCATCTCATAGTGCATTATTCACAGGTGTGAACAGCTGCTAACAATATGAGTTGCCACTGTTAGCAAGCTGCTACACTAGAGCATATTTACAATGCAGCCTGACACTAATAGTGTCTTTTTTTCTTTCAGGCAGAAGAATGTGTGAACATAGTTCAAACTAGTCCTGGACAGAAAGAAAGTGTCCCTATACTCCTTTGTTTCAAAAGAAGCTCTTTGCCAGCTCACTTGATACACAAAAATAGTAACCACAGAAAACAATGTAATTCAACATGTTCTGATATTTATTTAGAAACAAAAATGTAGTACAGCCTGGTAGGTAGATGCTTAGGAATCTTGCCTCACTAGAATAACATCTTTAATCACTTTTTATTATACTAGAGGATTTGTATGTGGGCTGTCATTCTTTGTAATATAATTGTCTTACTGTTTATTTAAGAATCCATATACTGAGTAGGCTTGTGAAACTAAGCTATGAAGCAATCTAATTACTTCCAAGATCTGGTACATAGCCGCTTACTGCAAATGAGTTCTGTCTAACCATCTTCAGGAGGAGATTTGTTATTCAAAACAAGAAAATCTTCAAGGCAGGAGCCATGATGACCACTTACTAATTCTGTGAAGAATTCCAAGTGTTTTCTTTGCATTAACTGGAACCCCAAAGGACATATATAAATGTAACTGTGGTTAGCCAAGGATGTAAAAAGGATACCCGGTACTATATGCTCTTTATTAAAAATTAAAAGAAAAGACAACTAACCTCTAATCTGGCTAAACAAATGCTTCAGTACCAAGGAAAGTCATTTCATTATAAACCTTGGATGAAAGACATGGCTTTACAATCATTTAAGAAAACTTTGAGCCCAATTCTTTAATAATACAGAAACCATTAAGTTCCATTTCTTTAATTAAATCATTAAGTTCCAATGCTTTTGATTTTTCAACCATGGAGTTAAGACTATTGGTATATATGCCCCTTTGCTAATCAGTACTAGTTATCTCTACCTTTAATAGATTATCTGATAGAAGCTGGGGAACTTAAAAATAGCAGAAAACATAGAAAGATAGTTCCAATGAGCAAAAAGCTGACTATGACATTCTCTACAATGTAAAAAAATATATATAAGCATCAAAATTCAGGTTCAAAAAGCATTCTTTTACTCAATTTCAGGGATATAAATTTATTGGGCATGTTCCTAACTTTCTGGTGATAACTCATAAAGGAAATTTGTGTTAAGCAGTAAGTCTCACAAGGGAGCTTATAGATCGCAGGTGATCAATACAAAATTTGATTGAAGCAATGATAAAGGGACTAGAAAAAAAGTGGAGAAATTGGGGACTTTTCAAAGTGGGTAATAAATAGGCAGATATTGGATAGAAAGACATTTTTTTACATGAAAGCTATCCTGAATGGAAAGAAATACCCTATACAAATACCAAAACTGAAAAGGTTCATAGAATCTTAAAAACCTGTTTCTGAAGTTATGAGGTAATTATGATCGTTATTTTGGCATAGGAATCTGCAACAATCACCATTTGTTGATTTTATAATTTTATCTGTCAGGATAATATCATCTTGAAATTCATTACCTTAATTCTCACCACAAACTAGAAAATATGCCCCATTGTTCCTATTTTATAAGTGAGAAAAGTGCAACTAAAGGGAGGTTAAGCAACTTTTATATGACTAGAAGTACAGTCAGAATTCAACCCAGAGGGGCTGAGTCACAGACCAGCCGTCCACTACCATGCCACCTCACCTAGGGGGAAGAAAATGAGAGCTGAAGCTCTTAGGGAGCTCTGTAGGTTACTCTGGAGAGTAAAAGTGAGCAACATTATCAGAAGCATCTTTCAGAAATCTTTAAAAGGAATGAAATTAACTTGGTATCCATGTCTGGGATAGATGTAAGGGGGGAAAAAGCTCGAGGCCATTGTCACCCCTGCCCTCAGGGAGAGGGGAAAGTCCAGATCAATGGCAACGTGAAAAAGGGGGAGTTGTACTTTCCTTGTGCTTTGTAAAAGGGAAAAGTATTGATGTTTCTTACATATCCATACTTAATACTACATATTGGTTGTTTAATTGCATAGTGATTTTTTTTTTTGAGAAATCAAGATACAGATGGGTTAAATAACTCACTTTTCATAAATACCTAAGCAACAAACTTAGATCAGACCTCTTGCCACTATCCTACTGTCCAGATGAGTAGGTAGAATTTGTACTGGAGGAGACTGGGGTGAAGGGGAAGTTGAAAGGGAAAGCAGAAAATCATTCCAATTTCTAATGTAAGTGACTAAGTTGTTAAAGCTATTTCTTAAAACTCTTTTATAGTGCTTTTGAAGTATAATCATAATAGAAAAAACGCAAATTTCCCTTTTAAGTTATACAACAGGATTACTGTAGACCAACTCAAAAAGTTTTTCATGATTCATAACCCATTTTTTAAAAAATGGTCCTTTAATTGCTGGGTAGCTTCTTTGATTCAAATGAGCACAATGCTGTGTTCACAATGTTTTAAGATACTTCAAAATTATTTCAAGGTGAAATAATTTAGTGAAATATATAAATTAAGGAGTCATTTAAAATACTACTAAGAAATCATCAGCAAAAATAGAAAAAGTGAGCTTTTAAAAAATCATAGTAATGCATCAATTAAAGAAAGATATACATTCTGAGAAATTGTCAGGTGATTTCATTGTTGTACAAACAGCATAGAATGTTCTTACACAAACCCAAATGGCATAGCCTGTTACACACCTAGGCTACATGGTATATACTGTTTGCATTTGTGTTCTGTCACTTACGGAGATGTCATTAAGCAGCACATGACAGTATTAATGAGTTTCAGAGCAACTGTGATTCCTTGTAGGAGGAATGAAAATAGGTAATGATGGCATTACATGTCAATAATAAGTTACTTAGGGGCTGAGATTGTGGCTCAGTGGTAGAGCACTCTCCTAGCATGGGCGGGATCCAGGTTCAATCCTCAGCACCACATAAAAATAAAAGGGCATTGTGTTGTGTCCATCTACACCTAAAAATAATTAATTAATTAATTAAAAAATAATAAGTTACTTAGAATTTGACATTTTATATAAATAATTAACAAGATAATTTCAAATCAACATACATTTAATGTATTATATTGAACCAAGAGTTTAAATAATAAAACTAGCCTGATGCTACACAAATATTGAAAGTTTCCTCATTTTAATTTTTTCCTGTAACATTCCTTTTAATCCAATTGACTTTTTCCAGAAGGTAGATTAATCCCACTGTGTATGGGTTTCACTAGATGCCACATAAATTAGACATTATAAATACTCATGTTTCTTACCTTGATTTTCTTTGTAGTGCAACCACATGGTCTGGTAATACATGGCCTTCTCCTCTATTTATAGCCCCTCATACATACCTGGCTAAGTACTTGAAAGAGAATATTTAGAATAATTTCCTCAATTTTTAGGTCTCATTCAACATTTTGAAGACACCTAGGTTTTAGCATCCATAACAATAGAATCAAAAATTTTAAATCAAAAACATATTATTTCTCAGTAGAAAGTTGCTTTTAAGTTTATATTCTTTAACATGTCTTCTGAAATCTTTCACCTCTTTTGACTGTCCCCTAGACCTCAACTCCTATCACCACACTGAATTAGGAATTTTAAGGCTGAATATTAACTAGGAAATTTTGAAGCTGAAAACACTACAAGTGTTCCCAATATTATCAGTATCCCCTCTCTATACCTTTCTTTTAATATTCTCTTTCCTTTTTGATTTGTTTGAAAATAAAATGTGGATTGTGGGTTTTTAAGTACTATAGGAGCCCCAAACCCAAAGTTCATAGTAACTCTATTGCTAAATACCAAAGACTTTAGTCATTGGTCTTTTAGTTAACCTTTCCACCTTTCTTTTAGGTCCCAAAGAGGTAGGTGGTCTTAGCTACAACACCATTATTCTACTTCAAAACATGGTGCTTAGAGACCTCCGAAAAGGGTATGCAGAATATACTAAGGATTGATTTTTAATTGCAAACCCAAGTTAGATCTTTAAAAGGCCTAAGTGGAAGAGTACTTCCTACTAGCAAAAGAGGGACAGGGATTCTCCAAAGTGTTACAGAATGGCTTAAGAATATCATTGGGAAAAGATTTTTTTTTTTTTTTAATCAGAAGGTAGCTTAGAAGTTCTGTGGATATCAGCTTATGAAGTTCATCATAAAATTTGAAAACTTTCCTGGGTAGCTTACCACATGGATTACACATTTTTCCAAACAGTAATAACCACTGAGGATCAATTTAGAGGAGCAGCACTGTGGTGGGTTCTCATTTGCACTCTCAAATGCATCAATTTATATGCTTAAGAGCTCATCTGGAAGAGAAATCTAGTGCCTACTTAACTAATACTCTGAAATGGTAATGACATGGTTCTAAATAACTCAAGCTTGCCAACATTTAATTTTTTAAAAAATGGTTCTGCTGAGCAATTAAAACTCAATCAACATAATTATTCCATAAATTTTAAGCTACTAGTGACTCAACTGAGTAAATCATCTAAGTCCTAAAAAAAGAATGCCAGAGTGTCATCATAAAAATAGGGGAAAACCCCAAATTCAGAAGCTCTGAGGTGTGCCAAACCAACCACTAGATAAACATGGCTGTTGAACACAGCCTGAGAAAGACACCAATTCTCTTATCACTACTTGCTATTCTAATTTAATTAGCCCAGTTAACAAAGGGCATGCATAAAAGTTTCCAATTCAAAGTACTCATGAAACATGAATGCGAAGTATTAATATTCTAGTTCAAGTTATCAAGTTTCATGGACCAAGGAGAATATGCACATCAAGAGCAGAAAACATTTTTAATAGCAAAAATGAATAAGAAAAATTAGAAGACATGTGCATAAAAAAGGTAAATTAGTATTGCCATACAGGTGGAAAACTTAAAGAGAAAATGAAATGACCTCAAATGAAATCTTAAGAAGACAGAAACACATACTAACTGTAAACAAATGATTAATGTTGAGAATTGAGTATGATCATTAACAAGCAGTGCAGTATGATCTTATCTTTAAAAATGTGTTAGAAAAGAATAAAACTCAAAATGTTCAGCATTTTTCTTAATAGTAGGGGTAATTGACTTTTAAAATCTTAATGTGTATATATTTTATAAACACATTACTTTTGTGATCAGAAAATCATGAAAGACTTTAAAGGGAAGGTTAAATTAATCCAAGTAATTATTAGGAAAAAATCAATATGGGACTACATTCCTGCTCTTTTTTTAAAAAAATTTATTGTTTTTATTTATATATGACAGCAGAATGCATTACAATTCTTTTAATAATTGTTTACTATTGCCCATGTTCTATTCTGTTCTAATAAAAAGCTAAAAGGAAAAGCTGGAAATTCAGAGAATGTGTAAATAAAAGATTAAATCTTTCATTTAATATCTTCTCTTTTAAAATCTAAAACTCTTTTAAGTATCTTGATGTATTTAAACAGAACCCCCAAGCATCTAGAGCTCATTTCAGTTTTTATTAGTTCTAAAGCTAATTATAGACAAAGAATTAATTTTTTATGTCTAAGGTATCTTAAAAATTGAATTTGAGTTTCAGAATATATTATAAATATATTTATATTTTTTGAAGGTTTTTTGTTTTGTTTTGTTTTGTTTGTTTTTTATACTTGGGAGTAAGCCCTGAGCTACATCTCTATCTATCTATTTGACAGGGTCTGGTTTGGTCATTCTACATTGGTGAGAGTCCCATTTCTTATTTGTTCCATAGTTTCCTCTGCTTCATGTTATGCTCATGAATATGGATAACTCATTGTTGTATGTCACCTGCAAATTCCATTCACACTACTCTCACAGCAGGAGGAATTGTGATAGTATAAAGTGTGTATTTATTCATGAAGCAGACGGGTTGCCCTTTAAAAAAATTAAATAGGAAAGAATTCTCAGCTTTAAGGGAGATGTTCAGTTGCCCCCCATCAGTTTTTGACCCCTTCTTCCCTAAGTGAACGCTGAGAAGCCAGTGTTCACTTTCTGGGATCTACTGTCACCTTCGCAATGACAGTTCAATTTTTCAGGACCCCCACAGAAATCAGCTGGCTCTCCTACTTGCCTGTGGTCTTCTACCCTCTAGGCCTAAGATCTCTAAAAGTCTCAATTCTAAGAAACTCTTCCTCCCTCTCTATCTGTAATATACTGATGTCTTTTCATCTTCTGATCACCTGAACTTGACAGATAAGCAACCAGCTAGGATGACCTAGATCCTCACTGTACCAACTACAAAGGACCTTTTCCACAATGGATTGGAATTAACTCTACAGTGAGAAATACTCCTCATCTTGAGACATCCTTGACCTATTGTTTTTTCTAAAACTGTCCATCCACATTTGTCCAATTCAAGCTAAATTCATGAGCATGAAAAAAAAAATTGAATGAAACTTTTTCTTCATTATTTTCCTACTAACATCCTAGCTATCAAACTCAATACATCTAAAAGTGATTCTTAACAACATGGCCCAGCATGTTTTTTTCCTTCCTTCTCAGCTGTCTTTTACTTTTTACTAGTCTTCAAAAGAATATGTTAGGAACCTGCACAATGTTGGTATACTTCTACTTATGCTATTTTACTCCCTTAAGAGAAAAAAAGGCAACTTTCCTTGAAGGCCTGCTAAACAGTCACAAAACAACAAGAAACCCACAATGATGCCAGAATAACACTGCCTATCACAGTGCCAATAACTTTATATTAAATATATCAATATGCAAGTGAGAGTAAACATATAAAATGGTCATCAGTCCTCAACCAGGTGCATCACCGGAAATCTCATACAAAGATTTCTGAGATAAACCCACCCAACTTTCTGATTCAGTAGATTTCAGAGATGCCAGAGATTTGACATCTCTGACAAGTGACCAGGTGATACTGATGCAGCCCTTTCAGGGACTACAATTTGTCAAACTTTGAAACAAACAGATGCAGTTCTTTAATAAAGAGTTTACCCTTTAGGTGTGGGTAGTAGACATATTAAGGGCATTATTACAAGTCTACACACCTGTTGGGAAAGAAGGACAAATTCTTATAGCAAGTGCTTCAAATACTACTACCTAAATTTGTATCGGAGACTCTTTTAATAAACTATGAAAATGAACTCAAAGATCTTGGTCTGCATTTTCTCACCTGGATCACAGATAGTCACAGATAGCCAGATTGGGCTATTTTGAGGATTGGCTTACATTACATAATGCATGGGGTGACAGGTTGTAAACTATAAAGCATTGTTATGATTATAGTCAGCCCTCTGTACCTGCAGGTTCTGCATTATCAGATTCAATCAACAACAGATCAAAAATATTGAAAGAAAACCTGAATTTGTATTGAATATGTACAGAGATTTTTCTTTGTCATTATTCCCTAATTCATGTGGGCATGATAACTATTTACATAACATTTATGTTGTATTATTATAAGCAACCTACACATTCTTTGAAGTATATAGGAAGATGTGCATAGGTTACATGCAAATACCTCATCAATCTGTACACAAACACCTGTACCTGTGGATACCAAGGTATTACTGTACTTGGAAATTCATCCACTCAACAAAGAACATCCTGTAAGAGTGTGCTTCTCAGATTCACCAATAAAGTGCTGAGATTATATTCCCTCAGTTGTCACAAAAAATTTAAGGGGAAAAGAAAGGCAAACACACTTTTCATGTTTTGACTTTTACTTTGTTATGTAACATGCTTCATTGTTTTTGAAAGTGCTGCTTGAATTTTCATAATTCCTACTTTAAAGAAATTCATCAACTAAAATATTTTATGAAAGAACTGTGTAGCTACTTGGTAATGTGTCAAATGTTGAGCCATGAAGGCTTATCATATTAAACACTCAAAAGGATTTCAACGTGTTGCAAATACTTAATCTTGACACTGGTTCTGATTGCTCATTATGTGTCTCAAAGACCTAAAGCTTAGAACCCTTTGATTGTCACGTGCCCTGATCCATCCTTAGGGAATGGATATTCTTAATGTGGGTCTGTGTGGTAAGATTTCTTTAAATCTGTCAAAACTGTACCCATGTTGAGTAACGTTTTGTGAGACTGGAGTCCACAGACCGGTGGTAGTAATCTTACATAGGCATTTGTGTTTGAAACTAATCATCTGTTGCAGACAAGACAACAGCTGTGACAACATCATCATACCAAACTAGTGTCAGGCTCAGGACTCTTTTCACAAACTTGGGGCCAGCTGTTTAACTGTGCTAGCTCTTAGTTGCTTCAGTGAGATGAGGGTAACACTGCCATCCATCCCAAAGCTCTAAGCCTGGTGCATCACTCATAGCCTGCAAAAATATGTACTCTTACTATTTATAATTACCATTGCATCTGTTATTAGGAATTAATCACAATTTTTGTTATGGATGAATTGATCCATAGACAGGAAAGTTGCATTTAAAAATAATTATAGATATTGACCTATGTTACTATTGACCCATGTTACTACTTTGTGCTATAAAAATAAAAGTATTTTTATACATTTATACAAAGTATTGACCCATGTTACTACTTGGCTTTTTCTTCTTCAAACTAGTTGAGTAAATTCTAAAATTTTCTCTTAGCCAATTGTTAAACAAATGGAGATTCACTATACCAAAACCTGAGTAGAGGTGTACTTTATGTGAAAGCTTATGATGGGAAAATTGATACTTCTGCAAGATTAAAATTCTTTTTTCATTACCCATTGTTTAGATTTACTATTGAATTATCTGCAATCTTTAAAAAAATAACGGTTTAAAGCCTGAATACACAAGCTGAGAAAGAACATTCAAGGTATTCAATGATTAAATAAAGAGGGAGGGGGAATGTATCTAACCTTAGGAAGGAATTATGTTCATTGCCTCCTTTTGAGTGTGAGAGGTGATTTTGCTCTAGAAATACTGCGAGCATAGGACTCTGCCAAATCTAGTCAATATGGAAATTGGATGTGAATCGTTTTGGAAGTAAATATAAATCATAAATAGATTCTAACAGTTCACAATCTTAGGGAAAAAAAAACATCTAAGAAAGAAAAAAAATTAATCTTTGTTTTCCTCATCTCTGAAATTAACTTTTAATCTACTTAAAGGAATGAGATTAAAGCTTCTATGTATCTATTTGTTCATTTTCAGCTGCTATGTGCCATTATTGGTACCTAGTGAATTGATTCTTTTATTAAAGAAGCTTATTTCTCAGGAATTACACAATTGGATTTATGTTACTAATTTCACAGTACTTGTGAATAGATAAATGTAATGAAAATTTTACTATGAATATTGTCTAAATAATTCACTAAACAAGTGTACCAGCTTCACAATGCTACTGTAATAAACATTTGCTTTATTATCTTTATCATACATGTGATGCTTTATAGGGCTCTATAACGATATTTCCTAAGAAGAATCTGTTTACTTCTTGGTTTAGTCATCTTAAGAAATGTTCAGGGCTTGAACATTTCTAAAAAGGCCTCAGCTATGATTCCTTTTCATTATCAAGAAAAATGGACATTCATGTCTTTTGTTCTTCTTCCAATGAAAAGCACTGTGTATATGTATGTATGTATGCTGTATGTAGCTTAGATATTAGATAGAAGTATTATTTTTATAGCACACAGAGTTATTTGAACAAAAAAAAATCAGTCCAATCTTCTAGTTTTATTTTTTCATCTTCTTTGGTTTTTAATAGTTGGAAGATTTTTCTGACTCAGGTTGAATAATGTAATGTTTGAAACAGCTACAAAGTAGTATACAAGTCATTTGTTACAGATTCAAATTTATTTTAGAAGCAAAAACAAAGAAAAAAAATCCAAACCTGTACACTTTACTCTTCAAATGTCTATGACACTTATTAAAACATCTTAGTCTACTTCCCCTTTACTAACATCCTAGGAAAGTTTAAATAACAACTCAAAAGTATTCTAAGGCTAGGCATGGTGTTGCATTCCCATAATCCCAGCCACTTGAGGAGCTGAGACAGGAGGATCATGAGTTCAAAGCCAGCCTCAGCAAAGGTGAGGCACCAAACAACTCAGTGAGATCCGGTCTCTAAATAAAATACAAAATAGGACTGGGGATGTGGCTCTGTGATTGAGTGTCCCTGAGTTCAGTCCCTGGTAACTCCCCTCCCCCCCAAAAATGTATTCTAAGACAGAAGAATAGTCTTACCAGATGTTAATATATCCAGCAATATGTCTGATTTTTTATACTCTGTTTAGGCTTCTGTTATGCTATGATTTGTATATGAAGTGCTCCCCAAAGTTTCATGTGTTGAAAGCCCCACGGCAGCAATCAGGGTTGGGGCCTTGGGGAAGTAATTAGCTTATGAGGACACTAACCTCATCAAAGAATCAATCCATCATGGCTGAATATACAAGGTAATGTAAACTATAGGAGGTGGTACCTAATTGGAGCAAATGGTCACTGGGGCATGCCCTTGCTGTCTTTCCTGCACAAGCTGAGCAACCTTCCTCCAACACATCCTTCTAACATGATGTTCTACCTCACCACCTCAGGCTCAAAGTGTGGAACCAGCCAACCATAGCCTGAAACCATGAGTCGAAATAAATCTTTCCTCCTCTAAGTTGTTTTTCTCAGGTATGAAAAGCTAATCCAATTCTGCTGTGTTAGTACTAAAGTGTTTTAATTTTTAAATATCTATGATAAATAATCAAAGGAAAAATCATTTCTTGGACAATTATAAAATATCCACCACACCCCAAACAGGCATTTTTTGCAGATGATTTTCTATAATGGCCATCCTGACCTGGCGTCAAGAGTTTTTCTTACAATTTGAATGTTTAGTCTTATGTTTTTATTGGAGTGAAATTGAATGGGACCATTTGAATAATACATTACTAAGGGCATCATGAATTGGAAACCCAATGTAAGAGGAACAGGACTTCAGTTTTCTAACTTCAAACAAAAATACCCCAATTCATGTATAGCCAGAGGTGGAGTTAAGAGCAATATATTAAACCACATAAGAATCTCAGAATAGTCATAAAAACCGGTTGTAGAAAATCCAAGTAAAACAGAACAATAACCTAAACAACTTGCCAACTCACACACAGGCTGTGTGTCAATGAATCCCTCTCTCGTCTTAAAATAGATGGCTTTTCCTTTCTATTATGAGGGTTAAAATAACTGCAACTTTTCCATTTTTGTTATGTTGAGGAACCTTGAGCCTAGGAGCAAAGTTAAGAGACCCAGGATAAGTGCAAATTGATAATGCTTTAGGTGTGAGGGTAGTAAAAGTGAGATTGCAACCAGGAATGACACTTTAGGAAAACATGATAATGATCTGGTTCCAGGTGTGGGAATTGGAAGCAAGGGGTGTTCAAGGAACATGTGAGAAATCCTGCCCCCGGGGTGGGTTTTGAAAACAGGTGGTAAAATTTATTTCTCTATGTAAGGTTGAAATATTGGGACAAAATGTACGAAACTCAACATGGAAGACATTAATATTATTTGGTGGCATAGCAACCAACTAATATCTGATATTTTTTTGTTTCATGTGGTCTAAAGTTTCTATGATTGGATAGACACAATCTGAGTGGCTGCATTTTTATCAGTTAATAAAGAAACATGAAACTACTTAAGGCATTGACAACCTCAAGACAATTGTTAGGTTTGTTTCCAACACGGTGTTAATTTTATATGTTTAGGTCCTCATTCCTCAGGGAAAAAAAAATCAATGGTGCTATTTTATAAGACAAGAGTAGACTATGAATAGAGATCTGTATCATACCATGATTTTTCTTTCCATATCACTATGGTTTTGGATATTTAAAAACTATTCTTCCTGGTATCAGATCTTCTTCCTAGTGTGATCATAATAACCAGAACTATGTGTTTATTTATTTTCAGAACAAAGCCAATTGATTTTTTTCCTAGATGATGAAAGAGCTTGCTTCAAATTACCACAGTGCTTCTTTCAGCTGGATCACGATGAACAGCTTATCATTATGTCTTAGCATAAGGCAATCTAGAGATTTAATAAGAAAGTTATTTTCTGTATTTTAAATTAAAACAAAAACAGGTATTATGAATCAAATTTATCATTAGGGAAATCACTGAAATTTATTTAATCGAGGTCTGATACAATTTCAATAAGTGCTCTCCTGAACAAGAAATCATGCAAGTTCACTGAGGAACCTTGAATACTACTGAGGCTGTAGTTACTATTGTGAAATTACAAATGTATGAAAATTCTGCCATTTTCATTCTGACCTACTGAGAAAGAAAGAGAATCATCATTCAATCAAGAAAGAAAGGGGTAATGTGAGGGGAAAAGAGGTCAGGAGTCCTGGCAACTGAGAAACAGGCAAGGATGGAAAAGCTATTGTGTAGAAAAAACACTTTCCTCAGACTTAAGACAATGAGATCCAAGGGCCTAAATCCATTTTGAAAAATACACAAATGACCTTCATTGGCAAGATAATCATAAATAAATGGACAAGTCACTGTAATTTTAGATACTGAGAAACAATAGTTTCTCAATAAGGCCAATGAGTTTTAAACACTTTTAAATATTACATGTAAAAAAAAAAATAAGAGATACCATGGGAAGTTACACACTGTAGTCAATACATAAAGGCAGCATCCACAATGGAATCTAATCTGAATTAGAGTGTTCATCTTCAAGTTTTAATTTAAGCATAAATAAAACAATATTTACAGCATACAGTCACATACACAATCTCTCTGCTTAGTAGAGGAAACAGGACAAAATGGTTCTGAACAACAAATAATCATTAATCACACCTTGTAGTTCCTAGGGAACATTCAGAAGAAATAGGTCTTCAAAGACACCATTTCTTACTTAAGCCCAAATAGGTGGATAGAGGTACATTTGCACTTCATAAACCTTAGGCTCTTTTCTCCATACAACCTCCATATCTTAAATGGGACTGTGAAGAAAAATACCCACACACCCACACATGCAGATACACTACTTAAACGTCTCTGAGTCTGTATTAAAGAATATCCTCCATCACTCATTTCCTTTGATGGATGTTCTGACCCCAAAATAGTTAGGATTATAATTTGCATTCAACACTCAGCTGCTGCATATTAAATCAGAGGCATAGTATCTGTTTAAATTTTCTAAACATGAGCACATACAGGTTAGTGGAGATGAACACCATTTTGTAAAACCTGAATACTAAAATTTATCTTTACGAAGCAAAGCGATCATCTTATGAAAAATGTTCCACAATAAATTAATTTAAATAGACTAGTCTATTTAAAATATTTCTTTAATAAGAATTCAGTATTTCACAATATTAAGTCCTATATTTCTACCAAATGTTGACTTTCAGAAAATTAGTAGTTTCAATTAGATTAAATGAGCAGTATACAGATTGAAATATTTTAAAACTTTAAATTTTTTAAGACAAAGAAGTTGTTATTAACAATTCTGAGAAAGCCTATTTTAATCAAAATATGTCATTATGGTCTTTTATTTTCCCTTAAAGAAATATATTTCTCAGAAAATGAACCATAATAATAAAACCTGTTTAATTTAATGCAGTTGTAAGTACAAGTACTCTTTTTTCCAGTTAAGGCACTACGTAAGTGAGTTAGACTTCTAGCGGATTCTGTTATATAGTTCCCTGGGCCTCATTTTATTCTTTGAGTCATGTAATTAAATGCTCACATCCAATAGAAACATGGCAGTACCTATCAATCAAAAGAGTACTTTCCTTTCTGAAATCAAGAATCAAATGCCAAAAGGGTCCATTCTACAAGAACCCCAGTGCAACTGATGTCACAGTGATTTCAATTATTAAAAGGAGATTTGCTAACAAGACATGTTAACACTGTTTTTGGAACCCTCGTCAGTCATTCAGCCTTGAATTCTTAAGAATTTGTTTCAATGTCATATTTCCAATCATACACTGAATTTTTCAGAGGAAAAAAATGCACAAAGTAGCCAGTGGCATCCAGATCAACTAATTGATGTTAATAATTTGTCATTCTGCCAACAGTTTTTTGTTTGTTTTTCTTTTAACAATAAGACCCTGTCAAAGTAATACATACTTGAAATCATCACAGGATAATGTGTCAGTTTTTTCAAACATGAAACACACATGCATGCTAAGGATGCAATAGACTTTGCACTGTTGGCTTTTGAATTCAGCTCTGTTTGTTATATAGTCATTATGTTGTTACTCGGGAAGAAGGAAAGTTTTTTTTTTAATAATTTTTTTTTCCTCTAACCATTGCAGCTGCTTCTTGCAAGCAACAAAAGTTGCTAGAGAAATCATATATACACATACATGTAAAATTAGGGAAACAAGCTGCTTTATTGCCCGATTTAAAATAAGCTCAATCAGTAGAAAAGAAAAATGCTATAATATGCAGCTTGATGAGCAGCTGAAGACAGAAATACACTCAGATGCAGTTTTAGAATTCAGGATATATCTTATTCAGTGATGTTTGAATGAAATGAAGGACATTTTTTCCTCTTACTTTTTCTAAACCACTGAGCCAACAAGAGGGATTTATGTGGGTTATATCGTCCAAAACAGAGACATGTAAAATTTCTTTAATATGGTCCTTCGGCTTTAAAGGCCTTAATTGAAATAAAAATTAAAGGTCTTGCTCCTTGTTAATTCTCTTTTATGGAATTATAACATATTTAAAATACTAATTATAAGAATTCCCAATTAAAATGATCACAAAATCAGCAATAAAACTTAAGTTATGCAAGAGTGGTCATTACCACTCACTCTTTAGTAGTAAAACAAATACATTGATTGTATTGCAAGGCAATAATTAGAATATGTATTAACAGAATTATAAAGGAAAACTAAGAGGCATTTAAATCATCATCTCACAGGTCTAGGGGAGGAAGACATTGAAGAATCTGGAAAATATGAAACCAAGCTTACTCTTGACGGTTGCTGTCCGGGTGCAGTTGTAAAGGATAGCCAGCTCCCCAAACACTTTTCCAGGACCCATGGTACACAGCTTCACGCCTTCTTTTGTAACTTCAACCTTCCCATCTAAAACAAGAGAAAATCATGTTATCTTAATTTTCTGCCATGTTTCATTTCTTTTACTTCATTTACAATATGAGATTAAAATGTAGTTATTTTAAAAATGTAATGTTACCAATTAAAACAAAGTTGTCATGAATACGTAACACCAGAAATACAAAAATATATATAAGAAATCCAACTCTTTTCTTCAATCATCACTGGTAAGATTTAAGATGACAGTTTAAGTCCAGAAAAAGATGGACATAAATAGAGTAAACATAAAAAGTTATTCCATATTTAATACTGGTAAATCATGGTAATTCCAATTTTACCATTATTTGAAATCTGAGAGAAAACTTGATTAAGTGGGTACATTTTCTAGAGCACACTTCATGCTTGGAAACTTTCATTTTGAGTAGGCAGCTATTATGAAGAGGGAAATTATGGTGACCCTTGGGCATTATATAATTGCAGCTCATGGTATCTTTTTATTTGTAAACATCTTATCTGACTTAGGCAAGACTGTTTATCTGTTTCCCAGCCCTGCCAACATTGACTGCCAGAAAAAAATAAACTATAAACCTTGAGGGAAAAGAAAGAGTTTTTAGGACTGTTTATCATCCACAAAGGACTTGGAAAATAAAATGCTAAAGAAGGAACAGGCTAAGGAAACAGCATACACTGGGTAGACACTGTTGTCTGCAAGTAAGGAAAATGGCATTCATAGGGAAATGGGGGGAAAATACATTTTTAAAGTCATAGCTCTGTAGGTTAAAAATTCCATCACCAGACATAACTAGGAGAGAACTAAAAAGGAAACACAATCTATTCTAGACCTCATCCTCTTCCTTTTTATTATTCCTCCAAGTTTCTTCCCCACAGTCTACAGTTGAATAGCCTAATGCTTAAGAAAGAATTAGCTCCTGGCTGGCATAGTGTGGCATGCCTGTAAACCCAGTGGCTCCAGAGGCTGAGGCAGCAGGATAGTGAGTTCAAAGCCAGCCTCAGCTACTTAGTGAAGCCCTAAGCACCTCAGCAAGATACTATCTCCAAATAAAATATAAAAAAGGGCTTGGAATGTGGCTCAGTGGTTAAGTGCCCCTGGGTTTAATCTTTGTAACCAAAAGAAAAGGAAAAAAAAATAGAATTAGTTCTTGATCAAAGAAAGAAGTAATGTCCCTCCAGTGTTTTTCCATCTTCTGGCTTCATGCATTGACTTCATAATTGTTCCTTTATCTGTGAGCCTGATATAATAGTTGGCTTTTAAGAGTGTTGGTGTTACATTCATTCTTTCTCTTTTAAAATCAACCTAGTTTAATCTAAATAATGTTGGGGAAAGCGTGGTTTTGATGTTTTTGGTTTTTTTTTTTTTTAGAAAAGTTTAATATTAGTCTTAACTATAATAAAAATAATATGAGATAAAATCTAAGTATAAAAATATTAAAACTTAATTCATGTATCAGTGATGCATGACCTAGCTTAAGAGCACATTGTTCTACCCTGAAAATCATTTCATATAAATAGTACTAATGAGAGAGAATTCTAGAGTAGTGAGGGTTGAATTCTACATAAACTTTACACATTATACTTGATCTGTGTACTCATGCCCCCTCTCTGCATGTAATGAAAATAATCAGGAATAAGTAAATCCAACAATTTAGATTTATTTTAGTTAATTCTGTCTTATTACTGAAAGTGAGACAGGCCAGACTCTTAACATGGTGGCTAAATTAATGCATCTTCTAAAGTCACACCAGATTTACTTACCTGTTTTCTCCCCAGCCTTATGACCTGGGGCAAGTTGCTTAATGTCTCAGTGCCTCAGTTTCCTCACTGGTAAAGTCAATGAAATCAGAGCACTTACTTCATTAAGTACACATTAAATGAGACAAATGCTGAATAGCGCCTGGCTCACAGCAAATGCTCATTAAATGCTTGTTATTGCCATTGTTTTCATTGTGTTTCTCCATCACACGTATGAAGGCATGCATTATTTAGATCACACTGGAGAACAATATTTCATCACCTACTTCAGAAACAAATCAGGGTCCATATAGGGAAATGCTTTATTTTTTTAAATGGAGGAAAAAAAATATTTTCAGATTCTTTCTCTCGGGGGCATTAAAGAGAGAACTTTTGAGTTCAAATCATTATCAGACCCAAAGAAGAAAAGAGAAGTTCACAAAATCACTCTGATCTACCTGAAAAAACAAACAAGCAAAAAGGGCAAGTCTTTGGACACTTCTCTATTCGCCTGTACCCAGTCAATATTCAATGTAATCTTCCTTCTGCTGCTAGTTTTGTCCTAGGGCTCCCTACAATAACATAGCACAAGCTTTTCAATGCATTATAAAATTTTCTTGACCTAAAGCCCTACCATTAATTATAAATAGAACTAAGATCAAAATGAACAATGCTTAAAACATTAAAAAACAACTTCCATAAATAAATGATTTTGTACAACTCTGCTTCTCTGTCTCTTTGAGTGTAACATTTAAAAGTTTTCAGTGGAAAGAGACCCTAAAGCATAAATAAGATCACTACTGAGAATCCTGCTGGACAGTTTAGGAGTTATGCCTTTCAGAAAAATAACCAGTCTAAGTAAAAGACAAAGAGGAACACCAGGACTCTTGTTTTAGATTTCTTTTTGCTTTGTTTTCTTTTGTTTTAGTACCATGGATTGAACCCAGGGGCACTTAACCCACTGAGCAACATTGCCAGCCCATTTTATTTTATTTTTTAAACAGATTTCCCTAAGTTGCTCAGAGCCTCGATAAACTGCAACTTGCTATCTTCCTACATTAGCCTCCCAAGTTTCTGTGATCACAAGCATGCACCCCCTTACATGGTTCAAAGAGGATTTTTAAAGAATCCTTAGTTACAGGAATGTGCCACCACACCCAGCCTAGCTGAATGGTTTCTTAAAGGAAGTCTGTGGACTAACCAATCACATCATGATAAGTCTTCAGATATTTCCCCTTTGAAGAGGTTGAAAGTGTGTCTCTACCACCATGAGTACTATATTTGGTCCTACTGCTACTTCATTTCCTGAAAAACCACAGTCATATAATACCTACTTTAACTTATGGACAATTAGCCTTGTAACCGATTATGTTTTCCCTTCTCTTATAACCTTGCAAAGGTTTATAGTCAGAACTGTGGTCTGGTTATAAAGTCTCAGAGGTATGATATTTGTGCTCAAAGTTACTTCTAGTTCCCAACTATTTTCATAATCTTATTTTATATTTGCCTAATTTTCTCATGTCTAACTTATTATTGTTGTAAAGATGGATATAAATTATATATGCTAATTAGTCATACATGTATGAATAATGCTGCTAACAGAAGGTTGTGTTCCACATTAATTAGAATAGCTAATTTTTGTTTAAAGGAAGGTATTTAGGTTATTTTTGAGAAATAGAAGTTTGGATATAAAACATCTTTTCTTACTTGAATTAAAAACTGAAGGTCAATATATTCACAATATTCAAGGAAATATAAGAAATCTGATATGATAGATTAAAGTGGCTTCAAAAAAGCACTATTTTAAAAAAGTAAACAGAAACATCTTAATGGTAAATAGGAAAAATGTTTATAACTTGTTACTCTCAGTCACAAACAGATTGCTTATGCTTCCTCACACCTGTTGTGTAGATGAGGAACAAGTAATTCAGGGAGGCAGGACTGATTGGTGCCAAAATGAAAATCAGGTGTACACATGGTATGAATGAGGATTCTTTCTAAAACATTTAGAAGTATCCCAATTTCTAAGAGACCTGGAAAACAAGTTGTTGATATGAAATGGGTTAAGCTTATGTACCAGCCTTGTAGTAAAATTGGAAGCAATTAGAATTTTTACAGATGATTTCCAACTATGGAGTGTGCGCTCCACTTAAGAAAGCTAAGAAATAAGACAGCCAAAAGTTTACTGCAAAAACCAGCAGCCCTAGTCCTACCCAATAGCTTAATAAACTTCCTCCATAGTGTTAGGCGGTCATGAAGCCACTCCCCTAGATTGCACTTCTTTACTTCATAGGCTGAACTTTTGTATGCTTTGCCAGAGGCTTATTCCTAACCTAGAAAGGTTCAGCTTAAAGGTTTTTATATAATTTGCTGCTAACTTTAGGAATGCATTTTGATGAACTCATTTCAGATCATCATTAATTGATGTGATTTCTATTGCTTTAAAGACATAGAAGAGATTCATCATCATTTATTCATGATTATTTTAATACATCAATTGGATTCTCAAATATGTTTGATTTCAAATCAAAGATTTTTAGAAAAAGAGTAGCAGAAAGTCAGATTCAGAATATTCTGGTAAAGTCCTGGACTTTTTCTATTATTATTTTCCCTGACCAAAGTCAACAGTCACTAGAGGCTCTCAGAACTGTTAGTTGGGAAACTAATGATATTCCAGTTAATCTCTACATTCTACTTTTGCTCCTCCTGTTGTTTTTTAAGATGATAATACTCTCTATCCTAGAGAGCAGAATTCATCAGACACTAGAATGGCAATGTGTAAATCAATGGAAATGTAACTGATGTAACCGATGTGATTCAGCAATCTGTATAAGGGGTAAAAATGGAAGTTCATAACCCTTCTGAATCAAATTGTGAAACATGATATATCAAGAAAGATGTAATGTTTTGAACAACCAACAATAAAAAAAGATGATAATACTCTATTTGTAATATTTTCACTATGCCTTTTGCCACCATCTCTATGTGGAGGAAACAAAGAAACTTTCAAATCATTTTAATTTGGATGTTTCTAAATTGCTAGAGTGGTTTGTCCAAGAGAAGTTGTTCAAGACAGGTGGCTGAGAAGAGGTTAAAAGAGTTATTTATAGTTTAATTAAATTCTTCCATCACTCCTGCCATTGCCTTGAATAACTGGAAGATATATCACAGTAACTTGAACATATTTTTAATTCTACTTCAGGTACCATATGCCTATTTATGATCTGGAATGAGCTAAGTCTTAAATCTTGTCTCTTTGAGCAGCAATCAATCTGCCTTCTGGTTTTTGGCACCACTATATATGCACTACCCTTGGGGGATGCTAAGTGCTAACAGATCTTTATAAAGCATCTACATTCTTGTTGATCTTTCATAAAAATCAACAGATCCCATAAATAAACAGAGTTTACAAGGGGATCCCCAATTGCCTTACTTTGTTTATCCTGGTGGGTTTTATTATTATTTTTTTAACAAACTTGTTTTGTGTCATAGGATTTCTGTTGGGGAATTAGCTTAGAGATTTATTACTGTCAAGCAAAAATAGAATTATTGGCAATAACTTAATTATGAACACTGTGCTGAGTTCCAACAGTCTTGGTTGGAACACTGAGGACAAGTTCACTGGCCATTAAAAGGAGACAGATATTACATCAAAGATTCTATCTAGACAACACCTCCTTGTCTCTTGCATCCACTAAGTTGTTTGACTACTTTCATGATGTTGTAGGTTAGAGACCATAACTTTTACATTATGTGTTCCCTCCAAAGGATTGCTGTAGATGCTAAATTTAATAGGAGTTTCCAGCATTCTGGAGATTAAGCTGTGTTGTCACCAGCATGGATTTTTCTCTGGGAGATGAGGTTCATCTATGGATCTTCTCTCTTAATGGATTAGGGATTTGATCAGACCTGACTTGTGGGATCATTTTAGATTCGAGGTGCTGTCACTTGGGGAAGAAAGCAGAAAGTGACAAGGCTGCAATGGGCTAAGTGTTCCCAAGGACAAACTATTAACTTGGATATCTGCCTTACACCCACATTTGTCAGTCATTTATATCTGTCTTTCTTAAGCCAGTGTAAGAAGGAAAAGGACATCCCCCACTGTGAGAGGCAAGCTTGTTCTTCAATTAAAGAAAGGCAGGGTGTCAGGCCTATCTGTCATCAGTTTAAGATTGCATTCCAGTCTGAATGGATTTGGTCTCCCTGGATCTGAACTTCAACTCCATAAAGATATGCTAACCCATCACAGGATTAATCGTGATGTCTGAAAATCATTCTTTGGCCACTGCATAGCAGCCTGTGAGAGACTGCCCTATTTTAGTATTATGTCTTCCTTTCAAAGTGTTCTTCATCCACTTCTAGTTGAAAATATATCTTGCTTTTCGTTTTTCACTGGACATATACATGAAAGAGAGTTTTTCTCAACTATTTTCATATTCATAATTGCTATCACCATTAAGGTTCTTATAATATTTTAGTTAGGACCAAACTTCCCATTCCAAGAAGGCACTTTTCTTTGATGACATCATAGTAAATCTTTTTTTAAGGGGAACATAAAGTACCAGTTATCCAAATGGAATAGGAAAGAATCTGAGGTACAAGAGACTAGTTGAGACTGAATCTACATAACTGAGGATCTTTGCTGCTTCTCCTTCAATTAGGCAAATCTGATTTCCTTTCTGGTCATGACTACTATAAACACACTTGACATAATTTTTCATTACACTAATTTCAACAGACAATATATGTTGCATATAAAATAAAGTCATAAATTATCTTCGGTAATGAGAGAATAAAGTCATAAATTATTTTCAGTAATGAGTGAATAAAAAATAAATGGACTGAGAACTAAATTGGTATAAATTTTACTCCATGCTTGTATGTCAAAATGAACACCAATATTATGTATAAATATATTAATAAAAATGAGCTATGCTAAAATCTCAGAGAGAGAGAGAAAGAGAGAGAGAGAGAGAGAGAGAGAGAGAGAGAGAGAAAGAACCCATACCTCAAGATATCTGAACTTCACTTCTGTCTCATTTGTTGTGTTTCTAATTCTGAAGCCATAGCACATACATAAACAAACACACACACACACACACACACACACACACACACAAAACCTCTATGAGAAAACTGACTATAATTTAAGCAATTTGGGTATAGAGAATCATCAGAAAAATCAGAATGAAAGTCTGGAATGAACAACTTATATTTCAGCACTTCTATCCTCTTGCAAATATTTAACGAAAACATACCTAACCTATTGTAGGCGGGTCATCCATTTTTCTGACATTGAACAGGATTCTGCAAAGATTTCACAATGTCCTTTCCCAGCATTGTGATTCTATAATTTTTCTATATATTATGTTTTGGAACCCTAGTGCTTTAAAGTATACAGAAAGCACTACATAAGTATTTGTGTAATGATATCAATTTCCAGTAATGAGGAAAGCTAAAGATGGGCCAGAGAAGAGATATGCATTTATAAAGAGAGGAAAACAGAATAATCATCCCTGAATAAATGACAGTTGAACAGATTATTTGTCTTAATTAAGTTTATTAAACCTAATTCCAACAATGTATAATGCATTCCTGCTCTATTTCCTTAATACATGATCACCTTTAATTAGTCTAAACAATGCCTGGGTCTTTCTGTAGATTTTTATGGTCAGGAAAATGGCAAGAGCAGTACTATCACTCGGATTATAGGCAGCTTTCATGTGATTTTGATTTTATGTGTTAATATTAACCTTGGGATAATTGATGACATCATGCAGTGCTTCTCAACTGGGGGGAATTTTGCCTTCTGGGGTACATTTGGCAATGTCTAGAGACATCTTTGGCTGTCAGAAATGGTGTGATCTACTGGCATTCACAGGGAACAGGCCAAGGATACTGAACACCTTACAGAGCGCAGGACTGTGCCCTCCCAAATAATCAGTCAGCCTAAAATGTTGGTTATGCCAGAGCTGAGAAACTCTGATGTAAAGTAAACTCCATGCATGTATAAAATACTTACATTTAAAAAGAAAAAAATCTGAATTCCACCATTTGTCATTTTAACCTCCACCCGATGTAAATTCCAAGTTGAATGAAAGGGTAACATCTGGTTGCAATATTTAAGTAAACCATGTTGCCATTGGGTTGAATGAAGCCACAAAGCTATTTTCCTGAATAATTTCCCTACTAGTTGTCACCTGAAATCGAATTAATCACATAAATTTCCAAAGAAGACAAATTAAAAAAAAAATCTCTTTCTGATCTTAAAGCAGTATCCTTTACCCACACATCTCTGAGAATTTCAGATCCTAACTCCACCAGTTGACCGCCCAGAAAATCTTGAATAAATTAACTCCTTATGAATCAATTCCCTCGGTAAAAATTTGGAATAATAATATCCTATTTCATAGGGTTCTGAGTAATGAAATAGAGAATACAGGTAGTAAGATAAAGAATATATGGGTTAAGAACATTTCTTAGAGAGAAAATGTCCTATTGCTTAGGAAAAATAGACTACTTTGAGAATCAGCAAAGGGATGAAGAAAAGAGGTGGTGAAAGGAGAAAGGCTCTGGGCAAGAACTGGAGAAAGGCCTCCTGCGGCAGTGATGAAGGATTTTTAGTAAAAGTGATATTAAGTTATTAATTGCCAGAATAAATGCCCTATTCCTCCATCCTAATTTTAGTAGTTTGCTTCAGAGTAATTTTTTGTGTGAAGAGTTTGAGGGATGATCCATTACTTAGATGCACCAAAGAACAGAGGGACCAGGATATGAAGAATTAGTGACAGGAGGGAGTTGGAGAGCAGGAGATTTGGAGTAATTATGTAAATTACACAATTAATAAGAAACTAAGGACTCAGGCATTTGCAGCAATCTTAGGAAGGCACCAGCTTTTCACAGATGTCAAATGGGTACTTAATCCAATTTCACGTAATTTTCAAGCTATTAGAAAAGTCACTATTGTCAACAAGGGGATGTCCCTTCAATCAGAGATTATGTGTCTGCTCCCCCACCCCCACTCCATTTGACACTTTTGCTTAGCTTCACAACGGTCCTTATAAGGAATAAAAAGGGAGTTTTGGAGTCAGAAGTTGATATTCTGGTCCTCTGAGCTGAGCTTTCGGATTTTTTTTTCTTTTTTCCATCAGTACAATGGGGATAATAACTATGGCTTTGCAGGACTAGTATATGAAATTTATGAGCTAGAACTTGGTGTGTGATGAAGCTTTCTATAAATATTAGTGCACATTCATAAGGGGGGAAGTATCCAATTCCTGCCACGTCTGCTCATACACAGTAGGAGGTTAGCAAATATTCGTTGGTGAATAAATAAGGATATTAGTTATTAGGAGTCTATTTTAACTACTTTACCTATACAGTCCTGAAGGGGTTTAAAAAACAAAAAGTAACTGAGAGTCTCTAGCTCCCACTCCTCTTGCTGAGGGTCTCTCTACACTCTAACTTCCTTTCATGTATTACTGCACTATAACTTTCACAGTGGTAAAATACATCTCCCACCATGAGAATTTTTATTTGACAACTTAAAATATCTGCAGTCGAATTGATATATGTATTTTTCCCCTTTTACATGAGTTTGGGCTTCTCCTGAGTATATAACTCATACTTATCTGTCTTCACATTTTTAAAAGGAAGTGGAGGGGGAAAAACACAGAAGCAAGTAACAACCATGTATGCCACAATATACCCTGAACATCTATAAAAAGATGAGAAAGAATGCTGTTGAATTTATTATCTCAAAAGCCGTTGTACAGATGGACTGGGTAGGCCGGGAGTGAGAGGACCCCATTTGAAAGTTACTGCACATAGGGAGAATAAGTACCTTCATCTTTTAGCACCACTGAGCACAGGATTCAGAGGAGTCAGAGTGACTCCATCTAGTGCCATCCATCTAGTTGGCAGTCAAAGGAAGTTGTAGAAAGAAGCAATGTATAAAGGGCCTCATCAGCTGATGAACAAGATACAGAGGGTTCAGCCATAATAAGAAATGAATTACTGATACAGACTTTGAGGTGAATGAACCTTGACAACACACTAAGTGAAATGAGCCAATCATGAGAAGCATATAGTGTATGGCTCCATCTATATGAACTGTCCAGAAGAGCCTAAGCTACAGTAGAGAAAAAAAGTAAAGTTGCCTCGGGCTGGGCAGGGGGTAGAAAGATCAAGAGGTGGTTGCTAAGAGGTGTGGAGTTTCTTTTTGGGATAAGGAAAATGTTCTAAATTTGGCTGTGGTGATGGAGAAACAATCTTGTAAATATACTAAAAGATATTAAACTGACTGCTTTAATTGGGTAAATTACATGATGTGAACTATCTCAATGATGTTGTTAAAAATAAAGATTTAACACAGGTACATAGTAACTGCTCAATTATAAGTCACTAATTCCATCACAAAATATCCCTAATGAGAATTTTTAAGAATCAGAGATTCATTGGTCTCTCACACCTCCTCCAATAATTTTTCTCCTATTCCCTTTAGGACTGTTACAGCTATACCCTGCACCAGCTGTGACCTCATTTAAAAAAAAATATTGTCCATCCCTTTGTACTCTCTATGAAAAAGAACACCAAATCATCTTTAACTAAGTCACACAATCAGTGATACAAATGCTTACTATGAGCAGATTCAATTCACATAATAAAATTCATTCCTTAACTGAAACTCTATAGTTTATGTTTTCATTGACAACCAATACAGCTTCTTTCCTGGACTCTCTACTATCAAACTTTACTGCACAAAGAACAGAGTCACCCTTTACTATTATTTTGATAAAGTTTACCCCCCCACACACTAAGAAATTCAAACTAGTTCCTTTGGAGTCAAACTGAGTTGCTAACAATGAGTGTCTAGTCCTTCCACAAACTGAGATCTTCTCTAACTGAACCTGAATCAATTTTTGTTACTCTGTTACTCAAAAACCATGGTCAAGTTCTGAGATTCTGGGTGGGCTAGAATTCAAGGATCTGTGAACTTAAATGGGTGCAAAAAAAAGAAAACCTCTATTTTTACTAACCTCTAATTGAAAGGTAGCATTTCCATAGAAATAAACCATATTAATATATAGTACTTGTGATGTTGTCACCAATAGAAATTACATTTTCTTGCTATATTACTTGCTATTTTATCATGTCTTTAATTATACTTTATGCTCATTGCCCCTTCAAACTCAATGACAGTTATTATTAATGTGTTAAATAAAAATAAACATCTGTTAATGAACCATACATTTAAAAAAATTTTAATTTCCAATTTCCAATACAATTAGTTTCCTGGGTAATCCAAAATGCTGTATTTTCTGTACCTAAAAATATTCTGGTTGGGGATATGGCTCAGTTGTAGATCACTTGCCTACTGTGTCTGAAGCCATCCATTTGATTCCTAGCACCACTGAGAGAGGGGGGTGACTGCGGGAGGGTAAAGAGACAAAAATAAAAAAATATTCTGAAATGAGGACCACAAGCATCAAACTTTCAAAGACATTCCTGACACACAAACGATTAAGAACTACAGACTAGATGAGTAAACTTCTAATATTCTACAAAAATTAAAGAACTTTCTGTATCATTGAATTTGCCATTCTCTTAGATTTCCATGGTATTTTGCCACAATAAATAATGAGGATTAAAAATAATAATAAAAAAGCTGTCCTGTCTCTCCGCTCATCCAAGTGCCTGCCTTCCTTCTACACGCTACTGCCAACTCGACTTCATAAAGCCACCCTCAGATCAGTCCCAGAGTTTCATCCCTTCCAATACTCCAATGAAAGCTTTTCCACTAACTTTAAAGATTTGTATAGCTACAGCTATTTATTAGTTCATGCTGTCTTCAGATTTTTGATATATATTCCCTTATGTATGTTTCTTCTGGATTGAAATTTATTTAGAGTAATACTTCATATTTTTTTCCTCATAGAATCTTACCATAGTATTAATGACTAGTGGTTCAGAATTTGTTTGAGAAAGTAGATTTTAAAAATACCCAGTCATCCTCATTAGTTGCAGTATTTGTTAGACACCTAACATCATGGATTCCTTCTCACCACTTGTCAACTAACTTTAATTGGCTCCCTGGCCATATGGTTTGCCTTTTGCCTTAGAGGGATATTTTATTAATGTCTTTGGTCAAAAGAGGGATGAGGGAGCATTTTGCTTGTATTAGCACAGATATAATAACACAAAATGAAAGCAAACTAGATACACTGGCTATAAAAAGGACAGCATAAATCAGGTACACTTTAGTGGAAAGAAAAAAAAAAGCATAAACATTATCTTGGATGTCGAAGTAAACTTTGTCTTAACACATTAATGTGAATCTCTTTTCCATTCTATTACTAATAAACTTGTTAAAATAAAATGCAGTAGGTTTAAAACATTTTAAACATGAGTTTCTACTTAGCCTGGAGCAATAATGAATTAAATAATTAATTCCTTTTAGGAAAATATTATTACTAATGATTTGGTACCATTGGTGAGTATCTGTCCCTACCCCCAAAATACCCCAAATAATTTATCTTTTGAATCCAACACCTTTATGTGGTACTAGTGCCCATATTTCTATCATTTTGTCCAGATTTTTATTCACCCATGGACTTATATCAATAACTCATGAAAGTATCATCTGAGGATCTGGTCCCTTTTTCTCTTGTAAGCTTTTTCTTACCACACCCCATTCCCAGAAGTAAATATATAAAAGAAATTTTGCCCCACTGCCTCAAGATAGGGTAATGATTAGGAATAGATCCAAAGAAGATAACACTGGATTTTTAACTTACTAAAATTATAAAATAGATGTTAATCTAAATAAATAGTTTTGACAGAAATTAGGATATAAAACTTACACCCAAATGAGAAAACTCTGGCATTTAATGTATTAGAATTCAGAAAATAAAGCTAATATAGAAGGATGTTAGTACATATGGTTTTAAATTATGCTTAGTCATTAGGAAAACACAAATCCTTGTAAATCTGCAGCCTCCCAAGAAAAAATAACTGTTTAAGTTTGCTAGCCCTGGACCTTTATTTCTAATGTTTTCCTAACAGACTTTGAAGTCCTCAGTCTCTACAGGAAAAGTATGAATCCATGAAAGATGCCATGTGGCCAGTTGGTATCTCCAGGATTATAAAGTAAGAATAAAATTAATGCTGTTCAGCTGAGACCAAGACAAAAGAACTTCCATAAGTTTTTCACATTTCCCACATATTTTATTCATTACAAATCAGCAACATCACAAGACTTTTCCTGTGCTGACACATCCTGCAGAAATGAAAAAGCAGTAGAGGCACAGGACTATTTAACTCTGTTTTGGACAGTAAGCACGTTTGACCACAGCTAAAATCTAGTTGCTAAAATGAGCAGTATTTTGGTTTGTGGAAAGCTAAAACGAGTTCTGGGAAATACTGTACCAAATAAAAATAATAATGTATCATCATTTAGCAAGTTAAGTAATTGAGATTCCATTAACAAAAATCTTGATTTCCTTTTTTAAAAGTATTATTTTAGTGTTTATGTTGGAGCATGTATTTTTTAATTTTGTTGGTTATTTGCAGTTACACATGACAGACTCCATTTTGATATAATTATACAAACATGGAAAATATCTTATTTCTAATTAGGATCCCAGTCTTTTGGATGTACATGATGGTGAGATTCACTATGGTGTATTCATATAGGTACATAGGAAAATTACATCAGATTCATTCCACTGTCTTTTCTTTTCCTGTTTCCCCTACCTTCCATTCATTCACCTTTACCTAATCCACTGAACTTCTCTTCTCCTCACCCCTTATTTTGTGCTAGCTACCACCTATTAGAGAAAATATTCAGCCTTTGATTTTTTTGAGGTTGGCTTATTTCACTTAGCATCATAGTCTCCAGATCCATCCATTTACTGGCAAATGTCATAAAGTCATTCTTCTTTATGGATGAGTAATATTGTGTTGTGTATAAATACAATTTCTTCATTCATTCATCTGTTAAAGGGCATCTCGGTTGGCTCCATAGCTTAGCCATTGTGAGTTGTGCTGCTATAATTGTGCTTTGATGTGGCAACATCATTTTAGCATGCTGACTTTTAGATCCATTGGTTATATACTGAGAAGTGGAATACTGGGTGAAATGGTAGTTCCACTCAAAGTTTTCTGAGGAAATTCCATTCTGTTTTCCAGAGTGATTGGATCAATTTGCAGTCCCACCAACAATATATGAGTGAATCTTTTCCCCCACATCTTTGCCAACATTTTTCTTACTTGTATTCTTGATAATTGCCATTCTATCTGGACTGAGATAAAATCTCATTGTAGTTTTAATTTGCATTGCCCTAATTACTAAAGATGTTGAACATTTTTCATATATTGCCGGTTCATATTTCTTCTTTTGAGAGGTGCCTGTTTAGTTCCTTTGCCCATTTATTTATTGGTACTTTTTTTTTAGTTTTTTTTTGTATATCCTGGAAATTAATGCCTTATATGAGGTGTATCTGGAAAATATTTTTCTCCAATTCTGTAGGCTCTCTCTTCACACTCTTTACTGTTTCCTTTGTTGTGAGGAAGCTTTTTATTTTGAAGCTTTCCCATTTATTAATTTTTTATTTTACTTCTTGTGCTTTAGGAGTCTTGTTAAGAAAGTCAGTTCCAGAGCCAACATGTTGGAGTACTGGTCTTATCTTTTTTTCTAGTAAGTACAGGGTTTCTGGTCTAATTCCAAGGGTTTTGATCCACTTTGAGTTGAGTTTTGTGCATGCTGAGAGGTATGGGTTAAATTTCATTCCACTACATATGGATTTTGAATTTTCCCAACATCATTTGTTGGAGAGGCTATTTTCTCAACATACATATTTTAAAAGAATTCTTTCATATGTGTGACTCTAACATAAAAACCAATATATTTTTCATAAATTTCTCACCACTATATGTTTAGTTTCAAATAATTTAAGCAGTAGATGTGTTTTTACAATACTGATCAGCATAACACTCATAGTTACAACTAAGGTGTTCTTAAAATCAAAATTTAGGTAAGAAAAATGTATGCCAGTTCCAGGGAAGCCTTTTCAGATCTCCCTAAGATTTCTATTTTCTAAAAAGAAAAAAGTCACTGAGATGTACCAAAGACATATGCTTTTAGTTCACTAAAAAATAACAGCACAGAGATAAATCTTGTTTTTTTCTTGTTATTTGTTGTTTGCTATTGAGAAAAATATTGCAGAGTGACACTCAATAAATCCATTTGATAAATGAATAAGATCAATGACTCTAGATCTTTCAGGTAGAAAATACAGTTATAATTCCAAGAAAGAATTTGGTTGAATTTCAGAGGAAAGTAAACCCCATCATGTGGACATCATTACAGTATCAAAATGAATTGCAAGGACAGATGAAAAACCTCCACAGAAGATCCACAATTATGATGAGACAGACACACTTACATGCACAGACCACAGTAAAAACAGATTCTCACCCAATGGGTAAAAATTACTATCTATGCAATAAAAAATTCTATGCTTTTGAAAGGCAGGAAACATTTTTTCAGTCTTGTTCTATGCCCAGTATTAATATATATGATATCCTCAAAGACATCAGATCCAGGTTGAATAATGATTATCTATACATATTAATAAGCAGCCATTTATAATTTCAAGTTTTATGGTCATGTGCTAGAAGATAACAGAATGATCAATAGAATATTCTAAGTATATATGTTACAGCTTTATATAATTCTGCCCTGGCATGCTGCAGTCAAATCTTCCAAAGCAATTGTAGCAAGGAACTTAGTTATAAATTCTTGAAGAAAATTAGACAAATTCCAAGCCCCATGCATTTTATCCAGTTATGGAAAGGGGTGGTATATAGTGGACAGAATATGAATACTATAGAAATTGTAGGTGAAGAGGAAGAAATGGTTGGATAAAAGAGAAAAAATTTAAATGGTGAGAGGGTGTATTATGGAATGGAAGAATTATACTTAAGGTAATAGGACATAATACAGCAAAGGAGCAGGTGGAAAGTTTAAGCCTTAAAAACAGTTTCATATTTCTGATTATCTCTAGTTTTATGTAGGCCATGAGGAGAACACTTTTTAAAATAGCTGAAACTGGTCAGAACTCAACCTAAAAGGATAACAAATCTTGTTGATATTTTTTCATGGATTCCTAGATACATAGTCCAAGGTCTAGTTGAACTGATCAATTTGGGAAGTTACAGGAGGGGATTGGACTGGGAGTGATATCACTATCAAGCCCATAATTACTTATCTGCTCTCTCATTTGGCTTTAAAATCTGACCTAACCTAATATAAGGTATTTACAACCTTTACACACTTAGTGACTATTTGTAGATTTAGCTACAGAAAGGTTAATGTTTTTGGTTACGGATGATGCTCAGACTCAATGGGAATGTTGTATAACATGTAGCATGTGTACTATATTACCATTCTAAAATCATGAACCCTGGAACATCTGGCCCCAACAGTTCTAGAAAGTCTTGTACTACTATATGAGCCTTCTCCCTTTACAGTGTGTGGGTCCTTATATGATGATCACCTGGGGTAAACTATTTGCCTTTCAAAGGAGAAATTGCTGTGGAGAGCATGGAGTTTATGAATACAAATATTGATAGGGTTTGGATATATGGTGTCCTCCCAAAAGTTCATGCTTAAAACAATGCAAGAATGTTCACAAGTGAAATGACTATGTTATCAGAGGTGTAAGTTAATCAATGGCTTAATTCGGTGATATGAATTAAGTGGGTGGTAACTATAGGCAGGTGGGTACAGCTGTAGTAGTAGGTCATGGGGCATGCCTTTGGGGCTTATCTTTTGTCCCTGATGAGTGGAGCCCTTTCCTGATTGCCATGTTCTGAGCTGTTTTCCTCTGCCTCATCTCCAACCCAGAGAAGTAGAGTTAGCCATCTATGGACTGAGAACTCTGAAACCATGAGCTCTAAACATCTTGTCAGGTCTTTTGTTCACAGTTGCAGCAGCAGCAACAACAACAACAACAAATCAAAAACAAACAAAACTTATTAGAATAGAAATTGGTACTAAAAGTGAGGTTGTGGCTAGGACTATCCTGATCATGTGATTCAGAAGCTTTTGGAGTGTTATGAAATTTGTGGGAATAATTTTGAAAACTTTAGAGAAGCAAGCTGGAAAAGTTTTAAATTGTTTTAAGCAGATTTTAATGGATGATTCTGGTGGGAGCTCAAAAGACCACAATGCCAACAGGACTGCAAACAGTAAAGACTGGGCTCATGATGTTTCAGAGGAGAAATAGGATTCTCTTGGAAATTAGAGTAGAGGCCATTCATTTTACATTCTGGCAAAGAAGTTGTCTACATTTTGCCCATGTCCTGAGACCTTCAATGAGGCTGAACTTAACAGTAATGGACTAATTAATCTGGCAGGAGAAATTTCAAGACAGCATAGCATTCAGGGTGTGACATGGATACTAATGGAGGTGTTTAGCCAAGTTTACTGTGATAATCAGCAGAAAACAGAGCAGAACGATTTGGAAAATTTGCAGTTTGGCTAGAAAAGTGCAAGCAAAACTAGGGCTTAAAAAGTTGTGGTTGTTAAAGAGACTACAACCACTAAAGAAAAGCTAAATACTTTATTCAGAGACAATAAGAAAGATAGCTTGGAACATCTCAGAAATTGTCAAGTCCACATTCATCTCAGGCTCAAGAATGTAAAAATAAAAACGCTTTTGAGAAGAGACTGGTGGGGCACAGGGAATTTGTTTCACCATACTCAGTCACACAGGCACTCAGAAGCTGCTGTAACTGTGCTCCAAAGCGGCAAGGCTACTGCTTGGGATAGTCACAGACCTTGATGTCAACCATGTGATGTTTAGTTCAGCAGGGCTGCAGGATACTGGAGTTAGGGAGTCATAGAGGCTTCCACCAAGATTTCAAAGGTTGTTCTGGGAGGCTAGGCAAAGTGCAGCAGTGTTGGGGTCCCCATGGGCTGCCCCTGGGAGGGTGATGAGTGAAGATGTAACAAGTAAGCAAAAGTTGCAGTAGAGACACCCAAGATAAAAACATGTCATCAATGTTTGATGTCTATAGAGGAAAGCTTAGGGAATCAAGCAGAAATAGGCAAGAGAGAGGCCATCTGGGCTCACAAGTCCTCTGGAGAGAACATCATAATGCTATGTGCCCTAGATGCTGGATGTGGAGCTAAAGAACCTGTTTGCCCAGCTGGATTTTGGTTATGCTTTGATCCTATCCTTTCTTTCTATGTCCCTATTTCTCCCTTGTGGAATAAAAGTGTTTACTTTATGCTATTGTATATTGGATATATGTAATTTGCTTTTGATTTTTGATAGAGGCTCAAGCTGAGATTTTTTGCCTTGAGTATCAGAGGAGACTTTGGACTTGGACTGTTGGGTAACGCTGGACCTGTTAAGGCTGTGATGATTCTTGAAAGTGGCCTAAATATATTTTTCATTGTTATATGGGCATATACTTTTGGGGGCCAGGGGTGCAATGTTATGGTTGATATGTGGTGTCCCCAAAAGTTCACATGTGAAACAATGCAAGAAAGTCTAGAGGAGAAATGATTGGGTTATGACAGTCTTAACCTAATCAGTGCACTAATCTACAGATTATGTATTAACATGGTGGTAACTGTATGCCAGTAAGTTGTGGCTGGAAGAAGTAGGTCACTGTTTCCTGATTGCCATGCCTTAGCTACTTCTCTCCTCCACATCATTCCTTCATGATGTGCTGCCTCACCTCAGGGCCCAAAGCAATGAAGTCAACCATCTATGGACTGAGACCTCTGAAACTATGAGCATTACATCAACATTTCCTTCTCTAAAATTGTTCTTGTCAGATCTTTTGGTCATAAAGGCAAAAAAGCTGACTCAAATGTATATTAAAAGGTATTTCTCATTTTCTCTAATTCAATCATAAGATTGTCAGGAGAGACCTTTGGAAATGCCTATGGCAAAGGGGTAGTCCTTCTTAAAATGTAATGTCCAAATAGAGAAAATATGTCAGAACAAAACTGTATAAAATAACAACAGAAACTGAATGACAAAAATCAAATCTAATGGGTAAGGACAGATGTTTTCTTTTGATTTAAAATTTAAGATGACAAGGTTCTTTTATATAATTTGGTTCATGGGAAAATGTAAACTTCATATTTTTCAATCTTATAACAATTTGCAAAAGCTTTTAAGTGCTTTGTAGAAACCAATGCCTTTTAGAAATTAAAAATTATGTACCTCTTAAAAAGGCTTGAGATGGGGGCTGGGGTTGTACCTAGGTGGTGAGGCACTGGGTCCCATCCTCAGGATCACATAAAAGAATAAATAAAACAAAGATATTGTGTCCATCTACAACTAAAAAATGTATTTTAAAAAGGCTTGAGACAGATTATAGTAAAAATCAACTTTAAAGAGATAGCCAAGAACTCAGAATTCAGAGGAAGAAATAGATCCTAGAAGAGGAATGCCAGAATAATAAAGCATATGCTTCATTCTCAGCTTCTCAGCAACCAGACAAATTAGGCAAATATGTTACTTCTCTTTCATTTTATGTTTCTACATGTAGGAAGAACATTTCTGGTTAAAAAAAAAAATTCTGGCTTTGAATGGTAACAAACTTTGAGAATGAACATCATCGTACAGGAGACAGATGGGTGGGTCAATAGCAGATTTACCCATGCAGAATTATTCATCATTTGAATACTCTGTTATCACTAAATACCCACCTTTATTGAACTATTTAAGTGGAAAAAAAGTTACAGAATACCACTAAATTGGAAGGAAATTCAGGATATTTGAATCAACTGACATTCACCAATGGATTCCACTTCTTAGGGGCAGGTGCAATCTTTTCACATGTCCCTCGCCTGTTTCGAGCATCAGGTACAAAAATGACGAACACTAACTGATTGAATATTTCAGCATGGTTTAGAGGTTAATGTGAAGATATTTATTTGGAGAGATGAGCAATTCTTTTCAAGTGAGTATTTTAATGTTGAAGAGTTACGTGGCTATTTTTAACTTTCAGGCGGTTTGAGATGGTGGAGAATTGTGTGTCCAGTCACACAAGGCATTTTAAGACCTATGAGTCTTTTCTAAACATAATGTTATAAAATGTCCTTTTGCTAAAAATACTGGAATCAAGTAATTATCTTCTTTTGAATTTTAATGAATAGGCCATCTGTTCTTTCAAATTGAAAAAATGAAATTTTTCTACAAATTAACTACTTGATGAGATGTCCCTTGTGATAAAGTTTGCTTCACTGTTTTTTGTTATATTTTACCTAAAGGTGACATGTAGCTTATTATACCAAGTTTTGTAAACTAGAATATTGGAAAAATGTTTTTCTTGGTTATATAATAATTATAGTATCTGCTCCTTTGACAGGCTAGGTTTATGATTATCAAAGGCTAATTTTTATTAACATAATTTTCGCTCTATGAAAATGAATCATTAGGAAGAAAAATGTGTCTATTTTCATCTATGATGATTATGATAGATTTAAGCTCTTAACATACTGTTTTATGGATTATCACAATAATGATGAGCAACAATTATTTTTCATCTCCTTATTGTGTATTCCAAGAACACTTCTCTTGTGTTGTGCCCTCCAGTATGGGCACTAGTTGCTATATGAGGCTATTTAAATGCAAGTTAGTTAAAAATATAAAATTTCCCTTAGTTGTACTAGCTACGGATTAAGTGCCTAAATGCTCCATGTGACCAGTATTTATCACACTGAACACAGAAAATGTCCATCGTTTCAGGAAGTTCTACTGGATATCACTGCAATTTCCTCACAGTGTCATTGTTTGGATGTTGTTACCACAAAGGTTCATGTGTTATACTTGGGCTTTAGTGCGGTTGGGCCTTTAAGAGGTGGAGCCTAGTGGGAGGCTCTTTAGGGCACTGAGGTGGGGGTTGCTCTCAGAAGAGATTATGGAATCCCAGCCTCACTAGCTTCCTGTTTCTAAATGTAATTTCCCCCTCACACATGTGCTCCCATCGTGATAGGTTACAGACAAGATGCCCATTTCCTGAGCCTAACTGAGGCCAGTACTTACCCTTGAACATCCCAAACAGTGAGCTAAATAAACCTTTTTAAAAATAGTTAGCCTGCCTCAGGTATTTCAGTGCAGTCACACAAAATGGACTAGTACACTTGAATATCATCCCTCTGAAAAATTATTTTCTTTCAGTAAGAAAGACTAACTTTTCACTTCCACTCCCAACTATTTAGTTTTCTAAATGATTCCTAAGATTTCCCTACTGAGTTATTCAATATTTCAGAGCATTTTATGATTAGATGACTTATCTATTATCTTTCAGTTTTTAAAAGTTCTTTCCAGGGGAAAAAGACAAACTGAATTATTGTTTTAGGAAGTAAACAAAATTGGTGTTACTTTATAAATAATACATTTTAGCAGCATGACTTGGGAAGAAAATATACTTCATGTGTACCAGCAGCTGAAGTTTTAAGCCTAAGTAAAAATGAAAACACTATTACAATCTGAAATTACATCTAAGTCATCAAATTAGTATGCCTGATGTCACAACTACAGAAAGTATTCAAGATGCAGCCTTTTAGAAATAAGTTTACTTTGTCTTGTGTTATCCAAAGATAAAAGCAAGTTTTCTACATATTGTGATCAAACTGAACAAGCCCTGAACCACCTCATTTGAGCTTCCTTGATAGCAGCTTTAAATGTGTATGCCCTTGTCATGTGAAATTTCATCTGGAAGGCTGACCTAGTTAGGGTGGTGACACTTCAGTTCTTTCTTGGAGTTCTGATCTTTGCTTTTGGTCCTGGCTATCATTCTATGCTGCATTCCCTAAAATCTAACACAGGAACACCCCACAAGAGCTGGCCTCAGGCAAAATGATGAAGTTCACTTCTTTGTTGACCTTTCTTTCTAGAGTCCTGCATGAAAAAGCCCTCACCATTTCCCAGCCCAGTTGCAGGTCATTTCTTCATAGGAGATATTTCTAGCTGCGGTAACATACAACTGGTATGATAATGAAACTCCCCTCTGTTCCTTTGCCATTTGTTTCTTCCTATACTTCTTTTTCTCTTTCTCATCATGGTTCTTTATATAAGAAAGTATTTTTCCACCAAAGCCACTGTGTCTTCTGTTTAGAAAACTGTATTTTTTCAATCAGGTAATGAGCCTACTAAGTCTATTTTCAGATCAGGTTGGAGTTCAACTCTTTGAAAGAGATGAATATGTTTTTATTAATTTATAGAAGATGGATTGCTTTATTGTTTAAGTTATTAAAATGTACTGCAGTTACCAAGTGCTCTACTCTAGGCACACTGCACACAGAAATTTAAGCACTGGTAAGTACCAAGTCCTGGTTCAGTAAACCAGGTTCTCTAGAGGCTGGGATGCTAACCCTGTAGTTCTTAAAGTTCCACACATAGATTCTATTTGCTGACAGGTTTGGGCTTGGTGACCACGTTAACCAATACCATGTCTTAGCAAACTAACCCCATAAACAAAACAACAAAGCTCACATTTGGAATGGTGGGAATGGGGATAGAAGGGAAGGCTTTGGTTTTTAAAGTAAAATAAGTTCACCTTTTCTGAAACTATCTATATCAAAAGATCATGATAGAGTCATGGGATTTATTAGAGCTGATGCATTCTGCCTGGAGAAAAACAGCAATAGAACAGATTCATCTTTACGGACAATAAAATTTTAATGTAATTATTAGCAAATGCCTTCAGGGAAATGATATTCTTAAAAATATTAAGAATTATTTCCAGAGGTTCAAAAACTTTTCATGAAGGGCCATATAGTAAATAGTTTAGGCCTTATTGGTCATATGCTTTCTACTGGAGCTACTGAACTATGACAATGTTAATGTGAAAGCAGTTGTAGACAAGAAATAAATGTCTGAGAATGTCTACATTCTAATAAAACTTTATTCACAAAAACAGGCAGAGGGCTTTATTTGGTCTGCAGAGGGTACTTGGCCAACCCCCAGCATTAAGGGAATATGAAGAGCATTTCTTTAAAACTATATGATGGATTGCTTTTTTCTAAAGATCCCAAAATAGTATTTCCATCCCATAAGCTCTTTAACAAAAGGTAGTGCCTATTTTTCAGCCTGCTTTGACCAATAGAATATGGTGATACCACTGGCCTGGTAGCTTCTACTTCTCGCCCAAGTAACCAAATAACTCTACCTCAGCTACCTTCTGGTTACAACTACAGGAGCACTTGTTCAAGAAACACCTGGACCCAGGTTTTCCAGAGTACCTGGAAGGCAACCGATAAGTTGCCTTAAATCATCACATGATTTAGTTGCTAAAATGTAAGTCAAATTTTATTGTTTAGGAGCTAATAGCATTTTTTTCTGCTAATGTATTAGCTTTTAGTTAGACAAAAGTTTATCAATGAACAGCCAAAAGCAAATGCTTTTTCATACCCATTAAAAAAAATGTATTTCTTTTAAAATAGATTAGATTTATTTATATCTAGGACACTTAAAAGTACAATAGATATTAAGTAAATCCATCTTAAAAAGCATTCTAAGATTTTAAGTTTTTCTTCACTCATGTTAATCATTATAAATTCACATCTGACATTTTTGTAGACACATCTTCATATATTATTATTATTATTAAATGAAGATAAAAGGTAAGGTAAGAGTTACTAAAAACCATTATAGACTTGATTTGGAAACAGAGCTGCCTTAGATAAGTGTTTAAATTATATCAGTGCTAAGTAGAATTCATTTTTCTTAAAAAAAGTAGAACCAAATTTGATAAACTCAGCAATAAACATAGTATTTCAGAATTGATACAAGTATAAAAGTTAAATAAGAGTTGTTTCAAAAACAAACTGTCAACATAAATCTTGATCTTAGAATGCTCCATCTTTGAATGGCTGATTAGGTCATACTGTCCATTTATATAGCTGTCACAAGTGAGCTTTATAGTAAGTATGCAGAATTTTGCTGGTAAGAAAATGAAAAAAAAAAGACCTCCTTAAGTTGTAACTATAAATAACTAGATAACTTCAACTGGGAGGATTATTAAGGTTAGAAAACTAAATTCTAGTGTGCGCCTATGAATTCAGTAAAGAGACAGATGCCGAAATCTGAAAGAAATAGCCTAGAGGCAAGAATCAGGATTGTGAATATCTGAAGCTAAAAAGAGCATGGGAGACAATTATAAGTTTTGGCTCAAGAGGAATGAGAGTGGGAACATTTGATTCGAGAGAGCAATTCCCTCAGATTCATGAAATAATAGAATCAAGGTCATCATTTTATGAAAAAGAAAAATTAGGTCTCAGAAGTTCAATAATTGGGAAAAAAAAATTCTGCTACATCTGAACCAGAACTCAGGTCTTCTGTCTCAATTTCTACTGGGGTTCTTGTCACTCCAGTTCTTCTGAAAGGATGGGGACAGATGCATGACCATTGCAAACTAAGTATGCACCTTATCACCAGGGCAACTACTATGGAATGAGAATGAGTGATCTTGGCTCAATGCTGGGGACAGAATATCAATAGAGTCTTGAAACAACTATTATAAAAACTCTGATTAAATATAAAGATTCAGATTCAAGTTTTAAATGAGCTATCAGTAATATTCACTAATTACAATGCTTTCCTTGCTCATTCACAAATTCTCAACACATCAAGCAGAGCAAGACCAAAACTGACTAAAAATTAAGATGCTCTACATATAAATGAACAACTGACTCTTAGGCCTCCATGTGCAGCACCTAGAGAGACAGAAAGGGTCCAGTGACTGAAGGATAAAGTCACAAAGAACTGTTTACAGCAGAACTGATTTTTTTGTCCCATGTTTATCTCTCTTAAACTTTAAAGAATTTTAATATTTCAATCATTGTTTTCTAGGTTTTATAGGCTTCAATCCTAAATTTCATATGCAAATAAGTCAGAAAAATCATTTACCTGGAATTTTTTCACCTTCTTGCAATTTCCTCATGCATCCTCTGCCTTCCCCAGAGAAATGTCTCCAGAAAGATTTCTTAAGCAAAGAAATGCAATTGCATTTTACCACAGAAGTATTAGTTTGACAAATATGATGATTTGACCTACTGATAGCAAACTTTTGGGCCAAAATTATGACAATGTATACTGACCACAAACCCTAATATAATGTTGAAATTACTTATTTTACCTATATACCATAATAGTATTTGGATAGATTTCAGGTTGAACAATGGAAAACTAGGTCTCTAAGTTGGACAAAATGTTAGCTTTCACGACCCCACACATTTTAATAGAAAAGCTTTTGCATTTGTAGAACTTTTTAAAAAATATACTAATATGCTTTCTTCATGATAATATGGTGTTTTCTGGACACAAATACTGAAGTAGATCTGCTACTGTAACCACTCATGCAATCACTCACAACCTTCCACTAGTTTTCTGGAACGTTAAATTCTCAAAGATGACACTACTTATAATTTTTCCAGAGTAATGTATGTTTTGTATAGAATTTGGCTGAAAAAAATAAGTTAATTATTTGAACATAAAATGCAACATCATACTTGATGTTGGAACTATTTGCTTGTCCTGCTTCAGTAAGATGCGACTATCTAAGACTTTTAACTTTCCTTGGCTTCAGTATTCATCTGAAGAAAAAAAATAATAATCCTGGATAGTTTCAAGTTTAACTCTATGATTACATGATTCTTAAAATTTACTTTAAAAGAAAATGAAAATGCCTGTGCAAGTTAAATCCAATTTTCAATATTTTATTTTTTTAAAGGAACAAAGAATTCTTCCAGTTCAACAAAAGCTTTTCTGTTAAGCTAGCTTTCTCGAAAGCTAGCATTTCGTTCAACTTAAGAGAGTCATATTCCACTGTTTGATCTGAGCTCTTCATGTGTTCTTTCCACAGATAAATATGAGCCGTTCAGTTCAGAATGCCTCCTGGATTCTTGGTACTCCAGCCTGGTGATCTCAGAACATCCTGCCCTTGGGAGTCTCAGTGAAGCCTAGTGGATATTTATATTTGCAAGGTCCAAATTATAGACTATACTTTGTTGAGAACAATTTCTCTCTAAAACAGTAGTCGTGCTTCTGTTCTTTTTGACAGTACTTGGATGCTGTCTTGGTCTGTTTTCTATTGCTATTTTGGTTCTGTAAGTCCAAAAGCATGGTGCCAACATCTGTCTTGTCTTTTTGGTGAGGGCCTTGTGCCATTTCAACTCATGGTGGAAAGTACAAGAAAGAGGACAAAGAACCAATGCTTGATAACAATCCATTCTCTTGGTAACCAAGAGTTCTTTGAGAACTACACAAGTCCTTCTTGAAGACTCAATCACCTTTGAAAGGGCCATCATCTCTCAATGCTGTTATAATGAGAACCAATTCTTCAACACATCAATTTTCAGGGACAAATCATATTCAAACCATAACGAAACTCACTGAGCTCTTTACTTTTGAAGTAGAACACCAAATTGAAATCTCTAGAACTGTATTCCAGTTTGGGGCAGGTGATTGTGGCAAGATAAGAAAAGCAAAGCAAAGGTGAGCATGTTAAAGGAGAGGAATTGAGACTTACACCAAATTGGTCTAATGGTGGTAAAAACTAATGGTTAGAATTTACAATGAGGTAGATTCTAAGAGAGAAGTACTTTAAATGTATTTACTTCATTTTATCAATAGTTTATAGAATAGGAATGATGATCTAACTCTGAAGCAGAGTATAGCCATGGGCTACCACATGACTCCTTATAAGCGACATGGCTATCAGGGCAGGAACTGTGATCCTCACCACTTTGCCCACCAAGAGTTCAAAGCTGTGAAGTGTTTTGTAAAGGGAGCAAAGCATTCTCAGTAACTACCCATTTGACTACAAACTGATTTCCTATCATGTTTCAGAATTCAAATCTGAAACTACCAACTAGCTCAGTTTCTCATTTTTTTTAGAAGAAAAATCAATTAGTTGTTGGTTCTTAGTGCATTTGATTAATCAGATTTGTCCTTTACTGCAATCTGGATATTTCCCTAGAGAAAATCCAGTCCACTATTTAATCTGTGAATCTGTTCATTTATAAATTTACAATTTGCAGCTTAACATGTACAATAGATTTGCCAATTTTGAGATGTAAGCCTTCAGAATTCCAAAACAGCAGGCAGCTTTTGAAGGACGGCACCTTGATTGCCAGCAATATGAATCTGTAAACCATGTAAATAAGTGTTGAAGAACAACAACCCTGGCCAGGAGATCAAGACCAGCATCACTGATAAATCCCATTGTTAGTATGTACCCACAACATGACAAAAAAAAAATGATATTCTATCTATCTCTGCTATATCTGGAGTCTTCCTCCAAAATAACACAACCAAAGCCTAAATATAAAGAAAACAGGCAAATCCTAACTAAATTCTAAAAAATAATCTAACCACTACTTAATACAATCAAGGTCATCATAAACAAGTAAAGCTCAAGAAACTGTCACAGCCAATAGGAGGCTAAGGAGATATGACAATGAAATGTAATGTGGTCCCTTCAATGGGATTCTGGAACAGGAAAAATAATCATACAGAATTTAAGGAAATACGAATGTGAACTTTAGTTAATTAGAATGTATCACTTTGGTTCACTAATTGTAGCAAACAAAATCAATTTAAGATGTTTTTAATAGGGGAAACTGAGTATGGGTACATGAAAATTCTCTGGATAATCTTTACAGTTTTTTTTTCAGGATAAGTCTAAAATAATTCTTAAAGATGAAGTTTAAGCAATAAGTATTTTTGCACGCAGTGCTTTTCAAATATTAATACAAACACAAATCACCTGGGTCCTTGTCATATTCGGATTCTGACTATGGTAGCTCTGGGATAGGTGTGAGAGTCTATTTCTAATAAGCTCCCAAGTGAGGTTAATGTTGTTGGTCTAAGCACTGGAGTTTGAACAATTCTTAATCTACATGGCTGGGTAGTTCTATTGTAGGAACTATCCTGAACATCATAAAAATATTTATCAGCATCTCTGGCCTTTCCCTTCTGGGTGACAATAACAACCCTCACCTAGTTGTAACTTATCAGAAATGTCATTAGACACTTCCCAGTGGTTCCAGTGAGCTGGGAGGTCATCCTCATTTGAGAACCAGTGACTTCGAGCATTCCATAAATTGGGGTGGGCTTCTTCAGGGAGAAACTCCTCTTTATTCAAGGGTTTGTCTTATTTGAATGCTTAGTGTGTTTTAAACTTTCAGAAACTGATTAAGTTGCTAGTAATCATGTCCTTGCTATCATTATGAAATATGATTTTATATATGGTTTCCATCTTCTAGGAATTTACTACTAAGCTAATGTGTGATGTAAGAAAAATATATAGCAAAATACATGAACTACAACATCAAATATTCACTGTTGGAAAAAGTATTCACAATCAAATGTAAAGTAAGATTGGATGTCACAATATATTCACATAGAATTGGGAAATTTAGAGTGTTTGTACATGTGTGATTATCTCATTTGAGCCTAAGAACCCTCAGAGTAAAGATATTAACCTAATTCAGGAAACAGGCTCACAGCAGTTTGCTTAAACAACATCATAAAAGACAGGGCAAAGACCTGATCCAGGTGTTACAAGTTATAAGTCCCTGACGTCAATTAAATTCAGGGGAAAAAAAGCTCTTTCCTAATTAGAGTTAAAGGGGGAAAGATAAGACCTCTGTGCAAACAGAAAGGACAATTCAGGCAATCAGGGATTGGCTAACAAGGATGTCAGGAGGTAGTCAACCCCTCTGTTGTTCATGTTCTGTCAGGGAGGAATAATGATGATGGTACAGACTAAAACCCATTAACCTGTGGTGACAGGGCCTGGCTTTCTATTCCAGGGGATCTCTGCTAAGTCAGGTAATTACTCTGAACACTATATTCTTTATAGTTGCTACAGGGATAAGAGCATTTAGCTTAAGATGGGATTCCCTATGTGCAGGCAAGTTGAATGGCCACCATGAGCAGGCATGAAGGCTGTACCCATTACTTAACCTCACCTAACAGCAAACCACATCAAATCCGTCGGTTGTCAAACTTGATGGTAAGATGTGCTCACACCCAGACCATGACAGCTGTAGTACATCCGGCCCTCAAGGCTGCTTTGAGATTAGTGTTCCCTTAGTTCCTCTGTTCCCTTTTAAGAATTTATCAGGAGCCATTTTTCAGCATGACAAACAAAGCTCATGTCAATTTAAAATGTCTTGCTTATGCTCCGTGGATATTAGTCCCACCCTTTGCCAAGGCACCTTGGCAAGGAGGAGGAATTAAGAAGCTCCAGGTAATTTAGTTCAACCAGGGTAAAATTTTCAAAGCACATGGATTCAGGGAGTATGGCAGCATCAGCAGGAAGACAACAGAACAGGAAAGTATGCAGGGAGACTCCCACAGCTGGCTTTTATCTATTTAAACATAGACCAAGACAAACTAGTAACAAAATCCTTTCTTTTCTCCTTATGTTTGTCCCTTCACAGACAAATACTACCACTGATCCACAACAGCCGCAGCTGATAATTACTTTGCACCTGCCATATGTTTGGAACTGGTGGAAAAAATTTAGAGACACTCTGTAAACCTTCCAAACCCACTGCAAGGAATCATTGCCTTTGTTTTACAGATGGCTGACGACTAGGGAGGTTAAATCACTTGTTGAAAGTCACAGTCAGCAAAGCAGTTTAAACCTAATTATTTTTTAGCACTTGTCTTTTCTCCAGGAGATGGTCACTGTGTTTAAAGGTCACTGTGTTTAAAGGTCATCTCCCTAGTAGCACCCGAGATCCGGAGAACAAAATCTTTAGGAGCATTGTAAGAACATAAGTGGTATTTTCACAACATTCCTGTATCAAGGAGAGTAACAGCAAGCTCAGACACCCAAATAAGTGGCTACAGTCACCTAGTGAGCCTAGGGTACCCAATCCATCACAGCACACTTCACACTGTTTTAACGTTATCTATAGTGCCTAGACCTCCCTCCCTGACCCCTGTGCCTTGAGGTGCTCACCAACCCCTCGCCAGCTCCCAGCAGAGAACTCACACAGTGAGATAGGATGGATAAGTGAAGAATGGAGTTAACAATCATAAATACACCTTCCAATGTCCTCTGAGCCAACCCAAGAAATGTAAAAAGTCCAAGTGATACACCAGGGATGATAAAAAAGAAGAACATAAATCCATCTTTTCCTCAATGAAACAAGAGGTCAAAAACACAAGCAAGAGCTGGAACATCAGCCTTCTTTTTATAGAGTCAGTAATGTCCCTGAGTTTAGGCAGGTGCTAATCATTCAGCCCTAATAAGGCCAAAGAGCCTATACCTGTAGTCAGGACCTTTTGTTGTTCAGGAATGAAAATGGAGGCCAATATTATCCTAAAGCCATGAAATACTCCTAATAAAGATCAGTCAGCTGTGAAAGTCACACAATGCCATTGCAAGCCAAAAATGTTTATAGATTTCTTATGCCAAAGCTGCCAACCACGGTGCAGCTGAATAGAAGCTGGGCTATATAATGTGCATTTCATACCAAACTCCTCCATAGCCATTATCATGAAAGTAACTACGATTTTTGCCCTTTATAAATACAGTCCAAATCATCCAGATACCTGCCAGGGCAAAAAAGAGAGTGCATTGCTAAAAATAGTGATTAAGCTATTTTCTAATACAAATTAGAAGTAATAAAATTTCATGCATTGCAACTGACTGGTTATGTGCAACTTCAGTTTATTATATGGAAAGCAATAAGGGATGAAGACACAACTAGTTCAGTGGCCATCCATTCAGCACATTCCTCTGTCTACTCACATAGGGAAGAGGCATTTCCCCATCTGTAAGATTCTTCCTATAAACAACCATCAGGAAATTAGGGTCTGCAAATGGTTTTCACTTATACTTCACATAAGAGGGATGTGGTAAACCTGAACATCCCACAATTCCTAAAAATGAGATGAGAAGGATAAAATGCAATGAAAACAACCATATGTGTTGCTCTTATGTTTTAAACAGCTGATTGTTCTCAAGCCTCTGAAGCATTCATTCTATGGAGATATTTCCACCTAAGTGTTAAATTTCAGTCTCATAAAAGAAAAGCCAGAAGATAAAAATTGCCTTTCTTTTTGAGCAGGTGTTTCAGCTGCCACAGAAATTTATCCCAAGGTAGCTGCTATATTCATTTAAAATGCATGTTCTGGCTGAGTGATCCTTAACCTGGAACAATTTCCACTCTCTACTGACTGGCAGCTGATACCTTCATCAATGCCAGAAAAATGCCATTTTCTTAAGGTACAGTTTGCCCCCTTTCAATCGCTACTTGGTCTTTTTGCTTTGCTGTGAACATGATGAACTGGCAGATACACTGACTGATGGCAGCAGCCTGGACCGGGCAGCAGAGAGATTAAAAGGTTGCTTGCAGTCCAAGATATAGATTTAAAGACACGTTGCCTTGAGGTTAAGTCACCTAAAAGCACACTCGGCCATGGCTGTGAATGTCGTCAGCTGGATACCAGCTGCAAACCTTGCCAGCCTTGTTTAAAGAGGTACACCTGCTCTGAATGGCAGTTGTGACGCACTGGGGGAAAACATTCTGACAGTGTCAGAAAACCCGGCTTTGACTTTCAGCTCTGCTAGATATGAATTGTGGAATCGAGACAAACCCTTTCAATTCAAATCCAGTTTCCTTACCTACACAGTAAATGTTTTAATACCTGTTTCAAGGTGCAGGATGATGGAGAGAGGTGAGCTTCAAATGATATAATAATATATAGACTACAGTTAAGCCCATGAGTATATTAGAGAAGATCTCTGGGTTATACGGTTGGAATTTGTGTCTGAATATTCTATTTCAAAGTACACAGAAGATATTATTATTGTAAAACATTGTTCTATTGTAACTATCAATAGGTGTATGCCACTATAATATGTTGGCTTTAGTTCCTTTGGATAAATACCAAGGAATGGGATAGTTGGGTCATCAAATCAGTATACTGCAGTGATACATGCATACCAATGTTTACAGCAGCACAATTCACAATAGCCAAGTTATGGAACCAGACTAGGTGTCCCTTAACAGGGACTGGATGAAGAAAATGTGGTATATATGTTCATGCTGAATGAAATAAGCCAGACTCAGAAACTCTCTCATTTGTGGATATCAGAGAAAAATAAGAAATTAAGATTAAAAAAAAGAGAGATCTCATGAAAATAGAAGGGAGAACAGTGGAGTAGAGGAAAGGGATTAAGGGGGATGAGAAAGGTGAGGAACAGGGGAATTAAATTGACCAAACTATGTTCTGTGCACATATGAATATATCACAATGAATTTCCCTTTAATGTATAACTATAATGCACCAATTAAAAACAAATTCAAGAATTACAAATGCAAAATTATCTCCCATCTGAGAATAAATAATTTATATTTCTTTGTAAAACAAAACAAGAAAAAAAAAACCAAAAAGACACATTGTTTTAGTATGATTCCCATACAGCTATCACCCAAAGCAGGACCTCGTTCACTTACAATCACGTCCTGAGAAGTGTACCTTTATGCAATTTAGTCATTGAGCAAACATCACAGAGTGCACTTATACTCTAGATGGTATAAAGGTACTGCACACCTAATCTACGTGGAAAATCTAAATTTAATACTTTTTTACTTTTTATTAAAAACTGACACACAAACATACTAGCTCAGGCCTACACAGGGCCAGGATTATCACTATCACTGTCTTTCATCCCTACATCCATCCTATTGGAAGGTATTTGGGGGCAATTACAGGCACCCAGCTGTCATCTTCTGTGATAACAATGCTGCCTTCTGGAACACCTCCTGAGGGACCTGCCTGTGGGTTTTGGACAGTTATCTTCTTTTAAAAACAAGTACAAGATATATACTGTAAAACAATGATAAAAGTAGAGCATAGTAAATCATAAGCCAGTGACATAGTCGCTAATCATCATCAAATATTATGTGCTCTACATAAATTGTATGTGCTATGTTTTTATATGCTGTCATCACAGGAGGCTTGTCTACACCATCATCACCACAAACACGGGTGACATCTTTTGTTACATCATTAACTTGGCTAAGATACCACTAGGCAATAGGAACTATTGTGCACCATTATAATCTTATAGAACTGCTGTTGTATTTGTGGTCTGTCATTGACCAAAATGTTCTTACAAATTGTCCGACTGTAATCCTTCATAAAAACTCTAAGCTCACCATCCACACCACCCACGTGGTGGGACCTGTGGGTCAGTAAACATCCTCCGTTGCTGGTGCCTGGTATTTTACCACGACCCTCAGGTTGAGGCATCATCTAAAAAGCCAGATGCCTGGAAGACAAACATTTGTGATTCATTATCCTTTTCAGTCATTGTCCTTTTCATGTGGTTTTATTTCTCAGGTTGTCATACTGAATGCCAGCCAGACATTAGCCTGTCTGCACACTTAAATCATTCCAAACAAATCATTGTATAGAAAATCCTGAGTCTTGAGAGGGTACTGGAAATGCCCAACCAGGAATCAAAACACTGTTCACTTGATTTCAAAAAACCTGGCTCTTTTCTTCTATGTACAGGAGTTTAATTTCATAACCTTATTAATAAATTAAACAGGCTACCCAGTCACCATACTCATTAAACAATACATTCCCCTTTCTTTTATCTTGTTTTCAAATTAGTACCAAAAAAAAAATAGTGGCTCTAACACCAAAGATCTAATTTCAGACCCTCTCCCAGTCACTTCAATAACTTGGTTTTTCTTATTGCTTTTTTTTTTTTTTTTTTTTCAGAAAAACCTTCATCAAGAATCTACTATGGGCTAGTCTCTCTAAACTGATAGCATCCCCAAATCTGGGCTACTTTTGCTTTTAGAAAATGTCTATGCTACAAGACTGAAGATTTGTTTTCTTTATGCCCCAATGCCTATATTAAGAAGCTGTACATTCTGTCTTCTAAGATGGTGGTTATTCTATTCATTTAGACTTAAAAGACTAGTCACGCTACTAGCAAGATATTTTGTATAACCTTTGATAAACACCTTGGAAAGGGCTTAGCTAAAACACAAAGAGGTTGGGAAATAAATTAGAAATAGGTCAGGTGGACCCAGAAGATGTCATAGGCAAGTGGACTGGATATGGCTGTATCTTAAATGACAGTTTTTATATTCAGCTTAGGGTGTTATAAATATACACATAAAATTATAAGCAGACACCCGAAGGCACAAATGGCTTCAGCCCTGCCCACAATAGGCTTAAAAATAATTCTAGTGGCTTGTACCACTGGGGTGATCTGCTGCATTTCTTAGTATCAGGCACTATTCTTTGAAATTCATTAGGAATTCACCAGGCATGTTTTCTTCATCTGTTTAAACATCTGTTGGACTACGCTGCTCAACTCGATTTTGTGCTTTGACTCCCTAAGCTTTCCCTCCTAAATCTCTGAAGTTGTGTTTATTTCATTTCTTGGTTTTAAAAAAAAATATATCCGAAAGGCTCAGCGCAGTAGTGCATGCGCCTATAATCCCAGTGGTAGGGGCAGCCTGAGGCAGGAGGATCACAACAAGTTCAAAGCCAGCCTCAGCAGTTTAGTGAGGCCCTAAGCAACTTAGCTAGATCCTGTCTCTAATAAAATATAAAAAGGGCTGGGGATGTGGCTCAGTGGTTAAGTGGCCCTGGGTTCAATCTCCAGTAGAAAAAAAAAAAGTATAATTTATGTCCTTATCTAAAAATAAAACATTAGAGACAATAACATTGGAAATCTTAATGTAGGTATGATTATTTTATTAAAATCAATTGCATGTGTGATGTATACAAGTACATAAGAGAGATTGATGCGTTTCAGTCTCACATGTTGCTGGACAATCAACAAAGTATTTATCAGTGAATGATATTTTGAAAGGTATATAAAGAATAATGAGAAGGATCTGAAATTCTTTGTTCCTTTACAAACATCAAGCTGATGACATCCCCCTACATTATTTATTAAACAAGGCACCACTCTTTTCTGGTATAAGCAAAAGGTTCTTTAAATTAATAACTGGGAAAGAGAGTTGTGCCTAATTTTGCTGCCCAACATCAATGTAAGTATCTGCAGCGTATGCTGTGCAAGTGGAAAAGTACATGCCATATGATTTTTCTTTATGTTTGTTTAAAAATAAGTGAGTAAGCTTTTGTATTGTTTCACCCAGAGAAAAGACAAACTGAAAATTACTGTTTCTGAAATATACTAAAAATAAGGGGAAAAACTCCTACTTCATTGACATTGAAAATATCCCTTTCTTTTTTTTCCCCCTACATTTTCTTAGATTCCATACTTGTCTATTTGGCATCCAGGCTTCACATATCCAATTATCTTTTCTTTGTTTTCTGCTTTCCTGATGCCCTTGACTGGGAAGAGACCTCTGTACCCAGAAGCTAGCCAATTCTTAGAAATAGCAAGGGGCAGGCCAGGCAGGAGATAGCGAGGCCAGCCTGGGCAACTTAATGAGACCCTGTCTCAAAATTAAAAATAAAAAGGGCTGGAGGTAAACTTGTAGCCCAGTGGTAGCCCCTAGGTTTAATCCCCTGAAACAGCAAGAGGCTCACTGGAAAGTATATTTTTCCTATGTAAACTAACCAACCCAGAGCCCAGATCTTCTTTTATTAAATGTTCACACACACAACCAATATTCTCCATGCTCTACATCAACCCAAGGCCAGGCACCACAGAAGGCAAACCCAATGTGTCAAAGTCCACTAAAATTATTCCAACTAGCCAATGCGAAGCCATTGACTTTGTTCTGCCTCATCTTTCCCATGGAAAATCCAATGAAGACACTAGCCGAGACCTCTTCTCTGCCTCTTGGTCAAATATAGTGCTTCCTCAAATGACCCTGCATGGTGTGGTGTGCCCTCTTCTCTTGGGAAATCTAAGTAATAAATTTTCCCTTTAGCAGCATTCGTTTCTCCATGTCATCACTCAGCAGTCATCTCCATAAGTTAAAATCCCCTGGGTACAACCATCGATATTCCTCTTCCCTAAATGTCATTTTCTGTCCCAACAGCACATGACAGAGATCACACCCCCCTCAGTTTTATTTAGTTATATTTACATGCCGTAACATTTACTCATTTGTATAATTGTTACCTGGCATGTTTATATAGAATTATGCAACTATCACTAACCATCTAGTTTAAGAACACTTCCATCCCAAGAGAGCCAGGGGAGACATCTCTCTTGCTCATTACATTCAGTTTTAGCTTTCAGACTCAGCCTGAGGCAAACTCTGATGTGCTTTTGTATCTAGCTTTTTGTTTTCTAGATACTGCATATGAATAGAATCATACAATATGCAATCTTTTTTGTATCTATTATTTTCCCCTTAGCATGTTTTTGAGGTTTATCCAAGTTGTTTATCACTTTATTATTATTGCATAGTATTCCAATGTATGGCTATACCATATTTGTGGTTTTTTTTTCATTCTTAAGTGAATATAAATTTGAATTGTTTCTAACTTTTTCCTATTATAAGTAATGATGCTATGAATAGTTGTGTGCAACTCTTTATAAGCCCATGTATTTTCATTTCCTTTGGATAAATAATTACAAGTTAAATTGCTAGATTATATGTGAAGTTTCTTTAGCTCTTTAAGAAACCACCGAACTGTTTTTTAAAGCATGGGTACCATTGTATAATCACATCACTAGTCATGGGAAGGTTCCAGGTTTTCCCACTGTCCTTAACACTTGGTATTTTTTTTTTTTCCATTCTAATAGCTGGCTCTGGCTTTCAGGGGTAGAAGTCTAGATATCTATTCCTCTTGGACTTTGTGGAGGTATTTGGATGCATAAATTAAGCATAGTTTATCAAATGTATTTAAGTTTATAATCATTTTGTGCATTTTTCTGTCCCATTCTCTCTCTCTCTCTCTCTCTCTCTCTCTCTCTCTGTTCTTATTATGATGTGTAATTGGTATGTTTGATGGCATTCTAAAGGTGTCTGAGACTTTTCTTCCTATAAACATATTTTTTCTTTCTGTTCTTTAGGCTGGATAATTTTTCCTGAAATTGAAATTATCAATTTTTTTTAATATTAATTACCAAGTTCCTGGATCTGTATTTCTGCCATATTGAATCTGTTTTTGAGATTCTCTAGTGAATACTTGATTTTAGTTATTAAACTTTGTCTTTATTGATATTCTCTATTTGATGAGTCATTATTGTCATCCTTTAATCTTTTAAACGTGATTTCTTTTCTTTCTTTGGCCCTATTCACAAATGCTGATTTACAGTTTTTGTTTGCTGAGTGTAACATCTGGGACCCTGAGAGGAGTTTTTGTTGGCTTAGTTCCCCTTGTATGGGTCATGCATGCCTGTTTCTTTGCATGTCTTATGATTTTTATTTTAACCATCACTGAACAATTCAGATAGTATAAAAAGTCGGAGTTCTGATTCTCCCATTGAAGGTTGCTCACATCAGTGTTTTATTGCTGTTGGTGGTTTCTTCAGTAGTTTTTCTGGATTAATTTTATGGATTTTGTTTCTGTCTGAGAGTACTCATGTCTCTGCTTAGTGTTTTCAAATTTATTTTTAAATTTTGATTTCTAATGATTACTTCTGTAAGAATAATCTTATGGCTAACAATGAATCTGTGTTGGGTACACATTCAAAGTTCAGGCAGTTTCAATCTTCTCCAACTTTTACTTTCTACAGGACCCTCTTAGGTCTCTCCTACATTTGGTGCATGGTCTTGTGCTCAGTCAGGGATGCAAGGGTATCTAAGATCTTCTGCAACCTCTTCTGACTGGGTGTGAGACTTGCACAAACTTTAATCCCTACATAGAATGTGGGACTTTATCCCAGGCACACGGTGGCTGCCTCACTCACTAGATTTCCCTGTTATATTTTTGCCTCATCTGCCATTCTGTCACTTGTTGCAGCCAGGCCCATGATGTCAGGCTCACTGCAGTATTGGCCTTCCTGTTGGTTTGTCACCCAGATCACGATTGTTTCTGACAATGTCCAGGGCCTTATCATTTTTCCATCTTCTGCTTCAAATCAAATCAATCTTCCTTAGTAATCGAGTTCTGGTTTTCACAGAATTTCCAGCCCTGGTAGAGTCACCAAACTGAAGTATCTGGGAGCAAAAAGAGCATCCCCAGGGGAAAAAAAATGCAACAGAGTCCTACTGCTCTTACCCAGGGCTCCATAATAAGTGCTTCTCAAATTCTCATATGACTTTGGCCAATTTCCAGACTCCTAACATAGTGGGTTTTGTCAAATATTTGAATGTTTTTCCTTTTTTTTTTTTACATTCTGTTTTAGGGGAGAGGGCTTGCAAAGCTCCTCATTCATCATTCTGGAGGTCTCTATCCCTCTTTTTCATAACTTCATCAGGAATTAAGCCATAAATAGCATTAACATTCAACTTTCCCAGAAGCTAAACTCTGGAAGAATGAGAAATTCGACCTGGGAATAAGAACTAAAGAACTCTCCGGGGCTTTTGGAGAGTGCCAGAATCTAAGATATTCTCAAAATTACCTCAGCTAATAAGAATTTACAGGAAGTTTTCAAGAAAGTAAGAAATCAGACTATTGATTTCAGCAGTTTCACAAGGATGTATGGAAAATAGAAGGCTATTCAGATGCCACAGGAGTTCTAGCAGTGAGAAAGCAGCTCTCTAACCCAACATCAATTTTAGAAGTCATCCTCTCAGAGAAGTTCTTTAGTGCCCTGTGCTTCAACGCATATGCCCTAAGCACTCTCTGCTTTTACTGTGCTCCGTCCACAAGCTAATGGGACTTTACACAGGTCCCTTCTCCTCCGTGGATGCCATTAACCCAGGACTTCACTGACTCACAGTCTTGTCACTGTTTTCCTTTTTATGTCTAATTCTTTCCCACCGGAAGTTTGTGACATTCTTCACGTTCCACACCCAAACTCCTCAAAGAAGAGGATCTGATCTTTTACACTACCTGGCTCCTCAAGACGGAATGTACACGCTGATCACCCCAAAATCTTTGTAAACTGGAGGTTTTGATTCGGAAGGTCTAGGGTGAAGCTGTAATACTGATGCTGCTGGTCCATGGAGGATATGCTCACTAATGAGGCTGAACTCAGTGCTCTGAAGAGCATGCAGCTCCCTCAGTCAGGCACCTGTTAGGCCAGAGAACAGCTTTTTGCTGTAGCTTTTGCTTCATAAGCTAATCCCCTATCATTCAGCAGTGGTCTGGGCCACAGGGCTATGTGATACTAAGCACAGGATTCATGTTTAAAGAAACCCTAGGCAGGGAGTTCTAGAGGTGGCAAATGCTATGCAGTCTGTCCAGGACAATTACTTTTGTGTTTGTTTTTTTTTTCCCCCTGTTAAATGGCTAATTTTTTATTTTGCTGATCAATTTGAGAAACACCTTGGAACGTTACTAGCATGTAATTGTTAATCATGTTTTTCCGATTACAAAACTCAAGGAAGACTCTGTGTTTGCTCACATGGCATTTCATAGCTGTGAGTTTTGCTTCTTTCCCTCTCTCTGTTCCTTCCCTCCCTCCCTCTCTCTCTCTCTCTGTTTTCCATTTGTTTTTGTTTTACAGCTGGATTTCTGATGAAAATAATTATAGGTTCTCAAATTAATTTATTCTTGGTGACAATAGCTGTACAGAGAAAACAGACACAAAATTCTAAAATACCCAGGATGTGACAATCCAGAAAATAGGAAAATAGAAGCAAATATTCCAACTGGGGCTTAAAAACAACCACCAATCAAATGGACTGACAAATGTTGAAAAGAGGCAAGTGAGGAATGAATGAAATGCAAGAATAACAAAGGTAAAGAAGATATTGATTAAAAAAGTATGTCATATAGCTACCTGTTGGCCCTTTTCACTCACTAGCTTATTTTCTGTAAGTCTGTCTGACATAGATCATCTGTATTTTTATACCTGCTCAGGATGAGAATATATGAATGAATGCAAAAGAAAACAAAATCTCCCCAACAACGGGCATCAGAAGATGACACAATTAGTAAACACACATATGGAAACATACCCATTCTTTTAGGAATGACAATGAATTAACCATTTCCACACCTATTGTGTCTAAGATCAGTTCTCTATACTTTATGCTAATTACAGTACCTTGCAAGCTATTTAGTACATACTAAATATTTATCTATCAATCTGTTTATCTGTATGTTTATCACTGTGATTCATAATGCCCTTTTGTTTTTTAAATTCTCTTAATTAGGGACAGTAGGTGATGAGCCCAACATTGTACCACTCACACAGCAAGGTCTCATTCTCATTCATCCCCAGGTCCCTAGTGTCTAGTGCAGACAGTGGCTACACCCTAACAATGAGGATCTGACTCCTCTGAGTCATTTGTTCATCTATACAAAAGCCTATGCAAGATGATCCCCAAGCTCCCTTCCTATTTACATTTTAAATCCGTATTTATCTCAGAAGTTTAATAAAGAATTACCTATTGAAACTGTGTTTATTCACAAACACATTCGGCTAACATGTCACTTTCTGTTGACATATGGTTGCAAGACAGACACAAATGATGAGCATTTCCTCAGAAATCTCAATGCCAGAAACAAATATCCTGTCCTTGTCCCATGATCAGCAGGTATAAGGCTGGCATCTTTTCATTTGAATCCAGAGAGTATTTGGAGACATGCTGGGCCTGGCACAAGCTGAAGCTAGCCAAGGCCTGGTTCTGATCATTTGCAGCTGCTTCCCAGTCTGTTCTCATCCTACCAGACTCTAATGAACCCCACACCAGGCCTGCCTGCTGCGGTTTCCGAAAGGGGTGGAGGCAGCAACTCTATTAAATCAGCCTTCTAGTTAGTGAATGGGAATGTGGTTGCTCAAGTGCTCTTGTCAACTAAAACAACTAGAGCCCTCTCCCACCATGTCCACTGTGTTGACGGTATGACAACAGTGATCTGGCCAGATAAATGCAAGGCTATGAGGAAGCAGAGCCGTATATCTTGGTGGATAATTGTGGTCACATGGAAGAAAACACATTGATCACAGAGATGTGTCCAACTTTTCTTCACAACTGGAATAATTTAAAAGCAGAATCTATGCAGATAATGAATAACAACATTTACAGCCTGGGTTTTAGGATATTCCTAAAGAAATTAAAGCAAAGATCAAAGTAAAAAAAACCACATAATCTTTCAGGACATGACCATAAATATGATATATAGTTCTTGAAGTTAAACAAAAGAAAATCACATTTATAAAGTAAGTTTTTCCTCTCAAATAATATAGCATCATTTGGGCTGGGGATGTGGCTCAAGCGGTAATGTGCTTGCCTGGCATGCGCGGGGCACTGGGTTTGATCCTTAGCACCACATAAAAATAAAATAAAGATGTTTTGTCCACCGAAAACTAAAAAATAAATATTAAAAAATTCTCTCTCTCTTTTCTCTCTCTCTCCCTCTCTCTTTAAAATAAATAATACAGCACATAACAAAATTCAGGACACACAGAGGTGTCAGAGAAAATGACTGATGAGTTATGGAAGGAAGGAAGGTAAAAAGGAAAGAAGGAAGGAAAGGTCTCTTTTCAAAAAAATTTAAATATAAGTAGAATATTAAATAATCAACCAGAAAAATCATTTAAAAATTCCACATGCATATTCCTTATGGTAATCTGAGATTGAACTGTCATAGAACAGCAGGGAAAAATCTCTCTGAGGTATTAGAAGAGAGAGTTAATCCTTGACTTTGCTAGAAGCATCCACGTGCTACTGTGACTAGTCTAATACATCAAAAAAAAAAAAAGGGGGGGGGCGGGGTATGGTTTTATCTTAAAGCTTCTTTGAAATCTAAACACATTACAATAGATCTATTTGGAGAAACATGTGAGTCCTTATCACATTAATGTCGACTAGTCCTTACTAAGGCCTGTTGCACTGTCCCACAGTTATTCCTACTTCAATGTTACAAACACCACTTCATGGATCTAACGAGCACGGCCCTCCAAAGTGGTCTTGCCAGAGGACAGGTATTTTTAGACACAGTTGAAATTATTTAACATTGGCAGCTTATTAAAATAATAATGATTGCCTATTTTTTTTAAAGCTAAGAAATTCTTGGAATGATTTTTTTTTAAAGTTATTTTTCCCTTGGGAAAATAGTAGGAAGAAGTAGTGCTTGAAAGATGGGTGATTTATAAATAAGAGAAAATGATGAAATATATACAGGAAGATTGTGTGTGTGTATTTATTCACACTTGTGAATATGTAGATAAAAGGAATATATTCTAGAAGTGTCAAAGAGAGATGGACTCAACTGTGGATAACAGATTACTGTGTGGCCTCTAGTAAATAATTTGCCTCTCCGGGCTTCAGATTCTTCAATGTTAAAATAATGAAGAAGTTGACTGTTTTATCTAAGGTATTTTCCTACAACAAAATGTCATTATCTCAAATATCAAAATTGATATTTCAACTTTGGTACTATAACAGTACCAAAGCAGAGGGGTCTTCTTCATATTTTTGGAAAGCATGAGCTCAGGACAAATGCAGACCATGGAAATATCGAAGGTGACACAGCTCCAAATGTAGCAAATATAATAGGGTGGCATAATTTAATATGATGACCATAGTTCAATTTATGCCCTATTTTTACCCTGAGTAAAACTACAGCTGATTTATTTCTAGAATCTGTTTGGGGCCAACTGTTGTAAATCAAAAATAATTACAGAATATTAAATATCCCAGTGACCTCTATGAACTATGTCCTAAAATGTTCTTCTTAGCCTTCTAGAGGAATTCTCAGGAGGGATGGAGTAATCCTGCGATAGCCATCAAAGTAGAGATGTAGCCTTATTGATATTATCTCTTGTTAACTGTTTTCAGGTTATTGAGATTGTTATTCCTATTTGGATATTGAGATTGTTAAAAGGAGCATTTTCTCAAAAATTAGAGACTACATTCAGTCCATTTGAATTACTTTAGCTAGATGAGAACCATTGGGAGTCTTCAGAGTGAACAGAAGGTTTTGTGAGAAGAAATCTGGAGATTAACATTATCAGAAGGAACCAGAAATAGGAAAAAGGAGACAAGAGAGAGACTATTCTTGGAAGAGGGAGGAACAAAGGAGACAGAGATGGGAAGAAAGCAAATCCCTCTTGTTCAACATTATTAGGATGTGGCCTGTTGTTGTTTTTTAAAGAGAAATTGCAAGGGGAAGAATAGGATTTACATTCCATTGAAATTTACATTCTCGTTGAAATTCTGAAGTTATTTATTAAGAAATAGGGAAAATAAACTGCTTCAGCCCAGGCTAGTGAGCCAGATGCACCAACAATGCGATCAAACCGGTGACACTGAAAAATCTCTTCTTCACATGGAGAGAAGCAATATGCAGCACACTTTATTTGACAAGAGAAATACAATTCTGCTTGAATCAAGGTGTGAAGTTGCCCTTTCTTTCATACAACCCTTGGTTTATTCACTGTTGAAGCCAATATTGTTCCGCTTGCTTGTATGCTTGGGAAGCTGGTGCTTTTTTTTTTTTTTTTTTTTTTTTTTTTTTTTTGAAGTTAGCTTCTAAATTCTTTTCTCAGACAAAATGATTCCAATAGAGATTAAATATATGTATAATTTGCAAAAAACATCTTTAGTGTGGAACCACCATCTTTGAACTGGAAGCAGTACCTGAATAATTCAAGTAAATTCTAGCCTGGCCCTGTTTTGATCAGATAAAGGCAATCATGACACTGTGAGGCCCCCACTAGATGGCAGCAGCAGGCACATGCGTGCCCCTCTGAAATGCCAGGTCACTAGGGTTTAAAAAAAAAAAAAAAGAATTACTTAAAAGGGAGGGCAGAGGAATTTCAGCACAGGTATCTCAGACAGATGCCTGGAAATGCACAAGGAAATGCACAAGATGCACAAGATGAAGAAGAACAGAAGCAAGGGACTAGAAACAAAGCAATCAATGTGACTCGTGCTGTTGGACCTGACAGTATGCAAAGAGCCCCCCAAGTCTGGTTAAATGCATTCTGCCCTTCTCCATGGAGCTGGCTGGAAGCAGGAGCATGCCCAAGAAGACCCCTCTGGGATACTGCAGGGCAGAATGGAAGGGGCCTGTAGTCAGCCCCTTAAAGCATATGAATTTGAATGCTGCCCAGCTTTTGTCCCCTCTGTGCCACCTACCCAGTGAATGTTCAGGACATGTTCCACCAGTGTCATCCCATGGCCTCCCCTTCCTTACAGAAACCTCCAGCACAATTCTTTCCTAACTACAGAGATCAAATCATCTCCTTTTCAAACTTATATATTGTTGTGAGTGAAACTAATGGGGTTTATAATCATTTTAGGACATCAAGCACAATTTTTTTATTTATTTTTATTTTTTTATACAAATAAAAATAGGTGGTCATCCAGACCCAGCTTTCCTTCATTAGAACTTTTTCAAGCTCTCAGAGCTGGTAGATGGATGAATTCAATCTGCCTTTCTATTTTCTCTTCTTAATTCAGAATGCCTGGCACAGAGTAATCAAATGCTCAATACAAGTTTGTGGAGTGAATGAGTAATGATGGGTGTCTTAGCATCCTCAAAGAATGCGTATGCTTAGTCCAAGCACCAAATTGTGTGACTTTATAGATGAGGATTAGAGAGGTTAAGTGACTTGTTTAAAATCTATTTAGCAGCAAATGGCAGAACCAGACCAGCTTCTGACTCCTACATAAGTATTTTTCCACTTGATGTTTCAGTGGGAATTCTGAAATAAGTGGGCAACTGAACCCCAAACTATCCAACACTCCCTGCCCTGTATGAGTCAAAGACTTAAAGGAAGAATAGAATTACAAACCATTTACCCAAGAGGAGATGTTACAGTGTGCCCCATGGACAGGGCAGGGGTACAAAAGCTAATGACTACAGGAGACAGGCAGATAACAGAAATGGGGATAGTGGCTGGCTGGGCAGGGGGGACCTGGACACTATGTGCCACATCTAAAAAGCACAGAGTACATAGCTGCAGCAAATGGATGCCAGGTAGAACTAACTGCTTCTTCAACAAAGCCCTGGAACCAATGGGCTTTATGAGAGATCTCCCAATCACTTTAAGTGTAAGAAAAATTATTGAACCTTCTGTAAGCCATAGCAATGTATCTGTGATTCACCTTTGACCTACAAGTTGCTGTGCTTCTCAGACCCCCAGATTGCACCTCTGGAAGTGCTGATGTCACTGGTTTGGGGATGTGGCCTGGGAAGCAGGATCCTTTAAAGCTCCCAGGTGATCTATTGTGCAAACAAGGTTAAGCCTTAGGATACAAGGAATGACCACCAAGATGGGCATCAACCGAGAGTTTGTTAGAAATGAGGAATCTGGGTTTCCACCAAATTCTGGTGAATCTATAAGATTCTACTAAATCACAATTTTCATGTAAGCAGAACCCACATGATTAATTGCGGAAATGCTAATCAAAAGAAGTGGCTCTATTCAGACAGTGCATGTAATTCTAGTAGTTCACACTTGGCAGACAACCCAGGCCAAGGCCATACATAAAAACTGCTACTTCATTTTCCACACTGGACCTATCCCAGGGTGGCAGAAGAGCCTTTAAGTTTTCTTTGCTTCTAGTTTATAACGATTTTGCTCTCCAATCTGGGTAAGAAAGAGCAATAAGGTGCTCAGAAGTTAAGTGTATCCAAACAATTGTTCTTTGATAGAACAGTCTTAATTATTCTTCTACAGTAAACAAATTTTGCCAGAGGAATTCCACAAGAAGAGGGTTAATCAGAATAATAATAATAGTAATATTATTATTATTGGTTTTCTCTCCGAACAAGAAACCAATTAATCTAAAATTTAACCGTCAGCTTCTTTTATTCCACATCACTGATTCTATCATTCTATCACATATCTTTTCACCTCTCAGATAACTCTGGCATAAATGTCACAGCCTCCTCCCTCATATGACATAATCTCTAAGTTTAAAAAATTTCTTTACTGCACAACACGGAGAACTTGGGGTTCCTTTGTCATCTGATAGTCCAAACTTGATTAAAGCTTCTTGAATACACTGGCTTTCCTTTAGGGAAACCTCATCTCCATTTATTTGTTCCTCCCAAGAAAAAAATTGATTAAGTCCCAATCCTGTGCAGGCAGACAGTCAATAAATGTTGAAATACGATAATAATAATAATGACCAGAAAGCTTCATGTTCTGCCTTATCCACGAAGGTTGCCATGGTTACTGTTAAATTCTTGTTTTGTTTCACTGGTCCTTCAATTCCTTTACATATAAGGTTCCTCCGGGCTGACTGCTTATCCTCTCCCTCTCCCGTTATTTCATTGAGGATCAGTGAATATCTGCTGATGACACACACCTCTATACACTATTTCACATGAAACTTTCAGACAAAGTTACAGGAACGTGTTTAAAGGATAAAACAATGAAAAGTGGGTAAAGGATAGAAATATGAGAAATAAGTTCTGATACAAATTACAACATGCTCCTTTTTTTATTGAGTTCAATTGTAAAAGTATGTGAAATAATAAAACTTTTATAACTAAGCTGCTGTGGTTTCCTATGAGATTAAAAATGCTTTGTCAGAGAAACTTAAATAAGACATACTTGAATAATGAAAAATGTTACTTTCTCTCCCCTGAAAATCTAAAGCAATTCCTGCTATATGTGTCTGTGATCTCTAACAATAATCATTCCTGCCGTGTTTGGATGACATTGTCCCATGGATTATGACTCTGGTATTAAAGACTCTGGTGTTAATGCTGGACTTCTCCCTCTGTGATTCAGTGGGGTCCCCTAGAGAACTCACTGCATTAGGAAATGTGTCTGCCAGACTCAACAGCTTTCCACAGAACACTCTAGTGTTCTGTGAAGCTGCTGCTTGGCCACACCTCTTGAAGTTACACATTCATGTGTTCAACAGCCCTGTTCAGTATATACTAAGAGTTACTAGATATTTTCTCAGTCGTTCCCTGCACCCACCCAGTCCAGAGAGTTGCCTGGTTGACTTAGATCTCCTCTCTGCCAATTCTGTTTTATAACTTAACATTATCAGATGACTAGGTTTCCAGGAGGTAGATATGATGCCTGCAGCTAAGTACATGTGTTGCAGGCAACCAGTGTCCACTTGTTGCCAATCCCATTAGAGAGCACATAGTGACAGGGCAGTGGTGAATGTTCTTGCTCTTTCTATAGGTTAAATGATGCAACTGCTGATATTTGACCAGTTAAGTCTACAAAAAGTGATAGTATCATATGATTCCACATAAGAGTTAGGGAACAAAAGCGAAGAGGAGGTTTCCAGTACAGTTTTGGCATATGTATGACTTCAGAGTTCTGCAATCCCATTCCACATTCTAGACTCTCAAGCCTAGATAAAAAAAAATTGGAGGCACTCTCAAATTCTTGTTGAGCTATCTTTTTTAAAGCAAGGAGATACACCTTGAATGAATTAATTATGCTTTCTCTTGCTTTTCTATCCAACTCACAGTTGCTAGAAAACCAGATAAGGGGAACACAGAGGCATTCAAAACATGACCATCTTACTAGACCCTCCAGAGCATAAGGAAGACAGAAAGGTGAACTGAATTGCTTTCTTTTGTGGGCAGGCAGGTTAGTGTAAAGCATATGTGGAACTAGTGAAGCTCTATTTTACATCACCATAATGAAGATACCTCGTATAAATATAAACTGATTAAATATAAGCAGAGTCAGGTTGGGACAACCACACAGCAGAATATGGTAGAGAGGAAAGAAAAAACAATGAGGCAGGGGATCTGACCATACCACTAACTCACATTTAATAACAATACAGAGAAAATTCAGTCCTGTCATATTTAACAATTTTTTCACTTAACTACACCCCTATAATCCCCCAGTTTGCTTTATCATTTTGTGACCTCAATGACATAGACTTTACACTTAACTTCACATTATAATTTTTTCTTATATATCTCCACAGCAGAATATTACACATTGCCAACTAAAAACTGTGCGTCCTCGTTTTATTAAACAATCTGTGCTTCATTGTTCCCATCTTTAAAAATAAAGGTGCTAAATGGCTAGGATACCTTAAGATCACTCCAGTTAAAAGACAACAGGAATGCTAAATTAAGGTGAGGACCTTTGTGATCAATTTAATGTTCCTGAAAATAGAAGGGTGAGATGCTATGGTTCAGCTTTTCCAACTGTGGAATAAATTCCACTTGGGAATATGTGAAGCTGTTTAATAAATTCCACTTGGGAATATGTGAAATGACTTTATAGGAGACATTAACAGACATTAAAAAAAAAGATTCTGTATTCTTTGTCTTAAAACTCCTGTTACGCTGTATGATTCCTAAAGGAAAGGGAGAGAGTAAGACGCATGTACCTGAATGTTCCTTGCTATTCCCAAAAACCTTGCTAAGTTAAGGAAACACTGAGGACAAACCTGGGCTAAAAGTCCAGATACATATTATCCTAAAGGACACAGCGTTTGTCTTATGCACACAGAGAACTAGGGCAAGTTAAGTGTTATCTGTAGAAGGCTACTTTCTTGCATGTGCTCCAGAACAATTTCTCCCTGGGATGCTGATCATACAAGCAAACTAAATAAGCTAGTGCTGATGATGTCACTGCTTCCACAGCCTAACACATAAAGCCCCTCTCTTAGTGGGGACAGGCACAGAACTGAGGGCACTGTGGAAAGGATTCACGTCACTCATCACTGGACATAACATCTCGAGGGAGAAGCAGCGCTGCTTGGTGAAGCTCCTTGGGGGCAGAGGTGCTACTTGCTCAGCCTGTCACCACTTAACTCTTCTTGGAGCAGTCCCTGATCTCTTGTAAGTTTCCCCAATTAATTATGTCTCCCATGCTGTCTGTAGGCAGTTTCTTTGGCTTCTTGGCAACCTATCCCACTGCCCTGGCCCAACTGGGTTGTGGACGTGACATACAATAATCCCTACAGGTTTTCTGTTAAAAGTGAAAATATGTTGAGAAATGTAGTAAGGAGGTGGTGGTGAAAGACTGAGGCCTAATTGGGGACAATTTTACTAGTTACTTCCAAATGGTATAATCTTTGAAAGTCTGAAAAAAAGACCCATCCTTTCAGAATTTGCTAACAGCATATTTTTAGGAAAGATTCTGCATTGGAAGTCTGAATTCTAAGAGGCATTCTGACCTCCTTCAAAGCCATGGCCAAAGAATGAGTGAGGACAGAGACCTGTGGGTCACAGTTGGAAAGGCAGCAAATTGACTTGAGCCTGGGTAGCCTAGGAAAAGCCATCTGTCGTCTCCACTTCCTGCACTATCAGAGATACTCATGAGCTTGCATCTATCTGCCTGGCACTGTGCAAAGATCTGGGTAAGCAAAATATCATCTTTCCTTGCAACAATCCTATAAAGGGGACACTTTATATAGAACAAGATCATATTCCAGATCCTATAGTATGAATCTGTGTTGAAACTGGATTCAAGTGTAGATCTCTGTCACAACAAACCATGACACTACTTTGGATCTTTAATAAAGGGCGATTTTCAGAAAAATATAATTGTTTTCGATCAAAATCCAGAAGTTTCAATTAGATGTGGCTGGTAATTCAAAACATATAATTGTTAGGTGCTATATTCTACTCCAAAGTAGGTGACAAAATATTGCTATTTCCAAACAGAGGGGAATCCTTTAACTGATTGTGTGTTTTGATTCTGTTTTCACAGTGATAACATGATTTATTTCAAAGGACTTAATTATATATTGAGTTATTTGAATAGAAAGCCAAGTTTTTCCTAGAATAATTTCATCCTTTCATCATTAAATACACCTAAGATTCACAAAATGGGAAGCTAACTCACAAGTATAGACTTTTCAAAATTAATCTTTTAAAGGCTTAGCTCACTTTCTTATATAATGCAATGATTTCCTGATCCCATTTTGCTGCAATACTTTAGAGAACTATTCTTAATAAACTCTGTGGTCAGCAAAATCTATATAGTGCTTATATATGTGTGCAGATGTACACACATGCACATACATATACATACACATACCCACACAAAGTGCCAGTTTAGGCCATCAATAATCTAATTTCTCCCAAACATAAAAAATTTACTAAATAAAATGTTAAAATGGAGGTAGGGTCTGGGCCATGAGGTCCTAAAAAGGGAATTGGGATTAATAAACAAAGAGGAGTGTCATTTCTCTTGGGATAATTTTGTTTTGGTAGTTAGTGCTGGGAAAGTTTTTTGTTTGTTTGTTTTTGTTTTCATCTTGCTACTGAAGATTGAACCCAGGGGCACCTAACCACATCCCCAGCCCTTTTTTTTTAAATTTTGATATAGGGTCTTGTTAAGTTGCTTAGGGCCTCGCTAAGTTGCTGAGGCTGGCTTGGGAAACTTTTTAAGTATATCCTTGGCTCCTGTCACTTATGTGTCTTCTGATCTAATTTCCTAGGGCTTCCTTTCATATGTTTCAAGAGAAGAATCTATTAGATAAATTGTGATCAACCATCCCTTTCTGCTAGCCTGGGTTACCTTATAAAAGAAGTGTTAGTCCTGGTGGTAGAGTCCACCCATTTCAGAGGATGTACATTAGCACTTAGGAGAAGAACAAGGCCAACGCAAAGGAGTGAATGAGGAGGGGCACATGTGATCCCGGCTTAACTGAGAGGAGTGTCCCCAACACAAGTGTCAGACATAGCAAGGGCACCATTTCAGGCGACAGAATGGTGAGTGGTACCAATTAAAATAGCAGGAATTAAGCAGGTGAGCTAATTTCTCTAAGCCTTCTTTTATTTATCTGTAAAATGGGTAATGTGGTTATTTTTATAGGGACCTTATAGGGATTAAAGTACATGAACTGTGAGACTATACACAAAAGTTTTTAGCATTGGCCTGTCACATACTGCATATTCAATAAACGGATACTTCTAGTGACAACTGCTGACAAGAGCCAGTGCTCTGAGGTCAGACTAGTTATGGTGCCAACTCTGTGACTTGGGCAAATTAGTAAACCTTTCTGTGATCTACTTATAAAGCAAGAATAATCATAATGTTATTTTATAATGTTGTGATCATCGAGTTTAATATATATGAATCCTATACATAAGGCTGTTTTAGTCAGCTTTCTTTGCTGCTGTGACTAAAGGACCCAACCAAAACAATTGTAGAATAGGAAAAATTTATTTGGGGGGCTCACAGTCTATAGAAGGCCAGCTCCATTCCTTGGGCCCCTAGGCAAGGCTGAACATCATGGCAGGAAAGTGTGGCAGCAGGAAGCGGTTCATATCATGATCAGAAAGGAGAGAGAGACATCTCCACTTGTCAGATACAAATATATACCCCAAAGTGATGCCCCAATTCGCACTCTTCCAGCCACACCCTACCACTTCAGTTACCACTCAGTGAATCCCCATCAGGAGATAAAATCACTGACTGGGTAAAGACTCTTACAACCCAATCATTTCTCTTCTGAACCTCCTTGCCTTGTCTCACATGTGAGCTTTTGGGGGACACCTCACATCCAAACCATAACAAACGCCTACCATTTAAAGAGTATTCAAAGAATGCTAAGCTATTGTTTGTCAGTATAATTTGAAATGTTAATTAAACATTTACATGGTTTGAATAATTGAACTACTTTCTTTAATTTTTTTAACATTTTTTTTTAGTTGTAGACAGACACAACCTTTTTTTTATTTTTTTATTTTTTTGTGGTGCTGAGGCTCAAACCTAGTGTCTCACATGTGCCAGGCAAGCACCCTACCACTGAGCCATAACCCCAGCCCAATTAACTGAACTACTTTCTATTTCAGGTTTATCTGCTCAAACAATTAAAAATTTTAGATATTTAAAAGTCAAATAAAAGTATTGAAAAGAATCATATAGCGTGAATGTAGGACCATAATACTTCCTCTCCAAAATCCCAAAAGGTTGCTGTATATGTCAAGAATAAAATCATCCAATTTGGCGTACTTTGTAGTAAATCTCTAATATGTACACATTTTGATATTAATAAAAATGTTAGACCTTATGAGGCACAAAGCTGGTTTTTTTTGTAATCACGTAATTTGTGGATTTGACATATTATTACTATGTACTGCTGAAAAGATTTAAAGAAAGTCACCCTATTCTTTCTACCACTCCCCTAAAATATTTCCAATGGAGAGTTTTTTTATTTTCATAGCTTGCTACACACCTCCTTGAAAGCATAACTTATGTTTCAGGTGACAAAAGACTTAAGCCTGAAATATTAATTGTGCTATTTATTCCCCAGCGTTGAAGAGTGAAGAACACAGACCACCTGGTCAAGACTGCAAATCCAGCAATGATTATTTTTGCCTCCTGAGAACTCCTTCTAGCAACCTCCTGTTCGTACCCTTTGACCTATTGGTCTTTCTTAATTTCACCACCCTTGCTCAGGGTTTGCAATTTACCTACATTTGTTGGAAACAGAAAATAGAAAGAAGAATACAGTACTGAGGCAAAAGCTGCAAGGATGGGGCACCCATTCTGCTTTAGGGGCCAGGCTCCGTGATGGGGATTTCATACACCTTGAAGCTGGAATCTTCACAGAGCTCTGAAATATGGGTATTGCTCTCCCCTTTTCCAATAAAGAGACTGAGACCCAGAAATTTCAGATAATTTTCTTAGGGTCAAATAGTTACGACATGTCACAGGGAAGATTCACAAATAAGTCGTTGGGACATTCATGTTCTTATGACACAGCCTTCCTTTTGTCCTTGCCAAAATCCCTTGTGGAAGGGTTCAGGTCTTCTGGTTATCAAATTACCAAAAGAAACAAAAACTTAGCAAAGAAATACTCATGAAGAAAACATTTACCAACAGTGTATTGGGACCTTGATAGACCAAACAACATATTTTCTTTATTCCTCTTCCCCATCATGAACATTATTCTTTTAATAATATGAAAAACACAACTTTAGAAAATTGGAACCACCATGAAAAAAAATAGAGAAAACATTTCTAGAGGGTGTTTTCAAGTAAAGGCTTAAGTTATTATTCTTCCTACATGTGTTCTTGCTTAAACGGTGAACTCAAACTTTAAAAAGTAATGAACATCAACAACAACAAAATCAAATAAGTAACAACAGCCACAAAAAGCCCTTCGAGATCTAGAGAAATGCATCATTTAGCATGGAATGACAAATGATATTTACCATTTTGGATGAGGAGCAATCTTTCTTTTCACACCATTCAGCCAACCATCTAGATTTGCTGTGATCTGAATCAGAAGTGAGTTTCAAAATCATCTCCTGCCAAATTTTTAAACTCTACGAAGCCTGGTTTGCAAACCGTGCCTCATTGAGTTAAGTCCCCTACTTCACCACAGCTCCACTAAACACCCACAGGGTGGTGCCCCTGATGATTTCCTCTTCAATTCTACCTTTCCCCTTCCCTCCCTTCCTTCCACCCACACTTAACAAAGAATCCTGTTTACATGGACAACTTGGTCCACATGCATATCTAAATTAGCAGGGAGAATATGAACTCGGTCAATATTCCTCTTCCCTCCCTACCGCATCTATTTCTCAGAAAAGAAATGACGCAAGCTCCCTTCAACCTAATCCCCTGCCTTTCCCCATATGTTAAGTGTCTGGCCTAACCTTCAGGATCATTTTTGATAGCTGATTTTCAGTGTAATATTGCTTAAAAGATTAATAGATGGTTTTTAAGTCCTGGTCTTTTCATTTCCTGAGGCTCTGCTGACATTTTTCTGAAGACTTTCCCTCTTCTCTTCTCTTCTCTTCTCTTCTCTTCTCTTCTCTTCTCTTCTCTTCTCTTCTCTTCTCTTCTCTTCTCTTCTCTTCTCTTCTCTCCTCCTCTCTCTCTCTCTCTCTCTCTCTCTCTCTCTCTCTCTCTCTCTCTCTCTCTCACTTGGGATAATCAGAATTTCATAGTAAGCTTAACCTGGTAGAACCCATGCATGGGAGTATTTCACATGTTGTGATGCAACATAAAAGAAATACTGTCATTTTAATTATATACCGTTCATAACTACTAATATCAGATAATGACATGCTCTTTTCTGTTAAGTATGGGGCAAGGTGGTAATTCCAGACGAAAACTAAATATTATACCTCATGCTATATCTTTATTTTAATTTGTGGATGCAGCTTACCCCTCTACCAGAATCAATGTTTCTCCTGCAACTATGCACTCATTGATCTTAAATCCATGTCCTTCCTTTAAAAGCCCAATTATCCCAGATCAGCTTCTTTGTACTGCTTCATTGCCATAAAATATAGTTATAAAATATTCAAGATAAGCATATGCACGAAGGGCTTTGTTCTGTTATAGTTGAAGGAAAAATATAAGTATGTTTGCTCCCAGTGAGAACAAAAATGTCAGAAAAGGTATCAAAGTTACAAGCTGAGCCCATCAAGAGACTGCTAATTGCTATCTAATGTAGAGGGCATTATCACATTTGTACAAGAATGATGCACAAGTCCTAGAGGACACTTTCCTTTCACCTTACTCCTTGGCAACACCTGAGATTTCCCTTTATTCCTACACAGGAACACATGGGCACATCCTCAAAGCAGTGAAGAAACATGGCTTCAACATCCCACAACTTTTCCTTCAGTTTCATGTAATTATTCACTTAGGCAGATATAGTTTCTTCCTTAGCATTACCATTAAAGAGTTGATTAAACCTTTAAAAATTCGTTTATTCAGCATTTGAAATTAACTTGAACGATTACCATTGTATTTCTAACAGGTGAAAATTACTAAGAATATTTGTGTCCGTTCTATTTACCAAGAGAGTCTAAAAAATAAACATGCAGCCATTAAAATAAATATTTATAATAAAGTTAAAATGATTCTTTCAATTAAAATTTTAATTTCCTTGTTTGTATAATGTGGATTATCATACTTGTTTTACTATCTACAATGAAGACTATGTGAAATAACTTATCTAAACATGACCAGTATGTTTATTTATTGGCACATTTCATTTGATAAGTATTAACAAGACATGAATCTATTCTAGCACATAGAAAAATGAACTATTGCCAGAAAAATATATGAAAAGGGAAAGATTTTTTTCTAAAAGGCAATATAATGCTTTTTTTCCCCCCAAAATGCCCTTTTTTCCCCAAGAAGCCTATAGTTAACTTTTTTTTTTTTTTTTAATACTGGGCCCACTTAACCACTGAGCCATGAGCCACATCCCCAGCTCTCTTTTTTTTTTTTCCCCAAACATTTTATTTTATTTAGAGATTGGGTCTCTCTAAGTTGCTGAGGCTAGCTTTGAACTTATGATCCTCCAGCCTCAGCCTCCCAGGCCACTGGATTACAGGCATGTGCCACCGTGTCCTGTAAGATGGCTTCATTTTAAAACACCTTCTTCTTCCATCCAGACAACTATGGATCTTAGGACAATTAAATTGGTTCTTCAGAAGTGGGTTCAATTAGAAGCAGGCTTCCAATGAAAACTGTCTGTCATTACAGGGTCAAGACTCATCCATTCCACTCTATCATCATCCTGCCTGGGTATAATTTAGTGGTAAAATGGTTTAGGAGAGCAATGAGGAAACCTATACGGTATGCAGAATCATTTGAAGTCTTGGGATCTACACATTTCCCCTACACCTAGGGCAAGGTTTACTTCCCCAAGACAGAAGAGAGGAATGATCAATAAACTTCTTGAATGAGAGTGGAGAGGAACAGCTGTCGACAACAAATTGATTTCATTGGTTGAGTTCAACAACAGCAGGCAGGGAGCCTGAATTTGCTGAGCGCTGCTGCGCCTACCCACCAGGGTAGTTAACATCATTAAGACAATTTGAGGATGCCTAACTGGAGAAACAGAGAGCTAGGATTACTGCAGAGGGAGGAAGGCAGAGAAGTGGAATTCTGATCGACGGGGCACTCCACGCGCCTGAAACAGAGAAAGGAACAAACAGCAGGGTGGATTGCAAAACACCACTTGCTACCCTATCTTTATGACAGCCCTGTTGCCAGATGAGAAAACTATCTGGTCTTTTAAGGTCCAATTTTGCAGCTTCCTCTCTAGTACACTGAGCTCACTGTGAAACTTGCCATTTCTCTCTACAGCTCACCCAGGCGCTTTCTCAGTTGAAACCCAAGTGGTTTCCATATCCATTCACTGTGCACCAAAGAACACAGAAGGAGCCTCTACATCTTCCCAGATACTTTTTCTGGGAGCAAAGTTACCTAATGTCAAAACACATGACCAGAGAAGCAGGATGAGACACAAGTGCAGGAAACTGCTGTCTGCAAGAGCCAAATATTTAGATCCTAGAAAAAGGTTGCCAAAGGCTTCATTTCCTGACTATATGTGCCAGAGGTACATGTCTAGGGATCAAAACTCCGATATGGTTTCAAGCCAGTGTTTAAGCCTGCAGGGTTTACATATTTCAAATGGCCTATGTGTGGAAGAGAAGTAACTAAATTCATGGGACAGAGATCCTTTCCTAGAGGAATTTTAATAATGGCTATCTCTGCATTTGCTTGACTAATGGAATGTTTTTGGACCTGTTTGAGCATGCAGCTAAAACTTCTTTCCAAAAGAAATAACTCTTCTAAGGACTTGGAGAAGAAAAGGCCTCCTATAATCTCATCACTATCTTTTCTAGGATCTAGAGTAAAAAGTTTCAGATATTTGGCACCGCTGTTTGGAAAGATGGATGAATAGCCCCCAAATAGTTTCTAAATGCCCTCTATTTAATGAAAACAAGTTGACAGAACATTGAAATTTCCCAAAACCTAAAATGAAACCTATTATCATTTTTTTTTACCTTTCAGAAAACATTACAATCAAACTCAAAGTGTTTATACATAACTGTTGTTAGAAATCAACGAGTACTTTGTGATTATTCTTCCTTGATCACTTCTAGAAAAGAAAAATGAGAAAACAAATCCTGTGGTTGACATATTCTACAGCATAATGGACAGGTGCCTGCTCACCACCTAGTTCCTAAAACACTGCATAAGTTACATAGACCTAAAGATGAAGGAATAGTCAGGAGAGATGTCTTATCTCCATGGCCCAAAATGCTCATTTGACATAGAAAAGGTCTTCTCCCTCCATGATACTTGGCATGTTTAATAATGAAAGAAGCAGGGGCACCCTTTATAGCTCCTCTACATACCAGGTATGTTTAATTGGCATGATGACATGAGGGGACAGAACTTACTCAAAGAGATTGAGCCACTTGTCCAAGCTATCAGGATATATAGGGGTTGGAAAAGAGCACTTAAACCCAGGCAAGTGTGTTTAATTCCAAAACTGAACAGCACACTATTACCATATTGACTTTTCCCCTTCACTAGGCAACCTTTTTGTCCTTTATGATACCCTTAGACAATGTGACATTCCCACTTCAGTCCAAAATTAGTCTTGACAAATTGACTCATTCCAGCCAGGTTTGTTTTTAACATTGGCAACAAGAGACATTTTGTCCTCCCTAATGTACAACTTGTACAGATTCATGCTCCCCACACATTATTTCTTCATAAACACATTATGAATCTATAATATTGATTAATATAAATATATAAGCCCTGACATGAATTACATGCATTTGTCCAAATACTAAACTAAAGGAAGATCTTCATACCCTGGGATTCTTAAGCATGTGGTCAGCTTTCTTTAGACAGAATGACTGCCCAAAATACTCTTGGTACCAATTTAAGAATGCGTCGGCTACATCATATTCATTTACAGGGCCCTTCTTGATGGTACCAAACATCTGTTTGGTTATCATGGCAGAAACAGCGATATGTACTAATGTTTTTTGGAGAATAGTAAACTATTTATAGAATATTGAAATTTAACAAAATGTTAAGCATCAGGGCAGAGAACGTTGACAGTTTTAAAAAGGGAGCAGCATTACCCAGAGATTAAGAAAGCAAATGGCTTGGTAACACTAAATTGCTAGATTGCTTTGAAAATATATTAACTAAAAGTTATTCATTTTCACTTTTATGATTGTTGTAAAAGGCTCCAATATATGAGATAAAAGCATATAGATTACAGAAATTGAAGGTTGGAAAGGAATTTAACCATTATATAGTTCAACTAATCATCCCATACTTGGACCTCCTTTCCTTTTGCCCAGTGTTCTGTTTAAAGAGCTTGTTGATGAAGAACTTTCCCTCTTGGGAACAGTAGGAAAGCTGATTAAAATAAATGAGACTTGTAGAAAAGGAGATCTGGGTTCAAATCTTCATGTATCATTTACTTCAATGGATCCTTGGACAAGTTACTGACCTTCTGTTTTTTTGTTTGTTTGTTGTTGTTTGTTTTTAATATATTTTAGTTGCCAATGGATTTTCAACTGTTTATTCATATGTGGTGCTGAGGATTGAACCCAGGGCCTCACACATGCTACGAAAGTGCTCTACCACTGAACCACAACCCCAGCCCTTTTTCATCTTTTAGTAAGGAAAATAATTTTTATATTTCATAAGGATGTTGGGGGTGGTAAATGAAAAAGTTGGTGTCAAACACAGTGTTTTGCATAGAACACACATTCAGCAAAATTTAACTGTTACTTTCTAGGCCAACCACACATATGGACATATTTGATACCTCTTGAGGACATTTTAGTGCCCTAGAAAAATACATTTTGTGTTTCTTCAGAGTTTCCAAATACAACTTTAAATATAGACATAAAATATTTTAGAATAAGATCATTAACAGCCTATGTAATTTGCATGCCATATTTCTCTCTCCAAGTATCACTGGGTAGCTTCATTACGAAGAGTTGAGCCCTAATATCCATCACCCTGAATAGCAAAATCTGTCCAGGAGAAACTAGAAGTGACTTCTTTCTGCATGGGTTATCAATCAGGAAGTCTGATTTCAGTTCAGGGAGATACATCAAATGCAGAGCTTTACTTTCATGCTCTCTTGGTTTAGACTAGTTTTACATATTCTTTCCATTTTCTAAGATGTGCTGTTTCATGGCCAAACAGTTATTTCCTTTGTGTGTAGTAGTAGCTTTGCATTTTGATCACTTAGAAAAACCCACCATATAGTAATGTAGCTAACCTTATGAGAGTCACAGAATAATAAGAGCCCCTTTTAATAAACCCTTTCTCCTTAGGGGTAAGCCAGGCATTCCTAAAATAGAGTTGTCCTTGCAATTTGCCACCTCAGAAGCAATAATATGAGCTACCTCCCCAAAGAGCTGCTCCTGCAACTATTAATGCATTTATTTTAGAATTTTTCCAATAGTATAAGTCACCTACACTTCTAGGCCACTGGAGCACTGTGAATTGTCCATATGTGCCCAGGTATAGATCCTTCAGCCTTGTCACCACCAGGGGAGGCCGGGTTTATAGTATCATCTTTTATTATTGATACAATGTAAAAAAAAATTCAGTATAGGTCTTGAAATGAAAAACATTGAGAAAGACTACAGGTCCTAATCCACTCATCTTTTTCTAGCAGAAGAAATCCAGTGTCCTGAGTGGTATTTGGATGAGGCGGATATGTGGCACCACCTTTTATGGCAGATGGCCATTATAAAAACTTTTTTTTCTGGTTTATTACAGACATGTGCTGAACAAGTAATCTTTATATAAGTGTTGTGTTTTACTTTTGCCTCATCTCAGTTGAGACTTTCATCACAGAGAGAATGGATTTGCCTGCTTTCTAATATCAAGGAAGTGATTGGCTGATTAATGATTCATGACTATGTGATTTATGACACATACAAAAATAAAGAAATACATGGGTTCATATACACACTCATTTAATAGTTACCTGTTTTCTTATAAGTACCAGGGAGAAGAATAAATAATAAGCATAAGTATTAATGGGCATATCAGTATTAGCTGTAATTGTATTGTTCTTATTTATGATTACTAATACTTCTATAGCATTTTGTAGCTTGGAGAAATAATGGACTTCTTAAAATTTTAAGTACAAAACAAAAAAAGACATGGTGGAGCCAAAGTGGTCTAACAAATAAATAAAGACTACTTTTTTTTTTGCACAAGGCAACATTTGCATAAAGTTCACTTTTGGTACATTGACCTTAAGAAAGTGTGTAGAACTAATATTCTCTTAAAATACAAATCAGCCAGTGACCCAAGAAAGATAAAAGCTTATTACCATGTACAAAGAAGATCTTCCAGAGTTTCTATTTTTTGTGTTTAAAGCATCATGGAAAGACACTTCCTGATTCCTTTTGTAAAGTCTTAATTATGGGGGAGGGGAGATTTGACAAAGGAGGGTTTCAACTGACTCAGAGGGGCTTATTGTGCTTCCAATGCTGCCTTCTTTAAGTGAAGGGATAAGGTGAAAATTAAATCACCAAGAAAGATAAATGTAAGAAAAAATGAAACTTTCACAAAGGAAGCTTTAAAATGCTGAACAACTGTGTGATGGAGAACTGTGCAGGAATGGGGATGGGGTGGGAAGTAGCATTGGTGAGAGAATGGCAGTGTAATACAGAGAATTTACAAAGGAAGAAAGAAATACATCGACACACATACCTAAGGAATTACAAGAAGTTACATGCAAGGCGATTTATTCCACTTCCTCGCCTCCAAGCACACTGTACCTAAGTAAGCCTGGCTCTAAGCTTGCTCTTTCCAAGTGGCAGCCATTAGCCAGAATGGCTATTCACTATGCCAGTGTGGATGTATGTCCTTAATTGGAAAATATACACAGTTCAAAACAGCATGAACAGAATGTAAAATAATCTGTTAATAATTTCAGAATAATATTCTGAATATATTGTGTTAAAACACATTGCTAAAATTAACATCACCAGTTTTCATCTTGTTCTTACTAGAGAATTTCAGGTGACACACATTGCTTACATTATACTTACATTCGATAACACTGCTTTAAGTGGTATTTTTCTTTTTTTATTTATATATGACAGCTGAATGCATTACAATTCTTATTACACATATAGAGCACAGTTTTTTATATCTCTGGTTGTAAACAAATTATATTCACACCAATTCCTGACTTCATACATGTATTTTGGATAACAATGATCATCACATTCCACAATCATTGCTAACTCCCTTCCCCTCCAACACCTCTGCCCTATCTAGAATTAGAAGTAATTTAAACTGATTTACCCCTGGATGCTTTTCCAGTTGAGAAAAATTGTAGTGGTCAGTCCCAAATTTAGCAAACTTCTCATTAGTTTATTGACCATCTCCCTTTTCCCTTAGTAACTCTTACATTCAAATCATATGGAAATTTATGCCTATACCCATCTTTACATGTTGGTTGAAAGTCACTAAGAGAACATCGTGCTTGTAGCTCATCAGTTCCTTTTCCTAATACACTTTATGGAGAAAGCAAAATTGGAGATGGAAAAGACAAATGGTAGAGCTACTCTGAGAAAATGTGAACTGAGAAACAACTAAAAAGAACCAACAGGGGATAAAACTTAGGCTCAGAATTTAAATTTAAACAGAAGCACATTTCTTCCACCTGAGCTCTGCTCTTATCACTATGCTCTTATCTTAACACCAATTATTATTGGTTCACTGAATCATTTGGGTTATCATGGAAGGCTTAAGAAAATTTTATAGTTCAGTTTACTTATTCATCTGGATGTTTGAATTAGAGGAGCTCTGAATTCCCTCAAGCTTGAACTTGTACCAACCATGCTTTTGGTAGGGCCTTGAACTAACCATGGCTCCTGTCAGGGACTTCTTTCTCCCATGATCTGGGTGGCTGCCTCCATCTTGACATGGAGATCTCAGCCATTTCTTCAGAGAGCCCTTCCTTGACCACCACTTCTGGTCCTGCTGCCTCTTTTTTTTTCACATCACTCTATTTTATTTTCTACATTACACTTATATCTAGCTGTTCCTCCCTTCCATATATCCTTATTTAATTGTTTACTGACTTACTTACCCTACAGCGAATACAACAATGTAATCTTGTCGTATTCAATGTTCTAGCCATCCTGCCTAGAAGAGAGCCTGGGACATTGGGAACTCAATGTACGTCTAAGAAAGTTTCTGCTAAATTTCCAAGTGTCTGCCACCATCCACGGTGGCTATTCACTGTACCAGCAGGGATGCATATATGCTTTTAAATGGAAAATGCACAGATATGAAAATAGCATGAACAGAAGGTAAAACAGCCTGCTAATAATTTTTGAAATAGCATTGTGAATATATTGAATTAAAATACATTGTTCTTCACAAGGTCTGTTCTTAGATATAAACAACCAAGAATAATTGACCAATTTAACAAAAACTTTATTAACTCACTGAACTGCCAAAAGGAACTTAAATTGATCCCATCTCTCTGTGTCACAAACTCTGTGTTTAAAATTCCAAATGTGTACATCAAATTGCTCAAACCTGGATCATGGGGTTCACTCTCCCTACTAAGAAAAATGGGAATGAAACCTAGTTGATTTTCCTGTTTGTAGTTACAATCATTTCTTCTTCTTTGATTAGATATAAGGTCTATTGTTAAATGTCATACAGCTAAGCTTCTTAAACTGTAGTGAATTATAGATAGCATTGTGTATTAATCATCCTTCTTCATATAAACAGAATCAATAAGTTTAGTATACCTGTAAGTCTTGGGACTTCTAAACCTCCATAATCACTTGAGCCAATTCATTACAATATATATATATACACACACACACACACATATAATGGGTGTATTAAGTATAAATATATGTAACATGAATATTACTATATATATGTGTAATATATTATTAGATATAATATATGTGTATATTACATAAAATATATATGTAATGTGTATAATGTATATTACATATGTAATACACTTTACTCATTTCACAGATTCAAATGTTAATCTCATTCCAAAATATCTCACAGATTCCCAGAAAAATGTTTAACCAAATATCTGGGCACCCTAGAACCTAGTCAAGTTTACATTTAAAGTTAAGATCTTTTGGGAACAATCAACAACTCAGTTAGATAGCTAAGTCTGAAACTTTGCCAGTCACTCCTTACCTCCCTGACTAGGGGCCTATTTTTGCTATTATTATTATTTTTTGCTTATTCAGTTCCTTATGGGGTATTCTTCCCTTTCTGATTGCTGGATGAAGATCTTACCTTAAAGATACAAAAGGGGACTAGAGAGACTGCAGGTTCAAGGTGGTGGGAGAGGAGCAGCCCTGAAGAGCTGCAGTAATTACACATTCAAGGTCTATCATTTAGGTTGATATATCAACGGCTGCCAAAGGAATGACACAGGGACCACATGCTCATTTGCAAATTGAAATGTGAGGTGAGCCTGAGCAAGAGACACATTCTGCCTTCGAGGAGGAAAAGGACATCTGATTCATGGCAAGCCCTGCCAAGGTACAGCCGGTCTAGCCAAATGGCTCTCTTCCATTTAACCCTGAGAAACAAGGAAAGGCACTTGCAGGTTAGGTGAAGGGATGGAAGGTTTATTATAAGAAGGAGCTTGATTACTGCTGTGAGTTTAATTATATTCCTCTGCCAGAATCTAGTCAATATTTAAAAGCAACATAGAAAACAATTTCCGGAGATATTCCTTGTTTTCAGGATGATCAAAATTTGCCCTCAAAAAATGGGCAAAGGAAGTCAGAAAAAAACATTGAGCTTGAAGAAATGAACACAAATGGAAGTGCAAATGAAACCACCACACCTCCAGCAAGTCAGAGCAAGGCACAGGCCTGAAGGCAACAGGACTCTTACTTGCTTAATGAAGTGTCCTGGAGCCAGGACAGTCAAGGTTTGGAGTTACTGTAAAAGGTCAACAATTTCACATGTGCATATATGACTTTTACTCATAGGCTGTTAAAAGCAAATATTTGACATTAAAAAAGGGTACTTAAGAGAACATTTGTAGCCATACTCAGAGTTGGATATGATGACCCCCAAAGGTCTTAGCTAGGTTTGAATTCTGTATTTCTGAATCTTTGAGTAAAAATAAAAATAAACTATTCACCAGAGCCAGGATGGGGATACATTAAATAAGGTACAAACTTTAAGAAGCCACCAAGAAAGAAATTCAGTAGTTGGGAGAAATGCTATTTTAATTATCTATCTATCTATATAAATAATTTTAATCAAATTATCAAACTCTGGCTCATGGGAGGATTGCCTATTCTTACAAATGAAGTTTTACTGAAATTAGGTGAGTAGAACATATTTGGAATCTATCTTTAGCATTTTTATATTTTATTTATATTTGTTTCTTCCACATTGATTTTTAAAACATTACATGAAAATATCATCTATCCAGAATACTGAGTTTTGGGTACCCCCTTAAGTTTATACACAATTCAACGGTCTGCTGGTCTGCTGCACACCTTCTTGCATGAAAATACTGGTCTGCTGCACACCTTCTTACATGAAACTACTCCTAATGTTGTCTGGCCAAAAATACCATGATAGCCACACTCACTGAACGATTATAATAACTATTATAATTTATTAAGAGAACTACATAGACTATCTCTTTCATTCTGAAAACACCTACAGCTGGAGCTCAGTGACTAGGATCACACAGCAAAGCCAAATGTGGTCAAGTTGGATTCCACTGAGTTTGACTCTCTGGCCTACCCTACAAATCACCTCAAGGTCTGACAAGCTTCTTCTAAGGAAAACTCCTTTTCATTGTTCATGGCATCATGTTCTGAAACTCTTGGAGGACTTTCCTTCTAGTTTTTACTTATTTACTCACTAAATTAATAGAAAAGAGGTTTAAATACAATTTGTATCCCTTTCATAAGGAATCACTGATGAATATTATTATGAAATACCTTTACTTGTACAGAGTAGAAGAGTGTTCACATATATAACATAGTCTTTTATGCTATTAATGTTAAAATTAAATTCTTTAGCATATAATTTGCAAGGACTTAGTCACTTGGAATTTTCCTAATTTGAACAATGAAAAGTGACTTCATGGTATAGAGAGGAAAATCTTGAAGGCAATTTTGCAAACATACATACTTATGGGAACCCTATCCTTTTGCTGTGGCAGAAACATTCTCCCTCCATAACAGCTGCCCTCTTCAAAGGTTTGTCTGGCTTTAGTCTCAGCCACAATATTGTCATGTCAGTACAGCATTACTTAGCAGGATATTTTCCATACTTTCGCTGACATCTCAACACCCTTCTCCCTAGTGCACCAGCACACAGCAGCAACACTGGGATTATTATACCTCAATGAATTCTTCCAATACAGAAAAAAATTACCTCTACTCAACCTTTTAATTTCCCCACTTTTTTCTGCTTAGTTGATCAATTTTGTCTTATTTTAATTATATCTCAATTACCGTTTTCCAGTTACCACTCTCCAGCCCATAACTCATTTGAAGAAATAATGTGCAGTCCAGAGTTCCTGCTACAACGGTGGCCCTGGCTTTGCCTGTGAGTATGATTCTTTCAACCAGGATTGGCATGAGAACCATGCACAGACCTCATGCAGGTTAAGCAGTGACTTACAAAATGAGACTTCTGTCCGTCCCTGCTTCAGTGGGCAGAACCAATTAGATTCCTCCCCTTCAGAAACCCAGAAGCAAATGTAAATGGTCACTATGTGGAGTGAGGCTATGGTGGCCTCAGTGGGCCATAAGAAAACAAAGTTATACAGAAACAGAATGGCAGAGTGGGAGAGATGGTTTAGTTAGGAGCTCTGTAGCCTGTGAGAAATGGAAGAGAGCATCTAGTCTCCAGATTTCCTCTAGTACTTCTCTGCCCTCTCAGTCCAGCTCCATGCCAGAGGCATAGTTAAGATGCAGGCCTCATTCCTAAGTGGAATAATTACCAGTACAGCAAGGTTCCCAAACATGTCATACTAATTTTGAGAAACTATAGGTATAAAAATCAACATTTGCTTAAAAGAAATTAACAATCTTTAAAAAGAAGAAAATATTTAAGAATCCATAGATATAAGCTAAAAGTATGTGGAAAATCATTGCTACAATAGGCACTCAAATAATGGTGAAGAGGAGACTCCCGTGACAAGACCTTCTGTGTTCACATCCTCGGTTGATACCACCAACTGTTTTACTTGGGCAACTTGCTCCACGTGTCTATGCCTCCCTCTTTCCATCTGCCTTACAGTACTATTGGGTAGATCAAATGAAAAGCATGAGCAACCTTTATTGGACATCTGCAAGGTGTACAAAGGAACCTAGACTCCTAGGTCACAGTGCAAAGGAATTGGAGGCCCCACTGTCTGCTGTCATGGCCTAAGCCAGAGTAAGATAATGATGACCTCAGTATTTCCCTACCTGGTCTGGGGATTAAAAATGGTTATGTATTCTTTATTATTCTCTCCCCTGGGAGTTGTAGTTCATTGCCCTTCCCCCGAGACCCAGGCTGTCCTGTTGCATGCTAATCAACAGAATATGAAAAAACTGATGTATCAGTTCCAGACCTGGCCTTTAAAAGACAGGTATTTCCTGATTCCTCCTTAAAGCTTGCTTGCACTAGAGAAGGCTCTTTCTTTTTTCTTTCTTTCTTTTTTTAGGGGGGGAGGGAGGGGTACTACATACGCAGCCCTTTTTGGTATTTTATTGAGAGACAGGGTCTCATTAAGTTGCTTAGGGCCTCCAGAATTTGCTGAAGCTGGCTTTGAACTTGTGATCCTCCTGCTGCAGCCTCCCAAACTACTGGGATTACAGGCATGCACCACTGCACCCAGCGGGAAGCTCTTTTTGGAACCCAGCTGCTAGACTGTGAAAAGTCCAAAGATACAAGTAGACCACATGTTGGTGCTATAGTCAGTTGTTCCAACTGAGCCAAGCAGACAGGCAGAGTCCACAACTGGTACATACACACCCAAATATAGTACAGTATAATTATGTTCCTCTCAAGATTATTCCACAATGAAATAGTAATTCATTGTGTACTACCTATGCAGTGCAGTTCAATGATAAGACGAAGATGTATGACTATGACTTATCTCTTCTTCCCTTAGTTATGCTAGTATATCCACATGACAGTAGGCCTCTCCTCCTTGGGAGAACGGTGGAAATCAAAATGTAAGGCTCTGTGAATGCAAGGCCCAACTCAGTACTGCCTGCCCGCACCCTGCTCCTTAGTTTCCTCTTTTACTCTAGTCTTTACATAGATGGGTCGTTGAGGTTGGTCTCCTTAGCTTTTTAATGAACATATTAAAGTGCCATCTTTTTATGGTCACCCTTCCTTTTCTTCTAGATAAAAAGTCAGGTAAAAATTTTACTGTTCGCAGACCCCAAGAATTGATTTAACTGATGGGTCAGACTTACAAGGGCAGAGGATGAATCGCACTTTCCTTTATTTTTGTGAGATAAAAAAAAAGTATCTCACAAAAAAAGCTTGTTTATGATATTTCTTACATTTTGTTCAAACGTTTATCAGGAGTTCATATACTGAGTTTAGGGAAAGATCAAAGCCAATCACAACTCCCATGGGCAAAAGAAAACATCCACTGGAGAAAATGAGAATATTTATTTTTATTCAGAGTTCAGAATGATTCAGAACTTACTGTAGAGGTTGTTGAAAGCACTATTTCATTTAAAAAAAAAATCCATTAAAAAAAAAGTGGTCATTAAAAGACCCCAATATTCAGGGAAATCAAACAGCTTTGCAAATAGCAACTGATGAGTTTCCGTTATCCCCTATGTCTTTTTGACTGGCAAGAAAAAACTGGAACAATGTCAGCACTGTTAGCTCTGATGAGTCCTAATCCTTTCTTAGCCTGGAGACACCACCTAACTAAGAAGATGATAAAATCCTCCCTAACACCAGATAAAAAAATGATAATGTACTTTAGTGATAATGTGTGTAAGTCTCTCAAGGCAAAATCAAAGTGTGAATATTCTCTTCTAAAAGGATAGAACTATAAATTTCCCTTAGCAGATACATTACCACCACACAGGATACAAAACAAGAACTTAAAAACAAACAGAGGACCATAAAGAATGAGTCTACGGTGACATCAGCCATGAATACCAAATCTTACCACTAAGTACAATTATAATGAAAACACCCTAAATGGCACCCTAGATGCAAAGTTACAAAAATATGCAAATTCTTTTGTTTGCTTAAAAAATTTAAACTCATTTATTCTGTAGGAAGCAAGGTTTTTAGTCAGTCAGCAAATAATTAATCAAGAAGGCAGCATTGTGTGGTAGAAGCAGAAAAATAAAAATGGATTCTAAATCCTGACACTTGTTACTTGCCTTGGAAGGGAAAGTTGAAGAGCCCGAGTTTTAGAATAAGCCAGAACCATGAGCTGTGTGTCTTTGGATAGCCTCTTGACCTCTCAGTGCCATAATTTTTGCTTTTGTAAGTGAAGACAACACCAAAATCCATGTCTTATGGCTTTTGTAAATAAGTCAAAGCCAAATTTTTGTGTAGGGTTTCTTGACTATAGGACTATAGAGTCTGGGGACTGGATAATTTTTTTGTTGTGGAGAGCTTTTCTGTACATTGTTAGATGTTTGGCAGCATCCCTAGCTTCTACCCAATAGATATCAGTAGTGACAATAAAAAATGTCTTTAGAGATTATCAAATATTTCCCAGGGAGCAAAATAACTTCCGCTGACAAATAATGTTTTAGGGCTGAGAAAAATGAACCAATCTGTGAAACTGAGGCCAAAGTATGATCCATGAACAGATACTGCCAAGAGTCTCTTCCAGTGATTCCATGCAGTCATTTCAAATCTAATAATATGGAGTGTGGTTGGTCCAGGCTAAAGTGAAAGAATTAGTTTGGGATAAAGTTCTGCCAGATTTTAAATATGGCAAGTGGACTCAAATTATTTTGAGACCATGGACATACACTTTTTTTTTGCAGAAGGGAATTCTAAACATTTGACAGTTGAAGCAAGGTGTTGTTAGACCTTCAACTCCCAGTCTAAGCTGTAATATAGCCATCAGATTGGACTGCTAGAACAAAACTAATGCTAGCATGAAAGTAATGAGAACTAGTACTAGAATCTTTTTTATTCCCTCATCATTTTATGTATCGACAAACAATCCACCCATATAATGAGGAATAATCTATGAACTAATCGAATATTGTTATCTCTACATGTATGGGAAATGACTCATGAACTAATCTAATATTATTATCCAATTTCAAGGAAGTTGTGAGACTCAGGGAGGTTAACTAACATGGCAAAGAACTCTACCGGACACCCAACATACAGAAGAGGGAAAGTTCAAACCTAGAGCTGTCTGCCTGTCCAGGGATGCCTCTGGTGGCTGACTGGTAACACCAAGGAAACTGTACAACAACTTGGCACCTTGTATTCATGTTAGGAGAGATCAGTGAGGATAAAGTTTACTTAAGAAAAAATCATTCAGTGCCGTAAGAAGTGAAAAGGATTATCAGTCTTTGAATCTTACTTCTAGGTTCCATATTGTGAGGTTCTTTTCCTAATCAGGATTGACTGCTTTTATTCTGTGGGGTGGGGAAGCAGGATAAGAATAAAAATATAATTTTGGGGTAAGTAATATCTTTGCATAAGATTAAAAAGTCTCCTGTATAATAAAACTGAACTTGTAAATGTTAGGCAGATTGATCCTGAAGAGAGAAGAAAAACAATATGTTTTGAAAAGTTTTTGCATTGTTCTTTCTTAAGAAATATTTAAATGGAATTCTTGTTTGCAAAGCATGTCAGAGGCAACTTCTCCTGACAAAGTCCTGGTATTGGCTATCACATAACATTTATGCAGCCTGGTCAGTACATCACATCTCTGGAGCATAACCTAGGTTGATAGATTTTAAAAGAAAAATATTTCAGTGCTAATGATAAAGCAATTTGGCATCTAGCACCATGTTTCTAAAGATCCTTATTAGACTTCTTGTCAGTTGCAAATAATTCATAATTCACCTTTATTGCAAATGTATATCAATTTTCCCTTAGCAACCAAAATACTAGCACTGTAGTGAGAAAAAAATAAAATAAAAGTTCCTTTCAACAGAGCACCTTGCTGATATTCCTTATTACAGCACCAGATTCAGCTACATTATTTTCATTGTGCATTTAATTTGACATAAATTTACTAGAACCTTTTGCTAGGCAATTTGTTTTTATAAAACATGTTACAGGGTTATAAAATTACCAAAACAATCCAGAGGCATTGGTGTTTGTTAGAAGAATTTAATTGGAAAGACAGACTTCTTTTTTTTTTTTTCACAGACACGACACTGAGCGTTTCAAAACACTGTTGCCCTTTTACTGAAAAGCTAACATTTCCCTCTAGACTTCTGATTTTCATATTCATAGGGCTTTGGTAAGCTAAACTTTAACTTGAGGCTCAGGGCTATATAAATATTTATTATGGACAGAAAATTAAAAAAGAAATCTTAGTGATTTTAGGCATCAAAAGAGATTGTGTGGTGTAATGAAAGAGTACTAAACTTTAATTCGGGGGATTTATGGGCTGCTATTTGCTCCACTGCTCTGTGCAATCTTGAACAAGTCCCTTTCACCTCTCTGGACATCAGTTTCTTCAATCATGAAGCAAATATGTTGGATTAGATGATTTTCAATATTCTCCCAAACTGTGACAATATGTGACAAAATAGGAAAAATTTTAAAATACAAGAAAAATAGTGTTATTAATGAAAAGAAACTATTACAATTCAAAACACCAAGTCAATATCTGTCTTAATAAGACTTGAAACAAAAATTTATTTTAGGGCTCAATAAAAATAAATTTCAAAAAGAAACCACACCATTTCTTCAACTCTTAAATTAAAAAATTAAATGTTAATGTTTTAGGATAAAGAAAAGAATGGGAAAACAAAAAACACCCTTACATCAGTCAACCCCTGCACCCAACTTCAAAGCTGACATTCTTAATTTGGATGGTTGAGAATTTGATGCAGTAGAAAAGCAGCTTGAAACCAACTGCCCCACACCAAATAAATGTGAATTATTAATAATAAAATATCACAGTAACAGCAATCACTTTTAGAAAACCAATGCATTTTAGATAAGTCCAAATGGAAAGACTCATATTAGAACATGGTGGAGGAAGAGTGAAATGCCTTCATGTGTAGAAATAAAAATACAATTTTACAGGTCATTGTAATGTCATGTGTAGCTAATAAAAAATTTTTAAAAAATACAATTTTTATGTTTAAAAGAAATGAAAAACAAAAAGAGGTTAGTAAGCTACATGAGGTAATTTTGTTTCCTGCCATGTGACACTTAAGCCAGAAAACTAAAAGGAGGTTTTTCAAGTACTTGTCCTGTGCGAATGTTGATCTAACAATCAATTCTGATATCAAGTTGACCAATGTGCAACAGGTAAACTACACTGAGGGTATGTTGCTGGGTTGGTGGTGAACAGGTAGTGACTATTTCTGCTAGGACTGTTGATGCAAAGGAGATTTCATCTCTAAGAAGAGAGAAGATGGAACAGAAGGAACTTTGCAGCCAAAGAGATGTGACTGGCTACATAATTTGCAGAGCCCAATTCAAAATAAAACTGTAAGACTGCTTGTTTAAAAATTAAATCCATTTCAAGAGGGCTGTAGCATGACATTAAACACTGCTCAGGCCCTTCTGAGGACTAGGCCTATGGACTTCACACCTGTGAAGCTGAGCCTGCAGTTCAAATTCTGGCTCAACCACTTATTACCTCTGCATGGGACCTTATACTGGTTAACTGACTGCTCCCAGCTATAGGATTTTCGTGTATAAAATGATTAAAGTAATAAACGCACTCCCTGGGTTTGCAAGAATCGTATTAATCCATATATATTATTTGCTATATGTACTATTATTACTAGCATGAAGGGTGAGTGACTCCTTTACTATTGATAAGTTCTATCAAAATTTATAAAATTTTACTACTAAATCACTGCACTTTTTCTTTTCTTATAAGTCTTAGAAAAGGTAAGCAATGACAGCATACAAATTCCAAAGCAGATAACCAAGTTTTTATCTCTGACAAAAACACTTGACTATTTTCCTTTATAGTTCTTACTGTATCTCCTTCATATAACTTACTGTAAGAATACAAGAGTGTTTGCTGTGATGGCTAATTTTATGTGTCAACTTGTCATGGGATGCCAGACATTTGATTAAATATTATTCTAGGTATGTCTGTGAGGGTGTTTCTGGTGAGGCTGACATTTGAATTGGTAGGATGAATAAAGCACCTTAATGTGGGTGGGTCTGAGATAATAACCTGAAAAGAACAAACAGGGGATCCTCCTGCCTGATGCTTGATCTGATACTGGATATTTTTGACCTTCAGGGTTGGATCAGCTCTCTTTGAGTCTAAATCCTACTGACTTCTGGAAAGCAATTTGAACCATTAGCTAGCTCTCTTGGTTCCTAGGCCTTCAGACTCAGACTGAAATCACACCATCAGCTCTTCTCTTTCTCACAACTGCAGACCTTAGGACTTTGCAGCCTCCATGACTGCATGAACTGAGTCCTTGATGTTTCTCTGGAGAGCCCTGACAGTGTGAGTGCTATAGAAACAGTCATGCTCACATTAGTACAAGTCTCTGATTTTCAAAAGTAGGAGACGGTCTTTTTCCTAGAACAAGAGGACTGTAAACAATATTTTGTTGCTCTCAGTTCACAAGGGAATCTGAAGGATTGAAACATTTGAATAATGAAACAGGAGGAAACACTCTCTTGGAAAAGGAGTTCTAATTTGCATGCAACTCATACCATATAATTTTCAAGAACACAGGGCATCTATATTTTTCTATAGTAGTAAATTTCACTCTTGTTACCAACAGGCACACTCTTGCTTTGATTTAAACCAACAAGAAAGTTAACTCATGACTTGTTCCACCCTTATAGTTGGAATGGGTTTCTAAATTCTAAAGTGGTAAAACGATGGTCCTAGACTTAGAATGGATACAATTTGAACTCATGATTTTTCAAGATTAAGAAGTTATGAAAATGATACACATTCAGTAGAAACTGTAAGTAGAATTTTGATCTTTTCCCAGTCTTGTGATAGACGGTACATTATTCTCTTGCATTGCCAGGCAACAGCAGTGAGCAGCAGCTCCCAGTCAGTTGCAAGATCACAAGGGGAAACCACTGAGACTTTAGTGTGCTCTGCTGCTCAGCTATGATGTAAGTGAGGCGCATTAAATGCATTTTCACCTTATCATGGGATTCTTGGAAGGAAACCCCATCTGTAAGTCTAGGAGCATCTGTAATCAATCCCATTGAAATGTACCATTTAGTAGAACAGGATTGGGGAGGTGAGGAGGAAAAAGAAAGGGAATAGTTCTTTAGGTCAGTTGGTTTGTTTTGCTCTCTACTTCTCAATTTAGTATATATTAGCTAGAAAAGAAATACTGTAGAATAAATCAAGAGTTTTTCTGAGTTTAACCTTCAGGTGACTATTTCAGAGTTTAAGTGCCTAAAAACCTCATGGTGACACTTAGAACAATGCCTCATTTTAAGGAATGGTTTATTTAGGGCCAATTTCATGAACACTGGCTTGCCTTCAGAAACTGGAGGCCAATGCAGGAGTCCCTTAAGGAGTCCATTTCTAAGGATGATTGAGATCTAGAATGAGGAGCCTGTTCACATCCATCCTTTCTTAACCTGACCCAGGGAAGGCACACTTGGTCCAACACAGGAATGGAATGGGGTTCTCTGGGTACCCAGAATTCACGTAAATGGATTGACTAAAAGGACTGCTCACATACTTACTTTAAAATTGGACACGTAAACTACTTTATTTACTATATCCCCTTTAATGTGTGCACTAACAACCATCTTAACAGATTTCAGATTCTGTGGTCAATTTTTTTCTTCTGTTTATTGTTATAATGATAGAAAGTGTTAAATAGGAAAGAATGCTCCTTGTGGATGTTTTCATACCCTGGTCATCTTCAAACGTGATGTTCTACTGAGGTACTACTTACTTTTCTGCCAGAGCAATCTCATTTTTTTCTGATGACACATAATGTATTACATTTCCCAATCAAAGTCATTTTATAAGGCCTCAAGGCATTTGTTGTAAGCACTCCTGTATTTTTATTAATGACTTTAATATGAACTAATGAAAACATCCATTAGAACAACTTCATAAACGCCTTTCCCCAGCATCAAAAGCAAGGTTCAGGAGACAGCACGTTACTTATGGCATTTATTTCGAAGACGAATATGTTCTTTTGTTTCCTTTGGTTTGTTTTGGTTTTCACCAAAATAAAACCTACAGTACTCATGAAAATGGAGTCTGTTAAATGCTTTAATTGAATTCACTATTATGTCATCCTCAGTATCACTTAAGAGCTTTTTCTCGTGTAACTGACCTCAGTTTAAGAATGCTAGGGATTCCAGAAAAATATGAATCACCACCACTGATCTCAAAAAAGGTCTAAGTAGAGAAGTAGAAATGGCAGTAAGGGTGGTACTGAGAGTGGAAGTCAAGTAGGAAAGGAAGTGACACCAAGAAGATTCTAGTAAAAGACTGAGAGGAAAGGACGAGGTGAAGGATGGAGGAGTTGACAATGTCAAAGCACTGTTAAATGAGAGTGAGCCACTGGGTCCGTGTGGTTTTTGTCAGTAAAGGTTTTAGAAATGGAATAATCAAATTCAGAATGCAGTTCTCCAAACATTTTATAAGTAAGGAAACTGAGTTTCAGAAAGTTCACACAGCTGTGAAATGAAGAGAAATGAAAACAAGACTGAAGAACAGACCTCCTGAATCTAAGTCCCGAGTCCCTCAGCCTCTGACATAATGCTAAGAAGTCAAGGGCTTTTCTGGAATGATTAGTTTCATATTTTAGAAAAGAAAGTAAAAATTTCCGGTGCATTTGTTTGTTTCCCAAGCAAGTCCTTATACACATACCTGACTACATTAATATACATATAGAAAGTAAGACTAGGACTTTAAGTGAAGCTTGCTCTGTGTGCTGGGCTTTGCAACAATATTAGATCCCATTCTCGAGTACAGTATCTCATGCCCTTCTCTATTCTTTGAAGAAGGATGATAAAACAAAAATGAAAATTTTTTCAAAGAGAATTCATTTAATGGTTATATTGATGTCTTGATCAAACAGAATCAAGTCTTCTTTCAGGTGCTGCTTTTTTTCCCTTCTTTTTGTTAACGTACCTCATCTACAAGTCATTGCTCTCTTAACCTTTACTACACTTTGCTTGATGTGGGATGAAGATTACAACAAGAGAGTGGAATAAACATAAAGGAGCACAAGCAGCCTTTTAGGAATGCTTGAGAATTCACAAAATTGTATCCTTAATAAATAACACAGAGCTGGTAACCAAAGACAAACTCATGAACATAGAGCACACAGACCGTTTCAAGTCCAAGCAAGCTGTGTAATCTCTGAGGTCTGAAAAGCAAGGGGTTAGTCCCACAAGAAAGAACAAATGCTCTAATAGGCCAGTGGTTTGTCTCCCAGCTAACCCAGGAGCTTTCCTGTGCAATAGGTCAATCAACCTACAAGTGGTTAAAACCATGCATTCCAGAGCTGCTTGATGTCCTGCATTCAAATCCCAGTTCCAGGAGTTGCACTATGTGCTCTTGTGCAATACACCGAATATCTGTGTCCCTGTTCTTTTCTTAACTGCAATGTACAAACATAATAACAGCACTTACCTCATAGGCTTGCTGCAAAAATTAATGCACTCATTTCCATTCCTATATAAAGCGCTTAAACAGTGCCTGACACATAGTAAAGTGTGATGTAAGAATCTGCTGCCTTTTTATTCTTCTCTTCCTTCTCCTTCTTTCCTCCTCCTCTTTTCCTCCTCCTTTTCATCCTACCTGCCTGACCTTGGCTAAGTCAATGAACCTCTTAGACTCAGGGTTTCCACATCTGTAAACTCAGGATAATAATATGGTTGTGGTATTACATTGTTTATTTTCTATTCAGCACCCATTCTGTCCTGACATGACTTTCATGTTTTCCAGAGGTCTTCTCCCTTTTTATGTGGACATGGGACACAGGAAGTGGACTCAGATCACAAGGTCCAGTGGTAAATCCTTACTGGTAAGCCAATTAATCAATATATACCCACTTGTTCTTTAAAAAAATTTTTTTTTGTACTGAAGGTTTAACCCAGGAACACTTTGCCAATGAGCCACATCCCCAGTACCCCACCCACTTTTTTTGAGGCAGGGTCTCGCTAAGTTGCTTGTGACCTCACTAAGTTGCTGAGGCTGGTCTTGAACTTATGATCCACTCTTCTGAGACTCCAAGCATGCACTACCACACCCAGCAGTACACCCATCTTCTCTGCCAGTGAATTGGTAGAGAGCTACAGAACTAAGCCAAGCAACAAGGGACATTGTTGATCTAGAGAAGATGGTTGGTCCAGCTGATCACATGACCCACAATTACTTATACTGAAGAGGACTTATATTTTCTGTTGAAATCTCTTCCTCTTCCACAATAAAGCACATACCTCAGACCCACTGGCAGCCAACTTTTGGTTAAATGAGAAAGCAGAGTTGACACATAGAAAATGACACAGTCAGGAACATGTTGAGACATCAAAACAGCACCAAAGACAGGAGAGAGGGAATTCAAGAGAGGGAATTCTGAGTAAAACTAACAACAATAGAAAATCCTGACTATATTTTAGGTGTGCATTTTCAACCCTGGCTATATGCTCTATTTTTGAATGTCTATTTTCCTTCCCGAAAGGGAGGTACATAAGGGCAATCTTAGAGTTCATGACATTTCTCAGCAATCAACAATACTGAATTATAGAACTAGAATGCAATGAGATTATGAAAAATGACACTAAAAAACAGGTATCATTCTTGTTTAGGCAATAAGGGTGGTACTGAGAGTGGAAGTTGGGTAGGAAAAGAGCTTTCTCTTGAACTAGCTGTTAATGCTGGAGAAAAGCTTTTATGCCATTCTTATTTATCGATGTCATTCTTGGTCAGGAAAATAAATGAGTTTTAACTTCCCCGTGGCATGTGCACTGTGTTGTTGTTGTTCATTTTCTATTTACTTATTTTAGCTCTTTTCCCTCTCAGTGAATAAGCAATAGAAAGCTTGATGTACTAAATCTAATGAGAAATTGGTTTTTCCCCCCATTGGATCAAAGCCAATGTTTAGAGTCAAGAAAAGAGAAAGTATAGGAGATCTAGACTTGATCTTCAAGTTCCATGATTCACTTGTTCAGCGAGATCTAGCAAAATTCATTTAGCAATTCAACTGCCCCTGCCCTGGATGTAAGTCACTCTGAACCTAGAAAAGCAGCTATAATCAACAGTTTCATCTCCATACGAAGGTGACTCATTGGCTTTCATTTGTTTCTTCATTCACTTGTTTACTATCTCACATTTCTTCTATAATTTTCTAACGACATTTTTTAATTATTATGTGAAAGTCACCATGAATGACACAGATGAAAATCTCTTATGAAGCTTAGCTTCAATGGTGAAAGGGCAGCAGTGTGCTGGTAAACACATCCTTGGGAACAAAAGGAACCATTTATAGCATTTACCAATTTTCATGGTGTAGGATGGGGTGTAGCTCAGTGGCAGAACTCTTGCCTAGCATGTTCCAAATCCTGGGTTCAATCCCCAGTACTGAAAAAACAAACAAACAAACAAACAAAAAGAATTTTCATGGTGTAAGTACATATCACAATATAACACCAGCTTGCAAAATCCCTGAATATTAAACAATCTGCTCTTGCAAATCAGGGCAAACAGGTTCTGCTACACCAGGCATGGGGAAAATAGACAATAAATAACAAAAATGTGTCCTCTGTAGACAAGGATGAGTAGCATAGATGAAAATGAAGCAGAAAAAAGGAAAAATGGAGGTGTTTCAGAGTGGAGAGAGAATGCTATTAGAAATCCTGCATGGTCAGGCCTCACTGAGAAGGTGGTGGCGGATCATAGACCTGACAATGGAGAGAGAATGAGCTAAGCAACAAAAACAGCACGGTTTGTCTGTGGTTCAAAAAGCACATCAGCTACGGAAGTCATTCTTGGTCAGTCTACTGATTTTAGCACAGTATGGTGTCACTTGGCTTTCCATCACAGGTACAGTCTGCTCACAAATGGTTCAGAGACTCAACAAGTTGAAAATATTCACCTCCTCATGTAGACTTAACATAACCCTCTGCGCACCAGTGTGCACTGTCCAAAAATCTCATTTCTAGTCTCAGGGGTTAGCCTGACAGTCTCACTCTCTCAACTCTTCAGTTATGTCAGTCAAGTAAATAGAAGGATATCAAAGTTACTTCAGAGCCAACATAAACAGGCAGACAACTTCCTGTATAAAATGTGAAGGGTTTCAAAACCTGTGCTTCGTGTGCGTGCTATAAGAATAATCAAATGCCCATCAACAGAAAGCTGGGTGAGGTACTGGACACAATAGAATTCCCCAGAAGGAATTTAAACATTTTGGCTTAGATCTAACTATAATGAACTGGAAAGATGTTCATTTTATTAATTTATAACAATAACAACTGATACCACTTGAGTGTCTTGTTTCTTATGCCTTAGTTTCCTCATCTATAAAATGAGATTCATAAGGAAATTACTGGATAGGTGACAATGAGGTTTAAATAAATTACCATACCTAAAATTTAATACATAAATTAAGATTAACTGGATAGAATCAAATATGATAAACAGAATACATGAGATAAATATTAGCTTTTGTTTTCCTGATTATTATTATTATTATTATTATTATTACTTTGAACCAGATAATACAAATACATCTTATTGTCCTCATTTGATAGAAAAGGTGTTTTCTGTGACCACATAGGAGATGGGGTAATGATTCAGAACCAGATAGACAAGTTCTCAAAGGCTGTCTTATAAGGCAAAAATAAATTTAGGCCTTCACAAGCTCTAGCAGACTCTCAGGTGCATAGGAGCAAGAACTATATGATTTCTACTATTGAAAAACCACAGTCAGCCCTATTTACTCAATGCTTATTTATGTCTTAAATATTTAATATGAATTATTTCACACAACCCTCCTATGAAGGTACTAATGTTACCCCATTTTACAGATGAGAAAATTGAATCAAAGAGAATTAAAATGAGTTATTCTGGGTTCTACAGATCCTAAGCAGCAGCACCAGGATCCAAACTCAGGTCTATCAGATTCTTCCTCACTGTGCTTTCGCTGCCTGCTCTGCTCAGCTCTCAACCCCAAAGATAACAAAGAACGATTAGATACTGTTTTCATTCACCCCCAGGATATGTGTGTTGAGGCTGGCGGTTTCTTGTGAATGGACAGTCATTCCTCCTCTGTTCATTGCAACATGTGAACCAGGTAAAATGCAGAGCTCCGTGGGAACCTGAGGACAAGCTTTTAAAGGACTGAAAGAGCCCATTAGTCTGGTCACCAAGCTCTTGTACTACTCACTGGTCCACTAGCACTGGGGAAAAACTGCACACCTCCACCTAAGACCAACCTCTGCCATCTCCAACTCATATTGTATATGAATCATGCATTTGAAGACTAGAGAACATGTAGTAATGGCTTTGAAAACTCTCTCAGGCATAAAAATAGAAGCTTAGTGCTACTGGCATGGAGTCCCCACTGTGTCAAAGCAGCCATTTTCAGTCTTTTCAAGAGTGCACAGACTTCTTGCAGCATCATTTTAGATCTTCTACTATCTCTTGTGATTCTCTCAGTTCACCCTTTTTGCAGAGCAGAGGAAAGTGTGTCTTTGGCCTGAAGGCCAAGGCTAAAACAAACAGAGCATCTCTCATAATGAGACACCCTGGAGCCTGGCAGGAAATGCTTGTCCACTGCTTGATGCAAGGTTGTGACGTAAGCAATGAATCTAGTAATCTGGATTTTCTTTTTTTTATTTTTATTTTTATTTTTATTTTTTTAATGTTTATTTATTTATTTAGTTAGTTCTCGGCGGACACAACATCTTTGTTGGTATGTGGTGCTGAGGATCGAACCCGGGCCGCACGCATGCCAGGCGAGCGCGCTACCGCTTGAGCCACATCCCCAGCCCCTCTTTTTTTTAATTTTTAAATTTGTTTTAATTAGTTATACATGACAGTAGAATGCACTTTGATACATCATATACAATGGAGTATAATTTCTCATTTTTCTGGTTGTACATGTTGCAGAATCACACTGGCTGTATAGTTATATATACAGGTACATAGGGTAATAATGTCTGATTCACTGTTCTATTCTTTCTACCTCCCCCCCCCCCGTACCTTCTCCCCTCCCTTCATCTCCCTCTATCTAATCTAAAGTGACTATTCTTCCCTAGCCTCCTCCTGCCATTGTGAATATAGCATCTGCATATCAGAGAAAACATTTGGCTTTTGTGGGGGGTTTGGCTTATTTTGCTTAGCATGATATTCTCTAGCTCCATCCATTTACCAGCAAATGCCATAATTTCATTCTTCTTTAAGGCTGAGTAATATTCCATTAGTGAGTATTTGAGTGTAAGGATTCTAAAACAGGCCACTTGACCTTAAAAGGCCAATATCTCAATCACTGCATTACTGGAGACAAATTCAAATTCTGTAGAAGTTGGGAGGGAAATGTAAATGAGTGAATAATGCCAATAATGTGTGAGCAACAGGAAATCAAGGAGATATGGCACTGGGAGAATGTATGGTCCTTTTTAATACCTCTTCTACCGAGAGAGCATTTGCTATTTTGCTCCAGGTAACGGTTGCCATAAGCAAAGCAGCTAAATTTTGTTTTTACCTTTCAATGTTTTTAAAAGAGAGAAGCCATAAATCAGAATTTATGTGAAATTTCAAAAAATTATGATGCTAGCAATTAATTTTAAAAGACACCACAAGATAGGCACAGTGGCACACACCTGTAATCCCAGTGGCTTGGGAGGCAGAGGCAAGAGGATGGCGAGTTCAAAGCCAGCCTCAGCAACAGTGAGGCACTAAGCAACTCAGTGAGACTCTGTCTCTAAATAAAATATAGAATAGGGCTGGGGTTGTGGGTCAGTGGTTGAGTGCTCCTAAGCTCAATCCTTGGGACCTCCCCCCCCCAAAAAAAAAGACACCACATGAAATAAACACAGCTCTGGGACGAATTCAGCCCATAATCAACCCTTGGAGTCCCTGTGACTGCTATCCTACCACATCATCTTCTTTTTTTTTTTTTTTTTTTTTTTTTTTTAAGAGAGAGTGAGAGAGGAGAGAGAGAGAGAGAGAGAGAATTTTTTTAATATTTATTTTTTAGTTCTCGGCGGACACAACATCTTTGTTGGTATGTGGTGCTGAGGATCGAACCCGGGTCGCACGCATGCCAGGCGAGCACGCTACCGCTTGAGCCACATCCCCAGCCCCCACATCATCTTCTCTGCAGTGCTAGCAGACCCCACAATTGGCAGCTGCTACTCAAGTTCCAGACAAACTCTTATCTGTTCAAGTTTGGTTCAACAAGAACTGATTTGACTGATAATCTAGGAACACACAATGTAGTGAAAATAATCACACAAGCTGACATTTATTGAGCCCTTATCATTTACATGACAGTTGGTGCTTATTAACGGAGATGAGACCTCTCAAGTGGGCATTCTTAACCTCATTTTACAGGAACCAAGCAGGTGTATACTTTGCTCAAAGTCACATTGTTAACAAGAAATAGAATTATATGTCTATCCAAATATTTGGACTTCAGGTTACTATGAATTACTATGTGGGATAAAATACCCACTTATTCATACAATCTGTAGAAAGAGTATCAGGATAAGATTTCTGTTTATTGTATGGAGGGATAAATGTATGGAGGGATAAATACTGGACTTCCAACTTGCTAACAGGTTATAATGTAAAGGATGTATTCAGAAATAATAAATCCTATGGACATTTGGTTTACCACCAATCTATGATGATACTTTGTTTTGCTTCCAAAAAGTGAACCTTAGTCAAAATGACTTGAAGTAAGTGGGCACCACAAAAACATTCACATACTCTAACAAAATAATCCACCCTTGAGAATTTAAAGGAAGTGTTAACAATATCTACTTTTTCAATGGCAAACACAGAAAACAGCAATAACTAAACGGAGAATGAGACTGAGTATTTTTGACATACCAATCTGGTAAAAGACCAAATGATCATTAGAAATTGAAATCCTGATGATTACTGGTAATGTAGAATATGTTTCATTTATGAAACATTAAATGAGAAAAGAGAAAGGGACAAATACATATTCTGATTAGAAAATGTAGTTTTGAAGGAAATACAAATGAAACTTTGGGATCATTTCAAACTGTTTAATTAACTGAATTATAAATAGTTTAGAAAAGAAGTAGGGGACTTTCGAATGCTTTTATCAATAAAATTTTGTAGCATGTTCAGTTGTAACTGATTTTAACTCAATTGAAATTACAACAAATACACAGGTATCACTTAGCTTTGACTTTCCTGTCCCCATTGAGTATGACCTCAAAGTGTTTTGCACATTTTTTGAAACAATTCTATAGAGTAGTGTCTTGCATACATGGAGAAGCTATAGGAAATTAAACTGTCCTCTGTGGATAACCATCAGGAATATTTACAAGTTGCAACAGAAAGCTTCAAAGTGAGCCTCCATGTGGTCCTTGAAGTAAGAACACTCATGGCAAGGGCTTCACTCTTGTTATCCCCAAGATATATGAAAGGCTTGCCCCTCCACTTTCGTCAAGTCGCTAGAAAAGTTTTCCCTATCACTTTATGTAAAATAGTAACACCACTAAAAATGTTTATTCTATTACATACTTGTAGGTTTATTTTTTGCCTTTCTACACTAGACTGTAAACTCCACCAGAGTCCCCATGCCTTGCATAGTTCCTGGCACTTAGAATATGAATAGCATTTAATGTTAATTCAGTACTTCCTCTATGCCACAAAATGATGGTTGCTTTGCTGATATTAAATGATCTATATTCCTAATGACCTTATGGTTGGGTTCTAATGTTCTTTTAATAGATAAACACTACCATGTACACAGAAGTTCAGTAATCTGTCCAACACTCCATAGTAGTCAGACTTTATGATGACCCCAGATTATTCATACCTTATTTAATCCCTTACTTTTGAGTATGAGTAGGACCCTCCACTGCATCTGATGAATAGAGTACAGCAAACAGAGAGATGAGATGTGTTATGGTTTGGAGGTGATGTATATCCCAAAATCTGAAGTGTGAGAAATAATGCAAGAAAGTTTAGAGGAGAAATGATCAAAGGAAAACCTTAAACCCATCAATGAATCAATTCCCTGAGGGATTAACTGAGCGATAACTAAAGGTGGGTAGTGTATGGCTAGAGGAGGTGGGTCACTGGCTTTGGGGTATATATTTTGAATCTGGTGAGTGGAGTCTCTCTCTCTACTTCCTGATCATCACACGAGTCGCATCCCTCATCACACTCTTCTGCCATGATGTTCGGCCTCACCCCAAGAAATGAACCTGGCTATATGGACTGAGACCTCTGAAACTGTGAGACCCCAAATAAGCTTTTTCTCCTCTAAAATTGTTCTTGTCAGGACTTTTAGTCATAGCAGTAAAAAAGCTGACTAAAACAGGATGTTACACTGCTGACTGGGTCACCTAATATGGTAACTTCTGTCTTACTAGCAGACTCTCTCTCTGCCAACAGTCTTTCTTTCTGTCTTTGATGAAGTCAGCTGGTGTAAGGAGATGCCCACATGGGAAGGAACTGAGGGTGGACTCCAGCCTATGACAACCATAGAGAGTGAAATCCTGCCAACACCCACATAAACTTAGAAGTAGATGCCTCCTCTTTTAGTCTGTTTTATGGGGCTACAACAACATACTGACACTGGGCAATTTATAAAGAATAGAAATTTATATTTTATAATTACAGAGTCTAAAAGCCCTCAGATCAAAACATGAGTAGGTTTGATTGTCTGGTTAAGATTATTCCTTAATTCCAAGATGGTGCATTGAGGACTATGTTCTATGGAAGGGAGGACCACTGCATCCTTCCCTGGCAAGAGGCAAAGGGCAAAAAACAGAATAACTCCCTTTGTCAAGCCCCAATTACAAGTGGGGCAGTCCTCGTTGCCTGATCACCTCTTAAAGGCTGCGCCCTTGGTACGATCAGATCAGTGACACTCAAATTTTGGAGAGGACACATACAAACCATAGCTCCTCCCCAGCAAGCATCATATAAGAACCCACCAGGGCCAACACCTTGGTTGTAGCTTCATTTGTGAAATAAATAAATCAGTTAACACATGGACAGATATGGATGATACTTTATTGAGCAAAGTTTGATGCATGCTCATTTTAAAACTAAAGTAAAGTTGATTATTAAAACTGCTAGAGACTTTACAAGAAATGGAATCAGCAACTCTCTGTAATAAACATAAATCCTAAACAAAATACTAGCAAAAGAATCCAATGACTTATAAAAAGATAATACATTCTTACCAAATTGGATTTGAGGAATGTAACATTGATTTATCAACTAAAAAACAATGAATTGAAACTACTATATTTACAAAATGAGGGTGAAAATCATATATGATTATCACAGTAGATGCTTTCTTTCACAGTAGATTCTTTTTTTTTTTCCTGTGCTGAGGATCAAACCCAGGGCCTTGTGCATGCTAAGTAGGAACTCTAACCCAGAAAGAAGGATTATTTGATAAAATTATATCTTTAGTCATGATTTTTCAAAACCTTCTTTGCAAATTTGGTATAGAACAAGATCTATCCCATTTATAATTTTTTTAAAAAGCCTCTTAGCAAGAAGGAATAAAAGAGTATCTACATAGAAGATAGATATGGAAATTTTCCCCAATTTTGGGAATGAAACAGGGTTGTTTATCATTTCCACTACTCACCAAAATAGTAGAAGTTTTAGATATTATTAAAGGAAAAAAATAAAAGTGATGAGGAAATAGAGAATCAGAATTCTTGTTATTTGCAGAAGATTTGACTACATACTAAGAAATCTTAAAAAAAATCTATACAGAAACTATTAGAACAAAGTGATTTAGCAAGTGTTCTAGGTACAAGGTACAAAACTTGACTGCACTTTTATTTATTATTAACAAGCAATTAGGTTAGTAAATTTAAAAACTATTTGTAAAAATCTCAATACACATAAAAAACAGGATTGAACGTAATGAAAGATGGTCAAGGCTGCTTTTCAAAAGCTATCAGCCTTACCCTGCTAGAAATAACTAATTTCCCTTGTATGACAACCTCACTGGTAATTCAACAGCAATTCTGTTAGCTATATGACAGAGCCATAACCAATATGACATGAAATAATAAAACATATGCTCAGCTATTCATTTATTTTCAATATTTTAGCACTTCAAAAGTATTGAAAACTGAAAATGATACAGGTTTTGCCTTTTCTTCCTTCGATTTCCTTCACTGGCAGTGTATGGGTTGCCTAGGAAACAGGACAAGGGATGGAACTGGCTGTGCTGTCACCCTGAGCTGAGCATAGTTTCCAGTGGTAGCTTATCAGCTCTCTGTCCCAGTAGCATTTGAGCAGTTCCACTTGGTACCAGAGTCATTCATGTCATGTCCAAGGAACAGAGGTTGTGCATGTTGCTGTTAGCATTTTAGCAGTGGGAAAGAGTGGGAGTGACAATGGCACCCAAGGAGCAAATTGTTGAAGGTGGACTAAGATAGGAAGGAGAAGAGATTGCAGGATAAAAGAGGTGTTTCCTTAAGTAACCTTACTGACTAATGAGGGAATGGTTGACCAATGGGGAATGCCACTCACAAAAGCATCTTGCAAAGCAAGATGGGAAAAGAAGGGAACTGCAACAATGATGTGTCAGGAACTCCTGCACTTTCAATTGTTTTGTATTCATAGGTTATATGAATTCAAAGAAAATAAACAGCTTGCTTAAGTCACCTAATTATTAAGAAATAAAGTTGGAATTAAATACCAATCAAAATTCATGAATATCCATATCAGGCTGCCTCCAAAATTGGAACATGCTTTGAGACATGGCTAGAGTCCAAAAAGGCAAAGGCAACTATAGACATGAAAAGATGAAAATCGTACCGTCTTCAGGAAATGAGAAGTAAAAGTGGTAAGGCTGGAATACAACAACATAAGGCACAAGAATTTAATTTAAAAGAAAGAAGAAACACTGGAGAACTGATCAAGAATGATCTCCAATGGCGAACTAAGGACCTAGGTTTTCATTGGATCAGGATGCTTTCCAATATGGTAGCCACAGTATATGGCAACATGGGTTGTCTGAATGGACATGTGCATTAGACATAAGATACACACTGGATTTCTGAGATTTAATGTGAAATAATCCTGCAAAATATATCACTAGTAGTTTGTGTACTGGTTCATGAAAAGATTTTTAGTGAACCAAATTAAAGTCTATTATTAAAATTAATTTCATTGATCATTTTTATTTATTTTCTAATGTGGTTTCCGGAAAAAAATTATTTGTATTGGTCAAGGTGAGATGTCTTCTAAAGCATAGGTAGAGGCAGAATATAACTTGCTGTTACTTGGATTTAACCTGTTTTTCTATCTCTGTCTCTGTATTTCTCTCTCTCTCTCTCTCTCTCTCTCTCACACACACACACACACACACACACACACACATATACACACACACTTTCTCAGCCCTGTGTTATTATGAATATTTTATTTTATTTGCTTACTCTAAGCCTCCTTAGGAACAGGTACACAGGACTCTCATCCTGGTTTAAAATTTAAAAAAAAGGAAAAAGAAAAATACAAGGCAGTTTTACTGCAAACTCCATGATAAAAATAGTTTAACCAAACTCCTTTGCAAGAAATAAAGATGGATTTATTCAGCATCCAGTGAGTGTTTACATCTTAAGGAAAAAAAGGTACCTGTTGGGAACAAAGCAATAATAATGGCTTTATAAGAATAATAGGTTTCCAAAGTCTTTACCCCTCCAGAAAGAGCAGTCAAGCAGAGAGCTCCCGCACACAAGATCAGAGAGGAGAGCAGCCTCATAGCAGTCACCCAGTGACTCACTCTTGCTTGCCATATTATGCTCTTCCCACTCTGACCTTGCTGTTTCATATGGTATTGAGAAATGACTCACCTCATCATCAAAATGACAACCACCATAATAAGGTGGCAGCCCCTCCAAAACTGAGTGGCCTGAGCTGGCTTGCAAGAGCTAGTACAACAAGAGGAAAAAAAGCAAACAAGCCCTTGGCCTGACTGTTGTTCAGGCTGTTCCATGCGAGTTCTGCTCCAACATGCTAGTGTACATAAATCTCTTCAATGTACACGGATATTTCTCATGGGCATTTTATTCCTCTCATATGGGATGGGCCAAGTTAATGGGGCACAGAAGGGACATAGGGTCCTAAAGCTTCCTGAAAATTCTGCCTTGGAAATGCCTCTATTTTACAAAGATGGGGAAAGTTGTCGGAGCCAGCTAAAGGATGGAGTAGAACTACTAAATGGTCGGTGTGCCAATAAGCTAACACCACTAGGATGGGCCACCAAAAATCCTGGATTCCAGTTCTTGCTCTTGCTCTCAACGAAGAAGTTGTGCACCTTTGGGAAGTTACCACCTCTACTGTACCTTACATCTCCACTATCAAATAGACATTCCATGAGTTAATAGCTCTCTCCTTTTATTTCTCTTCTACAACATGAGTAATATGAGATACTTCAAGCTCCAGACTGGTTATTTTGTGTCCCTGCTAAATCATATGTTGACACCTAATCTCTAATGTAATGGTATCAGAAGATGAGACCTTCAGTAGGTAATTAGGTCATGGAAGCAAAAACTTCATGAATGGGATCAATGTTTATTCTTCTATTTCTTCTTCTTCTTCTTCTTCTTCTTCTTCTTCTTCTTCTTCTTCTTCTTCTTCTTCTTCTTCTTCTTCTTCTTTTTTTTTTTTTTTGAATCAGAGCGCTTATGAAAGAGACCTCAGAGAGCTCCTTTTCCCCTTCTGCCATGTGAGGACATGGCAGGAAGTCACCATCTATAAACCAGGAAGTGGGCCCACAGACACTGAATCTCTTTATCTTGAACTTTCAAACCTCCAGAATGGCAAGGAAAAAAAATGTCTACTGTTTGTGAGCCACCCGATCTACAGTGTCCCTGCCATAACATCTCAATGGACCAAGACACTCTCTTTTTAGAAAACACATAATTTCTACTAACAGATAATTTTGGTGAACTATGGCAGATATTTTCAGTTGAGGTGACAAGATTACTAGATGTTAACATCTCCAGTTATTTGCAAGGTCTGATTCACCTACTTTTAAGAATCTTAGAGACAACCTTTTCTCTAAGATCTTTTCTTGCGTTGTGAGGAGGATGGAAATTTCTAAGTTTCCTTCAACTAGAATCTCATTATTCCATATAATTTCTCTTCACTTTTTCTTCTTATTCTAATTTCTCCAATAAACATACCTCATTCTTGTAGACTGCTTTCTGATGGATGTTGATTTGAGTAAATCCCTGAGGACAGTATGTTCCCACAAAGATAAATTTGTTAAACCAATTCAGTCTACAAATTTGCCAATGTGTGAAAGATCTTTTTTTATCAGGTAATTTTTATGATGTATCTTTTCTTCTTCTAAATGTGTTAAGTCCTCTAGTAGCCCTTAAACTTGATCCCTTAGGAAGAAAGGTCTTTTGCTCATAGTGAAAATTCAAACTTTGAATGTTCCACTCTATATTTTAAGATGCTACATACACACACCACTGTGCAATCTTAAGTAATTTCTGCTGGCATTGTCTGAAAACCATTTCTATATAACATTTTTGAAGGATATAAAGCCCAAATTTGAGAAGTGCTGAGAGGTACAGGCATTAAAAGAACAAGAAGAATAGACCATTACCTGTATTGCCTGAAGTCATACAAAAATTCAATTTCACTCTAAACATCAAAAATTTAGAATTCATATTGATCCCATATAGTTCAATTCATAGAGGTTCTTGTCTACTAGGTGAATGGCTATGAAAAGGTCAACAGAAGCTTTAAAATTTCTTATATTCTTGACAGAGTTCTCTATAAGAAATATGAAAAAAAGTGTAGTGGTTCAATCATGAGGTAGACTGGCCTGAAGGTTGTGTGCTTCTCAAATAAGATACTAACCTAAGAAATCTAGACTTGCAATGCATAATGAAGTATTCTGGATAATATTTACATTGCTAAAAACTTCATGTCTATCTATATGAGAATATAGAGCTGAAAATATTCTGGCTCTACAATGTTCTTAGGAATGGGCTTTTGGGTTATTTTCTAGGAAGGGGAAGGATTTGGAAGGAAAAATAAGCAGGACATTTCTATGAAGGAACTAACATCAACAAAGCACAAAGGTCAGAAAAGAGAGGAAGCCCTATAAACAGGTTTTGTAGACTGGTTTGGTTGAGACAGAATTATCCAACTGAGGTATAGCAACCTATAAAGCAAGAAGAGTAAGTAAGAACTGGATTCCTTGAAGGCTCTTAACATTCAGGAAAGAAATCAACTTTCTTATTAAGGCAGTACATTTTCTTACCAAGGAAATACTAATTTACCACTGGACAGAAAATATCTAGTTAACAGACAGGCTAAGTTTATCATCTACCATTGGTCCTCCATATCTGTAAATTCAGCTCCATATCTGTAAATTCAATGAACTTAGATCAAAAATATTCAGGAAATTACAATTGTGTCTGTACTAAATATGGATAGACTTTTCCTGTCATTATCCTCTAAATTGTACAATATAATGACTATTTACATAACATTTAAAGTGTACTAGGTATTATAAGGAATCTAGATATCATTTACAGGAAGATATGTAAAAGCTATATGCAGATATATACCATTCTATTCCCGGGACTTATGTATCCTTGGATTTTGTTATCTGTAGGAGAATCCTAGATACTGAAAAATAACTAAGTCACATCAAAACATTTTTTTTTTTTTACTTCAGAAGTAGTGGAGACTTTGGAGTTCTACACACACACACACACACACACACACATAAAGTGTCCCTTGCTTGGATTAGATGGCAACAAGGGAAACAGCAAAGCAAAGTAAAAAAGATAAATGGTATGGAAACAAGAGAACAGATGAAACAGGAAAGAAAATGGTATCTATCACCACAAATTTCTCATCTAGTTCCTCTTACAGGGCAAGTTGGTCGGTACACAGAAAGAAATAACCATGGATTCCAGACCTGAACAACATAAGAAATGCTCATTCGGCAGCACTTGTACCTATGTATGCTTAGTTCCTTCCTCTATAGCGGGACACACCTCTTCAAAGGAAAACAAAATGACGAAACTACCATTTTTGACTACTAAATTGAGTCACCCTGTTTCCAAAAACACCCTCTTGCTCTTTTTGGAATTTTAATGTTTTCTTTTTAAGCCCTTTTTACTGGTAAAATAGATAAGATTTTGCAAGCTAAATGAATACATGCAGCACAACTAAGTTACAGCCTCCCTTGTAGAAATCCGTGAAGCTGAGAATATTTTATTTTAGCAATTCAACAACATGAAGAAAAGGAGTCTGTGTCACTAAGTGGAGCTGCTAAAAGAAGAGGGCCTGGTAACATAAATCAATAATTCTTCGTTGGTTTTCTTAGATGATGAATTAATGAGTTTTAAATTTGCCATCTAATCATCGCTATGACATGGGATATTTCATGAAGCAATGTCTGTGAGCCCAAGACATCTAGATTGAAATACTTGGTTTAGTCAGTAAGTCTGGGGTTTAGACTTAGGCATGTGTTTTTTATATTTCTAAATAAGTCTTAATAAAATGGGAGAAAATTGTTTCTATTTCCTGTTACTATAATAATAAAAGACTTGGTTCAGAATCTGAAAAATAATTGAAGAGATTTTGGAGATAGTTTGTATGCAAATGCTGGAGATCATATCTAAGTATGTAGGGTCAGAACTCATAGGAATGTATGATATAAAAATACACACAAATATTTAAATAGTGTGTGTCTCAGTTCTATGAATCTCAAGACCAACAAAGATCTCCTGCTTTCTTATTTAGATTCCCATGTTTTAATATAACTGTATTTACACACTGGCATTTTGTCAGTCCTACTAATTCATGAAAAAGCTTAAGTGGAAGTTTGACAGGCTGGGGAGAAGGTGTCTCCATGAAGAATAGGCTCAGGGGGCTCCAAAGTTCTATTTTGTTGTTGTAGCTTTTGTTTTTCTTCTGGTAGTGGGGAACCCAGAGGTGCTAAACCACTGAGTTATACCTTCCACCCCTTTTATTCGTTTATTTTTGTAACTTGGAGACAGGGTCTCATTAAGTTTCCTTGTGTAAGGTCCTTGATCAGCATGTGGACAGCCATCTTAAGTGACAGCCGCCACCATTTCAAGAAAAATCTCACTTTCCCTCCCAAGAGTGTTTCTGAGAAAAGCTCACCACTCCATCATACCAACCCCACCCTTAACCACTCAACTGCATTAGGACCCACCGGCTCTAATCCCTGAGCCTCCTCCATAAAAGTCCCAAACCCCAAGCCTGCTTTGCCTTTCTCTGTCTATGGAGAGATTTGCCTTTATTTGCAAGCTCTGACAAATATTCTCTTGTGTTTATGTCAGCCTGGTCTCCATCTTTTATTTCTGGCTCACTCGGTTCCTCACTTTCCATTCACCTAGGGCCTCACTAAGTTGCTGAGGCTGGCTTTGAACTTGTGATTCTTTTGCCTCAGTCCCCTAAGTCACTAGGATTACAGGCATAGGTAGAAAATTTAAACTCATCATGGAGAGTGAAAATTGAATGTTCTTTAAAATCCACTTGGATTTTTCAAAAACTGGTATTTTATTGAATATCCACATATCAGAAGTTGCAAACACAGATGAACTTCATGTTCTGTTAGGAAAAGACTGGAAGACCAATAATTTCCAAAAGCAGTGCCAGGTTTCCAGTTGGTCTGTCGGGCTGACATGGAACTTACTTCAGCAGCAGTGACTAAGATGCCATACCAGGCAAACAGAGTGAAGGAAAAAGGGTAGATTTCAAAGAGGTGAAAGAAAATAAATAATTACCAAGCAAAGGCAAACTCTATAAAACCAAAGAATATAAAACCATCTTTCCCCTTAAACACAAAAGAGGCCATCTGCCAAGATCCAGAATTTGAGTGACACAGACATTTTTAACAAAGACTTTTGGAAAAAAAAGTATATTCTTATTTAGTCTCCTTTCTGTTTGTTTTTGTACAGTGATGGAGGAAAGAAGTTATTTAGTATAAAGCTACACAGCTTGGGAATGAGATTACTTAATGATACGCTTACCCTAGGGAGGTGAAACTAGTACAAATCTACACAAAATAGAAGAAACAAGGTGTCAGAGAAAGAGATTGAGGAAGATCTCAAGATGATGCTTCTCTGGCTTGACTGTGCATTTCAACCATCTAGTAGAAATCTGGTTAAAATCCAGATTTTAATTCATTGGGTCTGGGATCAGGCACTGATCAACACAACTCCTGAAGCCAAGATAAATATATGGAAAGAACTTGTGCTTTACATCAGAGAGAAAAGGAACTGGGCTGGGAGTGTAGCTCAGTGGTAGAGCAAGTGCTTGCCTAGCATCTAGCATGTGTGAGGCACTGGGTTCAATTCTCAGCAGTGCATAAATAAATAAATAATAAAGATATTGTGTCCATCTACAACTTAATTTTTTTAAAGGAACTGTTTGATATGCTATTGATGAGTAGGGGCAACAGGAGGAAGAGGGTACCAGCAATGATGACAACAGGAATTTTAACCTGTGCCTATTATGTGCTAGATACTATGCTTGGTTCTTTACATGTATTAGCTCAGTCTTGTGAGTTACTACTGTCAACCTTTTTTTACAGATGAGAAAAACTTCAGTTGACAGAGCTAACAATGGTCTGTATGAAAGTGAAACCCATTGCTATCTAGCTCAAGATCTATTTTCTTTGCCAACATACACATCCCAATAGGTGATGAGCTGTTCATTACAATTGTTATTAAGGAAGGTACTCAGTAAATGGTAATTATTTGTCCTTGTTATTATAGAAGGCTTATATATGTGTTTATCTTGTAGTCTGTTGTACATTTGATTCTCATGAGTCAGCCTTCGTGAGCCTTATCACCTCTAATATATTGGTTTCTTCAATCTATAAAGCTAAGGACTAACCTCCTGATCAGTGGGCAAAGCTGCCCCATGAGTGAGTCTACCTGAGCAGTTACATTTAAAATTCAATCCAGATAAGTAAAACATTTTCAAACATTTAAGCCAAAGAATTACTCATTGTTCTATCTAGGTACCCTTCTTGAAACCTTTTTACATGAACCCTTTTGAGCTTCGCTAGGTATTTTCCTTATGAAGAGAATTTAAGTCTTTTTGCCTGATCCTTAATTCCATAATTTATAAGTAATATTTCTAATGTGGACACCCTAAATGAAAATGTACTGAAAAGTACACAGTGCCAATGGCCTTAAGCACATGGATTTTAGTGGACGTTGAAAATGATCAAATACATACTAAGCAAAGATGTCATTTCATGAATACTAACTCAATGGCCTTCTATGATGCCATATCTCTCAAGGATATTGTGGGCAGAAACCAGACATGCAAATCAAAGACTAGGAGTGACTAAATGGTTCCTCCCATTTGCCTGACTAAGAAAGAGCCCATCTTAGATGGAATAGTATAGCAGAGGGGCTAAATGAATAGTCAGTCACAAGGGACTAAGAGGAGAATGAAAATCCAGTTTTTAGTGAACAGATCAGAATATTTAAAAACCAGCTGAGAACAAGATTCAGTGTGGATGGTATTTTCTCTTTAGCCATCTAGTAAAAAACTGCAGTGACTTTAATCTACTCGTTGTACTGAGAAGAAAGAAGCAAGTCCTGCCAGTTTTGAGTATAGTCCAGGAATACAAAGGTCAATGTTTCCCTGTCATTCTTCTAATCAAATGCATCTTTTTGGTTTAGCATTTTCTAAGAGGCCCTCTTCTCAAATTTCCACTGGTACAAAACACAATTATTTGATTTACTTTGAATAGTTTTAATTTATGATACACATTCTGATATCTAGAGAAATAAGAAACTTTTGAATAAAAAAGTGTCTTGTCTTTGGTTATGCAAAAAACCTTACATTGACTTGGTTAGGGCAGAGAAGGTCAGTGAACTCCACATGGGACTGACTAATGGGGACCACAGGGTTCACATCCCTTGAACTTTTTTAATGTAGTGCAAGGGGCAGAGCCATGGCAGAAAGACACATGACTCCCACCACCATCACCCTTCAGCCCTGTAGCAGCAGGAAAAGAATGCAAGTCTCTGAAGATGAACTGAATGAATAAAGAACAACTGTAGTTAGCCAGTAGAAAGATGATATATAAAATGAAGCCTTTAAGGCTCCTGGGAGAACTTTCTGGCACTAACATTTCTGTTCAATTCTACCTATTTTACGTTCCCTTCTTGTTTCTTTTACATCCACATTATTGCATTCTCCCTTCTAAGTATACTTGATTTGGTTCAGTGGAGAAATGGGTGAACTGATATTCACATTCTTATTCTATCAATGTCAAAACATATTTAGACACCCCTGGTTATCTATGGGGAGGTTGGTTCCAGGACTTCACTCAAGTTCCTAATATAAATTGACATAGTATTTGCACATGATGTTGCACACATCCTCTGGTGTATTTTAAATCATGTTTTGATTATTTATATTACCTACTACAATGTAAATAGTAGATTAGTAGTTATGCTATGTTGCTTAGGGAATAATTACAGAAAAAAACACCTGTACATATTCAGTATGATGCATTGCTTCTGAATATCTTTGATCCATGAAGAGATGAATCCATGGATATGGAATCCACAGGTACTGGAGAACACCTGTACATTTTTGGAAGATTCTATAAGGGATAAAGGAAGGATTGTAAAAATCATAAAATTTACTATGAGATGTCGGGAAGTGGGAATCCTTATTAATACAGATTTTCCAAAGATTTTAGTCAATCTTCTTTTGATGGAGTGCCAGGAATATTTTTACCAGAATTTTACTCCCCTCTGGAAGACCTTGTTTTATAGTCTCTTAAAAATACTTGATGATTGTCATTATTGACTATATATTAGATTCACATGCGAACATTTTAAAAATAGAGACATCTGGGCTTCACATAGGACTTTTTGAAATACAATATAAAAGGCTTGGTATAGGGCATCTGCATTTTACAAAGTTACACAATAGGTAATTCTAGAAAGCAATTAGAACAGAGAAGGATTGCTTTTTTCTTTCATGAATTCCTTGTTCTAACATTCATTAAGATACTATATAAATATTGGTCTTATAAGAAGACTCACATAAAAGTTTGAAAAGGAGCTATCAAAAAATTAACTATCAAAGAAAATCTAGTTTTCCTGAAAAAGTCATACACATGTTTCAGCACAGAAAAATCCTGTTATATTTTTCATATAGCTCCATGCCTTCAATACCTTAGACAAGGTTGCCTACCAGTGAAGGATTACCTGTCCAAAACTGGAATTTATTTCACACACATAACCATGGAATTTGATTTTCATTTCAATTTTTATTTTTTAGAATAACTTACTACATAAATGGAAAAGTAAACATACGAATTCATAACATTTGTTAAAATGGATCTAAGATTTCTAAATAAAGCTAAAGTTTTCAGAAAAAAAATCTTACAAGAAAATTTACTAAGTCAAACTAGAGACTTAGTAATAGCTTAAATATATTGAATAAAATTAGCATGAAAAATAAACTATAGAGATAACTTTTTCTGCTAAAGATCAATACAATAACTTTTTCTGCTAAAGATCATAATACAATGTTCTCACTTTCACTTTTGAATATGGAATGACTTATGCCAGAGAGTCTGCCTTAATAAGAATCCAAAGTGGCCAGTATATTGTACTTTGGTAATTAAGAAGTAACTGGAGGCTTATTTCAATACATGAGATGGTTAAGTAACCCTTAACAATTTCTATTTTATAGATCATAAGAAAAATGGAACTAAAGACTATAAATAATTTCATGAACAAAGTCTCAACTTCATGTTACTAGTAATTTTATGCATGACACAGACCATGATTCTGGGCTGGAGCATTTCTAACTCATGTTGGATAAGGTTTTCTTTTGTGTGTGTACCAATTAAGTGATGCTTGGTCCACAGCAAACAGAGCAAAACAACTATTACTGATTCCAAGTGAATATAATCATGGTGCCCATACTGTTGAACAAGTTTTAATGAGATCACTTAGGTAAAAACCCTCACAGCAGGTCATGTCTTGTACAAAAGGTTAAATACATGCTAATGATGGTGATGCTAATCATGGTAGTGCATCTACCAAGGTGACAGCACTTCTTTGGGAGTCATTCATCCTTGATAACATATACTGAAAAGCATCTATACACTTTCAGCAATAAAACAACTTAGAATTGTATTTATTTATTAGATAATGTTTTAAGAAAATATTATTATTTTTTCATTAGTGCAGAGGGTGTTAAAAAGTGCCTTTATATTTCCTATACCTTTTTTACCTTCCATTACTCATTTTTTAAATGAGCTATAACCTCCTCCGCACTCATTTTTTTAGAGGGAACAATGTCTGAGGTGGTTGGTTATTTTGATAGACCATTGTGTTAACAACATAGCAGATCAATCACCCCAAAGAAAAGTGCACCCCTATGACTTCAGCTTGTTTTGACATTTTATCTGGCTCCACTATATGAGGACTGGGCAAGAATATGTGTATGGTGCTATGATCTACTACTTAAAAATCAATTCAAAGTATACACAGCATCAGTGACATCCCTCTCTAAATATGAACAATGTAACGAAAGAGCCCAAAGAGCTATAATTCTGTTGGAAGGAGAGTAATAATTATGTACTCTGCAGAGAATTAATAGCTCAAAAATTATCTCTTATCCATTTCTTTATTTCACCCTCTCACTAACCTATAATGTTGGCAAGGCAGCTATCAATATCTCCAGTTGACAGGTGAGTAAACTGAAAACCAGAGAGAACTGAAATTACTTGACCTGGGGTAACCGAGTTAACAAGAGGCAGGGCTAGAACTTGAAATTAGAAGTCCACATCTGCCCAATGTTCTCCTCTTATCTGTTGATTTCACATCAAATGACTGGTACTGAACATTTTGCCCTATACATTGGAGGCTAATATATCCCATAATTTTATTAATACAATTGGAAAGCCTATGAATGCAGGTATACCTGAGTGAGGTAATAAACATAAAAGGCAGGCAAAAATCAAAATTGAGTTTTTGTTTCACAGTCCTGATGCTGCATAATGTAACAGCAAATTCTTAAATCTCAGGTCTCGGCAGGTATATTTGTGGATTCCTTAACACCTATATCTGTGCTCCCACAGCTCAAATCTATAAAAAGCACTGTTTGAGAAGTCTTCATTCCAAGTGTCAACCATCCAATTAGCTTTAAAAGGTCTACCTTAATTCCCATCTAACATCTTCTCTCATGGGTTGAGGTATTTCCCTCAGCAATTCATAAGCACCTAGGGACTTAAAAATGCCCACTTCATTCAGTAGGGAAAAGCAGGATTCCAAAAGGTAGTAGGGTTTTCCCTGTATCTTGGGAATTTCACACTAGGTCTCTGGACCAAAGTTTCATACCATTCTTACATACCTGCATTTACAAACTAGTTCCATAATTTATTTTGCTCATGGAAAGTAAAGCAGTTTTCCCATCTGACCCTTTGATGCACTTTTTCCCCTTTTATTTTTCATGCTTGTCTTCCAATTCATACTATTCGCTTTTCATCCCTCAAGTTCTAGGTCAATGGCATGATCATTCACATCAAGGAAAGCCCCTATCCTTAATGCCTGAGCACAGCTCATCACAAAGGCAGAAATTTTGTTCTCTGTTCTTGTCTGGAATTTTATTGGCAAGATTCATCCACAACAGTTTCTTTTCCACTTCTTTAAAAATCAAATGTGGCCAGTTTTGAGTAAATTTTATTTCAATAAAATAAGTAAAGGTATGGTTCCTTTATGTAAATGACCATTAGGAACAGTCTTTTTTGTACATTCAGATAATGGGCCAAGTAATGCAGGCTGTCCATGCGGCTTCCCAGAGTAAAAGTGGCTGAGAAGGAATAACCATTAACCCTTTTAATTCTAAGTCTACTTTGAATGAAACTTTTAACTTAAAAAATTAGACTCCAGATTATTTTCACTAGAATAGAATTAGACTTTAAAAGGGTTTTACTTGCAGGAAAAGAATAAAATTCAAATAATAGCATATATACTAATTCCAAATAAATCCTTTAGTATTTTTTAAAAAAGGAACATCCCTAATCTCCAAAGACCATAAATAATGTTGCCTGCTTTCCAATGTCAATTGAAATTCCAAGCAATATCCATGTAAATTTACTTGAACAGATTAAATTAAAATTTTAAAACCCAAGTCATACCTTCACACACAGGAATAGCCTTAGTAATTCCCCAGTAAATTATATACTGTATTTCAAAAACCAAAATGCACATTTTAAAATAAAAGTAAACTTGTTTTTACAAAGCTGGTCGTCAACGTTTTAGGTAAAGATTGTATATTTTAGAGCACTCTGATAACAGATTGTATATTTTAGAGCACTCTGATAACATAAAAAGAGTCAATGACAGTATATGACAAGCTAACTTAGACTTCAAAGGCCAAAATAAACTTCAACTTCTCAAACCAGAAACCTTCAAAGCCCTCAAGTGATTATCCCTTCTCTGGGTTTACTTAACCTTCTGGTCACAGTGTCTAACATTCATTCCCTCTCCTTCTCTTCCATTCTGTTAGACCCTAAGCTCTCTGAAGCAGGGGTCATATCTTGTTTACTACTTAGTCCCTGGAATGATGACTTTCAATTTCTCCTTTGCAGTTGTGGCAGACTGTATTTTCCAAAGACAGCTGCACCAATATATATTACAGACCATCTGTTCTTATTGTATGGGACACTAACATTTCTCAGACAATGTCAACCCTTGACATTTGAGAGATGTGTCTAGGTCTACTCCTATCCTTTGATCACCCCTAGTCCAAGTGTATTGCCTCAAACAATTGAATATGGCAAAAGTGACAGTGTGTGATTTTTTTTTCTTTTCTTTCTTTCTTTTTTTTTTTTTTTGAGAAAAAGGATAAAGGTTTGTTGCTTTGCTAGCCAGTGTGTGATTTCTAAAGCAAGGTTATAAAAGGCATAAAAGGAATTACCTTGATCTCTCAAATCATTCTCTCTGTGTGGTGCTGAGGATTGAACCCGGGTCACACGCATGCCAGGCAAGCGCGCTACTGCTTGAGCCACATCCCCAGCCCTCTCAAATCATTCTCTCTGAATAGAAGACCTCCACGGAGAGAAATGATACCCTCAGCCAACAGCACCAATTTGCTGCATCAGAGTACTACTTTGGCAATGGATCTTCTAGCCTCAGTGAAGACTTCTGTAACTGTTGCCCAAGCCAACACCTGGCTACAATTTCATCGCCCCCTCATTTGAGTCCTTTGTAAATTCCTGACACAAACTGTGATAATATTAAAATCTTATTGCTCTTTGAAGCCATTAATTTTCCCCAAACTTACCATGAAGTTTGAGTTAACTTATTATGAAGCAATGGATAACTAACACCACAGTGTATCTCCTTTAAAAGTAATAAAAACAGGGGCCAGGCATAGTGGAGCACACCTGTAATTCTAGTTGCTACTCAGGAGGCTAAGGCAAGAGTATCAAACGTTGGAGGCCAGTCTGGGCAACTTAGACCTTGTCTCAAAATAAAAAATAAAAAAGTGAGAGCACCTTAGGATTCAATCCCAGTATTTTCTTGTATATAAAATAAAGGTACTGAACATGACTGAAAATTTAGAAAAGTGCCTTGAAATTGTATGGATTACACTTTCTTTCCAAATATCAAAGCATATTTCAATCACTTTAAAGGAATTTCATTTGGTTAACTGACTTTCAGATACAATGGACTTGGAAAAATCACTATTGGGGTTACCATATACCAATGATATAGGGCAATATTCTTCTCATTAAAATTGTAGTGAAAAATATGTAAGGAGAAAAGAATCCTAATGATCATGGGATATGACCATTAACATCTATTTCCACATAAAGCTTAATATTAAAGGCTTTATATTTTATTCCTGTCAATAGCAAGTACTTGAAAGGAAGAGAAACAGGTCCATAAAGAAACCATAAAGAATTGAATATCCATCATTGACACTGAGGTCAAAAGTAGAGGACCTTTGTCTACAGTCTCTTCAGTGATGTTCCAGAACTCCCTGTCTGAGTTACCATTGATAAAAGAGCCATGTTTCCACCAGGAGACTACAGAGCTAAAACGGAAGCTGCTATCCTGGTTGGGAAGTAGAGCAGGGCTAAACCAATCAAAAACATTTTCTCAATTATGCACCTTTAAATGAAATTTAACCAATGGGTTTAGATCCTTTCAATGGTCTCCAGAAAAAGATTGTTCTAACCAAAAAAACACTTGCTTCCTTACCAGGAATCAATCTTGTTCTCATTCTCTACTTCTCTCTCCTGCAAGGTGTGGATGTGTACATTAGATTCTTGCTTACTGATATTATAATGGAGAGCAGGGTAACAAAACACAGCAACTATTTATCTGGTCTTCACCATTTCCAGGTGCTGTACTTCACCCTTTCACAACTTCTTCCTTTCACAACTATCTATGGAGAATACAGCACATGCTAACTTTTATGGGTACAATATCACATAAGAGTAAGGACTTCTAACTTTAATGAATGTTCAGCCTCAGATGAAACAAATGTACACACAGAAATTCCCAATTATAATGCAACCGTGCAGCAATAGAAATGCCCCTTGGTCCAGTAGACACAGGTGAAATAGGGAAGGAAATGTCAACGAAAGAGACAATTTTTTTTTTTTTGAGTTTTTAAATCCAGATAGTAGTCCACCAGGCAGAAGAGGCAAAGAAAGGAAAGGGAGTAGGAGAAGTACAAGGCATACTAGGGTAGAGGGAAGCACAGAGACATGAAAATATAGCACCTTTGAGCTGATACTTCTAGAGACTGATTTATCTGTTTACAAAGAACCTTTCATGGCCAGATGAGTATAGCATTGGCTGTCTTTGAGCACAAAATATAAGCTGATTTCCTTGGACCTCATACATTTTTTTTTCTGCTAAGCATGGACAGCAGATACAATTGCTTAACTCAGAAGTGACATTATAAATTGTCTTCCTTTAAAAAAGAAAAAAAAAGAGAAAGAAAAAAAAAAAAAAAGAAAAACAGAACCATGATGGCTCTGGCAGTATTTTCATGAACCATTCCTGTTCACCTACATTTTTATACTAGAAACCTGTCTTCTCCTTTACAATGATCTTTGCCACCAACACAGTAGCAAAGCTTTAAAATAAAACTCCAGAGGTGTGCAGCATGCAGCTTCTACCTAATAAGCCAAATTTATCATGAGAGGAAAAAAATGTTATTGTCACAGAGAATACAGGAATGAAAAAAAATGTGCAGGTTTAGCAGGATCTGTCTATATAAAGAAGCGCTAACATTAGCAGTGCTAGAGCTTGGGTTTTTCCCACCCTTCTTACAGAACAAATTTGCAATTCTCTCACTGTGGAAAAATGGGTGTCAAGAAAATCCCATTCACAGCACGAACCTGATGATGGCATCAACACCATTGCCCATTTCTATCATTGGGAATATTTGCAAAGACAATGGCCATCACATACTGGCCACCCATGTTAAAAATCCTATGCAATTTTTTTTTTCATCTTCTAACACAGTAGATAACTTTTAACAACAAATTCAGGGCCCAATTTTATGTTTTCAATCTCAACCACACGATTTTCCTAGAAAGAAAAAACATTTTGAAGGAGGTAGGGCCTGTCACACAAGGCTCTGTTACTAGGCTGGTTAAATCTTTACTGAGCCTATTAGCTTTCTTTTCAAAAAGAGAAAAATAGCAACAGTGAAAGCTTTTCTCTGATTAATGTTTCAACACTGATTTAATTTTTGTGTCCAGGAAATAGAATACAGTGTGGTGGACAAAGAACTATAGAAATACCTGTTGTAACAGGTACTTCTATTGAGAACCTACAGAATAATCTTGGACAATGATTCTAGTTCCTCTTCTGCAAAATCTGAAAAATGATCCTTAAGAAAGTTCAAAGGAATTTTAAAAGATAGTACAAGTAACTTGACAGTTCCAGGGTGTCCTTGAATAATACAAACAAAACTGAAAGATTGTGGGATTATTGGATTTTGTACTATATATCTCTAAAGTATAAATGGGAAAAATAATAACAATCCTCTTTTACTGAGGACCCACTGTGTGCCAAGCACCAGGCTAAGCTTTGTAAATATAATACTTAATTTCTTTTTTTTTTTTGAGAGAGGAGAGAGAGAGAGAGAATTTTTTAATATTTATTTTTTAGTTCTCGGCGGACACAACATCTTTGTTGGTATGTGGTGCTGAGGATCAAACCCGGGTCGCACGCATGCAAGGCGAGCGCGCTACCGCTTGAGCCACATCCCCAGCCCAATATAATACTTAATTTCATGATTCAGCAATCCCATGTGCCCCAAACCTATTTATAAATGATAAAAGTAAGTCTTAATCATATTCAAATGCATCAGGAATCAAGTGGAAGAGTGCGACCTCAAATTCAAGAGCTTAACTCTGAAAACTGCTATTCTATTCTTGTGCCTAGACACTGATTAGCCATGCACCCCGGCCTGCACAGCACAGGTGGAAAAACCCTTCATCTGGCTTTTGATATTTCTGACCAAAGCAAACAAGTCACACTGGCTTGTCACTGCCCCCAGTACTCCCAGCCACCAAGATTTTCAGCTTATTTTGAAATATAGAATCAGTCATCCCTTCCCTTATCCTGCCTAAACCTGGATCCTTTAAAAGTGTTCATATTCTCGGGACCTGGAGATAAACAGGTTTGATCAGGTCCAAATATGGACCTGTAACTATCTGAAAGCAATGTGTGAGAGATAAAAATGATGTAACATGCAGAATAAATTGGGACACCCACCCAACTGGAAATAGGTTATTGAACAGACACTTCTGATTTAGAGAATCTAGTGATTTTTACACTTAGCATACTCTATTGTTCAACTTTAATCATGAATGTCAAGAATGAATTTTTACCTCAATTCATTGATAAACCCTGAATAGAATGGAGGTAATCAAATCTTCTGCAGGTTTTTTAAGGGTGGAACCCAATTCCTGCCCGCACAATATTTGCTTCGTATCTCCTATACTCAAAATTCTTTCATCATCTGTATTAACCAGCTGAACATTTGAACCTTAATGACCTTAGGTTTAGTAAGTCTAATTTTATTTTTTGTGGTGGGGGGCATGGTGCTGGGGATTGAACCTAGGGCCTTGTGCATGCTAGGCAAGCACTGAGCCACATCCCCAGCCCTCATCCTGTCTATCTTGGGGAAGGTGTGTGGTGAATTGCTGAGGCTATGTCGGTCTAACTGGTGGATTTACATCACTGACCCAGGTTCACCTGCAGAACCTTGGCACACATTCTATTCAGCACCTGTTCTGAGCTTCTGGAACTGCTCCCTGGTCCTCTACTCTATAGATATTAAGAGCACTTCCCAAGATGAATCAAATGATGAACTCCACACAGTGGCTAGCACTGAAGTGCTCAAAAATTATTTATTGTTGTTAATTTATGAGCCCAATGTTGATCCTTCTTCTCCTTAACTCCAAGATGCTTATGTTCCTTAAAACTATAATTATCTGAAACATCTTGCTCTCACCTTTTCAACAGAAAGTAAGCTCATTTAGGGCAGGGACTGTTAATTATAAATCTCTAACATTTCTTAGTCAATTTAGTGGTTCTTCATACTTCTTGTTATGCCACTGAGAATCCCTAGAGAATGCCTCTCTCTCTCTCTCTCTCTCTCTCTCTCTCTCTCTCTCTCTCTCTCTCTCTCACACACACACACACAAAAAAAAAAAAAACTCAAAGTAAGAAATTTTTAAATTTTTTTCTGTATGAATACTAACATTTTTTTATTTAGGATTTTAGAAAATAGAATTTATGTTGGGACAAATATTATGTGCTTTCAAAATTAAAGATGATTGAAAAGTTGGTTTGGCAACTGATCAGTGAGCATAATTTCACTTATAATATATCACTGCATGCAAAAAACACAGATCTGTAGTATTCCATGCAAATACCCTTCTGGGATTAGCAGGAGAAAGCACTATTAGCAGACCTAAGGTGGGCACTTTAGGTAGGTGTCTTATCTAAGTCTAGGTCTTCTCATTGGTAAAGAGGAGATAACAGGTCACTTACCTCACCCTAGGTAAACAATTGAGGTCATCTCCTGAGAAGTACTGGGCCCCAGGCCCGGCTTATGGTAAGAGACTAATTAGCATCATCTCCCCATAGGGTCACGTACATTGCTTCCAAGGGGGCTGTTTCTACCCATCTAGCTCTGGATTTCACCTGCTACCATTGAGTATATTTTTTTTTACTAGCCCCAAACCATGTAAGACAGGAGAAAAAATAAATGAATAGCTCAGAAAGCCCTGCACAAATCAAGGAAACTCAAATGTTGTGACAGAGCAGTCCCACTGAAGGATGAGTGCCGTTCACTTCACTCAGCTTTTCACACTGAAGGGATCTGTCAGCACACACTACCACGGTAGAGACAGTGCAGACCCACGTCAGCACAGGAGATGTCGCCAAGATCAGGGGCTCATCAGAACTTCACTGCATGTCACCTAAGGGTTAAGAGGTAAAGAATCACCTGCCAAGAGAGGCAATCTAACTAAAAAAAAACAGAAAGAGACTTATCTCTTCCATGAATAAATATCATTGTGTGGGATGTCTAGGGCATGTTTAATGTTTCCACACAGAATTCATCTAAGGTAAGGAAGCGGAGAACAAAATTCCAAGACCCTTGTTAGGAGGTTTGGGTAACTAATAGGCTGCCATAAGATGTCTAGAAAATTTTCTAACCACTTTGAAAAGTTAACATTTATTTTGGAAAATTATACATTTAATAGTTTGTGCAATTTAAGAATAGGGTATGATTGAAGGTTATAGAATAACAGATTTTAGGCGGGCAGAATGTTTGTGAGGAGGTAAATGCTATAATTTGGTCTGAAAAATTATTAATAAATTGTTCATCCTAATGGTATATGTTTATTAAAGTTTAACTTAATACTCAGAAGGACTTTCTCATAATCATTTGTTTTCTCCTAACACTTTTTTTTTCACTTTTATGTTTTGGGAAGATGTGCTGGATTTGACCACTGGATCTTGTATTTCCTGTTACTCTACTGAGAATTCCAGGAAATAATGTGTACTTCACTAAAAAGTGTAGTTTAAAGGATTGCAGTCTTTTGTTATTTTTACCTAATGTTTTCATGTTAGACACAGAGAAATGAATAAACAAATTCAAGCAGAAAACCATCAAAAAGGGTTTCTTTGCAAATCAATGATAAACTAGCATATTTTCACTAAAAACGACATTTTCAGGTATTTTTCCAAGGGGTGGTACTGTTTAGCTAGTTATTCAACAGCCACTGACTTCCAACTTTATAAAGTTAAGTTTCATAAAAGTATATAGTGCTTTGGGAACTGAGGTGTTTGAAATTTCTATTTTGTGTTGGGGAGAAGACTGTAGTTTGTCTCCTCCTCCCTGATGCCTTCTGTGATCCCAGCTTTTTTACTGGTTTTTAAAAAAATAAAGCCCTGATTTTATTCAGGTATTGACTTTTCAACATGACCCATGATGCCCAAGCCGGTTTCAAGGGCATGTACTCATCAGTGTAAAATAATCATTATGCTGACTCTCTGGTGACTCTTATTGATTCAGGGATAGGCATATATTCTAAACTGTCTTGGTGCTAGAGATAAGCTGCTCTTTCTAGTATTTTCCTGAACAGGAAAACAGGAGGCCTCAATGGTCATCGGCAATCATCAGTGGTCATGAAAATAACCAGACCCGGGATGATGCCAATGAAGAGAGAGCCAAAACAACCTGGGTCCTTGGCAACATCATGAAGCTGCTGATTGAACCCTGCTTTGAAGGCCAGATCCGAAAAATAAATTTTGTTTATTGGATAAGGTTTGAATGAAGAGGCTGCTGCATTTCTTTCAGTCAAAAACATTCCATTGTTTCACTGGAGAAAAAGACTGCAGAAGAGTGCTAGGAAGTTTTCATTCCATTTTAAAGCAGCACAGACTAGATATGGTCAAGGAGTATTCTACTTCCACCACCCACTAACTATTGCTTCATAATAATTGGAGCCAGATATACTTTACAAATATACTTTTCAGATGTCAAATTCACTGAAGTTATACTCACATAGAAAGAATCATTTTGAAAACCAGAAATGTGAATGCATTGTGTGTGTGTGTGTGTGTGTGTGTGTGTGTGTGTGTGTTTTCTCATAGACCATGCTCTATTAGGGGCAAAAATGTATCTTAATTTTTTTTTTGTTTTACTCTAGGTACCCCAAAATATGTATCTATCTATTGAAATTGAAACTTTTTAGTAAAGACTCCCATAAGCCAGTTTGATTTTATTTAGATAGTTTCACTCCCTCAAAATTTCACTTAAGAAGTATTTGTTAGCACACTAGATACTTTCTTAATTAATTTATTTAGAACTTGGAACAATAGCAATTCCTTACAACATTTATTAGAATGTTAGAAGTATTAAAAATAATTAAACATATATCTTTTGTTCCCAACAGACATACCTACATGTATCTTCAAATAAAATGCAGCCATGTATCCATTTGGAAAATGAACAACACAGATGAATGTTGTTACTTGACAGGGCTATGTCCTGCACTTTTTTCTGAACCCAATCCTATGTTATTGAAATTTGGAATAAATCACCAGAGATTAGAATTCCACAATGATTATCAGCCCATGCCTTGGACTTCAACCTTCTTTTGTCAGATTTAATTTCCACCAAATAAAAAGCATGTATTAAAGTGAGAGCTACTGGAGATATAACATCAACAGTAATAAAATCATCACATAGCAGTTTGTAATACCAACTGGGCTTCCAGAAAAGAAGGCAAATAAAACAGGAAGACATCAAGGCCCTTCAAACTGTTATCTAATATACCAATGTCATCTGTCCCCATGGTAAGCTGTAGGAAAACCATGGATAACTTTCCTGATGAAATCAATAGGAAGATCCAGAAATCAGTGGACAGTCAACCAGGCTTCTGAAGTGTCCTGGAGAATGGCCTTTTTTTACACTTTTTGGTGATTGTTCATGTACCTGTTCTCTCATTGGCTTGGTAACTCCTTGACAGTATGTTGCACAAAGCACATACTTCATAAGTGAGTGAAAAATGAGCAATTAAAAATTCAGGATTTTATTGAGTTTCCAAAGCTCTTGTCAAGGGTAAGGCTAATTCCCTTCCTTGTCATTTTCATGTTGCTTGTTTGTTCCAAATGAAACTGTCTGGGAATTTCCTTTTGGGCTTCCTAGAGCTCAGGGTGAACTCAAAAGTAATTACTGTTTGCTTAAATCTTCAAAAAAGCTATCTAACATTTCACTTCACATTTACTCTCACTTAAGTGTCTCATTTCTAACTATACATCCGTGGTTTTGCTTTAGGCTGAGATTACATTAAATGAGCATAGTTAACACTCAAGCTATACTGCTCAGAAGTCCTGATTAACAGTTACCTACATCATTGATGATAAAAAAAAACAGGCAAGATATTAGTTGTTTCTTAGAAAATATAGTGTCGAAGGCAATATTGTTTTAAAACAGGGGGTCCAGGTAGAGAAAGAAGAAAAACAGAATCTGTAGTAATTAAAAGACTTGAAAGAAGTACATTAATTATTCAATAGGCAGCAAGGAGTTTGCAATAATGTTAGAACGAAACACAAAACAGGATAATTTAATTTTGTTTTTGATGGAAAACTTCATGTTCTAACATTTCAAATATTTTGAATTGTTCTTAGATTCAGTTTTCTAGTTATATTCCACTAAGAACTGCTAATTATTATTGTTTTTGAAGTAGCCAAAGGAACCCTTGGGGAGGTAGACTAATTAGCGCACCTATTAGTCTGTAACAACTATTAAAATGAAAAAAAAAGCAGACTTGTTATTTGTATATTAATAAGCAAGTTGAAAATCTGAGTGTTTTTATTGTGCATGAATTTTGTAGACCAATTAGTGTGAAATGCAATTTGCACTAATTCATCAGGGGCAAAGGGAGCGTGTGATTACCTTGACTTGTTAATTTAGCATTTTATAGTAAATTGCTCATATTGAGTATTATTCCCAGAAGTAATAATACTCCCTTGCCATAGGAAGACAATCTAGGCAATAACATCATGAACCTCCCCAAATCCTCAATTTATACTACATTTCAAAGATCATTGAAAACACAAGGACAGCTTGTATCCACATTACTCACAAGATTTCTCTTTTCCTAGTAAGACATTCTCTCTATAGTCATCTTGTAAATTAATATTCACATACCCTTGACCCCAAATGATCATGCTAGAATCCTCACCTAGACAGAACAATTGCAATTTGGATAGTTTTATACCACATGTGAATACAATCTTAATGTTCAAGCCCTGAGTGGATCCATGGAGTAGAAATGTTCAGAAGAAAGAGCAGTAACTTCAGGACATATGCATGTATTGCTAACACACATTATCTAGGCTTTTCCTGTAGAATAAAAAAACACCACCAGTTGATTTGCATTAAGCTGCTACACATTGTAGAAGAAACACTTTACTACTTCAGAGGAGTACTTGATAGGTACTACCTACTGGTAATAAAGACTGGAGCCTCAGTGTGATTCTACCATCCCATGGCTGAGTAGCCAAAAGAAAGGCACAATCCTGTTTTGCTTATTTATTGAGGGACAACTTTATACTAAGATGCCAGTAGGAGTAACATAGTCCCTAAACATTTCATAGAATTTTGTGAAGTCCACAAATGTGAAAATTTGAAAAAGTAACTTAGAACTATGTATTTTATAAACATGTGAGATACTATTATTGTCAATTTTAAGCAAATATACAGGTAAGATATTCACCAAATTAAACATTATACCAAAAAATATGTTTTCTATGTCAAATGATTAAAATTAAAATGGTAGAAAATTCCTGTTTTTGACAGGTATTTTGCCTTGGTTACTGATCTCACATATATGTTGGGCAGGCAAAATTGCAGAATGCCTACTGTTCATAGAGCTTCCTACTAACAGAAATAACTATATGCTATTAACATCACAGATGACTGGTCGGTGGACAATCATCTTACCCAAAGGTAGCCAATCTGTAGGCTAACTAGTAGGGACAATAGGGATAATTCCCTGCCCTCCCTCATTCTTCCCCCACATAACTTCAACCCTAGATATAGAGAATCAAATCAGATTATAGTGGGTACTGAAAAAAATATATACCAGAATGAGTACAGATAAAGTGAGCAACTACTCATGTTGCTGAAAGAAATTCTGATTCAGAGAAGTACAGAAGTAGTATGGAAGCTCGTATTGCTCTGAACTTTGGGCAAAGATCCAACTAGAAAACTACTTGAAGTTTAACTATTGTAGTTACCCCTTTTCCTGTGATGTCCACTTTAGCTATCACCTCAGAATTCCTATGCACTATGGCCACAGGATCATGTATATTGTCTTTTTATATTTCTGTAGTTTTCATGAATAAGTCCTTACTCACTTTTAATCAAAGATCTCAATGGTACCCTAACTCAAGAGAATCTAATACAGATAAATACACACAGAACAAATCCTAAACAGTTGTTCATATTTCAAATAACACAACACCATTTTGCTTTAGGAAAAGAAGCAATAAGTATAATCACTAATGTTTTTGATCATAGATGGTTATTTTCATTCTTCAACTTCATGACCTTTTGTTTTAGTTAGCTTTATCCCTGCTGTGACTAAAGGACCCCACCAACACAACTATAGTGGAAGAAGAGTTTATTTGAGGGCTCATGGTTTCAGAGGTCTTAGTCCATAGAAAGCCAACTCTATAGACACACTTGACACTGTGAGATTTAAGGACAGGTGTTTACATTTTCAGCCATGACTAGGCATCGAGAAAGCAAGGCAAGTCAGAGAACCCTGGGTGATTAGACAGAGCTGGAGAACCAAACCAAAGTCACAAGAAAAGTTTATAGAAAACAATCAAGCTTCATCTGTGTGTGCCCTGTTTCTGACACACATGGCCTTTACTCTACCCTAGGATGTTAATCATGACAAAAACTTTCTGTTGACTATTACAAAATTAAATTCCCCCCAAATAACTTGGCTTCTCCTTTCTAGTACAATTTAATGAAGCAAGATATTTAAGAAAATCATTCATTGAAATGGATCTTTGTTATTTAAACTATATGATATACTGTCTATGAAATCCATTGAAATATCTTTCTGTTACCTTTTCATAAGTCTCTTACTCCTTTATTTGACACCACGGCAATTTCAACACTTGAAGATGTATTTGAGGCTACATACTGTGTTTATAAAATATGGGTATTTTATGGAAATCAGTCTGGTTTCCCACCAAGTGCATGAAGCCGAGACTTTTTCGGATGAATGGATATTTTGAATTAGCTAATGGGAAAAGGTGCTGAGGTGATTTTTTTTTCTTTCTCAACAAGCTACATGTGGATCTATGTGAGACATAGAGTCAATTACTGGGAACTTCAGGTTTCAACCTTTTGAATGTAGATGAAGTGACCCTGCTACTCCACCCACCCAGCAGACTGTCTTATTCATCACTTTTCAGGCATGTTATGTTTAGTGTGACTTCAGATCCTCTCTATGGTTTTCTATTAGCTATTAAGACATTGAATTTTTCTTCAAAGGAAAGTCCCTCAGCTGTTTTCCCAGGCATCTCAACACATAAAATTAGGTGTTCTCTGAAATTAGATACCTTTAAGGAAATGTTGAGATGAGTATTCGTTTGGCTCAGAAAGTACTTCTTGTAGCCGTTTCTTTTCCTAGTAGAGGATTATGCCTGGCTCCTGACCTGAAAAAGACTTTGCAATTCAATCCAAATGGCTTTTAGTTTTTGCATATTCATATATGTTAAATGCATTATTATAGTAGCAAGTACTTTGCAGTAAAATAAACATTCAGAAATCTGTAGGCATACAAACTGTGAATACAAAAAAAAAACTTAACATAGATTGAACTAAGAAGAAGGCAATGACTTTAAAAGATTAACTGATTATAAATGAGTTTGGGAAAGTCAAAACCTTGTTCATCAGTTAAGCAATATAAATTCTTAGGAACAACCTCCCAAATCACATAGCTGAGAGTTATAAACACGTCAGAGTAGTAGTTCAAGCTATCAGTAATTTCTTTTCCTTAGAATTTCTTCCTATTCAAAAATGTCTTTAGCCTGACATAATAAAATGAAGGTTCATGCTATAAAAGTGGACAGAATAAACTGGCAACTATTTCAAAAAGTCAATAGATAATTGCCCTAAAAGTGATTCTCCTATGAAATTGTTATAAAGCTGCACTCTACTAGCAGGAGCTCTTAGTCCATTTGAAAGTAAATAAAGCATTTCTACATAGTGCTGATGGAAGTGTAAATTGGTGCAACTTTTCTGCCAGATGAAAGCCTTAAAATATAATAACATCTTGTCTCAGCAAAACTTCTAGGAATTTATCCTTAGGAAATAATCATAGATGACCCCAGTTTAAGCAGCTAGAATATTATTCACAGAGATTTTCTTTTAAATAATTTTTAAAAACTTGAAAAAAAACAAATATTGAATGGTAAGACATTATTTGCACCATTGTGCTTAAATCGCATAGAATTCCTTAGGGGCTGGAGAATAGTGATACAGAAAAATATGTGATTACATGGGAAGATGTGAATTCATTATATATGAGATGAGGAAATATCTCTAAAAACAGCACAGATCATATAAATTCATTATATGCAAGTAAGAATACACAAAAATATGTATAAATATAAGAAATAAGACTCTAAGGATATGCACCAAAATATTAATAGCAGCCATTTATAGCTGGTGATGTTTCATGATTGATTGATTGATTTTTCTTGTATTTTATAAATTTGCTACAATGAATGCATGTAGGCTTTCTGATAAAAGTTAAAATACTTAAAGTATAGTGAAAGTTAAGAAAAAAGTTAGAGACTTGGAAGGCAGGCTGCAAATTTTATGGCTTCTAAAATAAGTATCTCAAGATGAACAATGCTTTACTTTTTGCATCTTTCTCTCAATTATAAACATTTTAGCATTTTCATGAACCCCTCTAGAGGATACTTTAAAAATACACAACTCTCCTAATGTGGATTACATGATGTTCTAAAACCATGAGTCAAACTTATATTTGGCCATTCATGAGCTCAACTACTTCATGAGCTCAAATAGCTTAAGCCTGTAAGTAAAGTGAAGAATGTCAAAAGAAATTATATTTCTTACATTTTCTAAGTGTTAAGGCTTTCCAAGGGATTATATAGAAAATAGAGCTTAAAATTAAACTGTGGCAAAATTTAAGACTACTTGTAAGAACACCTTTTTCCTAATTTAATGAATACTAACATATGCCATTGAAATAAACAGGCTTTCAAAACATGCCCTATTATTCAGGTGATCATTTCCCCAACCTGAGAAATCATATTTCATTCTGGAATTTTTTTCAGTTATTCTCAAGGGAAACCCAGCATTGTTCTAGACACCTTTTGTGTTTTAGTCTGTGAAAATTGTTTTACAAAAGAGATTAGAACCAAATTCTGCACACTGTTATATATTTCAATCACAGGTCATATTTCCGACCATGAAGTCTAATCGAATCATAGTATTAGTAGTCAGGAATCCCAAAGATCCCCCAGATTTTTCTGAAATAATGAAGCTGAGTGAAGGCTAATGATAATGCCCTTAAAATCAGGGAACCAAAATTTTCATTAATCTCTACAATTCTATTTGTTAGCGTCACAATGTACACAATGGGAGTGGGTGAGAACTTTGGCAGTTTTTATGACCTCTGATCCCCACTACCACTTCACCTCCTCCCCCCATATAAATACTATTAGTTTCTTTGTTGAAAATAAGTGACTATGATGGAAGTAGGTGCAAAAAGAAAACAGTTTTAAGGAATTTGAGACTGTGGGCTTAGTGGCAACGGAAGCCATGCTCTCTTAACCTTGTGTACCCAAGGAGGGTGAGAGAATATGCAGTGAACTGTATTCCATCTTTGCCCACTGTAAGCTAGACAGTCCCTGCTTCTGTTCCAGAATTTAATATAATTTGGAAACAACTTCTTAATTCAATTACATTGCAATTTTTCTATGATTGATTTTTGGTATTCTCATATTCCTTTATTTCAAATATATTCTTTATTGCAAATATATTTTGACTCTGTTGTAGATTAAATATGGGAAATCTAACCACCATTTATAACATTATTTCTGTGGAAATATATTTGAAATTCCAAGTAATTTGACTTCCACTAATGAATTCTTAGAACCCAAACCATTCAGAAACAGAGGACTACACCCACGCCTTTTTATAACCAGCCATGGTTCTAGACACATTAACTACTCAATTACCCTTTTTGAATGGTATTGAATTAAATAGAATTTGCATGCTCCTTTAAAGTAATGTGACATCTCTGCAATTCTAGAGAAATTCATTTTTTTCCCTATCTTGTCATTCTAGTTTCCATGTAGTTTCCGACTTCTACTAATACATACCCAACAGTTCACTCAAAGTTTTCATCTTGTTTTAAAAGATGAAAGGGAGGGAAATAAACCAGAAATGAATGAAATATCTATTGCCAAAGGGAAGCAAGTCTGAGGAGTTAGTCTTTGAGGAAAAGTTGGGTGTTTAATTGCTGTGAGTAGAAACCAGGGCTGGTTAGAGATCTGGGGGCAGGGGTGGGGGAGACTGGGAGGGGGAAAGGGTTGCAAGCACAGTTTGGCAAGGGAAGAGGCATCTTTGTTACTTTTCTTGCTCTGCTTGTTACTGAATTTCCTCTTTTATTTCTTTCTCTCCTGATCCCTTCCCATTTCTCCTCTTTCCTTGCTTCTTTTCTGGTTTCTTCTTTTTTTCTTTTCTCCTTGGTTTTTCTCTTCCTTCGTCTTTTCTTGTTTGCCTTTAACCTCTCATTTCTTCCATTTCTTATCTTTAAAATGTCCTGCCCACATCTCTCGAAGACCCTCTTGTCTGCCTTGTACCCAGTCTGAAATACGGTTAAAGTGCATTTACCACTGTCAGTTTGGGATAAGGACATACAAAGCAAAACAAGACAGCTATTGACACAAAAACAATGCTATGAATAAGCTGTATAGTCAAAAACTAAAGAGATCCAAACGAAAATCTCTACCCAAGCTACCAGAACTGTATCTTTGCTATGATTCTTAATTTTTAAATTTGACCACAATATTTTTGGTACCAGGGATTGAATCCACTGGTACTTAACCACTAAGCCACATCCCCAGCAAACCTCCACCACTACCTTTTTGAGATAGGATCTTGCTAGTTGCTTATGGCCTCACTAATTTGCTGAGGCTGGCTTTGAACTTGAGACGGTACTCAGCCTCTATAGTCTCTGGGATTATAAATGTGCACCACCACTCCTGGATATTTGCATACTTTTTAATGCAGATTCAGTCTCTGACTTCTTCAATGTACCTACAGCCTCAAAGCCACTCTTGGAGTCCAGTTTTCACATGACTAGTTTTTGATTTAGTGACATACCTTTCACAAAAGCACTCTGAACTGAAAGATTATTTTTCAGAGTATACTTGCAATCACATTTTAATCCATGTTCAACTAGGGGTTCTGCAATGTATGTATAAAATTTTTTTTTCAATATTTTACCAGAAAATTATGTAATAACTACTTTTTGGTAAAAAAAAAAAATTCCAAAATTCAAGCAGCCAAGGTTCCTATTTATATTATCATGATTTAGTAATATATATCTTAGCTATCAGGAAAAGAAAAAATAATTAATGAATAAAATATTTTGGAATATTCTAAAAGTTACAAAATTCTTTCTCCATTCAGTTTTTCACTAATGATCTTTCAAAAAACTTATAATTATTGTGAATGGAATTTTTTGAATGGTGGAATTGGTGGGATTTTGTGTGTTACACACTATTAGAAATTTAATATTTCACAAGGGCTCAAATGATATGCAAATAAAGTCAATTTTTATAATGAGAGATGAGAGGTAGATGTTGTATGTTTCCTTCGATAATACTGTGGCCTTCCCAAAGCAACTGCTACTATAGAAGTAAGAGAGATCACCAATTTCCATCAGTCAACAGTGTTGCCAACTTTTATTTTTTTGTTTATTCTTAAGAAAAGCAGGGACTAGTTCAAAAACTGCTTCTGTATGTTGGACAGGTTTTCACGCTTCACGTCTCTTACAGCCACAGAGGACCTTGAGAAGTTGTCTAGTCCAACACTACTCAAAGTGGAGTTCACGGTTATCAACATCAGCATCAGCTGGGACTTCTTGGGAATGTAGCCCAGAACTTCAGAATCAATAATGCTGGAAGCAGGACCGTGATATGTGCTTAAATTCTGTAACTACTCAAGTTTGAGAACCACTGTTACATTTTACTCCCTGCCATGCCCCTACCTCTGGTAAGAAGTATCTTAAGAATTCTACACAATCTTTCTAGGGTAACCAATTTAAATATTTAATTCCAGATCAGATCAATCCTTTTGTTGTTCTGTGGTGATCATGAGGATAATTTACATTGTGCAATGTTTCTGGTACCTATTAAAGGAAGCTTTAAATTCTGTATTCATTTAATTTTTATTAATAGCAACCAAGATGATTTAATAATTAAAAATGTTTAAAATAACTCTTTTTGATAAAGAGTGCTATATAAGATTTTGTGAAGGATTCTAGTTAAAAATACTGAAGGAAGTATTTTAGCACAGATAGCTAAAAGTCACATAAAATTTTAATAGCCTAAATAAATAGCAAAACACTTTGATAATACTTTTGAAACATTTAAAATTTCAGTTTTATCTTTATAGAATTCTAGGCATGGGAAAACCTCTTTTTATGCAAAAATAACAAAACAAAAATATATGAAGATGGAAAATACAATAAAAAGTTGGCTGGCCACAGAACAGTGGTGGACTAAAATATTACAGATTCAGATTAAGGTTCTAAAATTGGGTGGAGGCAGAGTGGAATTAAGAAAGCTTCCAGGAAATAAATTTTTTTTTGCTAACTTCAAGCTCTCATAGTTGGTTTTAAAAATGTGTTTTCTTATTCCTCCCTTAACAGAAAGCCAAAAACATTCAGATAGCATTTGTGCCTTTGTAAAAGTCCTCTGCATCTTAGGTACCAGATACCCTGTACCTCTACTTGCCTCTAATTAGAGTTATTTTAGTACTCTAATTAGGTTCCCATTTGAGCTGCTTTAAGCTCTCTAGTTTCTGTTAAAGTAAAAACTGCTTCTAGTTTCCTACCGCCTTCTCTCTCTCTGTCTCTCTCTCTCTCTCTCTCTCTCTCTCTCTCTCTGTGTGTGTGTGTGTGTGTGTGTGTGTGTGTGTAGCAGATTTCAGAAATGTACCAGAGTTCATAGCAGATAGAACCTGATAAAAGTTGGCCCTTGAAAATTGGAGAGCTGGGAACTAGTGGGGAGAAACAAACGTTTGGTTTAACTGAAAAGAGGCTATAGAAAGGAGGTAGAGGTTCCTGCTTGAAAAACTGTCACACACCATAGGAGATTCTGAAAGAAGGCAATAAATGTTTATTGAGTATTACCCCAGGCCACTGTCTCTTCTTTCAAATGTCTTACTTTCTAGAGGGAGAAGAAAGTGAATTTCAGAAGACTACAGGAGAACATAACTTAAGGAGATACTTGATTTCAACTTGGTAGAGAAGATGATAAACTCCCAGGGCAAGTGACACTTTGGTTGGGATCTGAAAGGTGGTAGGAGGAGCCACCCAAGCAAAGATGATTGACAAGTAGGGGGAGGCAGGGTTCTGTTCCAAGTGCAAGAACCAGCATGGGAAGAGGATGGAGGAAAGACATGAGACCTGAAAATTGATATTAAAGAGCTTGGATTCTATCATAAGGGCATTCTGAAGCAGCAATGACCTTTTGAATTGGCAGTGGAGGGCAGGAGGGTGACTCAAATGGTTTGTTTGTTTGAAAAGTAACCCTGGGTTCATTCTGTTAAAAATGGATGGAACCTTGAAGAGCAAAGCTCAGGGACTAGTTAGAGAGCTATTACTATGGTATAGGCATAAAGTGACAAGAATAAGAATAAGATAAATTAGGTAAAAGAAAAGTATCTGCAGGGAAAGGCCTGTCTAAGGACCTGCTACAGACCCGGCTCATTCTCTACCCTCCAGCCTCAGCATCCCTAACACATCAGTGGGAGCATGCTCGCTTACATGGTTGAGGATCATGAAAGCTCCTGGTACTCCAGCACTCTTTGATCCTCTGAAACCCAAAGAAAAGGGCTTAAATGCTTTACACTTTTTTTTTTTTCCCCAGCACTTGGGATTGAACCCAGGGCCTCATGCATTCTCCCACTGACAAGCACTCTACCATTGAGCTACATACTCACCCCTCTATAAACATTTTGAATGATCACACATGGACACTCAACATGAGTAAGCACCTCCAACACGTTGTTATTTTACCCCCAGAGTAAGAAGAGAAAACCAGTTAGAAATTATGCAAATTTGAATCTCAGATGTCCCATCTTCATGTTGGGTGGCCTTGAGGAATTCACTTAAACTCTTTGGACCTCAGTTTCTTGATGTGAAACTGAGGATGATAATAATAATAGTATCTATATCTTACCTTGTAGAAATTACTGGTTAATCATAAATTGCTTAGAATAGTGCTCAATATAGAGTAAGCAATAAATATGAAATATTTTATTATCCTCATGGCAATTAAAAGCAATACTTGGAGGCTGAGTTATAGCTCTAAAGTCACACATTAAATAAATAACCAGAGTAGGACATGAGTCTACATTATCTCTAAAACCCAGTCTAGTTTGGGTTTAGCTTATGGGCTTGGACAAGGAGTGGACCTACTCCTTACAGAGAAGGCTTTGATAAAGTAGTTAAAAACATGGTGTCTTTAGGTCAGACCTTGAAGCCTGCCATTGTATAGCTTTGGACAAATTGTACAACCCTCCTCAGCCTCTGTATCCTCATCTGTAAGATGGGGTAATAACTGTAACTACCTCACTGGGCTATTATGAGGCTAAAGAAGATCCTTTATGAAAAAGAACATGTTCTGCTGTAGTTATTACTGAACAAATGCTATTACACTGACTCTCTGTTTTATTAAAAGGGGATGTGAAAGTAGGAAGACTAGCTGCAAGTTGCCCAGGTAACTCAGACTGTAAGTCTGTTTCCACAGGACATCAAGAGAGGAGCTTCATATTCTCACCGATCATGGTTCCTTCTAAGCAAAGATGCCAACCGTCAAGCAAGCCCAGTGGGATCGTATGAAAGAGTCACTTCACTGATGGATTCCATGGGAGAAGTAATAGGTCAACTGAAACCAGAAAGTCCTTCTGTCCCTCTACATGAGACTGCCTATATTCACTGACTTCACTTTATCTTCTTCCTTTTTTTTTTTAAAAGAGTAGCTAACATCAAAACTTTTTAATCCTCATTTGAATAGACTCTTCCTCTAAAACACTGCCCCTTCAACAGCTCTTCATTTCACCTAAATTTTGTTTTGAATTGTACCAATCACAGCCAAACTAAATTTTACTAAAAAGTTCTAAAAGAAAAAAAAACTTTTCAGCCTTCTTCGGTGTGACACATGATTTTATTTATCTATTTATCTATTTATTTATTTATTTATTTATTTTTGAAATTTGAATTGGTCATGAACAAGATCTTACACCAGGTTCTATCAGGAATACTATGGTTCATTTCCTCTCTTGATATTGTGAGCATCACCCTGTGTCCTTGCTACATGAAACACCTGTGAATTTAGTTAACCCCTCAGTCTACTTACAAATAATGTTTCTGGCCTTCAATGTTACACCCTCCCTGAAAAGACATATCTTCAGATCTTTACAAGACTGTTCCAGAGAAGACAGAAATCAAAAACCTTCAAAAGCACACCACACATATCTCTATATTTGTTAATTATTATTAATGTGTAATGGACTTAGTGGGTATCCATCCATATGGATGAGGTAGATCTTTCCTTTTATTAGAATTTCATGTCACAAAATGTTTGCAACAGGAATATTTATTTGAGGGCATGATTGCATTTATTAGAACATCTTGTTTGGAATATATGTTCAGTAAATATTTGTTGGTGATTATAATTACAATTCACGACAACTATGACCTTTTTATAGTTCCTCTTTAGGATTATATTTCAAAAGTACCCTTCACCACACTGACAATATAAAAGCCATTTTTGGCCATTTTTTTCTGTTTTGTTAATCAAGGAATTTCACCATCGATGTTACTTTGCTGGAGCTGGGTGATATTTCTTTAGGTTCTCCATTTGATAGCAAATGTTCTTCCAGACTCATGTAGTATTCATTCTGATTTTATTAATTTTCTTGTAGTGTTGCAGAGTTGAAGATACTATTTACATGAGCAACCCAATAAATGAGAGGCGGACACATTTGTTTGCAAGAAAGCTTGCCAAGTGTAAAATGATTACAAAATGTTTTTCATTTCTTAACTTCTCTGCATCAAATGTAACTTGTTTAAAGAAGGCAACTTTTGAATTTATAGAGAAGACTGCAGATATTTAAGTTACTGTATTCAGAAGCTTTAAAAATTATGTCCAACAGATAATGCACTATGGAAATATTCTTCTAACGCAGAAGAACATCAGCAAGAAGTTTGTGTTTATGATAAAATTAGAAAATTCCTTATGTTGAAAGTAATTTTCGTTTTTACTCTAGTCAATGTCTTCTTGCCCAAGAGAGCTATTTTTTTTTTAAATGAAACTTGCAAATCTAAAATGAGTTTTGCAGTGTCTCTGGAGAAATTACTTGGATGTTTCTTTCCCATTAATTTGATAATTTGCAGGATACTAATAAAGAAAATTTACTCCAGAACTGAGGTAGTCATGTCCCAGAAACCTATTTATGCTCATCTTTTGTAATCATCAGAAATATGTGTCTGAAGAAATTTAGGGTGCCTTAGGAATGTCAGACCTCATATCCAGACCCATGTTGATAAACCAGAAACTCTGTTATCTATTAAGAGCTGTCACTTGAAAAATATTCAAGTTGTCTTGAAAACTGAAATGAGGTCAGTAGTTGCATTTAAACGTTTACCAGTCTTCCCAACTAATTTAAAGTATGAATGGTAAAATAAATTGAAAATTTACAGACTATTATATTTCAGATAAGGATCTGAGTCATTTAATAGAAACACATCATCAGAAGTCTGTTCACCTGCTCTGGGTCTCATGTGATGGAGGCAATCCCAGGCACCTAGGCACAGGCTGCAAATACCTAGTGCAAAGGCAGGCAGCTCCTGCTATGTGACCCAACAGTGGACAAACTGCAGCCTTCAAAGTTTACTGGGTACCTCATCAAAATATGGACTTCATTAACAGTGTCCCCTTTTATTTCTTCTCTTAAAAAAGTATTTTTTTTTTCAAGTAATTTGGACCCCCCCCTTTTTTGGTGGGGAGAGAGAGAACAGGGGTATGGAACCAGGGGTACTTAAGTACAGAGCCACATCCTCAGCCCTTTTTTATATTTTTATTTAGAGCCAGGGTCTTGCTGAGTTGCAAAGTGCCTCACTAAGTTGCTGAGGCTGGCCTTGAACTCATGATCCTCCTGCCTCAGCCTCCTGAGTTGCTAGGATTATAGGTATGTATCATAGCACCCAGTGACCTCTTAAAGAAGTTTAAGAAATGCAATTTTAATAATACTCTTTGGGTAGGTTAGCCACTCAAGGGTAGAGGGCTTACCTAGTGTGTACAAGGTCTTGGGTTCAATTCCCAATAAGATAAACCAAATAAAATAAATAACAATTATTAATGTAACCATAACTTAATGTGCATAAAGGGCATACAATGTCCTTGGCACTATACAAACTAAGTGCTTTATTTGCAGTAAGTCTAAATGCTCACCTTAATTCATTTTAGCTATTATTCCCATTTTATAGATGAAACAATTATAGTTAGGAAGTTACAAATAACTTGCTCCAGATTACCTAGCTGGTAATTAACAGAGCCAGAAGTTGAACTACTTCACATAACTCTAGATTATTTGGAAACATGATGCTCAGAGAAGACTTGTTGAGGATTTGGAATTTGAATTCCACTCTATCATTAAAATCTTCATGAAAATGGGGTAGTCTTTTTGTTTTATTATTATCTTCACTGATAACTGAAAGAAAATGCTCGAAAGTGCGTTGTTGATAGTACAGCTGTTGATTTTGTTGTTACCATTGTTATATTGGTCTGTCTGTATTTTCTTTGCTTCCCTGAAGCACTAAAATGAGAGACATGTAATTGCCTGAGAAAGTAAGTCCTTGGATATGGGAAAACTGTAGAATCAATTTCAGGGGCAGGCAGTTTGTTTGATTTTTCACAATCTAGAGACCACTCATCAAACTGCAAAAGGAAGCCCTTTCTAGATTTACACAAGGGTGAGAGGGTGACTGACTGCACTTGCTCCAGTTGGATCTCCCAGGACAGGAGATGTAGGTTTTGTTGCTTTAAAAAAAAAAAAAAAAAAAAAAGTTGTCTCCAAAGGTTCTTTCAGTAACACAAAAGCATAGCTGTCACTGGCCTCAGGACAGGCAAGCAAGACCCAGAGATTCTCTTTTTCCAGCTGAGTTCATCTCCAGATAAAGAATTACTCCACTGGGAGCAGGAAGGTGGCACTTGGACAGCCCTGACCTGCCGAATAGGGAGGCTTCTCCTAGCCTCTGTGGTGCTTGAATGAGGCTAATCCAACTGAGGTGCTCTAAGTGCAAAATAGAGGTTACAAAGAATCTACATGAAAAAAAGGAAAAAAAAAAAAAAACAGAACTTAATGTGATGCAAGAGTTTCTATAACGCACCATCTGTGGTTTACTAGCATTTACACTGCTTAACTATGATATGATTAGGTTCCCTGGGACCTAAAAGAGGAATTCATTTCACTACCTATATAGAAAATAATAAGCATGGATAACAGTGTAGGCTTCCATGTGTCAGGCACTGGGCAAAGCATGCTTCATTCATTATCTCATTTAATCTTGCTGTATAAAAAGTTACATTATTAACTCCTTTCATAGACAACTAACTGAGCCTCCGGGGATTTAAGTGCTTACGATTTCACAGCTGAAGCCTGGCTATGTAAAAGGGTCTGTTTGATTTCAAAGAGCACACTGAAACTAACTTATTTCCAGGGCTTCCAATGAATCATTTGTGGATAAGCACTAAATTGCATCATATATTAAAAATTACACAAAATGGTTTTTAAAAATCCCTCTAAATTTCTGAGGTGGTAAAAGCCTAACATTTTCAGATAAAAGTTCTTCTGAGGCATTTGACCTTAACTGGTTTCTAGAAAATGCAGTGAAGCTGCAAAGAAGATGAAGTGTTTTCTTCTGGTACCGAATGCAACAACTTAGGTCAAATTGTACCCACAGGTACGTAAAATCCAACTCCATTTGATTTATTGTTAATTCACTGATGCCCATAGCTGAACCTGTTAGAAGAAAATATTAACTCCCAAATATTTAAAGATAGACTGTTGAGTTGTAAAATACGTTTTATCTTTTGTGGTATTTCTGAAGCTATTTACATTTGTTTGCCAGCGAGGTTTTTTGTTTGTTTGTTTTTGTTTTTTCAAGTTTGGAAAATTTGCAAATCCCTGGTTATTTGAATACTTACTAAATTTTAGGAGAGTGATTAAGAAGATAGTCAACACATCTTGGTAGACAAATACCTGAGACGTAAATCCCAGAGTCGTACTTGAACTCTAACCTCAGCAATAAGCTTCTTCTAAAAAATGGATATTGTTTGAGAGCTGAGAGTCAAGAATCGCCCTTCTGTTCATCAGTTTTATGTGTGTAAAATAGTGACATTAAATTGACAGTAGTTCATGAAGCAGAAAAGAAAAACAAGAGGAAAATAAGCCACTACAAACCCAGTAACAGCTCAAAACAGTCCAGAAATTGTTAACTAGGTCAAAGAATTATGTTCTCTGTTTCTTTCTTCTGGGGATATATAAAACAGTTCAAAAATGTCATTTCATTTATCTGTACATTCTTTCCCTAGAGGGATGGAGCTTGGTAATGATTCCCATTGAGCAGAGATAAAACTAACTAGTTTGCAACAGCCACTCAAAGCACTCAAAATCTCCTTCAAGGGAGCAAGTGGGAAACTGAGTGAATGCTGAGCTATTTAGGAGGTTTTCAAGGAAGAGAATCTAGGAATCACTGGAATTCCAAGAAAATAATTTTGAGACCATATATTTTTAAAAAATGGTCAAAAACTTGACATGGCGCATGTTACTAAAAAGAAATGGCAAGGATCATACTCCAGCTAGCATGAATACCATTACTGAAATTAACTGTCTTGGGAAATGTCCTGATTTAGACAAAACTGAAGCAAATCAACAGTGCAGAACTTCTGCCAGTGAGTAAACAGAAGAAATTTAAGCTCAAATTGTAAATAATTTGTCAGGACGGTCTCTAATTTAAAATATGTCAAACTAAGCACAGATGAAACACTTTAACAAAATATTTAAGAATTTCAGCTTATTTAAACATAAGACAGTCAGGCTGTCCCCTCAGTCAAGATTTTTATGAAGGAAAACTTTTAATGAAAGGAAACTTCGCATCCTATCATCTGGTGTCCTTGTTACCTTTCATGGGAATTTTCCTGTTTCTCCATCCTACATTCAAATGCCCAATTTTATTAACTCCCCTCAGGAATCCAGCTTTTCTTTATTTGATCCTCTTTAGCACTTCTGTAGTATTGATCATCTTTAACACATACTAATTTTAATTCTTAGCTATTATGACCTAATCTTAAAAATCTACCTATTTTCAAAAATTTGCAATACAATGATATCAGCTGGGTCCCAACCCAACTAATGAGTGGTCACTATGCTAAAGGTGTTATGTGCTCCACCTTATTGAGACCCTTACAGTAACCTTTTAAAGTGGACATATTTAAGAAAAAGGACTGGCAGGTAAAAAGACACATGACAGGATACCATCTGGTACATGATTGAGGCTGGATCAGTTATGCTGGAGGAACAGAGGGGTCAGGCCATGGAGACCCTGAATAACCTGGCTAGAGCATCTAGACTTTATTCTGAATGGGATAAGGACATATTGATGGGTGGATAAGTAACAGACAAAAATTGAGGAGAGGCAAGTTTACAGGAGTGATAAAACTCAGAGTGGAAGCAGGTTATCCTCAACTTCCCATCATCTGTTGCACTAACCTTGAAGCTGGACCTGGCCTGGCCTTCTCATCACCCTGGTCCTTTAAGTTCTTACTCCTACTGTGAGTTGCTGCTTTCTTGCTCTCTCTCTCTCTCTCTCTCTCTCTCTCAACTACTTTAACATGTCACCAGTTTATTCTGTGTAGGATCTGTTATGCATACACTGAGGGCCAAGTATGTAGTCAGAGGAGTGAAACAAACACAGATCAGTAAGACACAGCTCCTGCCATTCCAATAAAAATGTCGGCATATTCATTCCTTATCTTACAAGCAGACAATGGTGAGTCTTTTTACTTTTCTCTCTTGAATGCTAAATTATTTTTACCCACATATGACTCTCAATTAACTTTTAAAACATTTGTGATGTCTAGGTCATGAGAAAGATCTCTTAGAAAACTTAAATGCACATAAACATAGGCTTTATATACATAAAAAAAGAGCAGTAGTCAGGTGTATGGTTGGTGCTCTGAAGTTGAACAAATAGAATTTGCATCCTGGCCATACCTGCAGGCCACAAGGGAGAGGAGGAAGCTATCCTCTTGGGAGGCAAAGGGACCTCTCTACACCCACTAAATTATATCCCACAGGCAGACATCTACCAGCTGACCCTCACCACATAGATCACCAGCTCCTTCCACCTGGGGCTGCAGATTTCATGTAGGAAGCTTTCCTGGCTGTCAGATAAATCCAGGAGTTTATTTTATGTACTAAGCTCAGAAGATGATTAACTACCCACTCATTTTTATACAATATCCCAAGCCTCATACAGAATAAAAAAGCCACATCATAAGTTGGCAACTGCTGCTTAAAGTTTTCTATAAAAGGTCTCAAAAAGGAATTTTGAATGTATTAATATTTAAAACTAGAGTGTCTTGAATTCCAAGGCACTAGTAATAATATCATTATCACAATTCATTTTTATTCAACTTTAGAGAGAAAAAAAACATTCCTTGTATGACCTAGGAAATTTTCACTCTATAAAGTAATAAAACCACATATTCGACAGCTTTAAGAGTATAAATATAATTTTCATTCAATTCATCGTAATTATTTCTCTTCTTTGTTCAACCATCAAAGTAATATTTCACACATTAGCTCTCAAAATCTCTGCACATACTTCACCAAGGGGACATTTGAATAATATTCCCCAAGATACTCTGTTTTATATTTTCTTGTATGTATTTAAAATTAGATAATCTCAAAAGTTCATTGAAAACAGATAATCCATCCCTGTGGAAGGCAGACTGTGAGGACTCTGTGAGTATTATTGGTTAGAATTTTCATGGATCCTCTTATGATTGGTCTCACCTGTACCTAACATGAAGGGAAAATCCAATTATAGCAAATTTGGGAGAAAAAGTAAGTAAAGTGTGATATGAACTGCCTAAAAAACCCTGAAGACACACATTAGCTGAAGACAAATGAGTTATCCAAACAGGACCTACTTATCTCTACACATAATTTCATCACTGATCCCACATGACTAAAATATTCATCCTTATCAAATTATGTAGCTTTTTTCAAATCTCTGTGTTTAACTACTTCAATATTTAATCTATTCTAACCTCACATATTCATGCAAAATTTCTTTGACAGTAGGCATAGCATTAAAATTGACCCCAAACTGAACATGATTTTTGCTATTTACTGGCTATGTGATCTCAGGCAAATTACTTAGATAATCTAAGCTATAATTTCCCACAGGATTGCTGTTAGAATTAAATGAGATGTTTGGTGCCCAGGCTGGGTTCAATATATAGGAAGAACTTGATAATTTTGGCCCTTTTTTACTACTCAAGTTCCATATTGTTGATCAAGATGTCCCACCCTCCCATGAAGATATGTTAATTTTCTTAAAGTATATTCAATCATTTGTAACCCTTAAAATCAACTTGTCCAAAGCACAATTTATTTTATTAGAACAATGACACTTACTTAATTGCCTCTCATATATACATAATAACCAATCAACTCTCACACACATCATTGTGATATCCATGCACTTGCAATACCAAAGCCAAGGCCCTTACATTTTAGGACACATTACAGTTGTGACTTGTCCCACTAACGATAACTGTTTCTTCATTCATCTCTAGTTAAGAAACCTAAAGAAATTAATCACTCATTTTCTCTGATTAAAAAAAAAATTATTTGATCTGGATACTATTTTGAAAGAACATATCAGAATGCTAAGAGCTGAATATTCATTTCTTCTAATTACTTTGAATAGTACTACACAGACTCCCAGTAAAAACTTTGTCCTATGCTGTAATACAGTTTAAAAACCATATCTCAGCCAAGGCAATATTTGCTTGTTCAATTTTTCTTTTAATTACAGTTGTTTCAGAAAAATTGCATGAGTGGAAGCCAATGTAAGGCCACAGATGTGAGACCAATGAGGACATATAATCTGAATTACAGAATGTGATGAGAGCATGTTGGCTGCTCTTATGGTAAGAACTTAAATGGCCATTGCTGACTCAGACAATGTGAGGCTTATAAAAATTCTGCAAATTCCACAAATTCAGTCCCCACAAGAAAAGTCAACAGGCGTTTCACCTTTTACTTCTACAAATTATTTTTGGGGGTGGGGTGAATGCTTGCTCCCTTTATGATGAATGTTCACATTTTTTCTCAGTTGTCAGTACACGAACAAGCTCCCTAAGTAATACACTAGGAAGATGGAAACTAAGGGAAGAGAGTTTAGTATTGTAATTCAAACAGCTTGCAAAAGAGTTGATCTGATGTATATTTAATCATCCACATAATTGTTACTGTACTGCTTGGTAATTAAGTGTGAATGATAAGTGGTTCATGTAAATGAGCATATTGCAACTATTACCAATAGAGAACATTTTGCAAGACCTTACAATTTACAAATTGCGTTCACATACATTATCCCATTTAACTAATTTTACCTTTCTCTTTTTTGACAAATTTAGCATTTCAAGGAGAGCTGAAGGGAAAGCAGAGAGAGTACTGTCATATTTGCAAAGGGATGCTGAGATTCTCAGGATACCTGAGAGAAGTGCGTAGTTTAAGAAATACCAAGGGAGATTTGAGAGCTTTGCTGACCTAGAGGAAACTCTTGGCTCCACACTGACTTTGCTCTGTGACCTTGCATACCATTCTTAAATATTCTGAGTAAAAGTTTTCTCATCTGTAAAAGAAGTGTCAAAACCAGCCTGCTCTGGATCAAGAAAGACTAGATCTCCCTGTATTTCCCATTTATGTCCCTCCCTGACTTGTGTGAGGATTGAATATATGTGACAGGCCTACGCATCAACTAAGTCAAAATCAGGAAGTATTTGTTTCTTTGCCATTCCATCTCAGTCTTTAACATGCAGGAAAGAGCACTCTTTCTCATATTTTCTTCTTGGGTCTGGTATATGTCCTTGAGAAACCAGGATATAAACAAGAAGCATAATGAGGTCTAGTTTTACTTGATTAAATAGAAACTAGCCTTTACTCTCCCTAGTGATATTCATCCACCAAAATAAAGTGAAATAGAATGAAATAAACTAGATAGGAAGATAGAGATTGTAAGAAGCAGATCTGTGTCATATTTTTTTACTGATCCAGAAAGATACTTAATTTATTAAAACCAGAGTTCAGGAAATTCTCCTTCTTATAGGGCAATCTGAGACAAGGACTAAGGTCATGGCCACTTCCCCCAAACATTACTTAGGTTTAGATTTTGCCCAGTGTTCTACAAATTAGGATTTAATCCAGGTCATCAGTTAAATAGAAGAATGTTCTATATCACTCAAGAACAAATCATACACAACACACATGCACATACACACATCACAAATCACTTAATGGGAAATGTTTGCCTTTAAATATCTTACTTTATCAATGTGGAATAATGATATAAGACATGTCACAAAATTATGATAAAACTGAACTGAAATAATAAAACATTGCAATTACCAACTGCTAAAGAAATTCTGCTACATAATATCACCCATAAATTAAACTTCACCATATGGCAATCAGATTAGTTGCATACTATCAAACTTCGCAATATGTCCCATCAACAAGTATAAATTTTACAGTGGGACCATAATTGTGTGCCCTATTATTTGGGGACTGAGAATAGTCTATTGGTGAAGGTCAATTGAGTCTATAACCAAGTAGAAGCATGTATACATACACATATGCACATCCATCTCTACTTTGCCTACCTATGTCTGAATATGTCTACATGGTTATAATTTTCATACAGTGCTTCAGATGAGTTCAGAGCCAGCTGTTTCTATTATCCTTCCTCATAAAACCCCTGCCTCATTTGGCATGAAACTTTATACCTCATCTCAGAGCGTACATTAATCACAGTGATAGTCTCCATGAAATGATCATTAGAACTTCTGGGTCATCCTGCCAATAAGGTGACTGCTTCTAGAGATATTTGTCATAGCTCAATTTTCCTTAGAAGTCTCATCAAAATTTAACTTGGATACTATTATGAAATAATATTTAATGGAAGTTTTGTAATTTTCATAGATGCCGATGACTAAAATATGACATAGAAAGGTAAGGGAATAGTTACAGCTATACAGAATACAGAAGGATAGGCTTTCAAACTTTTGCTATTGCAAAGAGATGTAGGAGAGATCAGGAAGAAAACCAACAGGCATGATGCCTACCAGGCCCTCCTGTCTATGATGCATTTAAATTTGAAGGGAAACATGTGTTTGTGCCATGAACACATGTTTTTATCCTCCTTGTCAAATGACACAGTTGTAAAATGACATAAAGAATAAGAGCCAGGTAGAAGAAGGAGCAAATAGATAGATAGATAGATAAACTTTGGTTGAATGAACATAAATTTTGCAGTGCTGCAGATCTCTGAAACTTTTGGTGAGGTAGTCATTCAATGTGATTCATGTGAATCTAAAGTGCAGGTCTTTAGATCCCAAACTCCTACACCTTTCCCAAAGAGAGCTGGAGCACACTTCCCTACCTGCTCTATACACAGGTCACATAACTGTCTATGATCCCCCTCTAGTTGCCAGAGATAATTCAGAATTCAGTACATAATGTGAGATGTTGAATGAAATAAAGGAGTAGTTACACGAGAACAAGCTAACTCAGCAATAACAGGCATAAGAGAATAAAACCTTATTCAGCAAATATCTTTTGAGACACATCACAGTGAGGAATATAAAGAAGGGAGGAGATAAACCCTGTTCTCTAGATGCTTACAGTAAAGATTGGGCAATCATACTTAGAAGTAAATAATCACAAACCCAGGCAATCTATGATAACCATTCTTATAAGAATTACAAGGGATGGTTAACAGTTGAAAAGAGGGACCAGCCATTTTCAGTTGAAGTATTTAAAGAAAGCTTCATAGAAGAAGTACCTTTTGAGTCGGTCACATGGGAAAAGGAGCAAACCCTGTCCATTCTCCTTTCTGGCACACATATTGACCATCCCAATTGACTCTCTGCTTCTTCTGGCCTGAGACCTTCCACACAGGCCATAAGCAGCTGTACTTTCTGTTCTCCCCTCAATCACACATAACCCATCATTCCTCAGGGAAGCTTTCTATGACTATCAGACTGAAGGTAGTCACCCTTCTATGATAGCAAGTTGCACCTGCTTTTCCCTGAACCAACCATGATTTGCAATTTTTAAGCTTAAAAACTGCCTCTCCTCTGAACTGCAAGTTCCATGAGGAGGAAAATTATAAATTCCCCCCTTGTAAATTCACATTTGCTTTCTGTAACATCCTTAGCTCTAGTTCAAGGCACACACAGGAGGAACTCAATGCCAGCTGGTCGGGTGTCTAAGATGTAGAGAGAGTTGTGTGACTTCAGCCAAGTTCAAGGAGCCATACTTTGGAACCTGAACTCTTACTCATCCTTCCATGAAGTCCTTCTGAGTTCTTCCAATCAGGACATATCAGTCCTCCCAAGTACTTTCTGCCTCTACAGTGGAATGACTTATGTTTACTTGTACCACAATAAATTACGTAAGGGCAGAAAAACTTCTAATTCATGTTTACATCCTCCACAGTCCAGAGTGGAATGTTCTTAGTAGGTACTCATTTAAAAAGTAAAACAGTGTGTATTCAATAGACTATGCTCATAGACATGAAGATATTTGAGCAGGTAAAAGCTGTGTTCCTAGGGGTGCTTTGGGGAAATTACTCCAATAGGAGTTTACAGAAGAGATTAGGATTGTAAAACATTGGTGTTGGTTAGGAAGCTATTTCTCTCATCTCTAAACCCATTCTTCTGTTCACTGTTTCCTGATGCTGACCCTGTGGTTCAGTCAGGAAACTACACTTCTACTTTGCTAGACACAAGTCTGTTTATCTCTTCCAGGGAGAACCCTGGGGGAGGTGAGGGGGCAGGACTAGGGAGAGAAGAGACTCACTCCTTCCTGCTTGCCTGTCTTTTCTGACTGCTAAGTCCTAACAAAAGCACTTCTACCTGGGCAGCAGCGGTTAGTTCCATTCATGAGTTTTAGTTAAGGCCCACAACTAGCCCATCAGAGCCTCAGCACCAGCAGCAGCCAGTGCTCCTCCCTAGAGGTCTCATTCACAGAAGCCACTTGGCACCTCTTCTCCGAAGACTGAATCTCAGCTCTGTGAGTCCCTCCTTTGAGCTTCTCAGTTATAAAACCCCACCTCTTGCCTTCAAGTTACTCAGTCTGTTTTTTCACAGGTATTAACTTTATGTTACATCAATATCCTTTTTTTCAACCCCCCCCAACCTATATGAACAATTTTTATATTAAATTATCTCTCTTAAAATAACTTGCATGGTTTAGTTTCCTGGTTACATGCTGACGGGTAGGAGACTAGTTAGAAGGCCAATGAAATAGTTCAAAAACATGGAAATAAGCCCCTGGAATCAGAAGTAAGAACAGAAAGAAATTAATAATAATAACATCAGGTAGAACCTACTGAACACTATGTTCATATGCACTGCATGACAGGGTAATTAGGGTTTGTTTTTGTTTTTGTTTTGCAGTACTGGTGATGGACTCCAGGGCCTATACATGCTAGGCAAATGCTCTACCATTGAGCTACATCCCCATCCTTTTTTTATTTTATGCTGAGACAGGATCTCACGAAGTTGCCCAGGCTGGCCTTAAACTTGTAATTCTCCTGACTCAGACTCCCAAGTTGCCGGGATGACAGGTGTGTACTCACCAGCTGATATATTCAATTTAATCACTGTAACATCTCTGTGGAATAGGTAATATCAACAGGCCCAGTGACATACAAAGAAACTGAAGCACAAAAAGTGACTAGCACAGGAGCACCATAGAGTAAACGGCAAAGTGGAGTCATAGGCTGCTTCTGTCTAAGCAAAGAGTTGACACTAGAAAGCCAGCTGCACACTGTCCTCTTACCTAACTACCCAGCCACCACAATCGTTCACTGAAATAGCAGAAATCCATAACAGGCAGTGTAATAAAGTAAAAAAAAATGGTACAGAAATACAAAAAAGAATTTTTTTTTTCAATAAAGGAGATGCAGAAAAACTCCGTGGGTAAGTTAGCATATAAATATTTAACATACCCTAGGTTCTTGAATTCCCAGTTGTTCATTGTTTTCATTTTCTTATTTGTACTTTGAATTGCTTTTCTTTCATTTAAAAAGCAAATAAACTAAAAGGTGCAGTTGAACAGATACAATCTATAATTTCTTTTTTATTTACCAAATGTTGAATTTTGACAACTAAAAACCTAGTGGAACAAAGTAAGACAAAATGGACTTTTTTTGTTGTATCTCTAATTCCCTGGGGGCTAAAATAATATGATATTAACACTGCCAGTTTAAGTTCTTAAATTTATTTAGAGTACAGCAAAAGTATAGGACAAGTATAGCAAAAATCTATAAAAGATGAACAAACATAAATATATATATGTACATATATATTTAATATCTTTAATATTTAATATCTTTCAGTCCCATGGGTATCTATGTATTTAAATAAAAGGTAAGTATACCTGGAGACTACAGGCTCAAAAATTAAACACAAGCTTTGGGAAAATGTCAGATGCAAGTGAAGAAATGTACCCATATGCTAAAAAGAATGTCACAAGTTGCAAGTTGCACTCTCTTCCATCTACTGTTATCAGAAAGATGGAAAAGAAAGTCAATGAGATAGAATGCTTGGTAGCACACACCTGGAGCAGATCATCCCTGAATCAGATCTTGATACTGTCAATTACTGCATTACCTTGGAAAAGTTATTTAACCTCCAGTCTCAGCTTCTTTTTCTATGAAATGAGGATACTACTACCTCCCTACATTGCAAAGCTGAGCACATCTGAAATGTGCTAAGCATTCAAAAAATGTTAGCCCCATTTCACATGAAAACATGATTATTTACAAATATACATATATGTCTAATATGGATTTGGCTAATGAGAATTATAATGGTACTGGTGATACACATGAAATCATGGATATTACTAGTAGCTATCAGATTCTTAGAGGAAACTGCAAGCTTGTTTTTACATTTTTCTACTTTACAGAAGAAGCAAGTGATATTCAGAATCAAGGAGAAACTGTCTTCTTTCCATTTCTGCACTTCTGCATGGAAAAGGTAGCTGGCGGAGAGTGGAAATGCAGGCAGAAGAGCCCAGAACTGTGAGCCAAAAGACTGCAAGACCTCAAACAAGTCCCTTTTGACATTTCTCAGCTGGAGTTTCTTCATTGGGAAAGTGGAGATTCTGTCAACTTTCTTAGAGGACTTTGAAGGGATTCAGTAAAATAACATAACACTCAGCAATATATAAAAATGAAGTTTGCAAAATACTCTGTAAGCTCTTTTTGTAATTTCTGCTGATAATGTCTTCCAGGATATCAGTGGGTCATTCATCCTGTCTCCCCAGAGAAAAAGGATGGAATTAATCCTTTTGCACTAGATGTCATACACAGAAAGTAAAGCACACACATCCTTCCCCAACTGTTCAATTCATGAATGCAGACATTGGAAATATAATCCTAAGTGACGGGAAGCCTTTTAGCAACTTTCAAAGAAAAAAAAAAACCCTTTCAGCATGGGTATGTTTATTTATTCTGCCCACCATCTTGCTTTCACATGTCATCTATGAGAAATCCAGGAGAGCAAGTAAGAACACATTGGGTAAGAGCCCAACTTATGTGAGACATTGGGGTGGGGAATCTGCGTTGCAATTTCAGACAGGTAATTCTCAAGCCTAAAATTCACTCTTGGATTCTGAGGATAGGCAACGTGCCACTATCTTCTGATGAAAATGAAATGTCAAAAAGAAGCCAAAAATATAAATGAAGTAGAAAATATGGGTACAAGTGGCATACTGTCTCTGCAGTGTAGCCTCTGAGTCTATCCAATGCAGCACAGTGAAAAGAGCTTCAACAAACTCAGGCTCAACTCAGCCAAACATGGTTTCAATCTAGGTTCTGTTACTTTTGGGGGCCTTCAGTAAGTCAGTAAATCATCCTTGCCTTAGCATTCTCATCAGTAATGTCTACTTACCAGAATGGCTGTGAAAATTCATTGTCATGAAGGTACACAGAATGCTTAGTTTGAAGTCTAAGGCCCCTACTCAGGACAGTCTCTGAGAAGTGATGACCTGTGTAACATCAATATTTGCAAAGATAGAAACTGAACATATTCATCCTCTTATTCCTTTGTGGTGTCTAATAGAGTTCTTCTCATTACAAAATCCCTCCAAATCATGGACATAATATTAATTTGCAATCCATGTGTTTAGTAAATCAAATTCTCTTAGAGGAAAATGGTATTTTTTTAATCTACAAAAACATGAAATAATGTAGAATGTTATACCTCACAGATAGTCGAAACAGCTACCATCAGCTCTACTCAAAGCTTGTGGCAAAGCAAAAAGGAGTCCTATTTTGGTGTGTACATAGATACAAGGAAGAAGCTGGGGTCAGCAGAGCCTCCTGAGTGCAGGGAGCACTCAGGGTACAGAACAGTCTGCTCATGCTGCACTTAAGAGCAATTGAAAGACTTCCACAGATTAATAGGTTTAGGAAATTTTTAAAAAATTGATTTTTCTTTTAAAAAGGTATGTATTTACTTACTTACTTACTTACTTATTGGGAGAAAGGTACTTTTCCCAGTGAAGTGTTCTCCCCAAATGAACCCTATAACAAATAAATTTACCAGCCACCCCCAACAACTCTCCCGTGCAGGAAGCCAACATAAAGGAGTTTGTAAGCCAAACTATAAAATTATATGTGCAATTTGAGGACATCTCTGAAAAATGCAAAAAATATAGAAGATTTTAATAAATAAGGGTACTACTCTATTTCTAAATGAAATTCTTGAAGTGGGTGAAGAATTCCTTTGTGCTTGGCAGAACTAGGATAATAGTTCTATAGGTCCTGCCCTCAGACAGGAGCCACCTGCCCAGGGATGAGTGATTCTAGAGAATGCAAGCTCATCCTATGACTCAGTACATTCCTGGTTTTTAAACAAGAATCTGGCAAAGGGAGATTTCTAACTGCCAATAAACCAAAGATGCTGAATGCATAAGTGACTGAGTCTAATGATTCTCTACTTACAGATACAAAGAATGGTCATTGCTTGTCCAGGTTCTAGGTTGAAGCAATGGATTCATCCCTTCTACCACATACATTAAGATTTAGGAAGTGACACCCTTCTGGTCCCCCATTTCCTCATCTGGGAAATATTTAAAGCATATCTGGAACTTATCATAAAGTACGATCCCTGTTATATGAGTGATATAGTTTTACATCATTCTTTGCTATTCAACTTAATTATTAACTCAATCATTAATGTGTTTTTTTCTTCATAGACATTTCTATTCCTCATCATTTTTTCAACAATTTAACTATGCTGTTATATGATACTACTATAAAAAGCTTCCTTCTTGTTCTACATTTATCTTTTCTAACTTATTTTTATGTACATGCATTGATTTATTTTGATCTTATAGTTTTTTTTAACATTTTTTTCCTCCAAGGAAAATTCTGATTTGGTCTTCAGAAACCCAATCATTATTTAGGATGTTTAAATATATTTTGGATTTAGTTTTCTTTAAAGATTCACAATCCTTTTGTGATATCTTTAGTAGAAATGAAATGACTAGAATATATTTTATTTGGTATTTCCATTAGAAAAAAATGCAATAGCATGGCAGACAAAAAATTAAATTTAAAATTTCTACTATTTCTGAAAAGTAAAAAAACAAATTTATTTTTTCAATATTTTTAATAAAAACCAAGTAGGATCTGTCATGCCCAATAGGCTGAAAATTATTAAACAAATTTATAGCAAAGCCTCCTGGGCTATCAGTAGTCTGTAATCATAGAATTGAAAGAGGGAAAGAAACTGATGATTTCTCCAACAAGCAGAGACCTTTGATATTTCTCACAAATAAGGCATGTTTTTGGTTCATGTCACTGACAGCTCATGCAGGAGGGCCATCCTGTATGAACAGGTTTCTTTGATCCCTCCATGGTGACTCATCTTTCGGTCATTGATTGCTGTGGAGATTGGCAGTGAACATTTAATTCTCACAAAATCTTCAGACTTGAAGAAAATGGTAATGCCACTGAAGAACACATTATATTATTCATACCTGAAGGAGTTTAAAGAGAATATTGTACTAAAACTTGGGAAGTACTTGAGAGAGCTGGATAAGGGATATCTTCCCAAAATTCTAATGTTGGACAGAAAACTGTATTTTCTTAATAACTTTATGTCTTTTATAGAACAGATTTCTTTGAGTATATTCTTGAATGCTCCATATTTTCAAACATACCAATCCTAGATAGGTCTTGAGACAAGACATTCATCCCATGAGGCCTATTTGATTCTCTTCTGTCCCTCTTTGGAATTAATCTCTCTATGGAGGCCCACAGTTGTTCTTTGACAAATGGTTCTACCAAGCACAGACCGTGACTTTGGGTGAAATATTTGACTTCTCAGAAACTTAACTGAGAAATAGGGTTTCAGTTTCCCTATTTTTAAAATGATGCTTAAAACAGTACATCACACATTTTTATAAGAATTAGGTGAGTTATTATTTATGGCAGATGCTCAATAATCAGTTATTTCTTGGAAGAGATCTTGTCCATTGTGAATAATAAATAAACATCTAAGTTAAATAAATAACATTTCAAATGTTACTCACTGTATCTATCCTGACTTATAACCTGGAATCATTTCTCAGATAAGGAGAATGTCTTCACCTCTCCATATGTAACCAATTATACCTTTTTATTTTGGTAGCAGCTATAAATGTTAATCAAGTAAAGAAATGGTCTCTGGGTTTTGCTATTAATCAGTCACTAATAAAAATTGGTCTATAATATCAACACTGAAGATTTAGATATTTTTTTCATATTTTCCTAAACCATTACTTATTAGGTCTCAACTAAATCATCAATGCTGAGACACACAGTAGGCACTTAATGAACAGACATCAAGTGAATACAAAAAAAAAGTGAAAAACTAGCCTTGCATCTCAAAATATTAAGATGACTTTATAGTTCACCTCTGTTAATGTTTAGTTTCTGTAGTATTAGTTTACTACAATTGTTTACCAAATAGATGTTATTTCAATTTTGCTTAAGAGGTTTCAAACATCTTTGGTAGGCAGGTTTACTACAAGTTCTAATTAATTAACCAGTTAATCAGCAGATGTCAATTGTGCCCTTAGCAGTGCTCAGTACTATGCTAATGGCAGAACTTATTTCAAAAGACGCATAAGACATCTTCAAGGTACTTATAGGCTAAATGTTCAAGGACACAGCTGACATTCTGGTTCCCACTGCATGACCAACACTCAGAGTGAGGCAGCAAGCCAGGAGTCAGGGGCCTAGAAGCCAGCAAGGGATCAGAGAAAGCAGAAGTGGATGAGTTGGAGGACATGTCTCAGAAGAAGCTAATGGGCAGGAAGGATTCACACAGATGACTCATGAGAAGAGACTTGCTACTCCATAGCTCATAGTGTCTCCTGGCATGCATCCATCACATGAAACTGGCATAAGCTACTGGGATAGGAAATATCAGTGTCCAGGAAGCCAGATCTGCAGTGCCCAATGGTAGCTATAGGAGCTCAGAAACAAGACCAGTTACCACAAGCTTCTTAGGACAGGGTGGCCCCCACCCTCCAGACACATTCACAGGCTGCCAGGTCAGGTTGCCCTCTGCTCGCTGCCACCTGGCCAGGCTCCCCTGACCCTATCTTGCCCTATTCGCAATACTTTGGTCTTTTTCAGGCAGGTTAGTATGAATTTCTGCCACTCCATTTAACTTAAATATTAGCTTCCAAACCAAATATAAACTAATTATCTGTACATTTTGGAGTAACTGATTCAAGACTTTAATTTTTTAAAAATGCTTTTTCTCAAGAGAGTTTTGCATATTCCCCTTCCACAATCTCTCAGCAATGATTATGTCAGTTGTATTAAACAGGTCTAAAAGAAGGTGCCTTTGTTTAGGCTATTTTTTTCTCTCTCTAATTCCTCAAACATTTTATAGCTGTTTCATCTCTCCTGAGCTTAACCAGAAACTTGGCCTCCTGTGACTCCCAAACATACCGAGTTATTAAAAATACCCTTCAGCCAAAATTAAGGAAGGGTCAGTGAAAATGAACTGCACACAGGGCTGAAGCAGAGCACAATGATTTCTTTGACTTAGAGTAGGAAATGAATGGTGATGATTTTAGACAGTCAGTTTTTTCACTAATCTGTTGCTGGATTTTATTGGACACGGACATTTCTCCTTGTCAGATTTCCTAATCTCTCTCCATTTTGCTGTCACCAGAACATGAGAGTTAGCTGGACTAACAAGAGCTTATCTCATTCAAAAAAAAAAAAAAAAAAAAAAAGTTAGCATTTCACAGATATGGCACCTTTAGCTGGTATTAAAAGGAAAGTAAAATTCGAACCTTAGCCCTTGCAAAGTTTAGACAGTAAAAGACAAGCAGACACACTATTTTCAGGCTGCTGCTAATTTAGGCTAATTTGGATTGGAAGCTTCTGAAAGGAATCAACGCATCAGGTATGCAAACAGAGAGGCGGCAGTGGCTGAATAAAATTCTGAGAACAGCCCCACTACTTACATTCAGAATTACAAAGGTATTCAGTGTCTGAATATTATTTTGGAAAAGAGTGCACCTTTTCTGGGGTCCACAGAAACTGTTGTGGCTTCTTAACTATAAGGGAGACCTGTGTTTAACTGCAGTTTTTAGATACAACTTTCCAAACTCGTCTATGTTACAAAAGCAAGTGGCACTGAGAAATAATGCAAAATTCATCAGTAAGTCTATACTTTTGCTAAGGGAAACAGGACGAGTGTATAATATTTACATAGAAACTCAGCAGCTTAGCAAGAGTTTCTTTATCAAGAAAGGGAAAGCAAATCATTAAATGCAGTCCTCCATCAACATTCATAAGTAGATGTCTCTCAAAATCTTCATAAATTCCATATTTATGATGCCACTACAATACACTACTGCCCCACACGAAGCACCATGAACAAGTTCTGAGGATTACTGTGTATGGCACAGAGAATCAAAGAAAAGAAGAGCTGTGTGGACACATGACTGCTCTGGCAAGGTGTGTAGGGGTTCACTGACAAATGCACAATTCAAAATGAGGTCTCAATAAAATAGTAACTTGCCACAACCAAGATCCTTTAGAAGGTCATTTGCAAACAGACAAAATTCTGACGTTTCATTCATAAATCCGAGGTTCTTGTCCATTCTTGAGCAAGTAATCCAGTCAAATGTGATGTGGTTTTGCTAACTTTTGAGGAAAGCCAATTTCCTTTCAAGATCTGACACTCTTTATGCCCTTTGCCTATAATTCCAGATGGTAGATGTAGGTGGTGGAAATGTTAGGTTGAGCAGAATGGTAGTACCTAAAGAGAAGTGAATAGTACCAGGAAATGCATGACTCAATAGTATTCTCATTTTCTTGAAGTTCTTTTGTACATTTGCATCCAGGTTTTCCACAAAATTCATTCTTGACTTTAATTGTAACTTCACTTTTAAGAGTCCTTTATGGAGTTGCTATTCTTTCAGAGCACTTATACCACATGACTCAGGCAGTACAAAAGAAGCATAAGAGGTCATTTGCGAGGTTGGAAACACCCACGTGTGAGACAGAACAATGCACATCAAAAATTATATAGGATTTAGAACCTAGATAGAGCTACAGGCCTATGCAATAGAGTGACTGAATCTGAGTTTTCACTTGGAAGAATGGGAAAAGAGAAAGAGTGGTCAGTCTCAAGCAATAAATCTAGCAAAAGTAGAAAGACAGGTTGAGTGTGGGGAGCAGTAGGAGGCCATTAAGTCAACCACTGTACTGGAACAAAGGACTCATTTCAAGGCAGGAGTGAGTATCACAGCTGGGGTAATATGCATATTTCTTAAATTATTACCCTTCAAGAAGCAAAGTTTGTACTTCACCCTACTTACATACCAGGAAAATATTTACCAAATAACAATATCGACATATTTATGTCAATCATAAAAATCTCTGCACATGATAACAGCAATCATGCATCCAATCTTTTGTCTCACGCACACTATTTGCAAAGAATTGGTGTAGGACGGATTTTCCCCTTTTATTCCTTATCCTGTTTAATGGCTCTACTCTCTATTAGCCACACAAACTATCAACCCCACATAAAACACTCCAACACGGTAATTTTAATTCCATTCCATGATATTCTTTCATTCATCCAATAGTGCTTTAGATCAGAACCACAATATTTTGCATTTGGATTCTAACCTTGTTCCCCAGACTTAAGGCCTTACTGTACTCAAATGAAACCCTTCTACTTCCTCCCTCCAGAGATGGAGAGGAATTGTGGCAGCAAGAATGGTAATATGTTATATTCATATGTAATGAGTACATTACTACATTATTTCATAGATAAAATGGTTTTATTTAATTCTATCAGCAGCACTGTTGAAAAAGGAGGCAACTAGAGTAGAGAGAGGCTAAACAGCTCCCTCCAGGTTCAAGAAATTAGTAGATGGTGGAGCTAGAATTTTAAATCAGATCTAACTCAGAACTTAAATCTTTGAAGATCATGAGTCTAGTCACAATATTTAATCCATTGGCTCATCTTTGCCTTTAAATTAAGGCACAATTTTTGAAGTACTGGCAATGGGACTCTGAGATCAGATTATGTAGTTTCAGATTTGAACCTCACCATTTACCAGTTGTGTTGACATTGGACATGATAATTAATATCCATAAGCCTCAATTTAGCATCTATAAGATAAAATTAGCTTCCCTGTACAGCATTATTGTAAGAATTAGAAAAGATACTGTGTGGAAAATGCTTATACAGAGCCTGACATACAGTAAGTGCTTACTAGGAACAGATGACAGAATAAATGGTCAGGTAGATAAACAAATGGAGGAATGGATTTCTTCAATAGACAACTTTTTAAGAAAAAAAAAATCTAACATTCCCAGGAAAGGGTACCTATTCCTAACTGTTAGGATTAAAAATTGCTTCTCTTTTTTCTTCAGGAAGGGCCATAAAAAGTGCCTTTTATTACAGAAAATAGTAAGATGGCAGATGTAGTAACATAACCATTCTCATTATGATCAACTATAACAACCATCAGAATTGATGATAACATATTATATAAGACAGCAAGGCTAAGAAGAAGTAGATGACAAAGCACTGTCCTTAAACCTCCGTAATAATGCCAGCATATGTGTAGTTAAACTGGTTTATACCTAGATGATATAACTGCTGTGGAAGAAAGATTCTGCCAGTCCTGTTACTGAGGCACAGGAATGCACTGGGTTACCTACATCTTTCCTGCTTTCTTTCTGTTTCCTCTCCACATTTTGCTCAAACCCACGGTATGAATTTTTACAAGTTAATAATTTTCTTTTAAAAGGCACTGTCAAATTTTCCTCTCAATCCTCTTTTAAGGTGAGCATAGTCATAATATGAAAATCCAGTAATTCACATGTGTTAGGAGGAAAAAAGATAAATCAGTTGCAAAAAGTTAATAACAGATGGTGATTTAGCAGTCAGAAAAAGTGTCAGTTTTATTTCCTTCCAGATAGTGAAGCTCTTCTAAGACTCCACTGTTCAAACAGACATGTCCACAAGTTCACCATCAAGAAGTGGCATATTCCATGTTCCCTAACTTCAGAGAGTAAATGGATTCCCAGAATTCAGTATACTCTCAAGGACACTTACTTTCCCCCAATGTATACTTTTCCCTACACATACACTTCTCCCTATTAAGAATATACTTATCGATAGCTTGAAGAGCAGAAGAAAAAGACTCCCTGAATCCCCAAATAATGACATTTTTAGGGGCAGTGAACTGTTGCTTGTCTTTGCTTTCAGACTCAGTGGTTTCTATTAATTGTTCCCTTTATGTACTGGTAAGTACAATCCAGTGTTAGGAATACTTGGTATGTCACAGGATTGGACCAAACCCTCCACTGCTCACTCTCCACATTGAAATTAGTGAGAAAAAATACACAGTTGAAGTCAAAAGGGGAACTGGCTAAAGAAAACATGAAAAAGCACAAGGGGTAGTGCAACTAGTTTTCATTTTAAGACAAATGAAAACAAAGTATAACAAACTTATGAGACTCAGGAGAAATAGTACTAAGAGGGAAGTTTATTATTGATAAATGCCTATATTAAAAAAGAACAATTTCAATCAAACAACTCAACTTTAAACCTCAGGGAACTGGGAAAGAACAAATGAAGCCTGAAGTTTCCAAAAGATTAAAGATTAGAGCAGAAGTAAATCAAATAGAGGGCAGAAAACAATAGAAAAATATCAACAAAACTAAGAGTTGGTTTTTAAAAAATAAAAGGGAAATTAATGTCCTTACTTCAACTCACAAAGATTACTACAGTAATCAAAACAATTTAGCATTGACATAAAAACTGATCTATAGACCAGTGGAAGAAAATAGCTCAGAAGTAAACACCTATGGTCAACTGATCATCAACAAAGTTCCTTGGGAAAAGAACAGTTTCTACAACAGTTAACGGTTGGAAAACACACAGAGAAGTGAAATCAAACTCATTTCTCAGAGTATATGTAAAAGTTGATAAAGATATAAACTTAAGACCTGACTATAAAACTACAAAAGAAAACAAAGGGAAAAAGCTTCTTAACATTAACCTGATCTATGACTGTTTGGCTATGATACCAAAAGCAGAAAAAAAAAGAAAAAACTAGACAAATGACATTGCATCAAACTAAAAAGTTTAAGCACAACAAAGGAAACACCTGACCCAGTAAAAAAGCAACCTATAGAAAGATAATCATATATCGGGTAAGAGGTTAGTGTTCAAAATACAAAAGAAATATACAAACATACTCATTCAACTCAATATAAAACATGAAAATAAGCCAATTTAAAATATAGTTAAGGGGCTGGAGATGTGGCTCAGCGGTAGCGCGCTCGCCTGGCATGCGTGCGGCCCGGGTTCGATCCTCAGCACCACATACCAACAAAGATGTTGTGTCCGCCGAGAACTAAAAAATAAATATTAAAAAAAAAAATAAAATATAGTTAAAGAAGCCGAATAGACAGTTTTCAAAAGAAAATAAACAAATGGCCAATGGTTATATGAAAAAAAATTGCTCAATGTTATGACCATCAGGGAAACACAAATCAAAATCCCAATGAGATTCTCACCCCTCCCCCGTTAGGATGACTATGATTAAAAAGGCAAAAGACAACACAGGACTGGAGAGGATGTGTTGGAGAGGACGTAGAGAAAATATAACTCTCACATACTTTTTTTAAAAAATTTCTCATATACTTTTGGGGGGAAAGTAAATTGGTATAGCCATTATGAAAACAGTGTGGAAGTTCCTCAGAAATTTTTAAAAAATAACTTATTATCCAGCAATCTTATTTCTGAGTGTATATCCAAGTGAAGTGAAATCAATAGGCTGAATGTTCATTGCAGCACTGTTCACCAAAGCTGAGACATCAAAAAAACCTGAGTCTGTTGATGCATGAGTGGATCAAGAAAATGTGGTACATATGCACAATAGAACAATATTCATCCTTAGAAAAAGAAAAAAATTCGACCATTTGTGATGACAGGGATGAATCTGGAAGACATTACGTTAAATGAAACAAGCCACACACAGAAAGACAAATAATGCAAGATCTCACGTATATGTGAAAACTTTGTCAAGTTCACAGAGACAGAGAATAGAATGGTGCCAGGGACTGGTAGGAAGGGTGATGAGGAGAAAGCTTCAACTCTGCAAGACATGTAGTTTCTGGAGATCTATGGAATGGGAGATTGTAGTTAACAATACTATATTGTCCTCTTGAAATGTACTAGGAAATTAGATGTTAAGTGTTTTCACTATAGGAAGGAAGGAAGAAAGAAAGGAAAGAAGGGAAGGAGGGAAAAATTATAATGATATGAGCAGGTAGATACATTTATTACCTTGGTGTTGGTGATTATTTTTAAAAGATAAGCATATCAAGATTTCAAGTATATCTTAAATATTTCCAATTTTAGTCTTCATCTAGATCTCAATAAAGCCTCGGGGAAGGGTGTAATAACTCATATGTAACCAACACTTTGAGGTTGGGTCTCTTATTCATTTATTCATTTATTCTGGGGAACTGGAAATTGAACCCAGGGACACATTTTCATTAAGCTATATACCCAGTCCCATTTTTAAATTTATTTTAAATTTTCAGAAAGAGTCTCACTAAGTTTATTTGGGTCATTGCTAAGGCAGGCCTAAAAGTTGTGGTCCTCCTGCCTCAACTTCCCAAGTCACTGGAATTACAGAGATGTACCATCTCTCCTGGCCTGAGTCTAGGTCTTTCTTAAGTACAACTGTACCCTAGAACTTAGCACACTGTAATCCTCAAATTTTAATTAGAGAAAAAAATGAGAAAGAGAAAGGCATTAATGAATGGATAAATTGGGGTAGAGTGTAAAACATACATTAATGAATGGATAAAATGGGGTAGAATGTAAAACATCATAGTCTCAGATAACTTCTCACAGTATGAAATTTAAAAAATACAGAATAGTAAAAGGTAGATGTCTATGCACATAAATGTTGGTAGATACAAGGTGCATCAACACCCACTGTCATGCCTAAAGAGGGAAAATATTTTGTAGTAGCTGAAATATATAAATTTTCCATGTGTGTTTGCATTTCTATAGATAAGATCTGTTGGAAGGCACCGACTTTTTTAAAAACCACGTTTTAAAAATAGTGTTTTGAGCTATTGACTAAGGCAGAGAAATAAAATCCTATCCTACATAGAATAATAGGTTTCACTATAAAAATAAACACAACTTAATATTGAACAGGATTCAAAGGTATTTTGTACTTTTAATCACCCCAAAATAGCACTGAGGTAAACAGTTCTGTTAAACAAATTACCATGTAAAAAAATAAGTCTTCTCTTTGTTTGTTTAAATAGCAAGCCTATCTCATTCATTTGGCCTAAAAATAATGGAGTGAGTCTCACCTATTCTGTGAGCTGCAATGAAGCAGGAATAGGGATGATGTTGAAGCAAGTGAATCTTGAGTTTATAAAGAGCAAGACTGAGGACAATCTTCTCCTAGACCATGGAATATGTCAAGGCCAGAGCAAAGCCAGCAAAGATGTGGAACTCTTCCCCTACGCTTGATAAATAATCAATGTTAGGGTCAGTGCAACTAAGAAGGTCTGGGATAATGCTAGCTTGGTTTTAGATTGTGTTCATTTCTCACCATTTCATAATGAAGAAGATAATTCAAAACAATTTAATAACTTCCAAGTTGCAGCTCTTCTTCAGGCTTCTTACAAAAAGGGAGGTTGGCTTTAGCAACATTAAGCAAAGGCTTCTTCCCAAGCAAAAGTTTCCACAAATTGTCAGCGCACTTTGGGGGATAAGACTCAGAAGTACTTAGAGAAAGTTGCATGGATGATTTCTAAGGGCAATGAAATGATGTCCTAAGAACCTCAACTCTATAAATAAGAGGCAGGGCAAAAGGTAAGGTTAAAAATAGGTTTTATGTTGGAATCTAAACACATTTGAATGTTTTTAAGGTATTGATGATATGAGTCACCAAGAATCTACTTATATCAACACTCTAATGGCCATCTGTTTTAGCCATTTAACATCCACTCACCCTTTTTAAAATAATACTCTTTCTTTTAAGGAACTGTTCATTCATCCCAAGTTTTGTGGCTTCAGTGGGTCAGTTTTTGGTGGGATTTCAGTCTATGAAGGAAGCCCTTCTCACTGGCCAGATTAATGGCTTGGACATAGGCATATGAATAAATCAAAGCAATGATACTCAGGAAAGAACTTTGGTTTGGCTTTGGAGATAGAAACTCTCTTTTCCGCTGGACCTAAATAATGGAGTTGGGTAATGCCTGAAACTATTATAACCTTGCTTCCATAGGAAGATAAATGAAGGGAAAGGAGCTAAAGGGTACCTAGAGACAGAGAAACCATTTCCTCTTGATTATTTTTGAGCCAGCTTATCCTTAGTATTTATAGTTAGGAGACCAGGAAATTCACTTCTTGCTTAAGTTAACACAGGCTAGCTTTTTTTTTCACCAATCTCCAACAGAGTCTTGACTGACCAAGGAATGCTTTCATGAAAGAGTTATGAGCATCAACTTTCAATAATAATACTTCAGTTTTGAAAGAGAGGAGCCATATTAATAATTATCAATGCAGAGTTGTCCTCTGGGTTCTATGAATAAATGAGCCTATAAGAAAAACAAGAAAGGTCTCACTTCACTGTATTTACATTGTGTATATTTCTTTTAAGAACTATTAAAGCTCCAAATAGTCATGTTTAATATAATAATGTATGCTATGTAACCAAAATATTAACTATACAAAAAGAAGAACACAAAGTATAGATGGAGAAATATGGTTTACACTGTTCATGGGTTAACATGACACATTTGAAGGCAAACTGAAAAATAGAGAAACACTTACAGTAATTTCTAGAGAAATTACTAAAACTAGCACAGAGGTAAAGCTCAAAATTGTATACAACCCAAATGCACATTCAAAGGAAAAGGGATAACCATGTGTTATATTCATAAAATGGACTATTCATCAACAAAAATAAAAGTGAAAATAATTAGATATAAAAGAATTAATTTTAAATGCATACTACATGATTCATGCTACATGATATTTTAGAATAGGCAAAGCTAATATATTAGCTATAAAAATTTTAAAGTGTTTCCCCAGGCAGGACTGATTGACTCTAAAATGATAAGAAAGAACTTTCTGGTATAACAGAAAATGTTCTGTACCTTGTGGTAATTACACAGGTACTTTACAAAAACTCTTTCATTTCAGCAATTAACATTCAAAATATTTCACTGTGTATAAATTTTACTTCAATAAGAATTAAATAAGATTAAGTTTCTATAAGACTTTTAAAGTCCAAGGCAGAGCTATGGAATAATGCATGCAAGTGGAATAGAATGGCTTTGGTACAACTGAAGGCTTCAGAAAACACAGCACAGCTTTCACTCTTGAAGGACTCTACTAGAAGGGCCTAATAGAGGGGAAACAGCAGCCCTATTACCTTCAGTCTAAATAGCACAGGGAGGCAGGGTGGAGGTCAGGGACAATGGGAAGTGTTGTTTTCATAGCACACATGCAATACCCATGAACCAGCACCCACAGAGTGTTGTCAGTACTGTCAGGGATGCTGACTTCTGGGCACACAGCAGTGGCTTTGGCACCAGGAACAGCTTCAAGCCAATTAATGGCCATGCCAGCAGCAGAGATGGGGGTGGCAGCATTATGAACTTTCATAGTAAGAGTTCAACTCATCATCTGGCAGTGATTGGGAGAACACAGGGATTGTTTTAAAACACAGTCAAGATGTGTCCTGAAAATATCCAGAAATAAGTCAGGGAGACTCCAAATGGGAATAGTAGATGGAGATGAGAGCTAGAGGAATATCATCTGTAGACTATGCACACAACTCCACTTTTACTAGTGTGAGGTGGCTTAAGGAGATTTGGATGACACATTCCAAAATTATTGTGCTTTTTTAAAAAAACTCAAATAGAAACCTTTCATTCCTTTGCTCAAAAAAAGGTGAAGCTCTAATTCTAGCATACCCTGAAGTATTTAAAAGAATCACACAATCATAAATTTAAGAGCTAAATGGAACTTTACTCATTGTAAGAAGCCAAACTATTATTAATATCTTAAACTGGTTTTCTCTTTCACTACCACAGTGGTTCACAAACTTTACCATGCACATGGGGGACTTGTCAAACCACGTATTTTAGCCCCTGACATCATGGTTTCTCAATTGATAGGTTTCAAGAAGGATTTGGCAATTTTCATTTCTATCAAGACCCAAGAAGATACTTATGTTGCTGATCCAGAGAACATAGTGTTGATCCAGCCTGAGGGTGGAAATCAAAGATGAGGGAACAAACTGTGTGTGTGTGTGTGTGTGTGTGTGTGTGTGTGTGTGTGTGTGTGTTTGATAAAGAACTGATTTGCCGGGTTCTTACTATGTTCCGGGTTCAGTATTACCTTCTTCATCTCCCTTAATTCTAAACAACTATCCTGTATAAATAGTAAGTAAAAACTTTTCCTCCAGTTTACAGATGAGAAAACTATGGCTCATAAGGATTAAATTATTTGCATAGTCATGCAACAAGTAAGTGACCAGGTTTGAAATATTCTATCTGGTTCCAAAGTTCATGTTCTTCCTACTACATCAAAAGAAAGGAGACTTGGCCAGTTGTGCCTCTCAATAGGAATCAGTAGCCAAGAAAACCTAGACAAGATCATGGGTTGTTTTTTTTTTTATTTGTTTTGTGGATTTTTTTAAAATTTAAACCCAATAAAATCACCAAACTGACCCTTTAAAAGAGAAAGAATGGTATAATATCAATAGAATAGAATTCAAAAGATGGGAAAAGTTAAAAGATACCTTGTTTACTGTTAAAGCCACACTGTGTGGCAGTTACCCCCAAGAGAGTTTTAGAAACCTGAATGTTTTACATCTTCTGTATAAATGCACCTCCCGTTTGCCAGCAAGGATGCCACAGTTAACAAAATAACAACAGCTGGATGATACTGAGACTAATAATTGGGGTTATTTATCAACCTTCGGCAAGAGAAAAAATACTTGGGTTTGTGCCTCATGTGGCTTTCAGGGACAATAGTGACCACCTGCTCTTATCATTTCTTTTTTTTTAAATCACATGACTTTTAAAGTGGAACAGCAGTAGTAATAGAATTACACCATCTAGGTACAACAGGAACCTTCCAGTGTCTACATATCCCCAAAGTTGATAACCAAACCCTCACTGTATATTTATCTCAAATCACCTAGCAACACCAAATTATCAGAAGGATAAGCCTAGATTCTAATAGTTTTAAAATGTGTCTAGTTCAATGATTGAAGCTAAAAAGACCAGCACTCCATAAGAGAATAGGAGGATCACATACATTCAAAGGTGAATAAGAGAGTCACAAGTTCACCTCAGTGGTGCTGAGTGAACTGGAGAGGCCCAGGGTTAAAGAGCCCTGGAGCGCATCTGATACACTGTGAGCACAACACTGTGCTGCCTGCTTAAATACATTCTTGATGAATCTGGTTAAAAAAATAATTAAACACACAGGTATGTGTTTTTGTTTTGTTTTGAGGGTTTTTTTAAAATTTAAAACCCAATAAAAATCACCAAACTGACCCTTCAAAAGAGAAAGAATAGTATAATATCAATAGAATAGAATGCTTTCATGAAATAGTTATGAGCATCAACTTTCAATAATAATACTTCAGTTTAACTTTAATAGTTAATAGTTCTTAAATATACACAATATAAATACAGTGAAGTGAGACCTTTCTTGTATGTATGTATGTATGTATTGCACACACATACATACACCATTATGAAATGTATCACCAGAGTTTAGGATTCTGGGAATTTTAGGTGTAACCAAGGAACTCTATATTTTCCAAACTCTATATTTCTAGGGGACCTCCACTGCCATGGGGTTAAAAATGATAGGTGTAGTGTAACCTCCTAATTTTGATAGAAATGATTCTTAAGGGTGTCAAAAGAAAGAGAAATGGTGGTTTGTGTTCCAACAGAGACCATGGAAGTAAGAGCCCATGAGGCCTCTAGTTCGCTAGTCTTAAGTTTCACTGGTGAGCATCAGCAGTGACAGGATGAGTTGGCAGCAATTGACAGCACTAGGATTGGTAGAAATAATAGTATTGCTACTAAGAAATGATGGTATATTGATGTATGTAAGAACTAATTTTAAAAAATCATAAAAAAAGAAATGATGGTGTCCAGTATTCATGATAACAGACACTGATGCCCATTGGAATAGGTTATCCTAAGGAGAAAACCAGTGATGTTCAGCAATGTTGGTGGACAACAGCAAAGAGCAATGTGGTGTGTGGCTGGCTTCTGGATTTGTTCATGGACTTGCCTAGAGACACTTTATGGGTACCTTTGAACTGGGTGAGTATTCTGGATCTTAAAAATGTTTTGAAAGATAGTTATCTAGTGAAATTTTTTCATCATGTTCACTCACACTTCTGGTATTTTTAGTAATAATATTTTAAGTATTTTCCACTCCAGATAAGGGACTTTTAGTATCATTAAATATGTGAATCTATTTTATGAACAAAACACATTATTAATCAATATACAATTTTACACATCATACATAATCAGGCATGCAACACCAAATGTAATAATGGTCTTCTAATCAGTACTTAAATTAAAAATCTACCTTTAATTAAAACTAGAACCATTTAAACCACATGAACATACAAATTGACAGAATAGCTACATAAACATTGTAGCTCCCTCTTTCATTCTTTCATCTTTTCAGCTTAGAGAAATTGTTATTACCCTAGTCCATGGGATTATGTTGAGATACATAAGCAGTTAAATATTTTGTAGTCAAATATACTCAGAGTCAAAGGTAAGACAATGATAGAATTTCATATTTTACTCATGCAGAATCTTCTTGAAGTATCATAATGATGAGAAATATGATGTCTGTGGGCCCATGGATCTACTGAAGACTCAGCCCCTTATTTAACATTGCATTGAAAATGAGTGTGTTCTTCACATCCACTTTCAAATAGCAGAATTAGGGGAAACATCAATAATGAATGCAAATGCATAAAGTCGGGCTATGGTAGTTACTTAATGTTTTACTGCAGCTCTTAGTATTTACAAATACATTATTCAGTAACACATTTATTCCCTCTTTCAATGTATAACAATGGAAATGTAAAATCCACACAAACAAAAAATAGCATTTTAGCTTCTCCATATCACTCCTACAGAGCACACCCCTTTAATCATATGTAAGCCTAAGGAAAAAAAAAAGAAAAAAATATCCTCTAGCAGTATAATTGGAACTATATTATGATTGGAATTTAAAAGAACAGATGAAGAATAACAAATCAACACATGCTATTTTAATTATCCTTGGGTACAAAACATACAGGATCCAGAACTCTCTCTTATGGTACACTGCATTTCTAAGTTAGAATTATTAAACTTTTCAGCTTGGTATTATAGATATCATCAAGCCCTGTTCTTTCATGCTGTAGGAGTAAAGCATGAATCTTAAAGAGTAACAAAATAATTTTAGAGCCCTTAATAATAATTACAAAAATAAAATGCAAATAAGTGAGAAAATGTACAATCAAATCTTTTTGTTTCATAACTGAGAAGCACTGTTGAGATATACTTACCTCTCAGCATGGCCCAGGCCTTGAACATGCGCCATGTCTCCCCATGTCTCCCCATGCCATCCGGTCTCAAATGTTTTCCCAGAAAGGTTTTTCCTGCCTATCCTTCCAAGGGCAGTGTGATCCAAGACATTCTCTTGAGAGATTCATCTTAAATTATCCCGCTCAGTGTTTGTTTTTCTTGCTTTGTAAGATCAGTCTCCCACTCCCTTTCTTTAAAGTCCTATTAAAACATAAGCGTCACATGGGCAGGACCCTTGTCTGAATTGTCCATTGCTCTGTTCGCAGCACAAGGTCCCCTTGAGTTCAAGCAGTAAACAAAGCCAACAGCATGGGGAGAACTTTGAGGAGAAGGTGCTGAAACCATGTAGCCTGCAGCATACAGAGACCTGGTCTCAGATCATATCAGAGAATCCACATGTTCTCTGAATCAAAACCAAGATTCCTGGGTTGAGGGACATGAACATGATTTTCAGTGGGCATTTGAGAAACCTGAGAGAATGAACAAACAAATGAAAGAATAATGGGACCCAGATGTTGTGAAGTTTGTTAAAGACAGTATTAATAGGCACATTAGGGCTTTACAGAATGACTATAATTTCAAAATAATAATTCCCCTTGATTAACTGATTGGAAATCTCCATTTGAGTTTTTGAAAGGAAAAGGTCACCCCTCATTTTTCTAACTTTGAGATTTTCTATAGCATTCTAGAAAAAGTACAGTAGCTCCCTCCACCCCTATCTGCAGTTTCACAATTTGCAGTTCAGTTACCAGCAGTCACTTGTGGACCAGAGAGCACAAGAAAATATTTTGAGAAAGAAAGGAAGATCAAATTTACCTAATTGTTATTACAGTATATTTTCATTTGTTCTATTTATCACTAATTAATGCTGATAATAGTTTACTATGTTTAATGTATAAATAAAACTTTACATAGGTATGTATATATTAGAAAAAAAAGCACAGCATCTATGTATCTGTGCCAGCAAGCATCCATTGGGGGTCTTGAACATGTATTCTGAGGATTAGGAGGGTACTACTATAGTTATTCCCATGAGTAAAGGTGGGACAAAGTAACCATGTGGTTTCCCCTGAGCAAGTGTTAAAGGGGACGGAGTACCATTCCTCCATATTGGTCTGACAGCCTACTGAGGATTAAGAATGCTAACACTTGTGGGAAAGCAAACAAATTAGAGGAGTGAAGGGAGTGGAGGTCAACAAGAGGAGGGCCACCTGGACAAGCCACATCCTCTCATATTTTGAAAACACGTTCTAAGCCTCTGCTACAATGTCACCTTCTGAGAGTCCTTGCCTGATGTTAGATTTACAACAGCCACCAGCAATACTACCCTTACCACACCAAATCCACTTCTTTATTTTTATAACTCTTATTACTTTCTTTTTAAAAAAATATTTTTAGTTGTAGATGGACACAATACCTTTATTTTATTCGTGGATATGCAGTGCTGAGATCAAACCCAGTGCCTCACACATGCCAGGCAAGAGATCTACCACTGATCCACAGCCCCAGCTCATATAACTTATTAATTTCTAAAATTACATTTTTACATTCTTTTTTCCTTACTGGTTTTTTTCCTCCTTAAAACAATAAACTCCATAAAGACAACTTTGTTTCATGCACCACCGTGCATGAAAAGGTGCTCAATAAATGCTCGTTACTTTAAAGAATAAGCACGGGTAGAATCTGTCCCAGGCTCATCTGTTCCCTTACCTGGGGTGCTTTGGACACTACAGCTACTGTGGGGGAACAGCCCACTCACCCATCCCGATTAAGAGCTGTATGGCTTCGGGCCTGTCTGTATCTTACTGGCAACACATTTTTAGCTCACGGAAACCAACAACCCTTAGAAATAAGCCAAATAGTGAAAGGATAGCTAACAGAGAAAAGGCAATAAAGAGAGAGCGGAAAAAAAAAAAAAAAAAAAAAAAAACTAGGAAAAAAAAGGCATAAAGAATGGGGCCAAAAATAAAAGTTATGGAAAAGGGACAAGTGAGAAAGCAGATGATTCATAGTCAGATACATGTGAGGAAAAGTCATATATTTCTATCCATGCTGTGTGTGTTTGTTTTCTCTGCCAACAAATACATGTTTTGGGGAACTTTAAAAGATATTCTTGAAAGACTCCTGCTGTCCCCTCCTGGCAAACCCACCCTGCCCTTCTCGGCATCTCAGATCCTGGAGTTTATTGGCCTCACTCATTGCAGGGCTGAATCCAGTCATGTTATGCAACCTACATGTTACCCTCTCTTGTTTGAAGGAAAATGCATTCTTTTAATGGGTCATGTTGTCTCTGCCAGTGGGTAAGATGCCTTCTTAGAGAAAAGGTGATTCTCCAAAAGTCCTGAACAGAATATGCAAACCAAAGTCACGAAATCAGTGTCAATGAGGGCTAAGGGAAATTTTAGCTTCATTTTTCACTTAACAAAACAACAACAGAACAGAGAGTTGTGAACCTAAGAAGATGTCGTATGTGAATTCTGCTTCCTTTTGAGGTATACCACCAATAATTTTTCAGAGTAAAGGGAAGACATTTATTGAAAGAACACATCATTCAATTAAAAGCCCACTTTTCCATGCAATGGAAACTTAGTAAAAGTTTAATAAAAGATTTTTTTTAAAAAGCTTACACACTAGAGCCACAAAACACAATGTAACACATTATTTTATCTATTTTGGAAATCCAACTTTGAAAGAAAGAAAGAAAGAAAGAAAGAAAGAAGGAAGGAAGGAAGGAAGATAGGTGTGTGTGGGGACTTTCTAAAATATCATCTTCTCTACACATGCTCCTGTAGCATGAACTCTGTGGATGGAAACACAATAGGCCCACAGTTTAGTTATTAAATTATTGGGACAGGACTAAGACACCTATTTGCATTTTTGCTTCTAAGTGATCAGCCTTTAAAAAAATAAGCATTATACTCAATTTTTTTCCCTAGGAAATGTCTTCAAACATGTCTCTTAATAACAAAAATTACAGCACTGATAATACATGTGTTGGAAAAAATTCTTTTGAATACATTTTCAAAGAATAACCATCCTAATTCAATAATTTGTTAAACAGTGTACAGTAAAGTCAGGCGTGAGTTTTAGCTCTATCAACAGCGGGTATTAGCTCTGTATCTTGGGCTAGTTACTTAACTTCTCTGAGCCTCAGCTTCTGAGTACATAAGGCAGAGTCAACTTCTTCATAATATTGTTGTTGGAGGACAAACCCATCTAAGGTCTGACATGCAATAAATACTTGCTTCCTTTTCCTTTATGAGGCACAAAATGGTTTTTGTTGTTGATGTTGTTGTTATTTAAAAGCTTTTCTTACTTTACAGCAAATAATGTGAATTCACACACTTTCCACTGGATTTTATTTTATAGCTTTTGATTTAACGTGAGCAATTTGAAAAATTCTCCTGGTTTCTTTCTACCTGGCATAGTAACTTTATAAATATTTTATTTCCAAATCCTTCATATTATAGTCCAGCATGACAGTAAAGCCTCTTTCTTTGTTATCTCAGCAGTTCTATACCAATGACTATGTTTCTAGCACACATAGTTCTGCTTACGGATGCACTATACTCTAAAATATGTGTATAAATTGGTTGATTAGAATCATGAATTCATTACTTTTTTGACCCAATTGCTGAAAATCAGATTCAGGTTCCATACACCAATATTACCAGGCCTATACTTAAGTGGACATTAATAATGACATTAGGCTTTGTTCTAAGTTTGGAGTCAAGAATGGCTTATCAGAGTGTGGTGAGTTATAACAACACTGTACTGAATTGGTTAGACAGAGGTATAATACTAAAGTACAAAATTATGCTGAAACAGTATTCTCAGCATAATTTTATCTCTATTTATGGTCACCATCCAGAAGATTCCCTGTGCTTTTAGATCTAAGGCATTTCCAAAGGGTTCTCTACCACCTCTTCAACTTAGGTGCTCAGTATCTAGCCCTACCACCTTAAACTCAGTATTCTCAGATTACCAGTGTCTAACTTACCCAACTCATATGTTTAACTACCTCATGGCCATTGATCTCAGTCAGAGCTTAGGAGGAAAGCAAATTGATGAAACACACACAAAAACATAGTGGCCCAACAGTTCTAGGACCCTTGTGAAAGTTTTACTGATTTCAAATAGTGAAGCTGCTGACCTGAAGTAATTATCTAGTTGGTAGAGTTGAAATAACTGTATACAAAGAGATGGCATTTCTTCTATGGGGAAAAATATTTCCAAATAACTGTAAGTTTATTTTCATCTTGTGGTAAAGAAACCCTTGCTAAGAATCCATCTCTCCAAAAGGTGACTGCTTCTTACGATTGCTATCTTTTCTCTAGTTCTTCACCTTTTAAAGCTCTACATTTTGGGGTTTTGTTTGTTTGTTTGTTTGTTTGTTGATAGCAGCTCCTAAGGTGGAAGTAGTTATGGTTTATGAAGCTGGAGCTTTTTGTTTGTTTGGAGAGCCAGGGAGACAGAGAATGGTGAACAGGGCATGATGGAGGAGCTATTTATAATTTGTGGGTCATTTGTGCCTAAGACAACTAAGACAACCTTTATTTTTGTTTGTTTGTTTGTTTGTTTGTTTTTTCTCTTTGCTATCCTTGCAATTCAGTTCAAGAGAAAATAAAAGTAGAAAAAGTTTAGTAGGTAAAATAGGTACCAGGAGATTTTCCTTTTTGTGTTATTTGTAAAATAAATATACTTTATACACATACAAAATTGGAATGGAATTGAATGAGACATAAAAAAATGTGAAAGTTGTCTCCATTGGGAAATGTTCACTAGAAGAATACAAACTAGTTTTTATTTTAAATGTGTGGCCTCACGTAGATTTTTCTCTTTTAAATTTTTGGTATTGTTGAAAATGTCCCCAACTAAACAAACTATAAATTCACATTGGCAACATTAAAAGTCAAAACCATTGGTCTTCTTGCTTTCCTTTGTGGATTTTTTCCTTCTGTCTTTGGCTCTTAAATTTTGACAACTTTCAGAGCTAAGTATTGTAATTCTCATGCCACAAACTCTTTTCGGGGAGGGGGTGGGGAAGAGTGCTGGGGGTTCAATCCAGGGCCTCACATATATCGTTTTAGTCAGCTTTGTGTCACTGTGACCAAAAGACCTGAGTAGAACAATTAGAGAAAGAAAAATTAATTTGTGGCTCACAGTTTCAGAGGTCTCAGTCCACAGACAGCCACTCCATAGCTCTTGGCCCAAGGTGAGAGAGAACATCATGACAGAAGAACACAGAAAAGGAAAGGAGTTCAGGACATGGCCACCAGAAAGCAGAGAGGGAGCTTTGCTCACCAAGAACAAAATATGAGCCCCAAAGGCATGCCCCAAGGACCTACCTCCTCCAGTGACACAGTGCCTGCCTTTCATTATCACCCAGTTAATCCATAACAGTGGACTAATCCACTGATTCGGTTAAGGTTCTCATAAGACAACTATTTAACCCCCTAATGTCTCACACATTAGCTTTTGGGGGACACAAATCATCTCTAAACCATAACATAAGCTAAGCACATGTTCTGCTACTGAGCTCCATCTTCAGTTCCCACAAACTCTTTAAGCACTTTAAACGCCTCCAAAGGCTTCAACCCCATGATTTGCTGGTGGTTCTACACACCTGTCTGTTCAAAGTGTCCTTTGAACTTCACACACAGGTACAGCAAAAGCCTTGTGGCTCTATCTTGCATTCCAGTCTCAAATAATACAAACTTCTGTCTTCCTCATTGAGCCATATGCTTGTTGTATTTTCTACTTTGTTGAATTTAACCTCAATCTAGTCCCTGCTCATGGAGCTAGAAAACTAGGAAACAGCCTCCCTGCCTTTCTCTCCTCTTCTTCCAACATCAAAGCACGTCACCCTCCTGTCGGTTTTGTGAGCCTCTAGTTCAAAGTGTTGGCATTGTATCCCCTTATGTTCTGCTTAATAACATTTGGAAAGTGGTTCTCACCTAGCTGCACACTAGAAATCATCTGGGGAGGTTTATAATATATAACGCCTTATTGCCATTCTGAGAAACACTGATTTAATTAGTCTGAGATGGACTCAGCCCTGGACAGTGTGAAGTAAGTGTCACAGGTGATTCTAACGAGCAGAGACTCACTGTTTTAGAAGCTACCCATTGTTCTCAGGGTACAGACTAAATTGGGCATTTTTGAACATCACCTTTTGTCCCCAACTCCCCAACCCTCTGCTATGAACACCTTAGATGACAAGAAGTGAGAATAATTAAACTATCTTCCATACTTAGACACTTTCTCTCTTCCCTTAATGCTTTTGCATATTCTCTTTCCTCTGCTTACAAGATTTGTCTTTACCTGGATCCTCTTTACCTGTGTTTTCCTTAGCAACATGACACCATCCCATATATCCCCCAAACTGAGGTAGGCTTACCTGTTCCCTATAGTAATATGGGTCTCTTTGTTTTCTCATCTGTCACTCTGAGAAATTTTTAGAAATTTACTTCCATTATTCAGACTGTGCAAAGGGACTAAATGGTTTTGTTTGTTAGCCTTATCAGCTCTTGGCATAGTGGATTCTTTATCTGTGCTCATAAATGCTGTGTGAATATTTCCAGGAACATGTAAAGTTGAACTATATTCTTAAATTTAATCTAATATTTAGAAAAAAAGTTGTTTGTATCTCTTCATTGCATTCATGGTATTTTTCACCTGTTTTCAAACTCAACTCACTTGCCTTCAACCCACTCTTTGCATTCAACTCACAGCACTTCATAGAAGTACATTGCTGAGAGGTGTTCAAAGATATTTTCCAACAGCAAAATTAGGACTCTCCTAACTCCACTAGTTTCTGTTAAAAATATTTAATAGAAAAATATTTTTGTGAACAATATTTATGAATTGTGGTTTACCAGAATTTTCACTGGGAACAAAATTTTCAAATTCTGGCATTTGTCCAAACTATAAACTGCCTATGAAGTTAAGATTACCAAATATAAGACATAAAATTTGGGGAAGATGTTAGGAGATAATAAGGGTGACTTTATAATGTGGGGAAAATCCCATGACTTTTGTCTTGAAAAGTGTGGTCCTCAGATGAACAAGAGTGCCCCATCCAACACTTGACCCATTTCCACTTCTAGGTAACTTCCAATTCTATGCTTCTGACTATAGAATTTCATTCCGATTTTACTTTCAGAAAGCCTAACTCATGTAGTGAATTGATCATGGAATTTTGAGGCCTAAAGATGGCAAGTTATAAGGGAAGAAGAGCAAAACAAGAACAACTACACTTCTTAAAAAACCTCCACGTGGCAGGTAGTTATGACAGGCACAGAAGAAATATTCCAGTTCTCAGGATTGCTGATTGTGGCAGAGACAACCAGGTGTTTATCAAATGTTTGTGCTCTCCTGTCCAAAGAGAAGGACTGTCTACCCAGCCCCTTTGTAATCAGATGCTGTCAAATGTGAGTGCAATGAGATGCATCCCTTCAAAACTTGAACCATAATAAGTTTTCACATATTTTTTCACTGTATTTTCCACTTTGGGTACTAGGAATAGATTTTTAAACTTTTAAGAAAAATGTTTAAAATGACATTAGCCGCTACATGGACAAGAGCTATCCTGTATGTCTCTTCAAACAATACTCTCAGAACTAACTTATAGTGTTAAGCCCTGATGCTGTGGGATGTATTTCTTGCTGCACTTAATGTGACTCAACTACTGGGTGAAACACAGTTATCTCAATTTTAAGAGAAAGATAACTGAGTTTCAAAAACACTAGGAGATATAATGTTTCAAGTACGATTAGAACAACTATTGCTTTTTTTCTCTTAATTTTCATCTTGGGCAGTTTTTAGTGTACATTAACCAAACTTCAATGGAAATCCAAATCAAAGTCAAAAATGTACTTCAGTAGACATGAAAGCCGTAAAGTAGTGTGATATCCATTAACAAGTTCCCACAAGTCCACAGGATATAGGAAAGGTGAGACCAACAATAGTTCTCAAGGACAACCATGGTATATATATTGTCATTGAAAGTAGTGATTACTTTGAGGTAGAAGTTTCAAAGCAAACTTACAAAGTTAAAAGTAGCAAATATTTTCACTTCATCATAAATAGCCAGAAAAAAATACAATAAAAGAAAGATGAAAGGGTAGTGAATATTCACCAAGCCTTTATAGGAGGAGGACATTGATTTGAGCTTTACATGTATGATAATTTTATTTAAAACTCAAACCTAGGAAGACATCTTCCAAAATGATAGACATAAATGCCAAAGCTCATGAAAGCTTGGATATCTGTATGTTTATGTTTAGAAAAGGAAGGAGCTGGGATTTCATGAAGATCTGACATGTCATGCACCTTGTGCTATTTCCTTAGGAAAATATTGCTTATACCCAGGAGTCAAGCACCTTCAGGGTAAAGCAGGCAGCATAAGTATATAGAGCAGACCAGATGGTGGAGCTGTAGTATATGAAGGGGCATGTGACTCATCTGATGGGGCACCAACTTCCCTTGCCCAGCTTGATACTGTCATTCAGAAATGTGATCCCAGGTTTGCCATACTCTCCAAATTTTAGAGGACAGCAATCTGTCTTTTGACCTGGGATACCCGGATGTTTAAATGTTGGCAATTAGTTACATATAACTAGCAGGCCACCAAGCACAGCCTTGGGTGGGATTAGGACTTCTGGCTGCCAGTTTGCAGCTTATGATCTTAATGGTCATTCACAGCCTACTTGAATAGTCATACTAAGCAGCAGGAAAGATAGCAAAGATTCCATGTGATACTTTCAGAAACTCCAAGTACTAATTCGTTTCCCCCCCCCCCAAATACTAATTCTTAATGCCTAAGACTCCAAGTCCAAATAATAAGGGCACTTTTTGGTAAGGAAAAAAGATATAAATTCAACTTTATATGTCCATGGATAAAGTAAGTAGCAATTGTGTACTTCCTGCCTGACCAACTAACACTAGAGGTTAATTTTGATGTAAGTCCTTTTGGTTTACACTAGGGTGGACCTCTAGGGCTCTACTACAAGTCATAACAACATTATATGTTTTTCAGAGTTGGGCCCAGAGCAAAATCAGGGCTTCTGGTTCACTCTCAGATGGATCATATTTAGTCTAAATTATCCTTATTAGAAAGGAGGAGATTCCCCATGGAGATGCTGGAAACAATAATTGTGTCTTATTAAAATACGGATCACCCACACAGAGGCTGAGCTAGGTCCTTTGAGACTGCCAAGACTGAGGCAGATTGCCTGACCCACGCTATTCCAGATGTGCACTGGACTGGGAAAGAGGCGGGGAGCCTAGAACATAAAGTGTGTGCTGGTTTATCCTGTTCACTTCTCAGTCTCCTTTCCTATTAATTTTGACTCTAACTACATTTATTCATAACCTTAGAGTGGAGAAGAGCCTCTGGCTAACCCAAACCACTTTGAATAAGAATGCAAAATGAAATTAATATTTGAACTTTCCTAATCATATTAGACCACAGATTTTAAATCTCTGAAAGATATTCCATGAAAGTAAAAGCTATCTGGATCTGAAAACCCTGTTTAAAGCTAATCATCACTGGCAGAGTTCAGTGTGTCTACAATACATCCTACACCCATGATATTACTACTATAAGCTCACCTCACTCTATAGGCTAAAAACTTCACACCAAATTGGTCACAAAGACTTTCTACAAGCAAACCCAATTTCCCTTTGGACTTTGTTATACAACTAGAGCTTTGTATCCATGGGGGAATAAATGAAACAGATGGAACTAAACACTTGTGGCAAGCAAAGAATTTAAATGATGACCAGGCTCAAAAGGATTGCAAAAATACCGTATTTCTTCCTGAATGAGAAAAATAATTGTACTATTTTTTCTACTTCTCCTACTTCTACATCCTATATATAGTTTCTCTTCATATCATAGACATTCCGTAAAATGTAGAGATCTCATTTCTCACAATGAAAAGGACACATCGAAGTCCCAGTTCCTTAGCCTAGCACAATCATGAACTATTTGGTGATCTTGAATGAGATAGATATCTCTAGACAAAACAACACAATTAAGAAAGAATGATCTCTGAAATCTTTCAGAGTCAATAATTCTCATTTCTAATGAGTCAGTAGAACGTTATTCTGCCTGAATGCTTTGAAATTTTAAGGAGAATTAGTAAATTATCACATTTTATTGCTACTCATAACTTTATAGTCTACATTCCTTAAAGTTTACCCCTCAAATGTTTCTGAAAACTTCATGACCACCAGGGAGTAGAAAGCTGTGGAGTCCAGCAGAGAGAATAATGGAGTAGAATTGCTACAGATCTATAGGGAAGCTTACAAATCATTTTATTTCCTAAGTGAGAAAGCACACAATGGCGAAAGGCAGACGAAATTTAAGATTTAAATACTGATTGGATGAACGTTGAAGATCCACTCAGGATTTCTAAACTGTTGGGAATTCTAGGAGTAACTCATTATAGAATTCACCCCCAAATCTTTTCAATCCATTATGAACTGAATCTTGGTGAGCAGTTTAGACATTTTATAAACCTGGGTAACTTTAAAGAAGATATACATTTTAACTCCAGAAAAACATCTGAAGACATAAAATGTGGACACACATAAGAAATTTAGATGATCCTCTACCAAATTACATTTAAAAATGAATGATCAGAGCCTTGTTTTCACGAAGATAATCTGCATTTTTAAAAAATCAGCATACTAGTTTTGCCACTAAATAGATTACCAATCAATATTTTAATATTCCCTAAATATTTCAGCAATGAGATTGGTTCATTTAATACAAAGAAAAGTGCAAATACATTTTACAAATCTAGATGTGATAACATGTTAACATTGTGAAATAAGTCTCCCAGTCTACTACTGTAGATTATAAAATTAATATTAATGCACAATAGAGAATTTTAAAAAAAAACTTTACATAGTTTGAGCCTCTGTAGGACATGTAGTTAATGGTTACAGCCAGTCAACATCCTCACCTCCTTCACCTCAAGCTGTGAGCAGCCACCATGGCTTTCTATGAGTACTGAAGTGAAACAGGGTGAGAAGCCCTGATCTAAACCGGGTTTTAAAATGTTGTATCTAACTTTAAATTATTCATCTATCTTTAAAGATCACATGTGGTTCCATTTCTACTAAAAAAGCTTAGTACATGAAGCTGTCTGATGGAAATAAATTACCCAGGATGAGAACAAAGACTTGGGTATAAGGAAGTATCCTGCCGAAAAACTTAACATACTAAAAACTGAAAAATATGGAATATTAAAAATATGGAGTAAACTAATATTTCATATGATAGCTATTAGCCAATATAAGTTATGTTTTGGTACAACAGTCATTGGAATGAGAAAATATACACAATATTTTATTAACAAAATAAACCAGGTACAAAATAATGTGTACCATAGAGAAGCATACACACCAATGTGTTGCAAGTTTCTCTGGATGGTAAGATTATGTAATTATGTGTGATCATTATGCTTTTCTTTATATTTTTCAGGTCTTTCACATAATTTTTATAATGAAACATAATTTCCATAGGAAAAAATCTAATTAAAATTTACTTAGAAACAGGAGTAAAAATTAGACACTAAGTTCCATGAAACAGTAACAGAGCTCAGCAGTACTAACAAGGTGTCAAAGGAGTTTGTGACAAGCATCCTTTCTGATTCATCAATGCTCTTTCCCCAGTTCTTAGCTCATTTGAATATACCCCTAGGAAAGGACATTTTTACTTTGTTTATAGCACTAAATCAGATGCTCTCACAGGATCTGGCATATATTGGCCTACAAGAAATGTTATGTCTGAATACGGGTTCAGGAAGTCAATCAGTATAATCTTAAGACCTCAGAAAAAGGACTTAAGGCTCTGTCTGAGATGTATTTCTTGTGAATTGAAATGGGATATCAATGACAAAATCTTTGGAACCATAATACATGTCTATTAAATTCTATGTTCAGCTTTATGCATGGACTCTTGGGCTACCTGTAAATATTTCAATAAACACCATAACTTATTTTTAAAGAAGAACTTATTGGTATATAATAGTTATTTATAATGGTGGAATTCATTGCGCCATGTTTGTTCATGCACATAATTTGATTTTATTCATCAGTATGCTATCTTTCTCTTCCTCCTCTGATCCCTTTTCTCTACTCTACTTGTCTCCCTTCTATTTTCATGAGATCTCTTATTTTCCTTTTTTCTCTCTAACCTCCCCATAAGAGAGAAAACATACAACATACAACCCTGGACCTTCTGAGTTTGGCTTATTTTGCTTAACATAATGGTCTTTAGTTCCATCCACTTTCATGCAAATTACATAATTTCATTCTTTACATTCGAATAAAACTCCACTGTGTATATATACCACATTTTCTTTATCCATTCATTGGTTGGCCAGTGTGTTGGCTGATTCCACAACTTGGCTTTTGTAAACTCTTCTAATATTAACATGGGTATGCATGTATATCTGTAGTATGAAGACTTTAATCCTTTGGGATAAATCCCAAGTAGTGGTATAGCTGGGTAACATAGTGATTTCATTCCTAAGTTTTTAAGGAAATTTCATACTGACTTCAATAGTGGTTGCACTAATTTATATTCCCATCAAGAGTACATAAGAGTCCCTTCTCTTCTCCTCCACCCCCATTTGTTATCTCTATTCTTTTTTGGGGGGTGGGGGGACCAGGGGTTGAACTCAGGGGCACTCAACCAATGAGCCACATCCCCAGCCCTATTTTGTATTTTATTTAGAGACAGGGTCTCACTGAGTTGCTTAGCGCTTTGCTTTTGCTGAGGCTGGCTTTGAACTCACAATTCTCCTGCCTCAGCCTCCCAAGCCACTAGGATTACAGGCATGTGCCATCTCATCTGGCTGTTAATTTGTATTCTTGATGATTGCCTTTCTGACTTGCATTTCCATATCAGGCCCACTTTAACTGCTTACTTTTTAATGGGAAATTTTTGTTTTAAGTAAACAGGTAAAACTCTGCTTATTTTATTTGTATTTTTCCCCAAAACTTCAAGCAGTCCTGAAAAATTAAATTATTACCAATTTCGAGACTGACATTTTGGGAGAAAAAGAGTCCATTAAAGAAAACCTACTGCCTACTACTGAAAAACATAAGTAAAAAGCAACTCCCAAAAGCAATTATTCCTTCTGATCCTAATGTTATCTCACCACTCTGGGATCTTGTTGCTTCATCTGTTTCAACAGCTATTTAACTAGCCTTCCTTCTCTGGTCTATAGTGTTCTTTTTCAATGAATCTCAACTTATTCCACCAGATACATCTTCCTAAGGACAACTTAAATGTCGAATTGGTTGCCAGCTATTAATGGCTCCCGATTGCCTATTAAACAAAACTCAAGTTCCAGAGCAAGACAGACAAGGCCCTCAGGGCCTGACCTACATTCCCAGCCCTATCTTCCACTTGTCATCCACAGTCACACTCTAGGACCCGGTTCCCTGAGTGAGATTCCCCAGACGAGCAGCATCAGCATCACCTGAAAACTGATTATGAATGCAAATTCTCTGCCTACACTGATCCACTGAGTCAGACACAGAAATGGGACCCAGATAGCTGTGATTTCACAGCCCTCTAGATGATTCTGATACATGCTAAAATTCTGAACCACTGCTTTCACCAAAATGTAATTCTTTAAAAACACTCAATATTTCCCTAAGTTCATGTTTTTTTCCTTTATTTTCCCCCCTAATTCTGTTTTCTTGTCCAGATGTACCTTTTCTTCCAGATTTCAAGGTTAGTAGACATCTCTCAGTATTTTCAGACCAAACAGTATAAACTGTCTTTCTTTGATATCATCAACCACCAGTATCCTCATAATTCTTCGAAAGATCATTAGTTGCATCTATCATGGAGCAATTACTACAGTTTCTCATGAACTGTAGTTATTAGCATATTTGCTCTCTTCCTTGCTAGACTGTAGCTCTTAGAGGGCAGCATGTACTTAGTAATTTCTAGAGCCGTATTGTTACATAGAAGGTGTTCCACAGGCATTTATCAAGCATTGCCAGAATTATCAAATATATAGGACCCTTGGTTAAATCTGAATTTCAGAGAAACAGGATTGATTTTTTTAGTATATCCAAATATTACATGGGACATATTTGTACTCAAAATATTCTTTGTTAATCTGAAATTCAGATTTAACTAGGAGTCCTATATTTTATCTGGCAATTCTATCAATATTGTTCAAATGGTACATTTTCTTTACTCAGATTTAATTTTAATTACATTTAATTGCCACTTTTCTCTCTGAGAAGTATGACTAAGAAAGAAAAAAAAATAAACTATTATGCCTAAAGAAATGTTTTCCTTTAAAAAATCACTTTGGAAACATTTGAAATTATTTTTTTTAAGTACATGCATAACTCTCTTAGTGCTTATATAAGAAAATCAGCGCTTCATTATCTGGAACCTGTACATTTTAAAAATTACACAAACTGTACTATTTTAATAGTCTACCTAAGTTTTCAGCATTGATAGCTGGTACCACTTTACTCTTTTTAAAGATTAAATTTATCTTGAAAGGCTAAATACTTGCCATCATCACTGAAAATAATTTTAAAATACGCTTAGGGCTTAAAAGGGTAATTCCCAAATAAATGCAGAACTGTTCAAGAAAGCCCTCTGGATTAAATACATAAGCTTCTAAAGTGTTACTATGAATATATTCAAAGAAATATGACAAGTCTGGTTCTTTTTGACTTCTTTAGAAAGTCATATTCCCTTATAATCACTCTTTCCTCAAGATTCCAAGCTTATTCTTAGGCCATGTCCCCATGCCACCAAACATCAACTTGTAACAAGTGAAACTCAAATGCCATGGCATCTTCTCAAAGAATTTCACAGGAAGCAAAATAACTGACACACAGCCAAGCCAATGGATATGCACTCCATTTGCCATGGAATACAGTAATACAAATATAATACCAGCACATGTTCCATATTTATATATCACATTTTATTTCCATATATGCATATAATATTTAACTGATCTTTTCTTTTAGTGTAGCACAGTCTAGAAAGGAAGAGAGCAAATATGCTAAAAGATAATATAAGTAAATATGTCTTTACTTTGAGACTTAAATATCTTGGAAACAGGATCTTCTGTACGTTCTGAAATGGGCTTACCCAAATTGTGGAAATAAATGAAAATGGAAGGCTCAATTTTTAATCAACAATTTCACCTTTTATTTTCTTCTTTATTGTAGTTTAAATTCCTGGGGGATGCTCAGTTAATTGGATCCAACTTTCACATACCTTTAATAGAGAATTTACTTTACTCTTGAGATACAGCAGGTTCAAAGCTATTTGGAACTCTGTTGTCCACCCTTCCTGAACTCACACAGGTGGACAGAACAGGCAAAAGAACAATGATATAAGCCACTGGTAATATTCTTTTTTTCCTCGAAAATAAAATAAATCAGTATGACAAGAGTTATGGAGTTCAAATGAAAGTAAGTCTGAGCTTTAGGGAATTTGGAATTTAGAAACAGATTGTCAAAAAAAATTTCCAAATCACTGTTCTGTTCTTTGGGGCTGTTGTTCAAGCTCACTGATCCAAATGATAATACACTAGGGGTTGCCATGTTCTTTGAGGATTATCCCAAAGAGATGTGAGATTCTAAAAGGATATTTTAACAGGTGATAACCTTAACCATTGCAAGCAACCTCTACATCTTCTCTTTCAACTCCACAAGGGTATTTTAATAGGTTGTTATCATACTGATTTTACCAGCACCAGCATTTATTCTTTCATAAGTCAGCAGGAAGTTAAAAAATATCACTCCCTTTCCTGTATCAATTGACTGTTCTAATGAAATAACCACCAATGTACTTTTTCATAAAAGCCATCTGCACAGTATGAATAAGAAGGAGTAAGTCTACCTGAATCACATAAGTACATATAGGCAGCAAGATTTTCTTCTTCTTTTTTTAATCCTGATAAAAGCAATTCCATGAGCACCACATTCCCAAGGGTTTTTTACCTGACATTATAGACAGGGTTAATTAGAGAAGGGCCTGGCAGATTGGGACAACCAAGACACAGATCTACCACCGAGGTAGAAAGAGCTATAATTAAAGAAAGCAAAGCAGCCAAGCATATAGAACTCCAAACCCAGGGTCGGACCCAAACAGGCAAATCACTTGCTATCAGGGCATTAGGAATATGAAGATGAAACAACAGGCCTTAAAAAGCAAGAAGATTTTCAGAAAGAGCCAATGAAGATTAAGGAAGTCAGAAGTTTGGCATTAGTGAAATTTGTTAAATGCCAGAAGGGTCCAAGCTACAGGCCAGGGGGACAGAGTTTGGGTATTAACTCCTAAATAAGCTTAACAGTGCAGGGCCCAACATTATAGAGGTTTGGGTTCTGGGCATGCTTTCAGGCACAGTAAGGCAGAAAACCAAAGACTTAAAATTTTATATGGATAAAGGCTTTGATTAGAGAGAAGAAAGACCTCTCAACAATAGCACTAGAGTAGTAATAAGGTTAGCATCCCCAATGCAGCTTGTGTTATGTCAAATACTCCTTTTTATTTTTTATTGGTGCATTACAGTTGTGCAAAATGATGGCATTTGTAGTTACATATTCATACATGCACACAATATAACATAATTTGGCCAATATCACTCTCCAGCACTTCCCCCCTCCCTCCCAGCCTACCACCCTTTGGTCCTTTTCCTCTACTCATCTTCCTGTGATTGTCATGAGATCCACCCCGATCTTTCTTTTCCTTTTTCCTCTCTAGCTTCTCCGTATGAAAGAAAACATGTGACCTTGGCCCTTCTAAGTTTTACTTATTTCATTTAACATAATGGTCTTTAGTTCCTTTCATTTTTCTTTATGGCTAAATAAACCTCTATTGAATATATATATATACACACCACATTTTCTTCATCCATTTGTCCTTTTAGAGACACCTTGGCTGCTTCCATAGTGTGGCTGTTATGAATTCTGCTGATATAAACATGCATATGCATGTATCACTGTAGTATGATGACTAATTGTTTAGGATAAATAACCAAGGAGAAATAGTCCCTTTTTAATTCAAGAATTTCATCTGGAAACAAGAACTAAATGGACCTAGTTAAGGGAAATAAAGAGATTTAAGAGCAAAGAATTAGGTAGAACATGCCCCTTCTAACAAATGTCAGAAGACCTGCCAACAAATATACCCAAGATCTTAAAAAATATTATTTGGTAAAGATGTCATATATTGTCATATATTGGCCAAGAAGTTACAAATACTTGGCTCTCAAACCACATGTGGCTCACATGTGTTTGTATGTTTGTTTTACCAACATACTATTTTTTAAAAAACTGGATTAGTCTATAGCTCATAGCAAAAATTTAGAAAAATCATAATATTGTAAAACATTTTTTCTAAAATCTGATTCACAAATAATTTGTTTCCTTTCAAAACAAACAAATAAACAAACAAAAAAGAAAACACAGAAAGTCCTGAAAACATTGGCTTAGAATTTCTGTGGGCCAACATTTTTGCTGAAGCTGAGTAACTACTGATCCCATTAAACAGGAGCTCATCTGCAACAGTCCCTACCTTCACTCACATTTTTCTGTCTGCTTAGCCCCATAGATATTTAAGTTTGCAAATCCTGCCTTAGAGAGTGATAAGAATAATAACAAATATTAGAGGTTATTGTACTCCATATAATAAGCTGCAAAGCTTTGGGTGCTTTTGGGTTATACTAAATTATTCTTTGCATTGGAACAAAACAAAGGAAATAAAATTTAATCTTCATCCAGCATGAATGAGATAAACCTAGGAGAAGAATGACAATAGATATGTGCTTAGGAATACAAATGCTAGCTTTGTTTCAGCACATATATTGTTTATAACTGAAACTGTTGCATTTTATCTATTATCGTAAATTTCAACGTTTTGAGTTCATTTTTGGAAAAGCAAATATAGTGAAAAGATGTGTAATTTTTTTCCTACCAATTATTTCATAATATCCCAAATACAATTAATCTGGAAAAATACAGAAATTTGATTTCAACTTCCAGGAATATCTCAGAATCTAGTAATGTTGCAATCTAAAATTTTCCAGATTTAATTTAATAAACTTGAAAAAGTTCTTAATATTTGTTTGTGAAATCTGATGATCTATTGAGAATAATAATAGTAAAATACTGGAAAGGAAGGAAGCATATCAAAATAATGGCCTGCTTAGTAATTTAAAAAATGCTCTTCTACATTTGTATTTAATAATATCCTCTTTTAGGAATCCAAAAAAAAAAAAAAACTTTATCTGTTCTCTTCAAAAAGGCTTGGGAAATGTTCCAATCCCTTGAAAATTTGCTGAGGAACATTTGCCACATTGAGCTTATATATGCCAGTTTAAGTTATGACATATTTTGTAAACCGCTGAATTTTAAAGAAAGAACAGCACAGTTCTTATCAAACATGAGACAGGCAAAAAGTGTTCTTGTCTTATATATTATAGTAGTTACTAGAATTTACTTTCTAAATACCCTCCCTCAGAAAAGAAGTCAAATTCATTTTTGATGGCTAAATCTTACCTAAGCCATTTTTTAAATTCATATCATTTACTGGTGACCAAAAATTGTCGGTAGTTGTACAAGTAAGCAAGATCGCATGACATTGATTTTGAACTCGGTATCTCGGTATTTTCTCCTAATCTTCAATAATCTCCATCAGCAGAATTGATTTCTGATGCTACCACCTGGGGAATAACACTCCCTGCAGAGATGGATATTTCAGCAGAAAATTGGAGCAATCTGCATTTCAGCACATTTATTTTTGCAGGGCAGGCTTTCAAAGTCACTACATTTCCTAGTCATTAGTCCTATTCTGAAAATACACTACCTATACAGTATATTCAGACCAATATATTCCTTTCAAATGGAACACCCTAGAGAAACTCAAAGGAACAAAAAGATAACTCACCAAGTTAATTCACGATAATTCAAAGGAGAACAAAATGAATTTTAAAAATTGAAGAACAGTATGGGAAAAAAAACACCCAGAATAATAAAGATACACAAACTAACAAATCTTCAAAAAGGAGAAAATGGGGTATAGCCCTTGTCTGTTTCAAACAAGGCCCTAGTTTTAATCACCAGCACCACACACACACACACACACACACACACACACACACACACACATATATACAGGACAACAAAATATATTTACCAAGTACTTACTGAATGCCAGGAATGGTCCTGGGAGCTCTGATGAGTCAACAGAGCATCCTCTGACCGTGGACACATGAGCCACAGACACAGATATGCTGGCCCATCCCTTATTGACTCTTCAGGGACAGGCCTTACTCTTCACATGGGGAGGAGGTAAAATGCACAGCAGAAAGTGGAGGCCAAAGTGACAGGTGAGCTAGGCCTAGCTTCTGCTGGACTAAAACTAAGCAAAGACTAGAAAGACCTTAAATGTATAAAGTAAAGAAAAAAAAAATGAAGCTTCAGGATCATCAGGTACCGGCATTTGTCCTTTTCCCTCTTTCTTTGAAAATCTCTTTAAAATTCCTTAACTACAAAATCCACAAAGTAAATAATTTACTTAGGCTACTCTTTCTTCTTAAAAGGTCTAAGCTTTGAATCTCGTGATGAAAGACCAGATAATGATAGAAATCGCTATTTCACTGCAGCCCTTGGACTTTTGAATGTCTGGCTGTATGTCTAAATTACTGAAAAGAATCTACACAGCAGGGATAAAGACATTGTTAAATTTTATCCAGGGGAATGGGCCATTCTGGAGTCATGTCTCTATACATGACTGTTAAACAGAAGAAGTCTTGTAACAAGAAATGGACCTGAGTAGTTCCCACCTGGGTGTCATTGCCAGGGCTCAACCCTCTGTGCAGAATCCTGTTTCTCCTTCCCTAAGAAACCTCTTCCTGGCCTGGAAATGTGAGTATATTCCCCTGAGCCTTCAGCTCTTCATCTTTCCCCCAAATTCTGACAGTGCACTGCATGTATCACACTCCTTTCTTATGGCTGAAGAACCCCAGTTTTCTTTAAGTTTATCCTCATCATATTCCCCATGTAGGTTTTAAGTGTATTTTGGTAGAAAAAGCAATCCCCCTGATTCTAGAATAGGTCTGGTAAATCAGAATCACAGTATTGGTCCAGTGATAATGAAATGTTCCAAGTTTTTCCAGACAGAGTAAATCCATGTATTTACTGAGGACTTGGTGGAAAAGAGGATCTCTCTTTCTGCAGGGCTAGCTAAGCTGATATAATGTACCAGAAAAACAGAGCTAACTTGAGGAAACAGAACAAAGCAGAGTGAAAGCTAGAAATTCATAACCACGTAAACATGTTCATTCAGTCATGCCTAAAGCCAGCCCTGTCCCCAGATTATTCTGTTCTATGGCCCAAAACGTTTCATTGTTAAGTCAATTTCGGATGGGTTTCTGTCACTTACAACCCAAAACATTCTGGTTAAAAAGTTTAGTTTTCATTCAACAAATATGTGATGAGATATGCTTTTGCTAAGTGCTATAAACCTCTGACCCACATCTGATTTTGCCTCTTATCCGCACATGACATTCTTTTTAATCTACAACACTAGCTCTGCTAAATTTGAAATTCATTTGCACATTTCCAGCTGTCTGACGGACATCTCTAAGCATCCCACTGATGCTGCAAACCAAAACCATTGAACAAAAAACTGGTCATCTTTTCTGGAAGAAAAATATAGACTTTCCCCTGGACTTTGCAATATCATTTGATGATATAGCTTGATACCTAGGAATTTTGCTTTGGGCAATTTTAGTCCCTATATCCAATCACTAACCTTATTCTACCAATTAATTCTTCAAAATTTATCTCATTTTTTCCCTTCATGAAAATTTCTTCCAGTTTATTTATTGAGTTTTAATTTATAGTTGGGTTACTTTATTCCTGACTACTTTTATTCTCTTGTGTCCCATTGTACATAGAATTTTCATATTAATCTTTGTAAATATTGATTCTCATGTGTCAAAATCCTGCCCTGAAAGCTTCAATGGCTTCCTAAATAGTCCAGTTTCTTAGCCTGCACTGAAGACTTTCCACCATCTCCCTTATTTTCTAATTCTCCAGTTTATTCTCTTTCAAATCCTAAAACCAAAATTACTACAAACTGATCCATATATTGCTCCTAAAATAAGTTTAACTTTATTCCTCACTCATTCCCGCATGGGAATATCTTCTTTCCACTAGTTTTAAGTTCTACTTCTCTTTCAATTCCCAGTGTAAGTTTTCACTCCTCTGTAGTCTCCAAACAAAATCATTCATTGAACTTTCCCAAATTTTGATGGCATTTATCATCTGTGGTATTCATCTAACATATAACATGGACTATCTCATATGGCTACTTTTATATATCCATTATATATCACATCTTCTCTGCTACCTCAGTACCTGAAATCATGTCTACATGTCACCTAGAGAGCACTCTGTATGCTCAGACTAGAACACAAAATACTAAAAATATCAGGATGTACTTGTTCATTCTTTTGTTGAGTGTCAGATTATGCACCAAGAACAGAGTGTTAAGAAAAAAGTGGGCACTCTCTCTGTCTGACTCCATGGTGTTTAATGTAAGTGATAACCTGCAGAATTAACTTAGGAAAAAAAAAAAAAGCTCCTCTGTGAAAAGTTCTAAGAAGGAAAAGTCTTTTTGTCTTCTCTGAAAAAGTATATAAAATCAATATGGTATGTTCTTTCAGCTTTTACTCAATTTAAGACACTTAATTGGCTAAAATGTCTCTAAATTTGCAATTGAAAGTATGAGCAGACTAGCCATTTTAAAAAAAAAAGCACTGCAGACATTTTGAATGTGGGAAAAACAATACCAAAGTTTGTAACTTGGACATGTTATAAGTCTTTCTAGGCCTTTATTTTCTCAACTGCAAAATGCAATGGAGCTATGACTGATGCCTGTTTCCACCATTTCACTTCTCCCTTTCTTCCTTTCAAATGGAACACCAGTTTTATTCAGTTGAACATCTACTACCACATGACCAAGGGGAAGTAGACTCCAATTCCCAGCTCTAGAGATGGTTAGGATCCCCTTATACCAACCATGATAATCCCACACTTCTGGCAGGGTCCTGACCACCAAATGAGTCTGCCTGTGTTAGGAAGTATCTGGGAAAAGGTTACTTCCTCCTGGAAATAGAAGTAAGTTCAAGAAAAAAAAAAAAAGAAAAAAAAATGAACTCTCCTAGCTTCCTCTCCCCTCCACAGCCATCTTGTTGCCAATTTAGCAGGAACTAGTGTTTTGTGGAGACCAGGTCCAAATCCCAGAAAATTCAGGTACACTGTCATACTACATACACCCAGAGTCTAGTCTACTCCAGAAGTCCTTATGTGAGATGACAAATAAGGATGTGATAAATACCCTTCTTTAAGCCAAGTTGAGACAGTTTGAGGAGGATTTTTCTGTTAACTGCAGCCAAAAGCATCATGCCTGACACTTGAGAGATCCTGTCCTAAAGGATCTAAAATTCTTTGTTTCTAATTATTCATATGATCTCTTTGGCATGAAATATGAGCCATAAAATCCATTGCTTAATCCTAGAAATTAAAATATTTGTTCAGCAACTGCAGTGAATGAATTAGTTAATTCTCAACTCTTTCTCTGTCCAAGTATATATAAGGATTGAATTCCACTAATTATTTGTTCTTTCAGAATTCTATATGTTTACATAAATTATTATCATTGCATATACTTAGCACTTGATATTGTTTTAACTGAATATGAAGCATTAAGGAAGGTTGGAAGATCACTACATTATTGAACAAACTCTTTTATAATGTTCTTGTTTTTAAATTGTCACTTACATCTGCAGTTGTGAAAATAGGAATTACTCTAATTTCAACTAACCAAATCAATGTTATTATTTGGAGCATTCTATCCTGAATTGCATTTCCCTCAGTCCATCAAAAGGAGTAGAATGCAAATGTATGTCATATTCTTCATCTGGGTCAAAGAACATACTGTCGATCTATATTTTGACAGCTTTCTAAACCTAAGATAATGTAAGTTTAGTGTCAATGAAACCCCCAGTTTTGCTTCCCAAGTAATTTAAAGAATATTTTTCAGTTGGAAGAAATAAATAATGACTTAGTTGCTTTCCATCTTTATACAATATCTAAAATCATTTTGAATACCAATTAACTTATCCCAGGGCAGTCAGATACTTTAGCTCAATTAAGTATAAATCCAAATTCCCTAAGGAAAAACACTGAATTAATTAATTTTGTATTACATAGCTTTTTACTGCAAAGTATGATGCTGTTATTGTTTTACTAATCTATTATTATAATATCAACTTCTTAGATTGATTTATTTCCTCTTATGAATTGCCAGGTGGAAAGGTTGAAGAGAATGGGCAAATTGGGTGCTCCATAGGAAGGTATGGATCAGACTGAAAGTACTTAATGTATATTTCAATTGTTTTTCTAATGACTACTTATTAATATAAAAATCTAATTATTTGTACAATACCATGAAAAATCATAAACACTGGATATCATTATAAGTGAGACATGGAAATTAAGATATTTAGAGGCATACTAAATACAGACACAGATAAAATTACCTAAAAGAATTATGTTAGAATACTTTTAAAAAATTATAAATCAAAAGAAACACTTGGAAAAATTTAGTCAATGCTTCAATTATAGAATTTCTTTAAATGATCTATTCAAACCCAAATATTAATATCTTGAATAAGGTGTAATGCATAGTTTTGATCTGACATCGCTTTCATTTTCAACTGCCACTCAGTTGAAATATTACAAGTTCATAAAGATGAGCCCTCAGATCAATCTATAATGATCATAGTTTGTGCTGTCCTTTCAAAAACAGCAAACTTTTCTTCTGAGCTGTTTGATTTGTTACAACACAGAAACAATGTGGTTGTTGATATCACAGAATACTTTTAAGAAAAAAAAATAACTTCAAATCTTCTGATTATAATGTGAAATCTTAAGTCTCTTTGACACAATAAATTTTGCATTTGCAAAGATTAAAGGGATGCAAAACTGGAAAGTCTTTCCATCCTGATGGGAATGTCTGTTCTGGCCACCTCTGCTACCCCTCTGATGACAATAAATTGAAGCAATGGATTTGAATGCTTCAAAGTGAACACAAAGTACAATACAGCAGACAAAGTCCTCCCTTTTCTGACTAACCCTGACTTCCCTGAGACTCACTGATAGGGTTCAAAAAGTAGAATCTGCACCTAATTGGCATAGACATGAATGAAATATGTAACATCCAACTGGAGAGGTTAAATAAAATTTTTTTATTTCAAAATCAGATTGGACACCTTGTGGTTAAAAAAAAAAGATAGGTCTTTTGGGAGAAGAAATAAATGAGTTCTTTTTTCCATTACAAACTCAGGCAGCAAAGGGAAACTTGATAATCAAAATCAACTTTATAAAGCGGTTCCTTTCGAACTTCATCAGCACACAAAATTTCCAAGAAATAAAACTGCTTGTGATTTGTAATTTTCAAACCTCTGGGAATATTTTAGTGAGATGTTTCTTCCTTTACAGAAAACGGTGGTCTGAATACGTGAATTAACTTCTGAAACAACTGACTTGCTGTTTTATTTCATTAGTGGTACTGTGCTGCTCTTCCACAAACCTAAATGAGAATGTTTTCATGATATCTAGAGTCTCTTGGTCTTGCCATACTAATAATAATGCATGGAACTCTCTGATAGGTGGGAAACCCTAAAATGTGGCAGTACTTTGCAAATAAAATCTACCTGTCTGGTGTAAAGGGACTGCCAAAATTTCTGCCAGTGATTTTAACTGTGAATAGGTCTCACTGGTGGGTTGGTTTGATAATCACACACGACTCATCCCCTGTCAGATCCTCATTCGTTTTATCAAAATCATTCGCCTCCTGCATTTTTCCTGTTTTCAGTCAGACCAACAATGGCAGCTAGTTTTGAGCTTCGGTTTTATTCCATCCATTACACCATGTGCTTTATTATGCTTTCTTTTTGACCTTTAAAATAATTTTTATCTCTTTCTGAAGAATGAAGAGCCTATAATTCAGAACTGCTCCACATAAAGCAGCTCAGCAGTAGGATTTAGTTTTGAACTCGTGTCTGTCTGGTCTAGAGTTTCATGTTTTTCCTATATGACAGGGCCAAGAAATGTTGAAGTCCAAAAGAGTCATTAATTCATGGAACTTATTAAGGATTATGACTTGTCTTATCACCACTGAAATAATACAAGAAGTTTCTGTGTTCAAATTAGATCCATCTGTTGGCTTTGATAATTTGATAAATTTACAAATAATTTTTTAAGTAAAATGACATTTTGCACTGCATTGCAAAGAAACAATCATTTTTGTTTTTCTCATGCCACAGATTGAACCCAGGGGTGCATAAGCACTGAGCCACATCCCCAGTCTCTCTCTCTCTCTCTCTGAGACTGGGTCTCACTAAATTGCCCAGGCTTGCCTTAAACTTGCCATCCTCCTGCCTCAGTCCCCCAAGTCGCTGGGATTATAGGCATGTGCCACTGCACCCAACACAAATTTCTTATTCGAGCTTGGGAAACAACACTGAGTACTAGACAAATTTTTATCTATATGTTGGTGTGCATTTAAGGTAAAAACATTGCTAAAATCTATAAAATTTATTTAGCTTACTGTTTGGTCTAAAAAAATAATAATACCCCAAAGCATAGTTATTTGATAGGCTGAGCAGAAGAAACAGGTCTGACCCCCACTTGCCTCAATCCTCTTTGACCCTGGGACCAGGTCTACCAAAGAAGATTACAATTGTCTTTGATCTTCTTAAATTTCATTAAGATTAAATTTATATCATAAAAGAATTGAAAAAAATATAGTAAAAAAGAATCAAAAAAGCAAACACCACATATAAACACCAAAAGAACTTAGGCCATTGTGTATTCTCCAGTGTGTTTTCCTCTAAAAATAATTTACTAAACTTTTAAAATTTCCTACCGCACCCCTCATTTCCCTCTCCCTAATGAAGAAGGACATTGAAGCTTCAACTATATGGCCCTTTTCTTGAGTTTCATTCAGATTTTGTATGGTTCCAATGCTTAAACACATTAATAAAATTTGTATGCCTTTTTTCCTGTTATCTTCCTATTGTTATTTCATTCTAACAGACTCAATTTGAACCTTTAGAGGAACAGTTCTAACTTCTCTAAAATATCAAATATTAGCATCTAAGACTTGCAGTTCCTTTTCTATCAGATGATGCATTCTACACAACAGAACTCTCAGGTTTTATGCTTTCTTTGTTTTCTTGCTTCTGTTATTTGTGGGGTTCAATGTGCCAATATTTGGCCTGATTTGACATAGCTAGAGTTTTCTTCAAAAGAGATGAAAACATTTATGCATTCATGTGCGCACACATACACACACTTGAATTAAATTAGGCTATCAACATATATATGTAATATTTCAATTATGTGCTATTGCTAGAGTTTCATTTATCAATAGTACTCATAAACTATGAGTACATCAATGTCTCACATTTATGGCTAATACCTTGAAGGACTGGAGAGAACTTTCAGCATCTGGTAATTGACCAATTCAAGATATAAGAGGGGCATTTGCATTTATTATCCACAGAACCTCCATGCATATTCTGAGTAGAGTTATGCTCCCTAAAGCAAGTAATTTAAGAGCCAAAGGTTGATTCTTAGTAGAATTGTATGCACACATTTCCCAAAATATATTTATTAATTACTATGTTATCTCTTTACAAGAAGTGAGTTCCAAGAACTCTGTTTAAAAAAAAAAAAACTTTTAGCTTATGTACTAAGAAATGTACTAGGAAATATTTTTATTCTGTGTTTTCAATGATTTCTTCACATAAATTAAACCATATTGAATTACTATTCCTTCACCCTTAGGATGACAGTCTTTAATGACATGGATCATGATTATTAGAATTAAAATAGGTAAATATAAAGGAACATGATGCACTTCTACTGGGTACTTATTTGGCACGTAAAATTAGTTGATTCGAATAGAAATTAATTACACATATACTTCTAAATGGTATTTTCTCTTGCAGATCAGCCTATGTCCACGGAGTTCATAGCTGATAAAATGCTTTTACGAAGATTGACACCTAGTAGAGAAATAACAACTGATTCTGACAGGGTAAAGAAATAATTTACAGATATCCTTGCCAATTTATGAAATCATTTTCTAATCATCCTTAAAGGGAAACTTGATATTACTCTATATTGAAGCACAGACAAGCAGAAATCCCAAATTTTCTCTGACCTCAAACTGCTAAAACCAGTTCTATACTACAAATATTGATTTGTTGTCTACCATGAGTTTTGACACTATGGAAAATCTATTATAAAAAGTGGAACATATGTGCCTGAGAAACAATCACAAAAAGCTTCCCTTATTTAAGATCTATTGCTGCAATGAGTAGTCAGGAAAGGTGAAATCTGTCTCTAGGGGTAGATGGATGGAAGGCAGTAGGTGATAAGGTAAAAAGGGAGTGGAGTTGGGGCTGGGGATGTGGCTCAAGCGGTAGCGCGCTCGCCTAGCGTGCATGCGGCCCGGGTTGGATCCTCAGCACCACATACCAACAAAGATGTTGTGTCCACCGAGAACTAAGAATAAATAAATAAATATTAAAATTCTCTCTCTCTCTGTCCCCCTCTCTCTCTCACTCTCTCTTAAAAAAAAAAAGGGGAGTGGAGCACTGCAGTTAGGTGTAGTTATGCATTCTCTCAGGTTTCTCATCTATAATACAGGCACGACAGTCATTCCATCAGAGGTATAGGGCTGTAGGGAGAAGGTATAGAGAGGGCACACTATATGCTCAATACTAGTTCTTTTACTTCCTCCTCCTCTTCTTACAACAATTTCTATAATGAAGCTAGGAAAGAGGTTTGAAGAGTCTGCCAAAGGAGATGTGTTACCCCGCACCCACTGCTCTGCAGAGTTCCATCTCATTGGAGTCATTATTGCAGTCACTTGTGAGAATTAGGAAGCAGAGTGCTTTTCAAAACTGAGAATGGCACAGATTTCCAGAGAGAAGAGATGGTACAGCTCTGACTGCTGTGGAAAAGAGAATTCCCACTAAACTCCTTGCTTCTTTGTAGTAAGCAGGGAGACACGACACAGTCAGAGAGAAACGGATGACAAAGCCATCCATCAAAGTCCAAGACGGCTTTAGGGAATTCAGTAGTCTCCATGAAAGGGCCAGGCCTTTCCATGACAGGTTACTCCATCACTCTGAAGTACTCCCCCACAGGTTCCCACTGGTTAAACTTACTCTCAAATCAGCAGCCCAGTTCAGGTTTCAGGCACTCATTCACTCACTTTTGTCAAATGCCACAAACTGAGAAGCTGCTAAATCTTAGTTTGTCATACAGGTTTTCATATTATTGCTTAATCTATGGTATTGTGCTTTTTAAAATATATTTAGTTGTAGATAAACACAATACCTTTATTTTGTTCATTTATTTTTATGTTGTGCTGAGGATTGAACCCAGTGGCTCACATGTGCGAGGCAAGCATTCTACCACTGATCCTCAACCTCAGCCCCTATAGTACTGTTTTGAACACCACCAAATAATCATTGTTTCTCTTGCCACAAGCCAGGCAAATTTAGACATCTTCTCTCTCCCACGGTATATCAAATAACATGGCCTTCTGCTGAACTGTTGTGCAGGGCAGGGCAGGAAAGTAAGCCCAGAGCATCCCTGGAATGAGAGGGATGATCCATCTCATCCTTGGAATAGATCTTCTTCCCATTCACTATTTATAAGACTCATGGATATTAGGAAACTATACAAGTCTCAGTTTCCTGCTCTGAAAAACAAAATACTCTCGGTGTTGAGAATTACATAAACAAATGTAATGTTCTAGGCTTGGAAGCATTATCTAACATAAGGTATTACATGTTCTTTCAAAGCCACTGAAGCGTGATATGACATTTAGAGACCATAATTACAAATCCATCACCTGGACTCAAAGATGATAAATATGCCTGGCTGTGAGAATGGATGCCCTATGATTGTAGGAGCATTTGTCATGTTCAGTGGTCTGCAAAGCACTGGAGCAGTGCATGGTGCCTGTAGATGTTCAATAAACACTGTTGAATGAATGAATGAATAAATGATAGCCTTTGTTAGAGATGGCAATTTAAAGTAAACTGCCTCTTCTGCCTACAAGATTGTAATAGACACTTTTTTTTTCATTTGTCTTCTGTCTTCTTTGCTTAAGGAAATAGATTTTTAATGAACAAAAATTTTAAAAACCAAGCCCAACGCTATTAGAGTTCTTAGCACCACTAAGAAATATGGCTGACTAAAAACATTGATTAGCCAGGTGTGATGGTGAATGCCTATAATTTGGGAGGCTGAGGTAAGAGAATCAAAAGTTTGAGAGCAGCCTCAACAACTCAGTGAGACCTCAGCAACCTAGCAAGACATTGTGTCCAAATAAAAATTAAAAAGAACTAAGGGTGTAGCTCAGTGGTAAAGTGCCCCTGAGTTCAATCCTCAAAAAAAAAATCAATTAAATAATTTACTTTAGATAGCAGAGAGTGTAGAAACAATGTATAATTGTTTATAAATAACAAAAAAAATGACAATTTCCAAGTTTGTATTTTCTTCACATTTTGAAAATTCTTATTATCTTAACATTTTCTGGTATACTAGTATATCCTACATGTCCAAATACTTTTCCCATTAATGATCAGGTACACCTTCTAATGTTAGCAATACTACATTTAGGCACTGTCTTCATATCCACTGATTTTGATCTAAAGGAATATTTCCTTACTAACTTCTCCTTAAAAGCTCTTCTTCCACAGCCTTTATTACACTTTTGCTGGCTAAAATTTGTTTGCCTGTATACCTTTTTGTAGAGAATGACTTAAACACAAATTAAACTCGGCTGTTATTTTAATAAGCAGTAACTGCTTGTTTATCCTCTCTTTTAAAAAAACTATTATTATGTCTTTTTAAATTTTATTTTATTTAGTTGTAGATGGATACAATACCTTATTTACTTATTTTTATGCAGTGCTGAGGATCAAACCCAGTGCTTCACACTTGTGAGGTGAGCACTCTACCACTGAGACACAACCTCAACCTTATGGTGTTTTTTTTTTTAATTCAGTAAATAATCAGTTTGCATTAGCACTTTTATTGCTTTTAATCCCCACTTGAGCCAGATAAAATTTTACCTTTGGGTGTATGGTTTTTTTTTTTTTTTTTTTTTTTTTTTGCCTTTAATCTGATCTGTGTCTTCACTAATCAATTCCTCAGACCAAATTAATAGTTATAGCATCTTCAGAACATTGGAAGGGGGACTTTACAGTAAGAAAACAAATTTAATTTGAGGTCACTTAATAAAGACATTTTCCCTTTTCTGTGAATTCTCTGCAGCTATATGATGTAGAATTTGTTATAATGGAACTTTAATAGTAAATATATATTAGAACTTCAGAGAGCACTTTTACATACAACTTTAAATCACAGTATTGCACTTTGCACTTCTCCAAATTAATAAAAACATTTCAACACAGTTTGCTATAGAGGTCATTTCTGTGGGCATCATTCCTTCATCAGGAAAATGAAGAGAATGAACTAGATGGATTCTATCAGTTACTTTCATCTCCAAAATACTCTGATTTTAAAATCCAATTTTACTGTTGACCTCTTTTCCAAATTGCATATGCACTTAGCTAAGATAAAATGTGAAAATGAATATGATAATGTCATAGTTAAGAATGCACAGTTCATTTCAAATCATAGGTATAAAACAGCTATTTGTCTATAAAATTTTAAGTCATATGGAAATGACTCTTTCCCAACTCAGATGTTACTAACATTTTCTCCTGTGCTTGAACAAAAACCTATAAGAAACAAAAAAATTAATGTCTCATCTCTGTATTATCTAGATTATGAATATTTATACCTGTTAATACTTTGATGAACAGGAAATTAATATATATTGGGTATGTCCTATGGATTAATAACTGTCTTGGGCAGCCCAAGGCTATTTTGAGAGCAACCTTTTCAGCTTAAGCAATTTAGTTTAGTATCTCACCAAACACAGAATGATTCAGTCCCTCTGGTTTTCTACCTGAGAGTTCATTCAAACTCTTTTAGGATCATTGTTAACTAACAGTTACTCCTTTTAGTTTATTGATATCCTTGTTATTACTGTTGTTGCCAACAGAAATGATAATTCAATTTATAGGAACGTAAGCAGCGAGTCACAAATCAAAGGTAATATGAGTGCATTGAGAAAAGTCCAAGCTATAGTGAACTTCATGAAGAGACAGGAAATGGAAAATCAGTAAATGATTTGGCCAAAATTAGAAAAAGATAGCTAATTTATTATTATTTAAAATAATGGGAAAGAAATACAAGATAATTTTTAAAAAAAGAATAGAAGGTCATCAGAGTAGACGTAGAAGTGAGAAATGTAAAATATAAGATATGCAACATAGGATATATGTGGGGCTCATTGCTCATTTATTCATGTAGAATTTTCAATAAATTTAGCAGGTCCTACTGTCAGGCTTCACGGTGTCAAACAAATTGACCAAGATCCTGTCTTCAGATTTATTAGCTAAAAAGGTAACAAGTTTTGTTGTGTATATTCACTCCTCAAAGTATAACATTCACTGGAAATTTATTTAAATCTAACATCTCCTTAAAATAAAGTTTGCTCTGGTTTTTCACTTTGAAAATTACCTCCTCCTCATGCATGTCTGAAGAGAAGGAAAATATTTTCCTTGTGTAATTCTATAATCTCCTTTTCTGTTGATTGAAAATAGACACCTGAGCTCCAGATAAATGATTAATTTCTTTTACTTCATGCATTTATAGTCACAGATAAAGGGTAAAAGGGGGTGAGAATTAGTTCAATAAACACAATACTATAGTATAAATTGTTGGTATATTGTTGCATTAGTGCACAGAAAACCAGTTGTGCAACATTGACAAACAGAAATAAACATGATGCTTTTATACTCCTGTTACTCCACACTTGTTTACAATCTCACGGGCCATGTGACAACCATGTATCTGTTGCTCCATTTGTCTTTTTATACAATCTGCTTCCCCATCATACCCGCTCCCTTGTCATAGTGTGATCTTGCTCAGGGTCTCAATTCCATAATTCACAAATGCATATAATGAAACAATTCTAGGCCATAAAAAGGCTTTTGGTCCCTAAGATCTAAAACTTTTCATTTTATCAGCTGACAATATTTAAAAATTGAGAGACAGCACATAACTCTCCCAATGTCCAAGTTCTCCTAAAAACTGGAAAATGTGTCAACAGGGTATCAATGATGGGCTGAAAATGAGTATGTGTGGCAGTGAGTAAGAGCTCTCCAGCTCACTACAATGCCTAGCTCCCCAACGGATACCTGACCTTGAGCCCAAAGGTCTCACTTACTGTCATGATCATCGTACTACTGTTTTATTATTGGAAAATATTTCTTGTCCATACATCTGTCAGAAAAGTGGAAAAATAAAAGATAATCAAACCAACTCATTGCTTCTTTTTTAATTCCAGGGGACTAGCAAACATTATCTGGAAAGGACCAGTTAGTAAATATTTTCAGCTTTACTAGCCATAATGCTAGTGTCCAAACTATTCAACTCCTGTTGCCACTCAATGTGAAAACAGTCACAGGCATGATGTGGATCAATGAGCCTGACTGTGTTGCAGTAAGCTTTGTTTATAAAAGCAGGCAGTGGGCTGGATTTGGGCCATAGTCTAGAAACCTGAGTTTTACACTACCTGTGTAGATGCTCCAGGCAAATAAGTATTCCTCTTTCTTTTCTTTTTTGGTGCCCAGGATTAAACTCAGGGCCTAATGCAAACTAAGCATGCATCCTACCACTATGCTATACCCCCAGTCCAGGCATATGCGTTTTCAGTATTTGCTTTAATCTTTTTACAGCTTCATTTTCAATCAAACCATCTTTTTTTTCTATCTCACTTTGGATTCCTTTGTCGATGCTAATATTTGCTTCAAAACAGTTATTAAAAGACACTGTCAAAATTTTCTATTCATTTTTTTGGATCGGAGATCAATCAGTCTTGGGCACCAACAAGCTCAGATCTCAAGGAGAATAAAACAGTAGATACAGAGCTATGAATTCACTCTCAACATCTTTGCTGCTTCTCTACTGCCTAATGAAACAATGCACCCTAACACAAATTTACCATCTCAGCTGTATTTGTCCTCCCCTGTCTGACCCATGAATTATTTGCTCCAGTCATTCCAGACTTCGCTATTTTCTAAGTAGAAGTCTTTACTTTCTTCTCTCAACTCCTTTTATTAAGTTTCCTACTATCTGAGACAGGACATTAGCTTAAGGTGAGTCCATTTCCAGTAGTACTCCAAGGCCTTGCTTAAATCATTTATACCCCATAAAACCTTCCTAGATCCCACCAGTAAGAGTTGGGATCTTTGGCTTCAGTGTTCCCTTAACAGGAATAGGATCCCTTTTTATTAGATTGTAGCATATTTGGTCAAAAACTAAAATATCACCAATCTTATATATTGTGCTTAGTATTATATGAATAGACATGTCTGCTCCACTCCTTGAAGACAAGGGTAGTGTCCCATTCATACTGCTTCTCTCCCAAGTGTCTAACAATGCCGTGGTCAAAGAAGAGGATCCACCAATATTGCTGCATTGACACACTGAATTTGAAAAACACTCTTGGCATTAACAGAGTGAGGAAAAGAGAGTGTGCACATCGCTAAATTCCATTTAACTCCTACAACAAGGATGGCCTTAATTCCTGACCTAGATGACTTAAATTTATAAAAATAGTACCTGGGAAGAAAAAAGAGGGCAGAGTTCTAGCTGAAAGATGCACTGGCGGTTCCCTGGCTGCTGATATTCGGCTCCATTCACTGAGTAACCAGGGCTCAGATGTTGTTATCTGATTAAGTCAATTTCAACCAGAAATATCATAAAAGTTCTGTGGCTGGGGGAAGCCCTGGGTATTCAGAGTATATAGTTCTAATTTCGTAAAATGGGCAATGTTTTATGGGCTGTCTTATATCCTTGAGTTCTTCTTTTCAATATGAGAGCAAAAAAGAAATCTGTTGGCAGCACAGTGCTTTGCCACATTCCTGTTGCTAAGCAAAGGAAGGCTAGGGAGAGGAGGAAAAGCTGAAGGCCTGTGGATCAGGGGCAGTAAAATTCTAATCACCTCTTGGTGTCATGCTTGACTGACTTGCTGGAGGAGGAAAGGCAGCAGTTTGGATGTCCATAGGCTCAGGAATGTAGCCCCAGTATTCACAAAGGAAAACGCTAACACTGTGAAGTTTGGACTTAAAAAGACACTATCTCAGTTGTAGGGGGAAAAAGAATGATAAAGTAACCTCAAGCAGCCCCGGATGAGCTCTCAGACATTTTTTCCAATAAGTGGTTATAAAACAGCTACATAATAGAAAAAATGATGACCAGTCAAATAGCCAATGCCTTTTAAAAGAATGTTAGCATCCTCTTTTATCTTAAGGTTCTCCTTACAAATGTGCTAAAAACATGAAGTCTCTTTTTTTCCAGTAATTGTAAAATATATACCTAAAGCATATGAAAGAATAGAGGAAGCTTACTGTGTTTCAACCCCTTAAGGGTCCTTTAGGGCATTTCACAGTAAAGAGAAATTAAAACAGGCCCTTTGGATTCTTTGAGATAGAAATCCCACAGCAGGAGGCTTTGGAGAGGAAGAGTGTGAGAAAGCCTCTGAATGGGGTCTATAAATAAACATGACCTAATTTGCATATCCCCCCCAGACCAGAGGGTGAGCTCAGCTCCTGAGATATTGAAATTTGAGGCTACCTGAAACAAACTATTATTTTGGATTCACCTTGACAATATAAATGGTAAAAATGGAAGAAAGGGACTATTCTTAGCTCACATCAAATACTTGATTTTCTTAATTTCAATCTGACACACAAAAAATTGAAAATCTCATTAGATTACAAATAAGTTTTGATTAGCCTCATAGGTGTGACTTGTTATGTACAGCAGCTATAATACATTTTTAAGTGTTTATGTTCCTCTTTTCAGAGCATTATTGTCTTTTATCAACTGTGTGTTATTATGTCCTCAGAGAAGAAAAAGATCATTTGAACACTGATGCAACAAGGTCACTCACTACTGCTTTTAAAAAAAGCAATACAAAAACAAAAAACAAAATTTAAAACTCAAAAAAAAATTTACATTTGTTTGGGAGCAACCATGCCATACCTGACCATCTTTATTGTAAGAATTTATTTATCAAAGCAACTGAAAAGAAATATTTAAAAATTTACCAAGATGGAAGAAGACAATAAAGAATTCAAACAATGTTTTCCTCCAGGTACACTTGTTCTAGTCCCAGAGAAGAGGAGAGTTATTTGCTTCCCAGAGAAGAGGAGAGTTATTTGCAAACAGCAAACAACCAATTAGTGCTTCCAAGTCCATTCAAGAATTAGCATCAGATCACCACTTTTTCTTGTTTATAGATATAGGTGAAAACATCATAGCTCTAGGGGGAAAAACTGCCCTCAATCCAAGATCATAGTCATCAGAAAAGATTTAATGAAGTCTTCAGAAGGATTACATCAAAGACAGGAAAATGGCTGAAGAGGAGGCCATTTTCCATAGGCCCTGCACAGATGATGAGTCTAGGAGAAGGAAGGATGGGAAGGATGGGTAAGTGCCTGTAGATACACCAGAGCTGGACAAAGTCACCGGAAGCGGTGCTAGCAAGATGGGGAAGGCTTCTCCTCACTACTCCAGTTTCATGTCTTTCCAGGAGCCGATTTTTCCCTTCTGCTGTTGGATCAGTGATGGTGAATGGTCCTAAGACTCTGAACTCTGCTGGTTCCCTGAAAACATGTCTAAATGTCTATACTCCCTTTATGTACTCTTGTTAAATTTCCCTGCTTCGGTGTGCTGTTTCCTGAGGGGTCACTGACTGATACACCACCCAAGTCATGAATGAGAAAACAACCTCAGCCACACCAAAGCAAAAGTCCTACCACCCCCACCAGAAACCTCCCTTCTAACGGGTGTCTACCAATCAGCATTTCAAGTCTATCTCAACATGTCAGCATCATGTTCACAAGCATGTCACTGAAGACCTACTCAAAAACACAGAAAATCAGTATGTGTCATGAGACTTATGTTAAGTATATCTGTACTGTGTCTTTAGCCTCCAAATCTAATTTACTTTTTCCAGCAGGTAAAGGAAGTCACTTTGGTTTCATCTTTCTTGGTAAACCCAGGATGATTTTTTGGTGGTCACGTCCAATTGGTCTTGGTGTTCACTACCTTTTTCTTGATTGATTTCAGATTCCTGCTCATGACTGATATCATACCACAAATCTGATTTATCTAGAAACTGGAGACGTGAGCTTCCTGATTAAAATTACATCATATTTGGCCAACTATCATCATACAGCTTCTTTCCCATTCTTCATAGCCCTACAAAAGAACAGAGATCGATACAGTATTGTGTTTATCCCATTATATCATTTACTTGTCTTGTGTTTGTTTTACCCCTAGACTGTGAATCCTTGAGGGCAGGAATCACAACTTAGTCATCTAGACATCATCCTTGCTGGAACCTAGCAAAATGTCAGAGTATTACAGATGCACAATAACAGCTCAGTGAATTGGATCTAAAGCACCAAGGTGGTGGGTTTAAAATTCCCTCATATCCTTGGGCTTCGGGTACTTCTTTAGCTCTATATCCTTTGGAGGAGAAACTGGAATGTGCTGGAAGACGACAAGGAATATATGATTCCTTCCCAACAGGGGCTTAAGGTGGAAACATCCCTCCACCTTCTGTCACCTTGTTCTTAACATAGTTAGAAGGCTTTTCTCATCTTCAGCATTTTCAGTCTTTTGCCATTTTCTACAGGCCTCTCACTTGTGCTTGGTATCCAGTTCTTCTTCAAACCTCTAGCCTCGTGTTCTTTTTTCTCTGTGTTCATTAGAGAACTTCTTAGCTGGTCCTTTATACACAGGACCATAGTCCATAGCTACTATTCCATTTGAATTTCAGTTCTGAGCACCTCCCAATTTATTCAGCAGTCTTTTTTGTTCAGGCCAATCTGCTATTAAGCCACTGAATTGGGGAGGGTGGGGCAGTAACAGGAAGCACAGAGGGCAAAAACAAAAACAAAACAAAAAAAAAACGTAAAACCATCCTCCACTGGCATTGAGACAGATCTTTTGGGATTGAGGTTGGGAATACAGCTCATGTAAATAAAGCAGCTTGAAATTGACTTTGACCTAATGGATAGTTGATTAGTTAAGAGGAACTTTTCTTAGCTCAAGCTTAACCCCCTGGGTTTGAAGATAGCATGTGTCAGGGCAAAAGAAAAACAGTTTAGCTGCATCATAAGTTCTACAGGTTGTCAGATTAGGCTCTGAAGATCTAAAAGAGGAACTGGCAGAAAGAGTAGGTGACAATAATTGCAACCTAAAACAACATCTGTTATGCGAATTGGGACATTTGCTGTCACTTCATAGGTTTGGGTTTGCAAGGCTAATCTGTAAAGCCGTTTATGCCTGTCTCTCAAGGAATTAGCACTGGGCTCATGTAAAGAACAGTGTTCAGGTCCCAATTCTGCCACTATTTCCATATCTAAAGGAGGGCACTTCACCTCCCTTGGCTTTAGTTTCCTACTCTCAAATCATCTAAATATTTGCTAACACCTTTCCCAACTCTGATAGTCAATGATTCTCTAAAAGAAGTAACTAGCTAGAGTGGGTACTTTTCTGGATTGCAGCAAATGAACTTGTGTGATAGGTTGCCTGACCATTGACCAGGAGTCAAGTCCTTAAGAAAAAAACAACTCAGCCTGCGAAGGAAGAACAGAGCTCTGGCATCAGACAGATCTGTGTTCAAACTCTTGCTCGCTTCGTGAACTTGGGCTAGCCATGCCTGATCTTCAGTTTCTTCATCTATAAAATATGAATCCTAATAGGACCTATTTCCTAAGGCTTTGGGGAGGGCTAAAAGAATAAACTCACGTAAAGCACCCAGCTCAGTGAGTGATATGTGGTTAATTCTCCAAGAGTATAGTAAAACTGACATAAATGAAGAACTGGGAATTACTACCATTGGAAAAATTCTGGACAGGTCAGACACAGAAAAGATGAAGGCTTTTATTTCATTATTCTTTTGGAAGAGATTCCCCGTAAGGTTATTCTAGTTGTGAATCTTTTCCATAGATCCTGAGAGGTCAGTATTTCACGGTGTCAACCTTTTAATCCTTTAAGCAGAATTTTCTTCAAGGACAACAGTGATGTTTGGGCATTCGCATCCAGGCTATTCTAAGAAGGTCTATCCTGAGTTCAAGATGATATTTCTTTTGATGTTTTACAGGTTCTTACTTGATTCTATCTTATGGGGAGATATCTCCTCAGTTAAACACATACAAAACAATTGTTTCATGAGAACATTTTCTTAAACACTGTAGAGGCACAATGATTCAAACCAGATTTCTTGCTCTTGGGGCTACTGATGAAATGAACATAAAATAGCTGTTTTGTTAAAGGGAAGTAAAACAAGACATTTAAAATATATATTGCTTGAGACTATAAAAGCTAGAATGTTGGGGGGGGGCTTGAAATTAATCTTGAAGAATTAGTAACATTTCATCAAGCAAATTTAATAGGGAGAGCTGCCTGAAAAGAAGGAATCTCAGAAAGGTCTGGCTGTAAGAAAAGATTGGCATGCTTAGAGGAAAGCATTAATTCAACTCAAATGTACTGGGCTTCTCAGACTAGGCAACTGAGAGCCAGCAAATATTCTTGAGCACTGTAGACAAGAACTGAGAGAGGGAAAGCAGCATTTAATTTTTATTTAATAATTAAGTCATGGCCTACTTATTCAGCAGAATATATTGATCCCTTAATATATGCCAGGCAAGTGAAAAACGTTAATACATAAATAGAATTGTTTGTCATGAGATCTAAAATGACACCTACTCAGATATGAAAGACACATGTGAGCCTTGAGATTCAGAAACACATTTCTTTGGTCTCATTTACCAAAATTCAATATTTGTTGCAATTTTTTTATTGCTACATGACTTACAAGAATTATTGGATTCACCCTCATTCTGGTGCTATAAGATGGGCACTACTGTCCCATTTTACAACTGGAGAGCTGAGGCTGCCTGATGTCACATGTCCTACTTGAGGTTAGACCATGAGGAAATCACGGAGCCAGATTTCAAACCAGGTTGGTCAGTTCAAATTCTGAACCACTCTATTACATCTCCTCTTCTAACCATTTCTCCAGCCCATGCAAACACCAAACCTCCTTAATTACAGAAAAGTAGAAAAGATTCCAAAATATCACTCTGAGCTTCTCGATTCCTCCATCACCCGCCTGTCCAGCATGTCAATTAGCTGTCGCCAAGGTTAACCTCTACACTCTCATCACAGAGAAAGGTGGAAAGATATTTTTAAAGTTGGAAATAATTTCATATATTATCCAAATGCGGGGGGAAGAAAAACAAAGTGTCTAATATTCTTTTAGCTGTTTGGCTAAGGGTGCTTTTCCTAACCTCCTTACACTGGCCCTTCTTTAAAGAAAAAAATCTGGGAAGCCCCAATTTGAACTTTACATATACTTGCTGGTGTGCTATTTAGGATGAGAAGGTGTTAAAATTGGTCCCCTGCTAGATTTTTTTTTTCTTTTTTTAATTCTTGAAAAAACATCTCATGAAATCTGGCTTGTTGTTGCATTGTTTTCATATGTTCCAATATTTCTGTTATTTACTTCTGGTTTCTGGGTTACAGATGCTATTTAAGAACTAGCTTCTTGTTACAAGGTTAAAGAAGGGTGTGAGATGATATTTTAGCTAAGAACAGAAATTCTATTTTAATTTGTTTCTACAGAGCAGCTGGCCAGACTCCAATTTTCTAATATTGTTTATCATGTTTTCTAAAATCACAGTTATTTTCCAAAAAGATGTATCAGTTATTATAACTCCAAATCCTTTCAGATAATTTTTTCATTAATTATCTTTAGCTCAGTATATTTCTGTTGATTTTACCATTTAACTTTAGCTCTAAACATACCAAATGAAGAAAGCATTTCAAAAATTCCTTTGTGATAAAAACAAATGATTTGTCTAATTATAAGTGCAAATATTTAAACTTGTAGGCCATATTACACAGCAGTCTTTTATATTATAAATGTGAAGGCTCTATGTTAAAACAATGTGTGAAAAATAATTCTAAATAGGAACAATTGTTTATGGCAAATCCACAGACCACACAAAGAGAACCAGATGCTCTCTAATGTTTTGTGATTCTATTTTTTTACTACTACTTGTATATGAATTAGTATTTTCTGATCTACAGTGGGGGGGGGGGGAATCATGCTTCTAACTTAGGCAGCAATTGTTAAAAAATGAGTTTATAACAACTCTTGATTTTCAAGTTCCAAGAGCAGACTTGTAATAAAACAAGAAGAAAATATGATTATCTTTTAAATTAATAATGAGCAATTTCAATGAGATTCTTACCTTCTCCACATGGAAAATACTTAAGAATATATAAAGAAAATACTGCAGATATTGGCCATGAGATAAATCTGGAATTCATTTTCAGCAACAACACTAAAGCTACATCTAACCATCTAGTTGGAAGACCTCCGAGCTAAAACTGTCACCAATCAGGCCCTGAAACACTGAAGTCAACAGCAAGATATCAGTATTTTCTTTTTGCATACATTTTAGAGAAAAATAACTATCATTTGTGTGGGAAGTGTTTAATAATCAGAACTTTCTTCAGATATTTAGGAATTACTATGGTAAGTTTTTATTTCTATAAAAATATTTTCTTTTATTTATTTAGCTATGTAATTACATAGCTAAATTCTCCAGTTTGCACACGTCCTTGATCTTTAGGAAAAGCCTTCTTTGACCACATATGCCAACCAATGCTGTGTGTACCTTACTGTACTTGTACTTAGGATTCTTCTAGAAAGTGAGCACCATTCTTTGTCAATCCATTAATTTTGGTCTGTCTGTTTCAGCATTCAGGGACTACTACAATGTTCAGCCTTGCCTCACAGGTCCTATTGAATATGAATTATGCCCTCAGCCCCCTGGAAAAGGACTGCTATGATGGCCCCAACAAATCTCTGAGTGTTCCCAAACATGTGCCCTTACAGTCTTGTATTCTCATGCAACATGGATAGTTGAGCAACCGTTTGGTACACGTACTATCACAGGCTTTAACGGTACCAAAATATGAATATGAGGATCAGAAGATCCTTCAGTAAAACTGAAATTATAGCAAAAAGACATTATTAAAGTTAAACAATATTTAACGCCACCAGGCATAGAAAATTGGATCCCTATATTATCAGTATGAATTACCCATGAGAATGAAAATATTGAAAGCCCAAGGCAAAGGAAGGCAGCAATGCCTAAACAAGAAAAAAACAGATTTTATATTATTTTCTGATTCATATACAAGTAGTATTAGAAGAATAAAATCATAAAATAATAGTTATGCCAGAAAAGGCATAAATACCAGACAGTCCTGGTAAAATTAGGAGTGATGGTTAAACTTCTGTGTTCAGCATCACATTGGGAAAAGGTTTGTGACCACAAGTCTACAAGGATGAAGACTTTCTAACTCCTCTGCAATCACATAGGTTGTTTCTTTAGGTAGAAAAATTCAAATGGTTTACTCGGGAATCTTATAGAACTAGAAAGAATCTTGTTCTTTAGATGGATTAATATGTATATGATAATTCAAATTTGTATCCAGAATGCAAACTACTTCCCTTGTTTCCAAGTTCATAAGGTGTTCATACTAAATACTGACAACAGAGACAATTGATATTTCTGGAATTAACACATGAATTATCAGTGTAGGAGTTAAGCATTATTGCATTTGTCGGTTACCTGATGTGCCCACAACCATGAGGCAGCAGCTTGGGGATTATCCTTATAGTATAGATGAAGAAAGTGACACTAACTGGTCACATGACTTGTGCAAAGTCACACTCTGGTCTCATTTTCAGAGAATGGTAATTTCCAAAGTACCTCAGTATCTACCTGGGATCTGGTCAGAAATGCACACTCTTGATCCCACTCTAGAGCTCCTACACCAGAGACTCCAGGGATGAGGGCAAGCAATCTGTTTTCTAACAATCCCTCCAACTGGCTCTGATGTGTTCAAATTTGATGACAGCTGACCTTGGGCAATAAGAAATATTTGCAAATACTCCCTCCTCTCCAAATGTTAGAAATATAATTGTTTCTCCCTCCCCCCTCAGTTTTAGTCATTTCAGGTAGAAGGTTTTCTAAATTGTTTTACATGCTTTCCTATTTTCTTAGAGACAGTTTACTATACATAATTTGACCAATTTTCATCATATTGATGGTAGATTTTTCAATTAATATTTTTTCTCCTTTTCATTCTCATGTCTCCCTAACACTTCTTCTATCAGAAACATTTTGTTATTCTAATATTCTCTAAAGAAAGTAGGAAATTAACATTCTGGAGTTTTAAAATTCATCATAAACTTAAAAGCAGTCATAAGACTTTGGAAGAAGCCTTGTGGAAGAATGGCTTTAAGAAGTAGGACTTTGTGACAATCATCTCCAGGACGTTATGTGAAGAAAGCTAAATAAATTTCCAACAAAAGCAGATGGTAAAATACAAGATTATAGGTAGACCCAGCAGCTTGGGAGGCTGAGGCAGGAGGATCATGAGTTCAAAACCAACCTTAGCAAATTAGCGGGGCCCTAAGCAACTGAGTGAGCCCCTGTCTCTAAAGTAGAAAAATGGGCTGGGAATGGACTGTGGTTGAATGCTCCTGAGTTCAATCCTCAGTACCAAAAAAAATTAATTTTAAAAATGATTATATATAAAATGATAGTTAATAATATTTCCACAGAAATGAAATTGTTTTATTCAACAAGACACAAAATAGTTTATAACAAATGGTCTGATGGTGACTTAAAACTAAGTGGACTCTATAAACATCTGATGAAAGAAAAATCTGCCATTGTGTCCAAAGAGTGTAACAAAATAGAGAAACTTCATCTTAAAAATTAAAAACAAATAAGTAAATATCTTCCTTGTCTAGATACCTGTAAATAATAGAAAAAAATCCTTTCAAGAGAACCTAACTTGTGGTTTGAAAGCTTTTATTCTTTAATCAAACTGTGTTCCTTCAGAAGATTTCTCTGAGTGCCTACATGGAATATTCCTCTCAGGAAGAATGTTGGTTCCCACACTCCCACCACCTCGAGGTACTTAGGAAGACGCTGCATTGAATGTCCATGCCCAGGTCATCTCTATTCTTTTGGGAATCAAAAACTAGAATGAACACTAGTAATTTTACTTCAGGCTACTCAAGAATGTAATATAGTTATATAAAATATCTGTTCATAGTACACAAATGATAAGAAAAAGCAGTGTGTCAAATGTACTTACTCATCAATTTGGCAAAGATCAAAATTTGATTTTCTGTGTTGTTTTTGTTTTAGAGAAGACGACTTCTTCTCTTTTTTTTTTTTTTCCTTTTATATTCAGAAACAAAACTTTTGGCTGACTTTATTTTTTGACTAAGATCCACTGAGGGGGGAAAAAAAACAACCAACAAAGGTCTGCAGAATTTTATTGATTACCCCCTATATAAAACAATATCTATTTTTCTTGTTATCTGTGCCCACTCTACTTTTCTGCTGCTGAAAGGAAAGTATTATGTTTTCCTGTGTTATATTGGATGTGGAGAATACAAGTGCCAAATGAAAGCTGTGGGTTTATAATGCAGAGATGAGTAGTGCTTGTTAAGAAAAGTTAAAGTTCAACCCAGGGAACAAAATCAAGTTTGTTTTTTATTTTTATATTTTTGTCTAAAATATATTCATAACACCGTTCTAAAAAAATTTTACAGGTGAAATATATCTTTTTGGAAGGATCAAATTTGTCTAAGAAAGAGGAAGCAAAGAGATTCTGTTTTTCAATTTGGATAGAAAGTGTAGATCATCATAAAGCAGAAAAGGGATTGGTTTGTAAGAAGTGAGCAATGGCCCAACCATAACCAGAAGGTGTCTCTCTGACACAGAAGGCTGGTGGACTCCATAGTGAGGAAGGAGATTCCACTGCCATAGAGAACCTGAAAGCTAGGAGGGTCTTTGCTAACCTTTAATGTATTCAGACAGACAGACCTAAGCACCATAGCCTTTTGAAGTTAAGTAGCTTATCTAAAGTAACTTAGCTGGGCATGCTCCTGGGTTCAATCCTCAATACAAAAAAAAAAAAAAAGAAAGAAAAAAATTAATTTTAAAAATGATTATATATAGAATAACAGTTAATCATATTTCCACAGAAATGGCAGATTAGGCACTAAATAGATCCATGTGGATTTAGAAAATATGTCTCTCAGTTTTGACTGTGATGGACCTTTTGACTGTGATATGAGACCTTTGCCCAAATTATCATGATGGCATACTTTCTCCAAACCCTTGGGAAGAGGATCCAACTCTTAAAGTAATAAGACATCTGAGTGTCATGGGGCAAATTCATACTTGCAATCCTAGGGAAAACTAGAAGAGATGGCACTACTGGCCCTAGAAGCAAATACTCATATCAAGATAACAGTGTTGGAGGTGACAAAATCGCAGTTCCCTTAGAAGTGTAAGAACATTTCTCAAGCTTTCCTAATTTACACCAGTCACCTATTATGGACCTCTCTCGAATGAATTTATGAATTTATCTGAGTCCCAAGCTGTAAAACACTGAATTAATAAATCCCATTTATCCCCTTTCTAGTTGGTAAAGTGGTGTTGCTTATTTGAATGAAAATAATCCTTTTTAAGCCATAAAGAATGCCATCTGGTTCTGATATTCAAGAATTTGGTGAACATGTCCATGTTTACTCTAGACTTATAAGCTTTAATAACATTCCATCTGGAATAAATTTCCCATTCCCAGAATGCTAACTATTTTTATTACACCCTAATAACTGAAGCCCTTCTAGTCTTTTGATCATTTAAGAGGCTTTTCTAAGAACAATCTTATATTGCCGATTGGAGTGTAGACATAGATTCCAAACGTAGTCATGCAAGCTGGATCATGTTGTCAAGTGAGGTGTTCTCATCTAAATTTTTGGTTATATAAAGTAAGAACACCCATGACAACATAGGTAACCATGTAGATATAACATCAAGTATCGTCTCATAGAATCCAGCAGTGCAATGATAGATCCTAAAGTCACTGGTAGCTCTGTTTCTCAATTCCTCTTCTATAGTCTGCTCTGCATTCCTTTTTGCCTGCTCTACCCATGCCCACTCCTTACCTTGCACAAGCTCCACATGGTCACCTGCCCAGCCCATTCTGTACATCACATTGCAGTTTGGGGCTCCATTGCTGAATGGATCAAATCCTTGAACTGCTTTCTCAAATTCTTGAGAGAAATAATCTGATTGACCTCTGTCCAGTGACCGGATTAGCTCACTTTTGATTAGGATTCCCTGTCTAAACAATTAATCATGGCAAGGAAATGTGGATGGATTGTCTGATGAATGGGACTGCCACTTCTAGGAGCCAAAGAGTCGGGGCAGATTCTTTGGAAAGAGTTGTGGATTCAAGCAGGCAAAGAAACACATTAAGCACAGGGAAGTTTAAGAAGATGTACTTGATTTCAATCACTTTGAAGATGATGCCCTATATTTCAGAATCTGTCCTACCACTTTTATTTAATCCTTTTGTCAATAATTTTTTTTTTAACTGCACTGAGGTACCCACTCTTATTTCTCAAAGGGCAGTGAGATAACAAATATTGTCACTGTTGATTTTGTACATTTTCAAATGAAAATTAGTACAGAATAACAATCTCTTGAGTAATTAAAATGCTTATTATAATATTACAGAGGCCTGAAAATTTAAGCATGATAATTTCTTTTCGGAATAAAAGATAGCACAACCAATCCTTCTGCTCTATTACTCTTATCTATAATTATTAATGTACCCCTCATTAAAAGGCTGTATGTTAAGGCTGGGGTTGTAGCTCAGTGGTAGAGCACTTGCCTAGCATATGGTTCAACCCTCAGCACCACATGAAAGAAATAAAATAAAGGTATTGTGTTCATCTACAACTAATATATATATATATATATATATAGATAGATAGATATTTTTTTTAAGGCCCTGTGTTAGGTTTTGCCAACAAACCAGCACAGAGTTTCAGCTCAAGTACATTATCACATAAATCAGTTTGCTCTACTTTTAGAGTCCTGGATACTGACTCTGCTGGAGTTCACAGATTTAGTTTGTGAACACAACGCCCCCAGAATTTGTTCCCCCACATGTGAAAGTCTCCTCTCTGAATCTCTTTCCATTACCTTTACCTTGACAAGTGAAAAGCAGTCAATCAAAACCACTTGGCGATGTGTCAGTTTGTGGAATCATTTGGGACTCTAAAGGTATGAGTGTTTACTGAATCAAGAATAGAGGCAGTAAAAACAAGGCTGGCACACAGTGACCTCAGCAAAAAGATGGAAAACCTCAGATTGTTATCCATGGTAAAATGCTATGCTATTATCTGGACTTTTGTGAAATTCTCTGATAAATACCATGACGTGACAAGGAACAATATATTTAGATTGTGAAGGAAAACTTAGTTTGGGAGTGACTAAGAGCTACCAGATCAGTTGTCAATTCTCCAGAATGAATGCAGAAGAGTTAAAAAATAAATAAAAATAAAAAAGGCAAAGGTTAAAAAAAAAAAAGGTTAAAAAGAAAAAAAAAAGGAAAGGCAAAAAAATAAAAAAATAAAAAAAACAACAAAACCCACCCATCTACAAACAGCTGCAGAATGGTCTGAGCTCAATAGATGGTCTAGTTTGAAGTGGAGCTATTCTGTGTTCCACTCATGCTCAAGTGCAACTCATGATCCGATGCAGGACTTGAGAAAAGAATCTGGTTCCAATGAAAGGTAATCTTCATACACCTTGAATACAAATGAAAGAAACAATCTCTTGAGTATAAAATCAGCACGAAAGTGGTCCTGCATTGAATGGTAGGGGAAGATTGTGCTTTGAATACTAGAAGGTAGGCCTCCACAGGGTACAAACAAGAGACACAAACTCTACCATGGCAACAACAGGCCCCAAACACCTCAGGATCCCTGAGGCTGTCACAACTTTGACTTGCTCTACTTCAGTGTGCTAGGGTCTGTCTGGTTCAAGCACTTCTATTACCTTCCCTTTTTGTCATTGATGTTTCTGATTTTTACTTAATTAGGAAATTATAAAACTTTTGGAAGAAAGAAATTATGAATTTCCCTCTGAAAATTCACTTCTCTTTAAACTGTAGCATAAAATGGGTTTGTGGTAATCTATGCTCTGTAGACACACCCAAGACACTTTTCACCTCTTTTGGAGTCAATGAGGGATTCTGTCTTCCTTCTCATTCCCAGGAAGAAGGACTGGGGATGACCTGCACCTGCCCAGGACCTGCAGAGGTGAATTTCAGGCTTCATGGTTAGCAGTCACCAAGCCTCTGAGGGTAGCTAAACCTCTAATGAAACTTCCAGCCCAGGAAACCCCTGCAGGTGCACTTTAGAAGAGCCCTCTCTCTCCTTTAAAGAAATTATTTAGGGCTGAGGATGTGGCTCAAGTGGTAGCACGCTCGCCTGGCATGCGTGCAGCCTGGGTTCGATCTTCAGCACCACATACAAACAAAGATGTTGTGTCTGCTGAAAACTAAAAAATAAATAAAATTCTCTCTCTCTCTTTCTCTCTCTCTCTCTCTCTCTCAAAAAAAAAAAAAAAGAAAGAAATTATTTAATTCCCAAGTCCACGTTTTCTCACAATTGTATCTAATTCTTGACAGCCACCTCTGAGTGTGATACTGTATTTTATGAGATTTATTAAAAATTAATAAGTGTTATACATTTTGGGTAAAAAAGCAAACAGTAAACTACAATGTGAAAAATAAATATTACCCTACTCATACATATGTGGACCACTCATCAAACCTCTGAGACATAACCACAGTTACCAGTACTTTGGGTACCCTTCCAGAAAACCTCTGTACATTATCTTTGCATGTTTTTCTTCATGCCCTTCTGAAACATTTTTCATTTCACTCTGTATCTTGGACATTTCCCCATATCTAGGTTATCTGTATTTTCCATACTTAATTCATTTCCCCATATCTAAATTTCCATATCTAATTAATTTGTGCTAAGTGGCAATATTGTATTCCCTTGAATAGATGCTGTACCATTTACTTAACACTTCTCTGAACATTTAGTTTCTAATTTTTTACTATTATTAATAGTGCTATAGAGAATATCATTGTACCTGTTAGAGAATAATACTTGCAAGTGATATTGCTGGGTTAAATTTAGGAACAATTAAAATTTGGATAGACATCACTAAACTTCTGAAATGAGGTTTAAGCTTCATTTTGTTTATTTACTCAGCAAGTAATCTGAGTCTTAGAGAGTTTGAGATATATTTCAAAGGATATAAAAGCCAGTTAACAAAGTTGTAGAGCAAGGATTTGAAATCATATTTAACTGGCTTCAAGTTTCACCATCTCTGCCCCATCACATGACTTCCTAAATTCTTAAAGAGAGTCTCAATTTAACAAATAGACCGTAAATTTCTGGAATAAGTAGAATCACTTTGATATTGGCATGGACAATGGAAAATTTCAGGATGAGACAAATTATTGACCGTTCCCTTACAAGGGAAACAAGATTCTAAGAATGTTTAAATATGATACATTATAATTTACTCATTTATCCAACAATATCTGAGTAACTCTTCTCTACTTGTCATGGTGTTATGCCAGGAAAATGCATCAAGAACCAGATTGATAGTGCTTCAGTATTCTGGTGGAAAAGGAAGATATTGACCTAATCATCATAAGAATTAATGTATAATTGTTAACTGACAAGTATAAGCATTTCAAGGATATATATAAGCTGAAAATAGGATTTTACATAGGCAGGTTAGCCCAGGTTAGGAATCTGGGGAAAATGCTGACTGAGTTAAAATCCACTGAGGGTGGGCATGACTGGAGGAAGAAGGTAGAAAAACACATTCCATTCCAGGCAGAGGAATAGTAGGTGCAAAGGTCATAGTGGGAGGAAACCATGCAAATTCCAGGAACCACACAGTGCAAGTTCCATGTGACTTTAAGACTGGAATGGAGAAAATGTAAGCAGAATCCAAGCCCCCTGGGGTCTTGATAATCTAGAGAAGGAATGTTATCTTTAGTAAAATGGGAGCCATCAAAAGATTTTCAGGAAAGTGTAAATCATGGTGGCAGCAGAGTGGAAAATGATTACTTAGCTCCCAGCAGCAAAGATCATCAGTATACAAAATGTGCATGCAAGTGAAAGCAACTCCTCCAAGAAGAAACTCCCCATGCCTAAGAACCATACCTGATGTTCTCTAGCATAATCTTCTCTCTCTCCCATAGCTCAGTATCAAGTATGAAGAAGGAAAGCAAATTACTTTAAGACTTTGTGAAATCTGAAGCTACAGTGAGAATTATCATCATCATCATCAGGGACAGCAATACATATGACGAGTTAAATGAGCTTTCCAAATCAACTTAGCAGCAAATGTTAACACCAATTTCAAATTAACCTACTGCGTAAGCAGTCCAAGTAGCCACTTGGGGAAGCACATTTTAAGAAGAACCCACTTAGATCAAGAGAGTGTTGTTGCTGCCTGAGAAAAGAGACTCTGTCACTAGTCCCATATTCTCAGTGTCTAAGCATTCTGAGCATTAAGGTTGCACTGCACTGTGAGGTTCCAAAGAGCAGACAAAAATAGCATTACTGCTAGGCTAAACACAGCTATCCCAGACCTTGAACCTGCTGGATAGATATTCCAGACATAAACTGTATGCACAAACATCTGGAATGTGAACTTTCATTCTAAAATATGGGTGATTTCAACACATGACAGAGTGGGACTTTCAATGCAAATCACCAGTGTCTGGGGCACTTTGGGTATCAACTGAATGCTCTCCTGCAACTCTCACATCACCTCCGACAATCCCCAAAGATAACCCAGTGAGTGGAAAATGTTCTTAAAGGGTTGTGCTAAGGTAGAATAAGAGATGTCTATGAGAAAAATTGAATGAAGTTAGTCTGCAAGGTCCATATCACATTTGACATAATACCTGATAGTCTCTGCTGAGATTATGGCCACATCTGTGGCATTTTTTTCTATCACCTCCTGCCCCAGTTATCTGGATGATTGCCTGATCCAAGTGATACTAAGTCATGCCTCTTGGTTCATATTGCTTTCTCTACATAAGATGCCCTTCTGCATTGATGAACTCTGATTTGTCCTTAGACACTAAAGAAGGAGGAACTCCACAGGTTTCAAAAATCAGTTATAAACAAGGCATTTGGGATATAAAAATGAATAAATCACAGTTTTTATCCCCAAGAAGGTCATATATTGTGTGTCTTTATACTTTATACCAGTAGCAAACAGATTGCCTCTAACAATGTTAAGCAAAGTACATTGGATATATTCAGACAAGAATAATATGTTCAGTGTATTAACAGCGCAAAACAGAACAAGAATGCCTAAAATGCTAATGTACATTCTGCTGTTATAAGCACCAGACATATGCAGTAAGGAATTAGGATGTTCTGGCACCTATGAAAAAAATATATATTTTGATAGAATTTATTCATTCAGTTATTTGTTCAGTATTTCAATTTGTAATGTGCAAAATATTATGCAAGGTACTATAAGCCATAATTCTATCTCAAAGGACTTGAAGTTAAGTAAATTGATAAGATACAGATATAAAATATACAAATTAAACAGGATTGTGTACCAAAAGACTTAAAGTCCTGGGAGAGTCCAAATGAGAGATATTTCTGCTAAATAAAGGAGCCATCATATTATCTATCATTCACCCACCACCATTTTGAAGTCTAGTGCTGAATGCCTAGTGGGAGAGAAATCAAGTGCTCATCTAGTGATCAGTGATCTATGGGCCCGTCCAATGGTATTGGATCCTATCTGAAATCAACTGATACTACTTCCTGAAACAGTCCACTTCATTTTCAGACAGGTATAAATGTTAGTAATCTCTTTCTTTCACTGAACCAAAATATATTTTCTAAAAATTTCAATCCATTAGTCTTATGTCTTCCTCTGCTGACTTTCAGAGATAATTCATTTCCCCTTCCACATTCATAATTCGAAAAAAGTAAGTGATTAAATAAGGCTGAAGTCCTTATGCCTTCTCTTCTACCATTTATTCTTTTTTATTATTTTTATTCTAATTTGTTATATATGACAGCAGAATACATTACAATTCATAATATACATATAGAGCTCAATTTTTCATATCTCTGGTTGTACACAAAGAGAATAACACCATTCGTATCTTCATATATGTACTTAGTTAGGGTAATGATGTCCATCTCATTCCACCATTTTTCCCACCCCTGTACTCCCTCCGTTCCCCTCCCTCCCCTTTGCTCTATCTAGAGTTCCTCTAATCCTCCCATGCTCCTCCCTACCCCATTATGAATCAGCATTTTTGTAGCTATTTTTAGATATGTATTTCTATTCAAAATATAAACTAACCCTCCCAGTTTCCAATATCTTTAAATTTTATTAGTTCATTATTAAGCTTGTCTATAAATTTATTAATATGCTGAAGCAGATTAAAGTTCCCATCAAATTGATATCATAACATTGTTGTAGTTAATCATTCAAATATCTAAAGATGTACAGAACTAGATTATCACTGAACTCACAGCACACCATTTCATTAATAAAGATTTCATGGCAAACTCTTGCTAAAATCCAGATACATACCTATGATGTTCCAACAATCTATCAGAGTGCTTGATTCATAAAAATGGAGCTCAAATGCATGACTTGACCACAGTGAACGGACTTTGGGGATCAACTTTTCCTTTCTTTCTTTTTTTTTAAATCAATCAATCAATCTATCTATCTATACACACACACACACACACACACACACACACACACACACACATATACATACACATACACACATACATACACACACATTTTAGTTGTAGGTGGACACAATACTTTTATTTATTTATTTATTTAGTTAGTTAGTTATTTTTAATGTGGTGCTGAGAATTGAACCCAGGGCCTCACATGTGTAAGGCGAGCGCTCAACCACTCAGCCACAATCCCAGCTCCAACTTTTCCTTTCTTAAAAAATAAAATCATGGGGCTGGGTTGTGGCACAGTGGTAGAGCGTTTACCTGGCATGTGTGAGGCACTGGGTTCTATCTTCAGCACCACATATAAATAAATAAAATAAAGGTATTGTGCCCATCTACAACTAAAATATTTAAAACAATAAAATCATAAATAATCTTTCTCATATTATGCTAGAATCAATTTTTCTTACTTATATGGAGATAAGGAAATCTCCATTCTTCTTTCTTAGAAATTGAAAGATACCAGTTTCTATGCTCTACGAACTCTCCTGTACTCTGGGAATTCTACACAAAAAATCTAGAAATTTCCTTTATCAGCTATTATTTTTTAATGATAATAAAATTTAAGAAATCTCACCCTAGATAAGCACTTACTTAAAAAGCAATCCCTAACCTACTGAGAAAATACATACACATTATATTTATAGTATTAGTAATAGTAATATGTCCTAAGTAATGGATAAAAATTAAATAATTTTCTACTTTAGGACTGGCAAAGATCTTCAACAAAAGATTTAAATGGCAAAATATGGTAAAATATGTTTATCTTCATTTTGAGGAAATTAAACCTATTAAACATGTAAACCAGCAACTGTGGATGCCGAATAGAACTTTCTTATAATACAACTATATTTAATAAAATGAGCTAATACTTTGGTATGTGTGATAGATGGCTTATAGTTCCCCAAATTCATGTATTATAATTCTAACGCTAAAATGATAACATTAGGAGATGGAGCCTTTTGTTTGGGAAGTGATAGGTCATGAGGTGGAGATTCCCTGAGTAGGGTTAGAGCCCTTATAGAAGATACTCTAGAGAGGTAGCTAGCCTCTTCTACCACACAAAAGACATAGCAAGAAGGCACCTCTATTGTGAACAGGGGTTGTCCCCAGACACTGAATCTTCCAATGCCTTGACCATCATGGACTTCCCACCTTTAGAACTGTGAGAATTAAATTTCTGTTTTTTATAAACTACACAGGTTGTGGCATTTTGTTATAACAGACAAAAATGAACTATAATAGTATATATCCCCTTTAATACACATTGTAAATCAAAGTTCTCTCTTCCCATTTTCATCAACAACATGAAACTTATGAATTTTGGGGAGAAAGGGGACTAGAGAATAGAATCATAGTTCAGACTACTAAAGAGTTTTCATGGATCATTTCCAAATTGGATGATTCCACTGGCCCAGATTCTGCCCACCTCAGTCCTCCCTGTAATTTTAACCACATGTGGGCCTCTTCCGTCCTACTCTCAGAATAAACGTGATGGTGAAATAGGGCTTTGGTTTTACTAAAGAGGCTGCATGCTCCTGCAACACGTAAACTCATTCTTCTAAGTACCCAGTAAAGACAGTCTGTGAAAGAGTAGGAAGTCCTGTAGGTGGAAAATGAAATGAAAGTTAATCTGTTCTTATGTATCTAATAACTTTCTCAGTCACAACAACATATAAAATACTATACCACCTGGGGAAAATTTCTCAAGCACAAATGCAAACTAACTTGAATTCTGAAAATACTATCTGCTAAATTTCTGAGCAATAAATCCCCCAGGCTAGACAATGAACACTTCTAATTGAAGAGAACTGGATAGGAACAAAGCTGCAGAGGTCCTCAGGGCACACTGTCATGAAAACACTCTGCCTCACGTTGAGGCTCTAGAACTAAGCAGACACACCTTTCTCTGACCCCTTGGTGATTCTAATGATAATCGTACAGAGGCCTGAACTTACAGATGGAAGGAAATGGAACCCAGGATTTCCTACTGTTCTCTCTTCCCTGTGTACGCAAACCTGAAACACTTAGAAACACCTCCAGAAGACGGCAAGCACAGACCTTTGCAAAACTCTGAGATGTAGTTTACCTCCTGTCTCCCAGTGGTGCCCCTTTTGCCTCGACCCCTCTTTTATCTGAATTCTGTGTCCTTATGATTGTTTCCTCTTCCCCAAGATACCATTTGCAGAATGGGCAGGTAAAGGAGGATTATCAGAATCTACTCCTAATCCAAACACCCTTTCCCCTCAGAGCTACTAATTTCAGTGACAAACTCAAAGGAATGCAGTTAAATGAACCATATTTAATCCATAGGTAGACCTAAATGACTGTTCCAATGTATTCTTCAGTACAGCATTTGCACTATTTTGCAAAACAATGTATTTTCATCTATCAATTCTACTTCTAAGGACTTGTCATTACAAAATACCTATATGTGCAAAATTAAACTGTGATGTCTTTCTTGAAGCATTATTTTTATAAGAAGAAATTTAAAAGTGGAAGCAGATAAAAGAAAATAAGGATTTAGTAAATTATATCCTATCGTACCACTAAAACTATGTTTGCATAAATATACTTTATGTGGTAAGATGTTTGTGATATATTAAATAAAAAGATGAATTTTCTTATTCATACAATTCCATGTTTTAAAATGCATACATTCATTGTATAGATATTTGCTTGTGCATGGGTATCAGTATGTACCAGGAATGATGCTAAGCATTTGGTAAATAAAAACATATGACCTCTACCACATGGAATATATAGTGTGGTGTTAGGTGAAGACATGAGCCCAGATCAACAGACAAAAACTCATGTCTGCATGGAGCTTATGTTTTATTTTTATTTGTATCTTACTGTTTGGCACATATTAGTTATGATAATAAAATTAAAATTTTAACATTTTTATAAATATTAAATGTTCTCTTTTTTCCCAGATTACTTGAAGCCCAGTCAATTAAAAGGCAGAATTTAGGTGATAACCAGGAGACATGGGCAAGAGAAATAGGGGAATGTTAGATCAATGGGTATAATATTTCAATGTGATATGAATAAGTTCTGGGATATACAATAAAGCAAAGTGAGTATAGTTAATATTACTATATAGTTTACCTGAAGTTTGTGAAGAGATTACATTTCAAGAATCCTCATCTACCCACACACACCTTAAGTAATTATAATGATGGATGCATTAATTAATTTGACTATGGCAATCATTTTGTAATATATACTTATATCAAATCATCATTGTATACCTTAAATATATACAATTTTATTTGTTAATCATAACTCAATAAAACTGGAGAGAAAGACATAATTTACGAAATTTAAAACTGGGATCTAGGAGCAGGAATACCACAAAACCTACTGTCAATGACCCCTTCTCAGGAAATTTTCAACCTCTATAGTGGCCACCCCAATGTAGAGAAGTGTAAATTATACCTGGGCTATCATTCTTTCCTCTAGAAACATGACAGCATGTGACTTCCTTCTGGCAGTTTCTCAATGTTACTTCTCAAACTATTATATAAAATTTATGCAAAAGTGATTTATGAAAAAAATAAGCAAGATTTCTCAACCTGATTAAGGAAATGATCCAAGAAGTTTTTACTAAAGAAAAGGTTGGTACATCTATGAAAAGGTCAAAGTAGAGACTAATTACATATTTCTGACTTTAGACATAATTAGGAAATCCCCAGAGAGTTAATGTCAGTGTATTTGAACCAATTAAACCACCAAGATAAAGGGAGACAGCATTGATTAATTGAGTACTTGGAAGTTTTAATCTAGGTCTGTTGCAAAAGAAAAGCAGACAAATTACTTTACTCAAATACATTGTTATTTTGAAGTAACTGATTTTATGGTAGTGAAGTCGGGAGAAATGGTTCCCCTGTTTCTCCCAACCAGTCCATTTTTCTATAGGAACATATGGAAGTAAAAAATAAAGGGGAAGACAAGTACATTCCAGCTCTCCTCTTGGAAACTGTTCTGCCTTTGTTTACATATCGCTGGTTGGACTAGATAATTACCTTCCTTTCATTGCTGTTAGTTTATCAAAAGGGATAATTTACTGTTCACTATTTGCCTGTTTGGAAAGATGAGCTCAGCTTTCAAGTTAAACACTGAAGAGGACACAGAGTAGGAAAAATGGCTCACTTTCATCAATCTTCTTTTCTTTTTTAGAATATATTTTATTGACTTGCTAAAGTTATCATTGTGGCTGCAACCATAAACCCAAGATCTAAGTAGAAACACTGGACAAAAGCAATTCATCAAACTCTAAAATTCACTTTAAATTTTTTTTTCTTATTTAGTAACATGACAGTAGAATGCATTTTGACAAATTATACATACATAGAGTATAACATTCTATTTGGGATCCCACTCTTGTGTTGTATGTGATACAGATTTACCCTGGTCGTATATTCAAATACAAGGCTAGGAAAGTTATGTCCAATTAATTCTACTGTCTTTCTTATTCCCCTACCCATCTCCTATCTCTTCTTTTCCCTTTGTCTAAACCAATGGATTTCTATTATTTTCTACTGTTCCCCACTGTGGAAAGCAGTATGGAGATTTTTTAGAAAACTTGGAATGGAACCATCATTTGACCTGCTTATCCCACTCCTTGGTCTATACCCAGAGGACTTAAAAACAGCATACTACAATGATCAATGTTTATAGCAGTTCAAATCACAACAGCCAAGCTATGGAAATGACGTAGGTGTCCTTTAATGGATGAATGGATAAAGAAAATGTAGTATATATAACACAATGAAATATTATTGAGTCTTAAAGAAGAATGAAATAATAGCACTTGTCAATAAATGGATGGAATTGAAGAATATCATGCTAAGTGAAATAAGCCAATCCCCAAAATCAAAGTATGAGTGTTGTCTCTGATTTGTGGATGCTAACCCAAAACAAGGGAGATTGGGGAGGGGAATAATAGAAAATTCACTCTTATCTGAGGAGTTGGCTAATACAAACTGAGTATCCTTATCCAAAGTGTATGAAGTGAAACATTCAGAAGTGTTTCAGGTTTGGGAATATTGGGGAAATTCTGCAAAGACTTTATCAACTGAGCATGCTTCAACTAGTAAAACATTTCAGATTTCAGATTTCTAGATTAGGAATGCTCAATCTCTAAGAGTGCGATTTTATAATGTGCAGAATATATACAGAGAAAGAGTTAAATGCTCATCATTTTAATTAAATTTTGCACATTTTAAATATATTTTGATATCATGGGCATATATGGCTGACACAATATTACAGAAATAATGTAAACATACTTAGTCACTTGAGAATTTAAAGCCTTAATTCCAATGTGATGCAGGAGACTATTTTATAAAAACAATACAGTACAGAAAGAAGTCATTGTCTTTTCAGAGCATCACTTAGTGGAGGACTAAATGGTGAATTACACTAAATGTATCCCACATTTTTACAAAAGTATGAAAAAATAGAACAAACTGTATTTGGCAAAATGACATTGATTTTAGTTTACTCTGCTAAAGTAAGTATATCCTCTAATTCAAAAATTCTATTTTTTTATCAAAATTCATTTTCTCTTATTGAAGAAAGGTACTGAACACAACAACTCAATGCAGAATAAAATATACTGAAACTACGTATCATCTCTTATTTATAAATATTATGCTATAAGTATGTTTCTGTATGCTAAAGTTCCAAGACAAAAAAAAATGTTTATTATTCCTTTCCTGTTTCCACTTTGCCTTGGCCTTTTCTCTATTTTTATTTTTAATACATTCTAGTTTATGTTATTCCTTCTTCCTCAAATTGTAATCATTCTTATATAATCGATTATACACCTACCTTTAATAATCTATTATTCAATGCATATTATTCTCACCTCTCCAAAAGGAAGCTTCCTTACACAAACACAAGATCCTTAGAATAAATAGGGCTGAGTAAGGATGTTTACCTTTTAATGAATGCTAGTCATCTTATTACTCAGCCATGCTAGACCATGAATAAATCTTAATCCTGAGAAGACGTGTTTATCTATGGCTCCTTGTATAAGGGTAATTGCTGTCCCTAAAGTTGGTGGGATATGCTGTAATTTTCTGCATGTTTTAAGCCTTCAGATGTTCTTTGTTGAATTTTTCCATCAGTCTTTAACTGGCCTCCCTGTCTTTGTTTCTTTTCCTTGTTCTTTTTACCCTTCAAAATTACGTTAACTTTCTATTGCTTTGTAACAAATTGACAAAATTAGTGACTTAAAGCCACACCTATTCATAATATAGTAGTTTCTGTAACTCAGAAATTGGGTGAATTTTTCTGAGTTTTCTGCTCCAGGTCACATGAGACTAAAATCCAGGTGGTGGTGGCTGGACTCTTAGCTGGCATCTCTGAATGAGGATCCCACTTCCACACTCATTCAGGTTACTGGCAGAGCTCAGTCCCTTGGAGTTGTGGGACTGAGGTGCCTGTATCTTGGCTGTTTTTCAGCCTGGGGCCTGGATCAGCTTCTAAGGCTGCTTACATTTCTTCTCATGTTGCCTCTCCATCTTCCACCAAGCAACAGCATGTTGAATCTTGTTGGTACTACAAATCTCTCTGAATTCCTCTTCTGCCTTCTTCTTCACCAAAGTTCCTGCCTTCACAAGGAGCTGGTGAAAGCTCTCTGGTCTTAAGGGCATATGTGATTAAATGAGCCCCAATCAAGTAAGCTTCCTATTTTTAGTTCAACTCTTCCATAGATCATAATACAATTAGGGGAGAGAGATCCCATCATACTTATGGCATTAGAAGGTGCTGAAACTTGGAGGTAGTTCCTAGAACCACAAAATCTGCCTGCCACAAAATTCAACTCAAGTTTCACTACCTATAGAGAATCTTAGGTGCCCATGCACCTACTGCTTCCTCCAGCCCTTACCTTCCTCCCTAATTGTATAGATGTCCCTACTTGACCTCTACAGCATCCCATGAAAGCAGTCGCACTGTAGCATATTGTCTCTTTGCCTGTCTGTCATCCTAAGCACTCCTTAATGACACAAGCCCAGTGTCAAGGAAAGTGCCAATGTCATGTACTACTCATTTAACCACAATTTCACATTCATAAAATAATTTGAAAATATTTCTAAAATTTGAAACCAGCTTAGCACCTGAACTTTCTGGCTTCTATGGAGCAATGCTATCTTCTTTCTTCTTTTGATATTTATTAAAAGCTTAACATGTACCAGGCATTGTGCTTACCCCTTTCACAAACTGGTCTGAGGTTTCAACATGAATTACCCCAAAACACACACACACACACACACACACACACACACACACACACACACACAAAATCAAGCCATTATTTCATAACAATATTAATATTTATTGGTGTTTACATTTAATATGTATCTAAAATCACACATCACTGATTTTGCTTTTTTGTAAATGCTGCATGTTGGAAAGACGTCAACTGTGATGAAAATACACTTCATAATATGCTAGTCATTAGAAACTTCACATGGGAAAAACCCATGAGAAAAATTAAACAAGGAAATTCCATCTTGCCCAACTGTGATCTCACCATAGTTGAGGACAGTATATGAACCACAGATGGTAGAAATGAAGAAGCCACATGTTTATAGTGACTTCAACTTCACCAAAGCAAGGATCTGTGCTGAAGAGCAACATTTTTGTTATAGGACAGTGTCACACTTAAATATATGGCATCTTACTGCTCGGCAGTAGCATAGACACAAGCAGGTACTGTACTACATGCTTTCCAAAATTCTCACAAAATTCTCACACTAAATTTTATTTAACACTATAAATAAGTATCACAGTTCACTTACAAACAAAACATATAAACATGAGTTACTGCAATTCCTAAAATGGTCCTTGAAATGTAGTAGTGCTGGAAAACAGTGAATTATGAGATTTTAATCACAGACAAGACCTGAGATTTAGAGGAAGGAGGGACTCAGAAGGAATGAGGAATATATCACTCTTGTAGAAAAACTTCAAGGCAATCTTCGGGTTATTTTACAATAAGAAATCCAAATGTTAAAAGAATTACATTTCTTATTTTCTTGCCATACTTTGACATCCATAATCAGGTCTGAATTCAAATGACTGCACAGGAATGTTTATGAGGGGTGAAGAGAGAAACAATTTATGTAAATAATAAATCACATTTATAAAGTCTGTCTGTGTGAGCCCAGAGCTAAGGCCAGAAACAGAAGTAGCAATTTAATACCACAAGAAAATTATTCCTGAGTCATAAAGGACCCTTTGTAGGCATGGGCATTTTATTATTTATGTAAATCTACATAGGAAGAAAACATTGCATTCTTAAAATAGATACTGAATTCTTAGCATGCTAAAATTCCAATAATCCAACATCCTCATGGTTTTCTTTTCCAGTTATCTCCATCTCTCTCATTTTGTAATTCTCCACTTGAATATTTATTACTAAAAGAGAAAAGATGATAAAGTTTGTATTTTTTTTCCTTTGGGGGATATTTTTCCCACACAAAAATTTAAGTGAAAATATGCAGTGTTAATTTTTGGTATTTGCTTATCATGCAGATAAATATTCAACTGATTGCCGCATTCAGTTTGAGGTTTCTGCTGCTATTATCATGTAAGTTTAATTTCTATCATTGTATTAAATCTCAGACACAGCTCAAGAGCATATTGGTCACCCTGTCAATGCAAACAAGTCTGTACTGCCACCGGATTTCACTCAAAAAGTAAGTCTCAGCTCCATTAGGTAATTAACTCTTAACATAATTCAGCTACCTCTGAAGAATAAAAAAGTTGATTAAGCTGCTGTGAAGATATAATTTCATATTATAAAACAAATGAGCCATTCTCCTTTTTCTTGTACACTCAGGGGATATTTCCATGTCTAATGTTTTATGCCAATAAAAGAAGGTCTCACAACTGTGATTTGGGAATGGATTGCATAATAGGAACACACAAATGTATGCACATGTCCACGTCCACACATAATTCCACATGATCAAGTCAGAGGATGTTAAATTTAACTGTCACTGCCTCTACTATTTGATGATCTGCACAGAACACTGTTTTCTTGTTTTTTATTTAATGACAACAAAAGTTAAAATGGCCTGAATTTACTTTTTTGCCCTATATAATAGAAAATAACATTAAGTTTCTCCTCATGTCTACAAGTTGTAAGCCTAGAAGAATTTCAGGGAACAAGAGGGAACTTTTATTATAGCAATCTAATTCAGCAAAAGGCATTTTCCTACCACATACATATATTTGAAAACCTCCTGAAAAACAATGCTGAACTACACACACACACATACACACACACACACACACACACACACGTCATTTGAATATTTTTTTTTACCCTTTTAGCATCCCTACTTTTACATTAAAGTCTAAGTTTAAGCATCTTCTTTCTAAAGTCATCTGTGACATTCTCAAGCAATTTTCCTTAGTTGCTATAGAATTTTGCAAGTGATGATGGTGATGATGACAATGATCATAAGAAGAGTCACACAGTGCCAGGAACTATTCTAACAATTTGCATGTTAATTCAGACAATCCTAACACCAACCTCCTAAAATGGTGATATCTATTTTTGCACTAGTGAGTAAACCCAATCAGAGAAGTTAAATAACTTACTTAAGGTCACAGAACTGGCAAGTGGAAAAGTTTTTTTATTGAAATCTAGGCAGTCTGGTTTTAGTGTCCAAATATTTAGCCATTATATCATGAAATCTCACTTGTTATAAAATGGGAACAATAAAATGTACCCGTGGTATTGTTCTCTAAATTATGTAAGATTGTTTATGGAAAGACCTTAGTACTATGTCCAGTTCATAGAAAGGCTGAATGTCATATTTGTTACCAACTACAGTTATTTTCAGACAAGCCCTTATCCTCTATCCCATTGAGCAATCCTTGATAATAGGGTCTACATTCATCCATTTGTTCATTCATCCCTTCCACAAATATTCAGTGAATACTGTGGGCCATGTCCTATGAGATGGCTGGCAAGTGCTCATCTCAGAACACCCAGCACTGGACAGCAGAGGGCCACAGTTCTACTCAGAGCCTTATTCCTTTTTAGAAACCCTTATTCTTAAAATTTCAAGGCTTTCTTCCTTGCTCTTATTCTCTCTCCTCAAAAGTCAGGTCTTCCAAGAAACCTTCCCTGAATACCTTATTTAAAAAGTAGTGATATTTTCTATTCTATTTTATGTTATCTACATATATGGATCACAATCATCACCACTACATATAGAGACAGGGAATTCTAATCCACAGACAGAATCTAGGATGACAAATTTTTGTTTTATTGCTGAAAAGGAAGAAAAATGGAAAACAGAGGGAGGAAAGGAGAGGGACGACATAAAGGGAGAATTTTGATAAATGATGGTTTTTAAAGAAGATTGCATTTTCTAACCCTTCTTGACCAAAGTGTCTCTTACCATGAATAAATGGAGGAGGCCATTCGTGCCCTCCTGGCCTCCTCCATTCTCCTGCACACTTCTCTGGGATAGCTTCAGAATCTCTCCTTGGCCTCTCTCTAATTGTCCTTTCTATAGAAAGGAAATTACCACACCTATTCTTGCTCCTTCTAAGAAAAAGATACATATGACCTCCACAGAGACCAGTCTTTCTTTTTGTTTCCAACAAAACATTCAAGAGCTATAATTTAGCAGCATCACAAATGGTAGTTGTAATCACTTGTAATTTATCATCCAACTAAAACAGACTGATTCTCAATTGAAGAAAAAGCTTTCCTTTTTTTCCAATTATTAAAAATATGCATTTGTGTATTCTTTCTTCAGATACAACACCATTAATTATCAGGAAGTGTGCTTTGAGCTTCTTTTCTAATAAGAATAATGAATTTATACTACCCCTTTCCCTTATGAGATCACACTAATCTTTTATGGTACATTTTATTGTTAAACTATTCACAATTACTCTGGTTGCCCTCTATGCCCCCTTTTGAGCTTGAGTATGGCTTAGTGACTTCCTTCAGCCAGTGAGAAGAATGTAGAAGTGACATTTGTCATTTAAAGGCAAGAATTCAAAAAACAAGTAGCAATCTTTCATACTCTCTTCAGTGGTGATTTGCAGATGTGTACCAAGACGAGTCCTCATCCATGTGAGTTTTCATGTAACCAAACTGAGAAAAGGAAACCTGTGCTCTGCCAATTCACTAACAATTAAGAAGTATAGATGGTGTTTGGTTTGTTTCTGCAGCAACACCTAGCACATCCTAACTAATACAGGAGCACAGCAGGATCTGTATCCATGCAAAGTTGAAACTCTCTCACTCCTGATCTCATTCTCTAGGTACTATAAAGTTAGATATTCAATCATGATGCTGGTGTGTCTTGGAACAAATACCATGGGAAGAAGAAACTTCACATGACTCATTAAACCTGGCAGAATAGTTGTTTTTTTTTTTTTTTCAGAAGCTCTTTTGTCCACCCTAAGGCTTTTTTCTGAGACTATTAGGGATTCTATGTCACATATTTTGTTTCTTTAAAGGAACTTTTGGGGATTTTTAAGACAGATAAACTTTTTAAAATAGCAGTAATAATTCTAGGTGCCTCAAGTCCTCTAGAAAAGTTTTTGAACTTAGTTGTAAAATTTTTAACTATAGTATCCATACATACAGAGGTATAAATGCTGTGTTTTATTTTTGTTCACATAAAGACAAAGAATTCCATCCCAAATTAGAACTAGACCATTAAGGACAGTAGTTTGTCTCTAAATATTATAAATAAATTTTTAAAATACTAGAAATATCTATTTAAATTACAGATGAGCTTCTTCCTCTTCTGTGACCTGCTATTTCCATATTGTAAAATGTCCCTCTCTTTCTCTCCATCACACACTCACACTTCACAAAATGCAATATCCAGAACAACTACAGGTTCACTCTAAATCCTTTTAGAAATAAGCTTTGTTATCGTTATGAAAATAATATTTTTTAAAAGTCCTCCATTAGTTTTAACCTAGTTACAACAATGTCTTCACTAAGCATAGCTGTTTAATATATTACAAATTCTTCTAACATCTGCTCAGGCAGAGAGCAATTCCAAATGAGAAGTTCCTCCATATGAAATAATCCAGTTATCTTTTGCAAAAATCTCACTACTGAAAAGATATGTATTATTATACATTTTTATTGAGATAAAATTATTGCATGATACCGCAAGATGCATTATAAAAAGGGGCTTGGGAAAAGTTTTCAAACACAATACCACAAAGAGGTACAATCTAAGACAGTCAGGGCCCCTTCTACAGTCCTCAAGCAATTAAGTTCAGGAAAAGTAATAGCTCTGAATAATCACTTCAACTACCTTCAAGGTCAGTGCAAATTGCACCTGAATATGTCTGGGGAGAATCTGAAGGTAATGGGAATTGTTCTTAGGAAACACTCCAGTCCCATATGAAAACACAGAGAAAGAATGAAATAGCAATAGTTGAATATTTTGTATACTAATTTGTTTTTTGCTTCCATGCCTCATTAGTGTCAATCTGCTCTTTGTGATAATTAACTATTCTCAGGAAAATGGCAAAATGTGGCAAGAATAATATTCCAAGAAAATAAAACATGAGTGAAAAATTAAACTCATGCTACTTTTTCAACTATTAGGAGTAGTTCTAATTCATTATCAATCTTGTTAATAACTGTGGCAACAAGAAAGTAAATTGGGCAGTGAATATAGTGTTTGTGGCTAGAATGTGAAACTACCTTCATGGGCAAACAATTCCTGAACACATATATCCCTTTACTTCCACCAGGTGGAAACTATAATGCTTCGGCTGAATTCATGATATTTTATTCCAAACACTTATCTGTTCACTGGATTCAAGCCTAGGCAGTCCCATAAATGCCCGAGGACACAGATTACAATGAAAGCCAGAGGAGGCTAGCAATTGAGCTATCAGTACCAGGTCAATGCATATCTGTGCACTCTTAAACCAGTAATATATTTCTGCACACTTTACAGGAGAAAAGAAAAACATCTCAGACAGAAAAAAGCTTTCGTCAGCTTGCCAGCACTAGTCAAAACAATATCCTTCTGTTTCTCTCTTCCACATAAACACAGAAACCTGAAAGTGAATATATCATGGGTGGCTTAAGAAAACCAAAATTTTCCATTGCTGGAAGGGTTTCCAGTTGATTTTCCAGACCCATTTAAAAATCTGCCTGCCTCAGTGCACCCATACCCCATGAACTCTGCAGTGGTTCTAAATCACAAAATGCTTTCAGGAGAAAAATAAAATGAGAACATAAGGGAGAGAGTGTATAATTTAATGCCAAATATTAAATCTCTTCCTAATTTTCTACATGATAATCCTATTACCTTTGAGGCAAGTATGAGAAGAATATAAGATCCTAGAAACATTTCTTAAAATGTCAAAATTGCCAACACAAGTCAAAGACATCACTGGTGGAACATGTTTAAAGTTGTGATGGCAAAAACTACTGTCCCAGCCCCAGGTTCTGCTTCATTGCCTTTCCCACCCTCTTCTGCACTTAGAACCTCATCAGGTCCCTTCCTGACCTGTCCCAGATCAAGCTGCACTAAGCTCTTTGCAGTCAGAAGTCCTCTTTCTCATGATTTAAGGAAACATGGGTTTTTCTCCCATTGCTAAACTCCCCTAGCCTTTTCCTCATCCTCCATGCTACAGGAAGAACCCTGTCCATCTTCTAAGAATGTTCATCACTATATACCAACTGGTAACAATGAATCTGTTTCCTGACTCTCACCATAGGACTACTTTTAAAAAATTAGAAGTGTATGTAGTATGAGACCCTAGAGCCTGTATTTCTATAATGACTACCCTGGTTCCTTTCTCAACTTCCCTAAGCCATAGCAATTCTACCATCTCTGAATTATTGTATATCTCACAATGAATATTATGTGTTCTGTACTAATGAAACAATATCCCGTGTAATTCTTTCATCTCCTTATGCACAAACTCATATACAGACACACTCCATTGAAGTCCTAAGGGTTGGAGATCATATCTTCTACTTCTTTAGTGGAAGAAAGAATACCATCCATTTAAATTCTTATTTACCTAGAAACTTTGGGAAGTGGGAAAATAAAGTAGACTGAGTTTAGTTTTAATAGAACTTGAAATCTGCTCAGTCAGCAGTGGGTCCCTTCTTCATGGAAGACATGGAGTTGATATCACCATGAATTTGAAATAGCTTAGATTTTAGGAGGTGGATTAGGTAAGATACTTGCACTGTTAAATATCACATGAGGCAGAAAGTGCAAATTTATCTGAAGAGAAAAGTTACTACTGACTAGGGTTTGTGAACGTAGGACTTACAAGACAGTAACAACAACAACAACAATAAAAACAAACAAAAAAAGTGATAGAATTTGAGAATACCATGTAAATTGTTTTTTTTTTTTTTTGGGAGGGGGTACCAGGGATTGAACCAAAGGGTGCTTGACCACTGAGCCACATCCCCAGCCTTATTTTGTATTTTATTTAGAGACAGGGTCTCACTGAGTTGCTTAGTGCCTCATCATTGCTGAATCTGGCTTTGAACTTGCAATCCTCCTGTCTCAGCCTCCTGAGCTGCTGGGATTACAGGCATCTGCCACCGTGCCCAGCTTTATAAGTTTTATAAGAATTCCAGAAAGAAGGAAAATGTTGTAAGTCTGCCTTGGCTCCACTCACCTACAATCTGCTTGCAAAGTAAATCTAATGAAATGTTTGGGCCATTATGAGTAGAGGAAAGGGAGAAGTATATTGGAAGAAGAGAAAATTGTATAAAAAGAGAGTCCTAGTGCCTGAGTGAAGCTGGGTGTATTCCAGCAGCCCTCTGGAGTTGCTCCCCATGGAAAGATGAAGTCCACAAGTGTGAAAGGATAAGAAAAGGCACACACAAGCCAGGTAACCACAATATTATTTGCTGAAACAAGTTGGAGGGACATACAGAACCAGTGCAGGAAGTGACACTGGGGGAGGACGTGGGCATTCTTTTCTTTTCACTCCATTCATCCAGGTACATAATTAGAGATTCAGTGAGTAAGAGCTGTCCTGAGCACCTTTGTATCCATTAACATAGGGAAAAAGAACAATAGCTGAGAGCTAATCAGGAAAATCCTTTTCCTAATGAGAAAATTGGCAGCCTAGAGAAATAGATATTAATGATGCTGAACATAACCCCTCTTCCCCCTCACTGTGTCCTGGCCTGTTCCCACATTCCAACTTGCCGAGGTCAGATTCTGTAGCAACTGAAATCAGAAATGGTTTAACTTACCCTAAAGGAGAATATAGAATATCAGCACCTTGGTGAGATTTACTCAGAAAGAGTCAGTAATAAATATTACTCAAAAATTCTAAGATACATTTTTAAAATTTATTTGATACAAATTTTCCAATGAGAAAAGTAGAATTTCAACATATCCCGTACAATATGCATAAAATTAGCCATCTCTATCTTATAAACATTATGAACAAGCAACAGCTTGATTTATAATTCCATTTATTTGGTAAAAAGTGATCACTTCACTGGCCCAAGTAGTTAAGTCCTGCCCCAAACACATAAGTGCATTTGAGTTTCAGTTTCTCAAAAAGCTGCTCTCAAATGAAGTAACGATTTTTTGAGTTAAAAAAGTGACATAAAACTGATCCGGGCAAAAGTCAGTCAATCTTTCTGACAATTTTCCAAGAATAAAAAATAGAAATAAACTCTAGCTCTCTGCTGGTCTCTAGTTTTCACAGTAGGGTGGCTGGCAGCTCAGTGTATGCTTTGGGAGTGTATTTGAGGGGTTGTGGCTGGTCTTGGTTTTTCATCCTGACTTGAACAAACCAAAGATTCTTTTTGGGTTCCATCATTGGTAATAGGGTACATTCCTAACAGGGTACTAACCCCTCAGAAATTATGGTATGTTTAAAATCAGAATTGCAAAGTGAGCTATATTCACTAGAACAAATACAATAAAAGTCAGAAAACAGAGCATTGAAAAAATAAAATATGACTGTTTTCCCTGCTGCTTGTTTAGGTTTGAAACACTTTAAATATAAACTATCAATGCAATTTTATTGCAGGCAGAAGATTTAACTTCCCATCAACATATGTTTATCAGTTCCCCTACACGGTGTTTACGTACTTGAATGAGTACTGTGGAGGATACAGAAGTGCTCTGCTCTTATAATTTATCTGGTAAGAAAATATGTAAAAAAAATTAATCACCACATAATACAGACTGTGAAAACTCATATGGAATGACAGGGAAATTGCTTTGGAGGCATAGAGGAGAATGGAAATTCAAATTACTAGAATAAGGATAGCTTTCAGAGAAGGATAACACCTGAACTATACCTTGAGGATAGTTAGGGCTTCAAGTTAGATATGAGAATGTATAATGCATGAAAAGCAGTAATATAAGTAAATCCATCACCATGGATCCCTGTTGCAGAAATGGCAACTAGTCTCTTTTGGGTTCTATCATTGGTAATAGGTTACATTTCTGACAGGGTAGTAACCCCTCAGAAATTATGGTATGTTTAAAAACAGAAATTCAAAGTGAGATCCATGGATCCTTGTTGCAGAAATACTGGGCCAAATTGTGTATTAGCAAATAATATCAGCTATGAATGACAGAAACTCAGCTCCAACGATCTACTCAAGGTTGCACAGATTCATAGAATCAAACTGAAGATCAGCCAGGCACATTCACATCATGGTATGCCTCAAGGAAATGGACAAAGTCTTAGGAATTCTGACACATAAATATTTAAATGGTCCTTGGGGTCCTATGCAAAATTCCCAGTCAAAGTTCGAAAAGTGACTTCTAGTCTGGACTCACTTGGCAACCTGTCCTGTTCCTATGATTCACAGATTTTTCACTTATAAAATGGGAATAATTATAAGACTTGTCTAGTGTACCTGCATCAGGTAGCTAGGAGGTTAAAGAGATTCCCTAACTGCAAAATGATTCTATTGAAAATGGTCTGACCAAAAACACAAGACAAGCTACTACTGAACTCAGAAAAATGTGACCAAGCATTCCATTTTTTTTTTAAATATGAAGGATGGGGACAGAAATTTGGAAGCACAAGAATAAACTCACACCCAGCAAAGAAAGAGAGAAGGAGGGAGAGGGAGAGAGAAACATCTCAAATAATATGAACAAGCTGTTCCAATGGGGGGAAAATACCAAAGAGTAGGTCACTCTTCATCTTCCTATCACTTTCAGGAAATGCCAAAAAGTAAAAATAAAAAATGCAGCACCAGTTTTTCCATGTGTTAAGCCAGCTACAACTACCTCAGTAGGAAACTATTGTTTAAACAATAGTTACAGAATCCAGAGGCTTATCAGAAATACCATAATGCTGTACAAAGAGTGGGAAAATAATTTTATCCATACTAAACAAAATGCAAAAGTCACCAAGAAATGCCAAAACTGATGGAGAAGAACAGTTTTTAATATTAAAAAAAATTTCTAACATACCTTTCTTTTTCTGCTTTTTATTTCAAGACAGAAAAAGAAAATGAAGTATACAGACTGTCACTTATACCAGCCAAGGGAAAAAAAAAATCATTAATCTATCCATGTGACAACCTTCAATGAACAGTTACCAAGTGTCAGGAGAGATGCTGGGGAAAAGAAATGGGAAAAAATAGACTTTGCTCCTGAGGGGGTAATACCAGTAGGAATAAAAGAAAATCTGCCAACGTTCATTCAGTGAATATAAGAAAAATTACTCACTTTTCTCAATTGTCACTCAAAACCATTTTTTGAAGGAAGTATCACCTTACAGATCCAAAAACTGAGACCCAGAGTTTATATGCTCTGTCTGAGTACATTAAATGAGCTGTTGGTGAAACCAGTATTTACTCCTAGGTCTTCTGACCCAAAGATTTCCCATAATACCCAAGGGATTTGAAAGCAAAGTTTTTCTTTAATATTGCCACACATCCTGCTGTGCCCTTGGCTGCCTAAGAAATTCCATTTGGGTTTCACATTTTCTCTTGGCTTTTACTCAAAAAAACATTCTGAATGGGACTCTGTCATAAATCATTATGGGCCTAATAAACACAGCATCAAAATGCATATAAAGCATGAACTACTCCACATTCGAGGAGAGATGAAAACACAATAGAAGGAATGTTTACCTGGTTCAGCTCATGATAGACATGGTGGACAAAAACCACTGTGTTCACCTTTATTCACACTTTTCAAAATGAATGAAAATATCAGTGAGGTATTTTTCCCCCATTAAACTGGCAAGGGCTTTTAAAACTCAGTGTTTACGTTTTATAACAGAATTTGTAACATGAATATCCTCAGTGCAACAATTCTGCTTCTCTGAAGGCCATTCAGTGGTTACTACTTAGAAGACCAAAAGCTCTGAGTCACTGCTCTCTTTCATCTCTCTTGCTCTCTGAATCCAACTATTCATCAAGCCCTATCAATTCTATTTCCAAAATGTATCTCCTCTGTTCCTCACTCTCTTGTCACTGTAGAATTTCATTCTTCTCATTTGACTATTAGCCCTCCTACTGGTCTCTTCAACTCCTATTTCCCACCACTAATATTTATTCTACATACTCACCATAAATGTACAGTTCCAACAGAATTACTATGATGCTCAAAAATATTCAGTGTCTTTCCACTATCTTTCAAATTCAGAACGCACACCTTTCCCTAGCTTTCAAGGCTTACCACAACATGGTTCCATCACAACTTTCCACTTCTCCCCAAAGAAAATGTCCTACTTGCGATTTTCAAACAAACCTCAAGGAACCTTGCTTCCAAGATTTTTCATCCTTTCCATAATCTGAGTGCAAACTGTCTTCTTGAAATCGCCATAGCACTATTCTCATGTCTCTCTTAAATCACAGTATGTTCTAGTTTAAATTGTTTACAAACAAACGTGGTCTGCTCTTCTATTAGATTATACTTCCCTTGGAAATGAAAGCTTTCTTTTTCTTTGTATTGTAGATGGGGGTTTCCTTGAGGCAGAGCCTGATATAGGGATTCTTGCAGGAGATTTACTGAAGCATTGCTCTCTGAAGAAACTTCTAGGGGACTAAGGAAAGCAGGACAGAAAAGTAGAAGAAGTAGGTACAGATGTGGGTCCAAGAAGAGTGTGTCTTGAGCCTAGTCCCATGGCAGCTCTCGAGCACAGATGCTCCAGAGAGATTGCCTCCAACACCACCATGTGAGGCAGCTGAACTGCTGTGTGCTGTATTAGTCAGTCACTGGCCATCAGGCACATTCAGAAGGAGACTTCCCAGGCACCCTGGGCTAGTCACCTCCCATCAGCCACAGACAACTGGTGGAAAAAGACTATAAGTGTGAATCTTTAGCAATCAACAACCACCAATACTGGGGGATGGGTGTACCCACCTAGTAAAGGAAGTCTGGAGATTGCGCCACCAACATGGCTTGAGACTATCTCAATAGTGGATGCTCAATAAAATGAAAGAACTGCATGATGAATTACCTTTACTCTCACATTTGAAGTACCTTAGTACATTCTTAACAATAAGCATTTGTTTGCTTACTACCCATCAGTTCTGGTTGCCATAATGAAACGCTGCAGATTAGATGGTTTAAAAACAACAGAAACTTATTTTTCACTGTTCTGGAGACTGAAAGTCTGATATCAAGGTGCCAGCATGGCTGACTTCTGGTGAGGATTCTTCTGGATTACACATCAACTGACAAATTCTTGCTATATCATCACATGGTAGAAAGAAGGCAAACTGGCTTTCCCATTTTTTCCCATAAGGTCATAGAATTCATTCATGAAGCCTCCACCCTCCATGACCTAAATATCTTCCAAAGCCCTGACCTCTAAATACCATCTCTCTAGGAATTAGATTTCAGAACATGCATATTCACTCCACATCACTTACTCTTAGCTGATAAATGAGCAAACAGAAAGAAAATACATGGGTTTGTTATATTGCATTTCCTTTATTTAAAATATTTTCACTAGCAAGTCTACTAATATATTTAATTTTAGATTAATCATACCCACAGAAAAGTTGAACAGTATGTCACTCTTAGAAACTCAAGATGATGATCAGTGAAAATATTGAAAGCAATTTCTGATGAAAGTGATTACTTTCATCCTTAAGGACAGAGTGTCCAAGAGTGGCCTCATAGAGCTACTGATCATAGCAATACTTATAGAATGTTATGATTTAGATGTGGTATTCCTCAAAAGTTCATGTGTGAGACAATGCAAGAAGGTTCAAATGACTGGGTTATAGCTTTGACCTAATAAGCAAATTAATCCCTGATGGGATTAACTGAGTGGTAACTGGAGGCAGGTGAGTGTGGCTGAAGGAAGTGGTTCATTGGGGGCATGGCTATGGGGTTTTGTAACTCCAGAGAGAGTTACAAAGAGAGAGGAGACTCTCTCTCTTCTTCCTGAACACCATGCGAGCTGTTTCCCTCCACCACCCTCTCCCACCATGAAGTGCAGCCTCATCTCGAGCCCCAGGAAATGGAGCCGGCCTTCTATGGACTAAGATCTCTGAAACCATGTGCCCAAAATGAACTTTTCCTCCTCTACAATTGTTCTGGTCGGGTCCTTTAGTTACAGCAGCAAAAAAAAAAGCTGACTAAAACATAGAAGAAGGCACATTTTTCCCTACAAACCTCAAGAGAATCTCTTAGCTGTGTTCCATCATCTGCCAAGTCAAGGACTTCTTTGGATCAATGAGTAACAAATGAACAAATGATATTTCAGTAGGCAGCATATTAAACCATCAGGACCATTGTGTTTCTGCTTTCAATTGTATCATGTTTAAATCAATGTCTGGGATAAAATCAGTATGGCTTCATTTTAAAAATGCTAATAAAAATGGCGAAATAAAAATGTACATGCTATGAAAACCTCCAGCCACATAATTTATTCTTGCAACATTTCAGCAAGCACATGTTGAGTGCCAGAAAGATTTATAAGTCACCTTACTAGGAGCTAATGAGTCTATATAGATGAATAAAACTTGTTTTCTGCTCCCACAAAATAGTTACAATCTAGTAAGAAAGACAATAAACATCCTGATAACTGAAGGAAAGGGTATAGTTCACTTATTAAAATACAACAAACCACCATTGAACATCCTTTTCTATTTCTTCATCACCTGAGCAATGAAGGACAAATTTCCAAACATTCAAAACCTTCACCATCTGACCCTTTGCCATCCTTCTATTCATTTCTCCTTTATGTTCCAAACACATTATTTGCAGAGTGTCCGCTGTGTGCAAGGCATGAAGGTGTAGGTAGATAAAATATGCAACAGCTGTTTTACCATTACCTTTCCATCTCCCACCCTTCCTTTTCACACACATCAAGCTCCAACCACAAGTATCTAACTAATCATTCCAAGAAGGAGCCATTGAGCTTCCAGCCTCTGTGTTCTGGTAAATGCTTTTCTTCCCACTTGGTATGACTTTTACCATATTTTTCACCCAGTACATTGTCAAGCCCTTCAGGTTTTAGCCTACATGCCACCACTTGGAACTGCATTTCCTGATAGCCACACTATCCAGAAGAGGCAGCCTTCTCTCCTTGGTTCATCCCTGGGATTATGGAGTCTTTCTCTTACCTAACTTATATTGCTCAGTAAGCAATACTGACTGCATCACAGAGCATATAAAAAGGACATGAGAGCCCCCTTGTACTAGAATCATTTGAGGATTCTTAATAGAGGAGCAGACGGGATGTAGGAGAACCACAAGGCTTAGCACAAAAACCCAGGACTCATAAAAGGAGCTGTCACCAGCCCTAGCTCAACGTCAAAGTAAGGGAATGGTAACCAACACCTGGTAGAAGAGAGTCCTTGGCAGTGAGAACTGCCTTAAGAAGAGCAGCAAAATTCAGTGGAGATCAAAAGTGTCACAGGGAGGAGAAACTCCCTGACCTCACTTTGCACCCCTCCAACCAGAGAAGTGCACAGATCCACAGGGACAAAGTGAAGAAATACACCACGCTTACACACCTGTCTCCTCTTCCAGACTCTGGATTCTTAAATTTCTATGTATCTCTGGTACCTAGGACAATATCTAGAATAAAGTAGATGCTTATTAAGTATATACTTTTAAAAAAAATTAGGGAGTCAGAGACTCATGATGTTGCCCGGGTGGGCCTCAAATTCTTGGCCTCAAGCCATCATCCGGCCTCAGCTTCCAAAGTAGCTGAGACTACAGAATGCCCCAACATGGGTTGGAATCATTCTTAATGGACTTGTTTTATAGAAGCAGTACAAAGGGTGTTAGTATTCAAAAGAACACAAAATTATATCTGACCAATCACGGTGAGTATGGGTACACAGGCACTACTTCTTGCTAAATTATATATATCAAAGATGATAACTGTTGGGTTTATAATTCAGAACTAGACTAATAACTCCCTTCTTGACTTTTTCAGAATGATGACACATACAGACCTATGGCTACTTGGTATATATGGCAAAAAAAGCTTCATATATAATTCAACTATAACTTTACCTCAGAAAACTTATGGGGAAAAAAGAAAGTTTAACAATTAGGTTGTCTTCATCCTTTCTATCTCAGATTATGCATTTGAAAATGTAATGCAATGCCTCACTTCTTTATCCAGAGCACAAAATTTAAGTTGTATTTTCCATAAGTGCTAAAGGAATAATTCTTAATAATTCTTGTAATTATTTTCTAGAAGAGATAATGAATTAATTAAATCTATAGATGACTAAATCCTACTTAGGGGTTTCAATATCCTCTTCTTCCAGATCTTTAAATGAAACCGAAACTGATAACTAAATGACTGACTTAGGTCTCAGTAACTTTCAACCTGAATATTCTCATCAAAGAGCTGGTATAAGAAATGGCCTAAAGACTGATACCATAGGACAAAAATGGAAGGCCTAACAACCCATAAACTGGATAATCAGTCAATGAATTATTGATCTGGGGATATATTATAAAGTCTTCTTGCATCAATGCTTTAAATGCAGTTTTATAGACGCTTCATCAGTTGTACGGAAAATCACAGCTCCAGGAATACAAAACTGTTTTTGAGATGGAGAATGCTTCCACTGGTGCTTAGGACATTTTAAATTAAGTTACACACTCTTATGGGAGAATAGCTCTTAAGTTTTGGAGTCTGAGACTGAAATTTGCCTGCATATTTATTTAAATGAAAGATTTTGCCTAAAGTTTCACAGGGTTTACATAATGCAGTCCCAATGCTCCCTTTATACCACCAACTCTATAAAGAGACAGATATGGGCAGTTCCCCATATGTTGTATTCTACAGGCCTCCTGTGCTGCTGGAGGTCTACTGTCATGCTGATAAGAAGGAAGGGGAGGAGACAGGAGATTCCTGCTGACACTTACAGGCTTGCACAATGCATAGGGCCTTCATAGCTATTACCATCCTGTCTGATTGCAAACCTTTCTTCTTGGATGACCAGGGAATCATAATATTTCGCAAAGTTACCAAAGGAAAATAGTCAGTTTGAAATAAAGGTATGTGTCATCATAACAGCAGATTCAAGGAATGTCTGGGGCTTCATGGAAACTGGCTTAAAGTCCAGTGTTTGCCCAAGTGGGTAATACAGCATCTTTGGTGATAAGAACCAACTAAGCCCACTACTCCAGCTTCTCTATTGTTTTTAATTTCTTCTCACAGATCCCCTTGTTTCCTTTAAAAATAACTTTAACAGAAAAAAATATGCCAGAATAGAGTGTCTCTTACTGACTTGTCTGAAGCATACACATTGAGCATATTTCTACATATTCTGCACTTCAGTCTCTAGATTTTCTGGATTCGCTATACCTCTTCATAAATAGAACTCTCCAGAGTATCAGCTATTTTACCTCCTTTTTGAAACTTTCTTTTCTTCTTGAAATTTATCTATGTCTCCATCTCCTACACAGCTGTAGCTCTTCCTTCAAGATGTTTAATGATTTTTTTTTTCAATAAGTCAATCACTTCAAAGGTACTATAAAGGTCTTTGCCTTCAAAAAGCCCATCTCCTAATTGAGGGAATAATAAGTAAATAATTAGAATAAAGGAAGAATGTGAGCCTCCAAACCAAGACAACAGTTGAGTACTTTGGGAAAGAAGAGAAATATATCTCACACACTGTTGTGCTTGCTATGAAATGCAAATGTATTCCAGTGCTATTCATATATTAGGGAACAATTTGAGCATAAAGCAAATCTCACATTTGCTTCTGCATAATTTCATCTGCAGAAAGTGGCACCAAGTTGAACTGAACTGTGTAAGTGTATAAAAGACACAGACATACACATATCTCAAGTAATTACACCACCTCGGTGTATTGTAAATGAATAGGTAAAATACCAATCCACATCTGGGGAATAAAACATTCTGTCTGATTTCAGATAATCTTCCTTCTACTTCATAGTAACTCACAAGCTGCAGTCTTCCCACTGCTCACTCCCACCAGCAGTTTTCAGGATAAAGTAACATATTTATTATAGCATTTATATATGTATTGACATGTTCATCAATACATGTAAATGTGTGCTGCCAGTTTTATTAGGTTCCTATTTTTATTTCTCACTAACAAAGTTTTTGAGTGTTGTGCTCCTAACCCTATTTTTTCCCCAGAAACAATATGGCTCTTTAGCGTAATTTTGCATAATGTGGTGATTTCTAGAAATGCTTCTGCTGTGTTATAGCAGAATTGACTGTCTATGTGCATATTATTTGAAAACCAGTTTATATGAACCTTCAAACTCATAGACTCCAACACCTCCTCTCCCTACCTGTACACCTACACGTGCTAGTTTTCAGCATGGTTGATACAACTAGTTCCCATTTGGGTACGGAATGGCTCTAATTTCCTGCAAAGGTAAATGCTAAATACCAACCTTATCCTACCAAGGACCAATATGTAGTCTCTTCTTCCTACCATCTCTCCCACCCACTACTTCTTGACATAATTGTAGCAAGGATCCTCCCTTATCTTTCTCTTCCATTTAATCCTTAGTCAAATAAAGAAATAAAAATTCACAAGACTGGAATATGTTTTAATTTGTAGTCCTAATGCTGCTCAAGTGGAGAATGTATTTACCTAATGCAGACTTTTAAAGTCATGCCCATAAACTGTATTTCCCTACAATAAAGTCTGTATCTCCAGCTCCCATCGCATAGCTTGACACACCTGCAGTACTTAATAAATACTGGTAGGAAGTTAATTTTTCAGTAGAATTACTACTCCTAGTTGTTCTGTTGCTATCAGCATATTTATCTTCTTTAAGTAAAATAAGACCTGTGACATTTTCCTAAGAAATAGAAATTATATCTCTCAACAAGAAATAGAAAGTCAAGGTATCATTTGTTTTCCCTAAGTTAACATTGATGTCAACTTAAAAAAGAGCTTATTTGAGCCCCAAATTATCCCTAAGAGCCTTCTAATTAGGATCTAGTGACTAATAAAGAGAAAATAAAATATATATCACACCATTGTTTTTGAAGACTGTAAACAAAGAAAACCGAAAATAACCAACCTTATTTCTGAAGTTGTTGGAATGTGACACTTGTTACTATAGGAACAGAGCCAGTAATTCTTCATATTTAATTCAACTGATTAATTTAAACAGCAAAACAATTGGAAAATTGAAAATTGATGTTCGAACTGAATTAAGGAGGCAATTCAAATGCAAGTAACACTAACCTGCCTCAGGGATGAATGGGTCCAATTCAAAGCTACTTAATTATAACACAAAGATAACTAAAATAAGCATCAATTGATGAATAAGATGTCCTCATCAGTGGCTAATGAGACTGAGAATCAAACCTGGATCCCCCTGAACTGAATTTTTTATTTTAATACAGCCCCTTGTTTCTCAAATGAGTTCCATTAATTGCTAAAGTTTAGGCTGATGTAGATGGGTTTCCTGGAAAAATCAAACATATAGAGAGCAGTTATTGACACACTGCAATAGTTTGAAAGTATTCCCCCAAGTGCATGTATTGGAAACTTAATTCTCAGTGCAACAGTGTTAGGAGGTGATCAGGCCATGAGTGTTCCTCCTTCATGAATGGAATAATGTCTTAAAGCAGTTGTGAGTTCCTTAGGAAAGAATGAGGTCACCCCCCTCCTGTTGCCTCATGCCATCTCTTTGCCCTGCCAACATGGGATGTGTTTCAGTTAGCTTTTTCTTTTTTTGCCACTATGTCCAAAAGACCTGGCAGGAACAATGCAGAGGAGGAGAAGTTTATTTGGGGCTCACAGTGTTAGAGGTCTCAGTCTATAGACAGCCAATTTCATTGTTTTGGGCAGGAAGTGAGGTAGAACTTCATGGTGGAAGGGTGCAGAGGAGGAAAGCAGCTCAGGAAATGGAAATCAGAAAGCAGAGGTAGTTCCACAGACCAAGGACATAATACAAACCCCAAAAGCATGCCTCCAGTGACCTACCAGCTCCAGCCACACCTGACCTGCCTATAATTATCACACAGTTAACCCATTCAAGTGGATAGATGCACTGATTAAGTTAAGGCTTTCATAACCTGATCATTTCACCTCTAAACTGTCTTTCATGGTCTCATACAAGAACTTTTGGAAGACAACTCATACCTGAGTCATAATAGGATGACACAATAAGAAGGCACTCCCCAGATGTGGTCCCTCCATATTAGACTTTCCAGTTCCCAGAAACATGAGCCAATAATTTCTATTCATTGTAATTCGCCCAGTTTGTAGTGTCCCTTTATAGCAATACAAAGTGACTAAGACACACACATACCATGAAAATACTAAAATATAACAAAATCTTAACACAAATTTATCCATTCAGCATATGCTAGAGAGAGGCAGAAAGCCCCAGAGTTTTCAAAACACATTTCTACCTTTTAACATATGGAAAAAGTTAAAAATGGGAAGTTTTTCAATATTTACCAGAGGACCAAAACTCCCAGAAAATTTAGACACAGAAACTTGATTATATTCTTTAAAAAGTTAAACATGATACTACATATATGCAAAATGCACTGTATTTTGTATAGGATTAGTTATGATCTCTTAAACATGCTACTAAAGGGGGGAAAGGTATTGAATTTATAGCAGGAAAGAGTCATAATGATGTACTTTAGAAACAAAAAAATTACTTGTAATTTTTTGTTTCTAGTTGAGTGTAAAGTTCATATTTTAAAGATTCAAATTGAGTGTAAAGTTCATATTTTAAACTTAACAAGGACAAGTGGAAAAACTCATCTTATTTCCTATACAAGTCACAAGACTACTGCTGACCTACCCAAGCAATCTTTCAGTGATGTTCTAGCTTGTTGCTTCCCTTAGCAAACCATCAATACGGGTCCTCCTTCCTACCAGGTCTACCTTGTCATTCTATACACAAATGCACAGATTGGTTGAGTGGAATCAGGGGTGGGGCAGGGTTGTGGGCAGACGGATCAAATAAGGTGAAGAGTAACTTCTTTCTCCTTGGCATATGAACTCTGGTGACAAGACTCAGCCATGTTGGGTCTAGGGATAAGAATAGAAGAGTTTGAGGTTTGTTTTTGGAAGTTAGTCTTTTATCTCCAAGGTTAAACAGCTAATTTACCCCAATTTATTAACACTAGATATGTAAATATTTTATATAGAAATGTTGCCCCATAATTCCCGCCATTGCTGTTTCTGAAAGAAATACAGGGGCTGACAGTGTAAAAAAAATCTACGATTTCAAAGCATAGCATTTTAAAATGTAAATATAGTAGCTTCACTTAAAATCAAGGCAAAATCCTTATCACATCATTTAATATTTGTCATGAGCTGGCCTATTCCTAGCTCAATTTCAACCACTTTCTAATATAAAATTTGGGATGGAGGTCCTTAAACTTTATCACACCTAACAATTCACTTGGAGATGAATGTTAATTTAAGAGGCCAGGATCCTTTGACCCAACCTGGAGTCCAGTGAATGTACTGTGGAACCCATCAATTTGCAAATTTCAGGACTACCTCTATTCTCATGCTTGTGGTCCTTGAGCTACATTGGTAAAAATTGCCACATACTAAATGCCTGCATTCCCCAAGTGGGCATGCTTGAATTTTTCCACGACTTCCTTCTCTACCATTTCTGCCATTCAACTAATAATTACTGAGCACTAATCTATGCCAGCTACTATGCATCTTTCAAACCTAATTGGAGCAGGAAGTGACCTGGTAAGGATTCCATGAATCCCAACAGCTGAGTTTGATGTCCCATTGCTCAACAAGAACCCTGAGTGTAGCTTTATTCTAGCATTTCAATAGCAATACTAGGATGATTGGTGTATTTGTTTATTTCTTTCACTAAACAATGGCGCTGGTACACAGCCTATATTTATAACTAACTAGATAAAACTAAATCTCAATTTAAAAAATATAACACTGAGTGAATGAATGAATGAAGTGACTTTGAAAAGTGGACTTCCAGGTATGCATGGTTATTGTAAGCAACGCCACTAGGCTTCTTCAACCTAAATCCTTCTGCCCCCAAGCAATGCCTTTGCTTTTTCATATTGACTGAAAATCTATTAACTTAGAAGTTAATTTGAGCTAATAAACATTTTCTCTTTAAGTTGAAAATCTCTCCACGGGTAAAATAATTATCAGTGGTTTTTTTTTAAATTGCAATATAGATGTTTTAATCAGATTCCTTTCCTCTTCAGGTTCATTCCCACTTTCCCTGCAAAATTTCTAATATTTTTAGTAGATTATTAAGTCTACAGATTATTCGAGAATACATTTTTAAGTAAAACTTGTACTACATTTTTATGTTGTGGTTTTTTATTCAAAAACAGACACATATGTGCTAGGAGCCACAGCAATGAATCACAACATTATGCATCAAGAGTCCTATTCATTGTTGAATAGAGAACCACCACAACCCATTTTATTTTACAGATAAGAAAATTAAATGCAGAGAGGCTATGAAAGTTTCCCAAGGTCATGCCATATTCCTTCCTTCATTAAATATTATGGCTTCTATTTCAAAACAGCAAATAAAACTGATTAGTTGGAAGTGCACACTCTATTTTCAGATGAAAATGATTCCACCTATATTACCTATGTGGAAACACTAAACATCTATATCTGGAGTAATGTTTTAAATGAAGTACAAGGGTTCTTTAAAAAATATTTATTTTTTAGTTGTAGTTGCACACAATACCTTTATTTTACTTATTTATTAGTTTTATGAAGTGCTGGATCAAACCCAGGGCCTTACACATGCTAAGCGAGTGCTTTACCACTAAGCCACAACCCCAGCACAAGGGTTATTAAGGGATAGTATTTAAGTCCAGAATTAGGAGAAAAAAAAAATTGCACTATGTGTTGCTCCAGTCCACATGGCTCATCATCAGTAAAGTGAAGAAATTCTAAAATTTAACATCTAGCACTTTTTACTTTATTTCTTTACTCATTTTACAAAGGAGAAAACCAAGGCTCAGAAGTTACTCAGGCTCATAAAGTTAGTAGGAAAGACAACAATTAAAAGACAACAATCTTAGTTCTATTACGCTAATCTTTCTCAGGAAACAATAGTCAATTAATTTTTCAGTTACATTCAGTTTGAGCACTAATATTTTCTTTTAATAACCTGGGGGTCAGACACTGAATAAGCTCAAGCTAAAAAACAAATCTTAAGGAGGAGTGTATCAGAGTATAGTTTCACCCAGTCCCCGCTCTACTGTTTTAGCCAAAGCACTCTAGCAAGCAGGCAGGGTAAAAGACCTAAGCACAAGAACTCAGCTTATATTGGCCAAGTATTGTAAAAATTATAAAGCTCATGTTATTCTCTGTCCATAATATATTTGACAGAATAATAGATAGATCTTTTGTTTCTTTCTTGCATTTATACTATGACAATAATGGGAAGGATTTTCACTACTGTTTTACAAAGAAAAAGTAGTGCTTCAAAGGTTTAAATAACATGTTCTTGATGTTGCTGCCCAGCAATGGCAAAACTCAGATTCAATTCCAGCTCCATGATTGCACAGAGCCATCTAATATAGAGTTCAGCCACTGTATTAAATTGAAGTATTAATCAAGACCAAACCCAGCAGAACAGGAAAGGGAGAAGGAAAAAGAGAAAGAACTCTGGGGTGTTCCCACATTCTCCATCATTTCAGCAAAAGGGTATCCAGTTCACAGGTTCCTTTTTCAGAGTATCTTCCTATCATCCATTATGATGATTTCTCTCACTGGCCCTATGCACTGTTTATTCACATTTATTCTGTATTTTATTGGTGTTCTCAGCCCAATGAATGCTCATCTACCTTGCTAATCTCTTTCTATTATATAATTTGCTCACCTGCCATTTATTATTGTCTAGATTGTTCTCGTGGTGCTGTTTCATTCATCTCGTCAATTTACTCACTTATGGACCTCAATGAATTAATTTTCATGATCCATCATCTGAAGACTAGCTTTAGGTATTTAAGTGTTGCAGTTTATCTTTACTTCTTTTTATTCAATTTTGTATTATTTCACTTGTTTGGCAAGTAACCATGTAATTAACTGTACAGATATTAATAAAAGAAAATCGAAACACAAAACATAAAAGATGAACTGTATTAAACTGTAATATGCCCTTAACACAATGTGGCTTATGAACTCAAGTGTTCAGTGAGTTAAACACACAAATGCTCCCACATATAGTCAACTACCTTGATTTCACATTTCTAAGGATACATATTAAAGGGTCACTGGATGGAGTCAAAAGGTCATGATAAAATCCAACTTTGCTTATTTTTATTTCTGGAGCCTTAAGCAAGACCCTCTACAACTTTAATATCCAGTTTCTTTATCTGCATGAAGGGAACAATAGCCCTCCCTTATAAAATCCTGTGGATGATTAAGAAATAAATACAAAGCATATAGCAGTGTTTACCAAATGGGCCCTAAATACATACCCTTTTACTGTCAATACATGAGTTTCATTCTCCTTTTAGTTCCAACTCTACGTTCCTAACATTGTAATCTAAATCCAGATATGATAGTGACTATGCAGAAAAGCTAATTGGTTCAGACTATGTAGTCAAATAAGATCATGTGTTTAATAAGCATTTGGTAAATGTTGAATAAATTAACAACTGGGACCCAAGTGTTTATAATGCAATCTCTGTATTGTCTGTCAATAAATACATATGTGAGCCTGAACATTAAAGCCAAAAATACAAAGCATACAGCTAGTGTTCTAAACACACATCTACTTATGTATTTAGATGCATAAGAGGAAAGAGCTCCATGGACAACATGGAACAAGTTCTATTCTCCACCACCCCATTTGCTTGTAAGAATTTGCTAGCATGTTTAGCCAAAATGGCTAAAAGGTCCACATTTGCCTACAAATACCATTTAATTTAGTTTACTGTATCTTTCTGACTTTATTTTCTTTATGCCTAGTAAGAGCATATATTTTCTTTGATTTGGAGAAGAGTTGGAACCTTCAGAAGCAAGATACTCTTTTGATGACAGAAAGAAAAGAGAAAACCTAGAAGTTTGGTCTTCTCTGGGAATCATAAAGAACTTATGACTCTGGTGGGGCACGTTGGCGCACGCCTGTAATCCCAGTGGCTTGGGAGGTTGAGGCAGGAGGATGGCAAGTTCAAAGCCAGCCTCAGCAATGGCGAGCACTAAGCAACTCGGTGAGACCCTGCCTCTAAATAAAATACAAAATAGGACTGGGGATGTGGCTTAGTGGTTGAGTGCCTCTGAGTTCAATCCCTGGTACAAAAAAAAAAAAAAAAAAAAAGAACTTAAAATCCAACTTATGACTCTGCAAAAAAATGGACATCAGAGACAACCTATCCTTGGGCAAACAGTTTGCCAGATCTCTGAAAAAAAAATAAAGGTCACAGCATGCTCCTCAGAGAAGAGTTTAAGATGCCACCTGCCCCTTTTCTAAAGGGCCTCTTCACTTCACAGTAGCACTTTCCAGGTTACTGAGGGCCAATCTCCTTTGTTTTTTCTAGGCTATTCTGAGACTGTGAAGAGGCCATAGAAGTTTATAAGAAGGGTCCAGAGAGTACCGCTTTCCAGTGATGTCAACAAAGGCCAACTCTTCCACAGGAAAGGTGGCTAAGAGCACTAACGCTACACTGCAGACACTTCTGCCTCATTCATAAACAGTCCACAATCCTACTAGACGTTCTCTGTGCTCTTTCTTGTCTCAGTTCTTTTACAGATTCTGAGCCTGGAATTTACCTTCACTCTGGTCCAGGTCTTATCATTGGAACATGGTGAGTACATTTCTTTGCCTTGGGATTTGACATAGACTCTTTCTTTGGGGTCTTCTAATTTCTGTATATTTGGGTTAGGATACTTACCTACCACAGTTCACTCTCTAGAACATCTGTACCAGCCTGACCAGGAACACCCAAACCCCTACAAATCCCAGGTATTAACTCCCTTGTCATTTATAAATACAATTGTGTTTCAAGTTGTTTTCTGAAGGATCCTCCTGTCTCGATCTCAATCATCCGTTTCTTCCAATTGTGTCTCTAAAGAATAAAGAGTAGACATGCAGAAAAATATTTTGGAACATATATCATATTTGATCTAAATGATCATGCAAGATGGATATTGCAAGAATTATTTAGGCCAGTTTTAGTGTAAAAGAGACTATGAAATGAAACAGTCTATAGTTGAGGTGTAGAGTTATTTGTCAAGACGAAGTACATGAAAAGTCTTATGATCTTCTAAAGTTACTCATGTGCTCTTCTTCTTCGAATCTGTGTCAACAAAAAATAGCCCATGACTTGATGAGGTCAGTTATAATTAAAAGATCCTTTATCAAGATGAGACCAAGGGCAGCCAGTAGTGAATAAAGACAGCTGACTCAGTTAGCCCTCATTTCCTCTTCTGTATTTATCACATAGTGCAAGAAAATGGCACTGACTGTGTAGAGCCTCCAATTAGATCAACTAGGAAATTCTATACTCCTAATTTCCCATTCACATTGTACTAAACTTGGGAGCAACAAAAGACAGAAACATGAAGCACACGGCACCAATGAGGACCACAAAACAAATGAAAGCTTAATTACATAATTTCCTTTTCTATCAGCAGAACAACTTTTTGTTTCATAGGTCAAATGTATTCCAGAAATGAGAAAAGATCTAACAAACTTGGGGGATTTTTAACTAGCCCAGAAATTCTCAAACACATTAAAAAATGATATTTTTCCTAAGAGGGAGAAAATTCCCATTGTTCATTCTAAATGTTATATATATAACTATGATATTTAGACACAGTAGCCTTATGTTCTGAGAAGCAACAAAAATTTATAGAGATTTAAGAAGAAATTAGCAAGATATAATTTATTTAGAGAAAGGGGGCAAATTTTAGATCCATCTTTGGGCATGAAAATGTTATTCTAATTTCTATTAAAGTAATTTAAACTCGGTTTTCCCAGGCTGTTCATTTATAGTCAAACACACTAACAAGCTTAAGACTTGCTCGGTCTGAGAAGCAAATACATGGTAAAATTTGAATGTCTGAGAGCAACCGATACAAGGAGGAAAGGTCAACTTTTAAATAACTGTAGTCTATTTTTATAACTTTCAAAGATTTTAACATTGTCATTTTGTACTAAAATTATATTTTCTTCCAGTTATTCTGTTCTCAAGAAAGAATAGCTAAGACTACAAAATTAGATGGGACTTACTATTGTCCTTATTTAGAGGTGGATTTTTTTCAAGTTTCCTTCTACACCTTTTCAGTAAAGGTGGGGAACGGAACATCCCTTGCTAAAACTTTTGCAGTTCACTTCATATAAACTAATTGTTTATGAGTTTATGATTCATACTATGCCCAGATTTATAATAACTTTTTTCAAGACAATGTTGATTAAATAATTGAAAGAATATCAAAGTGGTCTTCTGCATAAGAATAGCTGTGGAAATCTGAATTCCCCTTTTCTCCTCTGGAAAGTCACTCAAAGCTATAATGAGAATTATTTTTTAAAAAAAGGTGGCCATGCAAGATTCATTTTTAGTAAAAGTATGAAACAAGTATAATCTATAGATTTCAAAATTTGTATAAAGACTGAGAACAGGAAAAAGTAGAAGTAAAGAAAAGCCCACAGTGTCCTGTGGGCCCAGCACCCAGAGATCTCAGAAAGTGGTCATTTTTGTACATCGTGTGATGCAGAAATGCAGCTGATTAATGGAACAGAAAACAATGCAATTATTAATGGAAATAATAAGGACATACATACACACACACAGAAGATACACTTGTAATAAGCAGTCTCTCTCCATGAAACCACAATATAAGAAAACCTCTAAGTTCTAGAATAGGAAAGATTGGAAAAATAGTCTGGCCTCTACCCTCACTCCATTCCCCAACTCCTTCCCAATCCACTTCTGCCTCCCAACCTCATGCTGACATATCATTTGAACAAAACAGAAATATAAGATCTCAGAAATAAAGTGGTAAGAAGAAAGGAGAAGATGAAGTGTGGTCCAGCAGAAGTCATGGGAGAATTATAAAAATAAAACAAAGCCATCCAAGAAATGAAGAAAAACTGGAAAGAGCATGAGAGAACAGAAATTGCAGAAAACACCCTAAGAACTAAATGAGATGATAAAAGTAAAGAAAATGAAATGGAAAAAGAAGATGGGAAAGAAAAGGCAGATGATGATAAATAAGAAAGATGGCAAAGAAGATCTTACATGTGTATAATTTCCTTCTTCATGGAAGAAATGCATAAAAATACAAGTAGATAAGAATATAATTCATAGGAAAAAACATTTTTGATAAGAAAAATATGAGACCCCACTTATACACATTATTAAAATGGTATTCAAATTTAAACTTATAAAAATGATTCTTCAGGCAATCAAGCAGAACAGGAGTATGTAATTTAACAAAACTGATGACAAAGAAATAGAAAATGAAAACAGATCTGTTCCATAATAATAAGTTTTACTTAAGGGCTACTACCACAAAGAAGAACTTGGTCAAAATATTCTCACAGATTTATAACAAGCTTTTAAGAATAAATAGTTAGAAGGCAACTAGAAGGCTACTTCCTGCTGTAGCAAACAGAGGAGGAGGACAGCTTTCAAACCATTTTTGTGAAGTAAGCATAATATCATCTCTAAAACTGGGTGTTTACTATATTTGTACAGGTAGATACTCATGCATATAAACCAAAACACTAGAAACCAACTTCACTGAAGACAATCTATACAAAAAGTCTAGGTAAAGTATTAGGAGACAGAGTTTAACATTGAAATATAAAAATATGAAGAATTATTCAATATTAGAAAAATTAATAATATAATCAATGATAAAAGAAAAACATCGAGTCCCGTCGCACCCCCCACAGCGGACACTCCATCCAGGCAGTCAGCGGCCACCATCCGGGAAAGCTGAAGGATACACCACCACTCTCCAACAGCTTGCAACATCAAAACAGCCAGCAGCAGGTCCCCGGAGATCCAGGCCAACTGATTCGCGCGGCCAGCCCCGCAGCTACAGAAGGCGTGGCGCCTCAGAGAAGCCATTAATTAGCAAGCAGGGAGGTTAGGGACGGCCATTAGGTGGAATCCCGCCAGCCAAGCCCACACGGACCCTTGGGCCGAGCACGGGATCTCAGAAGGGGAAGGAAGCGGTACAGTCCCATCCCCCACAGCGGACACTCCACCGAGGCAGTCAGCGGACACCATCCGGTAAAGCTGAAGGATACACCGCCACTCTCCTTCAGAGTGCAACATCAAAACAGGTTTGTGTCATTCAGCTCACCCCCCAGACAGCGGGAATTCGCATAAAATCTCTCCTAGGCTTGCCGGGAGAGGGAGTATCAAGCTGAGCCTCCATAAAGACTAGGGGGAAACTAGAGACACCTGACCTCCAACCCCTCCTCCCAGTAGCAGCCAAAACGAAACCTGGCTAGCCAGTGCTGGGGGAGGGGCAAGCGGAAAAAATCAAAGTGATAGAGTGCCAGGGATCCCAACAGCCAGCAGCAAGACCCGGGAGATCCAGGCCAACTGATTCGAGCGTCCTGCCCCGCGGCTACAGAAAGCTTGGCGCCTCAGAGAAGCCATTAATTAGCAAGCAGGGAGGTTAGGGCCTGCCATTAGGTGGAATCCCCGCCAGCCAAGCCCACACGGACCCTTGGGCCGAGTACGGGATTTCAGAAGGGGAAGGAAACAGTACAGTCCCATCCCCCACAGCGGACACTCCATCCAGGCAGTCAGCGGCCACCATCCGGGAAAGCTGAAGGATACACCACCACTCTCCAACAGCTTGCAACATCAAAGCAGCCAGCAGCAGGACCCCGGAGATCCAGGCCAACTGATTCGCGCGGCCTGCCCCGCGGCTACAGAAGGCGTGGCGCCTCAGAGAAGCCATTAATTAGCAAGCAGGGAGGTTAGGGTCTGCCATTAGGTGGAATCCCACCAGCCAGGCCCACCGCCCACGCCCGGAACAGGCCCAGCGACCTGCCAGCATGGTAGTCACGACACCCCAATTGGAATAGGGGCAGAGCAGAGCCACCTTCCACTCCCGGAACAGGCCCAGAGAGCCGCCAGAGTGGTAGACACGTCACCCAAATTGGAGTAGAGGCACAGCCGCCGCCCGCACCTGCAAGGGAGACTTTTCAACTATACAAGAGCAACATAAATAAATAGGGGGTAAATTTCAAAAACACAACAGTTGCACCAAGCAGAAAGAAACGCGAGCAGTATGAAAAGACAAGGAAAGAAAGGACCACAAGCAATGCAGGTCAACTCAACTTTAGAAGAGGTAATAGCTGCAACAGATGGAATATCAGATAAAGAGTTCAGGATATATATGCTTCAGATGATCTGGAGTCTCAAGGAAGACATGAGACAGCAAAATCAGACAATGAAAGATCACATTGACAAACAAATCCAGGAAGTAAAAGATCAATTTCACAGGGAGATAGAGGTAATAAAAAACAAACAAATAGAAATTCTAGAAATGCAGGAAACAATAAACCAACTTAAAAACTCAATTGAGAATACTACCAGCAGAGTAGATCACTTAGAAGAGAGAACATCAGACAATGAAGACAAAGTATTTCAACTGGAAAAGAACATAGACAGTTCAGCAAGTCTGCTAAGAAACCATGAGCAGAACATCCAAGAATTATGGGACAATATCAAAAGACCAAATTTAAGAGTCATTGGGATACAGGAAGGCACAGAGCTCCATTCCAAAGGAATAAACAGTCTATTCAGTGAAATAATAGGAGAACACTTCCCAGAATTGAAGAATGTGACAGAATCCCAAATCCTAGAAGCCTACAGGACGCCGAATGTGCAAAATCATAAGAGATCCACACCTAGACACATTATAATGAAGATGTCCAACATACAGAATAAGGAGAGAATTTTAAAAGCTGCAAGAGAAAGAAAGCAGATTACATTTAGGGGTAAACCAATCAGGATAACAGCTGATCTCTCAACACAGACTCTGAAAGCTAGAAGATCCTGGAATAACATATTTCAAACACTGAAAGACAATGGGCTCCAACCAAAAATTGTGTATCCGGCGAAATTAAGCTTCAGGATAGAAGATGAAATTAAAACCTTCCACGATAAACAAAAGTTAAAAGAATTCGCAGCTAGAAAACCATCTCTTCAAAAAATCCTTGGCAAAACATTACAGGAAGAGGAAATGGAAAATAACATTGAAAACCAACAATGGGAGGTAGGACAGTAAAGGGGGGAAAGTAGTCAAAGAGGATAACAAATCAGGTTTAGTAACATTAATAAACAAACATGGATAGAAGAACAAACCATATCTCAATAATAACCCTAAATGTTAATGGCTTAAACTCACCAATTAAGAGACACAGGCTAGTAGAATGGATCAAAAAACAAGACCCAACAATATGCTGTCTACAGGAGACGCATTTGATAGGAAAAGATATACATAGACTGAAGGTGAAAGGTTGGGAAAAATCATATCACTCATATGGACCGCGGAAACAAGCAGGAGTGGCCATACTCATATCTAATAAAATAGATTTCAAGCCAAAGCTAATCAAAAGGGACAAAGAAGGACACTTCATACTGCTCAAGGGAACCATACACCAACAAGACATAACAATCATAAATATATATGCCCCAAATAATGGTGCAGCTGTGTTCATCAAGCAAACTCTTCTCAAGTTCAAGAGTCTAATAGACCACCATACAATAATCATGGGAGACTTCAACACACCTCTCTCACCACTGGACAGATCTTCCAAACAAAAGTTAAATAAGGAAACTATAGAACTCAATAACACAATTAACAACCTAGACTTAATTGACATATATAGACTATACCACCCAACATCAAGTAGCTACACTTTTTTCACAGCAGCACATGGAACCTTCTCAAAAATAGACCATATACTATATCACAGGGCAACTCTTAGACAATACAAAGGGGTAGAGATAATACCATGCATCTTATCTGATCATAATGGGATGAAACTGAAAATCAATGATAAAAGAAGAAAGGAAAAATCAAGCATCACCTGGAGAATGAACAATAGGTTGCTGAGTGATCAATGGGTTTTAGAAGACATCAAGGAGGAAATTAAAAAATTCCTAGAGTTAAATGAAAACACAGACACAACATATCGGAATCTATGGGACACATTGAAAGCAGTTCTAAGAGGAAAATTCATTGCTTGGAGTTCATTCCTCAAAAAAAGAAAAAACCAACAAATAAATGATCTCATACTTCATCTCAAAATCCTAGAAAAAGAAGAGCAAAACAACAGCAAAAGAAGTAGAAGGCAAGAAATAATTAAAATCAGAGCTGAAATTAATGAAATTGAAACAAAAGAAACAATTGAAAAAATTGACAAAACTAAAAGCTGGTTCTTTGAAAAAATAAATAAAATTGACAGACCCTTAGCCATGCTAATGAAGAGAAGAAGAGAGAGAACCCAAATTACTAGCATACGGGATGAAAAAGGCAATATCACAACAGACACTTCAGAAATACAGAAGATAACCAGAAATTACTATGAATCCTTATACTCCAATAAAATAGAAGATAGTGAAGGCATAGATAAATTCCTTGAGTCCTATGATCTGCCCAGATTGAGCCAGGAGGATATAGACAACCTAAACAGACCAATAACAATAGAGGAAATAGAAGAAACCATCAAAAGACTACCAACTAAGAAAAGCCCAGGACCGGATGGGTATACAGCAGAGTTTTACAAAACCTTTAAAGAGGAACTAACACCAATACTTTTCAAGCTATTTCAGGAAATAGAAAAAGAGGGAGAACTTCCAAATTCATTCTACGAGGCCAACATCACCCTGATTCCGAAACCAGACAAAGACACTTCAAAGAAGGAAAACTACAGACCAATATCTCTAATGAACCTTGACGCAAAAATCCTCAATAAAATTCTGGCGAATCGGATTCAAATACATATCAAAAAAATTATACACCATGATCAAGTAGGATTCATCCCTGGGATGCAAGGCTGGTTTAATATACGGAAATCAATAAATGTTATTCACCACATCAATAGACTTAAAAATAAGAACCATATGATCATCTCAATAGATGCAGAAAAAGCATTCGACAAAGTACAGCATCCCTTTATGTTCAAAACGCTAGAAAAATTAGGGATAACAGGATCATACCTCAACATTGTAAAAGCAATCTATGATAAGCCACAGGCCAGCATCATTCTGAATGGAGAAAAATTGAAGGCATTCCCTCTAAGATCTGGTACAAGACAGGGATGCCCTCTCTCACCACTTCTGTTCAACATAGTCCTCGAAACACTGGCCAGAGCAATTAGACAGACAAAAGAAATTAAAGGCATAAAAATAGGAAAAGAAGAACTTAAATTATCACTATTTGCAGATGATATGATTCTAAACCTAGCAGACCAAAAAGGGTCTACAAAGAAGCTATTAGAACTAATAAATGAATTCAGCAAAGTGGCAGGATATAAGATCAACACGCATAAATCAAAGGCGTTCCTGTATATGAGCGACAAATCCTCTGAAACGGAAATGAGGACAACTACTCCATTCACAATATCCCCCCAAACAATAAAATACTTGTGAATCAACCTAACAAAAGAGGTGAAAGATTTATACAATGAAAATTACAGAACCCTAAAGAAAGATATAGAAGAAGACCTTAGAAGATGGAAAAATATACCCTGCTCATGGATAGGCAGAACCAACATCATCAAGATGGTGATATTACCAAAAGTTCTCTATAAGTTTAATGCAATGCCAATCAAAATCCCAGCAGCATTTCTTGTAGAAATAGATAAAAGAATCATGAAATTCATATGGAATAATAAAAGACCCAGAATAGCAAAAACAATGCTAAGCAGGAAGTGTGAATCAGGCGGTATAGCGATACCAGACTTCAAACTATACTACAGAGCAATAGTAACAAAAACAGCATGGTACTGGTACCAAAACAGGTGGGTGGACCAATGGTACAGAATAGAGGACACAGTAACCAACCCACAAAACTACAACTATCTTATATTTGATAAAGGGGCTAAAAGCATGCAATGGAGGAAGGATAGCATCTTCAACAAATGGTGCTGGGAAAATTGGAAATCCATTTGCATCAAAATGAATCTGAATCCCTATCTCTCGCCATGCACAAAAGTTAACTCAAAATGGATCAAGGAGCTTGATATTAAATCAGAGACACGGTATCTGATAGAAGAAAAAGTAGGGTATGATCTACATACTGTGGGATCGGGCTCCAAATTCCTCAATAGGACACCCATAGCGCAAAAGTTAACAACTAGAATCAACAAATGGGACTTACTCAAACTAAAAAGTTTTTTCTCAGCAAAAGAAACAATAAGAGAGATAAACAGGGAGCCTACATCCTGGGAACAAATCTTTACTCCACACACTTCAGATAGAGCCCTAATAACCAGAATATACAAAGAACTCAAAAATTAGACAATAAGATAACAAATAACCCAATAAATAAATGGGCCAAGGACCTGAACAGACACTTCTCAGAGGAGGACATACAATCAATCAATAAGTACATGAAAAAATGCTCACCACTGCTAGCAGTCAGAGAAATGCAAATCAAAACTACCCTAAGATACCATCTCACCCCAGTAAGATTGGCAGCCATTAGAAAGTCAAACAACAATAAGTGCTGGAGAGGATGCAGGGAAAAGGGCACTCTTGTTCATTGCTGGTGGGACTGCAAATTGGTGCAGCCAATTTGGAAAGCAGTATGGAGATTTCTTGGAAAGCTGGGAATGGAACCACCATTTGACCCAGCTATTCCCCTTCTCGGTCTATTCCCTAAAGACCTAATAAGAGCATGCTACAGGGACACTGCTACATCGATGTTCATAGCAGCACAATTCACAATAGCAAGATTGTGGAATCAGCCTAGATGCCCTTCAATAGATGAATGGATAAAAAAATGTGGCATTTATACACAATGGAGTATTACTCTGCATTAAGAAATGACAAAATCATAGAATTTGGAGGGAAATGGATGGCATTAGAGCAGATTATGCTAAGTGAAGCTAGTCAATCTTTAAAAAATAAATACCAAATGACCCCTTTGATATAAGGGGAGTAAACAAGGACAGGGTAGGGACGAAAGTTTGAGAAGAAGATTTACATTAAACAGGGATGAGAGGTGGGAGGGAAAGGGAGTGAGAAGGGAAACCGCATGGAAATGGAAGGCGATCCTCAGGGTTATACAAAATGACATATAAGAGGAAAGGAGGGGTAAGACAAGATAATACAAATCGAAGAAATGATTTACAGTAGAAGGGGTAGAGAGAGGAAAGGGGAGGGGAGGGGAGGGGAGGGGAGGGGGGATAGTAGAGAATAGGACAGACAGCAGAATACATCAGACACTAGAAAGGCAATTTGTCAATCAATGGAAGGGTAACTGATGTGATACAGCAATCTGTATACGGGGTAAAATTGGGAGTTCATAACCCACTTGAATCAAATTGTAAAATATGATGTATTAAGAACTATGTAATGTTTTGAACGACCAACAATAAAAAAAAAGACAAAAAAAAAGAAAAACATCATTTTAGAGCTTCTGAGAAGGAAGATAAAATGCAAGTCTTCCTCAATAAAGAAGAAAAGAAAGAAAGCACTCAATAAATAGGCATAGAGAGACATTCCCCTAACAAAATTTTGTTTCTTTATGGTCAGTAAGAAAATTCTTAATAAAGTCAAGCATAATAACTGGGGAACAACACATTTGTACATAAGAACACAACTGGAATCATGATGATTATAAAGGAGAAGGTAAAAACTATTCACCTTTACATAAGTTATGACTGATACTTGGAAAAAGCACAATCAACGGGACAATTACTATAAACAATGACAAAACTCACTACCATACAAGCATACAAACTTAACATCAAAATAAATAACTCCTATATTCATAAACAATTAGAGTGCTTAGAGTATATTATAAGAAATTTACAAAAAGCAACAGAAAAGATATAAAAAGTAGGAATAAACTTAAAATTAATGTTTAGGACATATAGAGAGGAACTGCTATGACACCACCGACCAATTACAAAGGTGGCTTGACCTACCAGAAAGAAATGCCACGGCCAGGTTCTTGGGAGAGGAGGACCCTGCGTGACAAATTTGTCAGTAAGGTTGAATCAGAATGTCCTCCAAAGACTACTTTGAAGGACTGATTCCCAATGTAGCAATGATAAGAGATGGGGCCTCTGAGAAGTGACTGGATCATGACAGTTCCAAACTCATCAGCAGATTAATCCATCAATGGATTAATAATTTGATAACATTATTGGCAGGTAGTAGAAACTTTAGAAGGTGAAGGCCAATTGACGGAAATGTACCCATGGGGTCTATGTCTAGTCCCCAAGACCACCCCTGCTCCCGCTATCTCTCTTTCTCTCCTTCCTTCTCTCCCTCCTGGCTAATGGGAAATGAGGTAAACAGCTTTGGTCTGCCACATTCTCCCTGACATGATGTTCTGCCTCACTCCAGGTCTAGAATCAGCAGAGTCAAGTGACCATGGACTGAAATCTCTGAAAATGTGAGCCAAAATAAATATGTCCTCCTCTGAGTCGATTTTCTCAGGTATTTTGTCACTGTGAGGAAAAGTTCACTAACACTAATTTTGTAACTAAGCAATCAAATTTTAAAGTATATGTTAACAGAAGACAAAAAAGACAATTTAGAAAAATTCTAAAATAGAGAAAGAACTGAACAGGCACATGCCCTGCCAGATTTTAAAATTTATTAAATCTTTTTAATATTGAGAGCAATCTGACACCACATACAGGGAGAAAAATGGAACAGAAAACATTTCTATAAATGGGGCCAAGCAAATTGGACTTTAGCATATGATGAAGAACATATACTTTCTTTTAGACACATATACTTCCTTTCAAAACAGGAAATAAAATGGTGCTAGCATAGCTAGGAAATTTAGGGAAAAAGTTCGATCCACCTTCACACTCTATAGCAGCATGATATTTGAATAAATCAAAGATACAAATGCAAATAGAAGGAAGCAGAAAAAGAGAAGGAGGAGGAGGAAGAGAAGAATTATCCTAGGGCAGGATGGAGAACATAGGAAATTTATTTACAATCTCAGAATAGGGAAGATTCTTGTGACATTACTCTACAATCACATTGTCGTATTGTGTGTGGGTACCAATATGTAGCAAAAAAGCCCACCATTATGTCCAACTACAATGCACCAATAAAAAGAAAAAAATAATAAATAATAAGGCTCAATATACATAAAGGCTACAAAATTCCACCAGGGGAAAAAACTCACTTTTTTCTCAGTCTTCATGGCAAAAACAAAACCAATACCTTAGAAACATGATAAGACAAAGCAAACTGCTCCTATAAAAAATGTACTTAGCCTCACTTGTGGTGAGAAAAATACACATTACATCTCCTTGAAGATAACTTTTCATCTACAACGCTGGCAAAAAAAATCCAAGAGTTTGATAACAGTCTCCTTTGGAAAGGCTGGAGTGAAGAAGGACACCCATTCGTTGCTGGTGGCAGGGTAAACTGGTGAAATCCCTGAGGTGGAAATTTGCAGTACTTAATAAAATTATAAATTCACACAGTATTTTATCAGCAATTCCACTCCTAGGAATTTATTCATTAGATATACTCAAAAGTGCAAAGAATGTATGTAAATGGTTATAATTTATTACAGCACAGCTGTCATAGCAAAGATAAAATCAACCTTGATATCTATCACTAGAAATGTATGCAGCCAAAAATAGGAAAGAAAAATATTTTTGAAAGAAGAAAGTAACATTGTCTTTTTGGGGGTGGGGGGGTCCTGGAGATTGAACTCAAGAGGACTCATCACTGAGCCACATCCCCAGCTCTATTTTGTATTTTATTTAGAGACAGAGTCTCGCTTTTGCTGAGGCTGGTTTTGAACTTGCAATCTTCCTGCCTCTGCCTCCTGAGCCACTGGTATCACAGGCCTGTGCCATCCCACCTGGCTGTGTCTTCTTTTAAATTGATGCATTATCATTGTACATAATGGTGGGATTTGTTGTTACATATTAAAACATGCACACGATATAACAACTTATATGCTTCCCTCTGTAGAAAAGGGGAAGGGGGAAATATAGGATTTATTTGCTTGCATATGCTTTGAAACAAATGTCTAGAAGGTTAGAAAATAATTACTTGGGGAAAAGAGCAGGCAGCAAAATAGGAAGAAGGACTGGAACTGTGTGAATGGATGACCAGGTTAAGAAAAAGGACTGTTTATATATTTTTTTTGTAGTTTTGTATTTTGGTACTTCATGGCTATATTACCTATTTTTTAAATAACTTTCAATTAAAATATTAAAATAACCATATCTTTTGTTCAAATAATACTATACTTAGGAATTTATCCTAAGGAAATTATTTAAAATGTGTACAATAACAGAAGTAGTATTCAAGAAGTAGTAATAGTGTGTGAGAGAGAAAGACAGATGTTACAAATGCCAAATGCCCAAAAAGATGGAATTACTTAAAGGAATGCTATTATATTCACACTATTAAAAAACACTACAATTTTTAAAAAATATATATTTAGTAAAATACTATTTAAAAGATTATTTTAAAGACTTGGAAAGATTTCACTATATATACTCACAAAATACCATAAATAGTGTAAATCCATTTTTTAAATGTGTAAATATAATAGCAAAGCTATGGAACCAACCTAGGTTCCCTTAAACAGATGAATGGATAAAGAAAATATGGTATATAGACACATAGAATATTAGTAAACCATAAAGAAGAATAAAATTATGTATGGCATTTGCTGATAAATGGATGGAACTGGAGACTATCGTGCTAAGTGAAATAAGCCAGTCCCAAAAAACCAAAGGCCAAATGTTCTTTCTGATATGTGGATGCTAACACACAATAAGATGGGGACAGGAATAAAGTTTTTTTGGATTAGACAAAGGGGAATGAAGGGAAGTGAGTGGGGATGGGATTAGAAAAGACAGTAGAATGAAACAGACAGAACTTTCCTGTACTCATACATTAATATACCCCCAGAGAAACTCCACATCATGTAAAACCACAAGAATGGAATCCTAATTAGAAAAAGTTAAATTCCATGTATGTATAATATGTTAAAATACACTCTACCATCATGTATATCTAAAAAGAATAAATTTGAAAATGTATAAATATATATTCTTATACACAAAGAGAAGAAGGCTTAAAGGTCACAAATCAAAATAGTAATCATGGCTTTCTTTGGGTCATGGAATTAAGAAAGATTTTAATTTCTAAATTTTTTGCTAACCAGCATATATTCTAAAATGAACACATATTTCTTTTCTAATTTATAATGTTTTAGAATTAAAGGACCAAACATTAAAATAAAGAAAACTTAACCCATACCTGTTTGAATAAAATAATATAGAATCAGTTTAATCTGTATCATTGTTTTATGAATAGAATAGCATGATATAAGAAAAATCAGGCTACAAATGAAAATAGTGGTCTGAACTTTAGAATTATTATAAATTATTGCCAACTGAACGTTCACCAGAAATTCTTCTATCTTATTTAATTTTTACAACATCCCATCAAAGTGGCTATGGTCGTGGTCCCATTTTACAGATGATAAAAGTGAGGCTGAAAGAGATTTACAACTTTTTCAAGATCACGTTGTGACATGGCCGATCCAGGACTTAACCTCCTGGTATGTGTGCAGGTTTAGTAATTTTGTGATGTTGTCCATGATATTTACCAAATTCCTCCTTGATGATGTGAGGTATTGTCATAATCGGAGTCAGTTTTAGGGAGTTGTAGCCATTCTGTAAAATTGGTCACATGAATGCTGAAAGAAAAGGACTGTCAGTCTTTGGTCACTGTGGATCAATTGACCTCTCCCAGACATCTGCTGGTAGTGGGATTTTCCCGAGGGATGTAACTGCCGGAGCTGAATTTCTGTGTCTGTCAAGCGGCAAACAAAATAACATGAGCCCCTTAACCTGGGTGAGAGAAGCAAAAAATAACTCTCCTTCACTGTCCACTTTCAAAAAAGATAGGCCAAAGAGTTGCACAAAATAAAATCTGGGACTCTAGGGTGTTAAAGTGAGGTTGCCTAATTAAATTAGATTTGTAAGAGTAAAATGTAAAAATAAACTCATAATCTGCCGATAAAATATTTTTTGGATCTAGCTAATCATCTTAAAATGAAATAGGAAACTGCTCATTAGATTCACCCCAGCCATTAGTAACTGGCCTATAAGTCAATCACAAGTTGTGTAGACAGCTTCCAACTTATTCATTTTCTTCTAAGTTACCATGGCTACATCAAGATAAAGATACATAACCTTTACTAACGTCCAAAAAATATGGAGATTCCTATGGCAGCACAGATTTGCTAAATATTTTACTTAGGAAATGAAATAAAAAGCCACACTATTCAGACAGAATGTCTCAAATCTGATAAGAATAAGGTATATTCTCCATTTAAAAAAAATAAGACTTGGAGAAAGGATAGAAGTGAATCAGCTTCTAACTGTGAATGTTAAATAAAACTGGAATTTAGATGGAAAGAACAGAAAATACCATAAAGTGTGGTTGTTCATAGTCAGCACTGATCTTTGAAAATAAAGACATTACATCAGTTAGATATCAGAAGGGAAACTTGGTAAATACAGTTTTGTGTTTATGCTAGAGAATATGACTCAGACAAAAACAAGTGTTAGTCCAAGAATAGCAAAGAGATATAACTTTGGAGCCAATACTTACCCATTGCTCATGCCTGCCTGGAGTGATTGGCTGAAAAGATAGTGTGGCTGGATATGGCTCAGTAAGGATTGCTATGATTGACTGCTTATGTCTGCCAAGGGCAAAGTATAAGCAGGGAGTAATGTCCCTGCCACAGATTTGTTCATACTGAAATAATAATTAGACAGACAAATGCTGTTAGAATTAGTATTAGAAAAATAAAAGCATACTAAAATATGTTTTCAGATTAAGAACATGTGTATGTTTGTAAGTATGAAAAAAACACATTCAGATTAATATGTAGATTTAAGAGACAGGTTGACAAAACTGTAATATAAGTGTCTCTTGTTTATCTTTTTATATTTAAATTTCATAATCATGATCTTGTGCAGGTAGATATACTCCTATTTATTGAGGTCTACTCATTTATAAAATACAGATAACATATATCACAAGGTGCTCATAGGATGAAATGCTATTATGTATTTCAAAAAATGGTAGCTATTATATTACATGAAATGATGCTAGATGCTCAGAATTCTTGCCTACCATTTAGAAAAATACTTAAGGAAAGTTACATGGTGATTTTGGGGATGGCATCCAAATTAGTAGCTAATTAACAAGCCTTGGAACTCCATGGTATAATACTGAACAGCTTATGTCAAGAAAGAGCACTGATTCATAGCACTGATTCATTTCACTCAGTGACTGCTTACAGGCAGCTTTGTCATTACAGATGAGGCAGAAAACTACTGTCATTGTGTTATTTTATCACTTGGCAATAGTTTTAATATTTCTACAGAAAAGGCATTATCTATATACCAACACATTAAGGGAGAAAAAAGAACAGAGAAAATGTTACTAGTCTTTTCTCCTTACCAAATTTTGTCTTATAAGTTTACAGATGTCATTCTTTTTGGTGAACATGAAATGATGTGCCTATGATCAATACAACTATTGCAATTCTATTTTTTTCCTACAAGAATTAGAAGTATCTGCAGCTCACTCATCCCAGGGGTGCCCATTCCCAGAAGGAAGTGTAAACTAAAGTCAAGAGTAAAGGGCTTCTGTGCACAAATTCAGCACTTGAAGGCTTCTGGAATTCAAGGCAAATTATGTTCCCTAGACCTTGATGGCCATGCTAACATCAGATTTTACAAACTCTAGAATAGGCACTCTTGCCTGGTCTTACATGCAAATCTTCCCTTTGGTGCTTCTGTTAAAAATCCTGGCTAAGTGTCACTATTTGTCTGGCTATCCAGCGGGTAAATGCAACCACACACATCTCGGCATGCCAGTCCCCTTACCCACACTGATTCCTGTGACATTCTATCAATTATAAATATTAGGAGAAGAAATTCCCAGACCAGGACAAAGGGCTTGCATCCATGTTGCTGGCCACAAACAGACCTGGTTCATGTGTGAGGAGAAGACGAAGGGAGGGTGGCTACAGCTAAAAGGACATCTCCATAGCTGTTCTGGGACAGAGACCTGTTGCCCTTTGGAACAAACCTTTATAATCGACTAAATTTACTCTCAGGCATATTATATCTGTTTTGATAGAACTAGTAATATGAAATACCATGAAAGAACTCTGATTTTCAGAAGAAATAATTCCATAGCTGAATTCTCCTTTTTAGTCCCTTGTCTTCTAAACACCAAGAAAGCATGTATCAAACACCATCAGTTTAAAAAAGAGAAGCACCATCCTGAACTTACATCAAAGGATCTGTGCTCTACACAACCCTACATATATTCTATTTGTTGTCCACATAATAGATCAGTGGTAGAGTGTGCAGTTAGCATTGGTGAGGTTCTAGGTTCAATCCCCAGCACCAAAAAAGCAACTAAAATAAACTTTCAGATAAAAAGATAACTCTGTATGCAATCGTAGGAAAGAGGAGCCTCGTGACAAAACTGGATTGGAATTATAACATACATTCAAAAAAGTACTGTCCCGACTATTTTTGTTACCACTGAAAAAGTTATTTTCAAATCAAAGTGTGAATTTGGTGATATCGTAGACTATCCAAACTGTTTCAGAAAGTTTCCATACAATCATGATATTTCCAAAAAAGCAATATCACATGGAGGTTAAGTACACAGACCCCACAGTCATGTAAGCTTGTGTTGAATTCTCCACTAACAGATATGCACTGGTGGGGAGGTTAATCTGAACCTTAATATTCTGACACATAACATGGTTATAAAACAGTCTACCTCCTTTAGAATTCCCGTGAAAAATGAAATGAGATAATACACGTGACATATTCAGAACAGGAGGCACATGGCATCAGTAAGTACAGCTTCAACTACCTTTACACTCTAAGAACAGCTTTTCTCCCTCGTTTAAAATTAAAACACTCCAAGAAAAATAGTATTACAAATTTTTCCTTAAAAAATATTTTGTATATAGCTTCAGTCAGTTTTGTTTACAAAGTACTCTTTCAGGAAACAGAACAAGAAAGTTTTGTTATCGTATATGCAGTGGGTTGAGAGGAGACCTTATTTTATCTTATCTTCTCTCCAGTGTATTTTGTACCATGCTCCCCGATTGGAAATGTAACAGTAATAAATGCCATCATTGGTAAGAATTGTCTTTTAAATCAGATAAAAAAGTTATAAACATTTAATTGAATCTTTAGAGATAAAATGGTAACATACATGTATCAAAGAGATCAGAGCTCCAGAGTTCATTTTTAGTTCTTTTTGAATATTTTCCGCAACTAAGAAACCAACCACAAACTAATCTGCCTTAAATTGTAAAAAGTAGGCAGACTGAAACCTCTTCCCCCAAGCTTTCTGTTTAAATATGGGAATGAGCTATTTGCAGAAAGACTAGAAGTAAAGTTTGTCTGGGAGCACTTTGCTGCTGCCAGAGAAAGAGCCCTAATGAGCAACGCCACGTATTTAGTTGTACAGCTGTGTGGGCTCACAGGACTGCTTATTCCAGAATCATGCAAACTCATTTCAATAGGGGGCTAACTTTATGAGCAGAGAAGGGGAAATTCACACATTTTGTTTGGTTCACTATTTGCTAAGGAAGCATACCCAATCATTAGGTTTAATTAGATTTAAATTATATGAGAGAATATCATATTTAAATTTTCATATATGTTAACTGGGTTTCTTTGTCTACAAAATAAGATTTATATCTTCTGCACCAGCTGTCTTTAGTTCAAAGATTGGGCTCTTTGGATACTGGTACATGGGAAAAATATGTTAAAAGGGAAGGAAGCAGATGGCAAATGCAAACCAAATCTACTTAACTATTTTTGCCTTTAGGCCAGGCCTGAGGTTAGAAGTAAAAAAGAATTGGACAATAGGCACAGGCGACTAATGTCAACTACAATGCCCTTACATGGGCAAAGAATAAGCATCAAAGGGTGATCTGAAGAGGGCTGACAGATCCCATCTCTCTCATGAACCACCCTGGATAGCCCAAGTGTGGTTTGAAAATAACTGCAATATTTGTCCCTGAGGTTAAGTCTTTGAAAGTCCACCATTCAAATGCCATGGAGCAGAGGGCAGACTGTAACACATTAAGACCTTTGTGATTATTATAATCTTCATTTAAATTAGATCAAAAGAATAGACAGGTGGGCAGCTTACAGAGCTCTGAGGGATGAGACAAAATAATAATAAAAGAACATCATTTGCAGAAGGCTCTCTTCGTGCCAGGCAATCTCCTTAAAAACTTTACACAGGTGATTTCATACTGGGGACTGTCAGAATGAAGTAAGGACTATTATCATCCTCATTTCACAGAGAAATTTAGAAATCTCTTTGAGATAGTGCAACTAGTATTGTCTCAAGAGAAGGTGCTTTTCACTACTACCCTAGCATTGGGATAAATGAATTGAGATTTAAGGAAAGAACTCAAGAAAATTCCAGTGTGGAAAACTATTGTCTAAAAAGCAAAGACTGTAAGGGAAACCAGGAGTCTTAAGGATTAGAGCACTAGAAGGTAAGAGTGGTTTCATTCTAATTTCTTATTTATTTATTGTAGATGGACACAATACCTTTACTTTGTTTATTTTTATGTGGTGCTGAAGATCAAACCCAGTGCCTTACACAGGCAAGGCAAGCACTCTATCGATGAGCCACAACCCCAGGCCATACATATTTCATTCTCATTTCTAACTCCTAATTAGGAATATTGATTCCAAGAAAAAGACCAATTGATTCTCTTACAATGAGCATGGTATGTGAAATCAAAAGTATGACTTTCAAGTGGCGTGTTTCATACTATACCTGATTTCTAACAGTCATATTCTACTTATACATGAAAGTGAGGCTGAGGATTAACTATCACATATAAGTCATATTATTCTATAACCTTGTCTACATCATAACTTTTATTTCATATCTGTCTACTGCTCCATTTCTATATTGTCCATTGTAAAACTTCTTTTTAAGTCAACCATCGAAGGGGTTGGAGATGCAGTTCAGTGGTAGAGCACCTGCCTGGCATGTGTGAGGCTCTGCATTCATCCTTAGCCCTGGAAAAAAAGAAAGAAGGAAGGAAGGAAGGAAGGAAGGAAGGAAGGAAGGAAGGAGAGAGAGAGAGAGAGAGAGAGAGAGAGAGAGAGAGAGAGAGAGAGAAAGGAAGGAAGGAAGGAAGGAAGGAAGGAAGGAAGGAAGGAAGGAAGGAAGAAAGGAAGAAAGAAAGAAGGAAGGAAGGAAGGAAGGAAGGAAGAAAGGAAGAAAGAAAGAAGGAAGGAAGGAAGGAAGGAAGGAAGGAAGGAAGGAAGGAAGGAAGGAAGGAAGGAAGGAAAGGAAGGAAGGAAGGAAGGAAGGAAGGAAGAAAGAAAGAAAAAAAGAAAAAAAGAAGGAAGGAAGGAAGGAAGGAAGGAAGGAAAGGAAGGAAGGAAGGAAGGAAGGAAGGAAGGAAGGAAGGAAGGAAGGAAGGAAGAAAGAAAGAAAAAAAGAAAGATTCTAAGAAGAGAAAGGAAGAAAGAAAAAAAGAGAGGGAGAGAGGGGGCAGAGGAGAGAAAACCATTGAATGCAAAAGATGTTTGTCTTCTTGACTAGTCTTGAAACAGATGTCAAATGAAACTAGTACATATTCTAGAATCCAAAGACTTTACTTTTTGAAGTATTTCATGATTATAATAGCCTCTCTTTTAGGATTTATAACAAAGTCTGAGCACCAATTTACAAATTCACAATGCCTGGTTGACTAAAGTCTGACACTATTGAATGCAAGCAGACTGTAGTTTATAAAGTTATAGTGAAAGCTTTTCTAGGTGTTATATAAAAATAACAAAATATATCTGCTCCTACATAATAAAAATGCATGTCAACAATATAATATTAAAATATAGAGCATCAATAGTTTTTATCTGCTTGTATTACATTCTCTTAGTCTACTGTAATAACACCATGCATCAAAATTGTACATTGGTGGACAGAGGTCAGTGTTTTTTTTTAATTAATATATTTATTTATTCTAATTAGATATATATGACAGCAGAATGCATTTTGATTTATTGTATGTGTACAATAAAATATGTACTCCAAATCTCCAAAAAATTTGCGGCACAAGTTTTCGTTTCTCTGGTTGTACATGATGAGCGTTGCACCATATGTAGTAACACATGTACCTAGGTAACGATATCCACCTCATTCCACCATCTTTCCTTCCCTCATGCTCCCTCCCCTCCTCTCCTTTCCCTTTGCCCAGTCGCAGTTCCTCCATTTTTCCCATGTGTCCCTCCCCATTATGGATCAGCATCCACTTATCAGAGAGAACATTCAGCCTTTGGTTTTGGGGGATTGGCTTATTTCACTTGGCATGATATTCTACAACTCCATCTGTTTACCTGCAAATATCATAATTTTATTCTCTTTTAATGCCAAGTAATATTCCCCTGTGTGTATATACCACAATTTCTTTATCCATTTATCTATTGAAGGGTATTCTAGGTTGCTTCCACAGTTTAGCTATTGTGAATTGAGCTGCTATAAACATTGATGTGGTTGCATTACTATAGTATACTGTTTTTAAGTCCTTAGGGTATAGACTGAGGAGTGGGATAGCTGGATCAAACAGTGGTTCCATTCCATGTTTTCTAAGGAATCTCCATACTGCTTTCCAGAGTGGTTGCACCAATTTGCAGTCCCACCAGCAATGAATGAGTGTGCCTTTCCCCCCACATCCTCACCAACACTTATTGTTGTTTGTATTCTTGGTAACTGCCTTTCTGAATAGTGTGAGATGAAATATTAAGAGTAATTTTGCTTTGGATTTCTCTAATTACTAGAGATTTTGAACATTTCTTCATATATTTGTTGATCAATTGTCTATCTTCTTCTGAGAAGTGTCTGTTCAGCTCCTTAGCCCTTTATTGATTGGATTGTTTGTTTTTTGGGTATTAAGTTTTTTTTAGTTTTCTATATATCCTGGAGAAGGTCAGTATTTTTAGAAGATTTAAGCTTGTTTTTCTCCTTATAATACTTCAATAATTACAATATATCATATCTATTTCATCCTCTTGTTTTTTCATCAACTAATTCTCTTACTCTAGGAAATTTGCATTTTTCAAAGAATGTTGGTATACAGGACATGCCTCAAGTCAAGTACCTCCACAACATAGTCATGGGGTAAGGATTAGACTATTTACATTTAATATTAAACATATGTTTTTAAAATTTCTATATTCTGTGTAGGATACTATGGATTTATAGTAAATCATATGGTTCTTCCTTTAATTGCAAATGTTTCTTAGAGATTATTCCTAAGACTTTCCTTACATATATACTATAATTTGTATATTTCAACATTAAGGCAAACTTGCAATTATTAATATGTAAATAGTCTTTAAAGCCAATCAGTATTATATTTACACAGAAACATTCTTTCCTTCCATCAACTGTGAATGCACAGTATAAAGAGACATCTGAGGAGTACTTTTAGCAATCACTATCTTTGCCATTTCCTTTGATATGAACTCAAATGACAGGACATTTCAATGCTGCTACACACAAAATGGTTTAAACTTGTGCTTGCAAGAACTGCAGCAATATTACCATTTTTACACTTTTTCTTTCTTTCTTTACACAGTAAACTTTGATACTTGTGGGCAGGATACCCATGGAATGAACAACTTATATACATTAGGAATTAATATTTAGATTTCTATAATAAAAATTAAATATACTGTAAATGATATTCTACTTCAGCTCATAATTATTTGGTGGGATATGTTAATCTTCAATTCATTCAGCAAACATCAGGGTGCTATTTTTTAACAATTTCTGTAATACAATCAGTTTTCAAAAGGAAATATCTTTATTTTTTTCTATATGGAAGGGATACCTGCTAGTTTGTCAAAACTGAAGAAAATACAGAAAAGTGTTAAAAGAAAGAATTCAACCATCCCAAAGTAACCATCATTAGCATTTTGGTGCGAGTTCCACACATAAAAACACTTATACTTGCAAAAATGGATCATGTTAAATGTAGTGTTTTGTTGCCTGATATAATGCTTTAAAATGTGTCATGAATATATCTGTCAGGATAAGCTAAGTTATACTTGGTAACGAGCCCATCATTTATTTCTTGCTTATACAACTTGTCTGTCCCTGGTTGGCAGTGGAGCACGTGTGTACATTGTTGTCCCTTGTGAACATGAGTCTGATGGAGCTACCGATCCAAAAACTGCTAATTACTACACTGGAGGATCAAGTGTCTATAATTTAATTCTTGGTCCAGAAGTGACAAACATTACTTGCCTTCACAACTTATTAGCCACAGCTAGTCATGTGGCCACCAGCTACCTGCCAGGGTAGTAATCCTTCAGGAGGAGAGCTAGAAAAATATTTGATGAACAGCATTAAAGTTTAGTAACAAGAGGATTTGTTGATATCAGTAAATAAAGATCCATTATTCTCAACAGCTCTGTTTTAATTAATGTATCATGATATATTTAATTGAACCACTTTCTAAGGATATTTTGGACAATTTCCAATTATGAACAATTGTTTTAAAAGTTGCAAAGAATTTTCTTGTGTATCTATTTTTTTCTACTGATTTCTCCCCCTATGATACTTTTTTAAAATTTGTTTTTTATTCTAATTTGTTATATATGATGGAAGAATGCATTACAATTCATATTACACATATAGAGCACAATTTTTCATATCTCCGGTTGCATGCAAAGTGTATTCACACCATTCGTGTCTTCATACATGTACTTAGGGTAATGATATCCATCTCATTCCACCATATTTTTTACCCTCATGCCCCCTCCTTTCCCCTCCCACCCCTTTGCCAACTAGAGTTCATCTAATACTCCCGTGCTCCCCCTCCCAACCCCACTATGAATCAACCTCCTTATTTCAGAGAAAACATTCAGCCTTTGGTTTTTTGGGATTGGCTAACTTCACTTAGCATTATTTTCTCTAACTCCATCCATTTACCTGCAAATGTCATGATTATACTCTCTTTTATTGCTGAGTAATAATCCATTGTGTATATTATACTTTTCTATAAGTATATTTTTGAATTAAAAGACATGCATTCAGGTGAGAATATAAAATGCTATCGTCACTTTGGAAAAACATTTTGGCAGGTTCTTAAAAGTTAAATTTGCCAGGTGCTTCTTATTATCTTGTTTTGTACTAGTTGCAGGAAATATGAAAGAGGAGGTGATGTGATCATTGAGATAGTACAGCAATTGGTGGCCTCCACTTACTAGTCTCATAGTCAATCAGAAATATGTAACATTTGTTAACAGGAAAAAAGAAAAAAGCAATTAAGTTGAACATTTAAATTTTTACTTTGTGCTATCCCCCAAAGAGCTACTTAGAAATAACATAAGGTTTTTATCACAATTTAATTTCATTTTAAACTCATCCGTTTTACTTAGTGACTCAAACCACCGCATTTCCATCTTATCTGCATTGTGGACTGTATATCAAAGGATAAGTATGATGGGAGGAATCTAATTCGGAATTTTCTAAAAGAAATGCCATGTAATCCAGTTAGAGAACAGTTCAAGACATTAATCATGGACAAAAGTGCTCTAAGCCATCTGGCATCCTCAGTTATTCTTAGAGTGCTTGAGGAAAAAAAAAAAAAAAACTAGAGGACTTTAAAACTGAATTCAGGTTTGCTCTAAATACTGACTCATCCAAACTCTAAATTCTTCAGATTTCTGAGATTGTTCTAGTTTTCACTTTTTAAAAAATACTTACTGAATGCCATGCTTACTCTAAATTCCTGTTCCTAGTGGCCCATTTATATACACTTTGCTTTACTGTCATATTCACTGTGTATACTTATTTGAGAAACACAGATTCTCAACACTGAGTGAAGATTGATAGTAATGCAGGGTACACCTAATCTACTGCTGATGTCCCATCTCCATCACACTCCAAGCATTAGGGATTTGCAAGCCTATCATACATGCCTGAAGTGTTCTTCCCGTAGTCCGTCACCTGGGAAAATGACACTTACCATTCTGGATTAGCATCAATGTCACTACTTACAGGTATCTCTATTTGAAATCTTCATTGTAAACTTTTCGTTCCATCTCTGCACTCTTTGTAATATTTTATTAGGTCTTGCTTAATGGTTACTTTCAAGTCTATCATATTCACGCATTTCAATACCTCTACAAAGTACTGGGTACTCTTATCATCCACTTTTATAAATTATAGAATTGGTAGTCTGCTCCTAAATGCTAAGCACCTAGCACAGTGCCTGACCCATATTCCTATATAACAAATTGTGACTGAATAAAAGGATTAAATGAACAATTTCTTAAGAGTTGAAATTTGACTCCCTGGACATGCGAGAAAGTGATTCAAATAGAGCTAGGTTAGAAACTTGCCTGATTATATATGACCCTGATAGAGACTCATATACCCTCTGACTCTCATTTTTCATTGGTAAAATGAATATAGTACCTACTTCATATAACTATTACTAGGATTTAATGATATAATGTAATTAGAATAACCTAACTTTCATAATTTGTAATCAAATTATTCACTAATAATTAGTATTCACATACCCTAATTCCAGCCAATGTATATGGAGCAGAGCATATTTTGTTTCTCCTTCAAATGGCAGTCCTTCAAATAAAATGTCTCTTCCTTTATTCTCCAGTTAACAGAGCAGTTGTTTCTTAAATTGTCCTTACAGGCATTGATTTATTACTTCATTCAATAAATAGTATAGGGGTATCTAATATCTGAAAGATATAATTAATTATAAATCCTGGTCCTCACGGAGAATCCAACTAAATAAGACATGTGATCACTCAGAATCAGTAGGGCTCAGAGAAATATTCAAGCATAGATTGCTGGAAATCACCCCCTGGAGTTTGTGATTGGGTAAGTCCTAACAATTTTCAATTCTAATAGGTTCTCAGGTGATGCCAATGCTAATGCTACTGGTCCACTTTGAGAACTAGTGGACTAGAGAATAGTGATTTTAGTCAAGGAGATGTACAAAATTTGGCAAGGAAGAAATTACTTTTATAAAAAAAAAAAAAAAGCCTAAGGAGTTTCATATAGGAAACTACATTAGCCTTGACCGTGAAAGATAGGAAGGAATCTGAATCAGGCTTCATGTTTTTTGTTTGTTTGGTTTTTACCTTCTTGAATGGAAATGATCGATTTTGAATAAACATTGCACCTTAAAAGGATAAATGAAATAATGTACATTATGGTACCATATTGACTCTAGCCTAAGAAACATATTGATTCCAGCCAAAACTTTCTAGCTAGCACATTTTTTGTGGGTTTTGTTTATATAAATTTCTTATAGCACACATATTTTCTCTACAATATTATTGGTAAATTAATACAGAATTATCTGGACACATGTTAAACAGATCACATGTTCACAAACCTTTTATACCCCCTCTCACTGAAAGACAAAAAAATATAATGCATAAATAAAAACATGACACCTGTGTAACAGCACAGTTGAAGCTCACGATGTGCAATAAATAAGTAGGGCAAATGCAAGTTCTGACTCAGTTGCAACTTCAAAGGTGAAACTTAAAGGGACTGAAATTTCAGCGCTGAAGGAAATTGACACTGAAAGTATAATCAATGAGCCACCTGATATGAAACACTTCATGAATAATTAACAAAGGTATAATATATCAAATTTTATACCAATTCTGCAACTACAGATATAATTAAGCAGTTCTTTATGACCATATCCAGAGTGTGCCACAGCTAACTAAAATAGATCAGCAACTCTGTCATCAGGCATCACATTGGTAGTTTGAAATTTGCTGTGATGGTAATATTCACACCACAGAAATCTGTAAAGACTGAAAAATCAGAACTGTCTTTCTTTCTTTCCTTCCTTCCTAACTTCCTTCCTCCCTCCCTCCCTTCTCTCTTTCTTTCTTTCCCTCTTTCCCTCTTTCTTTCTCTACATTTATTATTTTCAATCCCCAGCTCCCACTTTCTGAGATTGATATCAAGAAACTTTTTATTATATGCATTTATTTAGGAGATGAGAAGAAATTTAAATATTCAAATTTTCTAGGCTAAAATTAATTAGTATATGTTTTTAAATCCTTACAATGTCGTTAAATGAATGCTATTTCACATTCATGATCATATCAGCTCCTCTTCACAAACACACTTTGAGGAAAATGTAATTAATTCATATTTTATAGGGAATGAAAGACAGGTTTATAAAGGTTATATAATTTACCCAAGACTTGATATTCTTTCTTCAACTAACATCACACACACACACACACACACACACACACACACACCACACACTCACACATACACACGGTGTACAACCTGATGTTTTAATGCATGTGCATTATGAACAGCTAAGTCCAGCTAATTCTTTACTACACAATCTCACTTTTTTTTTTTTTAAGAAAGGATAGTTCCAATCTATCCAGACTAGTATACTTCTAAGTCAAATATATATTTGAAGGATATTTCATTCCCTCAGTCTTGGGAGCAAGAATAATTGAATAGAAATTGATAAGCAGTTCTCCATTTTTTATAGTAAAAAATAATTCAAATCAGTTTCAGGTTGCACTAGTTTAAACATATGGAAAAGACATCCACAACAGTAAAAGCATTTTGGTTAGCTTTTGTGTCACTGTGACTAAAAAAACCTGACAAGGACAACTCAGAGGAGGAAAAAATTAATTGGAGGTCAGATTCAGAGGTCTCAGTTCATAGGCAACCAGCTTCACTGTTCTGGGCCCAAGGTGAGCACGCAGCACATCATGGGGGAGGGGCCCACTGCAGGAAAGCTGCTCAGCTCATGGCCTGGTCAGGAAGCAAGGATGAGGGACAGAAATAATGCATTCTTCTAAGACCCACCTCCTCCAGCCACACCCCACATGCCCACATGTTACCACCTAGCAAGTCCATTCAAACTAGGATGGACTGATTAGGTTAGAGCTCTCACAATTCAATCAGTTTACCTCTGAATGTTTCTACAGAAACCCGGGAGCTTTGAGGGGTGGGGGCTCATATCCAAATCATAATGAAAAGGTTTATGAAATTTAGTTCTCTCAATTTTTCAGGACATGCAGCCTGACTTTACATAGTTCATCTAATAAAATCTCAAGATTTGATCATTTTTTTGTGGTCCTTTTAAATCTAGCAACTTTGTGATGTGGCTGGGCATATTTAGGAAGGAATATATTTGGTACTGAAGAAATACTGAAGAAATATATCTGTCATGCATGATAAAAGTTTATTAAACTGTTTCATTTTAGTTATAGGCAAAGTATTATAAGATATGGAAAGCTCACAGTCTTACTAAATTTTTTTCTAATTTTCTTTGATTTCCTTAGGGCAAAGTTCAGCTCAATAAGTTATCTCCTTAGCATAATGGGATATGGCTCCACACTGATGGAAAATTTACATATAGTTTTATTGAACTCTGTGTCATATCTTTGAAAAGTTGAGAATTTACACACAAACACACACACACACATACACACAACACCCAACTCTAAGGATATTAACTGAACATTTGTATGGTCCAAATGATAATATGTTAGATCAAATAAACAATTTCTTCAAGCTTTGGCTTATTAAATCTCAACAGAGGTTTGGGAAAGCTTAGAAGTCTAAATGTGGGAAATTTTTTAAATTAAGTAAAGATTCACCTAAAGGGAAAAAAGGTAGATGATTTTCAGAATTAATTAGATGCTTAAGAACAATTTGCTAAAAAGTCTTCAGAAGCTACATATTTGATTAACAATTAAAACTATCTGTAAGAAGATCATTCAAGACTTAAGGAAAATTACAAGTTTGCATGTATGTATATGTGTGTCTGTGTATGTGATATATTTTTGTATGTGTGCAGGTATATGTATAGATTCCCTAAAATCAACTGTGAAGTCTTGGTATCAAGGAGTATAGTTAGCACTTAAATAGGAGTCAATTAATAATGGATTGTTAAATCAATGAAACACCTACCATGTGCTGGCTCTGAGTAAGCATTAGGGAATACTATCAAGGTTTTCTGCTCACTTGGACTTCTCAGAGGATGGCCAACTAAATATCTATGTCTTCATTTGATGTTTTGAACAAAAGTTTACTAATAAATTTAAAATATATATTTGATACATATTGGACCTAGACCTCAAGATGAGCAACTGAATACACAAAAATTTGAATGTTTCCATTGATGGTGTTTGGAAAACTTGTCCTATTTCCATAAATAAGACAACCTAATCAGACATATGCACATGGAGATATGATCAATTAATCTTAGAACACAAAACCAATCTTCAAAATGGCATATTATAAAAAAATATAGGAACTACTTTTCTTTCATATTGACAGCACAAATCCAAGCTTTCCCAATAGATGTAATATGTTCTGTGTGTCAGCTCTGGTTTCCTGACTAAAAAAAAGAAAAAAAAACTTGTATTCTTTCCAATTTGTTTTCTTATTAAATTTTATCTTTAGATTACAGTCCTCATTTCAACATGTAATTTTAAAATGTTACATGGTTTATTGACCTTTTAGAAAAATATCTTTAAACACAGACACATCTTCTCTAACTTTTAAGCTATTATTCAGAAGACAGCAACAGCTTTCATTTTAACTGGAGTGGTGGGTGAGGTTTGGAGAATTAGGCAGTTTAGAATAGGTGATGCAATTTTATTATAAGGACATGAATCATTCTTTCATCACTGATTGTGATTTCTGGAATTGTTATTTGGAAGCAAGCATATGAGGTAAACACTCTAAAAACACATAATGCATGAAAGGCTGCTCATGATGACTAGTTCTTCCTGGATAATAAATAAATGTAAGACACTGAAAGATAATTGAAATGCTATTTTTTCTGTGTCTGTGATCAAAATACATTAAAATAATTTGAAATTTGAAAAATGAGTAATAAAATTCATTCAAATGTTCATAGAAGACACTACAATATCAAAGTATAAAATAATTTCTGCTCCATATAATTTATTATTATTTGGGGGGGCAGGTAACTGGGATTGGACTCAGGGGCACTCTGCCATTGAGCCACATCCTCAGCCCTGTTTTGTATTTATTTAGAGACAGGGTCTCACTGAGTTGCTTAGCACCTCGTTTTTTGCTGAGGCTGGCTCTGAACTTGTGATCTTCCTGCCTCAGCCTCCTGAGCCATTGGCATATAATTTATTATTAAGGAAACCAAAAGGTGGTGAACATGTGTCATGTATAGGCACAATGGTAAGTACTGGTGTTATGGAGAACATAGAAGTTCCTGAACTGAAGGTTTTTATGAGACACAAGCATAGACAGCAGAGAAGTCCCTAGAATCCTTCTGTCCTCTTCATGTTAATGGGGAAAATTTCTACTCACTGTTTTACTAGACAGATGGTTGTCTTGTAGAGATTACATTTTATACATCTGAACACTGAATAAGATGAGAGCAAGTAAAGTGTGCAAGGTCCAGCATGAAGGTACTTCCCCTGTCATTTCTCCCCATTCCACAGGACAGAACATGGATAAGGTAAAGACCTGGCTCCAGACACTTCCACCGCAACAGCATCTAGGCCATGCTGGAGTAACAAGAGGGAAGAAATAAGATTGCCTGAATCACCACACGGAGTATAGTTCTTTCACCAGCCTCTTCCACACAACTCTGAGATAGTGCATGAAAGAGAAATAAGGTTCTATCTTACTTGAAGCATCATATTTTGAGGACTTCTTATCACTACAGTTTAGCTAATACATGACATAATAAATAAGTAAACAATTGCTGTACACTGGATTCTGATGACTTGTTCTTCATTGACTCTTCTCAACTACTGTAAACAACACAAAACAAAGCAACAACAACAACAACAAAAACTAGTGTTCCACATGTTTGGGTCAAAACTTGGAGTCATCCTCTCTTTATCTTATGTGTCATTTCCAAACCAATCTCCAAGCAAAAACCATTTGCTTAACCTTCACAATAGTTCCTGAATTTGACCCTTTCTTACCATCTTTGCTTTGTCGCAACCCCAAATTCAAGCAATCGTGATCTCTTCTCATTCCAACAGCCTTCTAACTGATATCTCGGCTTCCTTCCTGGCTATCAGAATTTATTTTCCATAGCTGCAAGTAAATTCCCTATTAGCCATAATTTAGAACACATTGCTTTTCTATTCAAACCCTCCTATGGATCCAATCTTGACTACAAAAGTATTTAAAAGGCCTTAGCAAGGACAACAGGGCGTCAGAGTCCTGCTATAATCTAGATTCATCACCCTACTTTCCCACTCCCACTGTCATATTAGCTCAGTTCACTCCAGACATACAGACTTCCACAATGCTCTATAAATGTGCCAAACATAACCTAGTCTCAAGGCTTAGCCTATTTTTACTTTCTCTGCCTAAAATGCTATTTTCCCCAGTTCTGAGTCCATCATGACTTCATTTATGCCTCTGCTTGATGCTCAATTTACAAAGACCTTCCCCTACTATCCGACATAATATAGCAACCATTCTCCATCCTACACGCCACTCTCTATCCCTTTACCATACTTTGGTGTTCAAAGTCTGTTTCATATACACATATGCATTATAAATATTCATTTCTTTATTATTTATCTCCTCTATTTGGACAAAAGCACCATATTATACAATTTTTATCATTTCATCTCTACTATAACACCACCCTTAGAAGAGTACCTAGCGGATAATATATGCAAAATTAGTATTTCCTAAATGAATAAGTTAGATAAATAAAATGCAGTTGGACCAATGTACTAATTAATAGGGAGGATACAGAAATGTTAGGCTCTTCAGAGAAGAGAATCTATTCCTATTAAGAGTAACAGAGGAGACTTCTTAGCTTACTTTGACTCTGAAGAGCAGTAATGTTGTAGTGTGTGTGAGATCCAGGCAAATGAAAACATACTCAGTGACTGTCACAGTGAGCACCCAAGAAGTTAAGCCAGAGAAGTTAGTGCAGAATCTAGTGTGGAAGAGGCTACTCCCATGGGCTAGACACAGAACTGATGCTTGCTAGACCATTTGATAAATGAGTAGATGATGACCAAAAAAGATTAGAGAATTTCCCCAAGGCTACTTAACTAGCTGCAAGGCAGAATCCGGATTCAGATTCATCTCTGTCAAGTTCAAAAACTTAACCCTCTTCATTTCGTTGTAGAGTCTTCTATCCTGAGGAGTTTGGATTTTTTAACCACAGAAAGTCACTGGAAAATGTTAAGCACACGGATGACATGAACACCTTTCTTCTTTTAAAAAAGATTTTGTTGGCCAGGTACATTGGTGTCCATCTGTAATCCTGTGACTCTGGAGGTAGAAGCAGTAATTCAAGACAGCCTCAGCAATTTAGTGAGGCTCTAAGCAACTTTTTAAAGAGACCCTGTCTTAAACTAATCCTAATTTGTTTTTGAAACAAACAACCAGCTAGTCAAATTAGTTTTAGAGCATATGGCTCAGGCAGTGGTTCTTAAACATTTAATTTCTGAACGTCCCTATGCTATTTAAAAGTATTAAAAACATCAAAACAGGGAAGGAGATGTGGCTCAGTGGTTAAGCCCCTCTGGGTTCAATCCCTAATACCCCCCAAAAAATAATTTTTTTTAAAGATTTTACTTTTTATAGGTAAGTTGGATCAGACAGCAATACATGATAGCAATAGACTGACAGACTGAATGAAATTTGTGATAAACTGATCCTGGGATCAACTCCTGAGTTTTTACGGTGGGCAAATGTTATAGAGAAAAGGAGATCTATTCCACAAGGTTGGGGAATAGAGTACAGCACAGGGTTATTACAAGCATTTTAATCTGGTCACTGCTAAATGAATGGATCTGGATTAACCTCCCAGGATTTATGGCTTTTGGATTTGTGGTCATTTCTCTACAAGACAACTGAGACTAAAGCACTAAAACTTGTAACATACAACACATAGGGACTAGAGACAGAAACTAGTTCAGCAGTTTAGTTAGGTTAGGAAAAGTATGTGTTCTGAACACAGAAGACAAAATGTACTGTTGCAGAAAATATTGAACAATAATTTGCATTTAAAAAATCCTAAAATTAAATTTTCATCACAATAGAATGTTACGTGTTCACAGTTGGAGCGAGCCTTTTATCTTTCAATGTGACTTATAAGAGCTGCCTTTGGAAGAAGAAAGGAGAAAGTTGTCTTTTCCAAGAACAACAAATGAAAGCAGTGAGTTTTTTTTGTTTTAAAATTTCTTCCATGATGGCAAGGACAAGCAAATGTACAACAAATGAAAAGTTCTTTGCATGATGCATCGCAAAAAAAAAAAAATTAGAGATTTCAAACATTTTCTTAACAATATGAATTTTAAAAGAGATATCTAGTCAACAGCTGACAATTAAGATTTACATATGTATGGAAAGTACATACTACACAGGGACCATGTGCAAAATAGTGCATTATCTTATTTAATTTGAAAACATCTGTGATAAAATGTGACATCTTCCAGAATTTTTTTTTTTTAAATAAACACTATCTCTTCCCTCAAAAATGGTGATTGAATTCAAAGAATGTTTAACTCCTTTATTTCTTTGGAACTATAATTAAAGTCTAATCACAAAAAAAAAAATTCAGTATTCTCCTGTACTAATTCAAGATCATCACTGGGAAACCCAATTTAATTCCCAAATCTTAAACACTAGAAAGTGTGCAAACAAAACGCAGAAAACACATCCAGGATACCTTTCAAACTGTGAAATGAAATGTAATTAACACGATAATAATCACTTCATTGGAAGTTACTGCCCATTGTATACCTGCATTGGCTATTTGTACTAGATTTAAATGCTAGCCTTTACGGAAATTTGTCTGCTTCTTAATTTAACAAGCCTTTATTTTTTTTAAAAAAATTGTTCTGTAATACAATCCATGTATGTATAATTTGGAAGTAGGGTATCAATATCTGATATGTTGAATCTTAAACTAATCCTAATTTGTTTTTGAAACAAACAGCCAGCTAGTCATATGGCTCAGGCAGTGGTTCTTAAATATTTAGTATCTGAACTTCTCTATGCTATTTAAAAGTATTAAAAACATCAAAAAGCTTTTGTTTACATGGGTTATGGCTATTGATGCTTCATCTGTTAGATATTTAAACTGAGAAATATTTTAAATATTCACTTGAAATAATGATAAATCTATCACACCTTTAAAAATATATTTAAATTCAAAATTAACTACATTTTAAAAACAAAAGTTAATAAGAAGCATGCCATTGTTGTCTACTTTGAGAAATCAAATTAATGTCTGGCTTAAGACCTCAGTATTCTCTGATTCTGCATCCAGTCTGCTGCACTATCACACCATGTGACCACTAGAAAACTCCACCATATACTCAACAGTGAGAGACACTGAAGAGCCCAAATCACATGCTAATGTAATGGTAACAGGGCTTAGAGGCTGCTTTTGCTAAAAAGTACTGACTCTTCACTAGGGCCTATAGATGCCCAATGGTTAACTAAAAGCAGGATAAAACTTAGCATCAATGCCTTCATTTTGTATCTGCCTCCTTTATCACCTTAAACTTTGAATCAGATTCCTGCTCTGTTCCTCATGTAGGCATATTAATCACTTAAGGGGTGACTGTCTAAAACCTCATAGGACAAGGTTGATTAGCCCAAGATTACCTAATCTATCTCATCCCTCTTGAAAATGGAGACACCAAGATAAGAGTAACTAAGGTATTTTCAAGATTTTCAGGGACATTCAACTTCCAGGTTTCACAGTGTCCTGTTCCAGAACCCCTGGAGCAGTGCCCAGAAATTTCTAGCCATTGCCCTAAAACTACAGTCACCTTGAATTCCAGGAACAACAGAGCCTCACAGACAGATCTATCCCATGAGGAGAACACCCCGCTAACTAAGCAGGAGTGATTATCCTGTGACAGGAACTGAGGCTGCCTCCTAAAGAGAAGAAATCATCTCATGGGAACGGGATTAACCCTCAAGGAATAAGGACTTCTCTGAAACCAAACTAAAGAAGCATAACTAAACTGCTTTGATCAACCACTCCTGTGGTTTAGTCAACAGAACACTTTTTTCCTCTACATTCTGATTTCTTAACTGGCTTCTTAGACAGGTGCATCCACTGTAGTCATATTAACACTTGCAGTGGGGTGTCTATCAGGCATATTAATTTTCCACTGCCAGAACAGAACTCCTGACTTATCTTTTAAAACATTATTAACTCATCTCACTTTCTCATCTCAGAAAATGACAACACCATTTATGCAATTGTTTACATTAAAAATTATGTCACTTCAGATTCCTCTTTCTCTCATGCCCATATCTTATCCATGAGCTGCTAAATGTTACCACACTTCCATCATCCTCCATGTTACCACCTCAGCTCAAGCCACTATCACATTTTGCTTAAATCACGGCTCTCACCTCTCAACTAGTATCCATTCCCCCCACCACCCCATAATCCATTTTTTCCAGTCAGAGGTTATTAGCAAAATCCATTTTTCTATTTATAAAATATAAATCAAATCATGTCTCATCTCAATAAAAATTTGTCCAACATTCTTTAAATCACCTAGAATTAAAAAGCACATGACAGGGCCCTACTGTGACCTTGCCTCTACCTATCACTCCAACTTCAATTGCCAAACTTTATCTGCATTATAGTCTTTCTGCTTGTTGCTTACTTCATCTAGAATCTTCTATCCACACTTTGGCTTCTTCCTGCTATTCAAGTCTGATCTCAAATATTTCACTACTAGGAAAGCATTCCTGTACCCAGAAAATTATTGCCAGACCCATTTCCATGATTCTCTTTTACCACCCTGTTTAATTTCACTTACCCAGAGCACTGATTACTAGCTCAAAGTATTTTGCTTATTTCCACATGCCTTTTTTTCCTCATTTCTGCCACCACCCAGAGTGTCTTGTTCATTCTTGATTCTTCAGTATTCACTGAGACTTAGTTAGCACTGGGTAGAGACTTCCTGAATGTAGGAATGAATAATCAAATGAAATAATATATGAAATCTAGCAAAGGTGCCATATTGCAAAAAGAAAAGTTAATCAGATACTTTCTTTGCTGCTCTCAATTGTTGAGGAATATTCGTAGAACTTCAAATATTCATGAACAATTAGTACCAGTCAAATCTTAATGCCCTTTCTACTTTATCAAAGCATGGTATGTATTACAGGGAGGAAAGCACATTAGCTTAGTAATACCTGTTGGTACATAAGTAACCTAATACGCAATGCAAAATAAAAAAATATTCCAAAACATTTTTTTTCTATTTCATGAGCCTTAGGACTATAGAATGTCATAAATAATGTCTAAATTCAGAAGATTAAAATTAAAATATTTCAAAATTTCTCATGCAAGTCATCTGGACTCTCAAAGAGGATAGCAGACAAAAATGATGGTAGAAAATTTTATTAAATAAGTGTTTTTTTCTTTGAAGACTAATTTTTAATTCACTTGAGAACCTTATTAATATTTTTGGAAATTATTAGTAATTTTCTATTCTGCTTATAAATTTGAATTTAATCATTAACAATATACTGTATATAAAATATCATCATTCCATCAACAGTTGAAATACAGGATGAACTCTGGGAAGGAATAATATCACAAAAACTCATATGCACATGTGTAGGTACAAATTATAAATATATGTATGTCTATTTCCAACAAAGCAAGTCAATAAAAATCCTTACACTGGGAATACTGGGAAGGAAGAGGGATTATTGTAAATCTTAAAAAAAAAAACAGCTTTAATTTGGAGGCAAATACCATCCTTGTATGAATCATCAGGGAAAACATAAATCCATATTAAGAATGTTTCTCAAGGGCTGGGGTTGTGGTTCAGAGGTAGAGCACTTGCCTCACATGCATGGGGCACTGGGTTCAATCCTCACCACCACATAAATAAATTAAAAAATAAGGATATTGTGTCCATCTACAACTAAAAATGTAAAAAAAATTAAAAAGAATAAAATGATGCTCTGTGAACATGAGCCCAACATTAAATGCAACACTGAGTTATGTTCTTCCAGCTATAAACAAATTCTTTGATGAGCATGTAATCACCTTTCAGAGAAAGTTATAATAGGCCTTAATAAAACTCAACATGAAATAAGAGTTTACTCATCCCCTTCTTTTCACCAGTGGGTCAATTTCTGAAAGAAAAGTTTAAACACATTGACTATCACTTATGATTTTGTGGAAAACTTCTGTTTTCTTCTGTAAACACACCATCAAGTATTTGTGATATCAAAAACCATCTTGCATAAAGGTGTGGCCACCTTCCATGGAAGCAGTTTCTAATATATTTCTGCTATTAATAAATAAACATAATAATCTAATTGACTTTGATATTGAAAAGTATGCGGAGTAACTTGTTTTGTAAAGTTATAAAGATACCAACAGAAAATAAATGTTCCATTTAGTTTTAATAGTCTTTGTTTTCTATATATTCTTATGAATAAATATAGCATAGTTTGTGAAAAAAAAATCCACTTTAATAAAATTAATCAGATTAGGCACAAAATTGGAACTAACCAAATCAGTAATGTAAATATACTCTATAGTAATTCCTTCATATATTATGTATGCATGAATCATGAATTCTCAAGAATTGACTTTAATATCATTTAAAGTTATCTATCATAATTCTAAATCTTTGTGTGCTAACTTTTGGCAGTATAAAAATATTTTCAATATATCATAACAAAGTTTATAGAACAGCCAAGCTATAAAGATCCGATTCAGACTGCAGCCTTCCCAAACTCTTATAGTTAAATTCAGATAAAGAATGTACCATTACAGGCTGTTTCTTAAATGCAGAGTCCTGGGAAAATTCCAATAAGAATTGGTTCTGATGTTCTCAGTCCCGGGGGTGGGATGGGCTGTTACTATGGCAGTCACAGGATGAAGTCTTACAGTGCTGGGAAATAGTTCTTATCTGTCTTGCCCTTGGACAGTGTGCCAAAAGGATTACAAACCATTCAAGGATTTCTCATTAGAGGAATGTTTATTAAAAGCATTATTCTATCCAGCCTCCCACAAAAATCATTGGGAATCTTGTTAAAGTCCCTCAGGAAATACATCTATGTGTTTTTTAAAATGAACCCACAACACATGCAGAATCCTGTTAAATGTTCAGCATGCAAATATTCAACAGGTTCCATGTGATGATGACTAAGGTAAATTTACCTCATTAACAAGAAATCAATGTGTCATTGCACTATTGCCAAGAAGGTACTAATCCACAATTTCTTCTGATTTTTTTTAGGTATATGGTTTTTGTTTTCAATTTTGGCCAAAAAAATTACTTTTAAACTTTCAAATTTGGCATTTTCTGAAAATGAAGAATGGAGAGACTGAGATTTGAGCAAAATGAATGAGCACAAAAATAAAATCTACAGCTGCTTGAAATGATAGTAAGAGGGGAAACAATATTCATACCTTTTTAACATGACTCATGATCTGCCTTACTTATCAAGGTCAAACTGACACTTTTTAAAGTTGGTGGCTTTCTGACCAGGATCTTGAAAAAGTAAGCATAGCAATTTTCAATTATCTTTCAGGAGTCTTCCAAACTAAGAAAAGCCAAACCATTTCCCTTTGTAATGTAATAAATTTAATTCTATTATTAATGGTTTCAAAGTAAATGAAGAAGTATGCATTAGTAAAACCACAGCATGACAAGGCTATACTTTACAAAATCACATCATTTAGTAGCTACATAAGTATTAAGAACACTGTCCTTCAAAGTAAGTCAGTTTTTCAATAATGATATTCTTGATCAGAACATCTGGTTAATTCTGAGTGGACTGCAAAACACTTGTTACTTTCTAATGGCACATACACACATAGCCTTATGTATTTCAGAAAAAAAAAGAAGTATTACTCAGCTTAATCACCTACTCCTAGTCATCAAATCTGTCATTAAGTGACTTGTGGTTATTTTCAAATGTAAAATCCAACCTCACTGAAAAAAGAAATTGCTATCATCAAGCATATTCAAAAGCATATTTACTTTCTTAAGGACAAGCTATGAAGAAGTCTTATAACATGTTAGAATAAAAAAGAACACAGAAGCAAAAACACTTTGCTTTTCTAGATCTCTACTCTGAAAAGCACTAGTATGCTTTAGATTATAAATGGAGATATTTTCTTTTATAGGTAATACCTATTGTGCACATGACTTCATGGACACACACGAATACTCGGGTATGAAAAGTACCACCTTTTACTATTTCTTACAAAGACACATAAAAGCACAAACCAAAGAGAAGATTAATATGTTCTACTACATTAAAATTAATAACTTCTGTTCATCAGAAGACATCATAAAGGAATAAATATATTAGGCATAGTTGAAAGAAAATATTTGCTATGCATATAATTGAAAAGGATTGAGCTCTAAAATGTATAAAGTCACATAACTAAGAAAAATGAGCAGAAGACTATAACAGACTCTTCATACAAAAAAACATAAACAGCCCATACACATGAAAAGATGCTCAGCCTCGTTAGTAATAAGGGGGATACAAACTGAAATCACAAGATAGCATTTCACATCCACCAGATTGGTAAAGTTCCAATATTTGTCAATATACATTTTCACCAATAACAGAAGCAAACAGAAAATTTAGGAGAAAGTTACAGTTGGATCTAATCAGGTAAAAATACTTTGGAAAGTCATATGATATGCTTTTCTGGATGATTCACATACCACATGACCTTCACTGGAGAAATTACTGAGAATATTTATTAGGAAACATGGTTAACACTTTTCTACAAACACCATTTGGGAGGGCAAAGCCACTAGAAATAACTGAAATATCATCAATAGCTGAAAGCATAAATAAATACATGGAACATAACCCATATACAATGAAACATAATACTGGACAAAAAATCAAAATTATTAGATTTATATGAAGTTCAAAAACATTCAAAACTAAACATGTGCGTCAAATATAGGGGAGGATTTTCAAGAGAACTTCTGAGGGCTGTGTTCTTAGGAGTTAACTTGTAGAACATTAGTTCACAGACCCACAGACTCACAATCTGGGAGTCTGGGAAAGAATAGGAGTTGTGTTATGGGATTCCACTGGGAATCCCTGTTCCACTCACACAGAAGTTTTACAAGCTGGAGCTGTGGAGCAAGTGCCACAACGCCTCTGAGATGGGGTTCCTGCCACCACATAAAGCTGCTTGTTCCACTCTGAGAACATTTTAATTAGTAGAATATTAATTCTCAAACTGACCCAATGAGAACTTTCCTATATCTGGTATTTCTTCATAATTCCCTTTTAACATGACAATGTGTTTGGCACTAAAAACTTATTCTTCCCTACTAAACCTTCCATCTATATATGAAATATTGTCAATTCTTTTAAATATATGTAATGCTTCCTGAACTTACTCAACTACATTAAAAACTACCACCCCGCTTTTGGTACTCAGGGGCGCTTAACCACTGGGTCACATGCCCAGACCTTTTTTATATTTTTATTTTGAGACAGGTTCTCACTAAGTTGTTAATGGCCTCACTAAGATGTTAAGCCTGGGTATGAAACTTGCTATCCTCCTTCCCCAGCCTCCTGGGCCCCTAGTCTTACAGGTGTATGCCATCATGCCCAGTTAAAAAGCCCTTTTGAAGCTTGACACCCCCAAATAAACATGATAACCTATGTGCCATCCAAATATCTCAGTTCCCTGTTTTTGCCATTGTTTCCATAATTGAAATATATCTTAAAATTGACACTTAGTAGTACTTCAGTATCTTCTTATAAATAGATGTTTTCTTTTTATACAGTTGATAAAGTTGCTCTTTAATATAAACATTAAAAGCTTGGTCCTACAAAGGAACTAAAAAAATAATCTTAAGTGCATTCATATTGCAAATGTTCTAAAGATAGCTTTTGGATTAACATAAAAATCTCCAAAGGCCAAAAGACAACACCTGATTTTGGAGAATAAAATGGGCTGTTTCTCATGTTAAATTTACTGAGACTTAATTCATATGAAAATGCATTCAATTTTCTCATATTTTCAGGTACTGTTCAGAATGCCAACTGACAGAGAGAGGCTCATGTTTAATTTTATATAAAATCCCTCTTTGAATGTCATTATTCACTACATCATTTAATTACATAAAGAGAATAAGAATGTTTTGAGAGGAAATAGAACTTGTAGTGTAAATTTGTGTCAGTTTGCTGCCAATAGTGCTACTCAGCATGAATTGTGTCCACAGTGAATAATAAATAGAGTTGAACTTGAGCATAACAGACCTAGACCTTATAGCAATTGGAAAAGGAAGCAGATGACCAGTCACCAGAAGGTAACACTAAAGTCTTGGTTTGGTAACAACAGAAACAGGTTAGTCCTGAAGAGTTGGTGTGAATAATCACATAACACTTGGGTTATTGCATGCTATAATATTGATTGCAGACAGAAAAATGGGCTTCGATGGTATACAGTAGTTTAATCTTACACAACAAATGTATAGAGGTGGGCCAAGAATTAAGCCATATCACAGCCATCCCTTCAATGAGGAAAAAGAAAGTAGTAAGAGGAGAGGAATGGATGCCAAATGATCTGTGGAAGCAGGTCAATGTTCAAAGCATGCAGAGAGGCCTATGTTGTTATAAGAAATATCTTGTATTAACTTTTTAATACTGCTGTCCAAGGTTTTTCTTTTTTTTTCTTGAAATCAAATCATTTTTTTCACCCTAAAGTTTAATGCTATACAGCTTAAAATGGAGATGCTCATAATAAACATCTAACTTCTGTACTTCTAATCTGTTCTTTGAAAGTTATCATTGAACAGTACATAGGTATGGGAACTCCATGGCTAAGCTTTATATTTCAATGTACTGAGGGTATGATCTTGGTCAAATTATTCGACTTTTCTGGGCTTGAATTGCCCATCTACAGACATGTAGACAACAGGTCTTAAGCTCATTAGGAATATGAAAATTTGAACACACAGAAAAAGACTAAACATTAACAAACATCTCATGAAAAAATATTGATGATTTCATCCAAATGTTTAACTTAAAATAATCCACTGCCAAAGTGCACTGAACACTTGCCACTTAAAAAGAAAGTAATCCATCTACTTCCACAATAAAAGATCATAAAATTTTGCAACACCATTAGCAAAGCAAATCACCTACTTTCATAGTCATGAGTTAGATATTTTCAATACTAGAATATTAAATTAGATTACCAAACATAAAAAAACATCACCAGTTATAATTGACTAAATCATAATTTGCTTAATTTTGAATGAAGGTAAACCAAAGTTTATCTTTAGGATAAAAAAGGAGAAAAAGAGTGTATCCCATTTATTATTCCTGATTTTTTTGTCTTGCACTTTTAGGAGTGTTTTTAAGGAAGTCTGTTCCTATGCCAACATGGTGAAGATTTGGGCCTACTTTTTCTTCTGTTAAGCACAGGGTCTTGGTTCTTGTTCCTAAGTTTTGATCCACTTTAAGTTTTGTGCAGGGTGAGAGAGTAGGTTTTAATATCATTTTTATACATATGAATTTACAATTTTCCCAGCACCATTTGTTGAAGAGGCTATCTTTCTCCAGTGAATATTTTTGGTGCCTTATCTAGTATGAGACAATATGGGTTTGTCTCTGTGTCTTTATTCTGCACCATTGATCTACATGTCTGTTTTGGTGCCAATACCATGCCATTTTTGTTATACGGCTCTGTAATATAGTTAAAGTCTGATATTGTGATGTCTCCTGCTTCACTCTTCTTGCTAATTATTACTTTTGCTATTGTGGGTCTCTTATTTTTCCAAATGAATTTAATGATTGTTTCTTTTATTTCTATGAAGAATGTTATTGGGATTTTAATAGAAATTGCATTAAATTTGTATAATGCTTTTGGTAGTATGGCCATTTTGACAATATTAATTCTGCCTATTCAAGAGTAAGAAAGATATTTCCATTTTCTAAGGTCTTCTTCAATTTCTTTCTTTACTACTCTGTAGTTTTTATTGTAGAGGTCTTTCACCTCTTTTGTTAGATTGATTCCCAAGTATCTTGTTTTTTGAGGCTATTGTGAATGGGGTAGTTTACCTAATTTCTTTTTCAGTGGATTCATCACTGATGTTTAGGAATGCATTTGACTTATGGGTGCTAATTTTATATCCCGCTATTTTGCCGAATTCATTTATTAGTTCTAGAAGTTTTCCGGTGGGATGTTTTTTGGGGGTCTTCTAAACATAGAATCATGTTGTCAGCAAATAGTGATAGTTTTAGTTCTTCTTTTCCTATTCTTTATCCCTTTAAATTCTTCTTTATCCCTTTAAATTCTTTCATCTCTCTGCTCTGGCTAGAGTTTCCAGGACTAATCAACAAATGGAAGGGATTCAAAGTAAAAAGCTTCTTCTCAGCAAAGTAAACAACCAATAAAGTGAAGAGAGAACCTACAGAATGGGAGAAAATCTTTACCACATGCACATCAGATACAGCATTAATCTCCAGGATATATAAAGAACTCAAAAAACTTAACACAAAAAAACCTAATCAATAAATTGGTTAAGAAACTGAACAGATACTTCACAGAAGAATAAATATAATCGATCAATAAATATATGAAAAAAATGATCAACATCTTCAGCAATTAGAGAAATGCAAATCAAAACTACTATAAGATTTCATCTCACTCCAGTTAGAATGACAATCATCAAGAATATAAGTAACAATAAATGTTGTGGAGGATATGGAGAAAAGGTACACTCATACATTGCTGGTGAGACTGCAAATTGGTGCAACCATTATGGGAAAGCAGTATGGAGATTCCTCAGAAATTGTGGAATGGAACCACCATTTGACCCAGTTATCCTACTCCTCAGTATATACCCCAAGGGCTTAAAATCAGCACTACAGTGATGCTTCCACATTAATATTTATAGCAGGTCCATTCACAATAGCTGAACTATGGAACCAGCCTAAGTGCCCTTAAATAGATGAGGGAATAAAGAAAATGTGGAATGTATGCATAATGGAATATAAATCAACCTTAAAGAAGAATGAAATTATTGCATTTTCCAGTAAATGGATGAAGATGGAGAATATCATGCTAAGTGAAATAAGCCAATCTCAAAAAACTAAAGGCTGAATGTTTTCTCTGATATACTGATGTTAATTCACAATAAGGAAGGGGGGCTAGGAAAAAATACAGGTACTTTGGGTTAGGTAGAGGGGAGTAAAGGAAGACGAAGGGGTATGGGGGTCACAAGGATAGTAGAATAACTTGGACATTATTACCCTATGTATATATACGATTACATGACCAGTGTGATTCAACATCATGTACAACCAGAAGAATGAGAAGTTATATTCCATTTATGTATGATGTATCAAAATGCATTCTACTGTCATGTATAACCAAATAAAACAAATTTTTTAAAGTCTTTTTTAAGTGCATCAATAGATGTTATAGCATATATAAGGCCAATGTCTTATTTGTTTGAAAGATAAATATGCTGTAACAGTCACTTACCTATTTGAAAACATAATTAAAATGTTAATAGAGCCTTAAGAACTTTTCTTTTTACTTTCACTACTCTCTTGAGAAGCTAATTTCATACAATTCTGATCAAAAACTTGAAATTGAAACTCATGCTAGGCAGTAATTGTAAGTATCTGAATGTAACACAACTTATTTTGCTTGGTATTTTATTTTGCTTGAAATTATATGATAATATATGCATACTACTCCCAGATGATTTTTCCCTAGCTATCCTAATTAGTGATGTTTTACCATATGACTCTTCTCCTTTGTTAAAACCATGAGAAACTTTGGCATTTAGGTATGAAGTAACATTTGGGACATTGCCCAGGCTTTACAAAAAAATAAAAAATAAATAAATTACTTAAAGCACATAGTATACAAGCATTTTACAAAGAACACTCCATCTCACTAAAGAGAGAGAGGAAAAATTGGACTGATTTTCTTTGTAAACTCCTTGAGTGTTTTGCTGAACATCTTGATAGTAAGCAGGTTTATGAAAGATCCTTTATAGCCTATTCATCCATTTCTATTATGCTATACTCTATAAATATTAATGTTCACAGATGAAAAAGAATCCATTTATAGCAAGAACAGTACTATCTAAACTTTGAGGATTAAATATGTTGATAAAAAACTAATTATACAATAAAACATTTCCTCAATTAAAACTTACAAAATTTTAAATGACAGTTTTTTTAATTTTAAATGATTTTTACATAAGTATAAAAGAACAGGATCGGCTGAAGTCATACTGAGTTAGTTAGAATTGCTGTTTGGGGACAAATTGGTATGAGTTTATAAGATTAGGTCATTTTATTGAGTTTAACTGAAGGCAATCAACAGCATCATGGCAAAACTGTGACTCTGAATATTGATGTATTATTTAGAAACTCTGCTTTTTTTAAAGGATAATTAAAGAAAATTAAGATGATATGCTACTTAGTCAATCCATCAGTAAAAAAGTAGATAAATATATTTAAATTATCTTGAAGCAACAGGGGAAAATTAGTATAATTACCTTTACCTAAGGAAGCAATATAGTATTTTTTCCTATTTTGTTATGAATGTATTTGTGTATGGATGTGTGTATAACAAAAAATATTAATTTTCTTCACCTTAAATTTTCCTTATCATAAAATATATTAACTTTATATCATAGTATATAAACACTATTAATGTTATGTCTTTGTATTTAAGCCATAGGAACTCAATGAGATGAGTAAACATTGCATGAGGATTTCTTGGCTTTCTCTGGGAAAAGTATTAATATATTTTTTCAACAGTACTGAGCTGTATCATGTTAGGTGGAAGTATGAGCTTGACACTCCTTATTTGGAGATTGAGTATGGTTGAACAAGAGGTATTTGGGCACCAAGTTGACAAGGGGTGAACCTGTGATGATTACCTTTAAGTGACAACTTGGCTACCTGATTATGTGGCCAAACTTTATTTCTGTAAAGATATTTTTAGATGACATTAACATTTAAATCAGTAGAGGTTGAGTTAAAGTGATTACCACCCAGTAATATGGGTGGGATCCATGTAATCAGCTGAAGGCCTAAACATGAGTTCTATTTCTCTGAACCCTGACAAATACAACCCAACCCAGTCCCTAGTTAAGAGTTTGAGCTCTTGAGTCCGGATTGCCTGGGTACTGATCCTGAGTCTTCTAAAAAGTAGTTGGAAGATCTGGGAAAATTAATTAACTTCTTAACTTTATTGAGCCTCAGTCTCCTCCTTTATAAAAAAGAGATAATAAATGTTTAACCTTTACTTCACAGGATTGTTTTGAGGATTAATTTTTATACATGAAAAGTGTTTTATAAAGCACGATCAAGGTGTTATACATTGTTGCAAGCATTCAACAAATATTAACTATTATCTCCAAGTTCCTTCTCAGATAGCTACAAAACTTGCAGTTAGTTCTAGAAAACAAGAATGAGATGGATAAATAGAATTTTTTAAAAACACTTAAAAAGTTATTTAGAATTTGATTTTTGTAAGAAATATTCAAAATGAAGGAAAACAACCACAAATTTTCAAATTTTCATTTCTCAAATGCAATACTAATAATTAGCATTTGAAAATAACTGAAGTAAAAGCATTCCTTACTGATTACCATATCTATGTTCTTAAATAGATGCCTATCAATGTAATATCTGAAACATCATATCATACAATGATATTAGTATATTATAATCTTAGCAATATTTTAAATGTGATTTCTAATTGTTACTTGTTCTTAACATGCTGCCTCTACTTTTATATTCCATACTTGTCTTCTATATATTTCTTCTCATTTTTCTCATCCTTCCTGCTCACTACCCACATATATTCTTGCCCTATGATTTAATCCCTTTGCCTGAAATTCTCTGCCAGATAAACAGTATTTGTATTTTTGTTTATTGTGTTTTGGTTTTTACCAAAAGAAAGCCAAACTTTTTAAAATTCATATCCTTTTGGCTTGGAGAAGAACTTTATAATGTTGACATAAAAGGTTAAAAAACTATGAAGGAAAAAAATTATAGAAATTGCTATTTAAAAATGAAATGCTATTTAAAAATGATATATATTGAAAGTCTAATATATATATATATATATATATATATATATATATATATATATCTCAATGCAGAAAGAACATTTCCTACAAAAGATCGAGTATTTAACAGAGGTAATAATACTTATTATTGTTTTGTAATATTTTATATTACACATTCATACAAACTATCCCATTTTTAATTTCCTAATAATCCTTTAAAGAATCCTTTAAAGAAACAGGGTTTATCACTGTTGGCAGTAATGATATTTGGGGCCAAATAATACTTTATTTTGGACAGCCACTGTGTTGAGCAGTGATCCTAGACTCTATACAGTAGAAGTCAGTAGCCTCCCTACACAAACCTAATTATGACAACCAGAAATGACCCAGATACTGCCCAATGTCCCCTGAGGAACAGAATCATAACTAATTGAGGTTTGTAAATTGACAGAAAGTAATAGTATTTTCTTTTTTACAAATTAGTAGGTGATACTCAGAGAAATTAAATGAGTTGTCCAAATACACCTTTTCTCTTAATGACTTACAAACATGACATTTATGGGATGACTTGAATCATGAATCACTTGCCATGAATGTCTTGGTAAAATACTCATCACATCTAATAAGCCACAACTGTGACTTTTATATGCCAAGTAATTCATACCACTGACGTTTCTGAACTCACTTTCCTCTCAGCTGATTCTATCATTATTTCAGGATTCTTTTTTCCCACAAAAGGAAACTTCAAGTTAGAAATAAGCATTATGAAAATTGGCCTAGGCATAAAAAGTATTCACATAGTGCATGTTTGGGATTTTTTTCAAAGCAGTTTCCATCTCCTCTTGTACAAAATTTATGAAAGGGACTATCACTTTTATCAGTTGGGCAGCTAACATGCCATCCAATCTTCGTGATCTACCTCTATCATAATATGTAGGACACTGGAAGCATTTCCTTTCATGGAAGTATCATAGTAGGAAAGTTAGTCATGTGCTGAGAATTAAGGATAGAGTTGACACTTCCGTTTACTTGACCAAAAGTACGTTAACAATCTTGAGTTACTACTGAAAAAAATGTGGAGTTGCCATATTAATATTCTAAACACACACTTTATATAATTAGTTAACCACTGTATCTAAACAGATTTCAACCCTTTTCAAACTGTTTTGTTCTCAACAAAAGAAAGAAAACTGGAATTGCCCCCATGTAATACACTGCCATCTGTGTGCAGGCTGATAAGACCAAAGGGGAATGTGTGAATGTCACAGGATCAGGGCTGCAAACCTTACCTTCCATGACATACACCAGTGACCCCACGTCTCCTTCTTTGATGATGCAACTGTCTTTGCCATATTCCACTGGGTACATACAATCCACAATCTCCTGGATCTGCGACAGCTCCAAGTTCTTCATGAAGTCATTGTCGAGGATGGCTTCCTTTATAAGATCCTTGGACCTGCAGCAAGAGGGGGGAGAGTTACTGACATCTGACCAACTCCTTCCTAGTTTGTATGGCTTAGCAAAGCTATGCAATGCTCTGGCACACTACAAATGCATTTTCTTGTGAGGAATCCAATACTTTCCTGGAAAACCTGAGAACAAAGTCATCCCATGGCAGTAGCAAAGCCACAGAAATTTTCCTTTAAGCAAATTACCATTTAATGAACAAATGACAAATAAAAAACAAATAAAAACAATTTGATTTCATTTGACAATTTTTTTTGTTTTTCTTTTTTTTATTATTGGTCTTTCAAAATATTACATAGTTCTTAATACATCATATTACATGGTTTGATTCAAGTGGGTTATGAACTCCCACTTCCACCCCATATACAGATTGCTGAATCACATCAGTTACCCTTCCATTGATTGACATATTGCCTTTCTAGTGTCTGATGTATTCTGCTGTCTGTCCTATTCTCTGCTATCCCCCCTCCCCTCCCCTCCCCTCCCCTTTTCTCTCTCTACCCCTTCTACTGTAAATCATTTCTTCCATTTGTATTATCTTGTCATTTGACAATTTTTTAACCACACAGATTATGGGAAAACTAACGAGCAAACATTTTAAACTGAGGTTTGTAATTTTGTTTAAGAATAAATACAAATAAAATACAAAAATCATAGAACAAACTATTTTTGCTATGTTTATATATTATAAAAAATCAGACATGCATTTTACTATGTGAAATAATGTAAAATGTGATTTGTTTACTTATTTTCTGCGTGCCTCTTCTATTAGACTTTAGGTTCTACATAAGAAGGGATGGTTTTTAATTTGTTCCCTAATATGTGTCCAATTTCTACTACAATGCCAGTCATGGTATGGGAGCTCCAGACATATTTTATATAAAAAATTGGTTAAGAATTTGATTCCTTATTGTTGTCTGTCATCATAATAGCTGCCATTCTGACTGGAGTGAGATGGTATCTTAGAGTAGTTTTGATTTGCATTTCTCAAATTGCTAGAGATGATGAACATTTTTTCATATATTTATTGATTGATTGTATATCCTCTTCTGAGAAGTATCTGTTCATGTTCTTGGCCCGCGTTTATTGACTGAGTTATTTGTTTTTTTGGTGCTTAGCTTTTTCAGTTCTTTATATACCTAGATATTAGTGCTCTATCTGATGTATGAGGGGTAAAAATTTGCTCCCAACATGTAGGCTCTCTATTCACCTCACAGATTGTTTCTTTTGCTGAGAAGAAACTTTTGAGTCCATCCCATTTATTGATTCTTGGTTTTAATTCTTGTGCTATAGAAGTCTTATTAAGGAAATTGGGGCCTAATCCCACATGATGAAGATTAGGGCCTACTTTTTCTTCAATTAGAGAGTCTCTGATTTAATTCCTAGTGTTGGCAAGGATGTGGGACTGCAAATTGGTGCAGCCAATATGGTAAGCAGTATGGAGATTCCTTGGAAAACTCATAATGGAACCACCATTTGACCCAGCTATCTCTCTCCTTGGTCTATACCCAAAGGACTTAAAATCAGCATAGAGGGACACAGCCACATCAAGGTTTATAGTGGCACAATTCACAATAGCTAAACTGTGGAACCAACCTAGATGCCCTGGATTAAAAAAATGTGGCATATATACACAATGGAATATTACTCAGCAATAAAAGAGAATAAAATCATGGTATTTTTAGGTAAATGGATGGCTTTGGAGAAGATAATGTCAAGTGAATTAGCCAATCCCCAAAAAACAAATGGCGAATGTCTTCTTTGATATAAGGTGACTGACTCATAGTGGGGTAGGGAGAGGGAGCATGGGAGGAATAGATGAACTCTAGATAGGGCAGAGGGGTGAGAGGGGAAGAGAGAGTATAGGGGGTTAGCAATGATGGTGGAATGTGATGGACATCATTATTCAAAGTACATGTATAAATTGATGTAAACCTACATTATATACAAAGATATGAAAAACTGAAAAAAAAAGAATTTGATTCCTAATTATCTGGTTGAAATAACTGTAGAAATGTAAAGTTCATGCTTTTTTAATTATTATTTTTTTTAATTTTGGATACTGGGAATTGAACCCAGGCACACTTAACCACCGAGGCACGTGATCCATATCCCCAGGCCTTTTTTCTTTTTTTTTTTTTAAATCTGAGAATGGGTCTCACAAAGTTGCTTAGGGCCTCGATAAGTTGCTGAGGCTGGCCTTGAACTTGGTATCCTCCTGCCTCAGTCTTCTGAGTCACTGAGATTATAGGTATCCATTACCGCGTCTGGCTCTTCATACTTCTTTAGAGAATACTTATTTCTCCAAACAAACATCTTAATTTGAGGTAACCAGGCAGATAAAACTCTGAAGAACAAGATGTTTGAAATAAAATGTTTTAGATTTGGAACTAAACACAAGTAGTGAATAGGAAAGATATGTACAAATTCTGTTATTTAACAGAATGTTAACCTAAAACATGGTAATAATTTTATTCACTGGGATAAGAAAAATTCTAAACCACTTCCTAAAGATACAAAACGCAAAGTGGAAGGGGCATTAAGAAACATGCTGTCAGGAGGAGCACAATCAGAGCACCATCCAGAGTCGGAAAGTGAATAACACAAAAGCCAAGAGCTTAGCATACAGAGAGAAAGAAATACATTTGGAATTTTATATTGAAAACCTGAATTTTAAAAAAAAATGGAACACAAGCTGGCCTTTGTTCACATTGACTCAGCAAGTGGCTTTCAGGGAAATGAACTATAGTATGAGGACTTACTAGAGCATCAGCTGCTCCTGAACAGCTTCTCATCTAGACCTCCGTCTGATGGGCCTAGCCTTCATACACTGTGCAGTATCATCATTTGGTTTCAAATAACAACAAGATGTACATAAAAATTGGAACAATTGAATCATTTGGGGTTGTGGCTCAGTGGTAGAGTGCTCACCTACCACATGTGAGGCACTGGCTTCAATTCTCAGTACCACATAAAAAGATAAATAAATAAAGGTATTGGGTCCATCTACAACTAAAAAATATTTTTTAAAAAAAGAACTGAAACTTCACTGGTATGAAGAATACCACTGACGTGGACAGTTTTGCTGCAATTAAAATTATGTTTATAAAGAGTATAAATGGCACAGGGGACACCATAATATTTTTAAGGGAAAAAGAAGGATAGAAATTTGGGGGGGGGGGTAAGATAAATATGTATGTAATAAAATGTAAAAAAAAAAATAGGCTTTCAAGTTACAACCCTAAACCCAACACCTAAAAAACTTGCCTTCCTTTTCTCCATTTCCATTTTATTATCTGTAAATGGTATTTTAAGAATTACCAAACTAGCAGGTTTATAAGTGATAACTAGTAATGATATAATGTTATTTCAGTGAGTTGCAGGTGATAAGGGTGGTAATAGTGCTGACTGCAGTAGCAACAGGAGGGTGTTAATAGAGTACACAGTTATGACTTGAAACAAAATCAAAGGAAAGTGATCCAAATTTTGACTGTGGCTGTCTTTGGTGATAGAATTACATTTTTTTCTTTCTTCTTTATAATTTTCTAGAGTGGGCAGGCTTTTTTATATTAAAACATCTTAGATTTTAAATGTAACTTATAGAAAGGAACTTATGCCACACTGAAAAATCGTCTTTCGCTCATTGAATTAATGACTAGATATTTAAAACGGGTGACTCAGTATTACTCTTCAGTAGACTCTCTGTCATGGCTTATGTTTAAATGCTCATGGCAGGACTTTTCACTTCAGGAAGAGATGGTGATGAATGGCAAGTCATTAAGAACTTCAGGATGTTCTCCATCTAAAAATGTCCTGGTTATGAGACTTCAACTTCAGCTCAACAGAGTTCTTTAGTTGCATAATTTCTGCTGTTTTTTTTTAATTCCCTCTTACCTAAACTTTATTTGTTGTTTTGTTTTAACATGAAAAGTGACTTCTCTTCTCAGGCTGCCAAGCAGGATACAAAACTTGTCTCTATCCACAATTTTCATGAGGTCCCCTCCTTAATCTTTATCATTGACCTCCATAACATCAGTGGAACCTTTATACCAACTCCCAAGATCTATTGTTCTATGATTATCTTTCCAAATGCCAGGGGGTTTGATCTTTAAGAAATTCATTTTAATCAAATCATATTATAGTCTCTCTTTGGTAAACAATTCTCTTATTTGGGTCAGAGGATGAGGTCCTCCAATGGGTTCATAGTTTCTAATATAATAAAGACTAGATCTTAACCCAGAAACCCAGTGTAGTTATGACAGATGATATCGTATCCTTTGGGAAATATTAACCATGTTTCATTAAATGTCTAAGTTCTAGAAGTATGGCAAGATTAGAAATAAAGCTCTCTTCCAAGAAAATAATTAGCTCCATCCAAAGATGATTGAAGGAACTCTCTCTGCCTACATAAATAGTAATATTAACCTATATTATGAAGATATCAGAAAAGATGAGACAATGAGCTCTAACAAAATCCCTTAGAATTATCCAAATTTTCCAAGTGTTTATCACAGAACACCTGTGGATTTCTGGATGCTCTTGCTTCTCAAATTCCATCCTGTCCATCCACAAGAATGGGGTTCTAATTAGAAAAAGATATATTCCATACTTGTATAATTTTATCAGAACAGATTCTACTGTCATTTATAACTAAGAAAAAAATCAATAAAAAAAAGAAGGAATGGACCTTTGTTGTACCATGGTCATTTCAAATATCATAGCCAGTTAAAGGCTGTTTCTCAATTTCAGGTATTTACTCCATTATCATTTATTGAGCAGGGAAGAGGGAAATGAGGAAATAAATTTAATATTGCTTAAAAACTTTAGATGGATAACATTTAATCTCAGGTCTCTGAAGAAGCCAAGTAGGGGCTTTCATGTATGCATTGAAATCACGTTAAAATAAACTGCCTGGGTTGGAGGTGGTAGAAAGCTTGCCTTGAATAGGAGAGACTTAGGGTTCATCCCCAACATCACAAAAATCAAAGTCAAAAAAATCAAAATAGGACCTATGACTTATCATCTATCCCTTCATTCAAGTATTGTTCAATAACACTTTTTGTCTTTGAAACATCACAGATAATCTGTCTCTGCCCTCACAGCAAGATAAAAATCTTGCATTTCTATGAAACGCAACTGAAAGACATTCTTGGCAGTGACACTCAAAAGCCAGGCCTCTTCATTCATTTTTCCTTTAAGTCCTTTCCCATGGAGAACTGGGAACCTTAGGTCAACCCTCATTAGCCTCTACTTGCTCCAACATTGTAGACTAAAATTAATCAGGGCCTCCAGCTAGCTCTTCTTTGACTGTTTTTCTTTCCTTGAAGAAATGGTCTAAGAAACTCACTGTAACTAAAATGTAAAGCTATATATAAGGTCAGTTGAGCTGTGCTGGCAGTGAGACAACTGGAGAAAGTTGAGATCACAAATGTTAGAAGGTGGTTATCTGCCCTACCCCAGAGTATATATTTTAACAACATTTTTCAAGAATCCAGCAGTCTGGCTTGGGAGTGGTAAGAAGCAGGCACAGGGCTGGGGCTGGGGCTCAGTGGTAGAGCATTTGCCTAGCATGTGAGAAGCACTGGGTTTGATTCTCAGCACCACATAAAAACAAATAAATATGGGTTGGGGTTGTGGCTCAGCGGTAAAGTGCTCACCTAGCAAGTGCAAGGCCCTGGGTTCGATCCTCAGCACCACATAAAAATAAATAGATAAATAAAGGTATTGTGTCCAACTACAAGTAAAAAATAAATATTTTTTTAAAAAGCAGGCAAAAAGCTCTTGAATTTTTATCATTTCTCTCTGTACAACTAATCTTCTTAAAATAAACCTCTCTATGTCCCAAATTTGAAACTTTTGAAATCCAAATACTCATAAAGTTAAATTGGTTATTTTGAGCTAGCCCTATTGCTTCATCTTCATCAAACTGTCAATCTCATAAATGTTAGCAATTTAGAATGTTATGGTAGTAAACTGTCTCTCTGTTGGGTGTGGGGAGCCCTAGTTTGTAGCATTGCCAATTTCCATGGTGTAAATACTCCCAGCATGCATGGCCAATTTCAAATTAAAGAGAAGTCAACTCTCCTGCACAGTTCCTGGAAAATTAATAAGCAGATCAATCTTACATGAGCCAGTATGACTCCAGCATAACCAAAGAACTTAGTGAGACTTAACTTATGGATGCTGAAATCAACAAGATCATTTTTCCTTTCCTGAAAATTTTCATTAGGTAGTATAATGTGTGCAGATAATTAAATGCCAGGAAGGAAATTCTTCCAAAATCTCAACTTCAGAAGAATGAATTAGAAATCTATTTCCCCATTTATTTGTTGCCGAGAAAGTTCCTAAACAGACACAAGGAATACTTGATAGAAATTTTCTCTATGCAATCTTAGATAAAAATTATAAATTCTAGGATAAGTATAGGAAAATCTACATCTACTTATCCTTTTTCAGTTTGTTTGTTTTTCAGTACTAAAGGTTGAACCCAGTATCTTGCACATGCCAGCAACACTGTACCACTATACCACTGAGCTATGTCCCCAAACCTACTTCTCAAACAAGGGGCTTAAAATTATTCACTGTCCATTGATAGACCTTCATCAGTTTTCTTAACCTAATTAAAAAGATGGTCTATACTATGATAGCTACATAGTAAGCTAGCAGTGTCTAAGTGGCAATAGTGTTACATTGAGGATGGGAAAGACCAGCTGAGACAGGTGGCCTCCCTGAACTGAGGACCGAATGATGATGAGATCTGACCACTGTCTCATTAATTGCAGAGACTGTGCAGAAGAGCATTCTAAGCAGAAGAGGAAAGCTAGGGTCCAGAGGTTGGAGTGAACTTGATTTGTTCAAAGATCAGAAAGGAGGCCCATGTGGGTAATGAAGTTAATGAGCAAGAAGGAAAAGAATAACAGGAGACCTCAGAGATAGGCAGGGGTCAGGTCAAAAAGGGACCTAAAGCTTGTAATAAAAAGTTTATTCTATTCTAAAAGCCATAGGAATCCAGTAAAGGATTATAAGAGGAAGGATGGTTTAAAGATAATATATCAGGCATAAGGAATAAATGTTTAAAATTTTATTGAATTCATGGAGGTTTCTCTCACATGTATTACACCTATTAATAGACACTAAAAGCAAAATTTATTAACAATAAGATATTCTTATAATTGAAACTATCTCACAAACATTACATTAATTTGGATTTCAAATCACTGACTGTTATGTTTGGATGTGACGTGTCTTCCAAAAGCTCACATGTGAGATAATGCAAGATGGTTTAGAGGATAATTGATTGTGTTGTGAGAGTCTTAACCTAATCAGTGAATTAATCCCTGATGAGTGGTAACTGGAGGCAGGTGGGGTGTGGCTGGAGGTGGAAATTGGGGGCGTGGCTTCAGTATATATATTTGTATCTGACAAGTAGAGTGTCTCTCTGTTTCTTGATCACAGTGATGTGAGCTGCTTCCCTCCACCACCCTCTCCCACCATGATGTTCAGCCTCACCTCAAGCCCCCAAGGAATGGAGCCGGACTTCTAGAGATTAAGACCTCTGAAACTGTGAGCTCTCAATTAAACCTTTCCTCATTTAAAATGGTTCTGGTCAGATCTTTTAGTCACAGCAGCGAAAAACTGACTAAAACACTAACTCTTACACAGTTCTTATAAATTAGGAGAGAAAAAGTTCTCTCCTACAATTTCAGGAGCCATCTCCAGAGATGTGAAGTCTGCCTACTCTCCCCTTCCACACTATCAGTGGATTAGTTTCCCCTCAAATCCAAGGCAAGGATGTATGCTGGATGCAGCCTCATCCAGAAGTCTGAGAATTCCATCTGATTCCTTCACTTAGAAAGGACTTTCAGGCACTTAAACAAATAGCCACAGCTATTAAGTGATTGCTCATGTGTAAATCAGCTAAAGTAATTTAAAAGTAAAGTACAAAACATCTATAATCAACTTTCATATAAAAAAAATTAATCTCTTTAACTCCCAGTGGTCAGCTTTGGGCTCAAATGTCAGAAGTAATGTGCAGTTTCAATATCACCTTGGTCTATGGTATGGTCCCTGAAATTGGAAAACCAGATGTCCAAATCCTCACTGACAATTCATAGTTCTTTCCCTCAGATACAGTCCTTGCAAGCCCCCCTAACAACTTCTAATTCCACAAGTTCTTGCAGCAGGATAACTGTATCTATCTACTGTGAAATATTTGATTAATATCCTAGAAACCCAAAATAAATAAACCTATTAAAGTAGTTTTCTTGTTGCCACAAGTTTTAAGGTTTTTGCCTAAATAGTGGATCCTATTTCTTGCCTCACACTTTTCCCGAATGAACTCTATGTAGGTACAAGATAGCAAACAGCTAAGAAATATCAACCATCCCACAATTTTTTCAAGATAAAATTTAATCCTGAAAAGCTTTTGTCTAATTTTGGTATTTTCTCCAAACTGCAGACCTGTTTGCAAAGTTTGCTGAAAGCAACTTTCAGACAGGATTTTCACATTAAGCAACTCTGCTACTGGAACTATCTCAGTCTTATAGGAAGAACAGTCATGAAAAATCAAAACAATTTGCAGTAATCATACCTATAATTAGCATTTAATACAAAAACACCTATTTCACTGGGGTAAAATATATGATAGCAACATCATTCTTAAGTAATTGATGATATTTACCCTTTGTCTATTAAGTACATTGAAATTTTTTTCAAGCTGTGAATTGCTTTCTAACACTTTTCCTGTAGTTCTAAAACACATGATTTAGTTCCATTAACAGAAATCATGAAATCACAAAGAAATAATTCTGAAAATAATAATTGAGGAAAGGGGAAGATGGTTAGCCCATAAAATATTCCTTTGCTCAAATGTGATTCAGATGGTAACTTAAGCGTCCTCCTTTTTAATTAATACTTTCTTCTCATTATCATTGACGGGCAACAACGCTTAAGTAGCTCTTAAAATCACTAGCTAAATATTACCAGATGGGACAGTATTAATTAAAGGGAAAGACAATTATTTTTCTTTGTAAGTGTTCATCAACTTCCAAACAGTCAATATTAAAAGGCTCCCATTCAACTATTAAAGTCATTCAGCTCTCCAGAGACAGATGTATTTCACAGTTAATTCACACTAGAAAGCCTACCTTAAAATAGGGCAGTCTCCAAAGAGCTCAGATCAAACTCTTGCCCTATAAGCTCCCTCTTTCACATCATAGAAGTAGAACTGTGGGGTTTCACAGAAGTAGCATAAAGTGCTTTGCTTGAGAATGAAAAAGACCATACATATCACATTACAGAATGTGAGAACTATGTGTCTTGATCTATTAAGAATCAACTCAATTTCTAAAGTTTAGATAACCAAACTGCAAAACAGAGAAATGATCAAGAAGAAAAAAAAAAAAAAACCTGCAGCTTATGTTTATATGCCTAGCTGCAATTTAAAGCAATTTCTTTTGTTACCTTTCAAAACACTAAATAGTTGAGACCTCTTGGAGCTCACTTGTTTCCAAAGAAGTCAACATGGTCACACTGTGAAGGTTCATTAAGTTCTTGACCATCCTGGGTGACCTATCTTCATGGCAGAGATCAGATGCCATGTATGATGTCGTTAGTCCTTTGAAGTAGACTAGCTAAATGCTATCACCATGTGTTATGCGTTGTCATTTCAATTACTGCAATGGCTTGGTTTTCAAATTCATTATCAAAGAACTCATTTTAGAACAATTCTGTTGTTCAGATGATTCTCAACCTTTGTCTGTGGAATCCATTACCTTAACTTTTAAATCTGTTTGAATTCGAAGGCAGGAAAATGACATAATCTCTACCAGCTGAATCCACCCCGACCCCCAAACCCCCATCATATGTACTTTCTCTTGGCTAAAAAATGATGGTGTGTTTAATTCCCTCAAGTCATCTATTTTCAGAAAGTTAGAGACAATTCTAGCCCAATTACAGCAATCATACCTATACATTACAGCAAGCATACCTTCACATGCCTCAGGAATCAAGTATCTACTCTTTGAACTAAGTTCAGTGTTACTTCCAAATATTATTTTACATTAGATGCTTTAAATCTTCCTGAAGGAACACTGCTATTTATTGAGAAATTTTTTAAATAACTAAAATTCTTAATCATGTTCCTAGTTGTAAAAGCGTTGTGGTTTCCAAGTTTCACCAAAGTGAAAAACTAACTGGATACATTGGTCACCATCCTAGTAGTAGTAGTAGTAGGAGTAGGAGTAGTAGTAGTAGTAGTAGTAATAATAGTAGTAGTACCACCACCATTAATATTTTTCAAATAGTATACCAAGAGCCTTATCACATTTAAATCTCACTATGACTGTCTATATTTATCATAGTAAAATTCAGGGAGTCAAATAAACTGTCCACTATTGCACACCTAGTAAGTAACAGGTAGAATCAGGATGTAAAGATAAATCTGCTGGACGTCTAAAACCATACTTATCTAAACTGTTTGACTTTTAAGCCTACACTATTAAATTATATCTGACAATTTGACTAAATTATCCCAATTATAAAATCCAAAAACAAATGTTCAGCTCACTTGTCTCCCATTAGCAACAATAAGAATGTTCTGCTTGGGTAATATGACTTTTTATCAGCAAAGACCATTCATGTTTTCAAAACAGTTGCACATCTAACATTTGACTCTATTATTGCCACAAACCTGTGTAGGAAACGGAATGAATGTCACTATTATCTCTACTTGACAGGTAAGAAAACAGGCACAAAGAGGTCAGAAGCTTGTGGATGAGGAGTTAAGGTTAGAAGCTAGAGTAGGTCTCAGGTCACTGACTACCAGCCCAAAATAAAATACTTTACAACTTTGACCTTGTAATTACACCTATTCAAATTGATTAATCATGTTCTCTGTCTCTCTGGGTCTTTTTATCTCTGCTTCTCTCTCTCTTCTCTTTTTCTTTCTCCTTCCCCCCCCCCTTTTCTCTTTCTCTCTCAAACTTCAACCATTTTAATGTTCAACTCACCTGGATAAAGACTCAACAAACCCACAGCTTCAGCAGCAGCAGGGAACTGTGCCCACTTAACAATAATTCCATGGTTTAAAAAGTCTGTGGTGGTTCATTCAGACAGATTCCCTTTCTGCTCTAATTCATTCTCCACATTAAAGTAGTTTGAGCAAGTTTTGTGGCCTATAAAAATAGATAACCTCTAGTGCAGAAAAATCTCTTGAATTTATCAATGGAATTTAACTTCTTCTGATTTCAGTATGTTCACATTTGTTCCCTCTTTTCCATCTGAGCACACACTCTTCCTCCCAAAGTCTTTCCTCTCTTTCAACACATCTTGACTCAAATGAACTCTATGTACAGATATGGAAGAGAAGTGTACAAAAGTTTACTATTACTTAGGAATAAATATCTGTATTTGATTCCACATAAAAATAAAACTCCCATCATGCTTATAGGATAAATATATATTTTTCCAAGAAAACCTATAAAAACACCACCATTTTATAATTAATAAAATAATAGCCTATAATACAGACACATTTTGGAGAAGTCTGAATATAAGACAGTAAACATTAGATACTTTTCATAGAAGTATTTTTCCAGTAGCAACCTGTATGTAGAATTTAAAGTATTTATAAAACATTTAATATAATAGTTTACACACTATGATCTGAGTTAACCACATAACTTTTCAGTGAAGAACACAGAGAGGGTAAGAAGAGAGGAAAGTAGGGAAGGCAGAAGATAAATAAATGTGATTTCATAACTTATATATCATGTGCCATGCTGTCCTCCAAAGGTTTGTCCCTTTCAGTGGCAAACAGTTGATATTATCTCTCCAATGCAACAAATCTAGGTTCAAAATCAGCCACTACAGATAAACACAGGCAATGGTGACTGATGGGTTTAAAATACGATAATTATTCTCAAAGTGATTTAAGCAGTGACCTAGAGTTGTTGGTGGCACAGTACAATATTTATGGAAGTCAGCCCTAACTTCAATTCTCAAAAACTGCCTCTGAAGGTGTAGCCTTTGTATGAATAAGGTCATCGCCATCATCATTGACAGAAGGACAAAAAAAGAAACAGAAGCTATAACAAAGTGGACGTGGGCCAGGAAGCCAAGGGAGTAAGTATAATAAACAAATGCAAAAACATGGGGTTTGCAAACAACTCATTTGTAGGCGTAGGATCCAGCACTATGTGAATGTCTCCACCTAGTCAAAGGGCAAACTTAAGGGCTTTGCCAATCTGGGGTTCTGAAGCCAGGGACGGGATACAGGAGGGAGGAGAGTTGATCCCTGAGGTGGCAGAACACCAAGTAAAAGAGGAGTCTAGAAATAAACAGTTTAAATAATTAATCCAAAAGGAGTTTAGTCAGAAAAATTAAAATTCAGTGCAAGACATTGGCTCTTCAACCTGAGGTGGGCAGAAAGAACAAAAGGATTCAGAAGGTGGCTCTTCCTGAAAACTTCTGTGGTTTCCAAAACTGGGGGTGAAGGGATGACTCTTTTATGGAGTGATTGGATTATGACCTACCTACTAATGGGAATGAGTGATTAAAGATGCAGAAGGTAATCTATGGAGCCTAGGTAACTATAGTTAACACCAGTGTATTTCATATTTCAAAATAGCTAAGAGAAAGATTTTCAATGTTCTTACCATGAAGCAATGATAAGTATCTGAGGTGGTGAATACATGAATTACTCTGATTTGGCTATTCCACAATGTATCCAGGTATTATGAAATGTACAGGAATATCCAGTTATTATTTGTCAATTAAAAATAAAAGAAATAAAACAGATGGAGGGATTGCTGGACATAGACCTGCCACATTTTCTACTTTTTAGTCACCTCTTGGAACGTTTAAGGACAGCAGAATAGTGAAGGGGTTTCTCACTTTCCTTGTAGATAGAGTCCAGGTACAAGAGGAAGTGACCTGTAGGAGAAAAGACTTTGGAGTATATTTATTTTAGTTGCTTTAGTACCTATGTCTTCTCACCTCATTCTCCCCCCACCCAAGTTTTATAGAAATTAAACAGTTTTTCTATTTAGAAAAGCAGTTACGGCTTTCAACTCCCACCCCACAGTCCTTCCTTAGGTCTATGCTGATCCAGGTGTATCAGTGAGCCTTGTAGAGTGGGCTGGTCAGACTAACCCCATGCTGTTCATTTACTCTTTCCTTCATCCATTCAATAAGTATGTCTTGAGTACCTCATAGATGACACTATGCTAGGCATTGGATGGACAGGGTAGACAGGATCCCTGTTTTCCAAAAGCTAAGGTGTTAGTAACTGTCGAGGAGAGAGAATATAAATGTAAACAGTAAATATATCATTAAAATAAAGCATTTGGGAAGTTCCAGAAGTGGGTGGGGGGCGGTTAAGGCAGAATAAAGAGGAAGATCTATTTGGGATCTGAAATAAAGACCTGTCTCAAAATGATACACTTGGGCTGAGGTTTAAGGATTCAATGAGCCACCCCATCAGAGATCTAAGGGAAAAGCACTCAAAGCAGAAGGAATAGAATATTTTCAGGCTCAAGTTTGGAGAAGAAAGCCCGGAGCTAGAGCCTTTTGATTAGGAGACAGGACAGCTGGAGATGGATTTGGAAATATAAGCAGGCCTGGGTTAGACAGGGACTTGCAGGCTATGGGAAAGAATTAGACTCTTAGTGAAAGAGAAAGCTATTAAAAGAGTGAAACAAGGAGAGTGAGTGAGATAGTCTGATTCATGCTTTAAAAAGATCACTTGGATTTCAGTGAATGAAGTGAGGCGACTGCAAGTAGAAAGAGAGGGGAAGAAAAGTTCAGAAAGCATACTGAATTATTTTCAAGCAACACATGAGGATGGCCTATATTAAAAGTGTCACCATAGAAATGGGCAGAAGTGTGAATAACTTGAAAGTATACTTTTCGGGTGAAAAGATAGGACTACTGGAAGAAGGAATGGGGTAATGAGGGAAAGGGAACAGTCCTTAGTTTCCAGCTGAAGAACTGAATATATATGGGTACTGTTTCCTGAGTTGGGTTAGACTTGAAGTAACAGGTACCTGGGGACCAAGTAAACCTAGAGTAGAGGTCAAGGGAAAGGAGCACACAAAGGAGAGGAGAAATTTCAGGTACATGGGAAGAGATACACAGGGCAGTTTATGTCAGGGGGTAACAGGAAGAAAGCATTTCAAAGAGAAAGGAGGTCAACTTTTCCTTCTGAATCCCTCCAGAATCATGTGTTTTACTATGGAAAGAATTAAACCATTCACTTTTCTACCTCTGACATCATTCATTCATGACAAATGAATATTGTGCTTCCATCTAACAACAAGTAATTGTCTTCCCTGTTAACTACTTTTTGGGGGAGGCAGTAAGGGGGTACCAGGAACAGGGACACTTATCCACTGAGCCACATCCCCAGCCCTTTTCCTTCTTTAAGACTAAGTCTCTCTAAATTGCTTAGTGCCTCTCTAAGTTGCTGAAGCTGGCCTCTCTACCTTGCGATCCTCCCACCTCAGCCTCCGGAGGCACTGTGATTACAGGCACACACTGCCATAGCTGGCTAACTACATTTTTTTACTAAAGATACTTTTGCTATAGACTTATTCCTCAGATTACTTTAAGTAAAAGGGCATTACAGCAACTGAAACTTGCTTGGCAATGGAATTACCTAAAAACAGCATACTACAGGGACACAGCCACATCAATGTTTATGGCAGCACAATTCACAAGAGCTAAACTGTGGAGCTAACCTAGATGCTCTTCAGTGGATGAATGGATAAAAAAAAAAATGTGGCATTTTTACACAATGAAATATTACTCGGCACTAAAAAAATAAGACCATGGCATTTTCAGGGAAATGGATGGCATTAGAGATGATTATGCTAAGTGAAGTTAGCCAATCCCCCCAAAAAATGCCAAATATTTTCTGTGATATAAAGGGGGTAACTCAACGTGGGGTAGGGATAAAGAGGATGGGTGGAAAATTACCTCTAGATAGGGAATAAGGGTGGGAGGGAAAAGGAGGGAGAAGGGGAATAGCAAGGATGGTGGAAGGAGAGGGTCATCATTATACAAAATATATGTATGAAGATGTGAATTTGGTGTCAACATACCTTATATACAAATAGAGATATGATAAATTGTGGCATAAAAGTGTATTAAGAATTGTGATGCAAAAAAATAAGAGAGCTCATATATAATGGCATAATTTGGCATGAACATACTCTATATACAGAGTTATGAAAAATTGTGCTGTGAATGGATAATTATGAATGTAATGCACTCCACTATTGTCACATATGTAAGAAATTTTTTAAAAGTTAAAAAAAGAAAGCCAATGAAACTTACTATCATCCTCCATGTTTTAAAAGTTACACACAGACACACACACATACCATACTTAATAGATACATGACAAAGTCTGCAGTGTTTATTATGGTAAGGTTATATGTTTTTCTAAATCCCTAAATATCTAAAGAGCTTTGATTCCTCATTTATCAGAGCAAATTGGCAATCAACCTAAACTAAATTGAAATTAGGCTGCCATCCTTGTAGTGAGATGAATTCCTTAATGGTGAGGAAGTACAATTGTTAGCAACCTGACAGGATAATCCATGCAGGAAACTTGTTTAACAGATTTGATTCTCATACCAAGTTACTGCAGATAAAAAACCATTAGGCAGAAAGGCAGGCAATAGAGAACATGAAAGTGACTCAATATTAATCATATGTTGACTCATTCGACATTCTATAAGCCTCATTACCCTCACCTCCATTTATTTCCTAAGCTGAGAACTGTATTGTACATGACACCATTCAGAGAAATGAATGCACCATGAGGATCATTAAGATTTCTATGCTGAATATAGTATTTCAGAGTTCTAAATGTCAGGAGGGCAAAGCTTTTTGTGCATAGGTAATAAAGTGAACACCTCATTTCACTTTTGAGTCTTGAAGTCACCATCATGTTTATTACTTATTCCTTTACACAGATAACTCTAGCCATTAAAAATATCAGCTCCTTAGCTATCTCAAAAGATTTTGAAACCATAATGGGGAGTAAATACACAAGCAAGAGTAAATAACTTCATTTAATAACCGATGTTTTAGAAAATTATGACCCACTTACCTACCTGTTATTTAATACTCAGTTCATGCCCACTTGGAATTCTGCCCAAATATTATAGAAACAGATGCTCCACTGCTAACTTAAACCAAATTTGCCTCACAGTTTTCTTGCCCTCTCCCTGATACAGCCAACCATCCACTTCCACAGTACATTATGGGAGCCACTGATATGCTGCCTCCCTTCCTAGTGAAGTAAGTTGCAAATGATTCTCATACTTAGTCATATGTCTAGAAAAATCCAAATGTGTTTCTTCCCACACACTTAATTATCAACCCTTTCTTGTATCATTCCTTTAACTAGGGACTTAGATGAGCTTCTAGTCATCTCTTGCCTAAACTAGTATGACCTTTCCTCCCCTTCTAATACCAAATGCTCTTGAGAGGTATTATTGCAGTTTGTCATTCTGAACTTGTCACTCAGCTTGCGATAGCATAAATCTACTATAAATCGTACCCCAGCCTCAGTAACCCTAACTGTCCATCCCTCCTAGGATTTGCAGTGATGACTTTAGAATTAAGTGGGTCAGACATATTCATTATATTTTGTTTCTTTACCTCTTGCCCCTTTGCTTTTTTGAAAAACTATTTAGCATGCACTTTCTTTTCCTAGTATTAAGAATGTTTCTGTTTGGTCACATCTTTCTCCAAGTCACTACATACAGTCCTCTCAACACCCCTCAGATTATCAGAGTATTTACATGCTACAATTATTCTGCATCCACACTGAGCATCAGAGTCAAAGGGGGAGATTCCTAAAAATCCACTCAAGACCCACCCCCCCAATTCATGAGTGTTGATTTTTGTATTCTGCTACCTTGATGAATTCATTTGTGAGCTCTAGAAGTCTTCTGGTGGAGTTTTTTTTTTTTTTGGGGGGGGTCTTCTAATTACAGGATCATGTCATCAGCAAACAAAAAAAATTGAGCTTTTCTTTTCCTATTTGCATCCCTTTAATTTCCTTCTCTTGCCAAATTGCACTGGCTAGAGTTTCAAGTACTATGTTGAATAGGCGAGGTGAAAGTAGGTATCCTTGTTTTGTTCCTGTTTTTAGAGGAAATGATTTCAGTTTTTCTCCATTCAGACTAATATGAGCCTTGGGTTTGTTATATATAGTCCTTACAATGTGAAGGTATGCTTCTTCTATTCCTAGTTTTTCTAGTGTTTTAAATGTAAATGTGTGCTGTACTTTGTCAAATGCTTTTTCTGCATCTACTGAAATAATCACATGATTCTTGTCTTTAAGTCTATGTGGTGGATTACATTTATTGATTTCCACATGTTGAACTAAACTTGCATCCCTGGAATGAATCCTACTTGATCATGGTGCAGTATTTTTTGATGTGTTTTTGTATGCAGTTTGCCAATGTTTTATTAAGGATTTCTGTATCTATGCCCATCAAGTATTGATCTGAAATTTTTTCTTTCCTTGATGTGTCTTTATATGGTTTTTGGCATAAGGTCATACTGTCTTCATGGAATAAATTTTGAAGGGTTCCCTCCTTTACTATTTCATGAAATAATTTGAGGAGGATTGTTATTAGTTCTTCTTTAAAGGTCTGGTAGAACTCACCTGAGAATCCATCTGGTCCTGGACTTTTCTTTGTTGGAAGGCTTTTGATGGCTGCTTCAATTTCATTACTATAAATTGATCTGTTTAAGTGTTCTAAGCCCTCCTGGTTCAATTTGGGCAGGTCATATTTCTCTAGGAACTTGTCCATATCCTTAAGATTTTCTAGTTTATTGAAGTATAAATTTTTAAAATAGTTTCTGATGATATTTTAGATTTCATTATGTCTGTGGTGATATTTCCTTTTTTATATCAGAATTTGAAAATTTGAGGTTATTTTCTCTTTTTAAGTGTTTATCAATTTTATTTATGCTTCCAAAAAACCAACTCTTTTTTTCATTGATATTCTATATTTTTTATTTCAATTTCATGATTGACTCTCATTTTAATTATTTCATGTCTTCTACTGATTTTTGTGTTGGATTATTCTTTTTTTAGGGGGGTTGAGATGTAATGTTAGGTTATTTATTTGGTATATTTCCACTCTTAATGTATGAGCTCAATGTTATGAATTTTCTTTTAGAACTGCCTTCATACTGTCCCAGAGATTTTGATATGTTGTATCTTTGATCTCATTTACTTCTAAGTTCTTTTTTAAATTTTTCCACTGATTTCTTCTGCTACCCATTCATCATTCAAGAGTGTATAATTTGGTGCTGTAGTTGTAGGTCAGTGATAGAACACTAGCCTAGCATGTGTGAGGCATAGTGTTCGATCCTCAGCACCACATGAAAATAAATAAAAATAAAATAAAGATATAAAAAACACGTGTATTATTTAATCTCCAGATGGTAGACTGGTTTCTATTTTTTTTTCTTATCACTGATTTCTAATTTCATTCCATTGTGATCTGACATAATGCAAGGTATTATCTTTTTTTTTATATTTGCTAAGATTTGCCTTGTGACCTAGAATTTGGTTTATTTTAGAAAATGTACTGCTGAGAAGAAAGTGAATTGTGAATTTAGTTGTTGATGGATGAAATATTCTAAACATGTCTGTTAAGTCAAAATTATTAATTATTTTTTTTTAGTTCTATAGAATTTTTACTTAGTTTTTGTTTGGACAATATATCCAGTGATAAGAAAGTCATGTTACTGTCACCTAATATTATTATTTTGTGATCTATTTGATTCTTAATATTGAGAAGGGTTTGTTCAGTGTAAATAAATGCTCCATTGTTTGGGGCATAAATATTTGCAATTATTATATCATATTGATGTATGATTCCAATAAATAGCATGAAATGTCCTTCTTTGTATCTTCTGATTAATTTTGGCTTGAAATGCACTATGAGAATGATAATCCCTGCTTGTTTTCAAGATCTAGATGAATGGTATATTTTGTTATTTGTTTGTTTCACATCTTTTCACTTCTGTCTGTGGATGTCTTTGCCTGTGAGGTAAGCATCTTTCAGACCGAATATTGTTGGGTCTTGTTTTTTAATCCAAATCTGCCAACCTATGTCTTTTGATTGAAGAGTTTAGGCCATTTATAGTCAATGTTATTATTGAGAGATGATTTTTATTTCCTTCCATTTTGATTTATTTCCAGTATTTAAATTGAATTTGATTCTCCTTTGATCGACTATACTTCTAGTATAATGCCTCCCTATGGTGGATTTAATTTTTATTTTTCATTTTTTCTTTGTAAAATATTTTATTGAGTATGTTTTATAGTGCAGGCTTTCTAGTTATAAATTATTTTAGCTTTTGTTTATCATGAAAAGTTTTATTTTCTCTTCAATTTTGCAGCTAATTTTGCTGGGTGTAGTAAACTACTTGGTTGACATCCATTATCATTCAGAGCTTGGTACATATTATTCCAAGACCTACTAGCTTTTAGGACCTGGGTTAAAAATTTGACTGAGATCTGATTTGTTTAATCCTAAATGTGACCAGTTGTTTTATCTCTTATAAAACTTTTAAAATTCTATCCTTATTCTGTGTTAGGCATTTTCAGAATTATGTGTCCCAGAGTGAATCTGTTATGATTTGGTATATTTGGAGTCCTCAATGCCACCTATATTTGAATTTCCATTTCCTAAGGTTTGGAAAATTTATAATATTATTTCATTGAAAATTTTGTGTATTCATTTAGTGTGTGTTTCAGAGCCTTCATTTATCCCAATGAATCTTAAATTTGGCCTTTTAATGTTATTCTATATTTCTTGAAAGTTCTGTTTGGTTGTCTCTTAATATCTTTTCTCTATGGTTGACTTTATTTTAAATATTATACACTTTGTCTTTGAGTCCTGAAAATGTATCCTCAAAGTGGTCTAATTTATTGGTGATGCTTTCCATTGAATTTTTAGTTTGATGTACTGATTCCTTCATTCAAGGATTTCCATTTGATTCTTTTTCAGAATCTCTTTATTGAAGTGATCTTTCATTTCCCATATTTTCCCTCTAATTCACTCCTTACATTGTCTTTTAGTTCATAGAACAGTTTTTTTGACTTTCATCTCTGACATTTCCTCCATTGTTTTGTCAATTAAATCTATTGTTGAAGCATTATGAGTTGTGTGGGATGGTTTGTTCCCTTGTTTTTCATATTGTTTGTATGTCTGCACATATATCTGTATAGTGCTGACTTCTTTTAAGTAAAGGACTACTACATGAGCTTCATTTTCTTAAGTACCCTAGGTCGGGTGTATATCTAGATACTGACATTTTTATTCAATGGGTGACCTCTCCTGATCCCAATATCAGTTCTACTTTTAAAAGATAAGACTCTATTTCCTATAATCACTTCTGAGCCAAACCTTGTACTCTTCAACCTTGTAAGAACAAAAACTTGTTGCAATTGTTCTCTGCAGCTTCCTCAATTTCAGTTATAAACCTATAACAAAGTTCTGGAACAGGTCAAAAATTAGGAGCTAAACTTAATAAACTTACTATAACTGAAAGTGAGTACTAAAAGAAGGGAGGAAGAAATATTGTGCAAATGGGGGACAGAAAAAGAAGGGCAGAAAGAAAGAGAAAGGGGGAAGGGAGATAATCTATAAAAGGGTAATTTACACCAAGATAGAAAGGAGGAATAGATGAACAGGTGTTATCTAAGGTAGGAGCAGACAGTATAAGAGGATGAATAAGTGGTAAGACAAGCAGGCATAAACTAGAGTTAGGAAAACAGAATAGGAAGATTGATTACAATTAATGGTTAAGACCATTGGGGTTGGAGTTACAAATGTTGGCTATTGGGTTAACAATTAGCATTCAAACTAAGGAATTATTTATATGTTGAAAGTTGACATTACGGTTGTTTATAGTCTTCTGAGTTGGGTGATTCAAATGTAGCAGAGGGTCAGGATGTATGTTCTAAAGGGCCCCTGTGTTTGCTGTGGGTCATTGGTGCATATGGTGCCCTCTTGTAGAACAGTTTATTGTTAAGTTTTCACTTTTTGCAGTAGTGAAGATTCTGGTAGCTGTCTGTGCAGGAACACTGGTTGTGGGTTTTCCGTAGGTGTTCTATGGTACAGTAGTATTTCCCCTGCTGCCTCCACTCTCTGAAATGCTGTAATGAAGGGTCTGTAATGGTTCATCTGTACTCTAGTTTCCACTGCCCCCAGATTGTGAATGTTGGGTATTGATTCTCTCTGTTTAATAAGTCTGGTGAAAGATCCCGCAAACATCCAAACAATGCCTATTGCTTGCCAGTTGTGGGTCGGGCTGTGTACCTATTTTTTGGCTGGTAACTGGCCCTTTCTCCTGTGCACACTCTGACAATTTCCTGCTACATCTGTATGTCACTGGATATTCAGGAAGCTTCCTTCTGGGAGAGTGCTGCAATCCTGGGGACTGTCCCTAGGCTTCCAGCAGGGCCTCCCCTTGCTGCCAGTGGTCAGGGTCTGGTGAATCAACTTTCCTTTGTTCAGGGCTAACCCTACTTCTTTCCTGTAGCCTCTGTGTGAGGCAACAACCCTTGACTGGGTGGCAGAGGTTAAGAGAGGCTAGACCTGCACTTCCCTTGGCCCAGGTCCCCTCCAGCCCAATCCATTCTCCTTATTCTGGAGAATAAGGAGAGGAGGGAGGGGAAGGGGGTTTCCAAGTTTTAGAACTAGTAATGATCCTTCTAGAAGTTATTTCTGGCTGGATTTTAGAGCAGGCCACTGCAGGGAGTTCCCCTCTAGTTTAATTTGCAACTCTCTGGGTGTGGGAAGACCACTTGCTGATTTTAAAGGGTGAATATTTGGCGGTGGGCTCCACAAGATGACTGCCCTCACCCCCCACCCCAGCTTTCTTTCCAGAGTTTGGTTTTAAGCAGTTTATGCTGTTTTAAGGAGCCTTCGGTGTTTAAAATTATGTCTGTCTTTTCAAGATTTTTTCCAACAGTTTTTAAACGGACCAGCTTAAGAGAATGTCCATCTCCCCACCCCCACCCACCATCCAGGTTTGGGTTAGAGCACTCTTGAGTTTTATTTTCTCCTCTGGTAACCTACCCTCCAGTCTCTCTAGGTCTCAGACTGTGTGGTATCAAGTCTTAAACATTTGTTTCATCACCTACCTCTCAATTGTGCTTTATTCTCAGCCTCCATTCCATGTTCCGAGTGAATTGGGACTCGCTGCCTAGTTTGCTTCCTCAATCTTCCTAAATATCCAAGGAACTCCCACAAGAAACACATGATGCTTCACATGTCAAAGGAAGGAAACTGAGCTTCCCAGAATATTGATTCTCTGAAACCCTCTCTTTCCTTTACTTATATACATTTACTAATTTTCCACACCATCCTGTCTCTTCATCTCCCTTCTTCTTCCCTCTTTGCCCTGCCTTCTCTGTTTCCTCTGGGTGGCCTTGACCTTCATAGTTCTTGGAGCTTTATTCTAAACTGTCTTTCATCTTTTCATTTAACCTTTTCTCCCTAAACAGTCTTCACTGAGATCACTGATAATGCCTACATTGTATCATATTTTCACCTGATCTCTTTCCAGAGCTCCAGGCACTAAGGGTTCTTGCCTACCCAGGTGCCTAAAGCTCATTGTTGTGGTGTGAACTGATCAATACAATCAATTAGGGTGTAAGTTATAAGTTATAAATTAGTAAAAAAAATATAGATTATACATATAAGATCTTGATATGTGAGATAAGATAATTATAAAGAAAGAACTGTCATAGAGAGGCCTAAGACTCCATTTTGCTGCCTTCTATTAAAAAAACTGTTACAAGAGCTGTTTCTGAGAAACTGAAATGAAAGCTGTTTTCTTCTAATATATTGTTTTCTGTACTTTGTACCCCACAAAATGTACTCAACCCAGGATATGGTGGTCTTAGTGACCCAAGACTTTGAAGTAAATTCTCACCTCCACTAGACACTGCTAACCACTTGCTAGGACTCAGGATATGGTTGTCTAACACCTGCTCAGACCCAAGATGTGATTGTCTTGAACTGCTGTGCTAATTGCTGTCTTAGCTTCTATGATTGGCTTGCTTGCATGACAATAAGGAAAGTCACTGGGCTATAGTTTTCATCCTTAAATTCCCAAGACACGGGCCAGGAAGTTGCTGTTCTCCCACAGAGCTTCAGTCTCTATGGGTGGGTAACAGTCCCTGGCCAGGTAAATAAAGCTCTCTTTGATTTGAATTCAGACTTGAGTGTTTTCTGAAGCATAACACTCATCATGGCCAGAACTGAATCCATCTTCCTTCCCTACAAATCTGCTTCTCTTCTAAGACCCTGAATCTCAGCTAGGAACATCACCATTGACCCAGCAATTCAAAATAAAAAAAATCTAGCCAGCACAAAGGCAGACATTTGTAATCCCAGTTGCTTGGGAGGCTGAGGCAGGAGGATTTCGAGTTCAAAGCCAGCCTCAGCAACTTAGCAAGGCCCTAAGCAACTCAGAGAGACCCTGTCTCTAAATAAAATATAAAAAAAGAGCTGGGGACATGGCTCAGTGGTCAAGTGCCCCTGATTTCAATCCCTATACGCCCCCCCCCCAAAAAAAAGAGAAAGAAATCTAGAGGTCAACTTTGACCTTCTCTACTCTCTCACAATCTGTAACCAATAACCAAGACAAATTGATCATTTCTAGCTTCTAAATATTTCTGTGGATCTAGTATATGACACTTTTATCTATCAACTGAATTTTCCTTCTTTATCTTTAACTGGTCACCTAAATCCAGGCATGATCCCCTCCAATCCTTTCTAAGCAATATAATGAACTTTTAAAACCAAACTTAAACAAATTCTGCATGTGAAAACTGCTGGATCCAAATCAAGTCTGTAACTGAGCTAATAACATTATATCAATATAAATGTCCTGGTTTTCACACCATATCAGAGTTATATAAGATTTTATCATTGGGGGAAACTGGTACACATCTACTATTTTCACAAATTCTGTGTCTTAAGCTATTTCAAAATTAAAAGTTATTTTAAAAATACAATATTCTCTTCTTTCTGCCCCAGTCCCTCTTAAAACCCTTAAACAACTTTTGAGTGTTGTTAAATACATCTGTCATACCTACAATGACTTTCAAACCCATTCAAGATCTAGCTTACAACATGCTCCACCTCCATTTTCTTTCATGGACTTGTACTATATCTGTGCTAGCCTTTTAGTTTCTCAAAAAAGTTACTCTCTCTCTTGCCTGAAGAACTTCAAATAAGCTATTCCATCTGCCTGACACAGTCTCCCCAAATCTTTGTTTTGCTTGTCTTCTGCTTGTTTTTCAGATTGCTTCTAAATGTGCCTTCCTCAGGGAAGCTTTTCCCAACCATCCTCTACTTATTCATTCCTCTAATCTAAATGAATTAAATCCCATTGCACCCTTTGTGTCTCCTTTTATAAAATTCTTTGTACCTGATGTTTCTTCTTCACTATCTCCCTCCCTTCACACCAGCAGTCCATTCCTTGGACAGGGAATTCATGTCTGGCAAGAAAATATTTGTTGAATACATGAATGAATGATATTTAAAAATTTCTGCTTAAATCCACATTCTTCATCTCTTTCATCATTTCCCAAAGGAGCCTCCTTACTGGATATACAGTGGCACACTGAATGATATTCCACTTTTCTATAATTAGCAATGCTTTTTATAGTGGTTTATGAACCAAGATTTCAAGCTGGTTGTATACCAAATATTACAGATTCTGGGGGAAGTGGTATGTTATTCCAGATGTTAAATTTAACCAAGTGTAAGTTATGGATAAATAAATATGTGACTTAAATATCTAGTATAGGGGAGAGGATACAAATACATATTCTGTTCTAGAAATAGCATTGTAGAAAACTATAGACTCACAGTCCATGAAGTATATGACAGAAGAGAAACTACAAAAGGTGGACCTTCACTACTATTCTACTATTTTTTTCCACTATTTTCCGGTCATAGGTGCTTAACTCTTCACAGTCCTACTGCAGTTTACAGTAACACAAAGCAATCTGCATCTTTCTAAAGCATTTCTTATTCTTTTACACTGATGTCACTATGTCAGTGATTACATTATTCTAAGATTCAAAAGATATCCAAGCTACCAGAAATCATCAGTTCCTGAGATTCAATCCCTAATTTTACAACATACATATAATCAGTTGTAAACTGAGGAAACAAATCAGAGCAGAATTAGCTGATACTACAACCAGGATCAGAATACAGGTGGCCTGAGCTCTAAAGACAAAACGTCCCACAATTGCACACAGCTTTTAGTAACTTCAATAAGTATATCATATGCAAACATTTCTGTTTGGTATATCAAACCCTTGACTCCTCCTTACTGAAGTCTTCAACTTCTAAATTTGGAAGCAACAAGAATGCAATTCAGATTTCTGGTAATGGAAGATACAAGAATGAATTGGTCAACATTTTAATTCAGTTTTAGGTTTATATTGAATGCAGTTTTGAGACCCAAAGGCTCTCTAAGACTTATTTCTTAAGTTTTTGTTTTATTATGAGTTTATTTTAAATTACATTAAAAGTGAGGGAGTAAGGAGATAAAAATCATATAATACTTTCTGTCAGGATTTAAGAATAAATTCATTAAGAACAGAGGAGCTATGATGGTATCACTTTCTCTATTCTGTCCCCTGCCCCACCCTGTTCAAGTTAGTGCTTTAACAATGTACTCTTTCTCACCAGCATCTGTACCATTTATCTTTTCCATGGTAATTTTTTTTTTCACAAAAGGCCTACATCACATATCTCCCCTTTTATGCAGTAGATGTTTTTAGTCTGTGAATTAGTGTGCATCAAAATTCACTTGAGTGAGATTTAATATCCTCCCTTTGATATTAAAATCACATTTAAAAGCTTGTGGGAATAAGTAAATAAAGAACTAGGCCATTTCTTTTTCATATTAGCTGTGCTAAGGTTTAAAAATCAAAGTTCTCCACACTGTTCTCCAGGAAGCCAGGTAGCAAATATTTTATAGCATCTGCCTTGTAGAGCAACCCCAGAAAGACTAGAATTCCTCTTTTCTGCTGCTTCCTCGCTGTCTGACCATGATTCCATAACCTATCTCAGCTTCAGTTAGCTCATCTGCAAAATGATCATGAAAATAACAACTAACTCCATGGTCCTGGTGAAGAACACACAACAGAAAATGGGATAATAACTTAGGTCCCTGGAAATGATAGATACACAATCAATGGTAGTTATCATCAAAATGCAGGAGCAGAGGACAAAGGGCAGCCAGAGAAAAGATGTCCTACTCTGCAAAATGACACATTTGTGGAGTAAGCAAGAATGGGGGAGACCCAGCTGCTGCAGTTGGCATGTGTTGGGAGAGAACCTATAGAAATGGTGATAGCAGAACACAGCTTTTCCCACCTACGTACATATCACTTTTCATATAATTGATAACATTTTCACCCATCATCTGGATTTCTCTTGAGAAAGGATTACCATATAAGACAGTGACACTCAGGGACCTTCTAGCCATCCAATTTTCTAGGTCTCATATTTTATTTTGTTTTATGATAAATTCATCTGGACAGCTTAAATGCAGACACATAGGCTCCAACCCAGAGATTCGGGTTCAAGAGGTCTGGGCTAGTAGTCAGCCATCTGCATTTCTAACAAGCACTTAATATTTCATATATTTCATAATGAATATTTTATATTTTATATACATGTACCATTATATATTATAATATTAGATTACATGTAATTTATTATATTACATATAATATGTATTAATATAATATTATATATATTATAATATTGTGTGCATGCTGTATTATATATACTATACATACATTATATATATATACTATATATCTATTGTACATATATTATGTTATTGTGTATATATATATATATATATATATATATATATACATACATACATCAGACTTGGAGAAACATTGTTCTTGATCCTATAAGCTCTGTTTTTTCATTAAATTAGACCAGTAAAAAGTTCTGTATCTCATGGAATTACTCTAGCTTCCCCAGCAAAATACCATCAAAAATCTATATTTTATGAATAAACTTTGTCCTTTTATGGAGGGTTGACATAAAAAATAGTCATGCTGAATACATGCCTGTAATCTCTCAGCTACTTGAGAAGTAAAAGCAAGAGGATCACAAGATCAAGGCCAGCCTGAGCATACTAGCAAGACCTTGTCCCAAAATAAAGAGAAATGAAAAGGAATGGGGATTTGCTTACCAGAAGAACAAACCTGGGGTCAATCCCCAGTGTGATAAATAAATAAATAAATAAATAAATAAATAAATAAATAAATAAATAAATAAATGAAAAAGTTCTGTGGTGACACACTATGTAAAGTGTAAGATGTTGACAGATATGTCACTTTAACCAATATTATTAAATAAACTTCTTTATTATAAATTGTCTGAAGGCTTTACTTGAAAGTAGATGGGAAGCAGTAATAAATCATTACAAATCATTCTTCCTGTTGTCTCTGAGAACCAGGAAATTCTCCACCTCAGGACAAGTAGCCTTAGGCAGACAACAGTCAACTAGCTGTCGAGTGTAATAAAACCCAAATGCAGATGAATGAAAAGTGGAAATGAGGAGAAAGGATGGAGCTTCTGTCCTTGATTCTAGAAAGACTGATTTCTAATATCCTGTATGCAAGGGAATTTCAGCTTGATTTTCTTTCATAGAACCCACATAAACAGTTTATAGGGGATTTTTATTTTTATTTCTTGAACTAGAATGTGAGAGGAGGTAGCTTCTCTTAAGCTAAGTAAAGAAAGTCATTGATTACACTTACAATCATGCAATAATTTCTTGGGAAAACTTATAACCGACAATATTTACTTAAGTCATTATTTGGCCCTAACAATTTTCCAGACCTTTCCATTTCCCCTCCTTCAACATACTCACAAAAGAATTTCAAAGCTTACTAGAACATTTAAGAAGGCTACATAAAGTGAGTCTCTGAACACTTAGTTGACTCTTTTTAAGCAAAGTAGGTGTTCAGCGAAAGTTGAATGAAGAAGGAGTCAAAAACTGTACCATGAACTGCTACTACGAGACCAACAATTTGATATTGCAGAGCATGCTGCACAAAAAATAACCAAAATAACGAAACTACCTTATCCTTCCACATTTATCTTCCACTTTAACAGATCAAACAAACATTACATGAACCATGATTTCTATGTGGATTTGAATAAAAAGGGTTAAGTCATTTGTAGCACTGACATGTGGATTTATACATATGGTGAGATTACCAGATTTAGGAGGGAAGAAAAAGAAAAAAAAATGAAACTCTTAAGAAATAACTCTCCAAAATATCTCAGAACAAAAAATTTCATTGACCATATTTTGGCCATACCTCACCCACTCAACTTCTGGGTGAGCCTCTAAAATATAAAAGCTAACATAGTGATAAACTGGATGAACTGGCATTGTAACTGAGGAAATAAAACATACAGGGTAAAAATGAATTTCATGAAAGCCTAAATATGTGTCATATGCTTAAACAATAAGCAGTCAAAGCCTTTATTTCTTTTTAGCGATGACTAATGTTCCTGATGGAGTGTTCCGGCTTCTTAGAGCTTGTATCACGTGTTTTTGTTCAATTTCCTTCCATCATAATTTTAGCCTCCTTTGAACTTCTTGATTTTCAAGTATCAAATGATGTCTTTAGGTAAAATTAGAAGTATCCAGAGTTATTTCATTCTTCTGAATTAACCTCTCAAGCAAATAAATGAAATATTGTATTTTTATAGGGATCCTTGTTCTTTAACATTTGAAAAAGATTCAGGTTTTTCCCTAATAAATACTTTTTCACCTTTTCCAGAATAACAAAGAAAAAGGTGAAAAAGTATTTATTAGGGAAAAGAACAAAACAGCAAAACAATTCATAGAGTTTTGGAGTGAAATAACTTAAGGAGCTATCAAGGGATATGGTGGGCCATCTTAAGTATCTGATTTTCTTTGAGAGTCCTTCACAGAAGCTTAAAGAATATAATTTCTATAAGTATACAACTCTTCTCGCACACCCACAAGTATCAGTACAAATGAGAGAGGAGTGACCATGAGGTAGAGGAAAGGAACAAGAGGGAGTAAGAAAGGAAGAGAAAGGAGAAATACTGGGGAATGATATTGGCCCAGTTTTACTGTTAGATTGTGTGCAAGTACCAACATGTAACAATGAATCCCACAATTATGTATGCTCATAATGAACCAATAAAAGATACAGGGAAAAAAAGAAGAGTGATATTGAGTCATTGCACTGGAGAACTTACTGGCTAGCGGACAAAGCTCTCCTGTAAAGTTTCCAATAACTGAAAAAAACACAAGTCCATGGATCAATAGACTCACAATGAATGTTATATTGGGCCTTCAGTGCATTTTTAAATAATGAAATAAATAGAGGGTGAGCAAAGCTATAGGCAAATGTTTAAAAAATCAGGCAATTTTACATTTTCAAAAAAATCTGAATTTCCTGTTTTTCTTTAAAAAAAAAACCAGTATGTTTGGCATCATAGAACCTCCCCCCACCCCCCCCACCCCACCCAGAGTGGGCTACTTCTTTTGCTAGGTTATGTGTTTCCTAATTCATTCCAGTTCCAGCTTGGTCCACTTGATTCATTTGTGGCTCCTGCCTGATCCCCACAGGCATCTGGGTTTATTTAACCACATTTCTTGATGATATGGTGAGTGGATACTGTAAGGATGAAAGTAGTTTGGAAGAGATGATTTCATGCCTACTATCCATTATATTTAAATATAATTTAAATTAAATTTTAAAATTTAATTTAGTTTTAATTGGTAATATATTTGTACATATTTATGGAGCACAGTATAATTTGATACATATATGCAATGTGTAATGACCAAATCAGGGTAAATGCCATCTCCATCTTAAATATTTATTGTGTCCTTGTGCAGGGAAACTTCACTCTCTTCTAGTTATTTTGACATATATCATAAATTAAAATAGACTATAGTTAATTTATCTAGTTTTGAATACTAGAATTAATCCCTCCTGTATATGTTGGTACTTGTCATCCAACTGTTCTATCCCTTACCCACTATCCTTCCAGTCTCTAGTGACCACTGTTCCACTCTCTTCTTCTCTGGGATCAACATTTTTAGCTTGCTCAAATTCATGAGGGCATGCCATATTTGCCATTTGTGCCTGGTTTATTTGAGCATATTATGCTCTTGTTCTCCTCACATTGCAAATAATGGCAGGATTTCATTTTTTTATGGCTAGGTTAAAAATATATATATATATTACTGGGCCCCACCTCAGAACAACCAAAGGAAAATGTCTGGTAGTGAGACCCACATAAAAATACCTTAAGGGTTCTCTAGGGGCTTCCAGTGTGAGCCATGGCTGAAAATACCAGGTCTCCAAAAATATGTTTTAAACTCTGTGACCTCATATATAATTCAAAATTGGAATCCACAATTTCTTCATCACAAGTTTAAATAGGTAAAAAGAATTCCTGGCAAGTAGTTAATATTGACATTTTAAAATAGGAGTTCTTTTTTTTTTTTCTTTCCAGTGCTAGATCTTGAACCCAGGGCCTTGCTCATGCTAGGCAACTGGCCTACCACTGAGCTACATCCCAGCCATTTTTATTTTTATTTTGAGACAGAGTCTCACTAAGTAAGTTGCCTAGGCTGGTTTAAAGTTGGATCTTCCTGCCTCAGGCTCCCAAGTAGCTCGGATGATAGGATTGTGCCACTGCACCTGGCATATATCCCTTTATCATCCAACCGTCCATTGTCCTCCATTTCTTAAAGTGCATGAATTCTTAGACCTTAGAGATTTTCTATCATTCATTTTTTGTCTTTGATGAAACTGTATTTTATTCTGCTTCACCCACAGAAAGTAAAGTACTTTTTTTATGCTTGAAAGTCTCTTTTTGACTAATAATCCTTTCACCTACATTCTCTCAGGTCAATTTCAGGAAACAATCCATATGAAATTTGAGAATTTGAAAATTGGTTTCTTTACACACATTCATGTTCATGTGCCTTTTGTCTTAGGCTAGGATCTCCCAGAAAACAAAGCTGGAGAGAATGACTTGTATGTACCAGTTTCTTTAGGGAAGTGGCCCTCAAAAAATAGAAAAAGGGAAGAATGAGCAGGGAAGGAAAGGGGACAGTCCAAATGGTTGTTGAGTTAGTGACCGAACACTGTGAGCAAGGGCCACTGGGGACCCTGCCCAGATCCCTCTAAAATATGTTTTAGAATTGTGCATGGGAAATACAGAAGAGAAGGGCAGCCATCTCCCACTGGTCTTGGGCTCCCTGTGAGGTTATTGACGCCCATCTTCTCCAGGTTCATTCCTGTATGTGAACCTCAGCAGTGGAGTGAAGAAGGGGAAAAGAAAGATGAGATGCAGCTGCAGTGTGGTGCTATCAGGTTACACCTGTGTGATATTGGTTGCTGTGACAACAGCTGAAGTAAAAAAGGTGAACTGAGAGCATGTGCCAACTGGCACAAGAGATGGCCCATATTCTCTTAGAAAATCTTGGCATTTCCCCCACTGTGTCCCAGTTGAAGACAATCAAAATAGGAGAACCACGGAAACTTCTTCCAGGAGGGGATGCTAGATGCAAGCCTTTAATGGTAAGGAAGGAAGACGGTGCCAGCCCAGCATGGAAAGTTTGTTTCAGACAAAGGGAATAATACAATCAAAAGCACAGAACTTAAAATAGAATAAGATATTCAGAGATTCAGAGAACCATAAACACTTTGACAGTGATTGTGCACATCAAGAGGTAACAATGGAGAATGATGGAGAAGTTAAACCATACTGGACTTCTTAGGTCTTTCTAATGAACTTTCTCTTCATTAAGAAGGTTATCAAGATATCTGGGAGACTCTTAGTCAGCAGGTCACTAGCAGGACAGACAGACTCCTTGTCATGAAACGATTAAGGCCTGGATTATGGTGTAATCTGTAGGGATGGGGAATGAAGGGTACACTGGGGAAATATTTAGAAAGGGGGATGATAGGAGTCTAACTGCTGAGTAGAAAAGACACAAGAGATTAGTATGACTCACAGACTCTGACTTGGACAATTGAATTGGTGACTAAGTAGAGGCTGATTTACTCAAGTTTAAACAAACTAGGCCTCCAATTTTCCAGTTGTTTTCCTTGAGTCAGAATATCTGAGCAAAATCATCAGAATGAAGTCCATTGTTGAATGTCCATCTTAGAAGTCACCCCCTCTTCAAAGTCTTTTTTTGCTTTCACCCAATGAGAACTCCAGTGTCTACAGAAAGGCCTTTATACAGATGTTCCTGGGAGTGATTGTCACATAAAACAAGGGCCCCAGCCCCCCAGAGTTAGGAAACAAGATGGCCCTTCCCCCAGGGACAGGGAAGTCATCACCGTGAGTGAACAAAGTCCAGTGACAGAATGGAGACTGGGGCAATTTGGCTAAAAAAAAGTCATTAAATTCAAAATTTATAAAGTGCCTTGCCAATATATTAAATTATAGGTAGTGTTTAAACCTGGCTTGTAGATTTTCAGTTTGTATCATCTGCAAAGCAGAAATTCTTGGAGACTCTCTGATGCTTCCTTTTTAAGAATACACCTTTCTCACTTGACAGGTAGTTGGACATATTCCTGTTTATGTCTTCTGCTGTGCTTTCCTGCTTTATAAAATTTGGAGGGGGTGGTAAAGGTAATGATATGATGTTTATGAAAGTATGTCAAAAGCCACAGAGTGTTTATAAACCTGTTATGTCAATAGCAACAGCAGCAACAATATAAAATCACCTAAAAAATTCATTTAGACTCTGCTCCAGGTAGCCAAGAGGGAAGAGTGTCACATTAAAATTCAGAAGTCAGGATGCCTTCTCATAGGCCATCATTACCATTAACTAAAAATGACTGTCATTAAAATATATGTATTTTCATCATTTCAGTACAGGTTTTCATCGAATTAAAACCTTTAAGGCTAAATCAATGCCCATTAGCACTGAGCTTGAGACATGAATGTTGAATTTTTACTGTTTTTTTTTACATATTCTGTCTTATTCTTCCTTATTAAACAAGTAATAAAATCTAACTTCTAATTAACAACTACTTAATTTCAATTACTGAGAGTGTATAATATATTCCCATGGTAATTAAAAGTAAGATTTTACAGAATGTTGTTTATCAGACCCTGGAAAACTAGATGCACTTGATTTGCAATTCCATGTCCCCTAATATAAATGTAGAAGACACCAGGCTTGTTAGCTTGGAATTTCCTCAGAGTAGGACATTTTGCCACCATAGATTTTCCATACCATTTTTTTTAATTTTACAAATCAGAAGCTAAAAACTTACATAGCATTACAAAGCCACAAATGGAAAGTAGATGACTTATGATTAAAGAGAGTAAATGGAAATTCTGATGATTTTAATGTTCCACACAAAAACAATTTAACTATTTTTAAAATATTAGACTAGCTTGATTAGGATATTTGTCTATAAGCAAACATAGTGACTGTAGAGTTCAAATTCATGTGTGGAAATGGTTGGATATACAAGCAACTCTGTCCAAGTAAAATTAAATTAGACAGACTATTGATATTCATAGCTATACTTCTACCAGGATTTTTAAATATCATAAAAATCTTTATTTTTTAAGGCAAAGGAAAAATCTAAATGCCAGTATTTTAAAAGCTATATTAAAAATGTCTAAGTTGACTCACAGGGTTGACATGGGAATTAAATGAGTTAAAGTAAGTACTTAGAACATTGCAGCCAGTTGTAACTAAAGGAGAGAGTCTTTGCAATAGAACAAGAAGAGGTTATTTGAGAGCTGTTTTGCCCAAGAGTTCAGAGAAGGAAATGACATGCAAACTAGATTGGGTACTATACAACAACTTAACTCAATCTTTAATTGGGTCTTTTGGAGTTTCCACTATTTCTTTCTAAAATCAAAAAGATTATAGGACAGTCAGGGTTAAATGCATACTGCCTTTACAAGTTGAGGCTGCACTGTCATTAATCTAAAAACAAATTTCATACATAAAATCATTCATATATAAATCGTCATATATTACTATCATCACACATAAAATCTTCACCCATAAAGTCATCATATATGACTGTTTTCAATTAGTACAGATTACAAATTGGTAGTAAGAAAACTTTTAGTGTTCTGGCATTTGGAGAATAAAAACATGTGGACTGTCTCCTCATGTTATCAGGCTTTGTCCCCACAAACTTATTTAGATCCTTATTCTCTTTTATATGAATAGCAATAAAGGGTTGCTTCTATAAAATGAAGTAGAAGAGTAAGATACACATGTGCAGTACTTCAAGGACAAGAAAGTTACTTGATACTAGTAAAAATCATAATGACATAAAATTTGTGTCCATGGAAAAGAAAGTCAAGAGGCAATTAAAATAACAGAAGTCTACAATGATGTGAGAACAATCAGAACAAGAAGATTTTCTTGGAAGTTAATTACAGTAGACAAACTTTTGGTTAAAATGGTCCACACCATCTTTCCTCTTGGGATTGGGGAAGAAAGAGTGTGCAATGAAACATTGTTCTCAAATCCTTCTCTTCTTGCTGTTTTAAAAATTCTATATCTGGATTAAAGGTATACAAATTTTTTTCTTCAAAAAAAGGCTAATTAAGACTACTGTAGAATCTTATGATTTTACACAATTATTGGAATGGCCAATGCCCATCAGTAAAGAGCAGTATCTCTGGATCAACAAAGTTTCCTGTTCTTTGCAGGGAACAAATTGTAAGATAGTTCAGAAAAGGGGTATTAATGATAGCAAACTATGTAACCAGTCTTGATATCCATCAACAGATGAATGGATAATGTGACATATAGACACAATGGAGTTTTATTCAGCCATAAAGAAAAATGAAATTACTTCATTTGCAGGAAAATGAATGGAACTTTAGAACATTATGTGAAGCCAAATAAGTCAAACTCAGAAGGTCATGGATCATATGTTTTCTCTCATATGTGGAAGCTAGAGAGGAAAAAGGAAAAGAAAGCTACAGGGGGATCTCCTGAACATCAAAGTGGTATCAACAGAGTAGAGGAAAGAGACCAGGGAGAGGGAGGAAGGGAAGGAAAGGGGGGAACACTGGAGAATGATATTGGCCAAACTGTACTGCTACATTGGGTACATTCACAAATATGTAAGAACAAAGCCCACCATTATGCAACTGTAATACACCAATATAAAAAAAATGGAAAAAAGGGAAAGGGATGCTATCAAAAAATGAAACAAAGACAACAACAAAAAATGTGTTATAGAATGTGGGGTGTTACTGGATAATTCTGGGGAAGTTCAGGCAATGCAGGTACATTCTTGATTGGGTGTCAGAAAGCAGGGCAATGCTACTATTCAATATCCCATGAGATCTTACCTATAGAGAGGGCAAGCAGAACAGACCTGAAGTCATAATTGGTAAGGAAGTAGATGTCGCGTGTTTCGTAAGAGTAGGAGAGCTCCAGTGCTTTGTGGTTCGTGCTGAGACTCTGAAGTGGACAGTGAGATTGTCCCTGCACCACAGAACAGAATAGCTTAGTTGAAGGTGCCCAGTCTATAATATCCCTGAGGTATAACTATGAGCAATAGTTACCAGCTGTCAGCAGCTGCTTTTTTTTTCCCTCCTCAGAAAAAAAAGATGGATTTGTCTAGTGAGTATTCATAATTTGCAATTTTGATTTATGTGAATTAGGTTTTGATATGAATGTGAGATTTTCCCTCAGGAAACTATGATGTCCTTAGATATTAGAGACCACGATTAAACAACCAGACAGGTTAGTTTTTACTCTTCCCAAAGGGATTAAGGGATTTACACAGCCGCTGTCTGACAGAGTTGGGGTTGGAGATGGTGTTTTAACAAAAGCCTACTGGTACTATGCTGAAATTGCCCACATGTAGCACATCCCAGTAAGATGAAGGCCTTGCTAGTGTTTGGGAGAAGGTGAAATTGGAGTTTGTCCTACGATATGCTTTTTACATGGGTTTTGCCCTTTCTTACATACATGGGAGGGAAAGGCTCTCAGGACTGAGTCCCATGGCTTGAGATCAGATGGACTCCTGAGGAAGATTAAAACATGAACTGCCAAGTGCCATCCCCATTTGACAGGGAGCAGCTAGTTTGTTCTTGGGCTAGGGCAACAGATGTTTCTAAGGTTTCTGCCAAAATGTTTAGTGGGGAGATGACGCGAGAGGTGCGGCAGAAGGTACGACAGATGCATGTACAATATGAGAAGCAGAGCACTGGCAACGATGAGGGCCTGCTCTTGAGGCTGCTGCCAACAGTCACCAACATGGAGAACACTGAGTACAATAAGTGTAGCAGCATTCCTTAATATTGTGCCATTAACACCATATTTATCCTGCCCATTAAACACACAAGTCAGAAAATTAATGGAGTAAATCATTGTGGGAGACCACTCATGAGTCCAAAAAAACACGTTTGGGTGCCTATTGTGGATGATAGGCTAGTGGCTGAGATGACATTTGCAAATAAATATCCCTATCCTCAAAAAGTTTTGACACCAGACTTGGTGTCCCATTACCAGAGTTCTTACTGATGGTTGTCACTTTCTCTCTGGGTGCTTTAGGAAACCCTATTAAAATTTCAGACCCTCAATTTGTCCTTTATAAAATGGGGGGAAAATAATATTCTATTGCAGAGGGTTGTTATGAAGATTAAAGCATAAAAAGTTCTCACATCCGAGTGTAGTACTCAATAAATGTCATCTACTATTTATAATAGAACGTCTTCATGACTGTAGTTATTTAAATAGCTTGAATATGCCCCAAACTTTGTAGAATGTGGAGAAAAAAATCATGAGCCCAAAGTTATAAGTAAATGTTAACATCAAAATGTATAAAATAATTTCCTCCATCAAAAGTTTTTGGAGGCTGGTGTGTCGCTCAGTGGAAAAGTGTGCACCTGGTATGCACCAGGCCCTGGGCCCAGTCCCCAGTACCACGGAAGGAAGGAAGGAAGGAAGGGAGGGAGGGAGGGAGGGAAAGGAAGGGAGACTTTTGGACCATTAAACAAAAATTCTCCATACCTAGGAAAGTCAGAATAAAGGTTTCCCAAAGATGACCACTCCCCAGAAGTCCCTGGAGTTTGGGAATATATTACCTTATATGGCAAAAGAGACTTAGAGATGTAATTAAGGATATGGATCTTGATTTGAAAAAAACTTCCTTGCATTATTCACTTGGGGTGCAATGTAATGGCAAAGGTCCTTGTCATTGAGGGAGGCCAGAGAACAAGAATCAGAGTGATGCAGCACAAAAAAAACTGGATCAATCCAGGCATGGTAGCACCTGTCTGTAATACAAGCAACTGAGGAGGCTGAGGCAGGAGGACTGAAAGTTCAAGGCCAGCCTCAGCAACTAAGACCCTAAACAATTGAGCAAAACCTTGTCTCAAAATAAAAATTAAAAAGGGCTGAGAATGTAGCTCAATGATAAAGTTCCTGATACTAAGAAAGGAAGAAAGGAAGGAAGGAAGGAAGGAAGGAAGAAAAACAGGAAAACTGGATCAGCACAGTTGGCTTTGAAGATGGAATGGGAAGAACTGAGAAGCTGGAAAAGACAAGGAACCAGATTCTCCCCCTAGGACTTCCAGAAAAGAAGGCAGCCCTGCTGACTTCTTGATTTTAACCCAGAAAGACCCTCATCAGACTTCTGACCTACAAAACTCTAAAAAATATGTTGCTTGAAGCCACTGAGCTGATAGTAATTTGTTACAGAAGCAACAGGAAATTAATACAATGCCTCGTGGCTTTATTAAATCATGTTTGCAAGACAACTAAGGGACATTTAGTGCATATGTAGCGTATGGTGCTAACAGCAAAGAACAAGAGCAGTTTATTCAAGATTCTCCTGGCCTGTTACACATTCATGTCAAATGTACAGAAACTCATATCATGAAGGTCATACCTGGATGGGCATTGCAAACCATCTAATACAAACACCTCTGTGTGTGCTCAAGAAATCCCTTGAATTTGACAAAGCTGGCAAGCTGCTCACAAACAAAGGCCAGAAAATGCTGTGGAAAAGTAACTCGAATATGTTCCAAACAAGAACCAAGAGAAAAAAATGTATTCTTGGCCTACAGAAAATAATGACCTATGTAAAGATTGACTGCAGAACCTTAAACATCCCTTTGGAATCCATTCCCCTCTTCATGGTAGGCCTCCTATTTGATGTGATTTCAGCAATCTGAAAAATTTAGCAACCAGAAAATTCTGAGCACCCCCCTCCCCAAAAACTTCACACTTCTTAATACTCACATGGTTCATCATTATTACTTAGGGTAATTTTCTCTGTTAAAGTGGAAGTAATCTCAGAAGTAACCATACTGACTCCATTATTATTCAATTCTAGAGAGCAAGTTATACCACTATTGTCCATAAACAACTTCCATAAAATAATGTAAATTCATACAACTTTTTCTGAATAAGATTAAAAAATCTTTCAATAAACTTTCCAAAAATTATAAATGTGAAAGGACAATTTTTAAAGGTCTTGTCTTTCCTGAGAACCTGCTGACACTTGTTCATCTGTAAACTCTCTTGTCCAAGTTCATGATGACTATTTCTTTCCATTAAAGGAAATTAAGTTTCCTGTTTGCAAATGGATACTGATTTCTCTATCAATGAGCATAACTTATAGTTTACCCAGATTATTTTTAAAATCTAAAAATCTTAGGAAGAGAATTGAAAAACCTCTAAACTTAGTTCTAACTGCCATTTTATTGAAAAATATAGCAACATGATCTTGCTATAAAATGGAAAGATTTGCCTGGTGGCAAGGTTAAAATTGTCATATTTTTAGGCCATGAATTTTAACATTCTCTGGAGAGACAGTCTTGGAATGATGTCCAAAATCAAAACAGGAAATAAACAGGGTCATTGAATTAGAGTATAAAGTGGTTTTATGTATTTTTTTGTTCTGCCAAAATGTCTCTATCAAAAAAATTATCTTTCTGAGGCTGAGGCATGATTCACCAACCTTAATAAGCACATGTAATTGTACATGTCTGTACCATGGGTCTAAAATTTATATTTTTGATACTCCAGATTTTTCTACAAAATTTTATCGGTGATTTTAGATAATCAGAAAGATGTTTCTATTGAGAAAATTAAGATTTATGAAATGCATTAATATTTCCAGGCAAAAGTAAAATGGAGTAAAAATTGCAAAGATAAATAAAGACTGTGAATATTTCCTTTCATTTGCCATCACTCACTGAAAATTTAATTTAACTTTACTAAAGAGTAAATCTAAACCATGCTAATAAATAGGGACAGCATAGCCCATATGTTAAAAATAGCACAGATTTTTTAAATGAACCTCAGGAAGGCTACATTTTCAAACTAAGTATGTTTTGGAACACAGTAAGAAATGAAGAATTCTTCTAAAGGCAACTAGTCATTGACCAAAGCAACCTATGACATAGGATTTCACATGATTTCCTTTGTCTTATCTAGAAAGTAACAATCACATATCAGTAACTAAGAGATCAGGTTCAAAGATAATATGAAGCTTAACATTCAGAACTCATAGGCTGCTGCTTCTCATTTCAATTAACCTAGCTTATCCAAGCAAGGGTTCTTTAAGGTTATGGCGAGCTAACTCATAAATAAGCATAACAGATACAATCATCTACCATAGATGAAATGGAATGTTCTGTAGAGACAATAAGAACAGCAGGTTGCAGCTGGCAGATACAGGAATCAAATCTGTTTTCGATACTGCTTTAGGCAAAGTTTCTTTACTTTCCTGAGTTTTCAAGTACTCATTTGAAAACTGATGCCAATAATCCTACTTACCTCATGGGTTAGGGTAAAAATTACAGAGAAAATCTCACGTAAAACATTTAGGGCAGTGTTGAGCACAAATTAAAGTGCTCAACAAAAGCTTTCTGCAATGACAATAAAGAGAGTTATTATTATCAATTTAATGCTCCCTTGAAAACAGAAGGTACTTAGAAACCTTGTGTTTTCAAACATCACTGTTTGAAGCCATTTTACCATCTTTTTAAAAAACAGAGATTAAATTATTTTAAACTCTATCATTAAAATGACATGATCTGAGGATTTATCACATAATTTCACACAGAATATCTGATCAATTTTAATGGTTTTAAAAATGCATTTTTATTTACTTCTCTTTTCTCTGTTAATCTCTGAGTGGCCTTTGGCCAAAAGCTATAAAAGTCTGACCTAAAAATTGCTGCTCTAATCTTAACTGCATCCTAAAATAGTTTTAATGGAACTTGGAATCTCAAAGAATCTCAGGGTTGGGAAGGATCTAAAGTGCCTCAATTTAGTATGGCTTCCCTTCCCCCTCATTCAACATCTACAACATCTGCAACAAGTCATCATTGAGCCTTTAGCAAAAACATCCCTAGTGATAAAGACTACCTCAAGGGGCAACTTACTTTTGAGCAGTCACAAAAGTTAGAGCAGTTGTGAAGAAACCACCAAGTATCTCCATAGAAGGAAACAGATGTTTTCCACTCATTTTTAAATGTAGAAATGCAGTTATGTCTCAGGAAGTAACTTAAACGCTCAGCCACATCTCATCGTGACTCCATAGGGAGAAGTTACATAAAGCATTTCATTTAAAGAAATCAATAAGGTGTGATAAATGAGTGTGGTCTTTACAAAAATATCAAGGATGGGTTTTGCTGTAGTAAAGCAATGCTCCTGTTAGCACTCTGTCTTGTCTCTTTTATCCACAAAAAGCAAGGATTAATGCTAGCTACTTGGAGAGATTACATGAGATGACCCACACAGAGTCCTTAACAAGCAACACATTCTAATGTGTTCACAAATGGTAGTAAACACTAAAAATAATGCCCAGGAAGCACCTACATGACTAGTTCTTAGTGCATGTTCCAAAAATGTAAGACTTCAATTATTGCCTGCCAAAAAAAAATAAAACTCCATAAGCATAAAGACAGGAAGAGCAAATGAATGGTTAAAATGCTGATATAATGGTAGGGAATGTGGGGGGATGTGGGGATAGGAAAGATAGTAGAATGAAACAGACATTATTACTGTATGAATATATGTGACTCTATGGCCAATATGATTCTGCAACATGTACACTCAGAAAAATGAGAAATTATATCCCATCTATGTATGATATATCAACGTATATAAATAAATGGATTCTATTGTCATGTATAACTAAAACAAAAAAATTAAAATGCTGATATAGCAGGATAAGAATATAACATTGTTATAGACTTTCCTGATAAGAGGCCAAATTTCACTATATCATGAAACCAGAAGCACAGCGAGACCCGATTGGTTTACCACAGAGTTAAAGACCACACTGTGTGCAGGTTATCTATAATTAGGATGTAGAGTTACTGAATTGGGGAAATTTCCAGAAGTATTTCTTTGTCTAACACAATACAGAAATATTAATTCTCCAAAATTGGATACATAATAATAGAACAAATTATCACAAATAGCTTAACTAAAAATAGCTGTAACAGGTTAAATATGCTTCACTACCTCTCCAGTCTACCCACTGCCCCTTCTACAATGCCACGGCCTTCAGCAGCCTGTGAGCTCATGCCTGCAGTGCCCCCATGATTCTCCAGCCTCTCATTTCTACTCAGCCTGCACATAGATGCTGGATGATAGAAACCATCTTTCTCAGATATCAATGCCATTTTCCTTGCTCAGAAGTTCCCCCAGGAATCCCTATTACTCTCTCATCAGGTCTCACCTCCTTGGTCTGGGCCTCCCAGCTTAGCTTTTCTTCCATCATCTCTTCTAGTCTCCTAACTACCTCTTGAACTCACCTTCAAGGATTGCTTCTAATCATCAGCTCAACAGTTCCTGCTTTTTCTCTTACAAGTCATGGAATTCAATTCCTCTAAGAATTCCTGCACACAAACCTTTTCTGTTCACTCTCGCCTTCAGCTTTTCTGTATTCTATTTGTATCACATTAATGTTCAACCTTTTATGTTGCTGTCAAAGAGCTTTGATCTTCATGGATGCATGTATGTTGTTTATTCCAAAGCTATTGGATCCTCCTTTTAGGACTAGCCTTGCCCTTCCTTTCGTACACAAGCCTAACAGCCATGGCTTGCAGACCAAAGAGCTCCAGTTCTTTGGAGGGTTTATAATTACTCTTCCCAAGTGAGGAAGCATCATTCCAGTGTCTTCTGTTGTGTCTCTCTACTGCAAAAGGCAGGGAATTCATGGTTGAAATAACTAAGAGGGGCAAAGTGCCTACATGTCCTGCCAATCTTCTACAAATAATACTATACATTTATACAGTTAACTATTCACAAATTTCATTTACATTTGTTATTTAATTTGTCTTCAAATAAATTTAAAAAATAGCTCACCCCTCCAAATTAGGTTCCACTGGCAAGAAGAAGAAAGAATTCCAGCTCCATTGAGTATAAACCCAATACTTTCCCACCACCACACCATACCTGTCTCTCTACAGGGAAGCTCTCTCCTTCCTCCTAACCTGCAAGGGGACCCGGTTTCGTCCCCACAACAATCTTGCCTTGGTTTTCTTTGCTACTTTTTTCCCCCCAGTGTTCTTCTTTGTATGTGCCTTCACACAATTCTTAAAGGAATTGGGTAGCTCCTCATTAATATTATAAGCTGGGGTATATCTTGCACATGTACCCTCACTCCACCCAAATTTGTCTAGAAAGAGAAATATCATCAATAAGTTCTATGACCTTCTTCCATTTTTAGTGAATTTTTAAATGAATGAATATTCAATTTTTAAATGAATATTATCATTTATTATGACATTTCTCATTCTTTAAGTGTATGCTTCTATGCACTTTGCACATAGTATATCAGTAAATACTCACTGACTGAGTCAAATGAAAGATTCAAGTAAGTTTTAGTTTTCACTAACTCATTAGGAGAAAACACATTTTCAGAACCAAATATTATTTTGTTGATAAATCCTTAAAAAGCTAAATTTGATTATCTACTCATCAGGACTCTAAGTTATTTGTGGGAAAGAAAAAAGGTTTTGGTATGCATTTTATCTAACTTCCAATTCAGTTACTAGCAATGGGAAAGAGTAAGACCATTTAAGGGAAAATTTTAGTTATCTCTTCCTTCATAATCAGGAAATATATATATATATATATATATATATATATATATATATATATATATAATATTGTATAATTTAAGGAACACCAGTTCCACCCTTCTTATCTGATGTTATTGTTTGACTGCTTCTATCACCTTATCAAACAGACAGTGGACCCTTTATAGGCCAGTAAGGAATCACTAAAAAGGGAAGAAGGTCACTTATATTCCTTATCTCTCCTCCCTCCATCTCTCTCTGCCCCTTCCACCCCCAGCACAAATATATATGCTCACTTGTACACGCATATACACACTCATGGGCAGCAGCTAGTTAATTAATATAGCTGAAAATGCTAATTGCTTCTCTTTAGGAAACCATAGAGTTGGAAGACATCATCAAGGGGGTGGTGTGGAATGAGTATATTTCTAGTCCTTATTGCAGGGGGGGGAAATGTCATCATCCTGTATCCTAAAATCTGAAGAAAGAGCTTCTGCGACCTTTCAAGCTTTCATATCAGCATTTTATTTTGCATACCTGGCCTAATTCACGCTGTACAGGAGTGAAGCAGTATTGAGAACAGTTGGACTCTAATACACACACCCTTCATGTTGAGAGCAAGGAGCAGAGTTGAACAAGCAGAAGCTTCATACTGGAGGATGTTAACTTCTAGACTATTCTGGGCTAAGAAAAGCAATTAATTAAACTGCAAGTATAAGGATAGGAGGAGATACAGTTTTAGTTAAAATGATCAAAGGATTATATATACATCTATAATAAATATAATATATATAAACACACATATGCATATACATACAGGCTAACTGTTTCTGAAGTGCTCCACTGGAAATCCCCCTTCCCAAAATGTATCTTGTGTTCTGAATGTGAAGCTCATAGGTGCAAAGCCAACTGCTACTACAGAAATAGCTACTTTCAATGGAATCGAGTTATGTTTGGCAAAAATGACACTTTTTTATTGAGGCTTTCAGTTTTTTTCTTCTTTTTTGAGCTTTTTTTGAAATAGAATGTTCAAAATATTCCTACTGCTATGGCTGGTTTATGCTTAAAACAGTTTCTTTCTACTTATAACATGCTAATGTAATTTGACTATGCAAACTGCAAATTTTAATTGTTTTGTATTTTAAATAGTATCTTCCTTATAAAAACCCCTTGCTCTCTATCTATGTATGAATATGGATTTTTAAAAAATTAACTAAGTTTTTACTTGGCATTTTTTTTCTTTTGGGGGGCCAAACATGTTGAGAAATTAGGGAGAAAGTGGAAAGAGAAGAAAAAGAAGACAGCTTTGGTTGGTTTCATGGTTGGGATAATAGCACAGCTAACACCCTGCATAACACACTGCCACCCTTATGCTCAATTGAAAAGCTGTGAAAGAATAGAAAGGCATAAAAATATACTGGAAATTGCAATAGCCTGAAAAGTCATGACAACTAGCTCCTTTCATTAGCTCAACCACTGACAAACTATTCACCTTTGAGTTAGTCACTTAACCTCCCTGGACCACACTCACAAATGACTGAAATTAGTCTTCACATCTATTTTACTCCAAAGCCAAATGGTCTTCCCATCACACTGGCTTGCATATCATGGTGTAAGTTATGAAAAGCAAAACCTACGGGTATCTGGTAGTTTATGAGAAAAATAGGAAGTTGGCACAAAGGTCTAAAATCATTGTTCCATGTCGTCAGTTAATGAGAGATTTGGATAACTGTTGAATCAAAATTAAGCTCTCCTGCTGCCAAGTTGAAGCTCATAGAGCTGCTGGAATTTTTCATTCCAATTTCTGCTAAATACAATCCGGTACATATATTGAATGATAGTATCTGTGCTGACAGTGTTTTTAAGAATCCACCCCTATGCCATGTTAAACCAATATAGCATTCCAAGGAATTTCAGAAAGTGGAAATTACTTCACCAGATTGACACTAAAGTCATATTATTATGGACACAAATATGTTTAAGAACAACCTAAAGAAGATATTAAATCTGAAAAACTACATTTATTTCTCTAATTCTGCTTCACACTAATTTTCCTAATATGCAATCAAAAATAAATATCTGAAAAAAACTAACATGTCTAGCACTTTATTCAACAAACACACCCAGATCTGGTTCAAGCCTCATAGGTCACAACAATTTTGTAAATTTTAATGAGTAACATCTCTGGCAAATGTGCTTAGGAATCCAATGAAAGGCAAAAACGGGAGCCCAAATTCAGAAATTCATGAGGATGATAAAATCTGGCAAGATCTTTAATACATATAATATTATTTTTAGTGAAAGAATCTATTTTGAGGATGTGTGTTTTTTCCTTCTCCTTTGTTGACTGGAAAAAAGTGGTATATACTATTCCCAGAACATCCTTTATATATATATATATATATATATATATATATATATATATATATCTGTTTTAAAACCCAAATCCTTTTTTCTGCAGAGAAATTGTCTTATATCTGTGACAAAGTTTGGTTAGACTGGACTCAAGGCGCTGTTTCCTAGGAAACCAAGGGAGGTTTTAAAAGTATCAAATATAAGAAGCCTGATGCTTACCCCTATGATAGAATGATGACTGGGGACATTGATGCCAGAGCCCTTGCACCCAGGGAAGGCATATAAGACTTGATCAATTACTGCCAGGGAAAGACCATCAGCAGCCAAACATACAACACACACACTACTGTGCTTAAGCTATTTCCTGACTCAACCTGCATCTGCAAAACAATTTCAGCACAAAGTAAAGAAAACTACAGTTCAGTTTGACTCTGTAGGTAGCACGGTGCAGCAGGGCAAAAGAAAATATCCCTCAGCACTGGTTCTTGACAGGGAATCTGGCTTTACCAGAAAGAGCAAGTCCTTTAAAGTTATATTATTTGCAAATATATTTTCCCAGTCTATGGCTTCCCTTTTAATTCTTATTTAAACACAAAGATATTTTAAATAAAGTCCAACTTAGTAATTTGCTCTTTTATCAATTATATTTTCAATTATCCTATCTAGAAAATCTTTGCTCTATCCCAAGAGCACCAAATTTGTATCTTATATATTTTTCTAAGAGTTTTAAAGTTTTGAGTTTTTAACATATAAATCTATGGTCCGTTTTGAGCTTTTGTTTCAATTTCCAGACTATATGAGCAATGGGTAAGGTTTTCCAGATGAGTATCCAATTGTTCCAACACAATTTGTTGAAAAGAGTACCTGCTTCCACTGAATTGCCATTTCACGTTTGTCAAAAATATTTTCTGTGTGTGTGTGTGTATTCCTGGCCTTTAATTTTGCTCCATTATTCTAGATTTATGCAACACCCCACTGCTTTGCTTTCATAGTTTTACAATAAATTTTAAGTAGGGTTAACCTTCCACTTCATTTTTCCTTTGAACATTTTTGGGAGCTAAATTAAACATGTGTTTAGTATAAAATATTAAACATATTTTGAGGTCTTTGCATTTCCATATATATTTTAGAATCAGTTTGTCAATTTCCACAAATATGCCCACTGGGACTTTGATTGGTACTACCTTGAAACTGTGGATTAATCTGTAGAGAACTGATAATCGTAATTGTGAATGACATCTGAAAACATTACACTTCTCCGTTTATTTTTCTTTCATTTATCCCAGTAGTGATTTTTAGTTTACATGTTTTTCACATCTTTGGTCTGATTTATTCCCTAAGTATTTCATATTTTTATAGCAGCATAAAAGACATTTTTGTTTCAATTTCCAATAATACAAATAGAAGTGAAAATCTACTTTGCCTATTGACAATGTACCCTCCATCTTAGATAAGTCATTTCTTAATTCTAGTAGCTATTTTGTAGATTCCATCAGATTTTTTTTACATATATGCTGTTTGCAAATGAAGCTATTACACTTCTTCATTTCTAATCAGGCTACTTTTTTCCTTGTATATTGCACTGGCTAGGACCCACAGTTGAATAGAATTGGATCCTTATCCTACTCCGGATCTTATAAGGAAAATATTTAAGTCTTTTTACTGTGAGCTGTGGGAATTTTGTAACTGCCCTTCCTCAGGTTAACTAGGCTTCCTTTTAAAATTTTTGTTTGTTAATTTGGAGAATTATAACAATTACTTTCAGACTATAAACCAATCTTACATTCATGGGATAAAACCCAGTCAACCATGATGAATTATCCTTTTTGTATTTTTTTATATTCAATTAGCTGAAAACTTTTGCATTTATGTTCCTGAAGTTATTGGTCTGCAGTTCCTTTCCTTCTAATGTCTCCTCATTTCATATCAGGCAATGCAGACCTGATACATTGAACTGAAAGATATGCCCTTCTCTTTGGCATTCTGAAACAGGTTGTTGAGTATGGGATCATTTCTTCAATGAATGTTTGGTACAGTTTACCAGTGAAGCCCTCTGAGACCACAGGTTTCCCTTTTAGGAGATTTTTCTCCACAAACTGAATTTTTTCAACAGACATGCTGCTGTTCAGATCACCATTTCATCTTGATTAACCTTCAGGAGATATGCCTTTTAAGTACTCTGTCCATTTGACATAAGTTGTAATATTTATCTGCATAAAGATGTTAAAAATTCCTTTTTATTATTCTTTTAATATCTATAGACTCTATAAAATAACTCTCATTCCTGATGCTGATCATTTGTGTCTTCTCCCTCTTTATTATCTTAAGTCTGGCAGTTTCATCAATTTTATTGATCCAATCAGTTAACTTTTGGCTTCATGGATATTTTTCTGTTGTTTTCACTATTCTGTTTCATTCATTTCTAATCTGATTTTAATTATTTCCTTTCTTCTACTTACTTTGGTTCTAATTTGCTCTTATTTTTCTACTTTCTTGGGATGGAAAAACTATTCTTCTAAACTTCAAAATCAGATAATGTCATGCCCCACTATAAAATCCTCCTACTGAATATCCTAGCTCCTGGCTGAGCTTCACAGGAGCCCGTTCCCTTTCTCCTCTGATCATCTCCCACTGCCTTCCCCTTTGCCCACTGTACTCCAGCCCTACAGTCCCTCAAACACAACAAACTTGTCCCTGCCCCTGGGCCGAGGGCTTTCCGACTTGCTTTTTTTTCTCCCAGGAACTCCTCTCAGATCTTTTCATGGCTGCCTCCCTTTCATCAGCACAATCTCAGATCCAACAAAAGCCCCTTCCAGACTTTGAACACATGAATGTAGCCCACCACCCACCATGCTCAGTCACCAAGGCAGCACTCTTTGAAACAGTTGTTACTATCTGTGTTTGTTTACTTATGGTTTATTTTTGGTTTGGGGCTAATTCCTTGGCTTCTGTCAGCTTTTTGAAAAATAAGACTCTTCCACCTTCTGGCTACCGTGTCTCCAATACTGGGCCTATTGTGCAGTATTAGTAGGTGTCCCAGAAATACTTAAAGACTTCATGAACATCCAGACACTGTGAAATTGATTTCTCTGATGTCTCCACCATCAGTTTGTTATCTCAGTAACATTTCAATGACATTCAAACTACAACTTAAATCCTTTTTTTTTTCTCTTTCCCAACTTCACTCTGGAGTTCCTCCAAAGGTAGCAGGGTCTTTATCTGTAGAGTTGAGCTCACTTTATGGTTGGCCCCACAGTGGGTTTTATCTCTGCTGGGGAAGAAGGGCAGAGAATGGAGTAAACCTAAGCATGGTGGACACAGATTCCTTCCCTTTTAGGAAAGGAGCTATTTAAGAATCTGTCCATTAAGCTGGGGAAGTTGGGATTGTTAGCTGAAATTTCACGAGGGAGTTTTTTTAGAACTACTCAGTCCAGCAAAAAAATGTTCAGTCTTGTAAAACTGTGGACATCTGTTCCTCTGCTGAACCATTCCTCTTTTGAGTGACGTGTTCTCCTGAGTTGTAATTTAATCTCTTCACAATTTTTAATCACACTACCTAAAATTACTTTCAGTTAGTGCGATTTGCTTTTAGTGTGATTTAAAATTATTGGGAGTTTACTATAAGTGCCAAGCACACCATCACATGCATGTTTTAACCTGGTAACTAATAGAATTTCAACAATCCTGTGAGGTATGTAGCAATCCAAGGACACTGAGGCTCAGAGACAAGTTCAATAACTTGTTCAAAATTCATTAATTATTTAAACTTGAGAAGCTAGGGCTCAACAGTTACCTAATTCCACTGCCCTCACCTAAACATTACTTTCAATTACCCTTCCCAGAGTGGAAATCATTTGGGGAGACAAAACCCTGACATTTTCATTGCTATTCTTCAGTTATCTTCTATGAAGTCAAAATTCAGTAAGTATTTATTGAATTGGCTCTTACACCAAATCACATACATATTCATTAGTTTTGCTTTAATATGTCTTTCAGGTAAATGTCACACAGCACTACATCTTACATAAGCCTATCCATAGTTTACTTAATGTTTTAGATTGTGTCTTCACAGAAACAATAAGAAGACACAATTGAATAACATCTTCAATAAAATTGACTGACTTAATAATTACATGTTGTCAGATCCAGCACAATTTTTAATTTTTCTATATAAAAGGATAATAAATTTAAAATGTCTGTTTGTTCTTAATCACCAGATTTAGGGTGACAGTTTATTGAGCACCAGTGCTCATTTTTAAAAATGAGAAATATTTCAAAATGCATGAAATTACATAGAATGTTATAACAGACACCCACATAGCTACTACTCAATTTTGGCAGATTCTAACATTCTGCATATTTGATTCAACTCTCTTTCGTCTCCTTTCTCTCTCTCTCTCTCTCTCTCTCTCTCTCTCTCTCTCTCTCTCTCTCTCTCTCTTTCACAAGGAATTTGCAAGCTAACATCTTGCTACCCCAATCTCTCTTCACATAATATCATATATCTGGGTAGAAGGTCATTCTGAAGGTGGTTTGTATAATTGCACTGCATTTATCCATAACCAGTAAGTAGTAATTTCTAACTGGCTGTTTTACATAAGAGGCATCACATTGGCATTTCCTTTTGCAACACTCCAAAATCTTTTTCAAATTTACCCATAAAGTACCATTGAATAAATTTTAATTAAATAAAACAAACTTTTTTTTTCAAAAAGAATGCAGGTTTATATAAAAACATCAAAGATGTATTTCAAAGGCTTCTACTTCTTTTGTTTTATTTTACTTATTCAGCTATCTCTTGTCACTCATTATTTTGCCAGTAATGCCTTTCCAAGTCATAACACATTTTGTTTTTATTTTTATCTAAGTTATACACAAAGATGATTTAAAGAGTCAAATCATTCCAGAAGGTTTGTTAACCACAGTTTCCCGATACGCCCTGATTCTATGCCCCTAGAACAACCACTTTCCAGGTTTTTTTAAGATAATTTTGTTTTATTCCATTGACCTAACAGGTTTATATTTCTGCTTCTTGTCTTCAATTTAGCAATTACGTATCCACTTCCTACTATGAAATAGTTCAGCTTCTTTCTCCTTCCTGTCATCCTGCCACACATACTCTTTCTTCTTTTTCTCTCTTTCTTTGTCACCCCATATCTGTGTAATTCTTCCTTCCAATATTATAAGACATCAAGTTGGACAGAAAGTATTACTATGACCATATTACTGCTCTTTATCACCAGTATATCATGAATAATTATCCTTTTTATGGCATGCCACAAGATTTTTTCATCCTTGACTATATTTTCTGATTCTTATAATCAGAATTCATTATTTTCATTATTTTGATCTTTTTAACTTTTCATAATGACATAAAATTATAAATATTTACTGTGAGGTGAGGAAATGTTGAGTAAGGGACACAAAATTGCTGTTAGAAGAAATAAGTTTGAGAAATCTTTTGTTGAAATTGGAGAACTATAGTTAATGATGTATCGTGTTCTTTAAAGCTAATGGTTGTCACCACAATGATAACTTTGTGAAGTCATACATATTCATTAGCCAGATTTAGTCATTCTACAATGTGTAGAATTGCGTATGTATAAATAAATATATAAAATAAACATATATATATATTTATATATATGTGTGTATATGTATATAATATATATATATATATATATATATATATATATATATATATATTGTCCTTGTTGAAGAGCACTTTTCCTGATTGTTAGCAGCTTGTGTGTGTGTGTGTGTGTGTGTGTCCAATTCCTCATAAGTAATTAGTTTTTAATGTACTTACTCCAAACTCTCCCTCTCCCCTAAGTATGTCAATCTCCTCTCAATGCAGGCATTCATACTAGGTATGTTATCAAATTCACCCACATGAAATCATTCCTAAAGACACTGGCCTACTTCAGCAGGATCCGGAGCTCTGGAAATTTGATCCTCAGCTTTAGTCATGAACTCTCCCTGCCCATCCACCTGGGAACTCCCTCACTCTGGTGTTGGTTCTCCTGGATCCCACTTTCTTGATATCCCCCCTCTTTGGGGATCAAGGATCTCCATTACCTTCCAGAGAAAGGGGACACAGGAAGTAAAAGCTTGAGACCTTGACCTTCTAACATATCTTTGTGGTAACATCACAATTACTGTTGATTTTACTGTGTGCAGAATTACATGTCGGAGAATGAGTTTTCTTTAGAATTTTGAAGGTGTTACTCAACTTTTTTAGCTCATAGAAATATAAAACCATTCTGCTTCTTAAATCTTCGAATAGAAATCAATTTCCTAAGAATTATGCACAGTATCCTAAATTTCATGATCAAATGCCTTCATTAGTGAAATGAATTCCTTACTCTTTGGGGCTCTTAACGGAACTTCAGAATCTGGAAACTCATGTCTCCCAATTTCAGGAAGTTTTGCTGATATTCTTTTTTTTTTGCAGGGAGGAAAGTACTAGGGATTGAACTCAGGGGCACTCAACCACTGAGCCACATCCCCAGCCTTATTTTGTATTTTATTTAGAAACAGGGTCTTACTGAGTTGCTTAGTGCCTTTCTTTTTTGCTGAGGCTGGCTTTAAAATTGCAATCCTACTGCCTCAGCATCCTGAGCTGCTGGGATTGCAGGCATGCACCAGGGTGCTCAGCCCACTGATATTCTTTAAAGATACCACCTCCTCCCATTGATCTTTCTTTTGGATTGCTTAGATGGATCCTCTAATTTTCAAATTTCTGACTTTTCAATTCTTTGCCATTTGTTCAATTTCTAGAATGTTTTCTCAATTTTAACTGTAAAATATTCTTCATTTTATGTCCAAGAACTAGGTCTGTGTTCTATAAATTTTCCCTCTTTAAGTAGTATCATCTTCTTGTTTCATTTGTGCAATATTTCTTTTTTCTGAAGTTATTGTGATAGATAATTGTTTTAAAAATGCCTCTCCCTGCATAGTTTGTCTGCGCTAAGTAGCTATTTTCTGTCCTGTATGTGTGTGTGTTTGTGTATGTGTGTACATGCATGTGTGCACGTGTTTCACCTTCTATGCTTTACTCAAATATCTTGTGAACCTTGATGGATATTAAAGCTTAGGCATTTAAAAAGATAACTAGAGAGAGGAGAGGAGAGAAAGGGGAAATTCTGGGGAATGAGATTGGCCAAATTATATTGTTATATTGTGCATGTGTGAACATGTAGCAACAAACCTTACCATTATGTACAACTATAATATACCAATAAAAATGGAGAAAAAAATTTTAAATGATGATTGGAAGTTCTGTGCACATGATTTAGACTTATTAACTGTGGCCCCTGTCACAAAGTTATTTGCCTACCATGTTTTCTTACAGGTCTCCAGTCAGTGTAGTCGGTATTTTTAAGCCTTCTCCCACCCACTTCAGCCAGCTAAATTTTCTTGAAATGATGTTTCCAATACCCAACTGGGAGGAAATGCCTCTGGTTATCAATGTACTGGAATTGAGTAGCGGTAAAGATTGAGTTTCATATTGTATTTGTATGGGGGTGTTACTACATAAAGATGTGCCACTCACCTCTCTTCTCAACTGTGTGTTCATGCTGGTAGCTTGAAATTGTCCACAATGGCTATGTTTATGCTATAGAAATAAAAATCAGAGCTGGGCACAGTGGCATACACCTATAATCCTAGTGGCTAGAAGCTGAGACAGGAGGATCTCAAGTTCGAAGCCAGCCTCATCAAAAGCAAGGTGCTGAGCAACTCAGTGAGATTCTGTCTCTAAATAAAATATAAAATAGAGCTGAAGATGTGCTCAGTGTTTGAGTGCCCCTGAATTCAATCCCTGATACCCACCTCCAAAAAAATAAAAAGAAAAGAAGGAAAAAAGAAAAAAAGATCAGCACACACTCTACAACTTTTTTTTTTTTTTTTAAGAAATGGGTTTTTAGCAGATGCCAAAATTACCAAAATCAAGGAGGGGATCTACTTATTGAACACATTTTACACAGGTCACCTCTTTTTACCTCACATTTGCCCCAGACTCTCAGGGAGCTAGCGGCCACAGTTCCTGTAGCTTTTGAAAGTGAAATGTAAATACAATTTCTTTTGCCAGTTTTAGTTTTCTTCGGTCTAATAAATCAGGAGTCTCCCATCCCCTTTCAGCAACTAAAATGTTCTCACTGTGATCTCCAATTCTGTTTTCTTTGTTCTTGTGGAATTGAGTATTAAAAAAAAATACTTTGTTTCAGTGACATTTTGGGAAGGAGCAGAAATTCATGCATCTGCTTTATCTTTCATCTTTAACAATCTGCTTTGGTGACCCAGGAAAGTTGAATCCTGTAACCACTGCAATTGCCCCTTCCTCATTCTGGAAGAAGACTGGGTATTTATTATCTGTAAGTTCAAAAGAAAATGCTAACATGATAAAATTTTAGTTTTTGAAAGCAGAATACAAAATACTTGAAACATAAAAAAAGTAATCTGGAGTTAGTGGTGTGTGGGGGGGGGTGCTTATCTGCTTGGATCACTACAACAAAAATCCCATTGACTAGTTTTCAAAATAATTTCTAATTACCTTCTGTATTTCTGTAGTGTCTGTTATGATATTTCCTTTTTCATCACATATGTTAACATTTGAGTTTTCTCTCTCCTTCTCTTTGTTAGCATGGCTAAGGGCTTGTCAAATTTATTTGTTTTTTCAAAGAACCAATTTTCCGTTTTGTCAATTTTACAATTGTTTTTTTGTTGTTGTTTGTTTCAATTTCATTGATTTCAGCTCTGATTTTAATTATTTCCTATCTTCACTGCTTTTGGTGTTGATTTGTTCTTCTTTTTCTAGGGCTTTGAGATGTAATGTTAGGTCATTTATTCATTGACTTTTTCTCTTTTTAAGGAATGAACTCCTTGCAATGAATTTTCCTCTAAATACTGCCTTCCTAGTGTCCCAGAGATTTCAATATTTGTGTCAGTCAGTGTTCTCATTCACCTCTAAGAATTTTTTAATCTCCTCCTTGATGTCTTTTGTAACCCATTGTTCATTCAGTAGCATATTATTTAGTCTCCAGGTGTTGGAGTGGTTTTTACTTTTTATTTTATCATTGATTTCTAATTTCATCCTATTATGATCTGATAGAATGCAGGGTAATATCTCTACTTTTTTGTATTTGTTAAGAGTTCTTTTGTGGCATAATATATGGTCTATTTTAGAGAAGAATCCATGTGCTGCTGAGAAGAAAATTTATTCACTCACTAAAGGATGAAATATTCTATATATGTCAGTTAAGTCTAAGGTATTAAATTGAATTCTATAGTTTCTTTGTTCACCTTTTATTTGGAAGATATATCTGTAGTGGCACTTCCTTTTCACCACAGAAAAGTCTTAACTGGGCTTCTCCAGAAATCTTCACCATGGCTAATTTTAGGACTGTCAGCAAAAGAGTCTCTACAAAACAGTTCAATGTAGATAAACTTCCAATTTTCGTGTCACCCTGTTTACTTGGTCACTGGCCAGGAAGAAATCAGCACTTCAGGTGCTGGACACCCCCTTACTAGTTTTTCACAAACATGTATCCAGTATAGTAGGTTGTAGAAATGTATAAACAAGGCCTTTGGCCTTGAGCTGGGCTTCACAGAGATGTCTACATTTCTAAGATAAGTGAAGATACCAATTAAGCTCCATGGTAACAGCTGGCAGCGGGAGGAAAGAAAGGGGAGAAGAAGCTCTCCCCTTCTCAGGTTTTGTCCTTGAAGGGTTAACTTGCCCAGAACAGTGAAAGAAAAAAAAAAACTGCTTTTATGTGAACTTCTGCAGACTGTGAATTTCTGAGCCCCTCCCATTACATGCTGGGTATAAAATTCTGAAACTACCTGAACTCGAGGTTCAGGGGATTGATTGATTAGAGAAAAAGCTGTGCCCTCTGAACCTGGCTGCAACCAAATAAAACTGTTTCTTGCTATCTTTGGTGCCTTGCCTCATCTGTCCCTCCAACATATCCAGTGGTGAAACAAGTGTGTTAAAGCCACCCAGAATTATTGTGTTGTGGTCAGTTTGACTCTTAAACTTGAGAAGAGTTTGTTTGATGAGCATGTTCCATTGTTTGGGGGGGATATACATATATATATATATATATATATATATATATATATATATATATATATATACATCTTATTGGTGTATAGCTCCCTTGAGCATTATGTAATGTCCATCTTTATCCGTTTTGATTAACTTTAGCTTAAAGTCTACTTTAATTGATATTTGAAACTCCTGCTTACTTCCACAATCCAGGTGAGTGGTATGATTTTTCCCAACCTTCACCTTCAGTCTGTGTATGTCCTTTCCTAGGAGCTGAGTCTCTTGGAGGCACCATATTGTTAGGTCTTTTCTGTTGTTGTTGTTGTTATCCAATCTGCTAGCCTATGTCTTTTGTTTGGTGAGTTTAGGCTATTAATATTCAAGGTTATTATTGAGACATGATTTGTATTCCCAGCCATATTTGTTTATTTTTTTTTATTTAACTTGACTTGAATTTCTTCTTTGATTAGTTTCTCCTTTAGGGTACTACCTCCCTCTGCTGATTTTCATTGTTGTTTTTCATTTCCTCCTCACAGAATATTTTTCCAAGGATGTTCTGTAGTGCAGGTTGTCTAGCTACAAATTCTTTTAAATTTGTTTATCATGAGAGGTATCTAAAGCATAATTTTTCCTGGATACAAGATTCTTGGTTGGCATCCATTTTCCTTCAAAGCTTGATATATGTTGTTCCAGGATCTTCTAGTTTTCAGGGTCTGGGTTGAAAAATTTGTACATAACCTTATGTGTCATCTTATTCCTTTCTCTCATGGCTTTTAATATTCTCTCTTTACGTTAGGCATTTTCATTATAATGTGCCTTGGTGTGGATCTGGTGTGATTTTGTAAATCTGGTTTCCTTTAAGCCTCTTGAATTTGGTTTTCCAATTCATTCTTCATATTTGGAAAACTTTCTGATATTATTTCATTGACTAGATTGTTCATTTCTTCAGTTTGGAATTCTATGTGTTCCTCTATCCCAGTAACTCTTAAATTTGGACTTTTTGTGCTATCCCATATTTTTTGAATATTCTGCTCATGGTTTCTTATCACTATCATTGTGTGATCTACATTCTTTTCAAGATTATATATTTTGTCTTCATTGTCTGAGGTCCTATGTTCCAAGTGGCCTAATCTGTTGGTGATGCTTTCAATTGAACTTTTAATTTGGTTTATCGTTTCTTTCATCTCAAGGATAGCTAATAAGAACACAAACAACAATAAGTGTTGGTGAAGATGTGGGAGAAAAGGTACACTCATACATTGCTGGTGGGCCTGAAAATTGGTGCAGCCAATATGGAAAGCAGTATGGAGATTCCTTAAAAAGCTGGGAATGGAACCACCATTTGACCCAGCTATCCCACTCCTCAGTCTATACCCCAAAGACTTAAAAACAGCATACTACAGGGACACAGCCACATCAATGTTTATAGCAGCTCAATTCACAATAGCTAAACTGTGGAACCAACCTAGATACACTTCAGCAGATGAATGGATAAAGAAAATGTGGTACATTTACACAATGGAATATTACTCAGCAATAAAAGAGAATAAAATCATGGCATTTGCAGGTAAAAGGATGGAGTAGGAGAATATAATGCTAAGTGAAGTTAGCCAATTCCCAAAAAAACAAATACCAAATGTTTTTTCTGATATAAGGAGACTGATTCATAGTGGAGTTGGGAGAGGGAGCATGGGAAGATTAGAGGAACTCTAGATAGGACAAAGGGGTAGGAAGGGGTGGGAGGGGGCATGGGGGTAAAAAAGATTGTGGAATGAGATGGATATCATTACCCTTAGTACATGTATGAAGACACGAACAGTGTGCATATACTTAGTATACTACTAGAGATATGAAAATTTGTGCTCTTTATATGTAATATGAATTGTAATGCATTCTTCTGTCATATATAACAAATTAGAATAAAAAATAAATTAAAAAGAAATCCCATTGGGAAACCCAAGATCAAGGTGCCAGGCAGTTTGGTTTCTGGTGAGAACACCCCTCCTGGCTTATAGATGGCCACCTTCCATCACATGGCAGAAAGAGAGAGAGAGAGAGAGAGAGAGAGAGAGAGAGAGAGAGAGAGAGAGAGAGAACACGCTCTAGCAAGCGAGAGCACACGCACACTTGTGTAAGAGAGTTCTCTGGCATCTCTTATGGTAAGAATGCTAACTCTGTCTTATTAAGCCCCTAAACTTGGCTACAGAATTGAGCCAGAAATTTTTCCTGGCCAAATACCTCTAGACTTTGTATCTGAGACAAGGGCCATAGAAAGAAGAATAAATAAACTCAGAATCACCATTTGTTGAATCCAAGGAGTTTATTGAAGCAATGCCTAAACACTGGGCTAATCTTTGGTGAGGGTGGTTTTTCTTGCTTGCAACATTTGTAATATCTCCTTAGAATTCCTAGCTGCTGCCTCTTTTCCTTTCTGAACTCTACATTCCTTCCTTGCCTTGTAAAATCTGTATAACAACTCCATCACTACTTCCTCCATCCATTATTTTGTTTCTAATCCCAAGGTTTGAAAGCCTTACCCAGTATTACTCAGAGTGTACTTATTTTAAAGAATTAATTTTGACAGGACCATATACTCTAAGGAGAGCTTATAGAACTGTAATAATTGCAGAAATCTTGATATTCTATGGGGCAAAGAGAAGTTTGCACTTCATTCAGTGTTACATATAGGAGAAATCATGGGATTTGAACTGAAAATCACAGAAGATTCAACAGTGTACCAAACTGAAAATAAATATCTCATTTAACTTTCATTTCAGTGGCAAAGCATGGATTCTCAGGTCAATATCATACTTGAATGATTAGTTATTCAAAAGTTTTGCAGAATAGTCCCTTATAAATTTCAAGGCTCTACAATATCTATTTCCAGGATAGATTTGAAATTTCTATGTTCCCTTAATATAATGAGGGATTATAATATAACAAGGGATTTTTAAATCACATAAGTAAAGGCATATTTTCTTTTTAATTGAAAAGGCCCATGGCTGAATCTAACCATAGTAAAGTATGCCATGGAAAAAAAATTAGTACCCTGGGGACAAAGAGGATATTCTACAAGTTTCCATAGAAAAGAACATATTCTAATGATAGTCTCTTGATGAGGAATATCTAGTGGAGTGTCTTGCACATGGTGGGCACATAAATGTTTGTAATATTAATGAATTCTTCATTAGCTTTACTCCAAAGAGCTTTGGATTAAAAATACCTCAATATAGGTCATGTATCTGTAGGGTATTACTAAGTCATTTCCCTCATGTCAAGTATTTGGAACCAGGAACACTTTACCAGAGATTGAGGAATAAAACTTGTGGTTAGACTCACAAGAGGACTTACAAACACTTCTTTTTTTTTAACATTTATGTAACCAAAACATCATATATGGGGCTCTAGTTGTAACTGGTGGCAAAATGCTTGTTTAGTATGTACACAAGGCTTTGATTCCCAGCACTACATACACACAGAATACACAAAAAAAAATTAAAAATAAATAAACATCACATATTAAAAACAACTTCGGTAATATAAATATTATTGTAATGCTAGTTATTAAAATCCCATATGTATATATTATAAAAATAGGTACTGAATGCTGATACCTAAAGCAAAGCCAATTTACTATAACTACCTACAACCATGTCAAATTATAAAATGTGTATGTTTTCTTACTACATATGTGAGAAAATTACTTCTCCAGTTATTTCCCCATCTCTGACCCTCACCCCAAGGTGAACATCTTAAGGAATGGGATCCGTGTTGGCATGAGGCTCAGATATGGGCAGAGTCTCAGAGAACATCTTCCTTAGCTTGGCATTCCCAGAATTAGACCCCAAGGCAAGGATTCCTGTGCAAGATGTTTTAAAAGAAGTGCTCTCTAGGAAAAGAAGCTCAAAAACATGCAATTCCCAGCAAAATTCCACAGTGTGTATCTGATGGAGTACAGCAAGGGGACTCCAGGGGGAAAATGACCTCTTGGAGACACAGGAGCCAGGCTGCTAGCTTCCACACCTGCCAGTCTCTAGCAAGAGTTGCCCTGTAGTGGAGGAAACTCCCAGGCCATCCCAGCTCCCTCCTGAAACAGCCTGACAGCCTCCAGAGAGAAGGATCAGAGGCAGGCAAGGGAAGAAACGTGGACTGAAAGGCAGGGGTGAGGATGGGGAAGCGGGAGTTCAGAGACTGTAAAATGCCTCCAGAGACTATAATATGGAACCAAGAACGTCTGAGTAGTGCACAGCTGTTTCCTTTAAAAGTTCTACTGAAGCCTCCATGGATAACTTGGCAATTTCAAAAAGCTGTGAATCTAAGAGTGTTTTGTTTTGTTTTGTTTCCCAAACATTCTAAAATGATAAGTCCCCTGCCTAAGCATATAATGATATCTTCCTTTCCCAAAACATCCCTGCTTCTGTTTAAAAATCTGGCACAGTCCACACATTCTCATCGTGAGTCCTCCTACCACGTTCAGAGAGACATCTCTTATTCTATTCAGCATCTACCTTGCCCCAGTTGTAGCAGGCATGGCTTGATCACTCTGCCACTCAGTCCCCACGCCATACTCTCTCCTACTCAGGACCTCCAGGACAACAGAAAAGTAGAGGAACAAATAAATGGAAGCACTCTTCGAAGGAATCTGTAGATCCTCATTTAATCCTCCCAACCCCTCTATGAGATATCATATCAGACATATTTTATAGATGTGGAAACTGAGGCACAAGGAACATAAAATAACTTGTTCAAGAACATACAATAAGGAGGTGTTGGGGTGTGAATTCAAACAGCCAGGCCTTGGAAGTCATGCTCATAGTCATGCACATGACCTCTCCTAACAATCTAGAATAGGTGTTACCACTGGTGTTTTATAAAAGGAGGAGTTCATGTCAGAGAGCTTAATGATAATGCACTCATGTTCATATATCTAGCAAGGCATGTAGTGAGTTACTTGAATGCATGTCACAAGAACCCACAGACCATGTTCATAATGCTTTCCATAAGAGGAAATTTGACTTTTTCCCAGGAATTTGAAGTAGGGGGATGGAGAGAAGCTAGCTAAAGACCCACTTCTCAGGATTCATGCCAGGATTCAAGAGAGAATTAAAGCATAGAAAGCTAAAAGTTCAAAGCCTTCAGGAAGAAGACAGTACTCTGTCTCTACCTTCCTGTAGGTTTTCCAAAAGGATTAATGCAGAACTCAACTCAACTTCTACTTCCACCAGAAGGATAATCTAGATCAAAAGTTGCTGTGAGATAAGCTGCTCCAAGGGACGGTGGAGACTGTGGTGCTGAGGGGAAGAAAGAAAACTTTGAACAAAGTGGAAAATCCTACAAAAAGGAGATAAAAGGTGAGAGTCAAAGGAAGTATGGCTGAGAATCAGTCTGCCACAGATAGCCAAACAGCCACAAAGTCACAGACACCACAAGACCTAAAATGCAGTGAAAATTTAATGAGATTGTAGCCTCGATGGTTTCCTCCAAAATGGATTCTGGTCCCAGGAAATTCACAATTGAGATGGCCTACCAGCCTTGTGTGCACCTACAGTAGGAGGTGAATCAACCAAAACAGTTACCAGAAACCTGACCTTGACCAACAGCCTTGACCAATAGGGTAGCTCCATCTAGGTTGGGAATGACTGTAAGGGAACACCCACTACACATACCAGAGTGGTAGTTAGTGGAACCTGGGGTAGAGAATCCAGACCAGGGTGGAGGCTGGAGGGGCAGAATCCTAGACGTTACCAAAATGGTGAATACACTGACATTTGGGGACAGATAATTTTTTGCATTAGAGGACTTCAACAGCATCCTTGGCACTTACCTTTCACTCTCAGTTGTATCAAATAAAATGCCTCTAAAAATTCCCAAATATTCCCTAGGAGGTAACATCACTGCAAGTTAAGGGTCACCAGATTAGTGGAATGATAGAGACCAGGCATCTGGTAAGTGCATTCTATCTGCCACGTCTATTCTAATTGCTTTATAAATACTATTTTGTTTAATATGATTTTTATTCCTATTTTACAGATGAGAGACCAAAGGAACAGAGATATTAAGCAATTTACCTAAAGTAATATAAAACTGGCAGATCTGAGATTCCAGCTGAGAGGTCTACTTCCAGATACCAGCTCTTACCCAGTACACTACACTGCCTCTCATTTTGTAGATGAGAAATCAGAAGTGCAGAGAAGTAAGGAACACCATTAGTGTCAAGACTCGGATCTAAACTCAGGTTGCTGATGCCAGAGGCAAAGTATGAAACCATGCCTACTGACTCTCCAGCTTCTCTCAAAGTGGGACCAGAAAGACTGGGTTCCGACATGCAAATGGTGTCTAAGCAGAGCCTCAGTCTTCAGTCCATAAATAAATGTAGTGTAAGTTAATTTCTTATCTCCAAGATTAGAGGGACAGGGGATAAGTAACCAAGAGTTCCTCACTGGTCTCTTTTGGTATCCACATCTTTCCTTCTTCCACTTTTTCTCTCCTTCTTCCCTCCAACTCTCTCTCAAGTTGTTGCACCTCAATCGTACCTATCTTTTAAAAATAAACTACTAAATGTATTGATGTATTGCCTATTCCTAATTATTATATAATGATATCACACACAAATCCTTTATAGAAGTAGGTAACATAAACCTAGGCACAAACAAATCATAAAATCTCCACAATTAACATCACATTTCATTATTTTTCTGAAACAACAAAACAAAAAAAATTACATTTGTTTTCTGAACAAAATAAAAGATAAAAAACAATGCATGTGTAGTTTAGATCTACACCTTTCTAGCTGCCCAAATCCTTCAATTTGCTTTTTTCCCTGATTCAGTTGCCTTCCATAAAATGAAGAATCGCATTTCTACTTTAAATGTGAATCCCTCTAGTATGCTTCAAACCCTTGATTTACAAAAATCTGACACCTACAAATCTTGTTGGGAGAGTGTGTAAGTCTGTAAAATGCTCAGGCAGACAGCAAGGTAATTTGCTTTGACTAGGAATACAGTTACCCAAGTAGCTCGCTGCTACAACACACGAGTTTGTCTAAAAGCAGCAAAGCCGAGCATATCCATTGGCTGCTATCAAAGAATTCCCTTGAAGTTGCAAGGAAAATAACTAAAATTGCAGTTAACTATAAGGTTTCCCTCAGTGAATAAGGCATAAGTAAGATTGGGGCTATTAATTTTAAATGAAATTGCTTATTTTACTCTTGAAGGCAACTAAGGAAACAGGGAATTACAATATACACTAGCTGTGCCCAAGTAAATAAAGACCCCCACTTTAAACCTGAGAAAGTGTGCATTGCCGGCACTTAGGTATTTGATTACAAAAACACAGAGAGTCAAACCGTTTGATCAAACATTTTGGGAGCTGATATAGGAAACAAACTATTAGAAGGCTGCCTTTATATCTGCAACAACTGTGATTTCCAGGAACAATCATTTAGAACCATCTAGAAACTTTCTGTCAATATGAGAAATGAGAGAGCACAGAACTAGCTATTAAAAGCTCTGAATTCCAAGCTATGCTGCTTACTAGTGATATAACTTATAGACCACAAGCTCTCTGGATCGCTTTGGCATTAATTGTATAATGAGGCAAGTGAACTTAGCATTCACTATGGCCCTTTTTAATTCTAACATGATTCTTTTTTTTCCCCACTTTTGTACTAGGGAGTTACATCTCCAATTTTTTTTTCCATTGTTATTATTTTTTTCTTAATTTAAGAAAAGGTCTCACTAAGTTCCTAGGATCATACCAAACTGCTGAGGCTGGACTTGAACTTGCAATCTTCCTGTCTCAGCCTCCCAAATTGCTGGGATTACAGGCATGTGCCACCATGCCTGGCTCTAACATATGATTCTAACAGACAGTGCTCTGTGATGAAAAGAATACAGGTACCAATCCAACCAGACCTGAGTTCAAATTCACATTTCATTTGCATATAGCACTGTGACTTTGATCAGTTTTTTTTCAATACCCTTGAGCTTCAAGTGCCTCAAATGTTAATTGTGGATGAATATAGCTTTTGAACATGAAAAAAATATGAAATGTAAATGTTAGTTTCCTTTATAGACTACACTGGTTGATAAACACTTATGTATAAATTCAGAATCTAAAAATTCAAGCAGTCAAAGTCTTATAAGTTTACAGAAAATTCACTTGGTCATATAGCCCAACCTGAACTGACCGTAGTCTTTTGTAGCACTTATTTTCCCTATGTAGGTAAATACTGTTATGTTTGTAGTGGAATGCTGTGCTGCCCTGGAACCCAATAGGAGGCCACAGAATCCATCTTGTGTGTACTTTTCATGCTACCTTTCAAAATCTTGATTAAAAAAAATCTGGATTCTAATAAACATTGGGACCCAGAGGATTTATATAAGAATTATAAACCTATATGATATTATAGATCTTAATTATTCAGCATGTAGTTCAATTTTGGGAATCCTATTATTTGTAGTTTACAACCCAACATTACTCTCTCAATAAATAATTCATAAGAAAGCAAAATACAGAGAACACTGATATATTCCATTTTGTTTTCTAATTGCTAATATCAAGCTTTAATACTCTCTCTCTCAATTTTTATGTTCAGGCTCAGTGCAAAGAATTGTTAAAGCTGAGAGCCATGAGAACAATAAGAGGGGGAAAAAAGGGTGGAAAAAATATGATGTGAATGCTTTCTATGCCCCAGACACCATGCTAGTTCATATGCACATTGAGAATTGAGCCCTATCCCATAATAGCTTCCAGTCTAGATCAGGATAGACAGACATCACTGATTGTTCACTGCATCCCTTCCATGTGCCAGTCACTGTTCTGGGATCCTAAGGCCTGGATCACCAAAAGTGAGGTTACCTAACTCTCTGGACAGACAAAAACTTGGAAATAAATAATTTCAAGTAATGAAGCACTTTGAAGAAACCAAGTTAAGATGATGCAGTAGAGAATGTGTAGGGACTCTGGTCCACTCAGAGATGGTGTCTTTAAGATGGTGACACCAGAATGTGTATATGTGTATATACACATTAAATATAAATATATGAAATATAAATATATGAAATAATAAGCAAAACAAGGGAGCTAAGTCACAAAAGAAATGTTAGCAGTAAAGGAATTTAAACCTGTATACAGGTATCCCAGAAGACAAAGCATTTCAGACTGGTGTGGGCAGAGAAAGCCTCCAGGCAGTGAAAGTTAGAGTGGCCTTGAAAAGGAGGGACACAGAAAGTCATAGCAGAGAACAAGCAGGATAGCCCCCAACTCTGAGTCTCTGTTCCCTTGTTCCGGGCATTGAGATGGTCTGCCTTTAACCAAGTTTAGGATATAATCTGCCCCCACTGATTTCTAAAGTCCTTTTCTATTGTACCAGGGGTTCTCAAACTTTAAGGCAGATCAGAATCACCTAGATGTATTGATAGAATACTGACAGCTAGCCCAGGGCTTCTGTATCAGTGAGTTTGGGGTGGTGTCTGAGAATCCACATTTCTAACAAGTTCCCAGGTGATGTGGATGTTGCCGGAACATGGCCCACACTTTAAGAAACACTTAGTTCATCTATTATGTCCTCTGCACCATACATTTGAAATGGGTTCTGCAAATAAACAAAATATGTAGAAAGAGTTATCAACCTGCACAATGACTGATAGTGCATTTTTGAAAATCAGGTTTTACTGAATACATTATAAAACTGCTCTAATCCTTGTGTATGTGTGTGTGTGTGTGTTAATTCCTAATTGCCATGTACCTATAAGTTTATTCAATCCCATTTCCACATATAAGCATCATGCATTTTTTTCACTATTATTTATTTGAATTAGAAAATCCAAATTTGGCCAATGGGATGTATGCCTTCCAAGCATTTGTGCCACTGAAGCTTAAATCTGCAGCTTACTGAAAGCACACAGAATAGTTTATCGTCTCCAAAATCCCTTTTATCAACCCCCAGTTAATCCTCAAAATAAGATAACTCTTCATTCTCTCAGACTGAAACTTCACTCCTGGTGCCCACACAATAAGAAAGAGAGCTAACAGTGCCACCTCATTTCACTGCTGAATAAGCAACAGATTTGGCAGCATCCCCAATTGGCTTGTAACCCAGAAGCCTTTGCACCCTGTAGGATTGACTGGTATCAGAGCAAAGGTTTCTGGGGGAATACAGCCAGCCAGGTAGCAAGCCAGGGTTTTTAGTAAAACAAAGCCGAGTTCACTGCAGCCACCTAAATAAGAGTCATGTCTCTAGGGTCAGGTCACCTGATTAGAGACCATTTAGCCTTTATCATCTTTTGGCCTCTTTGGCATGAGAACGGATTTGGATTCTTCCTGGAAAATAGTTCCTACCCTAAAGAGAATTTTAATCAAAAACCTCTACTTTATTCATGGAGTTGCCAACTCAGACACATCTAAAGATCTGAAATTTCACCCTTCTCTTGAGCTTTGTGCAGTTCTTTTGTCTTACATTTCTCATATGTGATTGTCCATTCCTTTATTTCATAATTTAAATCTCTCTTCAAAACAGTACCAGAGATATATCAGATCCAGACTCAAAACTAAATTCTCTGGTTTCATAGAGAGTTCCCTGATACCTTCCTTATTCACCTGAGGAATTGGCAGTTATTTTTAACTTGTTGAGTGTCTCTTCTTTTAATAATCCATAGCAAAACATGCTCAGGAACCAAAATGGCAAGCTCAAGGGGAAATTCAAGGATGTATCCCAGTGGTGAAGAAAATGGAAAGAACTGGAAAACAGTAGAAGGAAGAAACCATATAGTCTGCTTACCACAGGACCTCAAGACAAATAACTCTTGAGGTATAGAAGTTAAATGCATAGACTTTGCATTCAGACAGTATTGTCTAAGGCAAATTGGTTCACCTCTCTGAGTTTGCTTTACTTTAATTGTCTCTAAAATAGAGTGAATACTCTCTTTCAGAATTATTACAATAAGTAGCAAAAACTTCATCTTAATCCCCCAGTACAATGCCTGAACCCAGTAAATATTCTTTCTTATTGCTGCTGCTGTGAGCCAAGTTAGTACCACAGACATGTCAGATCTAGGCTCAAAACTAAATTCTCCAGTCTTTGCATTGTTCCATAAACAATCAAAAAATAGTTTGGTCAGTTGAGCTCTTGTACCACTAATAAGATTTCATGTTTAATATAATAACAAATGTTCTCGGTCCAAATACAACCAAATAAACTGCATTGAATGAACCATAAATTTATGTCAGTCATCCCAGTAAATTGATGCCATTTGCAAAATGAAACACCTGTTTTATATAGAATATACAGAAAAGGCAAATTTAGGAAGGCAAGAAGCAGTTCAGTGGATGCCTAAGGCTATGAGTGAAACAGGGAGGGACTACAAGCAGGGCTCAAGTAAATTGGGGAGGTAATGAAATGTTCTAAAGCTGGATTGTGGTTATAGCTACATAATTCTATACATTAACTAAATACCCTTCTACTGTAAATGTCTAGTGGGTGACTTTTATGGTATGTAAATCATATCTCAATAAAGCTGTTAAAATCTTTCTTGTACTACACGACACATTTCAAAATGAACCAGTATTTTCATTTCTATTCTAAAGCTTTCCATTATCAGCTCATCATCATGACTGTCAAAAATTTGTCCAAGACCATTAATGTATTCCTCCACAGGCTAACAGGGCTGTTATCACTGTTTTTACTCACAATCATATTGTTTTTGAAAAGACATCTTGAAATGCAGAATCAAGGTCATTAACAGAAAACAAAATCTTATAAGCTAAGATTATGTCCTATGATTGAGAGCTTCTCAGTCTGGACAGCAAATATTCAAGTTGAGAATAGATGGTTTTCAAATAGAAATTCATTATCAGTGAATAGCTTCTATGCAAACATTTCAGGAAACAGAAAAACCACTTTGCTCTAAATATGTCTGATGGATTGAAATCAAATCATTAAAGCAGTCGGTCTTTAAAATCTTACTCAAGAGCACCCATGCCGTAGTCTATATTTACAATGGCTGTATGTATTAAAACAAATGTTCAAGAATGTACTAGGATAAATTCACAAAATTGCATGTGCTAATAATGACCACTAAATAATTCTTTAAAGTACATACCTATTTCCCTAGGGACAATGCAACTATTTTCACTATAAATTTTGCATAGTTCAGTTCAAACTTAACCAATCCATCCTTGACTTCTTTGTAGGCTTACAACTCCTTGTTGAATGAAAGAAATAGTGTAATTATGGAAGTTCAAGCTTGCCTATGTTCAACTTTTCTTGTGTATGGTTTAGCCCACACAGAAGTCATGTAGGATTCTTACCATCACTCAATCTTCCTCTGAGTCATACCCAACAAAGCTAAACTGGGTTGCACTGGGCTCTGTTCCAAGTCCTTGTCATTACTCTACCTGTTTTTCCATCTCATTCTCTTCAGTTTAGAGATGTTCACAGCTCTTTAGTGAAAACCTGTTTCCTAAAAATTATGATAGTAATTATAACCTCAACATCAACTGATTATGAAGCCCTTACTCTATTTGGGCACTGTGCTGAGCGACCCACAGACATTATCTCTAATCACAGTAGATGCTGTAATCCTCATTTATAATGAGAAAATGGAAACTCAGACAACTATCACAGTGGTAAAGTAGCATCCATGTTCTTAACCATTGTATGTGCTGTGTTCTGAATTTAATTTCCACAAATGTATTACTGAACCAGAGGACTCAGTGGATTTATTTATTTATTTATTTTGGTAGTTGTAGATGGACAGAATGCCTTGATTTTATCTATTATTTTGTGGCACTAAGGATCGAACCCAGTGCCTCACACATGCTAGGCAAGCACTCTACCACTGAGCTACAGCCGCAGCCCGACTCAATTGATTTTTAAGGAAAAAGTAATGAATGCATTAAGGCCACACAGAAAATGAAGAGGGAGTTGAACCAAGCCTGGGAACCTAGTGAATCTACAGTGCTGTCACTTAGGCACTATTGAACTTGGGTTATATTGCCTCATCTCTTTGTTATTTATTTTTCACATCTGCAAAATGGAGATGAGCTGTCCTCCATTATTCACTCAGATATTTTGAGGTATAAATGAAATCATGCACATATTCATTTTTCTAACCAAATAATACAATTTATCAAACCTCATTCTTATCATATGCCAAGGCTACAGCTGCATTGGTACTCAAGCCTTCCAGAAAAATAACCTCAGACACTCACAAAAGCATATGATTAGGTAAGGCAAAAGGTTTTTTTATATGATTGGGTATTCCCACGTTCCATCCTGAAGCACTAAGAGATGATGTGAAAACAAAATCAACATTTACATTTTTCCTGTTTTATTTCAGTTAACGTTGAGGTAAGCACCTAATTAAAAAGTATTTTGCCATGAGTTTGATGGTCCCTGTCATCTCATATATTAAGATCTATGAGACTATTTGGATACTCAAATTTAGCAAGCTATTATCCTAAGCTTGACAGGATTTTGTTAGTGAGAGTTCTGGCTGTGTCTGACAAAAAAAAAAAAATGAGAATTTGAAAAGATTCTCCTGTAACTATTTCCATTAGTTCCATGCTTGTATTTCAAAGCAATCAATTCCTTTACTTTTCAAGGTTAACCAATTTATATGGTTTTATGTTGCAGAGCTTGAGACTAGACATTTACTAGAGCTGGAATACAAGTGTTCTTCTTTGGATAGACACTTTACAATCACACATCATTCAGTTGAGAAGCGACTTTTTAAGACTCTGCAATCCCAGAAGTGAGAAACTGAAATGGCTTTAGAGACCAGGCAGATAATACAAACAAGGGACATGAGCTAGATGAAGAGGGTATGGAGTGGTGGGGACTAGGATGAAACTGGGGACACTGGCAATTCACAAGCCCCCCTCCCCGCCAGAGTAATCAAATATAATTGCAAAAAAAAATGTTTCTGGTCAAACCAAGTATGCCTATAAGCTCTATGGAACCCAGTGACATAAATTTCCTACATACAAATTTTTAAATTGAAAGGATGAAATATCATAGGAACAGGAACCTGAAGAGGCTTCATCTTGACAAAGAATTTGCTGTACACCAGCTGTGTTCCAGGCTCCAAGGATATAGCATGGAGCAACGGTAACATTGGCCTTGTTTTCATGGAATTTACCATCTTCTAGGGGAAGTAGATGTTAACTAAATAATGATTAAAGTATAGAAATTTAAACCCAATGGACACACTGAAAGAAAAGCACACACCACTACAAACTCAAACACCAGGATCTGGGAACATGAGCCCAAGCCAGGTGTACTGGGCCCAACATGTGTGTGGGAAGTGCTTCAGAAAAGGCAGTATCTCCCATGTTGCTAATTTCTAGGAATAAAAAAATTATTTGTGGGTGAGAAGAAACATTTACTGTAGCACGGCCCTACAGTAAGCAGCTCCTTAACAAATATTTGGTAAATGCTTGTACAAAGAAACAGATGTAAACCAATCCACAGAAACTTTTATTATTAGAATGAAGAATCAGGAGATATTTGAAAAAACTTTCTAATAACATTCAATAAAGATGCTAATATTAGGGGAAAATAAGTAAGAAAATGAACCACTGACAAAATGAGGGGCTGTTTCTATAAAATGGGAATTTGATTCAATACAAAGAGAGGTTACTTAAAAGTTTTAAATTAAAAAAAGCACAAGTACAAGATGGAAAAAACTTTCTATGTATGAAACAGCAATAAAATGCTTTAGGAATGGGTAGTTGTATTGGATAACAATTTGAATACAGCAGACATACAGTATTATTGTAAGAATAACTATTGGAATACTAAAAGAAAATATCCCCATGGCTAGCATGGGTACATAGGTAGATGGTGTGTGAAAATTTTCTGAAGAATTATATAAAAGAAAAAAAACATAAGGAAATGTAAAATAGGATTTCTGCTTAAAAGTGCATTTTGCAACAAATATCTAAACAACATAGGATAAAAGAGAATGAACATGAGCTCAAGGTTCAAAAAGATCTGCAATTGAACATTTCAGTCTACTGTTTTAATTTGGGCAAATTGTTTAACTTCTTTATGCCTCATTTTATCCATCTGAGAAAAAAGGGGGGATCATAATAGCACCAGATTACTATAGTATTAAATGATATAGCTTGTATGCCATAGACCAAGACAAATAGCTTTAGTAATTATCACCATAAATAATAGACCAGTAAAACAAGGCTCCAAAATAACTCTTACTGCTTTAACTTTGCAAAGAATTTCTCTAAAGAAATGAGAAATTATATTTTTGTTCAGAAAAGAAAAAAAAAAGATAAACAAGAAACAAAGAGCCTAGTTTGAACAAAAGAATTTTTAACAGGTTCTTCCCATTAGTGATGATAAAGCAGTGGATTGGACGATTAATGGGAGTCAAGAAGGAAGGGAGAGAGAACCTGTCATCAATGATTTAAAAACTCACTAGCAAGAGTTCACCTAGATGTTATTTAATAACCTCTAAGTCCACCTAGCAGAGAATCCCACTCTTGCCAAGACAAATAAATGTATACTTGAGTCATTTTCCATCCATCACCTTGACAGTAACCCTTAGGAATCCAGAAGATGGAGCACCTCTGTACTATGATAGATGATTTACATGGTGCAGGACTTCAGCGATGGCACCCAAAGACAAGACAAGCCACAGAAGAGAAAGGGTCAGCTGAAAAGGGTAGCCTCCTCTATGATAAGTGGTATCTTCGTTTTATAATCTAGAAGGAAGGTTCTACAATATTCAGTTTTATTCACCTCTCTGCACACCTTCACGATATTTTCACTGAAATATTCCAATATTAGTTCTTTCAATTTCTTCATTCATTGGGATATAGAAGGGTTATCCTGGATTGCTTCAAATGATCATAATTATGTTATAGATGGAATACAACTTTTGAAGTAAATAATAGAATATTCCCCAAGTATCAGAATTTTCTGAAATAATTTCTTATAATTATTCATAAATATGTAAACAAGTACCAAGTACACACAGTTCTTCATTCCTGGAAGTTTTTGCTTTAACTACTTTTATTTCATTGAGCATGAATTAGACTCTTTTGGCAGTTGTCTAGCAAAAAACGAAACATTTTTAAGCGAGACTTTTCCCACCAAAAGTCAAAAAGAGGGGAAAATAAACATGTTAGTAGCTAATCAAAGCAACAAAAAGGCAAAGACTGGATGAACTCATGAAATTCATAAATTGGTGGCCAGTAGTTAATAAGATGATCCATTCACAGTGAGCTTGTTTCAGAATTACATCCATTCAGTTTTACCCACCCCAGTGCTGCGTGAACAAGGAATCCTTTAGTTCTTCTTCATTTCTTTTTTCCCTATGTGAGAAGAGAGGTGTCCTACTAAGTAATGCTAAAACATCTGGAAGACGGAATCAGACAAATTATACTTTTTATGCCCTAGTTTCCTTTTATGATGAACAACAAAAAAAAGAAGTGATATTTGAGGACAAAAAAAATGAATATTTTCTGATCAAGGCTACAACTGTTAAAAAAAAATAAAAAGTCATAGCATAGTTTCTTTCACAATATTTCTAAAGCTCTTCAGATCTATAACAAGAAACATTGCTCTCATACAAATGTATGCTGGAATTCAGCACTCGACTTCTATAAAGCCAGGTATTAAGTGAATGACTAGAAACTTTGAACTTTTTTTTCTCATTTTTCACTATAGCATACACTCTGGCAGGGTGTGGGGGGATGTCTCTTAACAGTGCAGAGCTGGAAAATTCTATCAAATACAATTCATTTGCTCAAAATAAAGAGGGACTATAATGAGTGGATCTTCCACACACAAAAAAAAAAGAAAAAAAAACTACTCTTACTTATCTAAGAATCTCTGTGCTTACTTTTATAAGCTTTGATATCCAGACAGTTCCAAAATAAGAGAGTAGAAGTTACCTAGAATGAAGACCATGATTCACATTTGTAGTAAGTTCCATGCTCCACTGTGCATGCTCTGTGCAACTTAGGGTTTATTCCTCTTCATATTTGCTTATTTTTCTCCTCCCGCTGACAAAGTGAGCTGCCAGGGCTTAGCAAAATGGTACCTGTCACTTTCAGACGCTTAATATTCCTCTGTGTAAAGATATGGTGACACCCTGTCAACCAGCACAAGTCTAATCTAAGGCCATCTTCTCTTTCTCACCATAAAATAAAAACATGTATGACTCAGACACCCATGGTTTAGGGAAAGTATGTCTTCTGAAGGTGGCAATGTGGTGTTGTGCTTCCTTTATAGCGTGCTTGCCAGCCACCTGCAGGTGCAATAGAGAATGACTGATCCACCCCACAGTCCATCCATAACAACAGCTCCAGTGGGGCAAAACTCAAGAATTCCAATTTTTCTCTCTTGTCATGGAAATCCTTTTTTCTTTCCCCTTAGTCCAGACTTAGAAGCACTGTCGAAACCATAATTTATTGATAAAGCTGGAGCATTAGGATGATATAGAGTAAAAAAAAAAAAAAAAAGAATGCTTTTCCTTCACATTATCTCATTATGGCCTAGATCTAGTGAAATCTTGATATTACCATAATACAATTGTTTCATGAAACAGCAAAAGTATTTTTACTTAACTAGGGTGTATCACTGACATTCAACACAATTAACCAAATGAAACTGACTGGATCATACTATAATTACTTCATGTTCAAAGAAAAAGTACAGTGCTTCCTCTAAAGAGCAGGTATGGTCTAGAAGTGAGAAAAATGACACAGCTCATTAGAAGGTCAATAACATCAGGAGATCTGTCTTGGAAACATAATCCTGGGAAAATAATTTAAGCTACTTACTTGTGCTTTGGCTGGGCATTTTCCACCTTTATATAGAAATTAATGCAATTACATCTGTCTTACAGCAAATCTGATGAAGTTTAGTTTGCATTTATGATCTTTAGATAGACAAAAGTAATTAACATCATTGTATTTTTGATGCAGGCAAAAGTATTATATGTTGACACTAAATTGTCACTGACTCTTATTTTTCTGTATTAACTCCCATTCTCTTCTGTCTTAGGATAAATGAACTCAAAGAAATATTTTCCCAGGATCCTACCTACAGTTTTGCCCACCATTCTGATCCTAACTGCTAATGCATACTTAGTGAATACATGCTTTGGGTCATGTTTCTTTATTGTTGTTAATTCCTCTTATCCCTCCCCCTTAAGTCCAATAACTAAATGCACTATTCACATGGAAGTGTTTACTTCCCTTATGATTAACTTCCCTGTGTAATTAATGTCCCTAATCCCTGGGCAGCTTTATTACATCTCTACTGCTTTAACATGCTATCTGTCAGCTGAATACATTTTCATATTTTAGAGGGAGGGAGAAAGAGACCAGTAGGTTCCTCCTTGCTGACTCTAAGAAGATGATTTTTACCAAAAAAAAAAATATTTGCAATTATATTAGCTATTTTCATTACTTCCTTAAAGTGCTATGTTGGCCGATCCTCACCTGAAAAGATGATGATTAAATTACAAATGTAAATAGGCTCCTATCAAAGACCATTGGGAACACCTTGAGAGTTTCACAATGATGTAAGGGGGAAGAGGGCAAGAAGGAGACACACAGCTGGCTACAGGGGCAGCAGTGAGGTCTGACCGCTGGAGCTGGGGCATCTCATCTCCCCTCAAGGGCCTTCCTCACAGAGACACCCAAGGCCCCTTACTGCAGGTATCATCTCAGACCTCTCACCTGCCAGCAATGCCCAAATCTGTGCACTCAAACAAAACCATCTGGATAGGGGGCTGAGAGGTTGATGTGCTTGCTCTGCTTTCTCTGAAACCTCCTTGGAAAGTACTCCTCAGCCTGAGCTCAAGCTGTTTGCCTTAAAAGGATAAAATATCTGTAGGGGGAAAAAAATTGTAGCTGGCTGCAGAGGCATCACATACCAGAAGGAGAGGCGCTACAAGCCCAGTACTGCTCTTCCAAGAGGCTCTCATCAGTTTCGCCTTCGTCAACGTCACAATGCCCAAGCAGCAGCTGGGACCCAAGGAAACAGTCTTAGTGGCTAACAAGGCAGCTGTCCTAGTAAGAGTGGAAAACAAACTTGCAATGATGGCTGATCCTAAAGTGTGTCATATTTGAACTGTGGCCAGGACTCGTGGCTGGCAGGAAAGGGGAAACACACTTCCCGAATGAACAGAGCTGCTGCCACTTCAGTGTGTCCTGGGACTGGAGCAGGTAACCCCAGAAATCACATGAAACTGACAGGTTCAGATGCTGTGCGAATCACAGCGTCAGAGCTGCCCAGTTCCACTGCAAGTCAGGGATTTGGGATGGCCAAAAGGGATCAAGGAAGGTGCTTCCTTGAAGACCAAAGACTGGGATTCCAGTAACCAGTAGCAACCAAAGTTGAATAGGCTAACACTGAAGTACTCAACCTTGAATGCATATTAGAATCACCTCAGGAGCTAAAATAATATACCTATATCTCAAGTCCACCCCAGAACAATGGAATCAGAGTCTCTGGAGGTGGTACCCCAGCAAAGATAATTTTTAAAGCTCCCTAGGTGATTCTAATATGTAGCTAGGGTTGAGAATGAATAGGCTAGGTAATGATAACTTACTTGGGAGAATAATAAAACACTAAATATGTACACCTGTAATTTGGCAAAGAATCCACTACTGTGTGCAAGCCCCTAGTGCTCAAAGGTTTTAATCAACAGAGACATTCATCTCTTTGGATGAGAAATTTGCCCTGGTTTTTTGCTTAATACCACACACAACTATACCAACATACACACACACCCTGTCATCTACCTATCAGAGTGGTTCTGAAATTTTGTTGTACATTGGTGTAACCTTAGGAATCTTTAAGTGATGGGGATGCCTAGCTTTTACTTCCAGAAATTCTGATTTTAATTGGTCTGGGGTAAAACTTAGGCAATGAATATTTTTACAGATCCATCAGGTGATCCTAATGTGTAAACAAGTCTGGGAACCAAAGTTCTAATTCATTCTACTTCTCCCAAAATTCTTCTGCTTTCTATTTAATTCTGAGTGAAAAGATAATCCCCTTAGAAGAGCCTAGATGTTATTCTAGATGTTAGTTCCTGAAATTGTCTAATCCTCACACCTTTGGGGAAGCAGGGAAGCATAGTGGTTAAAGAGAAAGCTCTGGAGTTCAAGTTCAGGTTCAGCCTTGTAAAAGTATGCACCTTGGGCAAGCTGCTTGGCTTCTCTGAGCCTCAGTATTCTGTTCCTTTTCTATAAAATGGCGATAATCTGGAATCTTTCTCACTGAGAAGATAAAAGAGTTGAAAGAGATGATCCATGTTAGGCACCTGAGCAGTGCAAATGCATGGCACAGCACGTGCACTTCATAAATGTTAACCATTATGATGATGAAGGACACTGCAATTTTTGAGCCACTAATTCAGAACAATGGTATGCTGACTTAGTGCCTTTATTCCATTCCTCTGAAACGTGCACTGCACAAATACCACCAAGTTCTTGCTGATGTCAGATTAAGAGATATTTCCAAGGGACCATGTAAAGCTTTCAAAACAAGTATGGATCTAAAGGGACACATCCTCATGATTTTCTGCAAGTAACTCAGTATGGCTCCCCAAGAAGGCAAACTTTCAATATACTCCAATAGCTGCCTTTATCCACAGAGTACTTGCAAATTCTGTTCCAGTTTGGGGCATATTTACTCGCTTACAGAGCCCATCACTGCTTTCCAAATTCCTTGCAAATATGGCAAAAAGCTTTAACAACAGTCACCTTGTTTTGCCCTTTCCTGTACCCCCCCCACACACACACACATCTCTTCTTCCCAATTTACTATCCTGCTTTTTTCATATTAATAACTATGATTATAAAATCCATTCAGAAACTAGACACTTTGGGGAGTGTACTATTAGTCCCACCTTGTGCTAAACATCTGCTTTGTGTAGCTGCAGCTTTTGTGGTATTGTTTATATTTACATGACAGTTTTGGAGAGAGAACATTCCTCTGCTCTTACAAACAAAATTATACGTAAGAGTTCAAACAGGCTGCACATACTTAACTTCTCAGAAAATAAATCTTGAGGAGATGGTGAGGAACGCAGTCATTACAGGAGACGGTGAGAGGGAATGAGACTGGTGTCAGAAGGCTGGGTGTGAGGAAGTAGAGGGGGAAGCAGAGAGGGGCTGTCAGAGTAGGGGTGGCAAACACCACCAGCTCAACAATTCAGATTAGGATTCGAAATGCCACAGATGTGATTGCATAATAAGCTGTTGAGCATGCTGGTAAATGCTGCTTTCAGCATGTGCTTATTTGTCACATTGTCTTGCATTCTCCGAGCTCAGAAGGTTTAAGTCAGAGGGTCTGGAATGCTAGCAATAGGCCCAGTTCCTTGGGATGGGTAGCAGCACCTATGGTAGAGATGGCAGAAAGAGCAGCAGCCTGGTGTTCGAATATGGTTGCTAGGATACCATGGAGACCCTCCATTGCTAGGCAGACAGAAGGGGAAAAAAAATGTGTCCATATGCCTTATAACCTGCAAACAGCAACAATAGGAACATCGGCCTGTCTTCCACCCATTCCTGTTAGGAATCCAAACCCAACTCTTTAGTGAAATAACAAGTAGCAGGAGCTTGGAAATGTGGCCCAGTGGTGCAGAGAGGCTGGTCATTTATATTCTCAGGCAGTCTTTAGAGCTACTCTATTTAAGGGCTTGTCAGTATTTTCATTATAAACCCCGTTTTAGGGTCACACAACCTGACTGCTTCAAAACACCCAAATAGGATTTTAGCAACCTGGTATCGTACATTATTATAAAAATTTCTGTGACTTCAATTTTACTGCACAGACTATAATGTCAAATTAATGATCAAACTTAAATTGGAAGGTATTATAATAACATTAGGTCAGAATTTAACTCCTCCACAAAAACAGGAAAGATCAATCTCAAAAAGCAACTTCAGGTTCAATTCTCATCTATGTCCAGTTTGCCTAGGTATGTGAGGAATCCACAGTGCTAGTTTGTGGCACCTAATTAGATGATTTTCAATGGGAACATTCTGAAGTGAGTGGAAAAGGGGATCTGGTTTCTTTAAGAGTGAAACTTAGTTTCTTTAAAGGTTCTAATCATCTGCTGCTTGCCTAAATTAAATATTCTTACCTAGTTACTATAGTTATATGACTATTATCAGTACTGTGCTGATGGGATTCTGAGATTCACAGCTTACTCGTGGATAACAATCAGTTCTGGTACAAATCATACACACAAATGATTTGTGATTATTCTAAAAACAAGCAGAAATGCCCTTTTATCTACTTTATAAAATTATAGAAACCAAATTTCTCCTTCTCTCTGGCCTAAACTTGCGATTTCTCAATTCCTTTTATGTTGTTCTACTATAGCTATTAGTTTCTGTCATTGCCTAAATATGTCATTTCCTTGCTATGGCTTAAAACTATTATCTCCCCCAAACCACACCTCCTCCCCAACCTGCCTCATCTCATTAGCAAGCACCTACATCAAGGCCATTTTCAAATACTTCTTTAAAAACTTGAACCTCTACAAGAGTTTCTGATAGCACCGAATTTAATGGATCTACATATTTTGCCAACTGTCTTAGTTATCTCCCCTGCAACTTACCTTATTCAATTTTCTAAAATATTTACTTGTACAGTCTTGTTAATGCCTTGTTAACCCCTCAATGGCAGGATGGTATATATCTCTCATCTCTAATCCTTGCAATATTTTTATATGGCAGATGTCCACAAAACTATTAAACTGATCTGTAGGGAATATTTGGAATTTAATTCCTACCTTTAAAGAAATTTAGGTTTTAATATTATCCCATCTACAACTGTACTAGAATTCTAAAATTATCTTGACTTCCTAGAGAATTGAAGACATAGCCTCGAGGAAGATTTATTTCTCTTGACATATATTAGTGTCAAAGTTTAGAATATCAGATAAGATTGTTTTAAAAATTAATGCCTCAAAAATAAAAAATATATTTTTTCATCCTCCATTCTTCCCATGTACTTTATAATTACAAAGTGAAATGGGACAAAACATGCCATCATGCTCTGAAATACAGCTACCTCTGGGGTGAAAGGAAAGAGCTTTGCAAAAATCCAGAGATGTTAACAAGTTATGATAGGAACACAAGTCTATATAGTCCCACTGAAATTACATGGAAGCCTATGACAGCAAAATGGAAAAGATTTGGGAACACTCTCAACAGGTAAAGGATTTTGAACAAATATATCAGATACTAATCTAGTCCAGGGTCCATTTTTCAGGACTGAAATGTCATGAAATAAAATTGCTTTAGAAGTGGGTAAGAAACAACCAGTTATCTAATCTAATAGAATGGATGGTTGGGTTTTGTTGTTATTTTTTTCAATTTTTAAGGGTTTAATTGACTTGGTTTATTTAACAATATGAAATCTAGTAGCTTACATTCTCAAGTGGCTATTTGGTGGCAATGGAGTATAGATTCCAACTTTCTCCATCAGTTCTTTGCTCCACATTCATAACCTAAGAAGGGCTTAAGGGTTTTATCTATAGAGGTTGTGAAAGAGATACACAGAAACACTCCACCAGCTCTCAAATGCAGCAGGAGTGCCCTGGCTCTGTGCTAAATATGACAGAGCCTTCTTTCCAATCCCTACTTTAAAGGGAAAATTCCAAATCAAGACTGTTGAATGTTAAGAAGATTAAAGTTATGAAGTTACATTTTATACTACTTTTCAAATGACCAAAAATCACTAAGAAGACAAAAATCTTTTTAAAACATTATAATCCTCAAAAGACAACTTCAGTAAGCAAACACTAAACAAATATATTTGCATACATGGGATAATTGAATGGAACATCACCTGGGCAGTTACCTACCTCTAAAAGGAAAACCAAAAACCAATATGAGCATGAAGTTAAAATCAATTTTAGCCCATTTGGATGGTTTTGTTTTAATTAGAACTCACAATAACCTATATACAATTTTAAGAAAGATAACCAAATATAAATTTCACTACAGATTAAATATAAAGACATAACACTTGTTGCCAGTAGTCTATATGATCAAATTATTCAAATGAAATAAATTTAAATGCAAACTAGTCTTCCTCAGATTGGCAAGTTTTCTGAATTCCCTGTGGAGCTATCTTCTACAACTGTTCCAATAGTGAAAGATAATAGTCATTTTGCATACAATATGTTTCTTTTTTTCCCTAAGAAAGGTACACTCAACCACTCAAGCCAATTTTATTCTCATTTTCTTTATGTAAGTGTGAAAAAAGAACAGATGTTTTTCCAAAATTATTTAAGCTTGGAAGACATTCTATCATTTTCTTCAATATAATCCTTCAAGAATCACAAAAAACCATCATGGCAATACCTTACCAACTGAGTTCTTTAAAGAGCAAGTTATTAAATAAATATCAGAATGCACAGCATTGTTCAAAAGATCAAATGTTTATTATAATGGAATTTTATGAATTACTTGCCACAGTAATTTCATTTTCTACCAGACTTGAAAAAAAAAATCTAGTTATTCTACATGTCAAGCACTAAGAGGATTCTAAAACTTACCACATTCTACAGTTCATTCCCTGCTGCCTACATTTCGTTAGATCTTCTCTGATAGAATGTTTAACTGGAGTTATCAGCTAGCTTGATCATGCTTCATTATAAAACCTATTAAAATGGTCTTTCTTTAAAAGCAGAGCTTGCTCTATGTTACTCCAAAGTCTTGCAGATACTAAAATGAGATGCTATAGAATGCTTAAAGATGCAAAGACCTGTCTTTGAGTTATATTTTCATTATGCAAAACCTGGCCCAGGAGAGATGGCCATGTACCTCATTAGCTAAAACAGGCAAGCATGTCGGGACTGCAAATTAATTTACCAGAGAAAGTTGCAGTGAAGTCAGATCACTCAGGTTTCTAAGACAGGTCTAAGCCTACTGAACTATTATTGCAACTTCGTAAGCTTAGAATCTCAGAAATATTTATCCTTATGGTTTATTATCCACTCCTTCACAGAATACAAACTCCTCCTTAAGTTAAAACTACACGAAGAATTGCAAATGTTCCATGGGAACCAAGATAGGTACAACTCTAAAGTTTCCAAAAGTATGATCAGTACCTACTCTTGACCCACCCCCATCCAATACATACAAATGGAGATTCACTCTTTCTCCTTATATTAATTCTTATGTTTATGAAGTAAATGGTTCCAAGGGACCTTATATTATTATTACGTAACTCATGTCATCCAGCCAATGTGATGTAGAGCAGCAAAATCCTTTGTTTTATCAATTATGTCATTATCTATCAATTAAAATACAATTTATTTTGGTGCTCTTACTCATTCTCAGTTTATCTCATGCTCTTGCTGCTTATTTTCCAAATGGACTCTGAGTTGAGTGTTGTGTAACAAGTTTCATTGAATTTTCTCATCCAAGTTATGAAGCCCACTGGCATTAGAAGTACAGGGTTCTCTAAAATGCTACAACAATACTAGAGTGGTTTCATTAGAAGCCAAGAGTAAGTCAGAGTATGTGTCCACACTGTAAATAAAGGTAAGTGCACTTATCTGTATTGGACCCTGGAAACATACAACCCTCTTGGGAGTTGGATCTGTTCATTAGTAATCATTAAAATTCCTTCAGGAAAATAAGCAATATTCCCCCTCAGATGTTATAAAACAGAATATTTTTAAAGAATCAACAGACTAGTCTTCCATTTATGGATTGAAAATGTCATCCAATTCAGGAAATCAAAAATTCTTCCCTCTTATATGCATATTTACGTATTTTTGCACTTTGGGGATGATAGAACATCAGGTTTGAAGGGTACCAGCGTGAAGTACCAGCATGTAGAGAAATCCAGGAGAGCCAGGAGAGCACGGAAAGTAAGGGTGATATCAGACGCATTTCATTTCAAGTCTGATGAGCCTGCATTTAGGATTTTCCGGCTGGGCAGGTTTGCCAGGGCTTTGGGGAATGGGGGGTTTTATTCCTCACTCACACACATGGTGGGACACACACCTGGGGCGCGTTCAAACTATAGGTACAGTAGGTGGCATATCAATGTATATTTTTAAAATACCTTGGCATTTGACAAAGGCATGAAGGCAACGTATGTGCAGTGAGTCTGGCTTTGAGAAACGTGCACAACCCCGCAAGAAGTGCCCGTGAAAATGAAACATTTCTGAGGATGAGGACAGACAAGGCAAGCGGGAGGGGCGGGGGCTGACAGACAATACAGAGACCCGCAGCTCCCCACCGCCAGGGTGCCACATGGACCCGGCGCGTAACCCCTGCTTACTGTGGGCTCTTGGGGTAGAAGGGCAGGGTCACATGGCTGAGATCCTGGATGTCGAAGGCGGTGGGCTCCGCGGAAATCGCCTGTCGCTTGGTGCGCGGCTCACCCTGCAAGGTGTTAGCGCTCTGCTTCTGCGCCTGCTGGGTGGCCGGTCGGATCACCGAGCGGTACTTGTCCAGCTCGTTCTGCAGCTTCTGGATCAGTTCGTCCTTCTGATCCAACTCCAGCTCCAGCTCGTCGATGAGAGCATCCCGCTGCCTCAGCTCCTCGATCTTCTCCTGGAGCGCATACTGTAAATCCCGTAGGGTGCCCATACTCCTCCGGGCTGCCGGGGGCTCCTTCCTGCCGCTGCTCCGCGTCTTGGGGCTTCCTCCCCTCTCTGATCAACTTTCCCCAAAGTCGCCGCTGCCTCCCGAGAGCAAAAGCTTCCTAGTTGAGACCAAAGCCAACCCAGGCTTCTGAGCATGCCCAGTCCGCCGGCTCCAGCCACCGAGAGTTTCTGTGTGCAGATTCCACTTCTCTGGGCTTACCAAGAGGCTCAGTGTGGAGATGAGCAAGACAGCAGGTCCAACCTGGGATTCAACCTGAAACGCGGTGGGCGCTGTAGCGTGGGGGAGAAAAGCCCCGGAGGCGCGGTGGCCCGGGAGTGGGAGGAGGGGACTTAAATGGGGGCCTCTAGAGGCAGCCGCTGATGATCCCGGGTCACTAGTGCCGGGCGCCAAAGGAAGCCGGCGGCGGCGTGTGTAGGGAGCTTGATAAAGCTTTGGGGCGCGCTAGGGGGTGTGCAGGCGGAGCGAGGCGAGAGCCTCACTTTGCGGGTGGAGAGGTAGGAGGGAGAGGACAGAAGGACCCGGAGCAAACTGGGGAGGCGTCAGAGGGTTCCAGAGCGTACCCGGCTGGTGGATCCTAGACTAGGATCCTGACCACTCTGGAGGGCGGGGTGAACTACTCATCCTACAAGCTCGGAGTTCTCCGAGGTGTTTTGACCCTCAGCCTCCCAAAGAAAGGCTCCGGAGTGATGTGACTCTGAGCTCTCCCTCGATCACGCCACCTTTCCCACGGGGAGCTCCTCACACAGGTGGCTAAGGCTTGCAGAGAAACTTGCCTCTTAGGATATGAGAGCGATGCCTGGGAGGGATTCCCCCTGACATCCTCTGGGGAAGAGGGTGGAGGAAAGGTTCAGAACCCTCATCTCCATCCCATAGGCTTTGCTACTATGCCTGCTCTTCCTGCTAATTTTCTCCTTTCTTCACCTTCGGAACTCAGATCAATGAACTCTTCTTAGTGCAAAGGCCAAAACGGATTTGGGCCCTAGAAGACTACTCAGCCTCTCCTTTATCCCATCCTCTTGAGACAGTGTCCACAGGGGAGTTCACTGATGGACCCCCGATTCTTCCATTTGCTGGTTTGGGTGGAGAATGGGTAGTGGCATAAAATCATTTTCAAGTTCCAAAAAGTACATCCTGAAACTGAATCATATCTTTTAAAATATTGCCGCGGTAACAACCAGACTGTTAGAAATCTTTCTTTCCACTTGGATGACAAGGTAGGATTTTTGACACAACTTTGAAGAAGACGGAAAATAGTAAAAAGGAGGGGTAATTACAGGGTCTACAGGATACTGTACAGTGTACCAGTATATATTCCAGTATATATACCAGTATATATATACTAGTATATATTCGTGAATCTACCTCTCTCCTACTCACACCTCCTTCCCTACCCACTCAATACTTTCTAAAATGATGACAGTTGGATCGCATCCGTTCTGTCCAATGGTTATTCTTCCAACATCATAAGAAAACGTTTAGAATTCCCAAAGTATTTGCCTAATATTTGCCTAAGTTCCTAATATTTACCTAAATCTTCATCAACTCATCCAATTTTATAGCTTCTTAAATAAAAGCTTTTAAACTACTATTCCTGGGCACTCAATACTTTATCATCCTCAATATTCAATCTGTCCATTCTTTAACACTAAAACAAACTAGATTTATAAATTTAAAAATGAGTTGTAATGCAGAACTATTTACTAGAATTGAAAGTTAGCCAAGATTACTTGCTCAAACTTGCTCACTTTTGCCTTCAAGATGCAATTCTGGATCTGAAGGAAAAAGAAGAGAAAGAAACCAAGAAAAAACCCACTAGTCACTGGCATATTAACAAGGTTTTTGATTTAAAGTATACTTGTTTGTAATTAGAGGTGTAAATGACAAAGGATATACAATCCTAAGCATTCTTCCACAGAGATTATGATCTAATTCTCTTAGTGTTGATGACATAAGACATTCAACTTGTCTGCTTTCCAACACAAACATTTTGGAAGTGCATTTATTTCAGAATGTAATATATAAAGTGAATAATTCCCGAAACATTTTCATTTGTAATGAATACCTTACAAATACCAGTAAATAATAGTTCTGAATTATTGTTGTCTTAATTAAAAGTGAACTAAGCAGAAGTACTGTGACTTTTTGGAACTGACTATATTTTGAAAGTGCTTCTGTGACAATTTCCTTCTCCCAGGCAAAAGTCCAAATTTTTATCTTATTTTAACCTGTGGGAATTTTTTACTTCCTGGGAAAATGATTAATACCAAATGACATTTTCTTATAGATCTATACTTAGGGTCCATGAGGCCAAGAGTTTATATCTAAAAATATATTTGGAACAATTTGAAAAATATATTTGGAACAATTTTTATAAGGGACATCATAAATCAATTGCTAAACAAGGCTTTGTTTTCAGAGTTCACTGAGGCTTAAATGAGGTTATTTAATGTCTGTGAGCAGAACAAAGTAGAGAAGATTCATCCTCATTTGTACACATTTTGACCCCAAAGATTAAAAAAATTCAGAGATTTTAATCAAAAGTGAGATTTTAACACTGAATCATGTAAATACTTTCACTATTTAGTATAATTATACACAACTATAGGATGTATACATGCTGCACTGTCATTTTAAATACAATTTTCATGATACAAAATATGTTCCCTAATGATGTTCATCTCATTCCTTGTATACAACCAGATATATAAAAAATGTGCTCTATATATGTAATATGAATTGCAATGCATTCTGCTATCATATATAAATAAATTAGAATTAAAATTTAAAAAAATATGTTCCACAATGAATCTAATACTGAGAATCCGAACTGTCATAAAAAATAAAGAAATTAAATGACTGAAAAGATGCAACACTTACAGATGACTTACACTTTAAAAAGGTGTTCAAGATATAGAATATATTGTTCAAGATATAGAATATATAGAACAATATATCATGTTCGCCTATAATATGAAAAACAATTTGATTTTCCCTTAAAAGCTTTCTAATTATACAAAATTCAGAATTTGCAGTTTTTCTCTTGCTTTTTTTTATTTTTATTTTTTTAATTTTTTGTACTGGGGATCACCTCAGGGGCACTCAACCACTGAGCCACATCCCCAGCCCTATTTTTGTATTTTATTTAGAGACAGGGTCTCACTGAGTTTATTTAGAGACTGCTCTCACTTAGTGCCTTGTCATTGCTGAAGCTGGCTTTGAACTTACGATCCTCTTGCCTCAGCCTCCTGAGTCACTGGAATTACAAGCATGTACCATCACACCTGGCTCTTTCATTATTAAAAATCAACATTTTCTTTTTTCAATCATGGTTTTAACAGGTTTTTCAGATTTTAAGGGACCATATTTCTATGGATCAAACATTTGAGTGATTCTAACATTTGTAAATTTAACTGGTTAAAATAAAAACCAAAGGTCAAACACAAATCTACTTTCTTCTCATTAGGAGGTGACTATCACAAATCTAGAGTGGAGTAGAGTGGAGTGTAATACATGATTGATTTCCTCCTCCCCTTACTGTCTAGCGAGGATGAAACCTTGATGTTTAAAACAATGCCATTTTGAAAGATCTAAGTTCATATTCTGGAATCTCTCAGTTAAATCACAATCTGCTTTTAACAATCTCCCTTTGCCATAGCTTTAATAGAAGCAAAGTTCTGCTGATAGCCAGGCCAAACTGTGGCATATTAAACTCCAATATGCTCTTAAGTTTTGCAACCAATCCTCATGATTAAGAATAAATATTGCCATGTCTTTCTAAATGGAATCTCAGGATCATTTCATGAGATATTCAATAAAGTAGTTATTTGAAGAAATGAAGTGTGTTAGCATCTTTCACTAACAACATAATTAACCTAAAGAGAACACTGGTAATTTCACTATCCACTTGTCCATTCAACTGAGGCTTCATTTCCTAGAAGAGTCCTAAGTTTGAAACTTTCTCTTGACATTTTATGTATATATCTTGAACAGGTAAAATAAATAAAGAAATAAAAATACAGCTGAACGTTTTAGATGATGGAAGCCAAACTTTGCAGAAAATTGCTAAAACAAACAAGTACTTCTAAGACTTTAGATATGAAGGTTACTATTACTGCCACAACATACTGGCTTGGACCAAGTTGCTAATAATAATCAAGACCACAATAAAACTAACAAACTTCTTGGCATTTTTAATACAAAATAGGCACGTTTGTACAACCCAATAAGTTGGATATTATTATTATTATTATTATTATTTATATTTGAGAAAACAGAGGCACAAAATCACCTGCTTAATGAATGGCAAAGACTTAATTTGACTCTTGACCATTCAATATAGAACTCAATCCTCTATCCCTCAATGCCTTAGAAGGACTTCTGAGTGTTACTACTGTCTTGGTGCTGGATCCAGAGAGATAAAAGGGTTCTTAATATTAACTAGCTTGACTTTAGAGTTGTGAAAGTAGAAAGAGGAGAAATTTAGAAAATCCTAAAGTGCAAGAACAAGATGTTTTTCAAAGTACCTTTCCCCAAAACAGTCTTCATTCCATCACTATTTTATCTTTGTTGAGGGTAACCAACTTGTACCCATTTTCCTCTTACTGACTGGTTTTAATAGAAAAATTGCTTGGGATTGTCCCAGTTTTAAAACTAAAAACCCTAAGTACTTCTCAGTCCTGAGCAAACTAAGATAGTTGGTCATCCTATTTAATTCAGGATTACTGAGCCTCTTCTTTTTATAAATATTTTCAACTTTTGCTTTCAAATTTAACAATAAAGAGCAATAATGATAATACCCATGATTTTAGGTACATTATGAACTTACCTACATATTTTTATGTGAATATATTTTAGAAAAGCAATTATCCTATTTCAATGTATAATAATATACCACAGAAATTATCTTTGGACTGTAAAGGGGAATGAGTCAGACAGTAGAACTGTAATTACACTTTGATGAATTAGACAAAGATTCAAGGCTCTCTTTTTAGTTTATTGTTTTTATAGAAACAAACTTCGGTTGGTTTCCTATGAATTAAGCACAGTGATTTAACCATCCAGTATTCTATTAAATTCTGTAGAAAGGGATGATTCTTATGATTGCTTGGGAGAGGTAGATTTGGTCATAAGGAATATATCTAAATGGATATAAATCAAAATTCTAATGGTTGGCCTCTTTTGAAGTCATACTACTACACATGGTAAGTTCTGCACAGAAAAGAAAAAAAATCATTAATGATGAAAAACTTACTGCAGAGACTCGGAAAGTAATAGTGCACTGTAAGTAATTGCTAATGGGCTTAGCATTTAATACCGAATTAGTGTCATGCCTAATATTAGTTGAAATGAATTCCTATGTTCTACCTCTTAAAATGATGGTAAGTAATTACTGAACTAAACTAGTCCTAAACTAGTCCTCATGAAAATCCATGCACTGTCTAAAAAAAGTGAATACTTCTTTCTACTCATTTGTAAATAGCCCATCTCCTAGGATCTGAAGGAAGAAAAGGTTTGTTTTTGTTTGGGTACTATGGATGAACCCAGGGGCGCTTAACCACTGAGCCACATCCGCAGCTTTTTTATTTTTTATTCTGAAACAAGTTCCTGGGACCTTGCTAAATTGCTGAGACTTGCCTTGAACTTGCAACCCTCCTGGCTCAGACTCCTGAGCCACTGGGATTATAGGCATGCATCACTGCACCCTGCACAAAAGTATTCAAAGAAGAAAAATATCAGATTTCCTATTTTTTAATGAATGGTATATTTTTAAATGCATAATATTTAATTTAAAATGCCTTAGTTACAAAATTATTTTACTGCATTTAAGCGCAAAAAATACATAAAAGCATGCAACATCATAACATCTCCCATATATGATTAATAAATTACAATTTGTCATTTCCATTTCAGTGATTCTTCTGTTATTATTAAATCCACATCATTTACTAAGTAAGCATTAGTATTTTTCACAAAACATTCAAACACACTTGCAAAAGTAAATTTGCTTTTGAAAACAGATTTAATATCATGTGAATTATAGGAGAATAGCTCTGGAGTAAATGATTTTTCTTTTTTGTTTTGTTTTTATTTTTAGGTAACACTTAACTTGGCCATTTTCTTCCTTCATGTTTTCTAACCAAAATTTAAAGTTTAAAAAAAAAACTAAACTAAATTATTCTAGTGAACTCCTTTAAAAGGGTAAGGTAGAACAGTACTGAAAATACACAACAGACAATAAAATAGAAGTTTGGGCAAATGAAAATTTTCTCAGTAAAACAACTGAATTGGATGAGAGAGAAATTTGATGTGAGAATGTTAGCAATTGGGGTGTAGGGGGAATTGCAAGCAAAAAAAAAAAAAAAACAGGAAAATACAAAGAGATCATCAATCTCTTAACTTAATGGGCAAGCAACTATCACCTAACTGCAAATTCATTTAATTCTGTGACTGCTCTACAATCATCATGAGCCAGAAATACAGCGATCCAACTTTCTCATGACAGGCAAATGGAATAGTAGGCTGCTAGAAGAAATGGATATCATTCCAGGGTCAGGATATTTTGCTTAATGTTTATGAAAGCCTGATAACAAGGATAGATGTCCCAAGCCAGTGTGCATGAGATGCATAGATAAGCTTTAAAATCATCAGTCAGATAGGAAAGGTAGCAGAATACAACAATTACTAATAGGGCATTATGTAAAATTGTGGATGTGTAACCGATGTGATTCTGCAATCTGCATTTGGGGTAAAAATTGGGAGTTCATAACCCACTTCAATCTAATGTATGAAATATGATATGTCAAGAGCTTTGTAATGTTGTGAACAACCAATAAAAAATAAAATAAAATAAAATAAAATCATCAGTCAGCTTGCCTAATGTACATGTTTAGAGAAGATTCAGTAATTCCTTCCTAGTCTATATTGGATTTCTTTAAATTCTTTTTTTTTTTCAAAGAATAAGCACTTGATGTGATAGCAATACTTTATTAAATATTGTCAGTTCAGATTGAAATTCAAAAGACAAATGTATTAACACATAAAAGTTTTCAAAAAGTTTTCCAAAACAGCCATATAGATGATATTATATAGTTTCAGTGCTTCATAAAAATAAATATAAAATAGGGACTTTTGTACTTTTTTGGTATAAATGCAGCATAGTCAGTGTCTGTCTTGAATTATTTCATTATGTAAGAATGTTTTCACTCAAAGATCAGAGTTAATTTGGAGACTTATTATGGAAAATTCATCTAAGTTTTCCATAGAATATAACACAGCCAAAATTCTAACCATCTATCTTCCTTAGAAAAGTGTCTTTGTTGACTACCAATTTTAAGCGGAAAAAATAACAAGGGAATCTTCAAAACACTTTATTCATGGAATGTTAAAAGTAATTGCTGCTGTTAGGAACATAGAGAACTCAGTGGGAATCACTTATATTCACTTTCCAGTTTCCACTGGTCAGACCCTCCTTCAGTAGAAAGCAACCAGCATTCTCTCCACAGTCAGCCTGAAACCTACTTAATCCAACAGTATTTCCACATTTACGGTATTATTTAATTTAGTTACTTTATATTGCTCTCAGGCATGCTCACAAAAAAACACATACATAGACACAGCCAAATACAGAGAATTAAAAGACCAACAGGAATATGTGGCATAATTTGACGCCTCACAGTTCGATATCTCCAGCCAAAAAAAGACAAGAAAAGAAATGGTGTCCTTAATTCTTGATTCATAATGGATATTACAGAATTTTCATTTGGAATGGACTATGCTGATTATTTAACTCAACATTCTAATTTGAAATCTAAATGATACACCCAAGGCAAAGGCAAGTTTCGAATTAAAGTCTCCTGATTCTTAACATAGCCTTCTTAAAGTTATATTATTCTTTCACTTGGTCTTTTTGCTATTACTACACATAGAAGCCTAGATCAGATGAAAATCCTACTTCATACACCTTAGTAAATGATAATTAGGACCAATTCAGGCCATTTCAGTTTACTACTGAGAACTATATTAAAAGTCTTGGAAATATCTAAATAGTTCTCTACACCATGTGTAACTATTATTGCTATTATGGAGGTCCACATAATGATAAAAGATTGGCTCTGTCTTGGTGTGTATCTATGAGCTTACACATGCCCTACCGACATCCACTCACCATAGGTATGAAATATGAATCACACCCTCCTGAACAAAAGTAAGGCAGACAAAAGTGGATCCTTCTCCAATTTTTTGCATTCTAATTCTTTGACAAAGATCTTTGGAGAATTAAGGGAAATCATCGCATTTTTCTCTTTAGACAAGCTGAAGTCTCCTCCCATTACAGAGTTTTAAAGGTCCTCGAAAGATTAAAAACAAAAGCAAGTTTTCTCTGCCTCATAGAAAATAACAGGTAACACCCCACGCCTTACATAGAACTTTCATGTTTGATTCCCTGAAATCATGTGATTGGTCTTACACCATAGACATTTTTAAGGCACAATAACTTTAGAATATGCCAAAATTATATTCATTTAATATTTTCTAAAAGGATTCTCTATACAATTTTACTCCCCCCGCAAAAAAAAAAAATAGTAAGACAGTACCGATTTTTCAAAATGCATTGAAAAATAGCTTTTCAATTTTTCATTCTATTAATATTTTCTTAGAAGTAATTTTGTGTTTGAGGATTCTAAGTATACAATCATTTAATTAATAGTAAACCTCCAAAGTAAATCATTAACATATTACCTAATTTTTATATCCTGTAATAGAGGATATCTAATTGTGGGAAATGGAATAATTGATGAAGAAAACACAAGTAACCCAGAAAAAGCACATGGTAACAGCTGGTGTGATACTTGTAGGTCAAAGTAAAGCTTTGCCAGCATCCTAATGACTGTAATTCAAAGTCCTCAACCATCAAAGTATATACTTACAGCTCAGTGCTTCCTCTAACTGTGAATCATAGAAGGTACCTCACTAAGGTGATAAGTGAAATGAATAAGGACTCCACATTCAAAAATGTTTTGGAGACACTGAGCTAAATGCTTTCTGTATTCTTCTCAGGATCTTTAATTTTTCAGTTTGAATTACAAATCTCCAAAAATATACAACTTATACATTACTATATATAATCTAAATAAACAATTAATACATACAATTTATTTAAAGTAGACTTCAAGTTTGTTGAACTTGAGCGTTCACAATATTTAATTGTTCAAAGGTAAATTGGACAACTTACTAAAAGCTAACAAGCATGTTCCCCATTTGTGAAGTTCCTCACTGGTATCTACATACACAGCAATATCTGGGATAAGAACACCCAGTCCTGGTCTCACCAACAGTGCGGCCAACCACCAGTATCTTTGGCCTCAAAACCACCACTTTGCCCAGCCTGTGACCACAGCCCATGACATGACATTAAACCATGAACGTCGGACTAATTTGGTGCCAAAAAAAGGACTAGCATTGCCAGTGGACCCATAATAACATTTCTTCTCTTTAAAATGAGGATGGGTTACAGGACTTGCTCAGGTTTGGAATATGTTCAAGAAAAAATTACATTGGGATCAGAATCAGGAGAATAATTGATCAATAATGAACTATACAAGTGTTATACTGACCCTTCAGTTTTTCATACTTTCCAAGTCCCAAACAATTTGTTTTAACATTTCAGAACTTTTGAATGGTGATCCTCTCTCTGCCTATAAAACTCTTTTCCTAGCCCCTTTCACTATCCTCAAAGCCAAGGTCCCTCACCAATTCTCATCTTTCAGTCTATAACTCAATTATTCCATTTCGCCCCTTAGATACCACTTTCTCAGATAATCCTTCTGAATCATCCCCTTATAATATAAAGATATTTTCCCCTTATAATAGCATATATCATGATTCTATGTTATTTGCACACACCTTTGTTAAATAGGTATCTTCCCCTATTTAACGAGGCTATAAACTTAGACTATAAATGGCATGAAAATAGGAATTATATCAATATTGTCCACCAACAGTGGACAATATTGTGCAAGGAGTTAGTGCAAGGAGCCCCTGCCTACGTATGTGTTAATTGTACTGGGCACATAAAGATAAGAATAAATAATGAATTCAACAAATATTTGTCAGTATGTATAACACACCTCTCTGAACAAGAAAGAGGGGTAAAAGGATGATTTTTCTGTCTGTTTATGGACGGTGGTGTATAATATGCAATAAATCAAATATATCAGAGGCTTAGTTTTAAAATGTCTTTCACATAAAAAAACTTATCACTCTTTGAACAACATATTTTTCTGCTTATGAACCATGAGAACCAATTTACTTCCTGTTACCTTGCAATTTTTTCTAGAAAACATTGGTCTTTTTATACCTAAGCACTTTTGCAAATTACAAACCTCTTATTGCACTTTTAAATCCCCCAAGTCCCAGATTCTTTGTTATTTTTTAGGCTTGTACTGTCTTCAAGATCCTCAGGCACTGTTGATGGCATTAGCCATTCTGCAGTTTCTTTCTTGCTACTTCCCAAGTTCTGGCTCCTCCTTCAAAAGGCTGTCTGTTTTACAAGGAATTGACATTTATTCCTGGTCATTCTTTATAAGCGATCTTTTACAAAATTACTCATGTTATTCGATAACACTTTGAAAGGAGATGCTTCCAATTAGAGTGCTTCATGAATTACTTCAGCGATTATTTACCAATGCCTGTGTCCTAATTGTTCACTTCATTTTCAGCTATCTTATAGTTTCAGACCAAAACAAAATTCAAAGAAAACTCATGTACAAGGAACAAATTTATCTCCCAAAATACTTTTAATTCACTCACTCAGTTTTTAAAATAAATACACTTATCTTCCTTCTCCATTCTTGCACTTTTGTTTATTTTTTCTACAGGAAGTCAGAGTAAGTCCTTCAGATAAAATCATAAGCTTAATACCACAATCAACTGAACGCTAAAGTGCTAACGTTTGGGTATTAGCAAGAATTATAAAGTCACAATGTCATGTTAAATAGTTGTTCAATTAAATCAAAAGACAAGAATATATAGTTTGTTAATACAAAAAGAGAGAAATATTTCTCAAGTAGCTACTTTCTTTCTGAAAAAGTAATCTTTGTCAAACTTGGAAAATGTAAGCCTATGGGGGGAAAAAATAACAAAGAACCTTATCTGTGGGATACAGTCAAATTTGAAGACCAGGATTAAAAACTTCACACACGGATGTTCTCTATAAATCAAGCCTTTAAACTACAATTGCATAACGCTGCTTTAGGGTCTAAGTGGAAATCAGAGTTTCTGAATTTCAAGAAACTTCTGGATGCTCAATAAAAACTGAGTGTTACTAAACATTGGAAGGTAAGAACTCTCTTGGTATTGCATCGTTTATCTCTAGTGCTTCTTAATTATATTTTCATCTCCTACCAAATGGGAATCTCATGATACAGTTATCAATATACATACTCCTTCTGGAATCAGCCTTTCCAAAGGGAAAAACATATCTGATTAGAGGTAAATAAGTCCTATAAAAGAAAGATGTCTTGTTGAAATATGTATGCATGTATCTAGATACATATATGGTGTATACATACCTTTCTATATACAGAAAATGCACTCTGTATACAGCTAAAATTATTATTTTTTAGAGTTCTAATTAAGATTTAGATCTGTCAATTTTTAAAAGTATAAGATTGATCAAAGCATTACATGATTATAGAATTTATACTTCTTATTGATGTGACTCATTTTATTTTAAATGCTTTCATAAATAAGGTGCAGCTTCAGCTAACTGTACTTTCTTCAAATTTTTCTCTTAGCCAGTAGATACGAATTTCTATGACTAAAATACAGAACTTAAGGTACAATTGCACCCTCTACTGTCCAAATTTTCAATTCCATACTGAGCAAAAATTGCATGTGTTTAACAGGTTCATCAAAAAATTAAGAGTTAAATTACATTGGTTTCCTTTTGACATTAATTGGCAGATCCTGAAAAAAAATAAAATCTAATTGTTAAAATTCCCTTAGTAATACAAACAGAAATTTTCCATTTATATACTATTGTACTTAACTAATTTTTAAAATAATCCTACACAATGAAACATAAAATACATAAAGTATTTGTTAACTTAATGAGAATAAATGGCAATAAGAATCACCTTTTTAACATTAATCTAAACAAGGAAACATCTCAACTTATTTAAAGCAACAATTGGGATATTTTTCTAGTAGTATATTTTTGTCCAACTTTTTCCAAGTTAGAGTTTTTTTAAAAAATCAATTTTCTCTAAACTCTACCTCAACATTTTAGAAAATTAGTTTTTTTTAATAAAGAGAGAGTGAGAGAGAGAGAGAGAGAGAGAGAGAATTTTTAATATTTATTTTTTAGTTCTCGGCGGACACAACATCTTTGTTGGTATGTGGTGCTGAGGATTGAACCCGGGCCGCACGCATGCCAGGCAAGTGCGCTACCGCTTGAGCCACATCCCCAGCCCAAGAAAATTAGTTTTTGAGTTCATCCTGTGATTGTCAAAATTCAAAATACCACGAAGAGTCAAAACGAATAGGCTGTTTGTAATTTTTCCTTAAGTTTATCTCTCATTAATTAGAGACTATTGTTTGGAATTCAAAATAAATTATTATTCAAAAGATTGTCTTAATTTTTTCTTCTAGTGATGAAGGATGAGCTTGTGGCTAATCAATTCTCCCACCAAGCATAATAAGAAAAAAATGAACCAAAAATATTTTTAAGGCACTGGAAAATTCCCAAGCAGCAAGGAATTTAGGGGCTGATTTGCCAGTTGCAAAACAAATGCTAAATAACTTAGCATATGTCAGAAGCTGAAAGGCTAAGAAGCTGAGGAAAGCTTCTGGAAGTATCATGGGGCCCAAACACAAATTCACACACAATCAGTTCAAAGTCATGAAGGCAAAAGAAAATAATTTTTTTTTTTTAGTTGTAAATGGACACAATACCATTATTGTATTTATTTTTATGTAGTGCTGAGGATCAAACCCAGTTCCTCACAGGTGGTAGGCAAGCACTCTACCACTGAGCCACAACCCAAACCATGAAGGCAAAATTTTAAGTGCTAATAATCCTGCATTCAGTCAGACCCAAACCCTGCTTTGTATCTGCTCAACCCTTAGCTGAATAAAGGTCATCTACTCCTGGTCTTCCTGCCCATGGGAAGAAAAAATATGTCCTCCCTGAGGGAAGATCACATCATTTGGCATTTCAAATTATCTGTACAACTTTTCATACACAATGTCAGGGTTCAATCAAAACAGGCTTACCAAGACAACATCCTGTAACCTAAAAACAACAACAACAACAACAACAAAACAATGTGGCACAGAAGCAGAGCTCTGTGACAATGGAATAATCAGACTTAAAAACACTTGTGACAAATATGTTCTAAAATATGAGAATTTTGGTAATTTCAATGAAAAAGGGAAATTATGAAGGAAATTTTAAACACTTTTAGAACTAGAAAAAAAAGCAATAACTAAATTTTAATAACTCTGTAGTACAGTTTAATAGCATAAAAGAGAAATAGTAAACTGGAAGATAGGTTAAAAAAACAATTATATTAGATTGAAACAAATTTTAAAAACAGGGAAAAAGGGATATGAAATGCATAGTCATTGGTAAAGTTCTAACCTATAAATAATTAGAGTCCCAAAGAATTAGGAAAAAGAAGATGGGGCAAATGTAATGTTTGTAGATATAATCACTGTGAATTTTCCAAAATTGAATAAAATTTTTAAGCCACAGATTTCAAGAAACACTGTAACCACTAGCACAATAAATAAAATACACAGACACTAAAGCATATCATGGTAGAAAGAAAAGTCCCAAGAGAAGACCAACGCAAATATCCATCACCTTCAATAAAGCAACAATAAACCATTAGTCAGCTTTTTATTTCAAACAGTGAAAGCCATAGGACAACAGAAAAGTAGCCAGGAACAGTGGATAGAAAATATAACTGCCAACCAAGAATTCTGTACTTGCGCAAAACATAATCTTGTACAATGAATCCCAACGTGATCTATAATTTAACATACTAATAAAAACAATAAACAAAAATAAAATAAAAAATAAATAAAGTGATCAGAAACTTGAAAAAAATCAGCCAAAGTCTTATACTCAAAAAAAAGTCTTATACTCAAAAACAAATGTGAATTTGTGGAACAGTGTGAACTCTGATACACTCCTAGTGGGGGTATAAACTGGAGTAATCACTTGGGAAAAAAAGAGACAGTATCTACCTAAACTGAAAAAAAAAAAAAAATGGAGATCCCATAATCTAGAAATTTAAATACAAGGGATATATTCAAGAAAAATACACACACAATATCACCAAGTGATATGTGCATAAATATGTATTGTGGCATTATTTTTAATGTTCCCAAGTGATAACAACATAAATGTCCATCAACATTGGTATATAAGTACATTTTATATTCATAAATATAGAATATAAAAGACAATAATAATAAGTAAACACTGTTCTACAGAACAGCACCAATAAAACAGTATTCAGCAAAATAAATCAGATATGAGAGAACAATATTACATATACAAACCACATTGATGACAAAGATGACATTTCCTTTGGTGAAGACAGTGGTGTTGGTGATCAGGAAACAGTTGGAGGAGGGCTCATCCAAGCAATGGTTATCCTCGCGCGTATAAAGATAACTCACTGAAAACATCTACAACTTAGGTGATTTTCTTTACATGTGTCTTAATTTATTAAGAGAGCTGAAATCAAAGTCTTATTTATGTTTATTGAAGAAAACTAAAAAAATATACTGAAAATTATTTTAAGTACCTACAGGGTACAAGGGATTGTCTTAGATGATCAAAGTCTCTAAGGCTTAATAATCATCAAATATTTATACCGTATAATCATTAGATTTTGAAAACTAAAACATTAGTTAGGCAGAATTCTACCCTCAAAAAGGCAAATACAGAATTATCTGGGTAAATTAGCACGGGCCATGGTGTGTGTGTGTGTGTATGTATAGGCACGTGTGCAGTTATACATTGCAGATTTCAAAAAGAGCTTGGTTTAGGGTATTTTAAATGTTTCAAGAAGAGTATTTATTTGAAGAAAATAAAAGAAAAGGTATTATTTCAAGAAAAGTATAATTAGGTATAATTTTCATTTTCTCTCTCTTTTTTTAAATTTTTTTAGTTGTTGATGGACCTTTATTTTATTTATTGATATGTGGTGCTCAAAAATTGAACCCAGTGTCTCACACATGTGAGCAAGCGCTCTACCACTGAGCCACAACCCCAGCCCTATAATTTTCATTTTCAACAAATCAATAAAAAACATTTGGTAGAAATGTGTTTTAAGACCTGGGGTAAAACAAGAAAAGGCTCCATTGACCTCAGCTTAGAAAGATAAATTAGGATTTGAGTAAGTGGAGGACAAAAGAGAATTTGTTTGAGATGGGGTGGGAAGAGTAGAAAGAAAGGCATATCATGTAGGGAAAGCAGACATGGCACTCGGGATTCATCTGGGTTGAAGTTGAGGGTTCTGAAGAGCAGAGAAGTGAGTGGGTACAATTTGGAAGGCAAATGAGGTTATTGGGACACCAAACTGACTAATGTAGGCTACACACTCTCGGTAACGGAAAGGCAGCTACAGCTCCGAGCCAAGAAGGGCCACGATCACAATGTGTTTTAGGAAAATCAATGCAATGACTTGGCATTAAATGAATGGGAGATTGAAAAGAGTGAGGTCAAGGAGACTGCTGAGGAAGCTACTGCGTGCCAGAGGTCTAATTAAGTATATGGGATTAGAGATGGAAAAGAGAGGCCAGGTGCAAAGATAACTGCTGAAAACAGAATTCATTCCTCAGTATCAATGTGAATTATTCCCATAATAAACAAGTGTTCTCAAGTAATCATTTTGCAAACTGCTCTTTGTGTTTGTGTTGCTGTTTGTGTGAGCTGTAAACAGAGATCAAGCATCTCTATAATCAGAAAGCCTTCATAGCTGTGGCACCTTTATACCCTCCAGACTCTTAGCAAGAGCAACCCAAACCCCAGCAGTGAGGACTGATGGAGCTTCACATGGCAGTATATCCCCTGGGGTGCTGAATACCTCTTCTGAGAGCCTCCTAAATCAGAGAAAATGGAGCCAGTGAAGCGTGTCATTCATGCAGCTCTTGGTAGATGGGTGTATTAAACTCATCCAACCCAGGTTCATCCAGAATACAAGGGGAAATCCAGGGAAGGAAATCAATAATAAAGATTATTATTAAAGTATCTGACATTTCTTAAATGCTTATTCTTACAGTGTTTTATCAGTGTGAAATACTGTGCTAAGTGCTCTTCATAGACGATCTCCACCCTCACAAACTTGTGAAATTGGGATTTGTGTTATTATCTTCATTTAAAGGTGAGAAAATTGGCTCATAGGAAGTAAGTACAAAAGCTGGGCTTCAAACTCAGAAACTCTTGACCCCAGAGCCATGGTATTTATACAGGTCCAAGAATTGTACTGATGATGATGATGAAATTAATATCTACTCTGCACACCAAATATGCCCTTCACCCAAACTCATGCTTTGACAATATGTTGAACAACTGTCTTGTCAGCTTGTGAAAATCACCTAAGATTTTAATGGCAATCACCTTAATGTGGACTTAGCTTCATTCTTAAGTAGTTTCACCTAGAATTCGGGACCAACACTCTTCAATTAGGATATCTACTTAATGACACGAATCAACTAATTTAGCTAACTATATACAGCACCATCCCCTCTGCCAATATTTATAATTTTGTTAAAATGAGTGTTAAACCTAGAAAAAACTGGGGAAAAAACCCTTTTAAGGAACTTATTTTATATTTTATTCTTCCATCTGCTAGTTTTGTAACACTCCTGGTGCCTTCTGTTACTGAATTGTAAAAACAGAATAGGAATACATCCCTCAAAAATAGAATTCTCCCTGGACTATTTTTTCCTATAGAAATTAAGTGGAGAAATTAATGTGTGTGTATGTGTGAGAGTTAGTTCAAAACAGGACTTAGTTCAAGATGACAAATTTTCTGAGAACTATGACTTATCAAAATGTATAGCTCAAAAGGGCACCGTAAGAGATTTCCGATTATTAAAAAAATAACTTTTAAAACAAATTCTGAGTTCGCATATATTCATTTGTTAAAGTGTTTATTCTTAGTTACATCATTTTTACTGTACTTAGCTTTGGAAACTGTAAGCTGGACGCAGCATAAAACAGTGTACACTAGAGAAGCCATTATAAATAACTTCATTTCACCGTGAGTCTGAGAAAAAGCAGTTGCCAACTCACGAACCCACAAACCACCAATGTTTCCAAACTTCAGTTCCACAATGTCTTAATATATTCAAAATTACAAAAAAATGACATAACTACTGAGCATATCATGCTGTGTGGTCCTCCAATTTTAAAACTTAAACTACACTATCTTTGAATCTAATCTTTTCTGTAAATCACTCATATTTTAAACCAATGGATGAGACTTTTTTCAGAATAGTTATCTTTTTCTTACTTGTGAAGATTAAAGCCTAATAACTGTGTTACTAAATGATGATACAATCCCTATGTGAACATCTTGGCAATTACCAGGAGGGGATTAACTATGGGAGGCTAAGGACATGTACTTCTGAAGACGGGCATGATCCAAGATACTACAAAAATTCCCAGTGACGGAGACTACTAAAAAGGGTAAGGGCTAGGAATACAGATCCACACATGGCCCTAATTTGCCAGGAAAATCCAATTGCAAAAAGTTTATCTTACAGTCACATTATATGCCACTAACTTTTGTATGTGGAGAGTATATTCTAGTTTATACCTGTTATTATATGAGCATGGTAATTACTGTTTGTAATTATGAATTGGGAGGTAGAATAGGATAGGAAATGATTGAAATAACTACATTTTAATGATTTTTAAATATCATCTGCTAGTTATTCAAAAAAGTCATTAAAAGCCTGTTGACCTGATTGTCCAGATCTTTTATCTACCCCATACCAGACAAAATGAGAAAAATGGACAATTAAATGATATGTTGATAAATCTCTTCTCTAGAAACTTCTAATTGGGACATAGGTGTTATGATTTGCATATGAAATATCCCCCAAAAGCTCATATGTGATAAAATGCAAGAAGGTTCAGAGATAAAATGATTAGTTGGGGAGAGGTGCAATCTAATCAGTGGGTTAATCCACAGACAGGGATTAACTGAGTAACTGAAGGCAGGTAGGGTGTGGCTGGAGAACATAGGTCACTGGCAGAGTGCATCTGGGGTTTTTATTAGTCCCTGGTGCACAGAGTGCTCTCTCTCTCTCTGCTTCCTGGTGGCCAGGTGCTGAGCTGTTTTCCTCCACCACACCATTCTATTAATGTCAATATAGAAATGATTTCAGATCATTTCTAGCTAGGCACCATGGCAGGTGCTTGTAATACCAGCAGCTCAGGAAGTTAAGGCAGCAGGGATCACAGGTTTGAGGCCAGCCTCAGCAACCTAGTGAGGCCCTAAGCAACTTAGCAAGATCCTGTCTCAAAATAAAAAATAAAAAGAGCTGGGGATGTAGCTCAATGGTTGAGTGCCCCTGGATTCAATCCCTCGTACACACACACACACACACACACACACACACACACACACGAAAGAAAGAAAGAAATGCTTTCTAGCAGTCATGTATTGTCTACCATTTGTGTTGCTATTAATGCTTCACAATAAACACAGCTGTATGTTTATTAAATCAGATCAGTATGGACTACAAAATAGGGGCTAAGACCAGGTGAAAATAAGACAAATGGATATAGTTGCTTTCAAAAGTTTTTCTGCCTTCAATATGGTATTTGGAGAAACGTTTCTTCTGAAATCCTCTGATTTAAGAAAATGGCAAAAAGAATTTGTGCACATCTGTTTATGTATTCAAGAAAAGAATATTCACACTGGGCATTGGTCCATGGGAAAGCCTCCACTACATAATCCAGCCCACCAAACACACTCTTCATTTATTAATAAGAAAATTCCAGGTTAGATTCTTGCCAAGAGATGTTTTCTTTTCCAAAAATTATCTTTGGCCATATTTTACATTTGAATTACTCCCCTTGGTACAGAAAAGAAATAAAAGAGCTAGCATACAATACTAGCAGTTGGAATTTGAATTCTGGTGAAAGCAATGTAAATCTATTCATTGAAATTTCTTTAAGAAACAATAAAATTTTATAAAATGTACTTATTGCCTTTTATTTTTATTGTATTATAAAATCCATATGTATTTTTCTATAAACCATTTTAAAACATCTTTTGAATAAGCATAATTCAGTAAGTCCTATGTTTTGTTTTTCTTACCAATAATGGTAACTTGTATTTTAAGTATTGGTTTTTATTTATCAAAGCATTTTCACTTCACCGAATTTACTCATATGGGATGATCAGGGTTAACACTTATTTGTGGTTATTATCCTTGACTGAGTTCTCTTAGACCTTTGGAATGTGCTAATTTGAAGGCTTATATACAGAAATGCAACTTTACAATGTGAAGTAAATGATGTTTGTTCTTCATGTATGATATCAAGGTTCAGTGAATTCTGGGGAATTATAAAGGAAATAGATTTTTAGTTTATTGAGAACAGAAGGCTTTAGACAATGAACTTTAAAGTTCAAAAAAAATGAAAAGAGTATTTTTTTTAAGTCAAGGCCAGTTATAACTAAACCTGAGTGTACATGTTTCCTAACAGATATATTGGAGTTATATGATCAGTCAGGTCTGGCTTTGAAAAATGAAAATAAATATGATTGACAAGTAGGAAAGTGGGGAGTAAGAGCCAAATGAACTAATGGGTGAACTAATCAGTGGCAAGTGTGCCAAGAACATCCAAGGGGGAGAGGATACCCACTTCAATAAATAGTGCTGGGAGAACTAAATATACACATGCAAAATAATTAAACTGGACCCTTGTCTCATACCATATGTAAAAATAATCTCAAAATGGATTAAGGACTTAAATGGAAAGCATGAAATAATAAGAGTCTTAGAAGAAAACATAAAGGAAAATCTTTATGACATTATCCTTAACAATGATTTCTTGGATATGACATCAAAAGCAAAAACAAACAAGTGGAATTACATCAAACTAAAAAGCTTCTGCACAGCAAAGAAAACAATGAACAAAGTTTTTAAAAAAACTATGAAATGGGAGAAAATATTTGCAAACTGTTCATCTGATAAGAGGTCCATATCTGAAATATAAAAGAAACTCCCACAACTCAGTAACAGAAAAATGAAAAGAATTTGATCAATAAAGCATACCCTTGCATACTATTGGTGGAAATGCAAATTGGTGCAATCATCATGGAAAACAAGATAAAGTTCCCTTAAAAAATTAAAAATAAAATTACCATATGATTCACCAATCCTACTTGTGGGTATATAGCTAGAGGAACTGAAATCAGAATCTCAAAGATATACCTTGTGTGTCCATGTTCACTGCACTATTATTAACAATAAAAGACATGAAAGCAACCTAAAAGTCCATGGATGGATAAATGGATAAGGAAAATATGGTCTAGGCATACACACAGAATATTATTTCTTCTTTTAAGAAAAAGAATCATGTCATTTGTAGCAACATGAATAAACTTGGGGAACATTGTGTTGCATGAAATAAGCTAGTGACAGAAGGAAAATTACTTATATGAAGAATCTAAAACAGTCAAACCCATAGAAACTGAGACGAGAATGGTAGTTGCTAGGAGCTGGGAGGAGAGGTTAGTGGGGAGGTTATTGGTGAAAGAGTGCAAAGCTTTCATTGCAAGATGAATAACATCTACTTTACTGCATAGTGTCTATACTTAAAAGTTAAAATAGTGTCTATACTTAAAAGTTTGCAAATAAATGTAGATCTTATGTTACGTATACTTATCACAAATAAAGTAAGTGATGAACTATGTTAATGTTTTCAGGAGAGAACAAGTAACTAAAAACAGTTTTACCCTTTGAGATGAAAAACAAAATGTAGGAAAAAACTGAGATCAGTCAGATCATGAGAAGCAACTGGCAGAAGATTCTCCCCTTACTCTAATTTAATGACAGGTAAAGAAGCTGGACTTTTCCATGTACATTTGTAAATTCAAGTGGTGTGCTTGCCTGGGCCCTAATTTTATGAAGCGTACAATATACTATGTGTTAAATCTAGAACATCCCTATCACACATATGGGTACTTCTGTATTTTAATATTCATAAAGCAAGAATCACATTATTACAAAAATAAAATCTTTCTCTCTGATATGTAGATGCTAACTCATAACAAGGGAGGGTAGAGAGGGGAAGTATAGAAGTTCATTAAATTAGACAATGGGAAATGAAGGGAAGGGAGAGGGAGGAGAATAGGAAAGACAATCGGACATAACTTTCCTATGCTCATATATGAAACAAGACCAGTGTAACTTCACATCATGTACAACCACAAGAATGGGATCCTAATTGGAATGGGTTGCACTTCATATATGTATAATATATCAAAATACACCCTACTATCATGTGTGTCTAAAAACTAAAAAGAAAAAAAGAAAGTAGAAAACGGAAAAAATAAAATAAAATCTTCACTGCATGAAAACAAATAATTCACAAAAATCTATATTGATTATAATCAGTAATGATCAGGCATATTGTTCATAAGATACTGTGAAAGGGATCATCAAGTGATAAAATGCATAACAGAGATACGGAAATTTTAATTATTAATAACAGTGGCAGCAGCAAAACAGGCATTTACATACCTTTTTATACAGTGGCGCAGAGGTTAAAAGCTAAATCAATCTAGTAGATAATTCTGAACAGTTAGAAACTTAATATTTACATTAAATTAGATAAGAAATGCAGGAGTCAAATGTAAGTCAATGAGTATGATTTCCAGAAGAACAGGATCATGAAAAAGAGTGGCAGAAGTAGAGAGAAAAACTCCCCAGAATCAGAAGCCTGGCTCAAATACTCTGAATTAAAAATTAAGTTTCTTCGTTGCCCTTAAAAAAAAAAAAAACATGAATTAGGAGACCACACACTGTTACTCACAGTCAAATGACAGTTATTCATTTATTCACATTCCTAAGCTGGATTTAGGTAGTCACTGAAGATATTCACAAATACATCAAGTCTTTCTCTTTCCACACATCTGGTAAAATTGAATTCCCCAACCTGCTTGAACTCAGACATAGCTGCTCACCTCTATTTGACTGATAAAAATGACTGGCCTGACATGTAATATTTCTGGGCAGAGGCATTAAATTGCCATTGTGGGACACTGCAGCTCTGCCTTCCACTGCCACGTTGGTCAGAGAAACATGAGTCTAGACAGAGCTTCTGTCAGCTCTGGTTCACGAGTAAGTGTTAAAGCTCCACCAAGCCCACATTGGGAAGTTAAGCAGGAAGTAAATCTTTGTGCAGTTTTAAGCTACTGAGATTTTGTTATTGTTACCACACCCAAGCCTAGCATTACTGGCTGATATGCAGGTAAAAGCATTCCAAACTCATAAAAGAAAGAAACACCACATTCCTTCTATTCAGTTTGACTTTATTCTTTCAGTTCAACTATCTCCTGGAAGATACACATATACAATACTAACATAACTTAATTATCACTGTTGGCCACCTGTCTAGTAAAGATTATTATTCTCCTTTCACAAGCAGCAATTTGCAAGGATGACTATTTCTTATTGACTACTCATGCTTTTAGTGTCTTGAACAAAAGGCTAGGAGGGGCTAGGATTGTGGCTCAGTGGTAGAGAACTTGACCAGCACATGTGAGGTACTGGGTTCGATTCTCAGCACCACATAAAAATAAATAAAATGAAGATATTATATATTTTTTAAAAAGGCTAGGAGATGCCAGCTAAAGGATCTCTCTTCCATAGAGAGATTCCTTTTAAGTTTGGTACCATTTGGGACAGTGGGACTGCATTATAAAGTTGAAGCCAAATCACACAAATCACAATGTATTTAAGGCCCTTGAGATATACTAATAAAGAATCAATCAATGAGTGCCAATGGACACTTGGACCCAGAGATGATAGACAGTGGTGAGAGATGTGGTGAATTGTAAAGTACAAGACCTTTTCTAAAAGATCCAGCAATTTCTCAGCTCCTAGTTTTCATAGAGGACTAAAGTCTGGTGCTACAACATCTCCCCTGCCTTTTTTTTTTTTGGAAATGATAATGGATAAGGCTTTATGTGAAATTTTGTCAACTTCAGAGTGTTACACATTTTATTTAAAATGTCAAGACCGGACAAAATAAACCTATAAATTTATAATAATCCAATACTGCATCCTCCTAGTCATCTTTCTGGGAAAATGACTCAGATTAATCTACTGATCAAGTCAAATCATTAACATTGTAGAATGTATATGATGTTCCAGAAGATAAGTGAACTAAGTATTTTGTAAAAATTTTCTTATTTTCTCTTTACAAGAACTCTTTGAGTATAGACTAGGAAATTGAGGTTTACAGAGTTTAACTAAATTGCTTGAAGGTCAAGATAAGTGGCAGGGCTGGGAGTAGCCAGTCCTGTATCTATTGGGTTCTCTTATCCTCGTATTGCATATCCCCTATGGCATCATACTATATAAGGGCACATGCCATACCATAGCTCTCAAAGCTGCCACCTTCAGACAGAACCAGCTAAAAGACCAAATAGTGACCACCAACAAAGAAACAGCCTACATTCCACAGGACAAAGCCATTTATTTCTCTTTCCCTGTTTTCTTTACTTAAATATCATAGTCTGGTATTTTCTAGAAAGAATATTACATTGCTGTCCCACTACATCAATCCTGTCGGAAAGGAGTACGTACGGGCACTTTTGGTTGAGTTCTGAGCACCTGACTCTTTGCATAAGCGTCTGCTCTGACCAGACCATCTGACATTTCTGATGAAAGCACATTCTGGTTTGCTCCACTATGAGAACTGCCAACTAGAGACACGAACTGCCCCAGAGTATTAAGAGCATTTAATATTCCCCAAACTTCCTCGCCTTCTACAGAGACCCTGTCATGCCTAATAGCAGTCTGTGCTGTCGGGCAGGGTTGACACGTGTGTTCCACTTGTGGGTTTTGACTGACCAAAATCCCACAGGTTGAATGTTGGAACCTTTTTCATTTCTACTGGCTTGACAGCCTCTCAGTGTGCAGTGAACCTTGTGGCAGCATCTGCTCAAACCTGTGGTCCTTTTGCAAAAGTGATAGCTCAAGCCTGTGCAAACTGAAGATGCACAGCCAGAGTAAAGCTCATTTTTCTTTCCCAGGAAAGATTCAGCTCCAATTCTTTGACAATAACCTGATTTTCATTTTGATACTAACCAGGGCTTTCTTCGGAGTCAAACAAAGATTTATTTGACATCGTTTATCAACAAAATGCCCTAACAGTGTGCCAATATTGCCTTTTCTTTTAGATTCCTCTCAGAATTGATCTTCTTTATCAACTAACTGTAGCACTACAGGAGGAGCTAGGATTTCAGATCTGAAACCTCCATCCTCCAATTCCACTGACAAAAGATGCTCAAAGCAATTCAATCAAATATCTGGAATGTACTTACTTGTTTTGTTAAAATTATTAAACCCACTCCTGGTAAAGATGAAGCGTGATTCTGAGGTCTTGGTTCAGCCAAGCTTCCGCTGTAAGGTATTGTTACATACCAACAGATATTTTCACATGCTCTTTCATTTAACAAACTTGTAGGCTCTGGTGGTTGCATTTCTGAAGCTGGATACAGATCCTGGCACTTCCAATAACTGTCAGGAAACCTTAGTGTCAGCCTCTCATACATTACTTAGTCAAAGAGTCATTTCTGGGCTTATGTGGCCATATGGTGTTTTACAACATTTCAACATTAGAATTATTCATTGAGCCTTAAATGTAAAAGGAATTACACTGTAAATTTGTTGGTGATCTAAAGTTATGTATTTAGCTTATAAATACATTGGTCCACGAGGGAATGATTATGTTGCTTATGGCATGTTGGTTTAATGAAAATTATAAATCCTTTATAACTATAAATTATAAAGACTATAATAATGTGGAAGAGATTTTATTATACAACATTAAATTTAAAAAGAAAAAAACGCCAAGTTTTATAGTGATTATGGGCACAACTGTATGTATGTATATAGACAAGGAAAGGAAAAAATCATGAAAACTTAAAACAGCTCCTTTATGGTGGTAGATACAAAACCTTAAAATATCTCATCTAGAGTAATTCTAAAATAAGATTTGCTTGGAATATATGCATATTTTTAAATAAAAGATAACATTCAATCGAAGTATTCAGATTCAGATTTCTAATAGTGTTTAAGCATGATCTAGTAGGACTTTTTTGGTCACTGCTGTGAATTGTATTATTTATTTCACCAAGCAATAAAAAATAAGTAAAAGCAAATATATTAAAAGTGTTTCCAGAGACAAGTTTCTTTCTTCCAAGAATAAAAATGTCTACTTTTTAAACAACATACTTCCCTTACCACAGGAAAAGCTACTAAATAAATGTGCTAAAATATTGTAGTATAGCCTAATAATTTCAAGTGTTTTGGAAGCAAGTTAGCTAAATCCATCCCCAGACATTTGGCTTCCAGGAACCTTTTAAAGGAAAATGTCATAATAATCAGACCCTCAGAGTCAACCCCATTTTTAAAAATCTTTCCTTGAAATTAAACAAGTTAGGTATTTTTTCCAGGACTATCATTTTTGAAGAGAATAGGATGCTTAGAAATAGCCATAGGAATAGAGCTCCTGCCCCACTTCCCACCCAGCCCAATCCTTAAAATCCAACAGCTGGACCTCTGTCAGTCAAGAACCCACAGCCTTCCTGGCCAAAGAAGAGGAGCCTGAAAGCTACCTGGTGCACAGAATAAAGTCCTTCTGTTCTAGGTCTCCTCCAGTCCCACATCCATTAAAAAATTTTTTTCTCTCTGTCACCTGCCTGATTGATAAAAGTTTAAGATTAGGTTTTATAGGTAGGAGTTTGCTGTTTCTTTTCTAAAGGAATAGCCTTCAGAAGAGAGAAGGATCCTAGAAGTGTATGAGTTATTCCATTACCTCACTGTCCCCTCTCCTCTCTGTCCACCTTGATGTTTAATCAAAGGACTTATCACAATTTTAGTATCTCACTGTAATAGTTAATTTGAATTGTCGACTTGATTGGATCAAGAGATACCAATGATTAAGAGGCATCTAGGGGTGTCCATGAGGGTATGTCTAGGAATGATTGGCATGTGGAACAGAGAACTGAAGTGGAGACCCTCCTTAAGCATGGGCAGCACCGTCCAGTAGGATGTTGGTTTGGATGGAATAAAAGTTGGAATAACAAGGAAGCAGCAGCAGATACAAGCTTAATTCTTCTTGAATAGGTTCTTGATTGGTGCTGCCATTGCCTGAGGATGTAGGACTCTCACTTCTTCACTCTTCAAAAATGAACTCTGCCAGTGATTCTTCAGGAGTTTCCAGAAGTCTTTGGTCTCAGACTAGGGTAGCACTGTTGATCCCTCTTGTTCTGGGGCTTTGGCCTCTTGGACTATGCAGCTACTGGTGATTCCAGCTCTCCAGCCTACATACAGATGGTCATTGGGGACTATCCAGCTTCTGGTCACATAAGCCCATCTAATAAATCCCCTTTTTTTAATCATACTTCCTGTTGATTCTGTTCCTCTAGAGAACAGTAATACTCTCCCATATCCAAAGAATGTACTTGGATGAATGAATCTACAACTCTTCTGTGACAACAAAGTCTTCAGTTATCCACATGGCTTCTCACAATCCAGTTTAGGCTCATTTAACCCATACAAAGTCGAACAAGGATAAGGTCCCAGATATGTACTGAGGGACCCAGACACATAGCAAATCTGAAAGATTCAAAACTCCTACTGGAAGAAAGGAGTAAAACATGAATGAATTGATCTTACCATTTGGGAGAATGGAGAATAAAAGTCTGTCACCTCCACCACTTCAACTTCACTTTGGGCAAGGTATTTAATGTCTACATATCTCATCATCTGTAAAATGAAGGTAGTGTTTTCTCCTTAGGGTTGTTACAAGGATAAAGTGAGTTAAAATATGTGAAGGGCTTAGAAAAACATTTGATTTTAATTGAAATTTTACTGGTATTACTTGGCACTGTAAGTTATTGACCAACCTATGTCAGGAGCCTTGGATATTGGCATAGCAAAGAAAACAGATACTGACCTATTTCTGTGGAGTTTACAGTATGAACAGTCAGATCTGTGGTTAAGAACATAATATAGTGGTGGAGATGTTTACAGAAAGAAATACACAAAGGTCTATGAATCCTGCCCTCATGCTCTAATGGGAAAACAGGCAAATACTACTGGAAATTGCCATTATATAATAATTACTACCATAGGATGAATTGTGCTACCAAAGCAAGAAAGAGTGACCAGTAGCCTACTTCAGGGAAGTAGAAGGAGTACAGTCAGGGAAATTTTCCATAGGTGGTAGGTTGACAATGTACAAGCTGAGACCTGAAAAATAAGCATAAATGTGTATATGTGAGTGGTTTCAGGAGTGCTTGACTGAAATAAATTTACCACAACTATCTTATGAGATAGTCTGTGGTGGTAAAACCTTCATATTCCTCACTCCAGAGGACCAGCTCTGGGGCTCCAGCTAACATACCCCAGCGGAGTCCCTTTTTTGGACTTGCCCTCAGTTGAAGACGGCATCTTCACCTAAAGTCACCTGGCTTTCTTTGGGCAGCTCACATCCTAATCCCCTTCTTATCTTCGTCGTTTCTAGCTGCTACAAAAAATAGACCATAAACTGGGTGGTTCATAAACAGCAGCATTTATTTCTTACAAGTCTGGGTCCTGGAAAGTTCAAAATCAGAGTGTGGGCAGATTCAGTACCTGGTAGAGGCTCATTCCTGGTCCATAAATGGCCATCTTCTTGTTTTATCCTTGTGTGGCAGTAGAGGCCAGGGAGCACACTCTGGTCTTTTATAAGGGCATTAATCCCATTTATAAGACTTCTCCTTCATGATCCCATTTCCCAAAGATTCCCACCTACAAATACCATCACAATGGGAGTGAGGATATCACAGAATTTTGGAGGGACACAAACATTCAGTCTATAGCATGCCTATTCAGGCACTCTGAAGTGTTCCCCCAGGGCTAGTGTCTCCTGTGGGGCTGGATGTAGGCTTTTTTTGTGACTGCACCTTGCTTTCTCAGAGCCTACTTTCTTCTCTCCTTTACAGGGGCTGTCCTGAGAGGATTCCACAGTCAAATTCTTTCATGCAGATCTGGGACAACACACCCTTTTGATAGAGGAGAAAAACAAGTTCTAAAAGAAACTCAGTTTAGCAAAAGCCCACAATCTTAAGGTAGAAAGACCTAAAGATATACCTTGTTTTCAAGTATATAATAAATCATAATAAGAAATTAGGGCATTACCCCAGAGCAGTAGAAAGCATTGGAAATATGAGTAGGAGTAAGATAATCAGTTAGGGCTTTAGCATAGCAAACTAGGACACTGTGAGTCTAATTTAATTGGGTGAAAGTATTTTCTTACAATGTTTTTAAATTATCTAACCCATTGCTTTTTATTATTCTTTATGGGTCAGAGCCTAGGAGGATTGTGAGAGTTGTGAGTAAGAGGGAAGAGAAGAACACTTTAGGAATTGAGAGGGTCAGGTGAAGGGCTACTGGCAAAATGACCAAGGTTGACCGCCATGTGCAGAATGGAGAAAATCACTCCCTACTGCACTGTGCTGGCTCCAAGGACATGGTTTAGAGATAGGGGATCTGATTCAGAGCAGGGGTTACCTTCTCTCTTCCCTTTTAATGGTACTCAAAGACAGGTGCCTTGACTCTAAGTGAGCTAGAGTCTTGGAAATTCTTGGACATTAAGGTTTCACTTACTATCTTGAAAGGAGATTGTATATACTCAAGGCAGTCAATGTAAAAAATATTAACTTATTAAAAGCAAATCAAGATGGGTGGCAACTATCCTGGTAACCATGCATTTTACCAAACAATTTTTTTCATTCCTCCCAGAGAAAGGCAGAGTGTGCTCTTTCACCCCTGGTTTTGGATTCAGCCATTTGACTTACTTTACCCAATGGAATGTGAGTAAAGGCCATATAATCAGAAGTTAAAAATAAGCATGCACATTGGAGCTTGCACTCTATTTCTGCCATTACATCAGAAAACATGTATAAGCTGCTACTCCCAGGAGGAAGATGAAAGACAGATCAAGTGGAACTGCTCCAAGGAGCACATAGACTTTCAGGGCAAATCTGAACCTCTTTTCTGCCAATACTTTCATCCAAATTCAGCTGGATCAGAATCAACTCATTCACACACAAAAGAGTCACAACAAATGATTGTTTAGTAAGCCATATAGTACAGTGGCATTTTAATTTTCAGCAAGAACTAGCCAAGCAGCAACATCTATGATGAATAATACATACAAATATTCACACCACATTTTTTTTTACCTGTGTCCAATGTTTTTTATCTCCCCAATTCCTCCAGGATAGCTCAGCATCCATAGTAGCCATGGTCCATCAAATCACTTTGCCCACTCTGACCACTCTGACCACTCTTTGCTAAGCAACATCTGCTCTTTCCAGCAAAGGGTATGGACACAGGTGATGATTTGGTAGGTGCTCAGCTGTCATCCTCCCACAACTGCCAATGAGGAGAAGTCTCCAAACTATAACACTGTGCTCAGTGTCAAGAAGACTTGAGGAAGTATAGTATGTCCTGTTTAAGGTCATGTACATTGAATAGAAAATAGCCAATAACCACTAGGAACATAAGAAATAGAACAACCAGAAACTTCTATGTTTTTACAAAGAGCGAACCACCCCGCCCCCCCCGAAAAAAAAAAATCTAGGGTTTTGATCTGGTTGTATTTGGAAATTTAATTTTTCTCAGCCGAACAGTACTGTAACTCTTTTTTTGGGGGGGAGGGGTGGGGGGAACTAATCAAGGAATATAGCTAGATAGAAGAAAAATCATAGGGAAAATTTAGGGATGAAAAGCACTAAGGTAATTTATATTTTAAATTGTTAATAAGCACCAAAATGACAAGAGTGTTTATCTCTTTGGTGAGCTTTAGGAGTAATTTTATTTTCTTCTTTTTTTCTAATTTAGAAAAAAATGAAATAAATATGAAATCGGTATAATACTACAAGCTTGTAGTATTATACCAATTTCATATGCTACAAGCTACACACATTTTGTAGCCATCTCTTAGAGCTGACCACAAATATTAAATTAAGGGAAAATATTCAAAGTTCCAACCTCAGAAAGATTCTAATATAATAGATTTTGACCTTCAAGGAGGTGCTCTACATATTTCAGAATATGATTCAAGTTAATAGCACTCTTCCTTGAAAAAAATATTTGTATACATAACATTTCATGTCTGCAACTGGGAGAAATTTAACATTTTTTAAGCTGGAGACAGAATGCCTCTCAAGAAAATCAAATCTTTTCTTAAGCAACAAGACTCAAGACAGAAAAGAACTCAGAATAAAAGGAAAAGAGTGAAACAAAATTTATCTGTAAGATAAAAAAAAGAAGATTTCTTATCTGGTAGTTGAGCAGGAGTGGGAAGGGAAGAGGTGAAAATAGAAAGAGGTGAGTATACCCCTGGGGGAAGGGACTCCAGGAGGAAGGATGGCCAAAAAATTACAATGATCTGGATAACAAGAGGTTTTTTTAAAATAGAAATATGGAGTATTGGATTTTAAATTGCCTAAACTCTCTTTTGTTTTTGTAGGTACCAGGGATTGAATTCAGGGGGACTCAACCACTGAGCCACATCTCCAGCCCTATTTTGTGCTTTATTTAGAGACAGGGTCTCACTGAGTTGCTTAGCACTGCTCTTTTGCTGAGCCTGGCTTTGAACTCTAGATCCTCCTGCCTCAGCTTCCAGAGCCTTGATCAAAATTATGCTAGTCACACAGTTTGCATCAGTGGTACTATGGATAATTTTTAAATGTGAATAAAGAATTATTTTAAAAACTCTGAATAATAGCCATTATTACCTGATGTAAGGTGGAAATGGAGCAAAAAGTAAAGAGGATCTCTAATGAAACCAGAGCCAGAAGTGATAAAGACAATTATGTTTCCCCAAAATCTACTGAGATACTGTAAGAACACTAGGTTTGGGAGCTTCAGGAAAAGGTTCCAGAAACACTAGAGGATGAGACATCCTCAGTAGGTCAGGTGTGGAGATGCCCAGAATATTGACATCTGGATCATAAAAAATTTCAGTTTGTTCATGTGTTACCTATCCAAGGGCCCAAGGTAGAAACCGCCAACCTAATGCAATTCATTTATTGTGTATCCAGAAAATATTTTTTTTTATCTCTAACCTATATGCTTTACTAGAATGAACACAAAAGATGAGTCCTCTAAGCCCAAGTTTCAGACCAAAAACTCATTATTTTTGCCTTAAAATAAAAGAAACTATAACTTCTGAAGAAAAAGATTATATGATGCTGGGGCACCAAATATAAATCCAGCATCATTATGAGTGTTTTATATGTTCCCTATAGCTTCTACAATTGCATAGGGTGCCAGGATGCTTTCTAAAAGATCATAAAAGTTTACAAAAGTTGGGTCAGTGCTTATAACAATTTTTGATATAATCATAACACTTAAGGTGATTTTTGGAATTATCTTATACTGAGGATGTACCTAAAGTACTCTGCTAAAGTATGAAGAAAACAGTTTTTGTCTGTCTGAAATGTTTTCTTCATACTTTAGCAGAGTACTTTAGGTGCATCCTCAGTATAAGATAATTCCAAAAATCACCTTAAGTGTTATGATGAATGAAAAAAAAGTATGAATGAAAAGCACTAAGATCATATTTAATATATGGAAAGATTTACTTGATTTGACAATATTGATATAAACCCTTATGTTAAAATCATTAATGTCTCCTAGATAAAAACAAAACCATTAATGTTCTTCATTCCTATTTATGAAAAAGGATGCTCTAAATACATGTAGGTGGACAGGAAACTGCTGATAAGGCCTATGCAGAGCACCTGAACACTCCCTCCACACTATACAGGGTGGTAATGACTATAAGCAAACTTGTGATTAGGAAATTAAGAGAATTTGAGAATCAAAAGAGTATAAAATAGTGTACCTGAAATTACATCTCCAAATTTAGCACAATGTATAGAGTAAGAATCCCAATGAAGAGGAAAATATGTCTTTGTTAAAGACTATACGCTGAAACAGATCTGGACATTTCCATATTGACAGCTGGCAACTTGCTGGGGGAAAACAAACAAAACCCACTCATTTTTGGCTTAAAATTTAGAATGGAAGAAATAAAACTACTAAATAGAAAAAGAATAAAATAAAATCAAAATTTTGTAATTCCTTTTATGTTCATACATCTCCGATTAAGTAAGTTAAATATTAAAAAGCTCTCCTACCAAACTTTAAAATGTGAGTCCATTTAACTAATTACTTTGTACACTTTATGAAAGCAATAAAATTTTATGGTCTAAAAATACTTTTAACTTTTTCTAAATTTCCTGCAAGTATTCATAGAAGATCTATGTTAATATTAGGTTTTCAAATGACTTTCTTCCTTTTATAAAAATATTATTTTAGTTGTTAACAGTCTTTTTATTTTATTAATTTATTCATATGTAGTGCTGAGAATCGAACCCAGTGCCTCATACATGCTAGGCAAATGCTCTACCACTGAGTCACAACCCCAGTCCTTCAAATGGCTATATTTCTACGTCTTAGGGTTTTTCTAAATTAATCTATGAGTCAGAACGATCCAAAACATACCTAAGCAAACACAGAAATAGCCTCACTGTTAAATAGAATTTAGAATTTGTTTATATTAGCTATAAGACATTTCCTCATTTGTCAGAAAATTTCTTCTACTATTTGGAACTGAGGAAATATACTCAAGCATCACATAGTCTATGGTTGAACTCGGGGCCTTCCTACATAATTCCTACTTCTCCTACTTTTTAAGGAGACTGAAAGGAAGAATGTAGGAAAGTCGTGAACATACAGCAGGCACTCCGTAAATATGAGCTCCTTCCCTTCCCTACTGTTCTGTGCCAGATCTAGAGTTGGAATTGTTGTAAACATGTCACAGGATTGGAATAGGATTGTTTGAATATAATTCAGGGAGCCTCCGATAAGAGCACACATACCCCATTTGCTTAATCCCCACATAAATAAATGCAGGTTCTGTTTCCTTTCCTGTTGCTTTCAAGAATTTTATTCTAAAGGTCAGTAAGAAGAAATGAAGCTCTTGATGGAAAACATGAAGGGGAAAAAGAGTCCAGAGAAACTGCTAACTTCCCTTCCCAGATTCTTCTTTCCTGTCCCTCACATCCACGTCCCACACGGCTCTTCCATCTGCCCTGCCATATCCTTCCTCCAGACTCGGTCCCAGGCAAATAAAAAAAAAAAACTTCGTATAAACTTTTGGGATGAATTTTTTTAGCACTATCTTAGAGTAATACCATGATCATTAAGCAAATGTTAAATGGAGCACCTTTAAGAGCCAGGTGGTGTCGTATAAACAAAGACTACGATGGTAGAAACACATAGAACCTGTTTCCATGGACTATGTAGCCAGGCAAGCTAAAAAGAAAACCAGATAAACAGGGAGGCTCTGCAGGCATAATGGGAGCTGAGGTAAGCAAAGGACATAGTACTATGGGCGCACCTTGGCAGAGGTAAGGAGACAGCCAAGAGTATGTCAACACTTAACAACAGTGACTCTGATGGAATACACTCTAAATGTTCAAAAATAAACATAAAGTATCTTGTAAGGTTGATACCACAAATTCTTGAGACCAGAAGTGTTTCAGATTTCATTTGGATTTTGGAACATTTATATAGAATATCCCTAACCTGCACTTAAGCCAGAAATCCAAAATTCAAAATGTCCCAAATCCAAACTTTTAAGCACCAAGTCTGCACTTCAAAAGATCCACATTTGGAACATTTAGATTTCAATTTTTCAAATTAGGATATGTATCACATTATTTCAATATGATGCTTCAGAAAAATAAGTAATTACATGGATAAATAGGAATTATATATGTTATTTATGAAAAAGAATTCTATCAAAAACTATTTGTAGTACAATTTATTGTTTTGCTAAAAATAAATATGTTTTTGCATGAAAACAGTAGAAAGATATAGAACAAAATATTAATAATTATTTCTGGGTAGCAGGGATTAGTGACTTCATTTTTAAAAACTTGTCTATAGTTTCTAAACAACCCACAAATAATTCTGCAATTCAGTAAATATACAGCTTTAATTAAAATATTTTATAAAATTTGTCTGAGCAACTTCCATTTATACTGTGCTTGCTAAGTATAAAGGACTGTGTTGGGGGTAAAGCTATGAGCCAAGTAAGGAATGTGCCATGTCCTTGAAGAAGTCATAGCACCATGACACCCCCATGCAGGCAATGCCCGTGAATAAGGCATGGCCCAGGAACTGCATTAATAAAGCCTGATTACTGACCCAGAACTGATTGTTCCCACCTCTGCTTCAGGGATAACAGGATACCCACTGCTGCCTTTGTCTTTTGTGACTAACACATTATGAAGCAACAAAATATTGAGATTATTTGACTGTCTTCTGCTCTAGGGTCTATAATTATCAAGGAAGAAAACTTAATATTGTTAATCACAATGTAATAATTTTATCAAGCACCTATTGCACATAATCATTGACCAAACCTATGAGTTAAGTCACATTAACATGATGTGAAACTGAGGCCCAAAGAGCAGAGGGGTAAGGTGGTACTACTGCTCACAGATGAGAAAGCTGAAATTCAGGACCAGGTATCTAAAGCCAGAGCCCAGACCCTCAACCATTCATACTTTGCTGTTTTCCTTTTATGGCATTTACCACCATCTCTGTTTATTCCCACCACATACCTATATTCAGAATTGCATAAGAACAAACCATCACGTAGAGCTTATCTTAGAAAGAGATTGGGGAAAATGTGTCTAGGGCAGGGTTGGTATTCTCAGCACCAACCCAGGCCTGGGATACAAGATGGCTCAATAAATAATTTGCTAAATGGATGACCCAGAGAGCAGGTTCATTTTTGAAGCCCCACATTTCCAATAGGAGCTTATTTTAAAAAAATATTTTCCTCTTTCTTCTAAAAAACAAGTAGAAGGAGGGGAAAGGTCTGATTAACTGGGTTAGTGCACACCTATAATCCGAGCAGCTCTGGAGGCTGAGACAAGAGGATCACCAGTTCAAAACCAGCCTCAGAAAAAGCAAGGTGCTAAGCAACTCAGTGAGACCCTGTTTCTAAATAAAAAATACAAAATAGGGTTGGAGATGTGGCTCAGTAGTCAAGTGAGGATTTTAATCTATATTTTCATGAATTTTATAATAATATTAAAAGTATGCAATGTAATTTTTCTCAATTTGATTATTTAGGGCAAAAAAATTGTGAACTCGAAACACAAATTCCTTTATTTAGCTTATACAGCATTTAAACTTCCTGAGTTTACCTAGATTTTATTGGAATATTATTACAATGAATCAATCTTATGAATTGTGGACAAAACTAAATTGACAACTCTACAATGAATATTTTTATTAAAAAAAAGATTTGTGAGTAATTGTATGTTTCTGGAGACAGCAGAGTTGCCAGCACAGGTCACAACGTATATGATAATTTTCTGTCTCATATTTAGATTAACCTAAATCACCAACAACTACTTATTATTCATTGCCTGTGGAATAAAGATGTCTGCTCACTTTCATTAGCCCCTGTCCTGATGCACTGTCCAACCCAACCATTGCTCAGAAACCAAGGGAGAAATCACATTTTCAAATTCAGGTGAAAAAGTAATTAAAGTACAGGGGAATATGTCATGAGTCTTAAACCCTAAGTCCATGAAGAATGCTTGCCACATAATAAAAATATGTAAAGTCAATTAACACTTTTAATTTCCCAACGTGATTTCTTATATATTTCACTTATTAATAACTATGTTTCTCTTCATCTATTTGAATTGCCATCATTGTCTAGAAGCATCTCATTTCCTCCCACATAAAGCAATGCTGTGCCCTACAAAATATTCAAAACGAGTTAAAGAGTTAGAGTTACCTTTAAAAGATAAATCTTAAAGGGGACAATAAGAATAGTGGGAGATATAAAAACAAACAAACTTGAAATAAGAGAAAACATTAAAGGGTATAATAGGATGGAATGCTCAAATATAATGAAATAGGGTGACTGCTTTCTTCCTTCCTCCATATACCAATTAGATTAGTGTGTAAAAAAAAAAAGCCTTTACTTTGCAAACATAGCTCTCTCTGTATGACAGATATTTTCCACAGCTATTTTCATTACTGATGTTTAGGAACCATACCTGTGTGAGAGATGTGGTTTAAGCAATTTTCACTCTGAAATGTGTCTAGAGGGCTGATGATGGATACAGCCCACATTTGTTCAATACCTCCCATGTGCACGGCAGTGTCTGAATTAGCCAACTTAACTGCCTTCATCCTGATATGGAGGGATGGGACTCATTTTTCTCATTTCACATAAGGAAAAAGCAACAGACTTCAAATTCTGGTTCCATCACTTAGGACTTCTAGCTGTGACACTCAGAAATTATCTTTCCTCTTTAAGCCCTGGTTTCCTTAGAAAGAGAGGCAAGGATGATGACTGGCCCAGTTTGCTGTGGTTATTATTGTTCTTATTAGCAACAAGTGGTGTCTGTATCATAAATGGAAATGTCACTTTTCATGAGGTGTCACTTCATGAGGAGATGATGGAGTGAGCATTAGACAACTGAATCAAGAGCAACACATCCAAATGGTGCAGTTCTATGATTAGCTGTACCAGGGAGGCCAAGACTCAACAACAGAGCAGCTGAGTCTACAGAAATGAGAATAAAAGCTTTGACCTTGATGGGCACCTAAGACAGGGAACATAGAAAGGCATGAGATTTAAGGGACAGGAGGAGGAAAATTAAAAAATTAGGAAGTATAATGGAAATAATAAAACTGGGGATGAACACACACACACACACGCACACACACAACCTGTGCATGTGTATTACATTGAACATATGCATTTTTTCTCAATGTCTTTGAAAATAAAATATATTAAATTAAAAGTAAAGAAATTTCTTATAAAAAATCAATAAGGGCAAAGAAGATGAAAGAAGAAATAATAGTAGTTTTTTTTTAAGCAAAGCATTAGGAGTAAAAACTGGAGGAGAAACAGCTGAGGAGGTCAATAGGGAATACCTGCAGAGAGGTGGTACCCATGAGCAGCAAGTTAAAGAACACCAGACAGGCCAGAACTAAAGACAACAGGTACACCAGGCCCCTCTGCCCTGTGGTCTCTACCCAGCTCCAGGAAGACCAGCAGCTGCTTCAGGAGACTGGACTGTTCTTAGCACACACTGAACAGCTGAATAATTTCCCAGCATAAACTGCTGTTCCCTCACTCAACTTGAGGGTAGGCCACCAATGTTAACATTTTTCACTTATAAGAATCCTGCCAGCTTTGAAATAAATTTACTTCATATAAATATTATTCTACATTGCTTTCTAAATCATTTCTCACAATAGTTCTCAACATTTCTTTTGGCACTTTCCTTCAACTGAAATGCACCTAAAATCATAGGCTAATTAATTTCCTAGTTCAAGGTCTAAGAGTACACATTTTCCTGCTTAACATTACTGGTAATTTTATATTCATGTGATGAGATGTATGTGGTATAACTTGTACGTGGTATAATCCTGTGTTAATAAGAAAAGAACATGGAACAGCATCAGATAGACGTCCACTTTGACCTCTGACTTTGCTTCACACTGGTCCTGTGATCTTGAACAAGTCACCTCACCTCTTAGAGCCTTAGTTCTACCTATAAAATTGGGTCACAGTATCTACTTTGCAGGACCGATATGATAAAATGACAAACTCTGTGTAAATAGGAAAGAGCGGTATACTTGATGCACCCAAACCACTTAAATACAAATAATATTAGTTTCCTTCTTACCCATTCTTTCTCATCTACCTCCTGCCCTCAGCTCCAATTCTAATGCCTAAATAATAAATGATATCTACTTAGAGGCTCTTGGTTTATGAACATTCTTAAGCACTTGTTGAAAATCTGCTATTTTTCTGCTAGAATCTTTGGTCTATGGTCAACATCCATGAAAATGAGTGTGTCCTCAAGAAACCTCCAATTTAGTTGAGGAAATCACCCTGCTGAAAATTTAAGAGTCATACAGATATTTTGCCAACAGAATAAATATGCCTCTATATAAGAAAACTCTAGGGAGTCAATTCTAATAAACTTTTATTCCAATCTCCCAGTTAGAAATTTGTTAGATGTCTTTCTAAATTCTGAAGGGAAAATTTAGAAGTCTTATCAATGAATATTTCGAAAATGTGGATAGAGTCAACACTGATCTTTTCCAGATGATGTAGAAAGGCATTGCAGGAACTAGAGTCCTTTGCCATCAGGGTCCCTAACTGGTAAACACATTAAAAATCAGTGGATCAAGTGGGACCTTCCGAAACCTGAAACATGCAGGATTCTTTCTGGGATCACAGAGAATGTGTGGCATCAGGAAGTACTTTGTACCATAAAGAATTCAAGTAAATTTTAAAGACTGAGTCATCATTTTGAAAAAAAATCTGATCCTGTGAATCAATTTCTTCACTGATTTAATAATGTTATGATTCATGCAATCCATCGCAGTAGCAGGTAAGTAATTACAAGTGACAATAGTCCACATGTTTATATCATAATGCTTTTAAATAAATTACAAAGTGTATTATTTTTTGAAACACAATACCCATTGAGAGATGTAATTTGTGGATAAATTACCCCCAAGGTTTTCTATACAAAAACAATGAATACTATCATTTGTGTTCACATTACGCCAAAGACAGTGTTCAATTTATGATGTATCCAAAAATGAATTGTTGAACATCTGTGAGGGAGACACCATGGAAGGAAGTGCACTAAACACTTGAATGACTTGAATTTCTCTATTTCTATCAACAATAGCAAATATTTGCAGCTTTCTCTGCCAGGAAAAGTATTAATTTTTTTCAAATATCTCATCCTACTTATTCTTCCAAACAGATGCAGGAGATAGGTTATGATGGTGATTATCACATCCATCATCATCATCTTCCCAGTTGTACTGTTGTACATCTTCCGAGTTGAGAAAGTATATGACTTGCCCCAGGACACACAACCAGCAAGCAGTGGAGTCCTGGTGTGAACACAGGTTACCCAACTCCAAAGCTCACACTCCTACCTTTGTATCATGCTTTGCCCTTATACAGAAGCCGCTTGATTTGATCTTCACAGGACATTTGTGAAATGTGAAAGAAGGGAAAGGTGTTTTGCTTTCAATCAAACCAAGAATAAATTTAAATGCCTCATCCCAGGGTCTCAACTTGTTCATGTCTCAGCCAGGACTGGAACTCAATGCCTGAGATCTGCTGTCATTTTTGTAGGACTTGCTTTCCATGAGCTAAAGCCCATAAGCACATTCTGACACATCTCTTCCTGTACATCCTGTACATCCTGTAAAATCTCACAAGTTTTATGACTTCTGACATTCTGGCCTAAGAAATACGGCAATAAAGGAAAGTGAAATGCTCACTTCTTTTTAAAACAGTTATAGGTTAATGATATGGATTGTTAAACTCTGGGTGCTGACAACTTTCTCGAATATAAACCATTAGGCAAAGATGAGGAGCTTCCTTCTGCAGCAGCAGATACTGATCTGGTGACACAGTGCTTAGTTATAATGACTTCATTTCTGTGATGCCAAATGAATAATACCTGTGTGATCATGCTGTGTGATGAATGTTGGCACAGTCGGGTGACCTTGGTCACCTCCCTGTTATTGAATTGTTGCCATAAAGGCCAAATCTTCACTCTCCTCCCCATTATTTTGAAGCAAATTCACCCAGAGTGAAAAGGCAGCTTGTGCTTTTTTGTAACCCTACACTACAAATCTAGTATATGACACCAAGACTGAAATAACAAAATGGCTTTATTTGGTACTTTTCCATTCCCGCTGAGTTGCCTGCAAATGAAGGGAATAGAAAAAAGGAAGTTATCTTGAGTTCAGAGGATAGCTGTTAATCATCTATTATTTTTTAAATAAAATATATATTAAATATAAGTACAGATAGGATATTACTTATGAACCTTTGAAACACAATTAAATTTCATAAGGCAAATTAGTTTAGGTGACTTGCTAACAGTATGAGTTCATGTTACATAATGAATTTCTAGCAGACTGAAGAAAGCTGCAAAAATAACAAACAAAAAGATCAGACACAGTTCTAAAGAAAAATTGTGCTGCCTGGTTTTGACAATCTTAGAGGGTAAGAGCTTCTAATTCGTTTGAGCCAACGAGTTTAAATCTATCCTTGGGTTTGAGCTCTTGGAATTTTGCTCATTTTTCTTCCCTGACAATTTTCTGTATCATGTGTTATTTCTCTGTCTTTCCCCTCCATCTCTTCCTTTCCCTTATCTGAATGCTTCTTGTTCTTCCCCCACCCCTGACCCCGCCCCCCTTCCTGGCTTCTTTCTCTTCTCTGCTCCCAGCAATAAGATTAAGCAGATTATTGTAATTTTGCTGTTGTTTCCCTCATCATCCTGCCAAGCTCATTCTTTTCTAAAGCTCTAGGCTTTTATTGAGAACACAGCCAAATCCAATCAACAGAGAGCTCCCTCGGACTTACATGTAGGCACATATGGAAACAGTGCCACTCAACTTGGCCTTGGCCCTGGCTTTTGACCTGATACATCACTGGATCAAAAAAAAAAAAAAAAAAAAGTAAATAAGAAAAAGACTTTTTATGCTCTCTGATATTTAATTGTTTGCTTTCATTCCTAAAAGCCAGGAAGAAAATAACTTGGGGCTTCCTCAAAGATATTTCTCATTTGGAACGTTTGCATTTTCATAAATTAGCATATCTGACTTTTAAACAGGGACATTGTTTTCCTTTTAGGAATAATATGGGGCACCAGAGCTATTTGTCTTTCTCAAATATTCATCAGTTTCCTCTTAGTGGTTTTGAATAACAGAAATAAGGTCACTGGAATAACAACTGCCTCACAAGAAAAAAGATCTTTCACTTTGATTGTCTCAGCCCTGCCTTGGTGTGTTTATCTGTGATAAATGCCTTGTCTTTGTCTAGCATTATCTACCAGAGAGAAACCAACTGTATGCAATTATTACAACCAGGGTGTCGTTTCTTTTCAGTCTGATATTTTAAAGAATGAATGGCTGTCAAAATGAGCTGACAGTCAGGACAATTAAGGAATTTGGTTCCTGAGTTGCATATAAGGACCTAAGAATCTTTCAGAGCAAAATATGCTGGCAATAAATAATCATTTTTCACTAGGTGTAGCACCATGCTGCTCTAGTTGATATAATGGTCTCTGAGAATTGGGGGAGTCTTTTCTCCTGTGATGGAAACTCTAGAAGATTTAGTAAAAAATTAAGATTCTCTTACATATTTAAAAGCTTATTTGCTTTCATCCTGGGAAGATATTGAAAACAGCAAGATTCGATGAGAATGTTCTTGATGTGATCACTTTGATTTCCATGGAAAATTTTGCTGTACGTTTAATTTTTGATAGATCTAAATAAAAATTAGGTGAATGGTAATAAAATCAATGAAGGTATGCAAAAGGGACATGAAAAGAGAATAAGTACCAAAATTGATTTGCAATAATCTCCCTACATAAATTGCTCAATATTCTATAAGCAAGCTAGAAAAATGGCCCAAACATTGAAAATCATGGAACACTAATCTTTCCAAAAAGAGCACTAGGGTCATTACACCTTTGAGAAGAACAGGTATATAGATAGAAATCACTTAGTTTCTCTCTTGGACCACACAAAATCAATGAGACATAAAACCTGCTTAAACAACTTTATGAGGGTTTCAGATTTATCAGCTGTTCCCCCAGGAGACTGTTGTGGAGAGCTAGAGGGAGCCAGCTTCACAGGCCTGCAACCTGAGCAGACTCAGGGACTGACTGGTTTCATGTTCTACATTGCCTTTTGAAAGTCTTCATAATTTTGGATCAAAGAACCACACATTTTCATTTTGTACTAGACTCGGCGAACTACACAGCTAATCCTGAGTCAGAGATTTGGATTCAGATTGATGTGGATTTGATTCTGGGTCCAACACTGCCCTAGAGAAATGAAATGCTGGCAGTTTTCATCACATCTCTAGACCCTCCTTTTCTCTTTGCAAAAGGAAATATTAATACTCACAGGGATAATAATTAAGGAAGACAATGCATATAAAAGGTGCAGCATGGCTGCATCACATATAGGTGCTTAATAAATGTCTTCTGCATTCTCTTCCACCCTGTTTAATTCCCTACCATCACTAATAGCTATTGCAGAGATGTTACTAAAAAGTTATCCTGACGTTTTCCACAGTTAGCAGGCACCATATAAAGAGAGAGTAAATTTAAGCCACACCTCAGCACCTGGCCTGAACCCAAGTCAACATGAGTCAATACCTGTCACTTGATACATTTATTCCTATGAATGAAGAAACCAGTACTAGCTAACTGGCATCAGGATACCCTTGCATTTTAAGGTGAAGCGCTGCACCATCCAGGTGGGTTGTGATGGGAGTGGTTTAAAACCAGCTCTGTTAGTTTTGCTGCTCACCCACCTCCAGCTTATATAAAAGGTTAAGTACCAAGAGACTGAAAGTGAATTTGTCATTCTCTGTTTCATTCCTACCCATGAGGGCATGGGAAAAGGTCACAAGGTATTTATTACCCTCTGTATTTAGTTTCCTAGGGCTGCAATAACAAAGTATTATAGATTGAGGGGCTTAAACAACAGATGCTGTCGCTCAGTTCAAGATGCTCGAAGTCCAAGACCAAAGTGTTGGCAGGGTTAGAGAAGAAGAACATTCCATGCAACTCCCTAGCGTCTGGTGATTCACTTCAAATCTTTGCTATTCCTTAGATGGTAGATACAACCTAATCTCCACCTTTGTGTTGACATGACCTTGTCTCTGTGTTCATTCTGTGTTCAAATTTCCCCCTTTTTATAAGGTTACCAGACATAGCAGGGAATAGGGACCCACCCTACTTCCACTATGACTTCATCCCAATGGAACTAATTATGCCTAAAGTGACCATATTTCAAAATACGGCCACATTCTGAGTGAGATACAGGTGTGGCCTTCAGATACAGGATTTCAAATATGAATTTCAGGAAACACAACTCAATACATAATGCACTCCCTCAAGCCAAGCCATGACAACACAACCAATCAGTGAAGTTCAAGCCTATTCCCCTGATCCAACACAGCAACAATGGGTACCAGAAGAAGTGAGCAAGCACAAACAGAAGCCAGACATGTGTTCTTGTTCAATGCAACTCTCAAGTCTCACAGAGGATAAGTTGGAAAAGAGGAAATTTAAATTTGAGTGAGTCTGGAATTTTGATTGTCAGGAGACATCCATGGGTTGTGTGTGTGAACTAAGTGCACTTGAGCATAGAGGGCTCTGGTCTGGCGTTGCACGCTGATTAGTCTGTGCGGCACAAACATGCCTTTCCTCTCGCTCTGCCTGTGATCCCACACAGCACCTGAGGTGGGTGTGACTTGCCCACAGATGTCAATCAATCTGCTGACAAGAAGACATCACCAAGCAAGACTCCACCCTTCAAAACCCTACCCCTTACCTTATTTGGTGGAATATTCTATCGAATGTGTTTTTCTTAATAAATGGGGGGGGGGGTTCAGGTGTGCTCTCTCTTGCTCCTCCCAGAGCTACCCAGCATGAAGCTGACCTTTGGGATCACTGAGCTCCCACCCTCGAAACTCATATTCGTGTTTTGTGTGGTTTCTTCATCATTTTCTCCATTTATTGCTGCAGCCAGCTCCTCTGAACCCAACTCATCTTGCCAGCCCGGACAGCTGGTGACACTGATATTTCATTATTTGGGAATTTTAATTAACTAAAATGGAAATGTTATTGTGGATGCAAAAGACTTACTTGAAAGTTATGGTACCTGCTGAAGACTTCAGCAGGTCTAAAGAAGCAAGTTTACAAAAAAGTGGTAACAGAGGAAAAAGGAGGGAAAAAGCTGGGGGTTTTTGTTTGTTTTGTTTTTTGGTACTAGGAATTGAATTCAGGGTGCATTAACCAGAGCCACATCCCCAACCTGTTTTCAATTAGAGACAAGGTCTCACTAAGTTGCTAAGGGCCTTGCTAAATTGCTGAGGCTGGCCTTGAACTTGCTGTCCTCCTGCCTCAATCTCCTGAGCCAATGGAATTATAGGTATTTGCCACCATGCCTGAACAACAACAAAAAAAGAAGCTTCTAAGCCTGCACCAGTTCATCTGGTTCAATCATCTGTATACCTGGGCTTTTCAGTGCTCAAGGTGGAATAGCATGCCAAGAGGAGTGTGGTACTTATGGTTACATAGATTTTTTTTTTTTCAAATTACCTCATCTCTCAATTTCTTCCTTTAAAATGTATCTCGGTCATAAAGTTACTGTTGTAACTAAATTTGGATCACATAAATAGAACTCAATACAAGCTTAATAAACAGAGGCAGTATAGTGACATAAATGGGGACAGTCTAGATCCTGCCTGGGATGCAAGAGAAAGGAAACAGAAGGCTTTTCTCTTTAACACTGACCTCCAACATAATTGACCATACATCACTGGCTATGATTTGGGCTTCAGTAAAAAATTCTATTAATAACTCAGATACTCCTGTAATTCCAGGTGCATGCCTGTAATCCCAGCATCTCTGGAGGCAGAGGCAGAAGGATCGCAAGTTCAAAGCCAGCCCCAGCAACTTAGTACGGCTCTGTTTCAAAATTTAAAAAATAAATAAAATGAGCTGGGAATGTGGCTCAGTGGTTAAGCACTCCTGGGTTCAACCCCAGTACCAAAAAATAAACTAACAACCCCCCCCCCAAAAAAAACACAAAAGAACAAACAAACAACAACAACAAAAAAAACTCAAATACTTAAGTATTCATTGATAAAGTATGAATTGTGAATACTGGATTCTAATCAATACTGAAGAAAATCCTGCTATAGATTTAGAAGCCTTTCCTTTACATGTAAATGCAAATCATCACCAAGCTTTAATGGGCACACTTAGGCAGTGAAAAGCTGCGTAGATCTCTGGAGTTCTGATACGGAGATTGTATCTGAGCAACCAAGTTGTTTAATTTTGATCATCATCTAATATCCTAATATACTACCAATGACATAAATGTTTCACCATTCAAAATAAAATGCTTAAAACATGTCATGTTTGCCTGGAAATCTTTGGAATATCAGAATCACAGCTAGTTCTGAATGTTCTTGGCTAAATTTTAAAGAGAAAACTGTTTTGTGCTATGTGGCTTACTTTTTGTTTGTTTTCCTCAGAGCACACCAGGGTTATCTAAACTCTAAAGATAGTTTGGTGAGATCCAGAGGAAAACTTTGGCCTAAATTCAAATGGAATGGAACCCAGGGAAAATTCCCAGGTTATGCGTTATTTATTTTTAATTCTAATCTGCTTTCTGTGTAAGTGGTTAATTTAAACAACTCCTCCTGGTTTGATTTACTGGAAACCGTCTCTGTGAATTTACTCAGTAACAAGAGAAAAGTCAGCACAAAATGACATTGCTGTACTGGTCATGACTTCTACTTTTCTGGGTTTTGTCTCAGCTTTCATAAGCCTAACCCTTGACACAATTATTGTACTCAACTACTCAATGCCTTATAGACAAATTCCATCCGACAAGAGAGGGTTACCGCTGTGGAGACAGTTACTGCTCTTTCTCTGTTTTTATATGAGGGCTGTTTAACACATACAGGAGGCATACTGTTCAGGCTGAATTTTTCACCCAGTGAATCTAGACTCATTTATTCAGTACCTGGTGTCTTGTGCTAGTAAAAAGGCTGCTAAATCATAAAATGTTTGAACTTGGGGGGCATTAGAGATCATCGAGCCTTATTCCCTACTGTGAAAAAAAAATGAAATCTGAGACCCAGAGGATTCATGTTTTCTCTCCACCCCTCTGGGTTGTACACATCTTAATGAGAGCACCAGGATTAGAATTCAGATCATCTCTCTTCTGTCAGATGTCTTTTCTGCTTAGTCAACTGCCTTACTAGTTCTCTGAATGCATGTTATGGATGCTCAAGTTTTAAGGTCTTAATTTAATTGAATTTATTTCAGCATCAGTGTTCTGCTTTAGGTCAATCAATATATACCCTTATATTTGTTATTCAGAATAAGTGTGAACAAAAATCTCTTTTTGTGTCCTTAGTGGATTTACGTTTGTATCAAAAAAAAAAAAAAAAACCACAAGTTCAACTATCAAAGTACTTCTTTTTTTGCTATATTGTGTTCAGTTCTCACATATCAGGCAACTCAGAGGAAGTATATTAAAGAGCTGAGAATACAAGTGGTCTGTTAGAGACTCCCTTCCTAACTTTGGTAAAATCCTCGTGTCCAGGAAAAAGTGAGTAGAGAGAGGAGGAACTAAGAGAAGCAGTAAAAGGCGACATGTTTCCCAAACTTGGAATGGAAGAGAAACAAGCACGTCTCAAAGGTGACAGAGATCAGGACGAAGCTAAACAATAGTATCCTGAACAGGAGATGTCTAAGAGATGAGGCGTCCCAAGGAGGCGCAACCTACACATCATGGTCTCCAGCTTCCTGAAGGCACCTAAGCCTTAATCGTGGTCTAGAAGCAGCAGAGCCAGCACAGCTCAAGTCCCCATGCAAGACAATAGGTATCTCAACAAGTGACCAATGCAGTCTGATTCTAATGGAGAGCAGAAGGACCTCTCCAACATTCTGGTGATGGGTCAAGATCCCAAGGCATTTTCACAACCCCAAAGAAAAGAGAACTCTAATAATGCCATGACTGAACCAACCAACAGGGGCTCAAGGTCAGATATGAATTTATTTAATAGATAGAGATGTGTTTCTTGCACATCTGGATTTGGGGACTAAGATTCACACCACTACATGAAGCAGGCTTTTTATTTTTAGTTGATGGGCAGCCTGTAGGCAGTCAAATAAGGAGAATAAGAAATCATTTCGTGTTTTAGCTAATCTGCATGGTCTGTCAAATCTGGTGAGGATGAAGGACTTCCAACCAAGACACTTGACTGAGCTGGCAAGAATTCATCCTCTGTTTTGGGAAAGTGGGTCAGAATTATTAACTGAAGATAGAATTGTGACAAGGAGACACGCTGAATAATCAAACAGGGCAGTTTCCTAGACTTTGTAGCAAGTTCTAGAAAAAATTAGATTTGCTGAGAAATGCTATGGGAGCCAACAGGCTGAGCTAGTCTTTGACAAATTGTGGAAGAAGTAGTTTGTCACCTGGGACAAACTCTCTGGGATTCTTCCATAATCAGACTCACCTCAGAAGCTCTAACCCCACAGCAATATTCTCGTACAATAACTTTCGACCTTGATTTCTTCTTTCTAGATCAAAATTTGCCCTTTTCCAGGACCCTACAAATAATCTGATTAACTAAGGAAAAATATGAACTCTGGTCTTGATTCAATAGATTAAGCTTTCCACAATAAAATATACTTCTTCTAGGAATCTTCACTGTTTTAACTTACACACACACACACGCACACACACACACACACACACACCTAAGTTAAGTAAGAATTTCAATAGGTACAGTGAAATGCAAAAAAGATTATTAAACCACAAATATGATATCAAATTCAAAATTTCAATGGTCTTTGAATTCCAAATATGTTCACCAACGTATCTCATCTCTCATACTCTGATTACAGTGTGACACTGCCACTCCTTCTACAAGAGATGTGCTCTAAGGCTTCTGCCTGATCCTACTGCAATACTCCTTTGGGACCAAGCCCCCACACTGCAGGAAAGTCAAGCAGCCACATGAAAAGGCATCCCAGCAACAATCACAACTGAGGAACCAGTGAACACCAGGATCCTCAGCCAGAGCCATGAATAAGAAAGCCATCTGATGATTCCCAAAAATGGCCAGAGACCAGCTAATAATGCAAATTCATGAGCAAAATAAATAATGTAGTTGTCCTAAATCACTGGATTTTTTGTTTGTTTGCTTTAATGCATTTACAGATCACTATAACATCTTCAAACCTTAACATATAGGTCCTTGTCCAATTTGCTTTCCTCTTTGAAAGGCTTTTATTTTTTTTAATTAGAAGAGCAAATAACATTTGTGGAAGGTTTGGGAAATGATAGAATAGTCTTAGAATCTGCATAAGGTTTACTTGCTACCAGTGAGAAGCTGGACATCACAATTTGTTAGACAATGGAAGCACAATGCTTCCTTGCAGAAGTTTAGGTAAGAATGCTAATTGGTGAAACATAAATGTCATTTCTCCTCAGATAGTCTACTGACAAGTTCTGACACAAAATTTTTAATATTAAGGGCAAGTGGGAAGTGCTGGGAAATACTTGCATTGGAAAATCAAAATCAAACAAAAACACTGATTAAAAGAAACTGAAGGAGTTATTGATGCAGAGGTATAAAAATGCCTTCCTAATTTCACTTCTTAAATGAGTCCTCTCACTTCTAAAATTTAGCAGCCCAGCATGTGTGTACACAAGGCCACAGGATAAACATGGTGACACATTTTCTACACACGTGAAGGAAAGGAGAATATAATGTTTTGTACTAAAATAGTATCAAGGGACAAAAAAACAAAATCTATGAAAATTTATGAGAAAAACAAGGATCCTGTATGAAAATTCCTGTGAAGGAGTCTGGTCTGGTTTAATGTCCCAGATTTTATTGAATGAAATAAATGAATGTTTATTTCATTCTGCACTTTATCATTTTGTAAGATTCCTGTACATTTGACTTACAAATCTAGTTTTTCATCCAAAACCAGTTGGATGAATAACACCTTACAATTAGTTATGGTTTCTATTTAAAGTCTTTAGTACCTCTGTCATCAACTCTGTATTCTATGATTCCCTAAGGAACCTGGAGAAGATGGGGTTCTATTAGATCACACACTTAGCTGATTCAGGGCTATTTCATCCAATAAGCAGCAGTTGAAAAATACCTCCAATTTTCAAACTCTACCAACAAATAAATTACTCTTTTTCATTTCAGTTTTTTAGTTCAAAACCACGCAGTAGCTCCCAGTAATATTTAGTTTCATGAAGACTTAGCTATCTTACATTCTTATAATAGCTCTGGTGTTCATGGATATTAATTAAATGTAATATTGAAGAAAGTTATTCCAGCTAAATTCAATGGATTAAGTCAATTCTGACCTGTCAGGAAACTTTCTCTACTCCATTCCCTTCTATTCCTCCAGGGCCCCGAAGTGCAAACGCAGGAGAAGACCTCTTCCAGGTGGAAAGTTGCTTACATTCATGATGGCTGAAGTGGACTGAGATCAGGGTTAATTTCTGAGGATCTCAGTGCCTTCCAATTGACAGATTTGAGTGCCTTCCAATTTGAGCAGATTAATAATATTGTCAAGAGACACCTCGGAGTTATTTTGAGACTATAGGATAAGTTCTGAAGTGCTGAGGGCTATTAATATAAGTTTCAGCACATTTTTGTTCTTACAACAATTAGAAATGTCAACGTTAGAAGCCCTTCACTCCTACTATGTAAGTTATGAAGGCAGGGATTTTTGCCTGTTTTGTTCACTGATGTAGCCCAAGTATCAAGAATAGTCCTTGGCACATAGTAGATGTTCAAAAAATTATTACATGGATATGTTTGTTGATGTGTTCACAACAAATATCTCTTTCAGACCCGGTTTTCATTTTTTTCAGTTATTTAGGTAAATAACCAGAAGCAAAATTGCTAGATCATATGGTAATTCTATTTTTAAATTTTTGAGGAATCCCCATATTATTTCTCCACAGTTGCTACCATTTTGTATTCCAACCCCCAACAGCACACAAGGCTTTTTAATTTCTGCATGAATTCTTATTATCTTCTGCTTTATTTTTGTTTTTGATTTTCTGATAGCAGCCATCCTGGACAGGTGTGAGGTGGTATCTCTTTATGACTTTGATTTTGATTTCTCTTTTAGCAATGTGGAACAACTTTTCATGAGTTTATTGGCCATGGTTGTATATTCTTTTTTAAAAAAATATTTTATTTTAGTTGTAGTTGGACACAATACCCTTATTTTTTTTTTATGTGGTGCTGAGGATTGAACCCAGGGCCTCACACATGATAGACGAGCACTCTACCACTGAGCCAAAACTCCAGCCCGATGGTTGTATATTCTTTGGAGAAATGTCTATTCCAGTCTTTTTCCCATTTTTGAATGGGTTGTTTCTGTTATTGTTGAGTTTTAGGAGTTCTCTATATATTCTGGATAGTAACCCCTTTTTAGATATGTGATTTGCAAATATTTTCTCCCACTCTAGGTTGCCATTTTACTTTAGTGAAATTATCTTTTGATGTGTAATTTTATAAATTTTCATGTTGTCGATTTTTTTTCCTTTTGTTGCTCATGCTTTTACGTCACAACCAAGATTACACTGCCAATTCTAATGGTACAATGTTTTTGCCCTGAGTTTTATGTAAGAGTTTTATCATTGTAGGTCTTGCATTTAGTTTTTTATCCATTTTAATTAATTTTTGTATTGGTATTTGATAAGGATCCCAACAATATTTTGCTTGTGGATATCCAGTGTTTCTAGCACCATTTATTAAGAAAACTGTCCTTTCCCTATTAATGGTCTTGGCACCCTTGCAAAAATCATTTGCGCACATATAAGAGATGTTCCTTTTCTTTTATTATTGGGATTCCTTTTCTATCTATCAGTCTGATTGTCTGTCATTATGACAGGGCCATAATGTTTTGATTACTATTAGTCCATTTTTATTGCTTAAAATTATGGGGACTAGTGCATACAGCAATATTCTTTTTTCCAATATTCTTTTTTCTTGACAGCATTGTGTTCTTCTTCCACTAGGAAGGAGGACTGTTTGGGGAAATAAGTGCAAATCAGTGAATTTTCTTTTTTTAATTTGATAACCACAGCCTTAGGAGATAAAAGAAACACTGAGAACTATTTCTGTGCACTTAACTCATTGGTGCGTGCAATAATGAAACAAACCATAGAATTACATAACCTTTCAATTTTAAAGTTTATAATGACAAGAAAGGAAATACTCCAAATCACTAATCTCCAATCTTTTTGCCACCAAGGATCACTTTTGTAATATTTAGTTATGAATCTCATTATTTAAAAGCATTTCGTCTTACAAAATACATTTCCTAAGTAACAATTTTCTTGTTTCTCTGTTTCAATATTCAGATAAGTACATAATTACCAGAGAGTCTGATATGCAGAAGAAAACTAGATTAGGAACTTGTACTGGTATAATACCAATTACAAGTTTGTATATGGATGATGTCACGAGTCAATATATGAATTATTTAAGTGCCAAATAGGACTCCTTATAGAGCCCTATTATCTACATATGAAGGCAACACCAGCTTGGAATTAATTGCCCTAAAATGTCCAAAATATATTTTTAAGGTCAGAGGGTATACTCGGTGGTAGGTTGCTTTCCCAGCATACACAGGCCCTGGTTTCAATCCTTTCTAAAAATGTTCAGGAAAAAAATCATATATGATACTATCCATAGCACATAATGAGAATCAGAAAACCCAAGTTCACCTGTTTCTGCTCCAGGATTCTTACCAAACAGCAGATTTTTATCTGCCCTACAAGAGGCAGTGTATTCAACTGGGTAAGAGCATAGCCTCTAAAATAATATTACCTGACTTGAATCCTGAGTCTACAAAATCTCTTAACCTCTCCAAGGCCATCACAATCAAATGGCAGAAAATCTAGCTAGCAGCACATCTTAAGAGCAAACAGTAAAAAAGAAGACACATTGCACACAGAGGAGAAATATAAAAAGTATCACAGACTTTGTGTCAAAATGCAATGCAAGTCTGCAACAGCACCTTTAAAAAACTGAATGAAGGGGCTGGGGTTGTGGCTCAGTGGTAGAGGGCTTGCCTAACACGTGCCAGGCACTGGGTTCGATCCTCAGCACCACAAATAAATAAATAAATAAATAAAAGATTTTTAAAAAACTGAATGAAAAAAGTAGAATTTTACATCCAGCAAAATTATTTTTCAACAACAAAAAAAATATCTTTCAACAATGAAGTGGAAATAAAGACAGTCTCTTTATTGTAAAATATAGATAATAACAGCAATTATCTCCTAGGATTGTTATGGAGACTAAATTACTTAATATATGTAAAATACTCCAAACAATGCCTGGCAGGTTATAGTTACATATTAAAAATAAAATCAACAGTGGCTGGAGATTTAGTTAAGCAACAGAATGCTTGCCTAGCATATACCAAAAAAAAAATAAAATAATATAATAATAATAAATGCTTGATAAGCAACTGGGGTTTCACTGACTCTATTTAAAATGATACCTCTCCCAATAAAAAGAATAGGAAATCACAGATTAATAGAGCCTCTAGGAAGAATCAGAGGGCAGTGTGACTGGGTTGTACCAATAATGTGTCCACTGAACTAGAAAGTATACTCTGAAACTGTGAAATTATATCTTAATATTACATTTTGTTTCCAGTGGATTTGACTGAAAATATCTCATACATTGATATAGTACTTTTACACACATTATCTCACTTCAATTAAAACAAGGTTTGAATTATTTCGTTTTCTCATTCAATAAATGGCTATTAAAATTCTCTTCCGTGGCAGGTACATGACTAGGGGATTCAGTGAGAACTGAGACCTGATACTTCTCAAGTTCTTTGCAGGGAGAATCGAGGAGATAGACTGGTAAGTGGTAAAACTGTGAAAAAATTTTGCAAAACAGATATTGCAAAAAACCATACTAAGTCCCAAGGGCCACTTTGGGAAAAAAAGGGTTAAATATAGAGTACAACAGGAACTCCTGGAAGGGACTCTCATCCTGGATCCCTCCCTCTCACTGTGGGGGATCAAGGAAGGCTTTGTATTGTGGAAGTGTTACACAGGATCCTAAATCACAAAAAGAATAACTTGGGACTGGCTAGGGCCTGGGGAAGTTAAATGAAGAGAATTTAATGTAAGATCTTGAGTAAGTCATTTGATCAGACTCAGTTTCAGCTTTCTCAGCTTTAAAATTGAGGATTACAATACATTCTTCACTGAGCTAAGGTTAGCATTAATGAAATAAAACCACAGAGAACTATAGTGTTCTATATGATACATATTGCCCCAAGGAGCTGCCTATTGGCCTCTGTACTGCTTTGAGCATTTTAAATTTATTACCAAAATGATAAAGCCTGAAATATGCTTTCGTTCACCATTCTAGCCTGAAATGTACACTGCATTTCTGTCAGCAAAAATAATAATTGTATTCCATCACAATAACAGAGATTTCATTATAGTAACATACACAAAAAGCAAGACAGAGCCAATGGCAGAGAAGAGGACCAAAAAATAAATAAATGAATAAGTTTTAAAACTTGCAGGTAAAAGAGTTGGCAGAACATTTTATACAGTACAATATTTCATACATTGAAAAAGTGCATTTATACACATTATCTCACCTTCATTTATATATTTTACATACATTATCTCGCATTTATACAGCTTTAATGTTTGACTGAAGAATGAAAGAGGGCAAGGCTCATTCATCTCTAAACCAATATCCCCGTCGCCCTGTCAGATGAAGCACATTCAGTTAAATGTCTGCCTATTAAATGACTGGTGAGTTTAAATAAGTTGCTTTCTGGAAGCTTGATGTCCTGCAAACATACACGTTAAAGTATGTATTGTGCCGATGATCATCTCCTCAGAGTAGCTGTCCTGGCTTCCCGTCCCTGCTGGGGCAGATGCTCTCTGATCTCCTAGTCCCTGACCTCCTCACCATCCCAGCATGCTTCAGTCAGAGCACTTGGCACAGCTCCTAAAAAGGACTCTTTGAAGAGCTTCCTCCACCTACTTCTGTGAACTCTTCAACAACTGTATCTGAGTGAATTTTGATTCCCTAGGATCTAACACAGCACATGGAAGAATGCAGACAGTCGCTTAAATATTTAACCTCAACAATCCCAAACAGAACTAAGTTTGGGGTTTAGGAATGCCTGCCTGCTTGGCATTAGGGTTAATGAGGGTCCTATTTTCCAAACCTATCATTGGAATGGGTAATTAAACAAGAAAATGAAATTTTTGATATAGCACCGTCTCGTCTCAGAAAACAGAAAATGTTTTGAACATAGTAGGTGCTGAAGGAATATTTGTTGAGGACACGGTAAGCAATAATGCTTGAAAATTATAACTTGGAACTCTTGCAAGAGCCTGAGGGAATAATTAAGCTGCAATCTGGATATTTTTTACACAATTAAGGAAAGACATTATTGGACTTAAAAGCTTTTCCAACAAGGGTTGCACTGAAAGTGTTTTCTTCTCATTTAAAAATAAATCTTCTTTAGCCAGAAGACTCTTTCCTATCATAATATGAGTGTGACATATAGATGACTTAGTAATAGTGGCACAGTGTATCTAACATACATGGTGGGAAATTACGGCAAGTTCTTATCATATAGTAATCAAAGACACTTCTGCTCTAAGAAGCAAAAACATCAGCCTTACTCTACATTGCTTGAAAAACAGGAAGCATGGGAACCACATATTTCAACCCAGTCTTTTTATTTTTAGCGCAGTCTCATATAAGTCAGACCAAGAGTCAGAGTTGCAAATCAAACAAGTCAGTGTGAAGTCACAACCAGCTCTCTCGGTCCTGCATCTCTTCAGTCTCCACTGCCTTCAGTCACAGAGGCAGTAAGACCAGAGTGATGGTGTCACCTGCCCGCTCAGCTTCATCACTGACAGGCAGTGCCCCTGAGACCAGAAGCCTGGGAAGAAAAATGTTCTCAGGATTTTTTCTTTTTTCCTAAAAAAGCCCTACTATATACAACTGGGATTTGATACTATCATGACTTGTTTAAAGATGATTATCCTCACTGCCATGACATCGCAGGCAACTCTGGTTCATAAGAATAAAGATAACATCATCTTACACTGGCTGACAGAATGAGAAACCCACAGTGCCCTTTGGGGCATTTCCAAAATGAAAGAGGAGAAAGCTGCACCCAGCGGTGGCTCCCATGAGGCAAAAACACTTTGTTCCATCAACAGGGATCAATAAGCCCACAGCCCTGACGTGCTGCTATCAGGAAGCAATGCTGAGGATTTCAAAGCAGAATCAAAGAGAAAAGGGAGAGAACGCACCTACAGATGTAGCACTGGAGAACTCCAATTAACACACATTAGCTGTGTTCACAGACAAAATAAATCAAAGGTTCTCATTCTTCCATGGTTCTTAAAAACATTTAAAATTCCCTTTTTATTTCTAAAGGACCCAGACACTTGTGTTCCCAAGTCTGGATTTTATGATTATTCAAATATCCCTTCCTGTGTATTACTGAGGCTGTTTTAACCTAAGAAACAGGGTAGAGCCATGGACCAAGGTGATCTGAAACAAATACTGCTGTCATCGAGTAACCTCCCTAGTTATTGCCAAGTGACTCAAATCATCTAAAGGAAACATTCGGAAAAAAGAATAGGTTGCCCTATATTGTTAAATTTGTTTTGCTATGTGGATGTCATGTTCAACACTTCAAGATACACTTGTTTTATTATTGGGTTCACATTCTTAGTTCTTATTGAAAAATTAACAAAAAGGTCCAAACTGAAACCCTTCAATAGCTTTACTTTTTTCTTTTGATAAAATCCACATTCCTTAACAAAGCCCCCAGGGCCCTGATGGTAGTCCCCCTGGTGAGAGCAACAGCAGCAAGAGCATCTAACTAGGAACACTCTTCTAGGCTCTTTCACATATAACTTCTAGGCTCTTTCATATATATCCTCTAATTCTCACAATCACTCTATACCACAGTAAGTCATTTTGCAAATAAAAACAAGTTAAAACCTGGCCACTTGGCTTTTAGTCCATGTTCCAAGCATCTAAGCTTTATTAACTCTATGAGATGGACCCTCTGTATTTCTACATGCCACGCTCCCTGTCTCACATTGCAGTATTCCAGCGACATGGTGTCTTTCTGGGCCTCAAACATGGCTACGAAGGTCATGTGCATGTGTTTCTCCTCCTGGCTAAAATGCTCTTCCCATTGCTAGAACACCTTGTTTCTCATTCTTTAGGTCTCAGTTTAAAGTCCACCTGAGGAACTGGAGGTGTAGCTCAGTGGTAGAGCCCTTGCTTAGCATGTACAAGACCCTGAGTTTGATTCCCAGAACTGCAATAAAATAAAATAAAAACCACCTTAAAAGAGTTTACCTCCAGCTATTCCATCTAAAATAGACTCTTCCCTCTCTTCCTTTTATTTCCTGCCATTATTTCTTTATTACCTTCCTATATCCATCACAGTTTGAAACCATACCTTTTTATTTGTTCTCTCATTTGTTGTCTGTCTTTCTTACTAGACCAAATGCTTCCTATCACAGGGACAACTGTACCCTCAGCACCTAGAATAATGACTAGTACAAAGTAGGCACTCAATAAATAACAACTTGCTGAATGAAGGAAGGAATGGGCTCTTACAGATGTTTTTAAATGTGTGCTTTCATTCTGAATGTTGGTGATGCCTTCCCAGCCACTGACTGACTGTACATGCCTGGATGGTTAGAATGTACATACTTCAGAGAGAGGCAGTGCATTTTTTCAGGGAAGAGTTCAATTAAATATGTAACGAATGACTACTTAACATGGAAGTTGTAGGGGAGATAGAAGTAATGAATGCATCAATGTATCTCTCTTAGAATAATTTCTAACCTTAATATGCTAAGATTCTACGTTCTTAAGCCTGGTTATCAACAAGTTGCTCCTGAAATTATCATCATATATTGTTCCTTCCAGAGTAGCTCTGTCCAGAACCATCAGCAAGTTCTGTTAGAAAGATGCTCTTTAACCTGAGTTGGAAACAACACTATCACTTGCAATGATTTCTGTTCATTCTCCCTCCAGAAGCCATGAAGCACATTTACTCAAATACATAAATAACTGTCCAATGCCAATGTACCCATGACCAAACAGAGAGAAAAAGCATATCTTCCCTAGTGATTCTGTACATTTTCTTAAGTGGCCATGAATTCATTTTACTGAATAAACTAGAACTTTAGAAAACAAAATATCTGTAGACATTTAAATATGTTCTTGCATTTATGTATATAAATGAATCAACAAGTAATTTTGGGCAGGCACCTCCTGGTTAATTCACAAAGTATTTACAGATAGTTCCAGATCTTTCAAAAAATGCTTCCACAAGGGGCTGGGCTTGTAGCTCAGTGGTAGAGCGCTTGCCTAGCCATTGTGTGACACTGGATTCAATCCTCAGCACCACATAAAAAATAAATGAATAAAATAAAGATATTGTGTTCATCTACAACTAAAACAAAAAAAAAATTTAAAATGCTTCTATGAAGTTACTTCTAATTATAGAGCTGGTTTCAAGATTCATGGGGAAAGGTTTTCTATTAGTTTCCCATTAAAATTTTGTTCTTCAGTTCATTGGTCTCAGTTGTTGGTGAATTCCCTCGGATGACTGGCAGTGTCTGGAAACATTTTATCTTTCCTCACTGACATCTAATGGGTAGAGTCCAAGATGCTGCTAAACGTCCTACAATGCACAGGCCAGCAGCCCCCCCCCACATGCAAACACACACACACAAGACAAAATTATCTAACCCAAAATGTCCATAATCCCAAGGTGAGCAACAATTGACCCAAGAATTCTCAGTGGGGTTGGTAATGCCCCCTTGTAGGAACTTCAAAAACTTATGGGTATATTTGTTTGTTTTTTGTTTGATTTTGGGGGTTATTGACATATCCTGAAATCCATAGAATTTCACATACTTTTAAAGAACCAACCCACACAAATTTCAAATCCCCCACAAGACATTCAGGCAAGAGAAAAATTTGTGCATAATTATCTAAGCCTAGAACTTAAGTCTGTTTTACATGTAAACAAAGTATTTTCTGGCGTGGTTTTAAATTACATTAGTTTGCTAGAAATACAACTGCCATGTAAGTTATGGGAAGCGGGTACTACATTCTGTTAGAAACTTTACAGAGAGCTGACCAACATCTTATAAAATTGACTGTCTTGACAGGAACCCTGCCAGTGACCCTGGGGTGACCAATATGCCACATCACCACCAGTCTATGTTTTCAGATGTTGGATAAACCAATTCTGAAGGAAACTACTTGACCTCTTCAGATCAACTTACTGTGAAATTCTTTCCCTGTGGTTAACTCCAACTAGTACAGTTAAAACATTCACTATTCACACAAATTATTTTATTACACGTTATTTTTCCCTTTATTTTCTTTATATGATAGTTAGGATACCATATATATACCCATACGTGCATTCACAAAATTACATGCGCAGATGGCTTATACTATCTGTGAATTTAATTTTGGGACAATCATAGAACATTAGAACATATTTAGTATGAAAAGGAAAGTACTGGTTGTACTAGGGTGGTAAACTACTGCTCTTGCCCATTATAACCTTTTGGAATCTTGAGTCTGGTTTTTAACTCAATAACTCTCTCAGCATCTTGACATCTGAAAGTATGACTGAGATGCCACTGATGTCCTCATCCAAATAATTGGAAATGATGCTTAATATGGAGTCAATGACATATCGAGGAGTAGAATTCACTTTTCAACAATCGCTCCATGGAGTTCCACCTCTATCTTTTAAATTACCCTAATACAACTGAGCACACACACACACACACACACACACACACACACACAAATGGTGCTATGTAGATAGCTCAGTGGTAGAGCTCTTACTAGCATGCATGAAACCCTGGATTCAATCTCCCATACACACACACAAAAAAAATAAAGAAATATCAATTATTTTTAAGAAAATAAAAACTTTTTTTAAAGGTTGCTTGGAAAATTCCCACAAAATAGGAGCCACACTTTCCAGTGGTCTCAAGACTCTTTGTTTGATCCTTCCTCCCAATATTGAATATAGACATTTCCAGTAAAGTTTCTATAAAATGAAATGACTGTTTGAAATAGTCCAAAGATCTTTTGCAGCAATGTGAAGACAAACTTTTCAGAACTTTTTTTGAAGATAAACATTTTTTCCAAGACAGCTGATGGCAGATGGACAGAAAGCAAACAAAGCAAATGAAGACATGGATGGAGAGCGATTGCTTCTGCCTGGGTATCATGAGTGCCTGACCCATTTTTATTTCCAAAAAAGCTTCAATGAGTCTATATTGAACAATGCATTGTTCAATATTTAATGTCATCATGAAGACCAAAACCATTCTCAGAAATCTGGATTTTTAAAAGCATCTTGATGAGTGTTGAAAAATTAAATAGACCTCAAAAAAGAAATATATCCATATTTATCATAAATTTTTAAGTGTATTTTCAAATAGAACTGGACATAGTTAATTACATAATTTATTTTATATAGAAATAAATTACCAATATGACTATGGGACAGTTCATGTTGTCTCTTAAACATTTCTTAAATGCTGACGAGAAGGCTTAAATTCTCATCTAGTATACTAGAAATAGATACATTAACCAAACCCTCCAGTTAGGTTAATAATGTATGCACATTAATTTGGGATTGAGATGGGGAAATTATTGGAATTCTACTTTTAATCACAAAAAATTACATCAAACTTGAAAACAGTTTATACCTAACATAATCCTGCTGTTTTAAAATGTATAATTTTAATTGATTGAAGCATTTAGAGCTTTTATCAGTTAGTTTGTACTTTTACATTGCTTAGGTAAATATGCCAAAGAAAATCTGTCTTTTTTTTTTTTTTTTGGTACCAGGGATTGAACCCAGTGGTGCTTAACTACTAAGCCACATCCCCAGCCCTTTTATATATATATAATTTTTAAAATGATTTAGACATTAATGGACTTTTATTTTATTCATTTATTTGTATGTGGTGCTGAGGTATTGTGGTGCTGAGAAATGAACCCAATACCTCACACATGCTAGGAAAGTGCTCTACCACTGAGCCACAAACCCAGCCCCCATGTTTTCATTTAGAGACAAGGTCTTGTTGAGCTGTGAAGTTCCTCACTAAGCTGCTGAGGCTGGTTTTGAACTCATGATCCTCCTGCCTCAGCCTCCTGAGTAGCTGGGACTATAGGTATCCACCACCATGCCCAGCGAAAATCTGTCTGTATCCTAATATGTCTATTGGAAATTTATTCCACTTGTTCCTTGTAACCCTAAGAAAGCATTTTACCAAAATCATAGTGAAGCCAAGTGTTGGAATTACAGTATAAAAGTTTCTTTTCCCCTAAAATTACAAGTAAGAAAACTACAGTCTACAGAAATGAAAATCACTGGTTGTCTCTCGTTTTAAGCCAAATTTTGTTTCCCTATAAATCTTTGTAAAACTCAAGTCATGAAAACAAGAGAATCATAAACCACAAGTGATCTGTAACATTTCATGGAACCACCAGAGACTAATACTCATCTGAGCTGAAGGACTATCAATCAACACCATATCCTTTGAATAACAAGAGGAGAAGGAAGGAAATGGAAATGACAAGTGAAAACAAATCTTCACCAAACCTTGTATCTTTGATACCAAGTCGAGACGTGTACTTCACGCTCCTCTTTAATCTCAAATCTCTTTCCCATAAGGCTCAGTGGACTTTAGAAGCCACAGCTCTACATCTGGGACTCCAAAGAAGATAAATGCATATCATGCAGTGTAATGGGTTAAATTCTAGTCTTCCAAAATTCATGTCCAACCAGAACTTTTGGTCCAGTTTCTCCCTTCGCATTTGCTATGGATTATTGTTGGAGCCCAGTGTTGGAGTCCAGTGTTGGTGCCCTAGAACCTGATAAACCTTTCCAGAGAGTCTTGGGATGATCACTTCATGGGTGAACAAAGAACAATGTGTTTGGACCTGTCTTCTCATAGGCATGGAGCACATGGAATATTAATAATTTATGGAACACCCTGAGAGTGCCCTGGGATTGTCAAGAAGAACAAATAAATTCATGAAAATGGAGCACCATAAAGTTTTTAATGCTAACTTAGTATTTCTTAATTTTCCATTTTATCTCAACCAAAATTCTTGCTGAATCACATTTTTAACTTGAGAATGAGTTTGACTTTGTGCCCAGAACACCAACAAGAAGACTACAATAATGATGGCTATCATTTGCTGTGCACTTATAATAAGTCTTTTCATAGAGCCTTCAAATTCCAGTTTACCGAGGGGAAAACTAAAGCTCATACACTTTATGCAACATCAGTAAGACTGAAGAAGCCTGAAACCAGGGGCTTGATTCCAGAGACCCAGCTCTTAGATTTTCATGTTTTTCTGCTGTACATGCTCATTGTTTGGGAAGGAAAATAACCAGGATGCTTCCTCTAGGCTTTTGAGTTCACCTTACAATGTGATCCATGCTAATGTGGCATTATCACAGTTCATGTTACTCTGTATTTTGATTTGCACTTTATTTGTATAAAAAAAACCATAAGTTGGATGGCAAAAAAAAAAAGGAAAAGAAGAAAGAACCAGAGAAAATCACTGGTTAATCCCTTGCTTCAAAAGACCACCAGCAGCAGCATTACCTGAGAGCTCATGATGAGTAAAGAATCTCAGGCCCTTCTCCTGCTGAATCAGAACCTGCATTTAAAAATGTTTCCCAGGTGCTTCACATGCTAGTTAGAATTTAAGAAGCATTCTATTTATGCAGCTCAAAGAACCTATAGCTACAGAGGGGGCCTTAACACAGCTGAATCTGTCACGTTAGATAAGTTTCTATATTTTTTTATTTTTAATTTTTTAATTTTTGTAGAATGGTAAGTTTCTAATAAGATGAGGTAAAAGGGAGTGGGTGTCAAATGTGTAGTAAGAAAATTGAGACCTTACTATGGATGAAAAAGAAAGAATAATAAGTCCTAAATATGGCCTATGTCAACGTACCATCTGTGATTCAGGAAATGGCTCCGAAAATAGGGTCAAAGTTATTTCAGTGATTAGAATTAGATACAGCTATGGAGCTATAAATATGGGAAGAATACACATGGGATTCATTCCTAGCACAGACTAAAAGTAACTTATATATTTAGTGAATGAAGTCAGAATCGGCAAATAATAATAATAAGAGCCAACATTTCTGGAATGACCACACTCTGTGAGGGACTGAGGTGAATCTATTACCTGTGTGAATTCATTCAATAGTCTCTACAATTCATTCAATAGTCTCTTTGTTAGGTTTTTAAAAACTGAAGAGACTAAAGCTTTAGATGTATTTTTGCATGAAAGCATCAGGCTAGTGAGGCAAAACCTGACTTAGGATCTCCCAAATCCTCCTATGTCTTCCTACACATTAGCTGACTGACTGACAGATCAATCTGCCTTCAGAGAGGTAAAAATCAAGAATAGTATTTGTCCACATGATAAAGTTCAAAATTCACCAAAGCCATTCTCTAAACTGCAAACAGATAAAAGCTTAATGTTGATTTGGAGAGATGGGCAGAGACGGGAAGTTCAGTGAGGGTGCCTTTGTCCTCCAGCCAGGTTTGGAAATTGAGGTCTACTGTACTACTAGGTGATCTCCAAAAGCCCCCAGCCCAATTCTCTGGACTAATTTAGTCTGTGCTAAGAATGAGCCCATGTATATTCTTCCCATATTTATAGCTCCATACTTGTATCTAAATCTCATCACTAGAAATGAATAGTTATGCCCTTATCATTTATGCAGGCTGCATAGACAATAGGAGGAATCCATAAGTGTAGCTGTGGTGATGCTCTAGCTGTGCAGGCCAGCACTTCCAACAGCTCTTCCAGCAACCCCAGGGTTCTCCACTGAGCTGGACTGGACAGGCTGGTCTACTCAGGGTTCCTCCTTTGCTGATATCCCTCATGGGTACACCACAGGGTTTCATCTAAGCCCAGGAAACAGTTGCAAGAAATGGATCTCCTAAGAAACTCCCACTGTCTGCTAGAGCTGGCTGGGTGCTCACCTGAGTGAGGACACTGTGTCCTTTGCTCCATGAGGCCAGATCCCATGTATGAATTTTATATTTGTTTCAATGTAATAACACTTAGCCATCTCATTTCCACTTGTCCTGTTGCTTCAATGTGCAACTGTCTACTTGTCCTCACTTCACTCATCACTTAGGACATTTAAGAGGTTTAAGGAGGTCTGGAATGGCTAATGAGAGATTAAGGATTTGATCCCATTTTGTCACTAACAAGTTCCATGTTACTGGTAAACCACAATCTTTCTGAATCTCTAGATAGTTGCTCAATTAGTCATTACTGTCTTGTTTTGTTACTCAAAGAGGGTGTACAAGGACAACTCCTAAGAGCCTTTTCTAAGTGTGAGTTTCTCTAATGGGTTAACACCAGAAGTAAATTTTTCAAAAACTTCTAAAATATTTTAAAACTTTCATACCACATAATCACTAGCACATTTATGTGCCACTTAATGCGGGATCATCTTGAGTTAATCCAAACACAAGTATAATGTATCCTGTGTGTACAAAGCCACATAGGAACAAAGTGTCATTATCCCCATTTTTAAGATGCAGAAATTAAGCTCAGAAAGATGAGTCATTTGTCTAAAATCACACAGTCACTATGTGTAGAAGGAGCCAGAATTCAACATCAAGTCCAACTCCCAAGACCATCAGTTTAATGGTCACATGATCACAGTTCATTCTTGGGTTATCCTCTACAAACTGGGCTGAAATTTCCAAGTCTTCCCTTCCAACTCTTCCCCCAAAGTTTCATTTTTTGACTTCAATCCCATGATCAATTTTAATATGAATGAATTCTGATTCAAATAAATATTTGCAAACATACCTTTCAGTAAATCTAGTCCATTATCTTTACAAGGCCAAAAAAAAAAAAAAAGAAAAAGAAAAAAAGAATAAAGCTTTCAGGGTGGTTACCATCCTACAAAGAGTAAGCTTCACTGAGTGATTCCAATACCATATATGTCCAAATCTTCCCACTAGCCTTTGAGGGAAAAAAAAATGTAGCTGAGAGACTTGGAATTTGTTTTTTTTTTTTTTTCCCAAGTGGGAGTAAGTTCCTCAGAGTCCTTCAAGGATCAAAATTTTATTTTAATGAAAAGAAAAACAAATAATTGTGATTCCTAAAGAAGGACTTGAGTTATTTTATAAAAGCTGTCTATACAAACAACTGTATCCTTACTTTAAAAATCACATTGTAGGAATTTGGGGATTTTATTCCACTCATAAACATATACACACAAACGTCAAGCCAAATGCACAGTATAGACTTTACAAATCTAAGAAGTAAAAGGCCATGTAAACACTGCTTCCAAAAGACTGTTCTCATGAATGTAACTTAAGTAAAAAAAATAAATAAATAACCTCCCACATGTTTCTGCTCTGGTTATATGTTGGATTTTTAAATAAGTCTGTCTTTAATATACAAGATTTAATTGTGTTGATGGCACCAGCACACCTTTCCCTTTTGATAGAAAGGATCATAGATCCTTTATTTCACATGTAAACTGTACATTCTCACATAAATCAAAAAATATCATACTGAAACTTAGCACCTTTTTTGAATTATCACTTTCATGTTTTGGCATTCATCCAATATATAAATAAAAGGCCTTTGAGAAAATATGTACAAGATTATTAGTTGCAGCACTGTTATTGCTTGCAAAACACCCACACACACAAAATCAATAAGATATATAAATACTATAAGGTCTATGAATACTCTGAAATAGAGCACAGCTATCAGAAAGACCCATAGAGATTGATCCAGAAAGAACTGCAGACACTATTAAACAAAAAACAGTAGGTTGCTGAGGAGTATTAAGAATGATTCTACTGCTGGACATGGTGGCACATGCCCGTAGTCCCAGTGACTGGGGAAGCTGGCAGGAGGATCACAAGTTTAAGGCCAGCCTCAGCAACTCAGTGAGACCCTGTCCCTGGGGATGTGGCTTAGTGGTAAGTTGCCCTGAGTTCAATCCCCAGTGCCAAAAGGAACCAGTTAGAGACAGACGGCGGAGGGTGGGGGCAGGGGGGATTATTACTCTGGGAGCAGGGGAGACCTCCAAATGAGCAGGAAAGTTCTTTCTTTACATAGTAAAGGTTTGCATTAATGTACATGAAATTTAACTCTGACTCCCTACTAAAGGACAGATAGGAAGACTGGAAGGAGAAGATTAAATTTTATAGATTTCTATTGTTTGACAACCATTATGCATTACTTATGCAATTAAAACCATTAAGGGAAATATAGCCTAAAATTAGAATGAGTAAATTTGAGATGTAGTCTATGTTCTCAGGTACCCTAAAAGCATGTCCAGACTTTAACATGGTGAAGGGAGAGATATAGGACTACAAAAAGAAAGAAAGAAAGGAAAAAAAAGAAAAGAAAAAAACCCTTTAAAACCATTTTTTTTCCCCTGATTGCTGGAATATGGAGAAGCACAGGGAATCCTTGTCCTATCTCATCTTGTGTGGATAACTCTCATGATGCCCTGGAGCCAAATGGTAAGGCTAGATAACCAGAGTTTCAAGGCAGAATACTTCAGACCCTGCTGCTCTACCTCAGGCATTTGTCTTACCCAGATAACAAACCAGAAAGATCAGAGAAAACAAAAAGGTATTACTACTTATGGCTTGCTTCACCACCTATAACAGAGACTAGATTTGCTTTGTTGACCTTACAGACACCAGAAAGCATGCCCTAAATTTAATCTATACTTGGTCCTTTCTGGAAGCCATAGATTGGGTAACTATTTTTTAATTTAACCTAGGAAAAATAAAATTACTATCCCAAAGGGCATTTTATATACTTATATCTTCAAATATGTATATCACAGAATTTCAAAACACTTTTTTTTACAAATAGGGTACCAAAATGTGCATTGTATTAAATTTTCTCTATTTCCCTTCTTGCCTATTTATTTAAGTAGGATCAAACACAATATTTAAGGAAATAGGCCAGTTAAAGAGGCCAAGTAATAGCTTTGATTTTAAACTGACTTCCTTTTACCCATAGTATAACTTCCTTTAGCCACTGACCCTCGCTTACTGCCACAAACCAAAATAAGTACTTTTCTCCTTAGCACTAAATCACACAGATGCCAGCCATTAGGAAGACTACCTCATATCCAAGCCCCCTGGGGGATTCACATGAGAGGGGTCACAGACTGAATGAAGTAGCCTTTTACAGGAAGGCTGAATGACACTATCCAAGAGAATATTGATTCAAAAACTTACAGTCCATTAGATATGACCCACAATTCATCCGTTTGTGGCAGGCAAGACTAGTTTCTTTTTTACCTACAGTTGTTGAGAGGCAGCTTATATTTAGATGTCTCATAAAACACTTTGCCTGTTTCTTTAAAATATTTAAATACATCTACATAATCAAATTAACTTTTGTTTATAATAAAGATCCTAGACTGCAATATGCTGTATTGAGTTATTTGATTATTTGTAGAATCATAATTATCAAGAAGTCCAAACAATCTACGAGAAGTATCATCTATTAACTAATATAATTTTTACTTATAATTATTTTCTTTCCTTTTTATGGGGAGAGGGGAGCAAATAGGGAATCATTCCCTCATTATTTTATCTCCTCATACATATTTTTTACAGCTATTAGTTGTCCATTATTTCTGTTTCCTTCTCTGGGTCAAATAGGAGCCCAGGGGTTTCCCCATAGGAGTTAGAGGAATTTCCCTCAAACTGATACCACTGTTCAAATAACTCTCCATGCAAACTGTACAATTTGTTTCTCTTCAATACAAACACTGGAGAACACTTCATTTTGTCTTTTTAAATACATTCCCCTCAATCGCTATTAATTGGAAAAATAAAAGGGCACATGTATTCAATAGTAACTTTCCAAATTCTTGAATCCTAATGTTAAGAAAATTATATATTTAAGAATATATTTTAAAATTCAGTTACAGGCCATTTCACACTATTAGTTAACTATACAATTGTTAAATATTATACTCCTGCTGCCATCTTGTGGTCATTATTGAAATCTCTCCCCCTTCCCTTTCTTTCTCCTTTCTCTCATTCTCCATCTCTCCCCACCCCAATCCTCATTTTTTATTTGTTTGTTTTTATTTTCCTGCCTTTTAGGAGTATTTATTGTCAAATCTTAATGTCTCTCTTTTGTAACCGGATAGAGAAATGAGAGGCACTATTTTCTAGAAAAAAGATTGGATTTTGTAAATTTTTTGGCCTGCATGCAATGTATTTCCTCTTTTCGTATTATATTTTTTTTTTGCATTTGTCCACCATACCATTCCTTAACAATATATATTTTTAAAGCCTTTATTTTTATTAATCTAGTTTTCTACAAAGAAAGGGAATATAAAGATAAGAAGAAACTAATTTGTATTTTATCAAAGATTTTTCCCTTTCAAATTCTTTCACATTTTTTTTTTGACTAAGAAAGAAAAAAATAACTTATGTCTAACTATAAAGCCATACATGATGGAATAAACCTACTCTCAGAAGCCAGGAAGGAGCCTGAGAATAAGAAGAAAAGACACTGCAGACAGAGTCCGGAAGCGAGACCCTAGTGACCCCAGGCTGGAGGGAGGCTCGTGCCCCAGCAACCCTTTATTATTTCTGGACTGTTCTAACCAGCTGTTGGGGTGCCATAAATCTGGGGAGAAATCAAATGTTTTTCTTATGACATGTAACTCTTAAGTAGACTGACCATCAAAAAAAAAAAAGAGTGCATATTATAAAGGCCACCATTTCTATCAAATTCTATGTCCCCACTTCAATTCCCCCTGAAGAGCCTTAGAGACAGCCATGTAAGACATCATCCAAAGATGTGAATGGAAAGAATTCAATTAGTCAGAATGCTTTAAGACCAGTAGGGGTAAGCAAAAAAAAAAAAAAAAAATTCTTTGAAAATGACTTCAAAGAAATCTTTCCCAAACCTCTCTGTGTAACCATGTCTACATTATACACAATCTGTATTTTTGTGCTTTTATTCTTAAAAATCAATGAATTCTTAAAATTTAGCTTTATTCTAGCAATATAGCTATACAGCACAGACTTGACCGTGATAGTTATACACTCTCTTCTAACATCCCTTAAAATATGTATCTATTAATATAAAATAAATTTAGTTACATGCCTCCTAGGAGCTTTCCTGGTGCCGCTAATAATATGAACATTACTCTTGGGGAAACCTTGCTCTGAAATATATGTGTTGACTAAGGAGAATCTAGTGAATCTAACACCTTTTATTTATAAATACACAGCTTAACAAATCACAGAGTCAAGATACTGATTTTTTAGAACCACAGCTCAGATCAGAGGCTCTCAAACATTTTTTCTGCAGTGACTCACAAGATGATGACGTTCCCATGTGCAACACACTCTTGTGAGGACCAGACCGTCTGTGGATCTGTGGATTATTTGCAATTTCCTGCCATACATTTGTAATCCTCTCAATCAAGAAAGTCAATGGGAATGGAAGTAGATGGCTCTCCCTAGGGAAATGCCTGGAAATGCACTTCGCCTTACTTTACAAGAAACAAATAATTCATGAATTTTGATTCTTTAAACCATTATCTACTTTTTTTAACCTTACAACTAGTCAATTATGCACAATTGTTTTATGATCTCATGGTTAAAATCTGTCAGAGTAACACACAGGATATCAGATTGAGTATTTCAGTGTGATCATATTTTCTGAAGTGACATTGAACTGAACAAGAAGTGGTTTTACTCTCTAGAAGACACAAGGGATCCTTTATTTGTTTGGAATATATTCTAGAAATATGCTGCTTTTACCTTTTCCCTGAAAAGTCGCATGTGGGAAGAGAGAAGTATGGTCATCTAAGGGTTTAATTTGGCTGGAATTTTTACTGTAAACACTCCTGGTTTCTACCCATAAGTTTACAACCTAAAATATAAAAGAATATTCTATTTTGAGGATTTCTAGCATATGTAGCCAAGTTTATTGGTAACCACGTGATACATGAAATCAGCATTATCTACACTATGTGAGCAATGAAAGGCATCAAGAAAAATATTAACATTTACCCAAAGGCTTCAGATTTGCTTATGAAACAGTAACAGTATAATATCATTGAATAAACAGACCAAGGGATATTTGTAAGAAGCAAACATACAAATATTTTTAGGGTCCCTATAGAGTTTCTCAGAAGTATTTTTGCAGCATTTGAGGTCAGGGTGCTCAAATAAAGATACATCTGAGGGCTTAAAACACATCTCAAAGCATGCTCTAAATTGGACTATAAAAGAAGGACAGTATGAATTAGCAGCAAGTCTAACCCGGAGAATAATTTAAGAACCATAGTTACATAATCTCTATCACAAGTTTAAAAAGTAAAACTAAATCCTAATAAGATAATTACAGTGATGGCTTACTGGATGTGCCTCTTGTAAACAAACTGAAGAAAACAGCACATTTATACCATCCCTTGCACACCCAAGTGCCAGATAACAAAATCAATCCAAATCAATTCTCGGGATAACAAATTAACTACTTAGGACTAATTTCCAAGAATATTTCAAGTCAATATGCACCACAGAAAGACTAAACATGCTGCTAGCGCATTGGACAGGGAAAATTACAGAAAGTATTTTAAAACTTGTTATCAATATAAATTTGATACTGATTGAATTTAAAACTACGCTCTTGTCTAAGGTAGTAGAGGTTTCTACAAATTTACATTTAAGAAACAAAATGAAAATGTTTACAATAAAACCAACATAGTGTACCCCAAAGTCTTCCCTCCATCAATACTGTTTAGTAATTATTGCAAAGAAGGTTAAGCATTTTAAGAAAAGGAATCTATTAAGAAGGAAAATCAATAAAACAAGGAAATGAGTTCAAGGATCAGTCTTTATATGATAAAATAACCTATTTAAAAGATAGACACGTTCTTGATATGTCCATCTTTTACTGAACAAATATTTTAAGGCATTGTCTATTTTCAATGTGAAAAATTAACAGATATTTTTTAAATATTGGAAAATTCAAGCTGGGTGTGATGGTACATGCCTGTACTCCCGGTGACTTGGGAACTTGAGGAAGAAGAATCACAAGTTTGAGGCCAGCCTGGGCAAATTAAGAGAGACCTTGTCTCAAAATAAAAAATGAGAAAAGGACTGGGGATGCATCTTTAAGGTAGTTCAATTTCCAGTACCAGCAAAAAAAAAAAAAAAAAAAAAAAAAAAACTTCAGAAATTAAAATTACATAAATAATACTTGAAATATCTGAGGATACTAAATATCTGAAAGATACTAAAAGTTTAAAGCAACTGAGAAAGTGGTCTGCTCCACATTTGCCATTCTATGATTTTTGCAAATGAACTATGTCTGGCAGGACTTACAGACACCAAACTAGAAGAAACACAGGAGCCCAGAAGAGACACAAATAGAAGCAGATTCAAGAAGAAAGAAAAGGATGAGGAAAAGCAGTACTGAGTAGTAATACGTACTTCTTCAACAGCATCTGATGAACTAGAAGATGCCATGATCTGTTTTATAACAACAAATCCAAAACAGAAACCCTCCTTTCTACAAGGGCTGATCTGTGCCAATCTAATCTAGAGGGGTTTTACAATAACTACTCTGAGAGTTGTGATAATAAGTACTATAAGATCAAGTGACAATTTGGTGCGGGTGTATACATGTATGTATGCGCACATATACACATTTATGTATTTGTATTTCCCTTTAACAATTTTTTTTTAATTTCTTCGTTCAACACAGCACATAACAAAGCTAGACTCAAGGTCAGTGCTCTTTTCTGACAATTCCCAAACTTCTGAGCTTTCACTTTTGTGAAACAGGATATGCTATCCCTGGTTTATCTCAGAGCTCACAGTAACTTCCAAAAGCTACAAGAAACCTAGATAATGCAGGGCCCTGAACTTTGATAAGCAAATTCTCAATGGCAAATGAAAATAATTATTCATACCCTGAGCAACTGTGAAATCACCTGAAAATCTTATCAGAAGAAAGCGTTTAAACACAAGCTAAGCATCTTTTACACGGTATGATGAGAAGGCACTGGGAAACAGGCTCTTGGTCAGGGAAGAGGAAAAAGATAGGACAGCTTTTGTTTTTTCAGGTCTGTTAGAAATAGCTGCCTGAGTGTCAAATTTCTAATTAATGCATGGTTAAATGCAAACTCTTGACCTATGTGTGTGTGTATGTGTATGTCTGTGTATATATACACACACACACAAATATATGATTCAAATGGAACAAAAACTGACATACTACAAGCAAATTGGGAAAATGTATGATTCCAGAACTATAAATTAATCCCCAAGTAAAGTGTCTTAAATAGCAAGTATAAACACATGATAAGCTGAAGACCAATTCACCAACTCTAGTACAAATGCAAAAATCAAGAATCCTGGGCTGGGGATATAGCTCAGTTGGTAGAGTGCTTACACACACACACACACACACACACACACACACACACAAACACACACACACTTCCACAATGATTTGCTCAGTTTTCTTATCACTAAACCAGGTACTAGCCAACTCCTGTACAGCTTGAACTGAAAGTACAAGTAAAGTGCTTATGTGCCATTGCCATTCTCTACAAATCCTATGTGGCAATATACAAAGATGCTTATGAGTTGTCTTGTCTAAAACCATCCCCTCTTCCTCTGCCTGCCTCCCTTAAATCTGTGTTATAAATATTAATCATCAGATTCAACCAAATGAATATACACTCCCTAAAGCTCCCTTTAGAATATTATGATGTTAATAAGAAAGAGAAAATAGGTTAATATATTGATATATTATTGGTTAGGGATCAACACATTTTGATGATAGGCATGGTAGAAATAGAAGGTTAGCAGGAGGATCCTTGCAAAAAGCAAAGGAATTCTAAAGGAAGCAACTAAGGTTATTTTTACAACCTTCGTAATTGCAATCATATCATTCCTCAGGCCTGCCTCTAAGGTGACACTGAGCTAGGAAAACTGGGTGAGGAAGGAGGAAGATTAAAGATTGACAAATGATAATCCCAAGAGTAGGGCTACCTGCCCAGCTGGGCACAGTGCATTCAAGGTGTGGGCTGGATGTGAGTTCACTGGTCATTGTCCCATGAAATCAATTTGGTGCTAGTTTTATGACTTTTAAGTCCTATTCTAATTTAGAGCAGGTGTATTTCTTCATAGAGGAAAGGATTATGGGTCTAAGATAGAACCAGCCATAGTCCAAGTCTATACAGTGTAGAACTTGGGCTCTAAGAACTGTGAGATTTGAGGTTTTAACTGGTCTATGATATTGCCAAGCATTGAGGCCATAAGTCAGTAATTGGACTTCTTCAAGCCTTTTATTCCTCACCTGAAAAGTGGGGAGACTATTTAGAATTGTTATGAGAAAACAGTGAGCTTCTGTAAATTAATAGCATAGCATGATGCAAAGATTAGTTATCTTTATTGTTGCTACCATTGCTATTTTAAAACACTGTATATTTTCTAATTGATGCTGGGCCTAGAATTCTGTTGGGACACACTACTTCACTGAAGTTGCTTAAATCAAAATTAGGCCAAACACCTTGATTTAGTCCAAAGGTCAAACTAGTCCTGAACTGGATCAAAGATGCAAAAAGCAATGAGTTTTCTGGGGCATAAAGCCCAAAGCATATATGTCTCAGAACAAGAAAATTCAGGTTTCAAATAATCAATTTTCATCATCAAGAATCAAGGGATTCACGACAAGAATAGCTCAAAGGCTTGGGAAAGAGTCTATTATTATCCTTATAACAAATTAATAATTATTCAAGCCTGTGCTTGAGCTAATTTAAAAATTCTGTGCAGCCCCCCCTGAGCAGACATTATTAAATAGGCAGCCAAAACGAAGAAAAATGTATCCACAAATTTAAGGGGAAAAATCAAGAGCAATATATCATTCTTGATGTGGAATATATGCATGAAGGGAATCAAGAGTTCACAGAAATCTATGCAAAATATTTGGAGTTCTTTGGCAGAAAGAAAGTATTTTAAATATAAATTTTAAAATATCATCACCATCATCCAACCAGCCTGCAGTTTTCAATGATAAACACTTGATCCCTACTGGGTATTCCTTGAGGGGTCTGAAAATGAGTACTACAATAAGTTGGATGTGTTTGTTCTTTTTAAACATGATCATTATATTGTACACTTGATACTTATGCTGAGAGCTCAGATCTTCTTTTCCCTAGTATAATTTTCATCTAAGCATTCCTTAGATACTTAGATCATTCTTAATGGAGATTGTGCATTACACTCTCTGTGGACACATGGAAATCTGGCTAATTGGACTGACTTGATTACAATAGTCAACGAATTCTCCCATTTCCTTCCACTACAATAAGTGCATTAAAATATTTTTGCCACCTGTTATGTAAATTTTTAGATTGCAAAAACTTTCAAAACTAGTGGTTATAGGAAAAAGTTCTTTCATTCTCCCTACCAAATAAAATCCTATACTCTCAAACTCCATTACTTTTCTTGTTAAAACACAGTGTCCCAATAAACTTTGGAAGGAACCTACTGCACAAATAGCTATCATTCAGATGCAATAGCAACAACTGAACACTAGCATAGCAATAAAGCACTCTGCTTCAGCCCCAGTATACCCATCAAGATGGCACAGCCTCTAACAAAAGACATGAAGTAACCGAGTATCTACTTCCCACATCCAGTTATCTTAAAAATAGAAAATACACTCTTATTTTGAAAGTATCTTATCTGCCACTAAATTTTATCTCTTAAATATTTTTATAATTTTTTTTCCCTTGGCCAAAATAAGCTGTCTCACCAGCGATAACACTGTCTCTTTAAGTGCTTGGATGAGTACCTAATTCCAATGGTTACTATTCCCATATATTATACCTGTCAACATTCTTTAAACGCTAATGAGTCACCTTGCTGAAAATAAACTCCATGCTTCCATTTGAAAGTATGAAACTAAGCACTGTGTGGGAAAAAGTCAGCCCTCAGTCACAGTGTAAATCAGGGTACAGCGTAAGTAGAAAAGTTGTCCAGTTACTTGTTACAGACACAAATACTCACTCCACTTCTACAGCACATGAACCACCCTTGGGATGAATGTTCCTACCCCTAACAAGAAAATGCTGGGGCTGGTGTTTGGGGAAAGGGAATAGAAAAAGAATGATTTCTTCTCAGACCATACAAAAACTCCTCATTCTTTCAGATTTCTTCTCAAGAAATTTTTCAGAAAGTGCCTCATTGAGAGCTGGTATTTGAAACAGAGGAGACTCTGGAGACTCTTGTCCTCTCCATATCCTAGTAAAATCTGCTATGCTCCAAAGCTGTGCTGTTCCTCCTGGGGGCACAGCCCAGACACACAAATCTGAAATTTCAAAAATGTGATAAAGCTTGAACCCAGCAGCCCTGGGAGGCCAGCAGCTGCAGGGTGACCGCTGATGAAGTGGCTTCTTAAGGAGGTGGGCAGATTGATTCCAGCTGCTGAGTGCAGGGCAGGGCAGTGGCCATGGAATGCACAGCCAGGCTGAAGTAAGACAGCAGCAGCTTCCCAACCAAGGGCAAAGCCAAGTATTAACCTAGCAGAGGGAAGGAGAATGCCACTGATCCATCCACTGGGGACTTTCAAGGCAGGCTGGGCCAAAAGGTACCATTTGGATAGTGTCACTTCATAAGTGATTCATGACTCAGGAAGTCTGAAAGCTGTCCTTTGAGATATTTGTTCAAAAGGGCCCACATTTCCTAAAGCGAGTTCTTCCTGCTTGGTTCCTATTTTTCTACCCTCACCCACCCCAGCTTCTAGTCTTCTAATAGCTCTAAAAGCCAGCCCAGTCATCCCTGTCCCCAATCAATGCATAAGAGAGAGTCCACAAGCTGACAAGGAGGGAGTACCCTTAAGGAGTAGGAGATAGGGAGAAACCTGCTTATGTCCTGGAAGAGGATGGAGAAGAGGACATGCTCTTCCAGAAAAGCTGGCCTCATAGTAAGAGAGCTAGGAGATTGGTGCGGAGGGTAGTTTAGGAGTCCCCTGAGGGTCCCAAACTCAGACACCAAGTGATCTAAGCAGAAGGAAGGGGTAAGAGATAGGCGGGCATGAAGGCACGCCTAATGGAATATTCAATATCCTGAGAAATGCACTTTCGGCCCTGCACTTCCAGAGACTAAAAGCCAGTAATGGGCTTTGGAGTCTGCACTTCCTCTCCCTAATGTCCAGAGGCGCTTTAATGCTGCAGCCAATCGATCAGCCTTCTCCGGTGAAGGCGGCGAATGGAGTGCAAAAGCTTCCTACTTGTGGCCAAACTCCGTCCAGCCTTCTCTGCACACCCCGAAGGAGGGACACACAATTTTGAACTGGACTTGGCTCTTAAAATGTCCGGGAGGAGGAAAGGAAGGAGTCTGGAGGCGCCCTGAGAAACAGCCCGCCCTTCCCTCCTCATCCTAACTTTTCCAGGAAGACATTTAGAAGGAAAACAAACAGGGAGGGCGCATTATCCACCTTGGGACAGGGCTGAATAGTAGTCCCCAAACAGCTTCAGGTGCAAGGTCACCTGGCATCCTTCAGGCCAGGGCAAAGGAAAGAATTTTCCTTCTGGAAGGATCGCAGCAGAGCAAAAGAACATTCAGAAGGTGGGGTTTCTTTGCCATTTCTTGCTGACATCACTGTTGCATTGAAAGAGACCCCGTGAGTAAAATCTCCCCTTCCCACCCCGAAGCTGGAGTCTGGACCCCTGCAGCGGAGACGACCTGTCCCACCCCACCCGGTGCCCTCCTAACACAGCTCGAGCTCGGCTAAGTTCAGTCCCTAAATTGAACTCAACCCTGCCCTGCCTCCTATAGCCACTCCCCGGGAGATTCGGACGGCCCTTGTGAGCATGCCCCGTGGCCTGGGTCTCCTCTGGGAACCTCTCCAGGGTCCAAGATGGGCCGGGTAGTGTCCCAGCGTGGGCGCCCCCACCGAAGCGCACAAAGAAAGCCGGCGCGACAGCAGCCGAGTGCTGAGTGGCCAAGTTAGCAGACTCGAGAAAACTTTCCCCGGTCCTTCTCCCCACCCCCACGCCACAGGGGCGCGACTCCCCGTGGAGCTCGCCTTTCCCAGCCCGGCAGAGACCAGCGCAGCACGTGATGGGCAGAAATAAAAATAAACACTTCCCATTCCCGGCCGCAGGGCCACCCCCACTCCGTGCGCCGCAGCTAGCAGGGGGAGCCGTGAGCTCACTAGCCCCCTCCGCCGCAGACCCGAGACCCCAGCCCAGGATCATGAAGTCCCCACCGGCGCCCGGCCCTCCGCCAAGAGCAGTGGCCTTAGCTCTTTGCAGCGGCGCCAAGCCCCGGCGCCTACCTTTCAGATTTGGTGAACTTCCGGAATGCCTGTCGGAGGTCGTGGAAGGACCTGTACGTCTGCGGCTCCGCGGAGATGCCCTGTGCCCGGGTGGTCCGGGGGCCGATGTGGGTCGAGGGCACAGGCAGCACCGACTGGCATTTGTGAAGCTTTCTCTTCAGCTCCTGGATTTCCTCCTCCTTCTCTGACAGCCGCTTCTCCAGCTCTTTGATCCTCTCCTCCTTGAGCATGAGAATCTTGGCAAAGTCTTCCTCCAGCTCGCTCATTTTTTCTCTGAGCCCCTCCGCGAAACTTTTCTCCGGCGGCGGCGGCGGCGGCGGCGGCGGCGGCGGCGGCTGGGACGAGGAGAGGCGAGCGCGGAAGAGTGAATGGGGCGCAAAGTACTGGAGCGCAGCGGAGGGCTGCCCCTTAATGCAGCGCGAGGAGCCGCTAGCTTCGATCCACTTCTGCTGAATGGACTAAAAGCACCGAGGGGAGGATGAGAATTCTAAAAGCGATGGAGAAGAGAGGCAGAGTGCTAATCCCTAGCCTCTCCGGGGAGTAGGTGATTATCTTTCATTGAGAAACCAATTAGAGCTGCCCTTCCTCCCCTGAGACCCCCTCCCCCGTCCCCCTTTCCCAATCACTCCGTGAGAAACGCGCGCGCACCACCCCACCAAGAGCCTAGTTTCTAGCTGAGCGTTGAATCAGAGAGCCTGGTCTCACTCCATCACACAAAAAATCAAAAATCACTCTTCCACGCTTTGTGGTACCAAAAGAAGGGAGTGGGATGGGTGTGTGTCGGGGGGAGCTTTATGCCACTTGATCCTTGAAATAGCAACAATTACCATGTGATCTGGTGGATGACGCAGTGCTTGTAACTAGATCCTAAAGAGTGTGTGTGCGCGTGTGTTTGTGTGTGACATTTCATAAATATTAAACTGCCATTAGACAATAACCTGCACAAATTCACCTTTGTTTTCACCTTTGATTTTCTTTCTGCTCTGGGTGGATTTAGAAGGCAAGGTAGGTGTGTGTTCGTGTGTGTGTGTGTGTGTGTGTGTGTGTGTGTGTGTGTGTTTCTTGCTGTGAGGTGCTGATGTTGGGACCCTAAGTAATAAGAATGATAGAGCAATAGCAGTTCCAAATTTTTTCAGCATAAAGCATTACTGGAAATTGTGAACCAAAACTGTTGGACGAATGTATAGTAATGAGCCCACTAGTGTTTACGGAAAAGAGGCCATCCCTTGCATTGACTGTAAACATTTTCAAGTCCGGATTTTATTTCATCTGCGACAGTTAAATTTTGTATAGTGAGCATCCAAATTACATCACAACATCGCCTTTCATGGTTCTGAAGCCGCTACAGCTAGCCAGTACTAACCTGCTGGGTCACTCTACAATTCCAGTTTGGGGTAGAAACTGCATCTGTAATCATCTGTTTCTCTCTTACTTGTGCATCCATTACCTACCCTAAGCTAGAGTCCGAGTATTTTCTAATACCTACGGTTTTAAAATATGTACAGTATGTATCACAAAGAATTTATTTCACAACATGCAAGTTTATTTATCTACATGATGGACATTTTTTTCAAGTAATGATAGATAAATTAGTAAATTTTTTTTAAATAGGTGCAACTAAGACACCAAATGATTCTTTCTGAAATAGTAACTTTTCTTAAAAAGAAAAATCAATATGTAATAACTATTTAAAAACAAAAAGTGTTCTACCTGGTCTGAAACAAGTAAAGGAAAAACAGGCATATACCTATTTTAAAATAAACTCTTTATTACTTACTTTTAGTTCTAATCGTCTGATTATTTTAAACTAAAATTATTACAGACCACATCTGAATTTCTTGATGGTACCAGATGCTAAAGTATGGCTGCATCTACTCATTTTGGAAAAGGGTTCTCTGTTGTTGATAGTTATTCTTCTGTTACTGCTGTCTATGAACAACTTAATCTGCTACAATTCTTTTAGAAACACTCAAAATAATTGAATTTTAAAATAATACATTGAAAAAAATCTTTGATCACATTTAAAAATTTAGGGCATAGCTTCAACTTTATTTTTGGAACAAATAAAAATAGTTTTAAAATGACTCTTTAAAGACTTTTCTCAACTCTTATACTATCTTAAATGAACACTTTATTCCTTCTAAACATATTATTGTTTCTCCTGCTTATTACAAAGAAAGGAATATTTAAGCCAAAACTACACACACACCCCAAAACTAAATTCATCCCTAACTTCCAAAATGTGTTTTTGAATGAGTCAGTTTTAACTTAAATAATGTCAATCATAGTGACATTAAAATTTGTCCACTGGCTTAAATTTTTTAAATATTGAATGCAAAGAAAACTTGAGAAATAACACTGGCAGATTTTTTTTAATCATTGAATTATTAAAAACCAAAATACCAATAGAGGCCAAATAAGCTTTGAAGATGATTCAACCCAACCTCATATTATAAGATGAGATCTTGGAGGTGAAGTCCAAAATCACACAAGGACAGAAGTTTGAATCCAGGACTCCCAGCACGATGCTACTGCTTTCCTACTATTCTGCTTCTAGCTTACAACCTGAAAACCTAGAAATTTAAGGATTCTGATGATCTACCATTCAAAGATGTGAAGGTGCCTTGTTGCTTACTTCTAAATCTGCTGCAGCAGTGATACTGTCAGAAGAGAAATATTAATGAAACCTTAGGTTTTGTTTTTGTTTTTGTTTTTCTTAAAGGAGAAGGTCGCCATCTAGTGCCCTCAGAGATATTTGCTAAATAGAAATCATAATCACAATGAAGTTCAGGTTATGTCCTTAAATACCTGTAGCAGAGTTTTCATGTTTCATTTTTGAGAGAAGTAAATAAATTATGAAGAATGTTATGTCTGACGAAGCATTTTTTAAAGCTTGATATTTTATAGCCACCAGACAACAATGGTGCTAAGCACAGAGCTAAATCCTGTATGTGACTGATTTTAATCCCCACCATGACTCTGTAAGGTAAGTACTATTACTTGGTTGTATTTTATAGGTGGATGAATGGGTGCTCATCCAGATGAGTAATCTGCCATGGTCACACTGTCCAGATTTGGTCCAGACTTTCTTAATCCTTGGGCAGCCCTGCTTCTACCTGAAATGTTTTAAAATGTACATTTCTCTGAGTCCAGTGAATATCAAAACTATAATGCTTTAGTTCATGGAGACATTCTAAATTAAAAATCCCATATAAACCCAGATAAATTCCTAAGATTCTAGCTTGGGAAGTTATCTTAGTTTACCAAAGTTGTTTCACTCGTGCTACTTTGGAATGTAGTATACATTTCATATATAATTTCAAATGTTTTTATATAAAATGATCTGCACTTTCAAATCTTATGTTTGTGCTTTGTCCCTTTTTATCTGTTCTAATGAACACTTTCTACAAAGCCTGAAGTCTTTTGATGGCAGTAGTTTTTTGGGGATTCCTGTCTCTCAATCTAGGTCAGTGTCAGGGAACAACAAGAGGACAATGTCTATTTAAAAACTAAAAAAACAAAACAAAACAAAAAAACCTCACCAAAGGCAGTCTGATTTTACTATCTATATTTTTCTAGGAGATATGGAAAAAGTCAGTGATAATATATCCACCCACCAAAAAATAAATAAATAAATTCTCTGTGTCTAAGTTCAAACAAATGAATTTTCCTGCATACACTATTGACCAGGTAGACCCTCCCATTGCCCCACCCCTTGGAAAAACATTGTCTTTGGTGGATATTGTAAGGATACAGACCAAAGAAGATGATCATGTGAGGTCCACATGAATGGCAGTAGAAGAGTCCAGAAGAGGTATGATAAAATGAAAACAGAGATAGGGGCCCCACCTTTTGGAATGGGTAGGAGCACAACAAAATTCCAACCATCTCTTTATTTCCAGTATCTCTGTATCCAAACACTTCTCTTGGTTGCAAAAAATGACAGTACTTTGAAATACTGCTTGCAACACATTTCTATCAAGGAACAAAATTGATGAACTAAAAAGAATACTAGATTTGGAATAAAAAGATCCATATTTATATCTCTCTTCTGTTACTTCTCTAGCTGTATGCTCTTAAGCAAGCCCCTTAACTTCTCTGGGATTCAGTTTCCTCAAAACTTCCTAGGGGTTACCTAGGCCCCATTTCCCCTTTCTACCTTTAACCAGTCTATAAAATTCCATTTCCCCTGTGACACCTCTGAAATCATCAGCCTGGTCTTTCAGACAACATCCATCCAATAACTTAAGCTGAGTTTAAAACTTTGAGAGAAGAGTGAATTAAGATGGAGTCTGATTGGTCCTAAAAGATTGAAACAGTTTTTTTATTAACAAAAGCTTGGGATATTTTTAGTCAATTCTATATTATACTAGATGTGGCTTCAACATTTTTCACTTGAACCAGCCATGTTCTGGTGATCATAAGGTGTGGTCACACCTCAGGCAAGATTAAAGCTTATTAAGTCCAGAACACAACCATTATCTTCATGAAGCAACACATAAAACATTAAAATTGTAAATGAATTATCACCATTAATTAAGCAAACTACAAAACCAGTTGTATTTCATTTATTGAATTTATGTAAACAATCACAAAAAAGTCCCTACAGAAAAATGTACATAAATGCTCTCACAAAGTGATCCTACTAACATAAAAAGAATTCTTTCTCAAGCTGCATGCAACAGGGATTCCAGTGCCTTTTACAATTTTTTATCTTATCTTTCTTTAGGTTTGGGAAAAAATTGACTTTCTAGAAATTCTGAAAATAAAACTAAACTTAGAAATGGCAATACTTAATATACTGCAGACCTCAAATTCTGAATATGGAAACAGAGATGACAAGTGACTTGGGACTAATAATTTCAATATCACAAATATGGAGAAATAGACACTAAATTCTGCACCCAAGTCCTCAAAGATGCAAGCAAAATGTTATTTTTTAAAATGTATTCATATAAATATGATAATTCATTTTCTGTTTTGAATTATGAGAGGATGGCTCAGCTCAGAGAGGGTGGGATGGGGACAAAGTTAGTGATGGACAACGTTTGTAATGGGAATATTGATGCTGCATTCGTGCCCCGAGGACTTCCATGCTCCTGTTATATGTGTAAGTTCTCCCAGTTTTTCAATTGAACACTAACCAGGGTCCTGGATGTGAGTGGATTTTGCAGATATAATTCATGTCCCAAATCATCTGACTTTAAGACATTATCAGGGAGGGCCCTTGATGATGATCCCTTCAGAGGAATTAGGGTCTTCATGAGACAGGGATTTCAGTGTGACTGGGATGTGACTCCACAGAGAGTCAGTGTTGCTAACTTTGAGAACAAAGCAGGCCACATAGCAAGGTGGACTCCAGAGACTTAGAGTGATAACCAGCAAGGAAATGAGGACCTCCATCTATAACCACAAAGAACTGAATTCTAAACATTTAAGCTGCGAAGAGGACTTTAAGCTGGGGATATGAATGCCACACAGCTGACACCTCAATTTCTTCCCTGTGAGGTCTTGAGCAAAGAGCCAACCACACTGTGACTATACATCTCACTTCTGGAACTATGAGACAACACTCAGTGGGTGTAGATTTAAATCTCTGAAGTTTGTGGTTATTTGTTAGACAGTGAGATAAAAAACGAATAAAATACTCAACTACCATTCAAAAAGAAGTCCATTAAAACTTCCAGAATAGTTTTACCATTCTCAGAGGCCTAACTTTCCAAGAATCGTTTTCATTGAAACTTCTTTAATGCATTTCAAATGGATATTTGAGGACATAAAAGTTTATTAAAAATTATAAACTGTTTAAAACATACCTGTGACTGTACGAACAGCCTTGTGAGTATGTCAAAATCTCTTCCGTAAAAGATGTTTGTGCTTAGGTGGTATATTTCTGTACCTGATGTGTAAATCTTTGCAACTATAGGTTCTAGAACGTATTGAAGCTATTCGTCACTTTGAATTACTACAGAGCAGAAATGTTACTGTAATTTTTCATGTGTAGCTAATAGTTCTGTGATCTTGGGCAAATTACTTGGTGTGCTTAGCCTTAATTTTCTTGTCTGTAAAATATCAATAACTGTCTTTGGTAGTATTATTCATTTTTGATAAAGAATTTAGTACTGGAATGCATTTAAATAATATTGGATTCTTATTCTTGAATTGAATGTTTCCATAGTTATACATGGAAATAAAGTGCTTTTACATCATATTATCTTCCAATTTCAAATACTAGAGTCAAATATTTGAGAAAAATTTGACTTTCTTTGGCTTGATTTTTCTTTTAATGAGGAAAATATACTCATTTGCTTGGAACTTTTTAAAATAAATTCTTTTTAACAGAAAATGCATAGCCTTGATATAGGATTCAAAAAACTAAAAACATAAAATTCAAAAAACATATACAATTAAAAGTAAGTCTCCCTCTCATTCCTTCTCTCCAGTCCCCCTTTATGGAAGCAACCATTCACTAGTACCATGTACTTATGTGTCCCTTTGTAATATTCTATTTATTCATAAGCATATTTGTATATTAACACATATTTTATGGCAATGAGATTTAATAACCTGGGTTATTGGCTAGCTTATTCCTAACTTAGAGCTATTATTTTCTTACTTTGAAGACCATTAGTAAATTTAACATGTCCTACTGTCACAATCTGTGACAAAATGGTAAGTAACTAGGCAGGAATATTGCAGAACCTGGAGAGTATGGGTCCTTCCTTCAGCTAGGCATTGTTTATAGATTTTTTCTTTCCCTTTAAATAAAGGTAGGCACTTTTAGTGTATTAAATGTGTTTAATGACTTTGGAATGATCTGGTATTTTATGAACCCAAACCAAACTTTATGAGGCATGTATTTTTTAAGGACATGATAAAGTAACCTGTTCTTAATCCCCCTTCATACGTTTTTTAGTTTTAACAAACCATTGCTGGACACTCTATTTTAACAGTCCCTCAATCTTTTCTATCACTATCTTCTTGGTCTCTAATCAAAATTGCACAGTTGGTTCAATTGTTCATTTGCTGTTTCCGATTCAATGAGAACACATTCATTTGGAAATGATTTTGTCTAGGCGTTTATTAAACAAGTAAATTATAATTTGTTTTTATATCTGTCAAAAATAGTCCCACAGAACCTATAGTACTCCAAGAGATAGTAAAACTCCCATATTCACAGGTAACATTTAACAAGTGCCATATTGATTGGATTTTTCAAATCTGTGATGTATGTGGCTCTCTTTGAGCTTTTCTCATAGAAGTAGGAAGGTGGAAGTAACATTGAAAACTTTCCCATAATAATTTTGAAGAATTGTGTTAGTTACAATGAAAAGTATTTCTTTGCACTGAAAAATGCTCTGTGTCAGCTCTCCACTCCCCTCTCCACGCATCCATTTCAGCCATCCACAATCTACAGAAAGCAAGGAGGTGGCAGAGAGGCAGGATATTGAACTCGGAAGACACAGTACCCGCCACCCTTCATTCAAGATTTCATCTAATAAAGGGAGATCATTTTACAAAGCACAGGCAAGCAGACATTACTCAGACTGTGACTAAAATCATCAGCAAGAAACTCTGCCTGGAATACTTTTGAGTAACATAAGGTGAGGCTGGGTTTGTATGTGTGTGCGTGCGTGCGTGTGGGTGTGCACCTGCATGTGTATGTCAGTGACTGTACTTTCCTGCTAAATCATTTGGGTAGCTTGAGTGTATCAGGCAAAACCAAACTCTTCCTGTAAGTTTTCTTTGTGAACATGTAGATACTTCCACGCAAAGTGCAGAAGTGGAGGGATGTGAAGAACAGATGGGAAATGCCACAGATGGCTGAGGGTTACAGATTCTAGGACTCCACTATCAATCAGGACCCACAACTTCCGCCTCTGCACAGTCACACAAACAGATTCGTCTTTTGCGCAAATGTCAAATTAGCATTCTAGGAAAGATACAGGAGAAGAGCCATTTGCGCCAACAATGCTTTTATTCGAGATGTTATGAACTGGCATTCTTCTTTTCAAATGGTCATAGTACCTGAGCAGGTTCATTCACTCAAGAGAGATTTTTTGGTCACAGTCACTCTGCTAGATACTGAGGATCCCACTAAAATGAATAAGGGTCATGAGAGTGGAGAAGTTGCTACTGAGTGTTGGGAGCACACAAATGTAAGCAGCTAGTAGTGAAAAAAACAAAGCAAAACAAAACAAAACAAAAACTCCCCCAACCCCTAAATTCTCTCATGTTACAGAGGAAGGGGAAGGGAGAACTATAAGCTAAGACATGGGGTGGGGATAGATGGAGGGAGAGAAGGAGGAGCCTCAGCCAATTATCCAAAAATTCATTTGTTAAAAGCAATTCATTGAAAGCCAAAATCAACAAACAACCAACTGGACATATACACCCACTTTGCTGAAGGCAAAGGATTCATTTGCCATACAAAGAAGTTACTGAATTTCTATGACTTACAATTTACCAAAAGTTTTCATTAAGGAAAAGCCTGTCTGAATATTTGTATAATACCATTAAACAGATTTTTCTATGAATATGTTCTCTGAAAATCCCAGATAATCCTTTGGTCAGGGGCTGATAAGTGGTGGGGCTCCTGTAAATAAGACAAGGCCCATTGGTGGCAGAAAAAAGGAGGTGCAGGGCCTGTTGAGTGTCTTACCAAGAGCTAGAAATTCCATCCTAAGAGACACTGACTTCATAAAATTCCATGGCCAGGGAAAAGTTCACAGTAAATTACATGGAGGTTCCCCAAAAGATACTTGAAAACACCAAGTATATTCTGTGCCACCAACAATGTAGTACTGGAATTTCCTCATTGGGTTTCATGTTTATATAAGATCAGCCTCTTTTTTTTTAACTTCCATTAAAAACTGTTTTTTCTTAGTGGGTATGAAAATCCACTAAATCCTCAAATATTAAAATAATGAGATTACTAAAAGAAAAAGAGTATCCTAACAGGATAATCTTGCAATAAAAATTTATCTGCTTGTTCAATAGAAATACATATCATATACTTGAATTCTCATCTTATCTTTTAGAGGAAAAAAATAAATTTCATTTCATGAGAAATTAAATCTTTTTTACATAAAGATAAAATTAATAATTCATTAATACACTATGTAATAGAGAATGCTCATGAGCATGTGGCAGTTAGGAAGCAGGTTTTTCATTGCAACTAATGATGAAACACTGCAGTAAGAGATTACAGAGAAATTGGAAAGGGATTATAGGCATAAATTTTACAGAACATTTTATCAACAAGAATAATTTTAATACTAAAAATTGATTATTCTGCATTTAGAAAACTATGAGTAGAGTGATTAATCAAAACTTCCTGGGTAATAATTATGGCATATATTTCCAGATAGATTTATCTGTAAATTCAATGCAATTACAATGGTATTTTAAAAATACAAGTGGATGAATTGATTTTAAAATTCATGTGAAATAGATACTGCAGATTTTTTTGTGGAAAATACTTTAAAATAAATTTGTGCTCCTGTTCTACCAGCCATCATCTACAGCTATAGTAATTAAGCCAATATGATGAGTAATAAGGAAAAAGGTCAATGAAAAACACTCTTGAAACTGATTCATATCTACACGGAAATATAGGTCATTATAAAAGAAGTATTTCAAATTGCTAGAGAAAATTAGGAAAAATTTTCTACAATGTACATTCTAAAATAATATGCAATATTCATCTGTTCAAATAAAACATTTATTTATACAATTTTTTTCTTTCTTTCTTTCTTTTTTTTTTTTTTGTACTAGGGATTGAACCCATGTATGCTTAGCCACTGAGCCACATCCCCATTCTCCAGCCTTTTTAATTTTGCTTAGAGTTTCACTAAGTTCCTGAGGCTGGTTTTGAACTTGGAATCCTCTTGCCTCAGCCTCCTGATTCACTGGGATTACAAGTGTGCACCACCACACCTGGCTCCCATTTTTTTTATTATGAAAAAAAGATACACAATATGCAATTTTCCATTTTAATCATTTTTAAGTGTTCATTCATTGGCAGTAAGTATATTCATTATTGTGCAACCATCACCACTATTCATGTCCAGAAATTTTTCATCTTCTCAAAATGAAACTTAGAACCTATTAAAAATCAACTACCAATGCCTTCCTCACCCCAGTCTCTGAAAGCCACTATTCTTCTTTCTGTCTCTATAAATTTTGACTGGCTTATCTTAGCATAATCATCCATATGTGTCAGAATTTTCTTCCTAATTAATCCTAAATAATTATTTCATTTTATGTAGCTACCATATTTTGTTTATCCGTTCATCTGTCAATGGACACTTGGGTTGCTTTCACCTCTTAGCTATTGTGAATAATGCTATTGTGAACACTGATGTTCAAATATATGTTTGGATATCTTCTTTCATTTCTTTGTGGCATATACACAGAAGTGGGATTGAGGGTAATTATACTTTTAATCATAGATAATATTTTACAAATACATCAACAGTTGGTATCTATCACATGCAAAGAGTTCCTCCAAATTACTAAAATACAAAACATTCAATAACAAAAGGACAAAATCAAAGAAGTTTATCTTCTCTAATAAAATTCATTTTTGCCTCTCAAATTGGCAAAATTTTAAAAATTGATAATTCCTTAATGTCAAAGTTGTTATAAAAGTGCCATCCCAAATACTAATGACAGTAGAAGCTGTTAAAGCTCTCCATAGTAAGAAAGTTGGCAATAGTTATCCAAATTTTAAATGTGCACTTGCTTTTATTCAGCAGTCCTACTTCTAAAAACTAATAATCTAGAAGTAATGATTCATGTGCTTATACAAAGTGGGTTTTTTTTGCTGTTTTTAAAAGTGAAAAAGTAACCTAAACAAGCAATTAAATAGTTAGTGATACATTTACAGTATGAAATTCTATGTAGTCATTAAAAGAATGAGGTTGACCTACCATTTTTGTTATGTTTTTGATAACAAAAAGTGAGGGGAAAAACACCCACCCAGGAGAAAAGTTTGTGATTTAATTTACACATGACCATTTGTACATGGTATGTAAAAAGTGTGTATATATTTAGTTTAGACTGTTAATGATTGTGACCTTGGGGAAGAGGACTAGAAGAGAGACAAGGTAAAGAAGAACAATCATGTTTTAAAGATATATATTGCTTATATAATTTTTAAAATGTTGCATAATAACTTAGATACAATAAAACACACATTTTGAATTATAACTACAATCTGATGAGTTTAAACAGATATTGTAATAGTTTGGATCTGAAATGTACCCCAAAGGCCCATGGGTTAAAGCTTTGGCTGTCGCCTGTGGTACTATTGGTAGATGGTAGAACATTTAAGAAGTGGGACCTAGCAAAAGGAAGTTAGGTCATGGCAGATTATACTGGTACCCCATCCCTTATTCTCTTTTTCCATTTTTGGCCATGAGGCAAAGGGCTTTCAACACCATGTGCTTCTTCCACAATTTACTACCTTGCCTAAGGCCCAAAAGCAATGGTGTCAATTGACCATGAAACCTCTGAAACTGTGAGTCAAAATAAATCTTTTCTCTTTATAAGGTAATTATTTCAGATATTTCTTGCAGTAACTGAACACTGATTACCACAGATATATGCATCCATGAAACTATCACTGCAAACAAGATACCAAATTATGGGAAATTTTTAAAAATGATTGAACATACATATGTATATATGCATATGTATATATTTGTTTAATTAATTAATTAATTAATTAATTTTTGTGGTGCTGGAGATTGAACCCAGGGCCTGTGGATGCAAGGCAAGCACTTCGCCAACTGAGCTATATCCCCAGCCCCTCTTATATATACATATATAAAATATCACAAATGAAGTGATTAAGTTTTACTAATAAATATTGTTCAGAAATAACTTTAAAGCCATCATTTCCTTTCCTCTCTCACCTGAATCTTGATATGGCATGGAGGGAGCGATTGGTCATCTGAGATGTGCTCAATGGAGGGGTAGCCTTCAGATTTTCGAGTTTTCACTAATTCTTCCAGCTTCTAGATGGCAGCCTCCAAGTGGATAAAATAAACAGGAAACAGTTCAACAGAGTTTAGAAATAATCTTATTTAATTGGCTTCACACATAAAAACATCATTTCTGTAACATCCCTAAGAGGTTACCCTGTACACCAATGACTAGATTGTTTATACAATTAGAACGAGTGTGACATTCGATTATATAAATCAGAGTTCAATCAACTTAGGCACTGTTGACATCTTGAGCCAGTTAATTCTTTATTGTTGGCAGCTGTCCAGTACATTGTGGGACATTTAGTAACATCTTTGTCCTCCACCCACTAGAGGCTACTAGCACCCCTCATCCTGAATTATTACAACCAAAGATATCTCCAAACGTTGTCAAATGACAATTGACATTGCACTGATATAACTCAGTTGAGTCGAAACCCACTTGTATAAATTGATACTAAAAGTTAATCATTAAAATTAATTCTTATGGGGACCATTTCAAATCATCTTTATCCATTTAAAAATCTTATTCTATACTCACTTTCAATAGCACCTGGAAGTAGTTTATGCCATATTATGACACCAAGGGACTGACTGCTGCAAGACAGTTTTAAAGATGAAGACAGCAGCTGAAAAAAAAAAAATCTGGTCAGTGCTACCTGGTCAGTGTCTTTGCCACTCTTGTCTAACAGAGTTTTGAAGAACTATACCGGAGAAATCTTATCTTTATTCTGTGTCTTATTTGTTCATTGATTTGGAGTTAATTGTCAGAGAACAAAGCAACCAAAGAATTAATGAGCCATTTCCACTCAATTTTGGTATGAAAATTTTCATTCAATGATTAGTGGGCATTTAATATTTTTTTGAGTAAATATTTGGGAAAATTAAAGAATGTAATCATATGTAGCATAAATCTGCTTCTCATTTCCCTAAGACATCCTTTAAATATTATTATTACTTTTTGACAGTATTTCTAGTTCTATTCTTCTCTCTACATGGGCTTGACACAGACATGATATATTTTCAGTATATGAAATTTAACCTCCATATTTCAAATAAACTCCTTTTCTTTAAGTCAAAATAAATAATAAATGACATCTACAGAGATTTGATTAAGACATCCTTTTGTAATTATGGAAGAAACAAGAAGAGGTTACCTAGTCTTTAGTGTTTTGATCATGTACTTTCAGATTCAATAACATCACTTAATGGATGGTGCTTGAAAAGTTTTGATTATTTAGTATTGAAAAAAGGATATGACTTTTCTGAAAACTAGAGTTTGCATTTGCAGTCAGTTTCAGTTGAAGTGAAATATAGATCCAATTATAAAGATGTCTGCAATGGGAAATTAATATGTTAGTAAGTTCATACTTATATAGCTATACGTGACCTGACTTTTCAAATTAAGTAACTTCTTGTGTTCAATTATTAATAAAATTAAAATATTAATATGGTATTCATGTGTTCATTGAATACTATGTGGAAGGCACCATGTTAAGCCCTTTATTGTACATCAAATTAGTAAATCCTTACTCCCTAAATTTTATACTCTTGGTTTTGATAACATCAGGCAAGATCTATAATTTCTCTAAGTCTTTGTCTTCTCATGTGTAAAATAGCAATGATAGTTTTTACCTTTACCATTAAGGGATTATAAAAATAAAATATTAATAGTAGTAATAACATCAAGAACAATAACTCAGTACAGTATTTAAATAATAACATTAAATGTCTCTAAGTATTTTCTAAAAATTATTGTGCTCCAGTGAGTCTTTCCTTGAAAACTATGTAAATGTAAGCATTTTACTGCCATACATTATCATTTGAGAACTGTGTCCCTGTGGTAGATTGCAAAACTACCTGTAATAATTTCCTTTCCATATCTATGCTTTTGGAAATTCCCTCTCACATCAACTTTAGACTTAACCATGTCACTTGCTTTGCTCAATGGGTCAACAACAGATATGGCACCACTAGCCTAAAGAGTGTTCATACATTTGAGGCTTAGGAAAATGGTGATCACTACCAATGAGAATCAGCCCAGTCCAGCCTACTGGACGGTAAGTGTGACATGACCCAGTTACCTCCATTGTCCCTGCCAACTGGCAGCCAACTACCAGACTTGTAAGTGAGATCATCAGCCCCTCTCTGAGTGCAAACAGCCAAGGGAGCCTGGCCAAATCAGCCCAGAACAGAGACTCTGCTCAGCAGGGCTGCACCCAGATGGCTGCCCCACAGAGTAACACATAAAGTGGTGTTGTTTCAAGCCACTCAATTTTGGAGTGGCTTGTTACACAGCAAAACTAATTGAGTCTTGCCAGGCAACATAGATAGGGATAAAAATAAACATAATTTAAATGCAGATTTAAACTCTAAATCTATGTTCCTAAATAAAAATATTGGCTCACTAATCAAATGTCATCAATAGCATCAAAAATATAACACAGTGGCAAATATGGGCTAGTGCTATGATATACAAAGGCAAGATCTTCTCCATAGAACAATAATAATAGACAAGCATTGTCTTCCGTACCATCTCCAAACTAGTGAACTGTGGCAAATTTCAGTGTTGTGTTTACAGATTCCAAGGCTGCCTCTTACTTTGAGAGTGGGCAGGAATTACATGCACATCAGACATTTGCAAGGCTTGCCATTGATTTGATGGGTGTTCATGGCCATAAAAGGTACTCATTATTTAATTTGCATCACCCCTCTCTTTGCAGAGCTCAGAGTCAAGACTTAGTTTTCACTTGCTGGCAACTTTTTAAGCAGTGTTAATTCAAGTTGTGAATCTGTCATGGAAATATAATCCTGCATAATTGTTCTCACTGAAAAGATAGACTTTGTTTTTAAGAACTCAGCCAAGGGTGTTGGGAAGCCAGGGTCCTGGCTCTCCCTTTCCCCCACCAATCTTATTGCACTTGGACAGCTAGGCAGGTTGCTGCAGAAAGCAATGGTTATCACCGGGGAGAATTAACATCCAGAAAGAGGGCTGTGATGAGCCTGCTGACTTCTGTTTGCTTTCTGAGAACACATTGCCTGGGGCATGTTTGCAAACTCTGCAGGATGGCTGGAGCCCAGGCAAGGAAATAAGTGCAAGAGAGAAGTGAAGGAACACAAAGAGAAGCCTGACCTGTCTATTTTGAAACACTATTCAACTGGTATCCTGTTATTTATTTATATTACTTTTTATGTTACTATTATCAGCATTTGAATAAAGATGTTCCTCTGGGCTTGTTTGCAAAAGTGTCCATAATAATTTCCTTTCCATATCCACGCCCTTCATAAATCCCCTTTCACATTCAGTATGAATTTAAGCATGTCACTTGCTTTGGCCAATGCGACACAAGCTGAGACTTGAAAAGCATTCATGCATTTGGGGCTTGCTCAGAAAAATGAAAAGTTGTGCTGCAATTGTGTACAATGAATCAAAGTGTATTGTGCTGTCATATATACCTAATTAGAATAAATAAATAAATTTAGAAAACTAAACTTCAAAATAAAAAAGTAAAACTGTGTGTATGACACAGCTTGACTGTCATGAACTAAGAATGACCTTAAGAAGTCAAATTATCACAGGAAAAAAAGCTCAATGTTAAAAATCTGAATTACATTTAATAAGAGATGTGAAATAACGTATCAAACAGATTAATAACTCTTCAATTTCATGGAACTACCTTTGCAGCTAGCCTATTAGAAAATGGTAATTTGGAAAATCAGGCTCCACAAGAGACATATCCTCAGGTTCATCTATAGTTAAGGGAACTAACCTATAAACACCTGGCCCTATAAATTTTTTTTCTATGTATGAAATTCTATGACCTCAACTAATAATTACTCAAATATGTGAGCCAATCCAAAAGTTTCTTTGAGAAAACTTTGATTCTGTCTTTGATCATCTCTATAGCCAACTTTCATAAAGAGGTGGAATAGAACCTCTTTGGGATAAGATTAAAAGTTAGGCCCTTCAGTTTCATCTTGCTAAATAAATAAGCCAGACCAAAAAGTCAAGGGCCAAATGTTTTCTTTCTTATGTAGAAGCTAGACAAAAATAAACTTAAAGAAAAAGGGGGGTAGGGAACTGTTCTCAGATTCTTCTATAGTTCCAAAACTCCCTTTAGTAATAGCTTGTACTCAGTATTCATTTTGTGCAAGATACTAAGTTGGCACCCTATGTAAATTAGCTCATCAGTTCTATCTTTATAGTCAGCCTAAGATAGGTAGCCTCCCCATTTCACAGATTTAGGAACTGAATCAAATTAAGAGGCAAACTAGTTCACCCAAGGTCATTCTGTAAGTAGGTCATGGAGACCGTTTTGGAGCCCAGACCTCAGTATTGCAAGATAATGCACTTATCCATTATGCATCAAGCCTTCCAGCACTCAAATGCAGTTCTTCTTTGTGTGCACAATGGGGTGGTTAAACCCATGGTCTTGGACTCAAATCCCCATATCAAAATCCCCGTAGCTTAGTGATCTTGAGCAACTTCCTTAACTTTTATGGGCCTCAGTAACCTTGTATGCACTCAAAGCTCTGGAGAGATAAGGAAGACTTACTTACTCAAAATAATATAGTTCCAGAAGAGTTTAACAAATTGATTATTTACAAAGGAGAGGTCTTGGTGCAGGGGGAACACCATGTATGGCGAAAGAACCTGAGCCTGGTCATAGGAGGCTGCTGCCACCCCTAGAATGAAGGGGAAATGGAGAGAACTTGAAAGGTCCTGAGAAGGAAGCCCTTCTTGAGAAACCTGTCACTCTCAGGGAGGGGCCCCGTCAGAAGCAGGCAAAGGACAAGGAAGGGGCCAGGAAAGGATTAGCCCCCATTCCTCTTCCTTTTCTCACTCTGATTTCCTGGCAGTGTCTCTCAATGGCCAAATACATACAAACTGGTGGAAAAGGAGCCCATGTGGGTCCATGTGGGTCAGCCACCTGGATCAGAGAGCAGTGGAGAAGTATTGAGGATGGAACTACAGGAACAAATAGAAGACAGTGGGGTCACAGATTGGAATAATCATTTTATCTCCTTGCAGAGTTCTAATAACACTTAGATGAATATAAAACACTACAAATCATCTAGTATTGAGAAAATGTTAGATACTATTGTTTTTAACTCCTTTACACTGTGTTCTAGGTATTGTGGACATAAGCCCCCGTTCCAAGGAAGGTCACAGTCTAGTCATGTTCACGTGAGCTCGACAGGTGGAGATCTCAGCAAGAGCTTTAGCTATACATGAAGATGAGGTTCAAGCATATCTAGAAAAATCTGTCAAAGTGGTATAATACAAAGAGATTTGTTTTAAGTGGCTCTTAGGATCTTGTGGATAATGTATATACTCTAAAGGGAAAAGTAGTAGGCCCACAAAGATTTAATCAGTAACAAGCCTCGGTTGTCATTGGAAGGTGTGGATGGAGTTCAGCATGGTGTTTGCCAGAACTATTTATCTCCAGGCCTATCCTTAAAGACCTTTGCACTGAGTCCTGTAACTGTGAGGCTAGAAAAGATCTAAGAAAAAGAAAAACATAAAAAGACCTAAAACCTCACAGGTGCTAAAGACTTAAGTGTAACAGAGAGCAGTGAGTGGCCTTCATCCCCATTTTGCAAAAATACCCCAGCATGTTTCATCAGTAGCAGAGGTGGGCTTGAAGGCCACTGTGAGAGGCACAGGAATCAGGAGCTACAGCATGAAGTTGGTCTGTCTGGTGGAAAAAGCATAGGAATTGGCAGTGATGGACACCATTATCAAGGTGGGACTGAGGAGAGCAACACACTGAAACACTGAGGGAACTGGACAGATAGGTCTGTGAATTCCTGCTGATCTTCAGAGAAGCTCTTGGGGAGGTAGACTACTCCAAGAGTCTGGGGAAATAATCCAAGGAAACTCAGTTATACAATTACAGTAACATACAGTGTGAAAGAGCTAACTGCCCATTAGTTAACAAAGGTTAACTAAATGTTTAGTTAAACATGACTATAAGTAAAGGAGTATATGCATCTGAAGAAGGAAGCAACAATCTTCAGTAAAGTTAGGACTTAGGCAAGATTCCTCAATGAAGATGACTTTGATTTGGTCACCAAAGAACAAACATGACTTGAACATAAAGACACAGACAGTTTAGAAATCAGCAGATGAAGAGCCTTGGGGTAGAGGAAACAGTCTGATGTGAGCACAGATTTATGTAGAGTGAAGTAGAAGAAATGGAAGCAATCAAGTTTGATTGGCAGAAGACCTAGAACACCAAGCTTGGAGATTCTATAAGGAACTGAACAATTTGGAGGAAGAAAATGATTGAAGAGGAGATATGAGCTTGATGAATATGTACACCAAAGTAACATTAGAAGCAATGGAAGTAGAAGAAATCTCTCTGGGTTTGCTATAACAGTTTGCTAATAGAAAATAAATGCATATGATGTTAATTTTAGGTGCTAAATGTTGTCATTAATAACATTGAATTCATGGCTATTGTCTATTTAGTGCTGGGCGCAATGGGATATATGCTATTTCATATAGTCTTTTCAAAGGCTCCATGAACTAGATACTTTATTTTCATTTTATAGATAAAGAAACCACACATCAGAAAACATGTGGTCCACCCTCTACACACGTAGAGTCATGTTTTGAAAGTAAATCATGCTATTAATTACCATAGGACTAAAATTCTACTTTAAAAGAATTAAGGGGAAATAAAACTTTCACATAATTGATTTAAATGAGACTATGGATTGTAAATTTTTTCAAAAAAAAATTTTAATGTGCCAGAAGTAGTTGGAAAATTAGCCCTTAAAATAGTCCTCATTACTGGAAGCTGTTAAGAACAACTCAGGAAAGCAAATGACAACCAAAACATTACTCAAATTAGCATGAGAAAGCAAATAAGCAAATCAACATGTTTGAGAGAGACTGGGTTGAATCATGATCCAAGAAGAAAAGGCTCCTCTGGACTCCAGCGCTGGTGTGAACATGCTGCCCAGCTGCCGCCAATGTCTGGGTGTGGTTCTGCTTTCCAGCTGAAAGTCTCCCGAGGCCTGGTACACTGGCAGGAGTGCAGTCGGGTTTCTTAAGTGGTTACATTAAGAAAGAAATAAGTGAATGACTGATCTTCCTGAAAGCTTAAAGAAATAAATAGCATCAAGGAATGCTACAGAATCTTTCACCCAGAATAAAGACTCATCAAATGCCTGTTGATTTGATTTAAATCATACAGAGATATATATCTCTGTGATCTCCCTGGGCCCTGCAAGATCTCCCCTCTGTCTCCTGCAAGCTCTCACACTGAACTCTAGGTCCTTGGATTTCAGACAAAATATACAAATTTTCTTTACCTGTGGAGCTACTCACTTGTGGTGCTGAGCAACACATCAGAACTGTTTGATGCTGACCCTATCCTTAGAAACAGCTCACATCAAAGCCATTTTATCCACCAGGCCATAAAGAGACTCAGGGGTTATGAATTTTTTGAGAGCTCAACAATTGTGAGAAAAATTTGTTAGCTTTACCCATGAAAGGAAAAAATATGTATATATATTTAGGTGTTAGATCTATAGCTCAATTGTTAGATTGAGAGGAAAAGAGAAATACTAGCTAATAAATATAGAGAGATCACTCTCTTGTAATCCCATTGCTAACCAATCTAGGCAAGAATCACCAAGAAATGCTGAAACAATTAGGTAAAAAGTTATGGTGATAACCTCAGTATTATTGTTTTCATGGTACCAAGGTACCACCATCACACACATGCATTACTTAATAACTGCAAAGGGTCAAGATGAACATTTACAATAGTGAGATCTGTGGTGACCAAGCTTAGCCAGTGGCCAAGCTTAGGATTCTGAGCCTTCCCCGGGTGACACAATAGGAAGTGCACAGTGTTGCTGGCATAGTCAACCAGAAGTGTTGAAACTGAACTAAGCAAAGAATCAAGACCTGACCACCAACTCATAAAAGTAGAAGAGGTATAACTATGAGTTAATCACCACCACAAAGAAATAAATCCAGAATGGAAGCCTTCTATAAGACATGAAAAAGTCACATCATGGGTTTGGGGGGCTAGTTCTATATTAGAAGAAAAAAAAGAGTCTCCTTCCACAGGCAACCCTGAAATGTCATTGATTCTGGTTAGGAAAAATCGGCCACAAAAGACCTAAAAATGGACTCAATTGTAGAAAATGTTAGAGAATTTATCTTGATTTTTAAAATTGTGATAAAGGGATTATGTAGAAGATACATGCTGAGGACAGCATTATGATGGTTGGCAAATGTTCCAGCCAAGAAGGAAGGAAAATTATATATATTAGCCTATGTGGATAGAAAAATGGCATACAAATACAGCAAACAGATAAACTGTTGAATCCAGGTGATTGGCATGAAGGTATAAACTGAACTATTTTACCAGCATCTTTGAGTCCTAAAAAATTTTCATAATAAAACAAAATTTTCATAATAAAAAGTTGAAAAAAACTACTCCTGCCTACATGTAGCCTCACCAAAAAAATTAACATTTATTAAAATGTTATTATTATCTTGGGAAAAATCAATAGATTTGACTATTACTCCTAAAGGATTTCACTGTAAGCATAGTGATTTCTATAATACCATAAGCACTACAAGTTCAGTAAGTTATGAATACTAAATTTTGAAAGCAGAGTCAGAAAAATATTTTCCATGTTTCATAGCAAAAAGATGGATATGTACTGTAATATGTGTGTATATATTAATATGTTTTATAAAATGTGAGATTGAACTGACAAACCAGAAATGAACCTGGTTCAAATTGGGCTTAAACTTTCAACACTTCTTCCAACCAACCGAAACCCAAAATTCTCTGCCCCACACTTGCCCTCCAGATTCTACTACTTAAACATTCTCTCTGTGAGAAGTTCTTCACAAGCATGTATCACCTAAACTTTATGATACCTCCAGGATTTGATATTATTGTTATGTCCATTTTACAGAGAAGGAAACCTAAGGCTTTATGTTGAATTAAGTTTCCTAATGTTACAGAGACAGTCCATGGTAGAGCTGGGATGGAGCTCTGCATCCATCTGATCCTTTAGCAGAGGATGCAGATGGCAGGTAGATCCATGGGCACACAATGTGGTCACCAACACATGGAGACTACTAGCTGGAATTTCCAGATAGGCAGGAGGAGGCCTGTGGTCAGTGGACAGACAATTTTGAAACTGGGATTTTTCATCATGTCATTTCTTTTTTTAAAGAGAGAGTGAGAGAGAGAAAGAGAGAGAGAGAATTTTTCAACTTTTATTTTTCAGTTCTCGGCGGACACAACATCTTTGTTGGTATGTGGTGCTGAGGATCGAACCCGGGCCGCACGCATGCCAGGCGAGCGCGCTACCGCCTGAGCCACATCCCCAGCCCCATGGCACTTCATTTACACCTTCATGTGCACCTACTCTTAACAACAGAGCTGTCCCAGATCTAAAATAGCACAGAGGAAAATGCAATTTAATTTAGAACTCTTCAAAAGCATCCCATAGGTTTGCACAAGGGGAGAGATTGTTCTCAGAGTAACCAACATTCTATGAAGACAGACACAAACCCATGGCATTCATCTTTTCATTTTCCTGCTTACCTTTTTCAGGGATATCCCACAGCCTGTAGGCAGAGACCAGTTGTAGTAAATTTAAGTAGAACTTCCAGAAATCAGGGAATCTACAGAGACAAGCTGTGGCCAAGAACCTACCAGAATTTGTTTCCGATATTATGGACCTCAGCATTGTACCCCCTGGATGTCAGAGGCTTGGCTGCTAGGCTCCTCTATACCTGGTCACTCAATCATAAGCCACTAGACTCTCAACTCTGCTATAGTCACTGCAAGATCTCCACTAACTGACCCATTGTCCTTTGCTTTCGTCTCTCAAGCATTCCACCAAGTCTCAAGGGGAACATTTCCTTTACTGAACTTAAGTCACATTTCCCGTTTCTATCTTCCCAGGAACAGGAAGAAGGTATATTTATTCCCCTTGGTTTAAACATAGTATGTGTGTGTATTCATCCAGGTTCTTCAGAGAAATAGAACCTATGGAATCAGATATACAATACATAGTGTATGTATATATATATACACTAAACATAATATAATACTATGTATATTTGTAGTCCTCATAAAATACATGTATATATAAAAAGATTCGTTATTAAATGTTGTCTCATGCAATTATGAAGGATAAGAAGTCCGAAACTCTGCAGTGGGCAAACTAGAGATGAGCAGAGCTGATGGTATCATGCTCAGTGTGAGTCTGAAGACCTGAGAACCAAGGCAGCTGATGGGGTAAATTCCAATCCATGAAAATCTTGTCATTTTTTTCAGGACCAACTCATCTACTTAATTGATTCAAAATATTTCCAAATGAGTTTGTGATTTTTCTTTAATCCCTTGACAAGTTTTAATACTGATGGTTGTAACTCTCATTGGTCATTTAACTCTTCTCAGAGCCTGAGATAAGAAGGACAGAGACAAACATCACTATTCTATGCTGGAAGATTCAGAGGTTAAATGATTTACTAAAAGTCACATGGTTGGTGAGAAGCCAAATTAAAAGTTAGACTTTCAACTTAACACTTCTAGTACAGTGTTATTTTCAGTTCACAGTGAGGCAAACAACTATTAAAGTAAAATGAATTAATACAGTGTTAAGGCTGGAAATTCTTTCCTGACTTCTGTTTACATTTACAGTCCTAAATATGGAGGATGGAAAACACATTTTCAAATCTATTTAAAAGTAATGTTTAATAAACAGAACACCACTGTCTAATGTTATATGTTTAGTTAAACTTGATTTTACTCTGGAAAAATTAGGAAATCTTGGATTCACCAAAAAGTAAATAGGTGCAAATTTTAAGACAATTTGAAAATGTATCCAAAGCTATAAACATGGTCATGCCTTTTGACCCAGTAATCTAGAGATGTATAATCTCTCCTAAAACGAAATTGGAGATTGATTCATCAACATTTAGAATAAACAATTCAATTAGAAAGTTATCTAAAGGTTTTTAAGCATAGATAGTTATGGTCAAATATATGATAATATATCCTTCAGTGAAATTTTATGCTATATTTAAAAAATCTGCTGTATTAATACCAACTAATGACATTGGAAATTGTTCATATGGATGCTAAACTTTAACAAGGCATAGCACAGAGGCACACAGAGAAAAAAATCCTAAAAGGATGGTTATAGATCAACAGAATCTTTTATCCATTCTTGGTGGATATAAGTTAAACTACCAACTTAGTTTATAGTTAGATAGTTTGGCATTACCTGGAAAAGTTAAACATGAACATGCTCTTTGTCCTGATAATTCCACTACTAGACCTTCCCGTGGAGCTTTGCTTCTTCAACTGAGTTCTTACCAATGAACGTATTTTGAAAATTGATTTAATGTGTTGCAAGTGGCATTATTTTTTAATAGATCAGTATTCATAACCTATGGTAAAATACAGTATTGTTCTTTGAATTGTTTTTTACAGTTATATACCTCCTCAACTATGTATGTTTCCAGGTTGTAACATAAAACGTGTTAATTACTGTTGGCCATCATTAAGAGTTTGTAAGCCTTATAGTCTAGTAAAAATAAAATTATGCTATTGAAAATTTATCAGCTGAAATTTTCAAGCAGTTCTTTATTCTGTAAAAGTGAAGTCAAAACTTCTGATTTTAGTGGGGCCAGAGCCAGCTACATGAGACTCCATGCTCATAAGAGCCCTGTGCTTGGTTTAATGTTCTGCTGTTGCTCTCTTGAAGTTTTTATTAATTTTTACACAAAGGGCCACTCATTTTTATTTTGCACTTAACTTCACAAAGTAAGTGCCCAACCTAGATAGGGTCAATAGCATACTGATATATAATAGGACAAGATTTCAATTAAAATTGTTTAGTGATGATAAAAAAAAAGAGTTTGTAAGCCATCAATAGCCCTAGAGACACTGGTGGCTGTCTCGAGAAAGGAATCTTACCAGAGACAAGTACAAAATGTTAATAATGACTAGAAACAAACATCAATGTTCATTAATACTAGAATGAATCAAAGGTTGTTTAGCATGCTTGTCCCCACCCTCTGAATGCCAATACAGATAGTAATTACAACAAATACAAAAAGTCCCCCCATATATTTTCAAATGTACCTTTGACCTATGGGAACCCTGGCTAATACTTTGTAAGCAATAAGTGATTATGTGTTGAATGAATAAATTCACTAATACAAAGATAAATAGCCTAAAGCACCTGCCTTTTCTAGGGTTTATCGACAGGGAATCAGTGCAAGCTAAGCCACTAAAAACATCACATTTTTTTTTCTTGAGTAAATTGTTTGTCTCTTCCATGTTTTTGTGGCTCTAAGGATTCCTTGGCCTGGGCCTATGCGACTCCAATCTGCTCTATTTTATAAGAGCCTGTGTCTTTCTCCCTTCTTTGTGCCTGTGACTTCTTTTCTAAGGACACATTTTATTGGGTTTAGGGTCTACCCGGGATGATCTCATCTTAATATCTTTAACTTAATTACATATTTAATTACTCTTTTCCCAAAAAAGCCATATGGAAATATTGTGGGTGGGGCATATTTTAGTTTTGGAGAACAGGGTACCAATACCAAAGCCATTACATGTCTTTTAGAATAGTTTCGGTTTAGTTGTGTCTTCTCCATCTTGACTAAATAGGATAAATTCATACAGTTTCATAAAATCAATGCTAAACACAAAAATAATTATTTTGTTTTTAAAGAATTCATGTTATTCCCCCCCACACATTTTATTGATGCATTATGATGATGGGATTTGCTGTTATATATTCATACGAGCACACAATATAACAATATAATTTGGCCAATATAAAAACCAATTCTTAACATAGAAGAGTTGAAAGATTTTGTACAAGAGCAAGAGACATCTTTATTAGAGTTCTATCTGCCTATGGGAATTGATAATGGTTATCCATGCTACTTATTCTGGCTTTTGGTAATTTATCATATCTGTTTATGTATGAAAGTCAGTGGCAAAACATGAAAAGGAATGAGGTAGATATGGATTCAGATACAAGCTCAAATATTTCTAAAATGTGTAATCTTGGGAAAGTTGTTCAACCTCCTTAAGCCTCAGCTTTTCATACATGAAATGGAGATGATTGCATTATATCACAAAAAAAGTTTTTTATTTCAATGAATAAAAATAAGTTTATTAACAATAAGAAATATTATAACCTCCCATAATTTGAAGTTCAAGAATCAGGCAAGCTGAGTATGTGGCCTACAGGGTCCAAGGCCCTGCATTTATACTATCACTTCACTCTGCCATTCTCAGCATCAGCTTCAAACCAAGACTGGCTCTTTTTGTGGTCAGAAGGACAAGGCATTCATAAATTCTTATCCAGACAAGACAACATCCCGAGGAAGAAGAAAAAACATCTCTTCTTATCATTCTTCCTAACGAAGGAGGAAATTTATTCAGTAACCTGCTGAGCAGCCTTCCCCTCATATCTCAGACCTCCCAGCCCACATTAGCAAGAGGAATTGAAAGATCCCAAATGGCTTAGAATCATCCAGTATAGGAGAGATGTTGAGGATTCAATCACAAATGGCTAGTATAATTCCCCATACCTATTTTTTTCTTTTAGTTGTAAACAGACACAATACCTTTATTTTATTTATTTGTTTATATGTGGTGCTGAGGATCGAACCCAGTACCCCACACATGCAACGCAAATGTTCTACCAACTAAGCTACAACCCCAGCACCTCATTCCTGTTTTACCTATTTAATAGTTGAGGAGAAAACATGTATTTACTGAGCAAATTTTCTGCCACCTAGAAGGTATTAAAACCACACCTGCCTGTATCTATTAAAGAACTGAGTTAATAATTAATAAGTTCCCGAAACAGAAAAAAAAAAAAAACAGGTCAAGATGGGTTCAGTAGTGAATTGTACACAATTGGAAAAGAAATCCCACCAATTCTCTACAATCACCTCAAGAAGATTGGAGCAGAATAAATACTTTCTAATTCATTCTATGAGGTCAATATTACCTTAATACTAAAATCAGACAAAGATATTACAAGAAAATAAAATACAGAACAATATTTCTTATGGACATACATGAAAAAATCCTTAAACAATTCAATCAAATTCAACAATATGTAAAAAGAATCATACATTATGTATGTTGTATGGTTGATTTAACATTCAAAAATCAATTCATGTGCTGGGCACAGTGGCACATGCAGCTTGGGAGGCTGAGACAGGATTGTAAGTTCAAAGTCAGGCTCAGCAAAAGCAAGGTGCTAAGCAACTTGGTGAGACCCTATCTCTAAATAAAATACAAAATAGGGCTGGGGATGTGGTTGGTGGTCAAGTGCCCCTGAATTCAATTCCTGGTATAAAAAAATTAATTAATTAATTGATTAATGTAATCCATCCCATTAATAATCTAAAGAAAAAAATCATGTGGGCATATCAATACATGCAGAGAAAACATTTGACAAAATCCCATACCTAGTCATGCTAAGAAAACTCAATACAGAAAGAATAGAAGGGAACTTGCTCAACTTGATAGAGAACATATACAAAAACAAACAAACAAAACCCTACAGTTAACATGATATTTAATGAGGAGAAACTTGAGATTTTCCCACTAATATTGGGAACATAGCAAAGATATCACCTCTCATCATTTCTTTTCAATATCACATTGGAAATCCTTGCTAGTACAACAAGACAAGGTTGCAGGGCACCAGGTTAATATACAAACTGAATCGATTTTAATGCTAGCAATTAACAAGTGGAATTTGAAATTGAAAACACTAACATTTAGCACTCCCCAAATTAAATAGTTACAAAATGTTTACAAGAGTATATAAAGAAAACTACAAAGCTCTGATGAAAGAGATCAAAGAACTAAATGATGAGATATTCTACATTCCTGGGTAGAATGACTCAATATTGTCAGTATGTCAGATATTCCTGTTTTGATTTATAACTTCGATATAATCCTATTTAAAACCCAAGCAGGCTAATTCATAGACAACAACAAACTGATTTTAAAGCTCATATGAAGAGGCAAAAGACCCAGACTAGCCAATTCAATATTGAAGGAGAATAACAAAGTTGGAAGACAGACTCTACCCAACTTCAGGAACTACTATAAACTTACAGTAATCAAGACAATGTACTATTGGCAAAAGAATAGACAATAGATCAAAAGAACAGAATAGAATAGAAAACTCATAAATAGACCCACATAAATACAGACAATTGATCTTTGACAAAAGAGCAAATATAAGGATTAAAGATACTCTTTTTTATAAGTGATGTTAGAACAATTGGATATCCAAATGAAAAAATAAATGAATCTAGACATAGACCTTATATGCTTTACAAGAATTAACTCAAAACTAATCACAGATAAAATGTAAAATGCAAAATTATCCATCTCCTAGAAGAAAATATAAGAGAAAAATCTAGATGACCATAGGTATCATTATGACTTTTTAGATAAAACACCAAGGGCACATTCCATGAAAGAAATAATTAATAACCTGAACTTCATTAAAATTAAAAACTTCTGTTCGGCAAAAATCAAGACAAAGAGAAGACAAGTCACAGATTGGGAAAAACATTTCAAAAGATACATTTGGTAAAGGACCATTATCCAAAATATCCAAATATGTTTGAACTCAACCATAAGTAAATGAAAATCCAATTTAAAAATAAACAAAAGACATGAATAGATACCTCACCCAAGAAGAAATGAAGACAGCAAGTAGCATATGAAAAGATTTTCAACATCATATGCCATTAGAGAACTGCACATTAAAACAACAGTGAGGCTGGGGATGTAGCTTAGTGATGTAGCTTGCTTAGCACATGCAAGGCCTTGGGTTCTATTCCCCGTATTGCAAAAACAGCAAGAAGAATGAGCTAACTATATACCTAGCAGATTGGTCAAATTCCAAACACTGACAATACCAAAGGCTTACAAGAATGCGGAGGAACAGCAGCTCTTGTTCATTGCTGGTGGGGATACAAAATGGTTCAGCCACTTTGGAAGTCATCAGGTTTGACAGTTTCTTACAAAACTAAACATAGATTTAACGTATCTAGAAAATGTACTTCTTGATGTTTACCCAAATGAAACTGAAAACTTACACACACAAAATCCTACACACAGGTATTTATAGCATCATTTTTTAATAATTTCCCAAGACTTGGAAGCAACCAAGATATCTTTTAAGAGGTGAATGGATAAACTACAGTACATTCAGACAATGGGCTATTATTCAGAATGAAAAGAAATGAGCTATCAAACCATAAAAAAATTGGAGGAAACTGAAATCTTCATTACGAAGTAAAAGAAACCATTGTGAAAAGGCTACACACTGTATGATTCCAATTATATTGTACTCTGGAAAGAGCAATAAAATGATCAGTGGTTACCAGAGATTAAAGAGTAAAGAGAATAAATAGATGAAACACAGAGGAGTTTTTAGGACAATAAAATTACCTCAGATGATACTGCAATGGGAGATATATGTCATATATATTTGTCAAAGCTCACAGAACACACAATAGAAAGAGTGAACTCTGATATAAACTATGAACTTTGGGTGATCATATCAATGTATGTTCACCAATTTTAGCAAACACACCATTCTGGTGAGGATATCCATAGTCGGGGACTACCCATACATGTGGAAACAGGAAAATATGTGGGAACTCTCCATACTTCCTACTCATTTGTGTGTAAACCTAAATTTCTCTAACAAAAAAAAAAGGTCAATAATTTTTGTGAATCATAGTCTACAGATGCTGAGATGTGTAGAAAGACCCTTCTCCTTGGAAATAATATTGTCAAAAATAAAATAAATATTTCAGTTTTTCACCAGGCAAAGTGTAAATAATATAGCCTCAGTGCTGTAAGTGTGTACGTGGGCTCCTCTCACATACACACACACTCTTCTATTCTGTGCTAAATCTTCACTGTGGGGGTTAAACTTTTGAGGAGCAGAACACAGCTGTTAGGTGCCACAAATACATATTAAGCTACAAAAGTCTATGAAGGCAATGTTTCTGAAAAAGGCTCATCACCTCATCTGTGATAAGTCTTAGAGCCTTTCACTTATTATAATTAGGCCCAACAGCCAAATAAAACTACTACATGTAAGCCTGACAACTGAAGGTCATGTTCAAAGTTGGAGGGAGGACACAGGGAGTTTCTATAAAAACTTTCCCCTACCCTTTAGAGTCTTCATACACAAAATCCATGTTTGGTGATGGCTATTTGTTTTGTCCTACAGACATTGAGATAAAATCATGTTGGGTGAATCTCAGATAAGGAAGAAAAATGGACATTTAAAAATAAAATTACAATTATTGGATTTTATTGATTAACTGCAAGCAGAGTAGCTGTAACACATTTGTGGACAGTAGGCAAACTTCCATCTAAAATCCCAAACTTTCATTATATCAAAGATATCTAATATATAACTCTCAATAAATCCAAATTTTAAATTTTGCCAGGAATTTTATCATCTTTATTGACACACTTTTCTTTAGGTAAGCCCATGAAATCTTTGTAAGCTGTGAGCTTACAAAGCATATACTACTCAATGAATAAAATGTCTAAGACAGCTGATTTGCCAACATAGTCCATTTTCAACATGCTTTAAGGTAGTATCATTTTCTTCATGTTACAGATGAGGAAACTAAGCTGGAAGAGCCTAGGAATAGTCCTAGGATCATCAGACCAGTAAAGAGCAGAGTCAAGATTCAAACTTAACTTGGTCTGGCCTCAGGGCCCAAGATCATTCATCCATCCTCATCCACCAAGGAAACATGGGTCTTCACAATCTCCAATCCCTGGATCTGACACCAAACATTCATTGATTGTCTGTAATTCAATAGTAAGTTCATCATCTGCCTTGGAAAGTCCTGTTCATACATGAGCACCTCACCTTTAACAGTGGTGTCCTTTCTCCTCCTAACTATGGAGTCAACACCATGAAAGCACAGGGAGCCAATTCCTCCACCCTTGTTCTACCCTCCCCAGCATCGGGCCTGCCCACCGTCCACAGGGGAGGCCAGATGACATCATCAAACAACAATCAAATTTCACTAACTACAAATGTGAAGTGTCTGTGTGAAAGTCAAGGGCAGCCTCAGTTTTCTGTAAATATAATTCTACTGAGTTAAAAGTAAAATTTTATATGGCAAATTATTGTATGTATCACAAGCTAAATCATATCAAAATAAATATCAGATCAGACTATCCTTCCCTCCCTGGAGACTTCAATAGAAAGAGCACATCTAGACTCTAAAGAGAGTTTGTGTTTGTAGACAGATAGAAAGATGAAGATGTTATGAGAAAGAGAATACCTGGAAGGTGGAAAAATATTAAAGAGATTATGTCTCTAAAATACTCTAGCACAGTAACAAAGGTACAGTCTATTTTCCTTTAAAATTTATATTTTGGCATAACTTCAGATTGTAAGTAAAATTATAATAGTAGAACCCAAATTTCTATAAATGCTTTAGCCAGATTAGTTAAATGTTAATATTTTAATACATTTGTTTTCTGTCCCCCGCTACATGCACACATACATACATATACATGTAATTTCCTCCAACAGAGTTTGAGATTAAGTACTGATAATAATCCTAAACCCCTAAATTAATTAGTATGTATTTCCTAAAGGCACACACATTGTTTTAGATAACCACAATACAATTATCATAATCAGGAAATTAATATTGAAAAATACTGAAGCAATACCATTATCTAAGGTGAAAATTTCACTCTATTTCACTCTGATTTTGCTCATTGACCCAGGTAAGGTCATTTATAGGAAAAGGAGGCCTCAGGTCCTGGTTTGCATTCACTTGTATGTCCTTTAACCTGGAACGATTACTTACTCTTTTTTGTGTTTATTGACATTGATATTTTTGATGAGCACAGGCCAGACAATTTGGCATTGTCTCATGTTCCCTCATGATTTGATTCCCCGGTTTGTACTCTTGGCAGGAGTTGGGGAGGCTGTATTTGTCACAGTGTGTCATATCAAGAGGCATTTGAAACCAGTTTGCTTCATTAATGGTGAGATTAACTGATCAAGAGGTACAGCAATGATTGCAAGGTATCTCTACCCCAGAGTAACTATTTTCCTTTTGTAATTAATAAGGATCTTGTGGGGATATATAATGTCATTTTTAAATATGATTTTAAATACCAGAAATTAAAAATCGACTGCTTTCCCTGCTTTTTGTTCTTATTAGTATAATACAAGCATCTACAATTCTCATTTTTCTAAGAGACTAAAAATATTCATTGTGTTTGAAATACCCATGTGTTTTAAATGATATTAAGTTACTGTGTATCTACTCTATCTAAAATATGAACTTTTCCATACATTTTTATGGGCAAAAAAAATATGGTCTCATGTTTATAGGTTAATAGCAGCTTGAGGACAGAGAAAACATTTCCACTTTTATAATCATCCTTGTTATTTTTGAAACTAGAACCCTATTCATCTAAAACAACTTAGTTGGCAACAATTATAATTCAATGGAAGGCAAAGTCTGTTATTATTTTCTAAGAAATGTTTGTTTTGAAAAAGTGCCCATCTTATCCTACAGCATTAAATACATATAATCTAATTACCTGCAGAAAAATTCAAGATTGGTGATAGTTCAGAATTACTATGACTTTCCATTGCATAAAGCATCCCTGACTTTGTTCATTGGCATGTTTGCAGACAGACCCCTCAGCAATCTTTTTACCTAACAAAAAAGTCTATGAGTTTTGCAAAGATCATTCTGACTGCTACATGAAGAATGTGTTTGAGAGGAGGAAGGAAACAGGGAGGCCACGGGGAGGGCTGCTGCAGTAACACAGAGAAGAGATATGAACACCAAGTTGAGATGAGTCAGAGAATAAATGGATAGGAATTAATGATTATTTGGATATAAGGAATAAGATACAGAGAGATGTCAAGACAACTCTCTGGATTAAATCTGACCAACAGCATAGACGTTTACCAAGAAGGGGAGACCAGGGAGGTAGGAGGACTTTGGCATATGTTGCTTTTGAGATGCCATAGAGGCGTCCGGGTGCATCTCTCCAGGAGGTGTTTGGAAGTACGAGTCTGGAGTGGAGGGAGGTCGGGTGGAATCACTAGCCTTAGTGCTCTCATGTGTTGACAACAGTCAATCAGCCTCCAGCAAATGCTCACAACCACCATGAGAAACCAGATGAAGTGAGCAGTAACCAGGTTTTCAGCAAGGTTGCGCTTGGGTGATGGCAGAGCCAAGACAAGCTGTAATCATACCTTTAGTGAGGCATTCTAAGTCCCCTTTATCATTTAGATACTATTTTTAGTATTAACAAGGAGAGACTGTACTGACCATTGTGAAACATCATCTGACTTTGATGTCATGCGAAGCTATGGACCTGTCCACACACAAGCTTCTTTCTCTAAAAGTAATCTACGTGGCCCTGCCATGTTCTTTTCCCCACTACTGCCTTGAGCTTCCTATTCCTGTTTTCTCTATGTTGATAAAATATGACCCAATTTGCTCTCCAGATTTGATTGCTATAGTGAGGGAAGGTGGTACTACATCAAAGTTTTGCCAACATTTCCCTCCAGGAATTTATGATCAGAGTTAAAGATTTCATTTCAGGGTAGGTGGTCTCTGGAACCAGGAAACATAAATGGAAGAGAAGATCATGCACCCATATTTTACACTTTGGGCACAGAGCATCATAAAGAGCTGATGAGCAAGAGAGGCCATATGACACTGGTGCAAAAGAAGAAGCAGAGAACAGTGAGAGAGAGAGAGAGAGAGTTCTGGGGCTCTGACTCCTGAGACAGACACATGGCAATCTTTGGGGTCCATGAAATACTGAGTACCCTTAGTTAACTCAATTGAAGTTGAGTTTAGTTTCTTACACTCATCAAGGCTACCCCACTGCTGTGAGCCCCATCTACCAGCAGCAGGAACCCCCATCAGGATCTCAATGTGGAGTCATCCCCTGGGTTGAATGGGTTGAATAGGCAGTGCTGTAATTTCAAGCTGATTGCATTAGAACCCTTCTATTATATAAGGTACACCACTTCATTCTTTACCTTATCCATATCATGGTATTCTTTACAACATTGTTTGTGATCAAGAAAATTACTTCAAAGAAAACGATATGCAGCAGTGTGCTGAGGCAAGGATCTCTAGGAGATAATCAGTATCCAATATATGATACCATTTCTTCCATAACCTGGATTCATAGATCTAAGAATCCATGGGTAGAAAATTGCACCACTTACTATTATGCCTCATGATACACAAGAAAAAAAAATTTTTTTTCTTCCTCTCCCTGCAACCTTATATTCTGCTAGAATAGAAGTCTTAGTTCCCATAGAAGGAATGCTTTCACTAGGAAACACAATAATTTCATTGAAATGATATATTAGACTTTTATCTTAACTATTAGTCACTTCAGACTCTTCATGCCTCTGCAACAGCAAGCAAAGGAAGCAACTTCTGTTGGAAGGTGATTGATCCTGATTACCAAGGGGAAATTGGGCTGTCACCACCCAATAGAGGAAAGAAGGTATATGTCTGCAATACAGGGGATCCTTAGGGTGTATCTTAGTACTATCATGCTCTCTGGTCAAAGTCAATGCAAAACCACAACTATACTATTCATGTAAGGTCATTAATGACTCAGACCTCCATGAATGAAATTGTTTTTAAATTTTGTTTTGTTTTGAACAATAACCCAGTAAGTATGTGTTGGAGTATAGAATGTATGGTAAAATAACAGTTTAAAATAACAGCTATAATCATATGACTGTTAGCAGAGATGAGGGTCATATATTTTTTTCCTTACTTTATTTTACTTTTGGGTGTGTGTATATATATACACACACACACACACACACACATATGTATGTGCGTGTATGTCTATATATAAAGTAAATATTTTTCTTTCCTTCTTATCCCCTTATTATCTATTATAAGATGTATTAATGATAGTTAACTTTACATCACTGGATTTTAATTATAGTACATTAAGAAGGGTGAATATCTCTGAATTGAAAAAACAAACCTGGCAATACTAAGTGTTGGTTAAGATATGGATTCACTGGAACTCTTATGCCCCAATAGTGGAATGCAAAATTGTACTGCCACTTGAGAAAAAGGTTGGCAGTTATGTTTAATTACCATATGACTAATTCATCCCATGCCTAGATATTTATCCTGGAAAAATAGGAAACCAGCTAACAATAAAAACCTCTGTGAAAATGCATAAAGCGGTAGTATTCATAATCACTAATACCTGGAGATGGAAGTAACACAAATGCCCTTCAGTATATGAATGGGGCACACCACAGGTATATGCATCAAACAGAACATTACCCAGCAATAAAAGGAATGGACTATTGGTACATTCAGCAACATGGATGAATCTCATAAGCATTATGATCATTAAAAGTCACCAGAGTCAAAAGGCTACATACTCTATTATTCCATTTATATGACTTTCCAGAAAAAGTACAACTACCCAGATGGAGAACAGATCAGTGGTTGCCTAGGGGTACAGTTGGAGTTGAGTTTGATAACAAAGCAGCAGCATGAGGGAAGTTTTGAAGGAGGATAGTTGTTCTGTATCTTGATCATGATGGTAGCATTTATAAAACTCTATGGATCTGTCAAAAATCACAGAACTGTTCAACAACTAAAAAATGTGAATTTTAATGTGCGCACATTTTAAAGTGTCCTCTAAAAGGACTTTAAGCAAAGATGTATATTTAAGAAAGATAACCATAAAGAATGAATCAAATGCACCAAACCCCAGAAGCATAAAGCTTGTTGGGGGGTGTTGTATTAATCCACTGAGACAGTATTATAGTCTTAACTAGGGTCACAACAGAAAGGATGGAGATAAGTAGATACATTTGAGAAACACTATTGTAAAATTTGTAGAATGTGAGGAAGAAAAGGCAATGCTCATGTTTTTTATTTGAATAAGTATTAACTACCTAGAGGTTATTCATCAGGAGAAAACTGGATAAAAGAAAGATTTTTAGAGGGTGAGTTGTAGCTCAGTTGGTAATACACTAAGTTTTGTGGTATAACTGTAAGTTTACAGGCAGATATTTACATGGTGTAATGGCTGAACTAAAATACTAGTGTTCTATCCGAGTAATGGTGCTGAAGAATGACATAATACACTATAATTTTATAACTGACATTTCCAGGAACCCAAAGAAGTTCATTAAAAATGCAAAGTGTGTCTTTTCAATTCACTGAATTACTCCTCCTGGAGACATTTCCAGTTTGGGGACCCGGAGCCTTCTGCACATTAATTTGTTGTCCACACAGAGGTGCAAATCTGATGACTTGAGTTTGAATAACAAGGGCAATTACTTCATTCCCCAGAGAAGCTTGAATCTCTCTTTAGTTCATGCCAGTTATTAGCTCCACTGAGAGCAGGCTCTTCAGACTAAAGGGGAAAAACATTAAAAGCTGAGAATAGGACAGATGTTTTCAGAAGTCCTTGAAAACCTTACTTTAACAATAGGCTCTAAGGTAACCTTTAATTTTATAGCTCAAGGACAATGAGAACAAAAAAAGGTCTGATTTTTGTCACATAATAATTCTCAGTAGGCTTCACTATGTTTATGGTACTTAATACCTAAAACAACTGGTTGAATTGTTGGTCTCATTAGTATAGACAGTAAAACAACACCTGACCTGCATGTGCTCACTTTTATGTCATCCAATGACTTCTGTGTCATGTCCTTACTATTCTTCTCAACAAAGTGAAAATAAAGCATAGGTTCTCTCAAAGTCACAGATGACAATAATTGTTTCTATGTTGTTTTGAGTTCTTTTAATTATTTCATCTGTATAGGTCTGATCTTCATGAACATGATGTTCTTCAAGAAGCAGATGTCTGATGTTTGTGTTGACTTCTTCCCAGTCCTTCACAAAGTGCTGGCTACACATTCAGAATTCAAAAAGTCCTAATTGCTTGCAATGTACACTAGTTTATCTTAAAAGGTTCTTAATTGACTCAAAGGTACTTGTGTCTATAGTGAAGTACTGTCTTTCTCCATCTTGTTGCTCCTGACATGCTGTACCTCTCACCTCAACCCACACACAGACTATTTTTAGTCTCTTTCCTTCACTCATTCCCAGGTTCCTAAAGGTAGGGAGAAATCTGCTATAAATGTTAGGAAATGAGTCAAAATCTTTATGGCAAGTGTTTCTAGTATCGCAGAGATTCAGCTGAGCCTGATTGGGATTCAGAGTCTACCTGATTGTGGGAACTGGTGACTTTCTGACACCCTCTGCCCTACTCTGGAGAGATGTCTTTTGTGGGGAAGAAGGAGAAAGCAAAAAGGACCCAGAGGGAAACACTTTGTGTACACATGGGCTCATGGCACAGAGGAGAAGTGGAGCACTAGAAGAATAGGATGACATTTTTGGTTCCCTAAGTCAGACTCTGAACTAGGTCTGATTCCCAGGGAGAGGGAAAGTCAGAGCTGCTTAGTAAACTCATCATTTAAACAATTCTTGAATGATTCTATGTGTCATAGGATCCAAGCAGAGATATTTTGTGGCCAAGATAACCAATTTTTTTACCTTCATTTAATACCTTAATGACTTTTCAAAGACATATGACCAGGAACTCCATCCTCCTAAGAAAATGAGACGGAATGATTGAGTAGGAGTTTAGTCAGGTAAACACTGAAAAGGTAGAGGGTGAAAAGCAGAGAGAGCAAATGAAGTATAACCTCTAAGACTGGAAGAATCTCAGGTAATTCAAGATTCATGGAGCTATCTAAAAGCTGGGATTTCACCTTGAATGCCAGGTGTTATAGTTTGGATGTGGGATGTCCCCCAGAAGCTCATGTGTGAGACAACACAAGAGGTTCAGAGAAGAAATGATTGGATTGTGAGAGTCTTAAACCAATTGGCGAATTAATCCCTGATGGGATTCACTGGGTGGTGGCTAGAGGCAGGTGGGTGTGGCTGGAGGAGGTGGGAATTGGGGCGTGGCTTTGGTGTGTATATTTCTATCTGGAGAGTGGAGTTTCTCCCTCTGCCTCCTGTTACCATGATGTGAACTGCTTCCCTCTGCCACATTCTTTCACCATGATGTTCAGCCTCCCCTTGAGCCCTGAGGAATGGAGCCAGCCTTCTCTGGATTAAGACCTCTGAAACCATGAGCCCTCAAATATAAACTCTTCTTTTACAATTCTGCGGGTCGGGTCCTTTAGTGACAGCATCAAAAAAGCTGACTAAAACACCAGGGATTGCCAACTTCAGTTCAAGGATTGTGGCTGCCTAAATATCTGAGTTAAAAGAAGGCGGCTTTTGTTTAGCTTTATCAAGAATGTCAGTGTTCGAGGCCAGGGAGGAGAGTGAGAGCCTAGACCAGGTCTTGATGTTCCTGCTTAGACAATGAGAAAACATTGATGACTTTTTGCCTGAAATGAATGTGATCTCATACACATGTTGTACATCTTCAGAGTATGTCAATTAAATTTGGCCCATTTTTCTAGATCTTGAAAAATCGTTTATGTTCACAGCATCCACTCTGCTCCCCCTTGTTCCCTTGGGGTCTCCTGGTAGGGCTGAAATGTATACTGATTTAGCCAATAATATCCTGATTCCTCAGCAAGTGAGTGGCACAAATTTCTGCTGAGGCATGAGACCTACAGTTCTTCATCCTCCCATCTCATTGTGAACCGCAGCTTAAAGAGTCTCTCAAAGGCACTGAAGTTCACCTGCCAATTAGGAAGTCATATTATTGCCTTAGAGAATAACCTCAGATTTATCTAATTCAAGCCATAGAGACTTGACTTCCCATTTTTTTCAGGGTTTTTCTTGAGTCCTCCTCTCTTCAGATAGAGAGTCAAAGAAAGATCTCCACTTGATTATAACCAATAAACCAGTCAAATTAAAAACTACAAAAGTTTTACATTATCTTAAAATGTTACCTGGAGTGCCATATATTATGCAGATGTTGAGGGAGGAGAGGCCACCGCAAAACCTGACTTGGAGGTACACAATATAGGTTGTTAATTGAGCAATGGCCTATTGAAGCATGACCTGTTCCAGAGAAGAATGCAGGTGAGTGGAAAAAGATAACTGATTTAGATTAGAAGGATCTGGTTGTATAAATGTGGAGCCTTAGTCTGTAGTACATCATTATTAAAGTATATATTAAGAACTGATCAATAGTCTCTCCATAATAAAGGTCTTTTAAGTTACACTATATTTAAGCTTTTAAGATTTTATTATTTAATAAATGATGGCAAATCTTTCAATGTTATGGTAGGCTTTCCTTTCCAACCATTTAATTATCTTTATGGCTCACTACCAAGTTTCCTGCTTCTCTTACATTTTTGTGCACAAAATTGAAAATAATACAACTGCCTTGGCTGGCTGATTTTGATTTTTTTTTTAACTTTTAAAATTTTACTCCACTCTTTGATGCTCTCATGCTGCTAGGAGCTTTCTAGAGTCCTCCATTTGGCCAATCCACCCTCATCCCCTACACAGTACCTCATTCTGTGTCACCATCCTCCTCATATTGGCTTTCACTCTAAGACTCTTTCTCTAATATAGCAAGACAGCTGCTGCAGTATAAGCAACATAGTCTCACATGATAGTACTCCAAAAGTAGTACTGAAGGAAGGAAGGAGGATGAAGACAAAGTGTGCTTTTCTCCAATATTATCAAGGAGCAAAAGCTCTCCATGAAGCCATCTGATGACCAATCTACCATTTTGTTCATGAGCCAAAATGAGTTGAATGGCCGCTCCTCCATGCAGAAGAAGACGGGGGAAAGAGTATGACAAAAATGAGAAAGGTTACCAAGATTGAAATAACTAACCCATAATTCCTCTTTTTAAACTTGGTGTATGGATGTTCCAAAGAAAGTCAGGCTATTCTTATAAAGGAAAAAAAAATCAGGAATAGCTGTTGTTTAGCCCACCAATTCTTGACACAGTTGGAACTGGAAAGTATTGTGAGTAAAGGTTTTCTTTCTTTAGAAATCTGGTAGACAATAAAGGATGCTGGAAGATGAGAAAGTCTGGGTGGGGTAAGAAAGATGATTTTCATTTTGGACGTATCAACTTTGAAATGCATATGGTGAATTGAGGTGGATGTGTCCAAGCAGGTGGGGGAAGACATGGACCAAATGTTGGAGAGAAAGGTGTGGGCCAGAAAAGACTGGAGAGCCAACAGTGGACTTGATGGCATTTGAAGCCAGGGGTTTGAATGGGACCAGCCTTGGAAAGTCTAGAGAGAAGGAACAGGAACTAATGTGAAAAATCATAGTTTAAGCATAGGAAAAGAAATTGAGATCCTGGAAGGCAGCTCAGAAAGACAGAAATAAGGGGAAAATCAGGTGAGAACAGTGTCTTAAAAATCCAGAAGGAATTTCAAAACAGGATTTAACAGAGAATCAAATACTGTGGAAAAGTCAAATAAAATAAAAAATGATACAACTCAGGCTGTTATGACATCATTGTTTGGTAGCATTTTCAATAGAATGATTAAGAAAAAAGACAAAATATTTGTCTTTTTGAGTATATGAGAACCAAGGAAAAGGAGAAAAGTGTTTAGTAAGTTAACACACACACACACACACACACACATAGTACAATTACATAAATTATCACTAAGGTTTTTAATATCTTTAAAAAAGAATGAAAATTGTAGGAATTTTAGGCACTATGGGTTTTTTGTCATTGTTGTTTGTGTCTTTTCCACACACCCTCTAGTTTATCTGCAGTGTCTATGTGTGGACACGTGTATTTAATATGAACTTTTCAATCTCATAAGTGCTATAATTCAACCTGAAATCTAATAGGACTTTCAATCCTTACTAGCTTTGAGGTCTTAGGTTATGTGTTCTGCCCAAGGTCACACGTCTAGTGTGTGGATCAATCAGGCTTTTTAAGCTCAGATAGGACTCCAGAGCCACCTTCTTCACCACTGAGACCTCTGGTAAGCCAAGTGAAGGATGAGTCAGAGCCTTTCTTTATCAATGCCAGCAGACTTTAATTTTTCCACATGAACCTAACTACCCTCCCTTCCACAAAATGAGAGTTAAAAGAGAAGATATTAAATAGAGGACCTTTAATTAAGAATCCTGCCAAGATGTAGGAGTGGAAAGGGTGGTCTCCATACTCTTAAGGGTGAGAAGTCCATCCCTTCCTCGCATCCAACAGCCCACTTTCTTGGAATTTCTATGGATAACTATATCTGAGAAACAGATAACCTGCTCAACAGAGAAACTCTTTAGCAAAGAGCTGTTTGAAAGAGGAGTGTAATTCAGAGTTGTAGATAACAGCAATCAATCATGTGCAAACTTTACAAGTCATGCCACACTCATTGTCCAGGTCTTCAGCATCACATCGTTTGTGATAATAGGCAGTATGTTAATTATGTCATCATTAGAGTGGGAAAAAAGTGTGGTAAATAAAAAGCTCAAAACATTCATTTGAGGTCAAGAACTCATATTTTAAGTGGCTGGGCAGTGTGAGAAAGAAAATTATTTTTCAGTGAAATAGAGAAAAATAATTTATTATGAGAAGTTTCAAGAGAAAAAGGATTGTTATCTGAAACTTCAGCTTTTTTTAATGAGTTTTCCATGACCAAGGGCTTGTCTTCTTTGCATTTAACTTTCTCTCTTCTCTTACTGAGGAAACAAAACAAAACAACAACAACAACAAAAATGACAGCAGCTAATGTCAGGTCCTCTGAGCTATCACTCTATAACAAAGTAATTTAGTGAGGCAGACAAAGGATGGAGTCAACTTTTATGAGAAAGCTGTTCATGTTTTCCTCTGATACAACTTTTCCATTCAGATGTTTTATGACAACTACAGCCTCTAAGGACTCACTATACAAAGACTGATATTTTAAAATGAGACTTCCCTTATTACTTAATCACTGCAATCTGACAATAAAACCATCTGCCTATCATGGGCCAACTTTGCAAACTGCTCAAGTCCTGAAAGCTGAAAGGATTCATTGTTTTAGTCTGGGATGCCAAATTTTACTCTTAGACAGAAATCTTAAGACTGAATTTTTCATGCCACCAACAGGATGCAACATGTTGCTATTTCTTCTCAACTACAGGCATCTAAGTAAAAAAAAAAGAAATCTGATTCATTTTACACTAGCTGCTAAAAGTCATCATCAAAATTCTTTTATAAGTTCTACCTTTGGTAATCTGTTGTTCTACCTTCTCAATAGCAATGCTTCCTGAAATTTATTAGGTTGTTAAGCTAGCCAGTATGCATTACATGCAATTTACCAATGAATGCATGCAAAGACCTTACAGGATAGGGAACATTATTTTATCCATTTTATGGTGGAGAAAACTAAAGCTAAAAGTTATTTCCAAAGTCACACAATTATTAAAGGATAATGGTGGAACTCAAGCTCTGAGGTTTGAGATCAGCATCCAGCACTTAACTCCAAGGAAAACAGAAGGCATCAATTACTACAATCAGGTCTGCAGGTAGGAGGGGGACTGTAAACACCAGCAGAGCGGGCCCAAAGCCTGCTGAGGGGCGGAACCGGCCCCTCCCCCAGTGCCTGCAAGCGAGGCGAACATGCAAGCCACGGGCGGGCGGGTCAGGACCAGCAACCAGCCAAGTGACAGCAGCTACACGCGCCGGCGGGGAACGTGGACCTGACCCACTAGGACAGGTCCGGCGGACGGCTGAGGGCTAGGCCCGTCCCCTCCCCCAGTGTCTGCAGGTAGGCGGGGGACTGTGAACACCAGAAGAGAGGGCCCAAAGCCTGCTGAGGGGCGGAACCGGCCCCTCCCCCAGTGCCTGCAAGCTAGGCCAACCTGCAACCCATCGGGAGGTTAGGCCCAGCAACCTATGGAGTGACACAGGTGCCCCTGGCGCCTGCTGGGTAGGTGGACCTTTGACCGACCAGCAAAGCAGACCTAGGGCCTGCCAGCATGGTAGACGGATCACACTAATTGGAGGAGGATCACAGCCACTACCTGCCCTGCCAGGGTGATTTTTCAACTATACAAGAGCAATATAAATAAATAGAGGGGGAAAATATCAAAGACACAACAATTTCACCAAGCAGAAAGAAACGCCAGCAGTATGAAACGACAAGGAAAGAAAGGACCACAGGCAATGCAGGTCAACTCAACTTTAGAACAGGTAATAGCTGCAACAGATGGAATGTCAGATAGAGAGCTCAGGACATACATGCTTCAGATGATCTGGAGTCTCAAGGAAGACATGAGACAGCAAAATCAGACAATGAAAGATCACATTGACAAACAAATCCAGGAAGTAAAAGATCAATTTCACAGGGAGATAGAGGTAATAAAAAACAAACAAATAGAAATACTAGAAATGCAGGAAACAATAAACCAACTTAAAAACTCAATTGAGAATACTACCAGCAGAGTGGATCACTTAGAAGATAGAACATCAGACAATGAAGACAGAGTATTTCAACTTGAAAAGAACATAGATAGCTCAACAAGTCTACTAAGAAACCATGAGCAGAACATTCAAGAGCTATGGGATAATATCAAAAGACCAAACTTAAGAGTCATTGGGATACAGGAAGGCACAGAGCTCCAAACCAAAGGATTAAGCAATCTATTCAGTGAAATAATACAAGAAAACTTCCCAGACTTGAAGAATGAGACAGAATCCCAAATCCTAGAAGCCTACAGGACGCCGAATGTGCAAAATCATAAGAGATCCACACCTAGACACATTATAATGAAGATGTCCAACATACAGAATAAGGAGAGAATTTTAAAAGCTACAAGGGAAAGGAAGCAGATTACATTTAGGGGTAAACCAATCAGAATAACAGCTGATCTCTCAACACAGACTCTAAAAGCTAGAAGATCCTGGAATAATATATTTCAAACGCTTAAAGAAAATGGATTCCAACCAAGAATCTTGTATCCGGCGAAATTAAGCTTCAGGTTAGAAGATGAAATTAAAACCTTCCACGATAAACAAAAGTTAAAAGAATTCGCAGCTAGAAAACCATCTCTTCAAAAAATCCTTGGCAAAACATTACAGGAAGAGGAAATGGAAAATAACATTGAAAACCAACAATGGGAGGTAGGACAGTAAAGGGGGGAAAGTAGTCAAAGAGGATAACAAATCAGGTTTAGTAACATTAATAAACAAACATGGATAGAAGAACAAACCATATCTCAATAATAACCCTAAATGTTAATGGCTTAAACTCACCAATTAAGAGACACAGGCTAGTAGAATGGATCAAAAAACAAGACCCAACAATATGCTGTATACAGGAGACGCATTTGATAGGAAAAGATATACATAGACTGAAGGTGAAAGGTTGGGAAAAATCATATCACTCATATGGACCGCGGAAACAAGCAGGAGTGTCCATAATCATATCTAATAAAATAGATTTCAAGCCAAAGCTAATCAAAAGGGACAAAGAAGGACACTTCATACTGCTCAAGGGAACCATACACCAACAAGACATAACAATCATAAATATATATGCCCCAAATAATGGTGCAGCTGTGTTCATCAAGCAAACTCTTCTCAACTTCAAGAGTCTAATAGACCACCATACAATAATCATGGGAGACTTCAACACACCTCTCTCACCACTGGACAGATCTTCCAAACAAAAGTTAAATAAGGAAACTATAGAACTCAATAACACAATTAACAACCTAGACTTAATTGACATATATAGACTATACCACCCAACATCAAGTAGCTACACTTTTTTCTCAGCAGCACATGGAACCTTCTCAAAAATAGACCATATACTATGTCACAGGGCAACTCTTAGACAATACAAAGAGGTAGAGATAATACCATGCATCTTGTCTGATCATAATGGAATGAAACTGAAAATCAATGATAAAAGAAGAAAGGAAAAATCAAACATCACCTGGAGAATGAACAATAGGTTGCTGAGTGATCAATGGGTTTTAGAAGACATCAAGGAGGAAATTAAAAAATTCCTAGAGTTAAATGAAAACGCAGACACAACATATCGGAATCTATGGGACACAGAAAGCAGTTCTAAGAGGAAAATTCATTGCTTGGAGTTCATTCCTCAAAAAAAGAAAAAACCAACAAATAAATGATCTCATACTTCATCTCAAAATCCTAGAAAAAGAAGAGCAAAACAACAGCAAAAGAAGTAGAAGGCAAGAAATAATTAAAATCAGAGCTGAAATTAATGAAATTGAAACAAAAGAAACAATTGAAAAAATTGACAAAACTAAAAGCTGGTTCTTTGAAAAAATAAATAAAATTGACAGACCCTTAGCCATGCTAACGAAGAGAAGAAGAGAGAGAACCCAAATTATTAGCATACGGGATGAAAAAGGCAATATCACAACAGACACTTCAGAAATACAGAAGATAATCAGAAATTACTTTGAATCCTTATACTCCAATAAAATAGAAGATAGTGAAGGCATAGATAAATTCCTTGAGTCTTATGATCTGCCCAGATTGAGCCAGGAGGATATAGACAACCTAAACAGACCAATAACAATAGAGGAAACAGAAGAAACCATCAAAATACTACCAACTAAGAAAAGCCCAGGACCGGATGGGTATACAGCAGAGTTTTACAAAACCTTTAAAGAGGAACTAACACCAATACTTTTCAAGCTATTTCAGGAAATAGAAAAAGAGGGAGAACTTCGAAATTCGTTCTACAAGGCCAACATCACCCTGATTCCGAAACCAGACAAAGACGCTTCAAAGAAAGAAAACTACAGACCAATATCTCTAATGAACCTTGATGCAAAAATCCTCAATAAAATTCTGGCAAATCGGATTCAAATACATATCAAAAAAATTATACACCATGATCAAGTAGGATTCATCCCTGGTATGCAAGGTTGGTTCAATATACGGAAATCAATAAATGTTATCCACCACATCAATAGACTTAAAAATAAGAACCATATGATCATCTCCATAGATGCAGAAAAAGCTTTCGACAAAGTACAGCATCCCTTTATGTTCAAAACTCTAGAAAAATTAGGGATAACTGGATCATACCTCAACATTGTAAAAGCAATCTATGATAAGCCACAGGCCAGCATCATTCTGAATGGAGAAAAATTGAAGGCATTCCCTCTAAGATCTGGTACAAGACAGGGATGCCCTCTCTCACCACTTCTGTTCAACATAGTCCTCGAAACACTGGCCAGAGCAATTAGGCAGACGAAAGAAATTAAAGGCATAAAAATAGGAAAAGAAGAACTTAAATTATCACTATTTGCAGATGATATGATTCTATACCTAGCAGACCCAAAAGGGTCTACAAAGAAGCTATTAGAGCTAATAAATGAATTCAGCAAAGTGGCAGGATATAAGATCAACACGCATAAATCAAAGGCATTCCTGTATATCAGCGACAAATCCTCTGAAACGGAAATGAGGACAACTACTCCATTCACAATATCCCCCCAAACAATAAAATACTTGGGAATCAACCTAACAAAAGAGGTGAAAGTTTTATACAATGAAAATTACAGAACCCTAAAGAAAGACATAGAAGAAGACTTTAGAAGATGGAAAAATATACCCTGCTCATGGATAGGCAGAACTAACATCATCAAAATGGCGATATTACCAAAAGTCCTATATAAGTTCAATGCAATGCCAATCAAAATCCCAACAGCATATCTTGTAGAAATCGATAAAAGAATCATGAAATTCATATGGAATAATAAAAGACCCAGAATAGCAAAAACAATACTAAGCAGGAAGTGTGAATCAGGCGGTATAGCGATACCAGACTTCAAACTATACTACAGAGCAATAGTAACAAAAACAGCATGGTACTGGTACCAAAACAGGCGGGTGGACCAATGGTACAGAATAGAGGACACAGTAACCAATCCACAAAACTACAACTATCTTATTTTTGATAAAGGGGCTAAAAGCATGCAATGGAGGAAGGATAGCATCTTCAACAAATGGTGCTGGGAAAACTGGAAATCCATTTGCACCAAAATGAATCTGAATCCCTATCTCTCGCCATGCACAAAAGTTAACTCAAAATGGATCAAGGAGCTTGATATTAAATCAGAGACATGGCATCTGATAGAAGAAAAAGTTGGTTATGATCTACACGCTGTGGGATCGGGCTCCAAATTCCTCAATAGGACACCCATAGCGCTAGAGTTAACAAATAGAATCAACAAATGGGACTTACTCAAACTAAAAAGTTTTTTCTCAGCAAAAGAAACAATAAGAGAGATAAACAGGGAGCCTACATCCTGGGAACAAATCTTTACTCCACACACTTCAGATAGAGCCCTAATAACCAGAATATACAAAGAACTCAAAAAATTAGACAATAAGATAACAAATAACCCAATCAATAAATGGGCCAAGGACCTGAACAGACACTTCTCAGAGGAGGACATACAATCAATCAACAAGTACATGAAAAAATGCTCACCATCGCTAGCAGTCAGAGAAATGCAAATCAAAACTACCCTAAGATACCATCTCACTCCAGTAAGACTGGCAGCCATTAGGAAGTCAAACAACAATAAGTGCTGGAGAGGATGCGGGGAAAAGGGCACTCTTGTTCATTGCTGGTGGGACTGCAAATTGGTGCAGCCAATTTGGAAAGCAGTATGGAGATTTCTTGGAAAGCTGGGAATGGAACCACCATTTGACCCAGCTATTCCCCTTCTCGGTCTATTCCCTAAAGCCCTAACAAGAGCATGCTACAGGGACACTGCTACATCGATGTTCATAGCAGCTCAATTCACGATAGCAAGACTGTGGAACCAGCCTAGATGCCCTTCAATAGATGAATGGATAAAAAAAAATGTGGCATTTATATACTATGGAGTATTACTCTGCATTAAAAAATGACAAAATCATAGAATTTGGAGGGAAATGGATGGCATTAGAGCAGATTATGCTAAGTGAAGCCAGTCAATCTTTAAAAAACAAATACCAAATGACTCCTTTGATATAAGGGGAGTAAACAAGGACAGGGTAGGGACGAAGAGCTTGAGAAGAAGATTTACATTAAATAGGGATGAGAGGTGGGAGGGAAAGGGAGTGAGAAGGGAAATTGCATGGAAATGGAAGGCGATCCTCAGGGTTATACAAAATGTCATATAAGAGGAAAGGAGGGGCAAGACAAGATAATACAAATGGAAGAAATGATTTACAGTAGAAGGGGTAGAGAGAGAAAAGGGGAGGGGAGGGGAGGGGAGGGGAGGGGGGATAGTAGAGAATAGGACAGACAGCAGAATACATCAGACACTAGAAAGGCAATATGTCAATCAATGGAAGGGAAACTGATGTGATACAGCAATTTGTATACGGGGTAAAAGCGGGAGTTCATAATCCACGTGAATCAACCGTGTAATATGATGTATTAAGAACTATGTAATGTTATGAACGACCAATAAAAAAAAAAATAAAGGGAGCTTCTTAGACGGCAAAAAAAAAAAAATTACTACAATCAATGACAGCTTTAATTTAGGTGGCCTCATCAAATGGTTAATAAATTAATGCAACTGTATGACAAATATTCATTTAAACTCTATATAGCATGGAAGAGATCTATACAATGAGCCATTTGTTTTCACTTTCCTTGTTAGTATGAGAGACAATTTTGAGAAATAAACAAGAAACTAAATGGATGACTTAAGGTCAAGAGCATTTTCAGGAGACAAAATCTTAGTAAGAAGAGCCAAAGACTTAGAAACTTTTCCTTTTGCAAGAGAATTGTACCTTAGTTCAACTTATTAGGTTTTTAAAGATTCAAAGCAGGGGAAAAAAAGCAAAATATGCATTTTGTTCTAGTGATGAACTTTTTAATCATGGCATAATTTCTTGGACTGATGCTTCAAAACCAGGCTAACAGACTCCTTATGTGACTTGTTATAAAGTGATTAGCTGAAGGCTCATCATTGGTCCATACAGAATGGAATTAGGATGAGATGAAAGTTATGGTCTCTAAGGTGCCCATGTTTCATCAATTTGATTCTGTTTAAATTTGGATTGACAAAAAGGGGTCATTCTGAATGGCCATATCTCCTTAGCAGTTTCTTCTCTTCAAACTGGTGATCAGTAATACTTTTGAACTTTTGCCCTTTTTATGCAAATTTTACAAAGTTCATACTTGCAGTTCTGATGAACTTCCCAGTTTACATATTTTAATAATTCAAGGCTTTACATAGAATAATTTTCATCGTTCTGTTTAATGTTTTCATATACAACATTCTTCAGATTCCTCTTTCCATAGGGGAAGAAATTACTTCCTTTCAGAAGTTTAGGGTGTGAAACATATACTGTGCAAGAAAATCTCTGAGGTTGGACTCACTTGACTCAGAAGAAATTGCTCCACACTGGAGATCCAGTAGCTAACTATATCATTGTCACACCTCTTTGCTTATATTTGTCCTTAGAAATGTCAAGAAATCAACCAGTATTTTAATGAGATATACTGAAAAGGATCAATGAAAACCTCACTTCTCATTCTAACCAAGAGCTCTAACTAGAATCATAATTTAGTACAAACTTGTAAGAGAAGAAACTAAATAGTTCTTTGGTCATGAAAATGCAATGGAACTTCATAGCTGAAGCATGAATTTTTCAATTCAGAATGATGGGGTTTAATCCTAGCTCCACAACTTAGCTGTGAGGATTGATGATCAATGAAAAAGGAAAGTAGATTATGACCAGGAATCAGAAGTTACAGCCTACTAGAGATGTTGGAGCATGTTAGTTCTCTAGTCAATTCATATTGAAGATGTGAAGGTAAATAGAATTTTAATGGGCATGGAATCATGAAATAAGGTCATTGTAGAGTGGAGAACAGGTTCAGAGAAAAACTATAAGCACATGTTCAAGTCTTCCAGAAAATTACACACAGTCAGGAGAATGTTAAACAAGGCAGGTGACAGCAGTGATAATTTGAAGGTGTTTTAAAAGAAGATGAACTTCATTCATGAGAAATGGGAATAATGGTCATAAACTTAATGAGCCCTAAACCTGACAAAAACTAAATGCTTTATATGCATCCTCTTACTTAAACTTCACAAGTCTATGAACTACATGCTCTTCTTATACCCATGTCACTGAAGAAGAGAGGGAGATACTAAGAGGCTAAGTACTTTGCCCAAGGGAACAACATTTAGTGAGGCCAGAATTTGAGCTAAGTTCCTTTTTTATTCCAGAACTTTTGCTGTATCTACAGCCATACTGGTACCTCTGTATAATAAATCCAGGGTAGGATGAGAGAGGCCCTGCTCTGGGGATTGAGAAAGGGCTTACTCTCTAATGAGAGCAATGAGCTGTCAGGATTTTGCAAAAAAAGGAAGATAACCACAGATAACAATGTGGAGGAAAAAAAGTGTGTCCAAGATAAAGTTATTAGGATGTGGGTGTTCAGAGCTTTCCTCTTCTTTTCTCTGGTCTCTGAGGAAAGCAAGGACAAAGTCTAGGTGAGTGAATTCTTACAAGGTAAGCTATCAGAAGAGAAGAATTACACTCCCTAGGATGACTTCAATGTGACACAAAAAGAAGGTAGGAGCTGTGAGCATTACAAAAGAGGGCTTAGTTTAAATGTTTATTCAGGAGAAAGGTCAATGGAAATTATAGGATTATATGGATTTAAGGATTAAGTTGGACTGTCCACAAAATTTACAGTCCAAACTGGGGCACTTTTGAATGAAAAGAGGCACTATTCATGGTTATGATGAGTCAGCAGCTACCACGCCCTGGACATCATCCTAGCTAATGCCTCCCATTTTGTTTGTGCCCCCTTCCTGTTGAAAGTAGGAAAGTGAGACTTGTCATGGAGTTTGGACAAGCTAGAGAATCCAAGAGGTCAGGGACTTTGATAAGAGTGGATGTGTACAAAGTTCTTGGGTCCTGTTTGAGAGAAGATCGAAATTCTTGTTTGAGCCATGTTGCTTTAAATGCAAAACCACTCCAGAGCTGGACTAGTGGGTCTGGGTTTAAGAGTTTTACTGGAGTTCATACATAAAAGAATCCACTCATACATGTGGACCTAATCAGAGTGAGGCTGGTAGAAGCTGGTGGATGAAGCCCATGTGGACACAAGTAGGAGAAAATAAAAGAGCACTGGAGGATCTGAACACTGGAAGAGAGCAGGCAGCTCTCTTCTGTAAGGAACAGACTTAGATTCCCCCTGTGGTGAATTTTCTTGTAGGACACATGCTGAAGTAAGAATTATGAGACTAATCACCAAGTAGCCTTTGTTTATAAAACTGTATAAACAACCACAAAGTTTGGCTTCACAAGGAGGAAACTAAATTCTGAGGCTGAAAACTTGTTTAGAATCTAATGTAACTCCAGACACGGGTTATCTGGGGGCTCCATTCTCACTCTACCATGATGGCCACTCATCCGCCTTCTCTGCCTGGAAGACATTGGTTTCTGCTCTGCTCCCCAAGGACTCCCTCCTTCTGTGGGTCTGGCATTCAGCATCTCCAAGGCAGAGGATCCAATTTCTTCCTTCACCCACCATCCATGCAGAACTCCTGCTGGGAAGAGGGGTTGTGTGAAAAAACCTCATCTGCTTCTCGTTAGCCTGCAGACTAGCTGTACTTAGATCAAATGCCTATTTCTTTCCCAATAGCCATGACCAGGTCATGGGGTCACAGCAAATAGAAATAAAATGTGGTTTCCCAAGGTCCTGGGATATCACATCCTTCTAATGTCCTACCACCTCTCCAGCAGCTCCTCACATTTTTATCAGGCTCATGCTCCTCTCCTCAGGCATTAACTTTTGAATTTCCTCAAGACTGAGGCATCGCCCTTGTTCTCTTTTCCCACTTGTTCTCTCTCCTTATGTCATTTCTTCCATGCCCATTGCTGCAGGCCCTGGGTCTAGTTCCTGCCACCATGGACCATTATTTCCCAATGTGCATCACTGTGCTCAATCTCTCATTTGAATTTCAGTTCTGATGTCCAATGACCACCTGACACTTCCACTTTTATGTCTCAGAGGCATGTCAGATACAACGTGTTCTGGAGTTAACAGATACTCTTCTGCCTCAAACCTGCCTGTCTTCCAGAACCTTTCTTTGGTGGAACAATGCCTATTTGTATTTACTATCATATTCTCAGAGGCTGGTACCTGGAAAGTACAGACTGAAGATCACGTTTTAAATGGATGGATAGATGGATGGATGGATGGATGGATGGATAGATGGATGGATGGATAGATTGATAAGCAAATACTTGAGAAATCATCATGAGCTATTGATCTCAATATAGGAATAATACACTTTTCTTTGAAGTTTATCTCAGTCCATCTGGGCCACCATAACAACATGGCTTTTAAGTGGCTTTTAAGCAACACTATTTCTCTCAGTTCTGAAGATTGAGAAATCCCAGATCAAGGTACCAGCAGGTACAGTGTCTGGTGAGGACTCCTTTCTTGGTTCATAAATATCTGTCCTCTCATTATGTCATCATGATAGAAGAGACAACAAATTCTGAAGTCTCTTTTTATAAGGTAACTAATCCCATCCACAATGCCTCCATCCTCATGACCTAATCCTCTTGCAAAGATCATACCTCAAAATATCATCACATGAGGAGTAGGTTTCAACACATGAATTCTGAGGGGCACAACCATTCGGTGCATTGCAAATGGATTTTTCCAGCCTGCTTATCACTCAGTCTCCTAGATTCCTTGTAAGATAAGCAGAAACAACAAAAGCAAAAACTATATAAATTAACTAGTGTGATGTTACTGTGATCTCAACAAAGTTCAAGCTCTACACTAAAAAATGTTATTAATCTGAGATGAGAAAAAGGTCAGCAAATTCTTTGAATTAAATATGAATTTAGAATACAAGCATGAGACAAGCAATATAAATAAGAAACATTAATAATTAGATACTTTGGCTTGAAGTAGAGTGGTAAGTTGTGCTTTTAGTCACAGAGATGAGATTATTTTAAAATTCTCATTCTTATGTGGATGCAACAACACAGTACTTATATTGTGAATAATCTACTCTAATATCAAAGACAAAATAAGCAGGTTCTATATTGAAAAATTGAGAGAATTTAGGAAAATTTAAATGTTTACATAGTTGGATGAGAAACGTGTTATAACTATACAACTCTCATAAATTTGTGTGCTATGGAGTTAACATGTCTAATGTTCTAAAACTGTTATAACATTTATTATAGTTATTTACATTATAAAGGACACATACATCTCTCACTTAGAGACCAAATTCTTACAATCCTGATAAGATAATGTAAGTATAAGCTTAAAAATAAAAAGGATATTCAAAAAATTTAACATATTTGATGTTATAAAAATATCAAACTTCTGAAACGTATGAATAAGCAGCACAACTGTTATGATTGAATTCTGGACCCCCAAAAGACCACCAGAGACCAAGATCGATAAGCAGCAAAGAGGTGTCTATTGCAAGCTAGCTGAGTCCTCTGGGTGCACACAGCAACTGCTGAGGCTGAGAGGCCCTGAGCCCAAGGTTTGCAGCAGTTTTATACATTCTTTGGAGAAGGCAGGGACCCCCACATACATCATAGCGTCTCTTGGCAAATCATCACACACTGCGGGAAAATCAAATAACAACTCTAAAACATGATTAGCATATTCACTGGAGGGAACAAGTTGGGTATGATGATTGGTTACTACAAGAGGGGGATTCATTTGAACTGATCGGTTTATGCCAAGAGGGGTGTTCCTGCTGAACTACATGGTTTTCCAACACCATAAACTACTGGGAGGGTCATCTGGCTTCCCAGGTATTTCCCTGTTTCATGCTGATTGGTGGCTGCTAGCGGGTTGCTATGGGTCCCCACCTAGCCTGTAAGGGACACCTGGCCCAGCAGATCTCTCCTGTTATTTGTAGATAAACCACTTAGCAGGGTGGGAATGTGCCCAGGAGTGCTCTGTGGGTCTTTCCAAGGAAAAAGGTCATGTCCCTTCCTTGGACAGGCTTTGCTCTGAGGTAGAAGCTAGTTTTTCAGAGGGGCACGGAGGTAGGAAATATGGTGGAATGAGACAGACATCCTTACCCTAAGTACATGTATGAAAACACAAATGGTGTGACTCTACTTGGCATACAACCAGAGACATGAAAAATTGTGCTCTATTTGCGTAATATGAATTGAATTGTCATATATAACAAATCAGAATAAATAAAAATTTAAAAATGCATCATAAAGTAAGCAAAATATAGAAAAAATTATGAGACATTTTATAACGGAATATTGTATGACTGCTAAGAAGAAAGGGAAAAACTATATGTCCACTGAGGTAAGACAATCTCTAAGATATAGGGTGACAAGAACCAAGGGCAGAAGAGTGTACACAGTGCTATTTATTGAAAATGAGGGGATGTGTGTATGCAGAGATGTACTTATAGATGCAATGAACATTTCTGGAACTGGTACCATTATTGCTTCTGTGAAAGGGAGGAAGTGATGGAAGGAGACCTCTTTTTTTTTTCCTTTTTTGTTAACCTTATATGCATCCTGTTTAAATATTTGTCATCTACACTCATAACATTAAAACATAAGGATGAAAAGCAGTAAAACCAAAACAGAGAAGAGCATGTGAATCAGACTTTACAAGAAAATAGCATAGATCTCTTTTTGGCTCATGCTTACACTACAGCTAGGCCCAGAGATGCAGGAAGCTCCTTGATGGAGTAAGCCACTGAGCAGATGACTCACCTGAAAGTGGCTGTGTTTTGCAAATACTTATCTGCCAGCACTGCTTTATTGCAACGGAGGCTTTGGGCTGGTTCTGAGCCTCTAACTGGACCTTCAGGACAGACACAGGCAGGATCTGGGCAGTGTCATGTAAGCAAGGGGCATAGGAGGAATCATGAACGTGGATACCGCCCAGAGCCAGGGACCTTGCTAGATATGGAGGCCAGCTAGGCAGAAAGCGGGTGGCAGGAAGCTCTGAAAAAATTAGTTGAGGTAGGCGCAGCGTTCTAAGTGATTTTTCCTCTGGTGTTTGGAGCCACGTTAAAGTGTCATCTCATTGCTTGTCTTAACAAGACAGGGCCATACACAATGGGGGTGAGTCATCACTGGTGTTGCAAGAAGGCAGCTTAACCAGCTTTTCCAGGTTCTCACAAGAGGGTGGAGAATTTCCTTGGGGGGGGGAGGGGTGACAATATGGCCTAGGCCTCTCCCCTTCCCGACTTGTCTACCGAGTGTTCCAGGATAGGAGCACTTGGTGCGGGACCCAGAGCACCAGGCCAGGCCTCAAAAGGGTCTAGGAGGCCATTGTCAGCGTGAGGCTTTAAGCCTTTCTCCTCCTGGGCAGTGAGAGGACTGACTCGTTGTGACCAAAGTCGCTCCTCACCAATGGCTTCCCAATACTGGTCTCATACTTAGTGTGAGATTGCCCCATCTTTTCGGGGAGACCCCTACCTCGAAACTCTCTTGGCTTGGCGATACTCTCACTTTGGGTGAACAGACTTCTTAATGCCCCACGTTGGGCGCCAGATGTCGGGGTTTTTAGCCCCACCCCACCCCACACGCTTCCCTCCTGACCTGCGGGAGAGATTGGGAGAGCACACCCCGACCATGAGGAACCAAGAAAGGAAGGGCTGACTGACCCCCCCTCCCCCATCCAGCCCTCCCCCACGGGAGGACAATCAGACAAGCCAGGGAGACCAGTCAAAGCAGGATCTCAGTTTATTGAGAAAACACACAGAGCTAATACAAGGCACAGGAGCCAATCAGGATAAAGGTCAGCAGGGTGGGGAGAGTTCACGTGTACACCCATCTCACAGGCCATAATGGGAGACCCCGAGCTGTCCAGAGGGCGGAAGGGTTCTGAGCCTATCCTAGAGGTCATCTGGTTTTTTTCCTCACAGCCCAGGCAACGCCTTCTGGATGATCCCCAGGTGCTTTCTTAGCCACAGGTGGCCCCAGGACCCACCCAGAAGCAGGCAGCAAGTTCGGTTTTTCCTCCTTTCTGATGCAACATGCCCTACATGTTACATCGTGCCCTACATCGTCCGTGTTTCCTTTTTCTTGCCATCATTGTCAGAAATTCAGGGAAGTCCATGTTGCCATTACCACCAGCAGCTACTCCCTTCATCCTGTCCTGTAACTCGGACTTCTGTGGGATTCCACCCAAGAGACCATCTCATTACACTTCCCAATTCCTCATTCCTGTCAAATAGTGGGAAAGCTGCTTTGAATTCTGCAATCTGCCCTTCAGCTAGATGGTCAGCCAGGCTGCAAGGCTTACCAGTTTCCGAGACTCAACCACATAACCACTGGGCTCATTCGCTCCACTCAGATCCCATCACACTTTTAAATAAATGTCACATAGCATGAATAGGATGTTAAACGTCCGAAGATATCAAACACGTTTACATTTATTTTGGTTTAATTGTATAAGTTGTATTTATTTTGTTTCCATTTTACATTTTCTTTTACATTTTACATTCCCGCCCCCCCACCCACCCTGTCTTAAGATGAGGAAAGGCTTGAATTTTAGGCATTTATTGAAAACTTGCGCATGCCCTGTAAGTGGATTAGACCCGTTAGCCGGCACACCAACTTCCCACACAAAGCTGTCCACTGAACCAAGAGGCCCAGCAGTCTTTGGAGAAGCTGCAGCCTGACCCGTCTTCTCCACCATCGCCCAGGAAGGATGAGAAAAGGCAAGTGGCGAGCCGACTCACAAACCCACGCTTGGGCCGGTGCTTTCCTCATACTTCATACTCTATGGAGAGATGAGGCTGATGAGTTTCCAGAACGGCAGTCATTGTACGAACTGGGCCAAAGCTCCTAAACAGCCTCTTCAGAGCACTTAGGTTCCAATCCTTGCTCAATGGCCCAGCATAGACAGTGGACATCTCTGTCCACTTCATCCGCATCCTTTGGTTCACTTCCTCAGTGAGGAGAGGTGAAAAAGGCTCTAAAGAGAACCGAATAACGCTGAAGGGGTACAGGCGCACTTGCCTTCTGGCCTGCTCAAAGACCTCTCTGTTGGAAAGGCACTTAACAGTCTCACAATCTTCAGGAGACGGGAGTTCAACATCGTCTGTCTCTCGGGATACAAAAAGGAGCTTGTGATGCCCCGGGTCGAAAGATCTTAAAGCACCTCTGTAGGTGAAGTGGAACTTTCCTCTGGCATTTCTTGGGTCTTGGGCTCTCCACAGCGCCTCCAGATTGAGTTCTGCAATCTTCCTTGGGCCATACCTGAGGAAATGTTGAGCCAATTCAAGGGTCGCGGCAGCGTCCTCTGTGGGATCATGACCGTCCCTTTCCGAACGTTGAATGTCCTTCCCCAGTACAGCTTTGGCCAAGAACTTGAGCTTGAATCTTCTGCCCCGCTCTCTGGCATAAAGCAACGAGGTGTCGATAACATACGGGTGGATCATGTGCAGTGCCCGGAGATCCACGTCTAGGGAATGGCCTACCAACACCGCATCAGGAGGAAGCAGTGCTTTTAACCGCCTCTGAACGTCTTTCAGTTTCGTCGTCACCGGCTTAAGCATCTCCTCCGTGATCCCCGAATAGCAGGTGGCGTAGTCTACAATCTCCTCATCGGGCTTCACCAACTCATCCAGGAGACACGAGCCTCCTTCGGCAACCAGGGAGATGCGGGTTAGTTCTCTCCCTTTGGACGTGATGCACATTTCTCCGTCCAGCCCAAAGAGAGGGCTGTTCTCTGTGACAGACCCATCACATCTGGTAGGTACAAAGTTCTCACAGTCGGGAGAACCTTGGAAGGGAAAGTCAAATGTCCTCATCTCCTCCTCTGTCAGAAGGCATCGCAGCAAGCCCACCTTCTGAGAGCCATACTTTTGAATGACCGGGTCATTCTGCAGGTCGACCTCGGGTTTTGTACCGGCAGACGGTACAGATCCTCCCGTGGTCTTAGGCAGATATCCAGCCGCTTGATTTGGTAGCCCGATAACATCAGCTAGAAAAGTCGGTGATGGAGGAGGCAAGCGGAATTTGTGTCTGAAGGCTTTTCGGAGAAATCCAAACTCCAAATAGAACCTGTAGAAGTGGAGTTGACTCATCCCTTGAAGGATGACAACCACTGTTCTGCTCAGTTGCTTTCCGTACAGAAGCTGGCACCACCTGGGTCTCTCAATAACGGGTGCAGCCAGAACTGCATACTTGAGCAGCTCACATAGCTGTTCGTGGGTTATTTCACAGTTTTTGGCCATTACGATGCCAGAAAACCGGGCTCTCTTGGGCTCGGGCTGCCTGTCTTCAAGATCCGAACGGGGTATCCTTGCCTCGGGCGTCCCCATCAGCCAGTCGGGGACCCGTCTCCTCTGGCTGTTCAGCCTCTCGGTCTTCTCCTTCTCTGGCTCCATGATCCTGTATTTGCCTCCTTGTTGAGGAACACTGTCCTTGGTCTAGAAAGCTGTCCCTGGCTTAGAAAGCTGTCCTTGCCTTGATGCCAATCCAGCGAGAGAGAAAACCTTCTTGAGAAGGAGAAAGGATGGTTTATTGCTTGGCCAGCGAAGAAGAAACGATGGTTCTCACATCAGCAGGAGTAGGGGGTTTTTATAGAGGTGATTCAGAGAAAGTGAGATCAGGGAGGAGAGATCAGGGAGGAAAAGATTAGGGAAAAGAAGAACCCAGAGGAGGAGACCAGGGAGGGGGAAAAGAACAGGGAGGAGAAGTTTAGGGAAAAGAAAAACAGAAGATCAGGGAGGAGAAGGGTAGGGGAAAGAAAATCAGGAGGAGAAGGTTAGGGCAAAGAAGATCAGGGAGGAGAAGGTTGGGGAAAAGAAAAACAAACATGTAAGTTTCAAAGCCACTAGGGATGTAGACAAGGCATCCAGTGAACCCCTGTTGCAACTTCAGTAAAATCTTCCCTTTGTATTCCAGCTTATTGCCTCTGGGGGACCTTCACAGTGGATTACCTTCCAGGAGTTTCATGGTTTCTTTACCCAGATTCCTTAAGTTCCAGGGAACAGGACCGTGCCCTGTGTTTCCTATTTTGTCAGAATTGTGCTGTATATGTAGCAAAGACTTGAAAAAGGAAAAAAAAAAGTGTAAAGACAAAAATAACTAAAGGTCTTCAGTGTTTCTATACTCCTACAATCGTGAGTTCCCAAACATTACTGTGAAATACAGGGAGCAGATAAAATTAACCTAAGTTTGCTAATATGAGCTTGAGGCCTCTGTAGGTAAAATGACTACTAAAATGAAAAAGAGGATGACAGCCCAGCAGCTCTGGAGGCTGAGACAGAAAGATCGTGGGTTCAAAGCCTGCCTCAGCAACTTGGAGAGGCACTAAGCAACTCTATGAGACCCTGTCTCAAAATAAAAAAAAAAATATATATATATATATATATATATATATATATATATATATATATATATATAAAATACAAAATATGGCTGGGGATGTGACTTAGTGGTTGGTTGAGTGCCCCTGTGTTCAATTCCCTGTACCAAAAAAAAAAAAAAAGGATTACCGAACAAGAACCCAGGTCTTTCCTCCCAAAGTCTAGTTTATTTTCTCTTTCATCAGAACACATTTAGGGGTACTTTGCCGTATGCCCTGTAGTGTGAATGGGTTCATTGATCTTATTGGGTTGTTTTCACTGTGGCACCTTAATCCTTGTGTTCCAAGTGTAATGATCAGATCAGGGTAATTGGCATATATGTCACTCACACATGTATCACTCCTTAGTTTTGGGAACGTTCAAAACCCTATCAGGTTTCCCCCTTCCAGTACTGAGGATTGCACCCAGGGCATTGTACATACTCAGCAATTATTCTGCCACTGAGATACACCCCCAATCAGGTATTTTGAAATATTTCATATTGTAGTCAATCAGAGTGATCCTACCATGCTGTGGAATACTAAAAGTAAGTCATTTCTCTTATCCAAGGGCACCCCCCATACCTATTAACCATCATCTTGCCATGGTCCCTCCCCTGTGCCCTTCCTGGGCTCTGGTAACCACTGTTCTCTGTATTCTATCAATTTTATTTTATTTTAAGTACTAAATTTTTTATATATGACAGCAGAATGTACAATTTTCACAACTCTGGTTGTACATAAAGTATATTCACACCAACTTATGTTTTCATACGTGTACTTTGGATAACCATGTCCATCACATTCCACCATCATTTCTAACCGCATGCCCCCTACCTTCCCTTCCCACTCCTCTCCCCTATCTGGAGCTCATCTCTTCCTCCCATGCTCCCCATCCCAGACTCCTTATATCAGAGAAAACACTTGGCATTCGTTTGTTTGGGATGGGCTGACTTCACTTAGCCTCATCTCCTCCATCTTCATCCATTTACCTGCAAATGCCATGATGGTATTCTCTTTTATTGCTGAGTAACATTCCCTTGTGTATATAAACAGACTGGTAGACCAATGGTACACAATAGAGGACACGGAGACTAACCCACTAAATTACAATTATCTTCTATCAGACAGAGGTGCCCAAAACATACTTTGGAGAAAAGATAGCCTCTTCAACAAACGGTGCTGGGAAAACTGGAAATCCATAGGCAACAAAATGAAACGAAAACCCCAGTCTCTCACCATGCACAAAACTCAATCCAGAGTGGAACTAGGACCTAGGAATTAAGCCAGAGACCTTGGGTCTAACAGAAGAAAAAGTAGGCTCTAATCTTCATCATGTGAGATTAGGCCCCAACTTGCATAATAAGACTGCTATAGTGCAAGAAATAAAATCAAGGATCAATAAATCAGATGGATTCCAACTAAAAAGCTTCTTTGCAGCAAAAGAAACAATAAGTGAGGTGAAGAGAGCCTACAGAATAGTTGGAAATTTTTAACCACACACAAATCAGATAGAGCACTCATATATATATGTATATAAAGATCTCAAAACTCTTAACACCAAAAAATACAAATAACCCAATGAATAAATGGGCCAAAAAACTGAACGGACATTTCTCAGAAAATGATATACAATCAATCAACAAATATATGAAAAAATGTTCAACATCTCTGGCAATTAGACAAATGCAAATAAAAAATCACTCTAAGATTTCATCTCTCTCCAGTAAAAATGACAGCTGTTAAGGATACAAACAACAATAAGTTTTCGCAAGGAAGTGGGGGGAAAAGGCACCTTCACACATTGCTGCTGGGACTGAAAATTGGTGCAGCCAATATGGAAAGCAGTGTGGAGATTCCTTGGAAAACTCATAACAGAACCACCATTGGATCCAGGTATCCCGCTCCTTGGTTTATACCCAAAGGACTTAGAAGTAGCATACTACAACGACGCAGACACATCCATGTTTACAGCAGCACAATTCACAATAGCTAAATTGTGGAACCAACCTAGATATACCCTTCATTAGATGAATGGATGAAGAAAATGTGGCATATATACACAATGGAATATCACTCACCATTAAAGGAGAAAAAAAATCATGGCATTTGCAAGTAAATGGATGAAGTTGGAGATTAAAATGCTGAATGAAGTAAGCAGACCCTAACAATTCAAATGCAGAATGTATTGTCTGATACAAGGATGATGATTTATAATGGGGATGGGGTGGGGGGAGCATGGGAAAAATAGATGAGCTTTAGATAGGGAAAAGGGGAGAGAGGAGAGAGGTTTTATGCTCGAAATCTGGACCCCCCGCAAAGACCACCAGAGACCAAGACCGATGTTAGCAGCAAAGAGGTTTCTATTGCGAGGTAGCTGGGTCCTCTGCGCAGACACAGCAACTGGTGATGCTAAGAGGCCCCGAGCCCAGGGTTTGCAGCAGTTTTATACATTCTTTGGAGAAGGCAGGGACGCCCACATACATCATAGCATCTCTTAGCAAATCATTACACACTGAGTGAAAATCAAATAACAACTCTAAAATATGATTAACACATTCACAGGCAGGAACAAGTTGGGTATGATGATTGGTTACTCCAAGAGGGGGATTCATTTGAACTGATTGGTTTATGCCAAGAGGGGTGTTCCTGCTGAACTACATGGTTTCCCAAAACCAAAAACTACTGGGAGGATCATCTGGCATTCCAGGTATTTCCCTGTCTCATGCTGATTGGTGGCTGCCAGGAGTTGCTAGGGGTCCCCCCCTAGCCTGACTGAGTCAGGGACAGGTGGCCCAGCAGATCTCTCCTGTTATTTGTAGAGAAACAACTTAGCAGGATGGGAATGTGCCTAAGAGTGCTCTGTGGGTTTTTCTAAAAACAAAGGTCATGTCCCTTTCTTGGACAGGCTTTGCTCTGAGGTAGAACCTGGTTTTTGAAAAGCGGGAATAAAGAGCCGGCAAGACAGGAATAAAATAAACGGATTTATGACAACTAAGCTGTAGGGAATGATGTAATGTGGGGCATGTTGCATCAGAAATGAGGAAAGAAAAGAAGAGCCCAGAGGAGGAGACCAGGGAGGGGGAAGAGTACAGGTAGGAGAAGTTTAGGGAAAAGAAAAACAGAAGATCAGGGAGGAGAAGGGTAGGGGAAAGAAAATCAGGAGGAGAAGGTTAGCGCAAAGAAGATCAGGGAGGAGAAGGTTGGGGAAAAGAGAAACAAACATGTAAGTTTCAAAGCGACAGGGTTGTAGTCAAAGCATCCAGTGAACCCCTGTTGCAACTTCAATAAAATATTCCCTTTGTATTCCAGCATATTGCCTTACTTACCTTTACTGTGGATTACCTTCCAGTAGTTTCATGGTTTCTTTACCCAGATTTGTTAAGTTCCAGGGGACAGGACCGTGCCCTGTGTTTTGTAGTTTCTCAGAATTGTGCTGTATATGTAGCAAAGACTTGAAAAAGGAAAAAATAATTGAAAAGCAAAAATAACTAAAGGTCTTCAGTGTTTCTGTACCCCTACAATCATGAGTTCCCCAACATTACTGTGAAATACAGGAAGCAGATAAAATTAACCTAAGTTTGCTAATATGGGCTTGAGGCCTCTGTAGGTAAAATGACTACTAAAATAAAAGGAGGATGACAGCCCAGCAGCTCTAGAGGCTGAGACAGGAGGATCGTGAATTCAAAGCCTGCCTCAGCAACTTGGAGGGGCACTAAGCAAGTCTGTGAGACCCTGTCTCAAAATAAAATATATATATAAAATACAAAATAATGGCTGGGGATGTGACTTAGTGGTTGAGTGCCCCTGTGTTCAATTCCCTGTACCAAAAAAAAAAAAAAAAAACAAACCAGAAAAAAAGGATTACTGTACAAGAACCCAGGTCTTTCCTCCCAAAGTCTACTTTATTTTCTCTTTCATCAGAACATATTAAGACCCTGGGTCTAACAGAAGAAAAAGTAGGCCCTAATCTTCATCATGTGAGATTAGGCCCCAACTTCCTTAATAAGACTGCTATAGTGCAAGAAATAAAATCAAGAATCAATAAATCACATGGATTCCAACTAAAATTTTATTTTCTAAGTTTCAATGCGACAAGGGATTTTTGCTTTTATATATTGGTGAGAGCATGCATAATTCTTTTTTCTGTGCCTGCCTGATTGCACTTAAGTGCTTGTCCCTCAGTTCCATCCAGGTTATCACAGGCCCTTTATTTCTTCATGACTCCCGAAAGAATCAATTTTTCTCAAGGAGTAAGTGTTCAAGGAGAAACCCAGAGGTATCATTTGAGGTTATTCTCACATATTATCTTCTGAAAACATGCAGTGAAGCAAAAACTTTCTTGGACTACAGAAAATAAACTTGGTCACTGTTCCTGCCCTCTTCTCTTCCCTTTTTCTCTTCTGCCAAGGCATTCTGGGTTGGTTTCCCATCTTCTGGCTCTTACACAGGACTTACCTTCACTGTGTTATTCATTACATTGTCTTATAAATATATTTGCTTGTCTTTGCTCCACCACACTGTATTTTCTTTGATATGAGCAGCTGTGTGTTTTATTTTTGAAGCCCCTGCTCCATAACTCAAGGCATTTAACACCTCATCTAAGAGTTTCTTAGGTTCAAGACCCTGGAATGATTCAGGGGCGAGAATTGTTCATTATCAGTGCAGAACTATGTGTTTCAAAAGTGTTCAATGGATATGGGCCAGTTCAGTGATTTTCTGATTTTTCTCTTTAGCTTTGGTGTGCTCTGCAGAAATATGCAGTAGCATGTTTAAGAAATCATTCATAGTAATGGATCTTGCTTCCCTTGTTTGGCTCACTCCCAATCTTCTTTTGTCCCCAAATTATTAGGTAATTACCCACTTTAGGCAACAACTAGCAGCATAGTCCACTATTTGCAAAATTCTGATATGAAAAACAGATTGTGATAAACCTAAATTTCACACGCACAAGAAATAACTCACAGAGCACTGGGCTTGCAGTAACTGACTATACCAGAGATAGCAAAACAGGTCAGTGACAAATTTAGGTTCTGATTTAATCAGGTAGCCTGGAAGGCAGCCAGCATGTCAGGAAAGCTCAGAGAGAGCATGTTTTGTCCTACCTCCCACTCTGTGGGTTTTTAGCCTTCATTCCTAAGCAAGAGCTGCTAAGTACTTGAGTGGTTTACAAAGCACTTCAAAATTCTTTCTAGTCAGGCTGCAGGTGGTAATGCTCAACCAATGTCAAAGACAGCCCAGAATCATTTCTAGGATTTTTTTTTCCTCATCTTTGTCCCTTCATAAAGCAACCGGGTTTCTCCATAGTCAGAAATTTTATGGGCTGACAAAATGAGGATGTGAAATAAGCAAGTCTATGAAAGGTTCTGAGGATTTGAAAGTACTCTTAGCATGAGGTTTGCCACTGTTGTGGTTTAGATATGAAGCATCCCCCAAAGGATCATTTGTGAGGCAATGCAAGAAAGTTCAGAAGTTAAATGTTTGGATTACAAGAGGTGTAATCTAATCAGTGGATTAATCCACTGACATGGATTATCTGAGCAGTAAATCTAGGCATGCAGGGTGTAGCTGGAGGAAGTAGGTCACCTGGTACATGCTTTTGAGGTTTACATTTTATCCCTATTGAGTGAGTGGAATATTCTCTCTCTCTCTCTCTCTGTCTCTGTCTCTCTCTCTGTCTCTGTCTCTCTCTCTGTCTCTGTCTCTCTCTCTCTCTCTCTGTCTGTCTCTCTGTCTTTCTCTCTCTCTCTTTTTCTCTCTCTCACTCTGTCTCTCTCTCTCTGTCTCTTGCTGTCTCTGTCTCACTCTCTTTCTCCATCCCTCCATCCTGGTTGCCATGTTCTGAGCTGTGTTCCTCTGCCACACCCTTCTGCCATGATTGCTGCCTCATCTTGGGCTCAGAGCTATGGAGATGGCCAACCATGAATTGAATCTCTGAATCCATGAGTCAAAATAAACTTTTCTTCCTCTGTGTTGTTTTGTAAGGTCTCTTGGTCGCAGCTATGAAAAGCAATGGAAAAGCTAACCGAAACAGCCAGCGCTCTACACATCATACATAGCCAGAGAGAGACAATGCCCTGGCACTGTGGCCTACATGGTGGGTATAAGCTCAACTAAGGCTCAGGTGAAGTTAATTCTCTTTTCTCACCAAACCTTCCTTAGGGCTTTAGATTCCCCACTCCCATATCTGTCTTTCTGCTCCCTCAAAGTTGTGAATAGGATGTGGGATCAACTCATGATTAAACATCCTTACAATCAGCTAGGTCCAGAAAAAGTCCATCAGATTTGATTTGTATCTTACAACACATGTGGAATCCTCAGGTGGGGTGGAATGTGAACAGGCTCTCCTCTTTATGTCTACATATTCTTTCCAACATCAGTGAGTGTGAATCACTCACAACTCCCACAAAACTGGGTCCTCAGTTAACTACTCTTTACAGTATCACCAGGGGAAATTTGGTTCTTCTTTGGGATGGTTTTAAATTTCAACCTCCTTTGCTCTATGTCTCTCTCTCTAGGCCCAGCCTCTTCTGTGATATCAGCTGTCAATCATTCCGTTCTATCTCTTGTCCCAGGGTGGACCTTAGGTTGGTGCTGAGAAAGATGTTCAGACTCCAGGTACATCAGTGTGATAATTAGCTGTTTTCTGCCATCTTGGGCATTGTTTTAGAGTGATCTTTGTGTCTTATCCTTTCTTTGCTCTGAGTTGCATTACCAAACACTCCCTTTTGCTCTTTGAATGTCCTGGGCCCCAAGAAACAGGGAGTGGGTTTGTAATAGGAATTGACTCTTCCTTTCACCACACACGTGGACCTGACTTCTTGGCTATTCCTTTATATATGAGATAATCATTTTTTTCTGAATGTCATTATTTGGCAGTTTTATCTCAGAAGTATAAATATGCCTACAAAGATAATCAATTGAAGGAAGATCTAGTTGGCCTGAAATTTTTGAAATATATGATTGGGTCTGATTTTGGGGTTTTGTCTTGATCATCAAGCTTATTATTCTGGTTCTCATTCCCTAAGCCTCTGCTAATAACAGGCTACCTCTTTCATCTGCAGTTAATCCCATTTCACTGTAAAGGATGTCTCCACATGGGGTAATGCATTTTCATTTTATGAGAGACGTCAACACTTTAACATAAAGCCTGAAGGTGAAAGATCAGAATTAAATGAAAACCTGAAGGTGAAAGATCAGAATTAAACTTCATCAGACCTGCAATTTTGTACCAGTTTTGGCACAGTCTTAGCCCTGTTACATTGAGTATTTCATACAACTGAGCCTTAGATTATGAAAACTGGAGATAGTGATAGCTACATCCCATTATTTAAAAACCACACAGTCTAGTGCTTATCAGTGTTAACTGTGCAGAAGAATCGTCTAGAGAACTTATTAAAACACAAAATGTCTGGGGCCATGTCCTGCACAGATGGTGCTTAATGGGGCCTGAGAATGTGTATTTCTAATAAGACATCAGGCAAGGTTGCTTGAACCACACTTGGAATACTACTGACATAATTGTTAGTAGTTCTTAGAACTGCCTGTGAAACAGGATCATGTACTTGTCTACAACATAGATTCTTAGGCTCTGTCTGCAGAATGTGATTCTATAATCCTCAGAAAGGCCTGGTAATCTTTGAAAGCCCCCAGAAATTTTTTTGTCATTGTTGGTCTATATACTCAATTATATTGTATTTTTGATAATTTAATCTATTTATTTATTTTTGGTGCTGGGGATTAAACCCAAGACTCTGCACATGCTAGACATACACTGTGCCGCTGACCTGTACCCCTACCATCTGATAATTACAGAAATCTTACCGAAATCATACAGAAACTTTGTATATACCCCCTTATCTAAGGTTAACAGTTTAAATAATCTTAAAGCAATGATTAAAACTGAGAAATTGACATTGGTACAATTCTATTAACTGAACTGATATACTCAGTGTAGAGAATCAGATGTGACTGCGTTACTATTACTGTCCTTGATGGAGTTTGCCTGCAAACAGGATATTCTGTCAAGATATAGAAAGGCAACAGCGGACATGCTTGCAAACGAGGTGTCTACTGTCCTTGGAAGGGCTTGCTCGCAAACGAGGGGCTCCTTCAAGGTTTAGATAAAGTAACAGCGGACATGCTTGAAAACGAGATGTTTGCTGTCCCTGGGAGAGTCTGCTCGCAAACGAGAGGCTTCTTCAAGGTTTAGATAGGTAACAACAGCCATGCTTGAAAGCGAGGTGTTTGCTGACCTTGGGAGAACTTGCCTGCAAACGGGATGTTCTGCCAAATGGGCTAGGAGGGCGCTAAGAAAAATTTTTATCTGTTCTAAACTAAGAGCAGAGCTCAGCATACTCCAGGTCAAAAGTAGATTAGCCATGAGAAGCGGGTCACTTCTGATTAGAAAGTAAAACTTCTATGCGCTATGTTTAATTAGCTGAAAGACCTGATTTATTGATGTTGGAAGGCTGCCTTCTTTGTTCACAATACTATAAAAAGATTGCTTATACACAATAAAGGACTTTTTTTCTGCTGCTGCTTTGCTTGCTCTGCTTCTTCTTTTTCTTTGTTTTCCCATGCTGACCTGCAAGTGAATTACTGCAACAATTGGCGTAGTCGGCAGGATCCAGCACCGAAAGGGTAAGCACCCCGGGTTAAGAAAACGAAAGGGGGACTTTCGGGATTCACAAAATATCGAAAGGTATCGCCCCAGGTTGAAAGAAACTTTAGGGGGAACTTTCAGAACTAACAAATATTGAAAGGTAGCACCCCAGGTTGAAAGAAACTTTAGGGGGACTTTCAGAACTAACATGGGAAACTCCCAGTCCTTAAAGGAACAATACATGGAGTTACTACAAAGATTATTATATTCCATAGGTTTGAAAACATCTCATAAGAGACTCAAGGAGTTATTTAAAATTATAGAATGTCATTGTCACTGGTTCCAGTATCAAACTAAGGTCCAGTTAAATTTAGGAGAATGAAAATTAGTTCAAAAAGAGCTCCATAAACAGCATCAGGCTGGAAATGTTATTTCTTTAAAGATTTGGACATTATATAATGCTATTACTCAGGCATTACAATTATTAGAAAACAATAATGAAAAGGGCTCTCTTTGTGAAGGTCAAGTTAATACATCAGAATCTGATAATAAGGTTAACAAAACGGAGCCCTAAGAAAATATTTGTGATACTATAGATGGCTCCCCTAAATCAGATCTGGATCATGAGGAAGATTCAAAAAATTCAGATAGTGACTCCAATATAAAAGAAATTATGGAGGGCCTTTGTAGATAAAATACAATTAAAAAAGCAAAGGTCCTCTCTTAAACCTACTGCTCCTTTTAATGCTTCTCTCTTTCCAATGACAGAGTATAGAGTTAATGTGGGTAAAGAACAACAATGTTCTTCATTTCCTCTTACTATGATACATGATGATGATGATCTTGCAGCCCCTCATGGTTGTTTTGTTGATCCACCACATTTGTTTCCTATAACTAGACAACAAAACCTTCAAAATCCCCTATGATTGATGTTCACTATACTGCAGTGGAATACAAGTTTATAAAGGATTTAAAAGCTACAGCCTTTCAATATGGCCCTCAGTCTCCTTTTGTGTTAGATATGTTAGAAAATTTGGGAAGTTCTAAATTACTTATTCCTTTGGATTGGGAGGCATTAACCAAAACAGTTTTGGAGGGATCTCAATGGTTACGATTGAGAAGTTGATGGGAAGATAAGACACAAAAACAAGCTAGAGAGAATGAAATTCAAAATCCCCCGGGACCTATAGAGGATAAGTTAATGGGAGAAAGTAATTACCATGCCTTTAGAGACAGGCTCAATATACAGATCCAGATCTACGACAAGTTTGACAGGTTTTCTTAAAAGCTTAGAGATGTATGATACCCACTGGTCAGGCACAACCTTCCTTTACTAAAACTATACAAGGGGCTACTGAAACTTACACTGATTTTCTTGCAAGACCGCATACTTTTGTTATGAGGGCATAGGTCACGATCAAATAGCAAAGGTATTATTGGAAACATTAACATTTGAAAATGCAAATCCTAAATGTAAGCATATTTTGGGGCCATTATAAGGGCAAAACGCCTCATTGAGTATATATGTGAGAGCTTGTGCTGGAGTGGGAGGAATTAAACATCAAAGTTTCTGTTTTTGCTGCAGCCGTGGCTGGAGCCCTTAAACCCAATAAATCAGGAACTTGTTTCAATTGTGGAAAAGCAGGTCATTTTAAAAGGGATCATAAAAAATAAAATAAAATATATAAATAAATTTTATGATACTTTCTAATTACTGGCCGGTCATTTTTCTAGGACTCTTACTTTTTCCTAGATTCTATATTTTTTGACCTCATAATTTTGACCCTACAGACCTAAGTTAATGTTTTTCTGATCAGTTCTATTTTTGATCAACTGTGGAATATTTAAACATTACAATGGAAATTTCACCTAAAATAGCTACAAGGCCTTTATTGTGTTATGTGTGCACATTTGTATTATATGTTGTATGTCTGTTTATGTGTATGTCCATATGTCATGTACATGATATAAAGATTGATATATATGTAAAGAGTGCTCATAAAAATTAAAAAAAAAATGGATCCAAATATTTTTAATTCACTGATTTAAATGGTTCAATTTAAATTGGGTAAACAAATAAAAATAAGATGTCTTTAACATGTTAATGACTGATGTGCTTTGATTCTAGGACTTTTCTTCAACAACAACAACAAAAAATGGCTAACACGGTTCATTATACTTGTCTAATGTTTTGATAATATAAGTAAATTAATTAGACATAAGAGTATTTGTTTATAAATATTTGTTAAATATCTGATTGATTTACAAGGTTAATATGCTAAATGTTAAATATACCATTAAATGCTTTTAACTCCTTAAATTACATTAGATAACATTATTAATAATTTTTTAAGTTGGTAAATAATATAAATAAATAAATGGTTCTTTATCATCCCTAATATTTAGACACTATATTTTCATAATATGGTAAAATAATGTGATTAATTGTGTACTACAAATAACAAAATATCTCTTATTAAAATGGAGTAATTTGCCTAAATTCAAAAATTCACAAGGATTATTTCAAAATGTAAATAAAGAAGGGGTTAAAAAAAAATTAAAAGGTTCTAGGTATGGATTTAATTAAAAAATGTGTTTCTGGAAGTGAGTAAATAAAAAAAATTTAAGCAAATGATAAAGAAGGTCTATGTATGTTGGCTATATAGTTTTAAGTAAGTGATAAAGAAGGTCTATATACATTGGCTATATATGTAAATTTTTGAACAAATAATCTTGAAAAAATTAGGATTATACAAATATGGTTAAATAACAACTTTTATTTTGCAATATTCTATTATGTTATTTCTTTAAGAGCTAAACTTAATTAATATAAAAACATCAATAGTAATTATGGTACTATTACTCTTCTTTGTATATTAAATGTGTTCATATTTTCCAGGTATACAAGTCATTAAGATAAAGCTTTAAAAAAAAAAAATTATATCAAGCTGGTGTTCTCCAAAAGGTTGCATGGTAATTTTAGGCTTATAAAAATAACATATTGGAGATTTATTTATATAATTTAATGTTCTATAACTGGGCCTATTATCAATAAGATATATAAAGTTTTATGTTACTTTTTACACTGAGGTACAATTTAAATATATTTTTTAAGTTAATGAGAGCCTTATCTACATAAAGGTTAATATTATAAAACACAAGAACATTTTTTCTATTTTTCTAAAAAAAGGCTAAAAGCTTTCAGCCTTTCTTTATTTCATGTTTTAGATGTGTTATCATATTGTGTTAGTTTTTACTCAAATAAACTTAAACAATTATTTATATAAAATTTATAATATATAATATTTAAAAAAATAATAATAACTTTAAAACTACAACACTTTACTTAAATTTATAAAGAGCCCTACTTACCTAAGATAAGACTCTATGTCCTATCTAACTACATGTAAAAATACGACAAAAATAGTAGGCCAAATTTCAGTGTATTTTACTCATATTAGAGCACATTCTACACTACCAGGACCATTTACTAAAAAAAATCAAAATGTTGATCAACTATTATTTCCCCTTACAAAAGGCTCATCTAGAACATGCTTTACATCATACAAACACTAAAGGACTTTATAAAAAATACAAAATAACTGTTCATCATGTGCTCCTTTTAATATTCCTTACTGTCCTCCTGGTGTTTATCCAAGGGGACTCCATCCTAATGCCCTTTAACAAATGGATGTTGTTATAATTCAGTCATTTGGACAATTAAGATATGTACATCATACTATTGACACTAATACTCATTTTCTTGGGCCACAGTTTATCTTTAAAAAAAAAGGGCTAATGCAATCATTTCTCATTTATTATCTTGTTTTGCTATCTTGGGAATTCCTTTAGAACTTAAACTGACAATGCACCTGCATATACCTCACAAAAATTACATTCATTTTTACATAAGTATGACATTACACATACATTTGGTATTCCTTATAATAGTCAAGGTCAAGCTATTATAGAAAGGACAAATCATACGCTAAGAGAATATATATTAAAAATAAAAAGGGGGGATATGGCTATGGCTTATACACCTCAAAATATAATTCATAAGACTTTACTAACTTTAATTTTTTTAAATGTCTGGTCAGCCTCTGAGGTTCCTGCAGCTCAGCAACATTTCTCTACATTTAAATCTCAGCCATTATTTCTAAAATCGGAAATACCTATATGGTACAGAGATGAAAATAAAGAATGGATTTCTAGGTTGTTGCACCACATGGGAAGGGGGTTTACTCTTATTTCTGCAGGTAAAACACCTTTCTAGGTACCTTCAAGACTTATCAAATTGCAGAATAAGTGACCCATTTATCAGACAATTTCAGGAGCTAACATTGCAGAGAACTTCTACAATGGCAACGAGAACAGCAAACCCCCCAACATGGGGACAGATAAAAAAGTTAACTCAAGAAGCTGAAAAAAAACCTTCAAAAGGCAAATCAGCCTTTAAATCCTGTTAATCTTTTATTAGCTATGCTTACAGTTATTAATTGCCAGGTAAGTATAATTTCTGCTCATTCTTTTGCTTATTGGGCCTATGTTCCTAACCCTCCTTTGGTGCGCAGTGTTTCCTGGGGAAAACCTGAAGTTCCTGTGTGTACTAATAATACTAATTTTCCCCCCTCATGTATGTGGGGGAATTAAAATTATTCCATTCTATAAAAATCTGTATAATATTTCTAATATAACTGTAACTGTTGAAGGAATCCCATTGTGTATAGGGGCTCATTCTTTCTGTTTGCCTCTTATAGCACATAACAACTCTCTTTCTTATAATAGTTGGGGAGTTAATTATCATAGTTACCCTACTGCTGTTTTTATTGTCATGATATCTTCTCGAGGATTTAATACCTCTAGTATGTATGTTAATCCATCATGGCTATCATCTAAAAAATGTTTTGTCAGAACTCATCTTCCTTTATGTTCACCTAAATATTTTGAAACCTTTTTAACTCATTTAGAGTGGGAAAAATGCCATGATCATCACCCTAAAACAGTAATCAAATATCAAAATATCACTATAGTTGATTGGAGTCCTGATCATTCTAAATTTATAGAAAGTTGGTCAAATCGTACTTTAAGATGGCATCGACATAATGGGACAATAAATGCTTGGGGTAATGAGACAATTAAAATGCAACATTATGCTTTGGTCCCTCCAATGTTACAGCATATAAAGTTTCCCAATATTCAAGGGGACATATAGAAATTATGGGCAGTATCTAGGAAACTCACTGTATGGACTGGAAATTTCACGTTAGATGTATCCCGTTCCTCTCCTTTTGAAGTACATCTACATAATAATCTGACTTATTTTGCTTCTACATGTGTTAAATTCCCTTATTCTCTTATGATTGGAAACTGGGAATGGAATGTAACTTGGGGAACAATATCATGTATAGACTTATCTTACTCAATGTGTAAATAGAACTAATTGGGAATTAATAGAAATTAATAATTATTCTTTAGTTATTGTTGAAGCTCACACAGAATTGTGGGTGCCTGTTAATTTGACTCGTCCTTGGTCTGATTCATTGTCTGTTACTCATTTGTACAATGCTCTTCAAGTTTTGTTACATCGCTCTCTACGATTAATAGGAACAGTTATAGCCTCAATCCTTGCAGTTGCTTCTGTAACTGCCACTGCTGCAGTAGCTGGCGTTGCTTTGCATCAAGACATTCAAACTGTGAATTTCGTGAGAACATAGCATCAAGATGCTCATTTATTGTGGCAACAACAAAAGGACTTAAACTCTCAATTAGCTACAGATGTGATCAATTTACAACATACTGTTTCCTGGCTTGGCGATCAAGTGACTATCTTGGCTACCAGAAGTGTACTGAAGTGTGACTGGAATTCTTCTCATATTTGTGTGACTCCTGTGCCATATAATACCAGTGATTCCTGGGAAACTGTTAAAAGACGGTTAAATGGACATCAAAATTTAACTTTAGAAATTATGAATTTGGAAAAGACTATTATGGACACCTTTAGTAAGACTTTACCTGAACTAACAGGATCTAACATTTTACAAAAATTGTCTTCAAGTATTGCTAATTTAAATCCTTTAAGTCATTTTTCTACCTTGTTGTCAGCTTCCTTAGGTAACACTGTAATAATTCTTGTTTTGTGTTTTGTTTTGTATATAGTCTTCCAACGCTGGAAAAAGCGAAGGCAATTGAAACATGAAACGTCCCTTATCGCTTCTGCTATGGCTCATTTACAAAAACAGAAGGAGGGAGATGTAGAGAATCAGATGTGACTGCGTTACTATTACTGTCCTTGATGGAGTTTGCCTGCAAACAGGATATTCTGTCAAGATATAGAAAGGCAACAGCGGACATGCTTGCAAACGAGGTGTCTACTGTCCTTGGAAGGGCTTGCTCGCAAACAAGGGGCTCCTTCAAGGTTTAGATAAAGTAACAGCGGACATGCTTGAAAACGAGATGTTTGCTGTCCCTGGGAGAGTCTGCTCGCAAACGAGAGGCTTCTTCAAGGTTTAGATAGGTAACAACAGCCATGCTTGAAAGCGAGGTGTTTGCTGACCTTGGGAGAACTTGCCTGCAAACGGGATGTTCTGCCAAATGGGCTAGGAGGGCGCTAAGAAAAATTTTTATCTGTTCTAAACTAAGAGCAGAGCTCAGCATACTCCAGGTCAAAAGTAGATTAGCCATGAGAAGCGGGTCACTTCTGATTAGAAAGTAAAACTTCTATGCGCTATGTTTAATTAGCTGAAAGACCTGATTTATTGATGTTGGAAGGCTGCCTTCTTTGTTCACAATACTATAAAAAGATTGCTTATACACAATAAAGGACTTTTTTTCTGCTGCTGCTTTGCTTGCTCTGCTTCTTCTTTTTCTTTGTTTTCCCATGCTGACCTGCAAGTGAATTACTGCAACACTCAGTAATACCCATTACTCAGGAAATTCTGACATGACCAGTCTGTAGCAGGCTGAATAATGGCCCCCAGAGATGTCTGTGTCCTATGTCCAGAATCTGTGAATGCCAACTTACATGGCAAAATGGACTTTGTAGATGTGAATGAATTAGGGATTGTGAAATATAGACATTGTTCTTGGATTATTCAGATGACCTTATAGAACCAAAATAGTTTTAAAAATAATGGGTGACACAGAAGGAGTCCGATCTGGAGGAGATGCAATGTGATGGCAGAAGCGGAGAGCAAAAAGACATTGTGATATGTCAAAAGTTGAAGGCAGCCTCTTTAGATGTTGGACAAGGCAAGGAATCAGGTTCTCCCCGGAGCCTCCAGAAGGAATCAGCCCTTCCCCAACACCTTGATTTCACTCATAAAAAACTTATTTTGGACTTCTGGTCTTGAGAACTTTAAGAGAATAAACTTGTGTGTGTGGGATATATATATATATATATATATATATATATATATATATATATATCCATTAAGTTTACGATAATTTGGTACAGCATCCATACAAAACTAATACACAGTACATATGTAGTGTTGTGGAATCACTGAACCTCAAAAGGATTGTTGAAGAAATTCAAGAAGAAAACTCATATGAAAGCAAATAGATTTATATTGACATATATGCAGTAGGGGCTCAAAAAGGGTATTTTGGTAACCTAAAATAACAAAGGCAAACATTAAGACAGCTGTATGCTTTCCCAATTGGTGGGATGATTTTCTGAGACAGTTTGTTACCTTTATTGGGTAAGTTGAAAAAGATAAATATCCTGGGAGGTTATATGTGGCTCTCAATTTGCTCTCTGTCCCAGTGTCCTCTGTTCATGAAGGCCATTCAAGAGACTATACTTTCCTATAAAAAAAGCTACCTGATTCTGTTGTTTATGCTTTTCTTATCTTCATATGGAATGGAGTTACTAGTTACTTTTACTTAAAAGACTCCACATGCCTTTACAACTTTGCATCAATGTGCTACTCTATCTTATTTTGAGTTAGATTTTTTAAAAATGATGTTTCCATTTGGATTCATATTATTTTTTAGTCTCTACTTGTGACTTTCCCTTTCACCGTTCCTTTTAATTTAATCTTTATTTTTTTTTAAAGAGAGAGTGAGTGTGTGTGTGTTAGAGAGAGAGAGAGAGAGAGAGAGAGAGAGAGAGAGAGAGAGAGGGCGAGAGAGAGAATTTTTTTTAATATTTATTTTTCAGTTTTCGGTGGACACAATATCTTTGTATGTGGTGTTGAGGATTGAACCCAGGCCGTACGCATGCCAGGCGAGCGCGCCACTGCTTGAGCCACATCCCCAGCCCCTTAATTTAATCTTTAATTTCCTCTTATCTTTAATGTATTTTAATCTTTTTTCTCTATATTATAATTAACTGTTCTGATTCCTATTTTCTTTTTTAATACTTTTATCTCTTTTTTTTCATTGTATTTTTGTACCAACAACTTTAGTGGGCAAATAGCATATTATCTTTGTTTTGGTATAATTCTCATTTCTATTTTCCTTTAGTTTTATTTATTTTAATTTTGTAACTTGTTTTTATAATTATGGCAGGATGTCTGGTCTTTAAGTTATATGATTTTTGTGTATGTGTGTGTATATATATATATATATATATATATATATATATATATATCTCCATTAAGTTTATGATAATTTGGTACAGCATCCATACGAAACTAATACACAATACATATGTAGTGTTGTGGAATCACTGAGCCTCAAAAGGATTGTTGAATATATATCACATTTTCTTTGCCCAATGATCTCTTGAAGTATACCTACATTGGCTCCACAGCTTGGCTCTTGTGAATTGTGCTGTTATAAATTTGTTGAGGCTGCATTGCTGTAGTATGCTAATTTTAAATCTTTTGGATATACACCAAGGAGTGGGATAGCTGGGTCATATGGTGGTTCTATTCTGCTTTCCAGAGTTGTTGCACAAATCTGCAATCTCACCAGCAATGTATTAAGTGTGCCTTTTCCCCACATCCTCGCACATATTTATTGTTTCTGTATTCTTGATAATTGCCATTCTGACTGGAGTGAGATTAAAATATCAATGTAGTTTTAATTTGCATTTCTCTAATTGCCACAGATGTTAACATTTTTTATGTTTGCTGGCATTTGTATTTATTATTTTGAGAAGTGTCTTCTTAGTTCCCATGTCCATTTATTTATTGGGTTCGTTCTTTCTCTCTCTCTCTCTCTCTCTCTCTCTCTCTCTCTCTCTCTCTTTCTTTCTTTCTCTCAGTGTGCGTGTATGTGTGTGTGTGTTCATGGTTAATACCACTTTTTTTAAGCTGAAAATTTCCATGCTTTGGAGTGAGCTTCCTTTTCTAAGAATAGTATGTTAACTCTAGCATGCCATCTAGTGTTAAGAACATGGGATGTCTTAAGAACAGTTTGCAAATCAAAAAGATTTTTTAAGTACTTCAATTCACGTTTCTATAGGCAATTTGAGCAAAACAATTTAACCTTTAAAAAGAAACACTGGGATTTGTTCTGAGTATATATTGCTGGCAAAGCTTAGTTTGCAAACTCTAAGAGCAATTATGCTCTTTCAATTCAGTATTATGCCATTTAAGTCATCACAGAAGACTATGGAAGAGCTAAGCTACTAATTTAAACTGCTAAAGGGAGAGGGTGAATCTCTGACCACATCCTCATATCTTTCTCCACCCCACCCCAGACACACACACTCACACACACACACTTCTGTTATTATTAACATTGCTGCCTGCATGTGTAGAAGTTGAGAATTAACCAGTTTCTTTAAAGGGTTACAAAAATGAAGACTCTATTTGAAGACCTCCCCAGATCCTATTTACTTTTGCATTAAGCATGAAAACATAAACAAATAAGAAAAGGTAAGAATTATTTCTTTCTGTCTTATCTACACAATTCATTACCCGAGAAAAGTTGATACTCTATTGGTAACTTGGCTCCAGGTTCATCTGGCAATAACTTAATCAGTATAATTAAAGTGCAGTCAGACATCAGTCAGGTAAAAACATTTATTGAGTATCTGAGTAACTCCATACTTGTATTTTTTTTTTTTTTGTAAAAGGGATTGAACCCAAGGGACTTTACCCAATGAATCCCATCCTCAGCCCCCTTTTTCATGTTTTATTTGAGACAGGGTCTCACTAAATCCTTAGGATTTCACTAAGTTGCTGAGGTTAGTCTAGAACTTGCAATCCTCCTGTGCCTGGCTGGCTCTTTTAAATGTTACGGATAGTATTCAAGGTTTTAGGAAACAGTAGTTGAAAAAGATAAAAGTCTCTGCTATGAGGAAACTCACAAAGTTGTGAATATTCTGAACTAAAGAAGACGTTTCCAATTTAAAACCACATACAAATGCCTTTTAAATTTGCCTACCCAATGACTGATGATTTGACTTCTGGGAATTTATCCTAATGAAATAATACCACACTCTCATCTCAGCAAAATATATAGTGACATACTACATGATCAAAAAGAGGGGTCAGCTAAGAAATTAAAACACATTCATGCAATAGAATACTCTGCAGCCATAGAAAATGAAGTATCAAAGGATGTTTAATTCATTCCACACATATCCATAATATCAAATGAAAGGAGAAGAAAATGATAATACGGAAAAGGTCGGAAGCATTTTTGTCAGAGAAGTATTCATAAGTGATTGGACCTGTCAGAGTTTCAAGAACTGTTGTGAACAAGGTGCATGGGCAAGCCCCAACACCAGATTAGGTGGCACAGTTATTCAGGATGCACTGTATTCCTTAAAACAAGTCCTTAATGGTATAATAGACACACACACAACCAGGTTCCTTCATAGTCCTTAGAATAGAAAATAGCACAGAATATAACTGCATCACTATCAGATGTACATCACTCAGAAAGAGATAGAACTGAATTGAAGAATATTTATAAACACTCCCATGTATTTAGCATTCTTGAAACTAAACATTGGAGCCATGCCAGTTGCCCAACTCCCAACTCCAGTTTTCTGAATATTTTAAAGTATTGGTTGCCTATAAAATAAAACAGTTTACCAGGAGTTTTGAAATGACTTTTTTAGCCAGTCTATTGTATTGGCCCTTCCATGCCTGTGTTGAATGGAGTTTTATGTGCCCTTGCCAAAAGAACTAGGGAATGATTCCATTTGTGAAGGAACCAGCTATCACAGTCTAAACTGGCAGCCAGCAGGGATATTGGGCTAAACCAAGAAATAGTTTGCTTTTCTAGCACAGATCGTTTCATCTATTTCTTCTACAGCCTCATAGTAACTTTAATTATCCATAAACCCCAGCTCCACTTAAGCTGCCTCAGAATCTATCTGCAGGGGGCACTCATTTAACAACACATGCTGAATGGGCATTATGCAGATGGAATGAAGATGAAAATGGACCACAGATTATACCCTTCCTGACCTTAAAGAACATGGGGTGAGAAATGGTGGAATTAATAAGCAATACAGTAAATAGCCTGAGGGCAGAGAGTGATGAGAAAGCAAGGTCAGGAGACACCTGCTGGAGAAGGGGAGGCTTCATTCCTAAAAGCTGAAGTTGAGTAGATATAGACAAAGGGAAAGACAGAGGGAAGGGCAGCCCAGCCAGAGGCAGCAGTGGTTTGAGATGGGAAGAAGCCTGGTTCATTGGAAGGACTGAAAAATTCCAGATCATTGTAAAGTTGCATCTCATGATGGGGGTTGGGGGTGCTGGGCTCAAGGGCCAAATTACAACTTCGTTCTTCATCCCAAGAGTCAGAGGCTCCAGGATTCAACAGCTTTGCTTCTGTCCTCTCCCTTATTTCTTAGACATTATTTTAACTGTCAATCACAATTCTGGTTACCTTTGTAAAATGAAAAAGTTGAATTAAATGAGCACTGAGGTTTATTGCAGCCATGAACCTGTATTTTTACATGCTCTGCAGTTTACTTATGTTTAATATTTATGGAATAGTATGAAGTTCCTCAAGGATCTATGAAATCATGAAGCCACTCACTCTCATTAGAACCTTGGTTTTAAAGTGCTTTAAATATCCCTATACCAACAACTTCTCTGTGCAAAGTAAATATTCATGAGCATCTTACAAAGCAAACTGGTCAAGGACAGTGAGGGTCAATCACTTTAGCTACTACTACTTTTTTCTTAGTATGGAATACAGTATAGTCAAATGCAGAAAAGTTTTCAACCACAGAACCAATGAATTATAATGCTTCATATGCTACAACAGATTTGGAATGATGCTAACACTATTCAGCTATTTTTCAGTTCCTTTCTTCCAATTATAACTTTCTATCTTCGAAAATTAGACTCTAATGAAAAAAGAACATTCTTCAGAATACTATGTCACTGAATATAATGTACCTTGCAACATAGATGTTTAATCTTGTTTTGGTCTTAATTCCAGTCTGATAAGGTCATTTTGTATGGTTTTTGAAGACAGTTCTGTTTGGTTTCTTTTTCAGAGTGTGTTTCTAAATTCGTTTTCCCATGTTTTATTATGGTTGTTAATGTCAAAAGTGGGATGGCCTGAAGATTAAATGACAACTCAGAAGAAGGTAATTAAACATCTTTACAGAAGTTAAGTGAACACAAATAATCATAATTATCACCTATCTAAAAATGTTCTTGCCACCAAATTCAACTAGTCCTTTTATAATACTATACATAATGGAAATGTGGACATATTATATGTGGACAACAGGCCATGTCTGGTAGAAGAATATGTAATTTCCTTCTTCCTGAAAGAAAGTTACTACCTTCTCAAACAAGAAGTTATGATTGGAATCTTGAAGTTGAGGCAAATCAATTCTATTTTCCATTTTGTCAAGGTGGTAAGCTCAGTTCTTTCTGCTTGTCTCTTTGGGGAGGACTTTTTTCTCTGTGTAAAGAATCTGGAATTTAAAGTTCAGACAGCAGTGACTTTTCTAGATGTCATAAAAGGTAGATATATATTGGATATAACAAAATGTCATTCAGATATTTCAAATATACAAGAGAGACTTTAAACATGAAGTAGGCACCACAGAGCATTTGGGCTATGAAGATGTGAACACTAAATTTCTTTCCCTTTGATTAGTTGTGTTTTTAATTTTGTTTGTAGTGTGTGTGAAAGAGAAAGAGAAAGGATTGGGGGTTAATTTTAAAATGTAGAAAAAGCATCAGGCACTATGGTGACAGACCAACGGGTAATGAGTGACAACCAGCAGGTGCAACAGGTAGTGATTGACAACCAGCAGGTACCTGTAGTGGCTTCACCTGCAGAAAGGAGCAATGGTGTGGTATAGTTAATGATGTGCATTCTCCAAGCAGCCAGCCAGCACCACCAACCACTCATGTGAACTGCTTAGTTAGGTATGTGGTATACTTCAATAAATCTCTCTGTGCCTCACCTAGAAATGCATCTAACACTACCTACCTTCTACGGTTTCAAGAGTTGAAATGAGGTAATGTACTTAGGTTGCTGGAAGAATATCAGAACATTATCTAATATTGTAGATATGTTTAATGTTACCTAAGACATTGCCTACTATGAATAATGAATTTTAATGGTGGTTACCATAATATCTGGGAGATTAAATCAAACTGTTTTCCCCCAAAGTTTTTCAATGCATAAATAAAATAAGCAGTGTCAAATGGAATGCACAAATCAATCGGGAACACTTTGGACAATTTTAATGCTTCCAGGAAGACAATGTCTTACAGTTTAATGTAGAGTATTAACTGGGAAGTCAAAAAGTTAATATTTCATGGGGAAAGTTTCTAATATCAAAAGACACATTACTTATCTCTAGACTAATTTATAACCTACTGAGATATTGGCTTTACAAACACTTTTACTTTCATGTCTTAAATATATTTGGGTTTGACATATCCTATAAAGCTAGCCTCCTTCTGTTATATCTATTTCATATCATTCTACCTAAAGGTAAGTTGCTAAAATGTTAAGAACTATTTTTTAAAATAAACATTTTAACAATGTGAATACTCCTTTGTGAGAAAAGTCAAATGTGCATTATTCCTTTAAATGATTTCTTAACTAAGCCAGAAGAAAAATAAACTTATCTTAGAAATGGGTGATTGATGTGAGCATTAAATAGTAGCAGTTTAATAAAGCATAGCTCAAGCCAAAGAGTCCATAATTATAATTTATTGACCTAGACCTGATATACAGATTTATGGATAGGGAAAACAATCTGAATTAGAAAGTTAGTAAGCATCTAATTCATGTCTGGTGTTGCAGCATGTTAGAAACTGATTAGCTCTTTAAAACCACAGGATTTCCTTGGGCATTTAGTGTCAGGATGAAAGAAAGAATACAAATTAAAATATTAGGGGCAAAGTACAGAGATATAATATAGCTGCTATTTTTTAAAATGTGATTGCCTAAAAGTAGGTTACTGACTAAATGGATTTACAGTTTTATAGAATTTGTAACAAAAGTTGCTTTGATTCCTTTTGATATTAATTTCATATCCCCAGCAATACTGGATTAAGGATCAAATGTCGCTAAGCCTCAATCAACTTCTCTGTAGAGACCATTTCAAATTTACATTTTGATACCAAGCTTAAATATAGAACATATATTGCTAGTTAGTTCGTAACAATTTGTTCAAGAAGAACTAAGAGCCCTTTAGAAAAGTTTCTAGAAAAAAAATACTGTACTATTTTGTCATTTCTATCAGAGGAAAGTTGTGAAAGTTACAGAGGGTAAAAATAAATGACTAAATTGACATAGGTGATAGATTTTCTTGAAGAAACATTGAAAACACTTTAAAAGTTTCAATATAACTCATACTTGAGTTAAAAAATATTTTTCCTAAGTCAATAATCTTTTATGAAAGAGTTGAAGCCATCAGTTAAGAAATTCAAGTTGCTGATAACAGTCTCCAAAAGCTCTACAAAGTCATCAACCTAAAAATAGGTAGATGGGGGGCTGGGACTGGAGCTCAGAGGCAGAGCGCTTGCCTAGCATGTGTGAGGCACTGGGTTGATCCTTAGCACCACATTAAAATGAAACAAATACAATAAAGACATGCTGCCTATGTACAACTACAAAAAATAAAAAAAAAATTAAAAAAAATATGAGACTGGGATGTAGCTCAGTGATACAGCATTTCCCTGGCATGAGTGAGGCCCTGTATTAGAGCCCCAGCAACACACACACACACACACACACACACACACACACATTTTCATATTCAGTACACTGATAATGGTGATGTTCTCATTCTCATACTTTGAAATGCAATTTTACAACTGTGAAAGAACAGAGATACTGTGAAAGAACCCCAAAACTAATTGTAGTTCTATTAGCCACACTAAAATATGTTAAGAAGTCACCTGTTGGGACAGTGCTATACATTCTCTATTATTTCTTACTACTAAGACTGACCAAATATTTATATGTTTATGATTCTGCCCATCAAGATCTCTTCTGATTTTGAACCTAAAAATAAAATCGCTAATAGAATACTGAAAAAAAAAAGCAAAAGAAGCTCAACATAGGTTTCCAGAAAGGAGACATATATCCAAATTATATGATATTTTCTATTTGCTGCTGGTGCTGCTGCTACTGATATTAAAAATATTTTTTAAAATGAACTCAAGATGCGGCTGATTCTCCTTGTACAATTCTATGCTCACTTGGGCTTTACCTACAACTGTGTTGGACCCTTTTCTGCATGTTGAACTTCGTATCTCAAGGGAATGACTCTCTGTCTAAGGGCTTTCTCTGGCATCATAGGAGCAAGTACTTTAGGAAGGGTGTTATGGTTTCGATAAAAGATATCCATCCTGCTTCACTTGTACTACCTGACATCAACTCTCAGACAAACTGTCTCCACCCAAGCCTTTGTCTCAGCATCTGGTCTGGAAAGACTCCAGAAAGATAAGATCACAGTACACTGTGAATAGATGTTCAATAAACATATTGAATTGATGTCCAGGCCCTGCTGTGTACCTATCACCAACAAAAGAGAAACATTCAACATCCACATCCAACATCCTTTCACAGGTAAAATTATATAACTGTATGATAAACTGTTGGTGCAGAGTCTATTCTAGGAATCAAGATGAGAAATCAATGCTGTCTTTGAGAGTCAAGGAAAAAATCCAAGGGAAGTGATCTTTGAGATGTATATCAAAAGCAAGGAGGAGTTTTCTGAGAAAAATGAAGGTGAAAGAAATTCATTGAAGTGCGATAATCTATGCAAAGATACGGATCTAGAGAAGATCCATTATATTATTCTGGAAATTATAAGGAATTGTCCAATGAGGACTAGAGACAAGATACAACTTTGTAAATAAAAGAAATCAAATTAAATGTAAAATAGATGTGAACCTGCCTCACAATGTGCCTAGCATAAGGTAGGTCCTCAGCAAATCTTGGTTTATCTCACTGTTGTGGTTCAGTAATAAGGTGTCCCACAAAAGCTCATGTGTGGGACAATGCAAAAAAGTTTAGAGGTGAAATGATTGGGTTATGAAAATCCTAACCTAAACAGTGCATTAACACCTATAGTGTTTAACTGGGTGGTAACTGTAGGTGGGTAGGGCATGGTTGGAGGAAGTAGGTCACTAAGGGCATAACTTTAGGGTTTATATTTTGTTCCTGGTGAGGGGAGAGCTCTCTCCACTTCCTGATTTCCATGTCCTGTGTTGCTTTCCTTCACAATGCCCCTCTGCAATGATGTTCAGCCTCACCTCAGGTCTAGGGCAATGGAGTTAGACGTAAATGGACTAAGACTGGGAGCTCCAGACTTTTCCTCCTCTAAAACTGTTTTTGTCAGGTCTTTTGATCACAGAGGTGAAAAAGCTGATGAAAACATTCACTTCATCCTGTGTGTCAGGAGTGCGAAAAATTTTCCACAAGATCAGATAAAAATGTAAAGGTTTGCGGGACATAAATCTTTTGTTGCACCTACTCAAAATTGCAACTGCAGCATAAAAGTAGACTAAAATAATATGTAAATATAATGAGTGTGCCCCATTATTAAAAAAAACCTGTTTTACAAAAATGGTGTAGGGGCTGAATTTGGATATGAATTCCTATGATCAAACAGTGGTTCCCAAGTTTTCCCATCAAAAAGAAAAACTTTAATATATATCATCAATTTGAAAAAATAGTGTATGCATATATGTAACATATAATTTATTAAACCTAGAGATAATGACTGGAGAGTGAAATTAAGGAATTTTGAAATGATCTGCAGCTTGCCATGGCTATGCTGTGACCCAGTAGTAGGAGGTGTGGTGTGTTCACTCTGGGCATTTAGGACAATGTGAAGCTGAAGGAAGTTCAGGATCAGTACGAGGTTTTACTTTTCAGAGTATTTCTAATATAATGTAAGTAAATATAAGAAACACTAATACCCCAGCAGTTTTTAAAGTAATAGGATCACATAAAATTGAATAATTTCTGGATCTAATGATAATCCTTAAGAGTAAAAGGGGAGAGCCTTAAGACTTGGGGCCGGGAGGATATTCTGTGGCAGCAGAAAGTCATAAACCAGAGGATCAGAGACAGTCAACCAGTCTCATCTTCCACCTTCAGAGAAAGTAGCAATTAACCTTCCCTCAGTGACAATGGTGAAGTGACAACTGAGAGTGATAGCAGGTAAGTTCATTTATCTGACTTCATGAAGGTGAGAGGAAAATGAGGACTAGCTCACCACAGTACAGAGTTTACTGTTTCTATTACCTCTGAATAGAGAGAAACTGAGGCAAAACCAAATAGCTCTGGAAGTAGACTTACCATTGCTAACATGGAAAACATGACCACAGCTGTTTCCTTGTCTTGGCCTCAAAACAGCTCCCTCTTGTTTGTTAGGGAACTACACCTGTTGCAATGGAGGTGACATAATAATGACAAAAATATGGCAGAGTAGTTACTTCCTAGAAGATGTCAGTTATATCTGCACATTTCTAACAAAACTGGCTAAATGATCTTGAATTCACACCAGGCAAGACTTTGATGACAATTGTGAAGTAGACTCAGTCTGGCTCTTTCCTGCTCCCAGGCCCTTTCAATTTGAATTTGCACTCCAAACTACACATGCAAACTACACACTTTACATGCAATACTGCAACCTATGAGATGACTAACCTCTCCAGTTTTTTAAGACTTTCAATACCAAAATTGAGATAATTGATCACTCATTGAGGGAAAGGCTGGCAGTAATGTGGCCACAGACAAAGGTCTGGTCCCCTAGAGGCCTGATCCACTTAGCTTGGTTCCACTATGAGAACTTGACAGACTGCAGTGCAAAGCTGAGACCAAAAAAGGGATGGAAAAAATTACCTGGATTCCCTGATGGTTTCCTGATTTCTAACTTCAGTGATAATCAAGAACCAGCTGCAATTCTATCCCTTCAGTTACATAAAGCATGCTTGTATAACAAATTGCTTATTTATTGTTGATGATGTTGTTAAATTAGCACAGGCTGGTTTCTTTAACTCAGAACTAAACTAACTTTGATTAATATAATATCCACCACTGCACTCTCTAAACAACTAAAAAAAATTTTTTTAAAATCTCATGCCCTACTGATGTGAGTCAGTAGTACCGTATCTGGACACCAAGGGTAGAATTATTAATAGTTTCTGGAGCAGTAGCAAGGCCCATTAATGCTTCAGAAAGAAAAGCACTAATGGAAAAGGGCCGCCTAGTTTCCAGTTTTCTTTGTTAATGAGCACATTTCATTCTCAGGCCAACAATGACTAGCTCAGATTCCCTGGTGCCTGGAAAGTTCTAATCTAAGTGCTATCTTGGTCTGTTTTGAAATCACAGTGCAAATAAAGGTTTGTATTTCCAGGCCTTAAAACAGATTTGGAAACTAAAATTATACCAAAAAAAATTAAAATCTTAAGTCCAGGGTATAGCAACCAACAATCCAATGCAGAACAATAAAAAGACAATTAATAAAAAACATCAGGTTCTTAGGCTGGGGCTGTGACTCAGTGGCAGAGCACTTGCCTAGCATGTGTGAGGCACTGGGTTCGATTCTCAGCACCATGTATCAATAAATAAAATAAAAGGTCCATTGACAACTAAATATATATATATAAATCAGGATCTGTCTGAGTCCTGAAATGTCTTAACTCAAAAGGAATGAAGTTCTCTTCCAGGTCTGTATTCTCTGCCTTGGACAATATGTTAGTCATCTACTATTCCATTCAGCATGAGGATGAGAGGCATAAGTCACAAAAAGACAAAGACAAGGACCAAACTGGTTGAGAGAGCACTAGAGTAACAAAACAATGATGGCAGCACAATTTAGAAAACCCATCTTGAATCTCACAATTTTCCCAGCACCAATCTAATCCATGCCCCTCTCACCTCTCACTTTCAAAGCAATTACCTCCTACCTTGTCTCCTGCTTTCTCCTTTGTTTCCCCAAGTCAGCTCCCCCCAGACCAGCCAGAGTGTCATCTTTTGAAGCTAGAAATCAGATTGTGTCACCCTTGACTGGAAACACTCTAACTGGCCATCATAGTCAGAACAAAATCCAATCTCCTGACAATTCTATGTATACCTGGCCCTAGATAACCTGGTGGCTATTGTTGAGACTGTCTGTCTTCCTCGTTAGAATGTAAAGTTCATGAGGGCAAAAGCTTGTCTTCTCCTATATGACTATGTTCCCAGATCCAGGTAGATAGTAAGTCTCTGAGAATCAATAGATAAATGAACAAAGATGAAAAACATATCTAGGTTCAAATCCCAGCTCTTTTCAACTGCCATCTTATATTACCTTTAGCAAGGCACCTAACTTCCCTAGACCTAAGTTTTCTTCATCTCTAAATCAAAGCTATCCCTTCCCTTCAAAAGTTGTCACGAGGAACAGTTGAGATCACTGAGGTAAATCCCCTCCATAGTGGCTAGACCTCTGTAGACATTCAGCAAGTCTCCCCCTCTCAGTCATTCCTTCACCTTCTGGGGAAGCCAAAAGCAGTAACTAGTGAGCCTCCCGGGCCTCAGGAGCTGTTGGGTTATGTGATTTTATCAGTTCAGTTGAGCGTAGATATTCTGTCATTTAGTCAATAGGTTTCTTGGTCACTGTATATGTCCTTAAAAGGCAAACATTCCTGTAAGAAAATATTCATCTTTATCTTAATAAAAGTCATGCTTAAAATGATTTTTTTCTGTGACTAGAAGCCCTGTAAAAGCCAGAAAAAGCAGAAATCAAGATGCCCCAAAGCAATTTCATAGATGTCTAGAGAGTTTGTTTGATTTAAAATCACAGCCTGAAATAAGGGTCTCAGCTAAATCATCAGGGATGATGGAAAAATTGGCACCTGTGCAGGAAAGACTACCTTATGTATAAACATCACTCAGGTGGGCAAGGTTATTACTACCTGATCAAGGGATACTTGTGCTGGGAAATTCCCAAGTGATTGCAGTAGACTAACTGCTCATTGTTTCATTGGCTCCAGGAATTATTGTATTAAAAATAAGCTAACGAGGCAATCATTTCGAACTGTCTTAAGATTTAATTATAGTTGTTCTAAGAAGACCAGATGACCCCAATCCTACTATAATTCAGCCTAATACCTATGCCCTCTATTTTGCTTTTACGTTTGGAGGTGGAAGAGAGAGCAATTGACCTTAATCAGCTTCTTCTCTCCATAAAGGAGACACTGAAACAAACTCATCTGATCTGCTCACAAGGCCACCTCAGCCTCTGATGTTTTACCATCTCCTCTCACAACTCTTCAGGGCTATGAAATGCTTATCAGCCTTGTCCTCTGGCTCCATGGAGTCTACAGCCTAAAAATGTCTTGGTTTTTTTGGGTCATAGAGAATTTAGAATCTTGGAAAATCCCCCAAAGTCTAATAGCTTGTTGTCCTGTAATACTGGATGATTTCAAAAAAATCATCCTTTTATTTATTGAATCTTCTTCAGTGATGGGCTTCCTTTTCCCACAATTCCAACCATTACCTTCAACCCCCAGGTAAGCTTTTGAAGTTGAAATCCCTCTTAAAAACGAAATTCTGTCCTTTTGTAATTCTATCCTATTTTCTTCTGGTTGCCAAGATATTTCACATCTAAGTGTATGGACTCATGGGGTCGATTGTTAATAATCAACCTGGTTTGGCTAAGTTTTGTGGTTTTCTTTTATTCCTGACACATCCCCTCATGTAAGTTTGAGCTCACATTCCTAAAATGAATGGGTCTTGATTTAATAAACAGACATAAATAAGATTGCTCTTTGGACAGATATAAACCCTATTTTTATAGGAAATGGAGCTCATTTTTCAATACACCAATACCTGAAATCCAGCCAAAACCATCTTTTTTCTTACAGAAATCTGGGCTGCTGATATTTCTTAGAGAAAGAATTCTAAATCCGGGAGGGAGGAATGACCTGAAAGCTCATCAGTGTCCTAAATTCTGTACTAGTAATTTTAGAATCATAATTTTAGAACATGAGATTGCACTGAGGAGCTAATAATACTACTAAAACTTGTTGCTATCTTTTCTCAGCCTAGATTAAGGTTTTATAAGCAAAGAACACCAAAGCTCTGAAAAATTATTACTATGTTATTTGCAGGACAGCCTAGATTAACCTGTCTCAGGGGAGACTTTATCTCTCTATATACTTGAGGTAGAAGAAGTGGGAATGAAAAGCAAAGTCTTATTTACTATTACTTTACTTGAATGGTTAGAAAAATGATTTTTGAAGTGGATAAAGTCCTTGACCTGTGGTTTGACATTTTATACAGTTTTTCCTTGCCATTCAAACTTGGCTGATGAAGAACAGAAAACATGAGAGAATTTATGAGGTCAATGTTTATTTAAAGGTCTTCCAGGGGTCTCTCAGATGTGTCAAAGACTACTATGCCCTGCTCATTGTGTTCTCTGTTGTTAATTAATTCTTTCAAAATTGTTGAGTGTCTGCTAGAGGCCAATCATTGTGCTAGGAACAGAGGGTAGTAAATTAACTCCATTCCATCTTTACAGACAATAGTTCAGTGGTAAGTTCACTTGTCCTGCTTGGTGTCTCTACTTAGAATGCCGAAGTCCTCATTGTTGGCTTTCTGGAATCCATCAACCCTACTTTCCCCTTCAGTACTTTGCTTCCTCCATAGACTCATCTCTAAAAAGTAGCGTGGAAATAATTAGCATCTTTGTGAGTGAATATATGACTAACTCTTCTGTTGCTTCTCTTTACCTACAATTCACCTTTTCCAATAGACAAGGGTCTACTATTACAGAATATATAAATATATGAATGCTTTTTCCAGGAATGTCATTTTTCAAAAAGGATTCTGGGAGAGGATAAAGTTTAGTTCAGGATATGCAGTTTCAGCAATAAACTCTCTGGCTATGCCTACATATGGCTACCTAGTATCTTTCATTTCGTATGGTTATAAACTAACATAAATATAAAGAAGGATTTTTTTTTAAGTTTTTCACTATGTAGATAGGGATCAAACCCAGGGCCTCATACATGCTAGGTGAGTGCACTACAATTGAGTCATATCCCTCAGTCCATAATACAGAGCAGGATTAATGATAAAAACACAAATATTTCCTGGGCCAAGGACACAAAATGAAAACTTGGTGGTAATTCAATGGCATTTTTACTGGAAACTAGAATAGCCAAAGGTAGATGTTACTCTCCATCTCTCTTAAGACTTCTAACTTCTCTAAGTGTATCTTTAGTCTATTGGCAAAGGTGAATTGTAGGTAAAGAGAAGCAACAGAAGAGTTAGTCATGTATTCACTCACTGCTATCTTAATCAACTGCTTCTTCTAATTTACGTTGGACGTGGCTCAATGTGGCCAGCCGCCCTAACTCTATGTCATAAAGTTTTAGCCCTTTTCCCATAACCAACTAGTATCAATTTTGTTTCTTCAGTTTTAATATGAAAGAGGGAGAGAAAAATGAAAAGTATATGACTCAGACTTTGATTGGTGTAGTTCATCTCTTTAAGTCATGCCATAAAATGTGCTGACTATGCATTGCAGATATTGGGCAAGATCTTCCTCCAGCCCAATTTTCTGAGCCCAGAAAATACCAATGTATCAGTATATAGGGCTATCTGTATGGGATCTGGATACAACAGAAGTTTCCAAAAGTCTGGATGAGACAGGCAATTAAATATCTTTTTTCTAATTGATTCAGAATAATTACACATATTTATGGAGTATAATGTGATGTTTTGAGATATATATATATATATATATATATTGTGTAATGATTAAACCAGCATATTAAGCATATCTATCAGTTTACATGTTTATAATTTCTTTGTGGTGAGAACATTCAAAGTTCTCTATTGTAGCTATTTTGAAGTAATGAACACAGTATTGTTAACCATAGTCATCCTACTATGCAATACCAGAAGTTTTTCCTCCTAGCCACTGTAACTTTGTACTCTTTGACCAATCTCTCTGTATACCCTTCTCCCCATCATTTTTCTAGCCTCTCTGCTCTCTATTGCCATGAGATCAGCTTCTTTAAATATTCTGCATAGACTCATCTCTAAAAAGTAGCTGGGAAATAACTGGCATCTTTGTGAGTGAATACATGACTAACTCTTCTGTTGCTTCTCTTTACCTACAATTCACCTTTGCCAATAGACTAAGGATCCACTATTACAGAATATATACAATGATGTAGGGGTATTGCTTTTCCAGTCATTCTCTCCCCTCCTCCTTGCTAGTGTAGCTCATTTCCCACAGTAAATGAAATATCCTTTAACAGACCCAATCTTTGTATTTGTAACATAAAAGAGCTGTAGGTTTTCATAAAGTATGATCAGCCCTTCCTTTCCTTCTCCTTTCCAATTGTTATAGATTTTTCTAGGTTCAAATCCACTTTACATTGTTTTCTTGCCTCCCACATCTATTTATTCGCCTCCATTGTAGGCTCTCAACCTTCAGAACCTAATGAGTACTGAAACAAAATGTAATCCACATAGAACCACTCGTGACCACAATTGCCCACATTGATAGCAATCATGATAAGAGGGTGCTCAGACAGCCCCCATCTGCCTGGCACTCTGTGGCTGGAACATTGAGTATCAGAGACAAGTGAGCAGAGGCGGTGGAGTATTTGTAAATGCCCTTCACAGGCATCCCGAGAGGAGCCAAGTACCTCTAGATTGTCCCCTCTTCAACTGACAAGGCTGGACTGGCCATGCCTCATAATATAGTTTGGGGTCTTCCTGAATTCACCTGGACTCTTTAAATCTATCTCCCCGTGTTTTCCCTCCTCTTCCTCTTGACGATTTGTTTGCCCTAATTTTAATCATTCAGAGAATTTTTTTTTTTTACTGTAGATGGGTAAATTGCCGACTTGCATACAATACATAGTGATCCAAGAAACTGTACCATAGAAGATATAGAATAAAATTTATGTCGGTGTAAAATGCCTTTAGGAAATCCCTCACAATTCCACAGATTCAGCTAGGCTATGAAGCTGTGTCAGGTACTTTATTTGATAATGATGTATTTGATGGCATGAAAAACTTGAAAAGTAAATATATATATTTTTTGTCCTTCATAAACAGATTATGGATGGATAGGAATAAACTGAAAGTCATAGGAATGGTCAACAGAACAGGAGTTTTCAACTAAGTTCCCTGGCTCCATCATTGGATTCATCACTGGGCAAACTGGCCTGACTAGACATAAAGCAAACACTGTTGGTTGCCAGGAGTCAATCTCTCCCCTCCTCCTTGCTAGTGTAGCTCATTTCCCATAATGAATGATCTCTCTGCAACGATGATTCTCATTCCCATGTCATCTCACTCAACGAGGACACGGGCACCTAACCAGTCTTGGACAATGGAAACTTTTTTTTTCTGCATGGAGCTTTATGAGGGAGGTTTCCTTTGTTACTGAAAATAAATTTCCCTCTGCATGTCTTTGGAAGTTTTCATTCTTGGAATGAGAGAAGTCTTAGGGCACTCATTATGTAGAAGATAAGAAGGTTAAATAGAATCTGAGCCAGAGCCATGACATTTTTAGCTGCTTCGTTACCACCCTAAAAGTCATTGAACCACTTTTTATTGTATAAAACATTTTCATTGGGGTATTCCATTCTTTGTAGCACCCAAATCTCCTTACTGAATAAATATCACTACCTCTAAGACTACTTCCAGCTCACAGAATATATGATCCTATGAGAAAAGAGAGAGAAGCAATGTCCCTTTTGAAAAGTTATTTTAAGCATCTATAGAAAAGAAATTTCAAAAAAACAATACTTCAAGAAGTCAGACTTCTAACTAGTCAAGAGTTGAGAGCTGCTGGCACAGTATGGCATAAAAAGCACAGAGATGAATCTATTCCAGACATGGCTTGGTTAGGGGAAGGAGTATCTGTAGTGTACATCTGTAGCATTTTTTTGATGGCCTATCATTTAGGCATCTTTCCTCTTTTACTATAAATAGAAGTCAAAGGAGATATTTTCTCCAGGCAAATCAGAGGAAGAGCAGTTGACTAAGAATGGAGCAGCTGAGAGTCAGGGTTGTGGCTCAGTGGTAGAGCGTTCACCTAGCATGAGTGAGGCACTGGGTTCAATTCCTAGCACCACATAAAAATAAAAACAAATAAAGGTATTGTGTTCATCTACAACTAAAAAAAATATTTAAAAAAGAATGGAGCAGCTGATGCTCTTACAAAGGATTTTTAATCTTAAGATATGGGGAAAGAGGGATGCCAATGCAGTTCTAAAGTTATTGAGGGCAGAGGCCTTGACCTTGAGGTGCTAGTGAAGATACTTCCAATCCCCGCTTCCTAACTAGACTTACCTCTGTGGTGTGAACTTGGATTAGAATTCTTTTTTTTTAAAATTTATTTATTTTATCTTATTGGTTGTTCAAAACATTACAAAGATTGCAGAATCACATTGGTTACACATCCACATTTTTACATGATGCCATATTAGTAACTGTTGTATTCTGTAATGCTCAGTCTCCTTTGGTCCTTCTTGCATTTTGAATCTAGTTCTCCAATTTCCCAAATCCTTCTGGAAGCTTTCCCTAATATATTTCAAATAAATTGTTCTCTGGTTTTGGTTAACTACAGATTGTTTTTCACAACCAAAAAGTCAGATTGATACAGACTCAAATCTTCAATATGAAGAAATGTGTCAAGAGTCTAAATCTCATATAGACTTATGAAAATAAAATTTGTAACAATTGCTCAAGTTTTCGGAGAACATTTGGAATTTTCTAATACTTCTGGACCCATCCAAGAGAAGAATGTCAGTTTTGGGAGGCACTGAAGAAACCATGTCAGTCCGCCACGGAACAGCTTTAGGTATCTTGGCTGCCCCTGTTCTGTACACGGCTCCCTAAAAGACTTGAGATAAAGTGCTTGTTCATGACTTTAGAGAACATTTTTGTTTCTCACTGCCATTTTTCAGAAAAATTAGAGATTGTCCTTCAAAAGTCCTTCAGACATATACTTAGTGAGATGTGTATGTGAGCAAAAAAAAACATTGAATGGAATGTGACCTTTATGAAGAGGAACACCTGCAGAGTTCGCTAGAGAGCAAGGAGCCTGCAATGTTCCATTTATGGTGCAGTTGTTCCCCTATACCTTAAAGACCACACTTCCTGCCATAATTATAAAAACAAGTTAGAAAATTAAAATAAATAAAAATAAAGCAAAATAGAAATCAGAATTATACCAAAACAAAAATAATATGCTATTTGTCCACTAAAGTTATTGGTAGAAAAAAATACAATGAACAAAAGAGATAAAAGTATTAAAAAGAAAATAGGAATCAGAACAGTTAATTAAAATATAGAGAAAAAAGATTAAAATACATTAAATATAAGAGGAAATTTAAAGATTAAATTAAAAGAAAGAGTGAAAGGGAAAGTCAAAAGTAGAGACTAAAAAAATAATATGAATCCAAATGGAAACATTATTTTTTAAAAATCTAACTCAAAATAAGATAGAGTAGCACATTGATGCAAAGTTGTAAAGGCATGTGGTGTCTTTTAAGTGAAAGTAACTAGTAACTCCATTCCCTATGAAGATAAGAAAAGCATAAACAACAGAATCAGGTAGCTTTTCTTATAGGAAAGTCTCTTGAATGGCCTTCATGAACAGAGAACAATGGGACAGAGAGCAAATTGAGAACCAAATATAACCTCCCAGAATATTTATCTTTTTCAACTTACCCAATAAAGGTAACAAACTGTCTCAGAAAATCATCCCACCAATTGGGAAAGCATACAGCTGTCTTAATGTTTGCCTTTGTTATTTTAGGTAACCAAAATACCCTTTTTGAGCCCCTACTGCATGTATGTCAATATAAATCTATTTGCTTTCATATGAGTTTTCTTCTTGAATTTCTTCAACAATCCTTTTGAGGTTCAGTGATTCCACAACACTAAATATGTACTGTGTATTAGTTTCAGTGATTCCACAACACTACATATGTACTGTGTATTAGTTTAAGATGCTGTACCAAATTATCATAAACTTAATGGATATATATATATATATATATATATATATATATATATATATATATCACAAGTTTATTCTCTTAAAGTTCTCAAGACCAGAAGTCCAAAATAAGTTTTTTATGAGTGAAATCAAGGTGTTGGGGAAGGGCTGATTCCTTCTGGAGGCTCCGGGGAGAACCTGATTCCTTGCCTTGTCCAACATCTAAAGAGGCTGCCTTCAACTTTTGACATATCACAATGTCTTTTTGCTCTCCGTTTCTGCCATCACATTGCATCTCCTCCAGATCGGACTCCTTCTGTGTCACCCATTATTTTTAAAACTATTTTGGTTCTATAAGGTCATCTGAATAATCCAAGAACAATGTCTATATTTCACAATCCCTAATTCATTCACATCTACAAAGTCCATTTTGCCATGTAAGTTGGCATTCACAGATTCTGGACATAGGACACAGACATCTCTGGGGGCCATTATTCAGCCTGCTACAGACTGGTCATGTCAGAATTTCCTGAGTAATGGGTATTACTGAGTATATCAGTTCAGTTAATAGAATTGTACCAATGTCAATTTCTCAGTTTTAATCATTGCTTTAAGATTATTTAAACTGTTAACCTTAGATAAGGGGGTATATACAAAGTTTCTGTATGATTTCGGTAAGATTTCTGTAATTATCAGATGGTAGGGGTACAGGTCAGCAGCACAGTGTATGTCTAGCATGTGCGGAGTCTTGGGTTTAATCCCCAGCACCAAAAATAAATAAATAGATTAAATTATCAAAAATACAATATAATTGAGTATATAGACCAACAATGACAAAAAAATTTCTGGGGGCTTTCAAAGATTACCAGGCCTTTCTGAGGATTATAGAATCACATTCTGCAGACAGAGCCTAAGAATCTATGTTGTAGACAAGTACATGATCCTGTTTCACAGGCAGTTCTAAGAACTACTAACAATTATGTCAGTAGTATTCCAAGTGTGGTTAAAGCAACCTTGCCTGATGTCTTATTAGAAATACACATTCTCAGACCCCATTAAGCACCATCTGTGCAGGACATGGCCCCAGACATTTTGTGTTTTAATAAGTTCTCTAGACGATTCTTCTGCACAGTTAACACTGATAAGCACTAGACTGTGTGGTTTTTAAATAATGGGATGTAGCTATCACTATCTCCAGTTTTCATAATCTAAGGCTCAGTTGTATGAAATACTCAATGTAACAGGGCTAAGACTGTGCCAAAACTGGTACAAAATTGCAGGTCTGATGAAGTTTAATTCTGATCTTTCACCTTCAGGTTTTCATTTAATTCTGATCTTTCACCTTCAGGCTTTATGTTAAAGTATTGACGTCTCTCATAAAATGAAAATGCATTACCCCATGTGGAGACATCCTTTACAGTGAAATGGGATTAACTGCAGATGAAAGAGGTAGCCTGTTATTAGCAGAGGCTTAGGGAATGAGAACCAGAATAATAAGCTTGATGATCAAGACAAAACCCCCAAATCAGACCCAATCATATATTTCAAAAATTTCAGGCCGACTAGATCTTCCTTCAATTGATTATCTTTGTAGGCATATTAATACTTCTGAGATAAAACTGCCAAATAATGACATTCAGAAAAAAATGATTATCTCATATATAAAGGAATAGCCAAGAAGTCAGGTCCACGTGTGTGGTGAAAGGAAGAGTCAATTCCTATTACAAACCCACTCCCTGTTTCTTGGGGCCCAGGACATTCAAAGAGCAAAATCGAGTATTTGGTAATGCAACTCAGAGCAAAGAAAGGATAAGACACAAAGATCACTCTAAAACAATGCCCAAGATGGCAGAAAACAGCTAATTATCACACTGATGTACCTGGAGTCTGAACATCTTTCTCAGCACCAACCTAAGGTCCACCCTGGGACAAGAGATAGAACGGAATGATTGACAGCTGATATCACAGAAGAGGCTGGGCCTAGAGAGAGAGACATAGAGCAAAGGAGGTTGAAATTTAAAACCATCCAAAAGAAGAACCAAATTTCCCCTGGTGATACTGTAAAGAGTAGTTAACTGAGGACCCAGTTTTGTGGGAGTTGTGAGTGATTCACACTCACTGATGTTGGAAAGAATATGTAGACATAAAGAGGAGAGCCTGTTCACATTCCACCCCACCTGAGGATTCCACATGTGTTGTAAGATACAAATCAAATCTGATGGACTTTTTCTGGACCTAGCTGATTGTAAGGATGTTTAATCATGAGTTGATCCCACATCCTATTCACAACTTTGAGGGAGCAGAAAGACAGATATGGGAGTGGGGAATCTAAAGCCCTAAGGAAGGTTTGGTGAGAAAAGAGAATTAACTTCACCTGAGCCTTAGTTGAGCTTATACCCACCATGTAGGCCACAGTGCCAGGGCATTGTCTCTCTCTGGCTATGTATGATGTGTAGAAAGCTGGCTGTTTCGGTTAGCTTTTCCATTGCTTTTCATTGCTGCGACCAAAAGACCTTACAAAACAACACAGAGGAAGAAAAGTTTATTTTGACTCATGGATTCAGAGATTCAATTCATGGTTGGCCATCTCCATAGCTCTGAGCCCAAGATGAGGCAGCAATCATGGCAGAAGGGTGTGGCAGAGGAACACAGCTCAGAACATGGCAACCAGGATGGAGGGATGGAGAAAGAGAGTGAGACAGAGACAGCAAGAGACAGAGAGAGAGAGACAGAGTGAGAGAGAGAAAAAGAGAGAGAGAGAAAGACAGAGAGACAGACAGAGAGAGAGAGAGAGAGAGAGAGACAGAGACAGAGAGAGAGACAGAGACAGAGAGAGAGAGAGAGAATATTCCACTCACTCAATAGGGATAAAATGTAAACCTCAAAAGCATGTACCAGGTGACCTACTTCCTCCAGCTACACCCTGCATGCCTAGATTTACTGCTCAGATAATCCATGTCAGTGGATTAATCCACTGATTAGATTACACCTCTTGTAATCCAAACATTTAACTTCTGAACTTTCTTGCATTGCCTCACAAATGATCCTTTGGGGGACGCTTCATATCTAAACCACAACAGTGGCAAACCTCATGCTAAGAGTACTTTCAAATCCTCAGAACCTTTCATAGACTTGCTTATTTCACATCCTCATTTTGTCAGCCCATAAAATTTCTGACTATGGAGAAACCCGGTTGCTTTATGAAGGGACAAAGAGGAGGAAAAAAAAATCCTAGAAATGATTCTGGGCTGTCTTTGACATTGGTTGAGCATTACCACCTGCAGCCTGACTAGAAAGAATTTTGAAGTGCTTTGTAAACCACTCAAGTACTTAGCAGCTCTTGCTTAGGAATGAAGGCTAAAAACCCACAGAGTGGGAGGTAGGACAAAACATGCTCTCTCTGAGCTTTCCTGACATGCTGGCTGCCTTCCAGGCTACCTGATTAAATCAGAACCTAAATTTGTCACTGACCTGTTTTGCTATCTCTGGTATAGTCAGTTACTGCAAGCCCAGTGCTCTGTGAGTTATTTCTTGTGCGTGTGAAATTTAGGTTTATCACAATCTGTTTTTCATATCAGAATTTTGCAAATAGTGGACTATGCTGCTAGTTGTTGCCTAAAGTGGGTAATTACCTAATAATTTGGGGACAAAAGAAGATTGGGAGTGAGCCAAACAAGGGAAGCAAGATCCATTTCTATGAATGATTTCTTAAACATGCTACTGCATATTTCTGCAGAGCACACCAAAGCTAAAGAGAAAAATCAGAAAATCACTGAACTGGCCCATATCCATTGAACACTTTTGAAACACATAGTTCTGCACTGATAATGAACAATTCTCGCCCCTGAATCATTCCAGGGTCTTGAACCTAAGAAACTCTTAGATGAGGTGTTAAATGCCTTGAGTTATGGAGCAGGGGCTTCAAAAATAAAACACACAGCTGCTCATATCAAAGAAAATACAGTGTGGTGGAGCAAAGACAAGCAAATATATTTATAAGACAATGTAATGAATAACACAGTGAAGGTAAGTCCTGTGTAAGAGCCAGAAGATGGGAAACCAACCCAGAATGCCTTGGCAGAAGAGAAAAAGGGAAGAGAAGAGGGCAGGAACAGTGACCAAGTTTATTTTCTGTAGTCCAAGAAAGTTTTTGCTTCACTGCATGTTTTCAGAAGATAATATGTGAGAATAACCTCAAATGATACCTCTGGGTTTCTCCTTGAACACTTACTCCTTGAGAAAAATTGATTCTTTGGGGAGTCATGAAGAAATAAAGGGCCTGTGATAACCTGGATGGAACTGAGGGACAAGCACTTAAGTGCAATCAGGCAGGCACAGAAAAAAGAATTATGCATGCTCTCACCAATATATAAAAGCAAAAATCCCTTGTCGCATTGAAACTTAGAAAATAAAATTTTAGTTGGAATCCATGTGATTTATTGATTCTTGATTTTATTTCTTGCACTATAGCAGTCTTATTAAGGAAGTTGGGGCCTAATCTCACATGATGAAGATTAGGGCCTACTTTTTCTTCTGTTAGACCCAGGGTCTTAATATGTTCTGATGAAAGAGAAAATAAAGTAGACTTTGGGAGGAAAGACCTGGGTTCTTGTACAGTAATCCTTTTTTTCTGTTTTTTTTTTTTTTTTGGTACAGGGAATTGAACACAGGGGCACTCAACCACTAAGTCACATCCCCAGCCATTATTTTGTATTTTATATATATATTTTATTTTGAGACAGGGTCTCACAGACTTGCTTAGTGCCCCTCCAAGTTGCTGAGGCAGGCTTTGAATTCACGATCCTCCTGTCTCAGCCTCTAGAGCTGCTGGGCTGTCATCCTCCTTTTATTTTAGTAGTCATTTTACCTACAGAGACCTCAAGCCCATATTAGCAAACTTAGGTTAATTTTATCTGCTTCCTGTATTTCACAGTAATGTTGGGGAACTCATGATTGTAGGGGTACAGAAACACTGAAGACCTTTAGTTATTTTTGCTTTTCAATTATTTTTTCCTTTTTCAAGTCTTTGCTACATATACAGCACAATTCTGAGAAACTACAAAACACAGGGCATGGTCCTGTCCCCTGGAACTTAACAAATCTGGGTAAAGAAACCCTGAAACTACTGGAAGGTAATCCACAGTAAAGGTAAGTAAGGCAATATGCTGGAATACAAAGGGAAGATTTTATTGAAGTTGCAACAGGGGTTCACTGGATGCTTTGACTACAACCCTGTCGCTTTGAAACTTACATGTTTGTTTCTCTTTTCCCCAACCTTCTCCTCCCTGATCTTCTTTGCCCTAACCTTCTCCTCCTGATTTTCTTTCCCCTACCCTTCTCCTCCCTGATCTTCTGTTTTTCTTTTCCCTAAACTTCTCCTACCTGTACTTTTCCCCCTCCCTGGTCTCCTCCTCTGGGCTCTTCTTTTCTTTCCTCATTTCTGATGCAACATGCCCCACATTACATCATTCCCTACAGCTTAGTTGTCATAAATCCGTTTATTTTATTCCTGTCTTGCCGGCTCTTTATTCCTGCTTTTGAAAAACCAGGCTCTACCTCAGAGCAAAGCCTGTCCAAGAAAGGGACATGACCTTTGTTTTTAGAAAAACCCACAGAGCACTCTTAGGCACATTCCCATCCTGCTAAGTTGTTTCTCTACAAATAACAGGAGAGATCTGCTGGGCCACATGTCCCTGACTCAGTCAGGCTAGGGGGGGACCCCTAGCAACTCCTAGCAGCCACCAATCAGCCTGAGACAGGGAAATACCTGGGATGCCAGATGATCCTCCCAGTAGTTTTTGGTTTTGGGAAACCATGTAGTTCAGCAGGAACACCCCTCTTGGCATAAACCAATCAGTTCAAATGAATCCCCCTCTTGGAGTAACCAATCATCATACCCAACTTGTTCCTGCCTGTGAATGTGTTAATCATGTTTTAGAGTTGTTATTTGATTTTCACTCAGTGTGTAATGATTTGCTAAGAGATGCTATGATGTATATGGGGGTCCCTGCCTTCTCCAAAGAATGTATAAAACTGCTGGAAACCCTGGGCTCGGGGCCTCTCAGCATCACCAGTTGCTGTGTCTGCGCAGAGGACCCAGCTACCTCGCAATAGACACCTCTTTGCTGCTAACATCGGTCTTGTTCTCTGGTGGTCTTTGGGGGGGGGGTTCAGATTTCGAGCATAAAACCTCTCTCCTCTCTCCCCTTTTCCCTATCTAAAGCTCATCTATTTTTCCCATGCTCCCCCCACCCCATCCCCATTATAAATCATCATCCTTGTATCAGACAATACATTCTGCATTTGAATTGTTAGGGTCTGCTTACTTCATTCAGCATTTTAATCTCCAACTTCATCCATTTACTTGCAAATGCCATGATTTTTTTTCTCCTTTAATGGTGAGTGATATTCCATTGTGTATATATGCCACATTTTCTTCATCCATTCATCTAATGAAGGGTATATCTAGGTTGGTTCCACAATTTAGCTATTGTGAATTGTGCTGCTGTAAACATGGATGTGTCTGCGTCCTTGTAGTATGCTACTTCTAAGGCCTTTGGGTATAAACCAAGGAGCGGGATACCTGGATCCAATGGTGGTTCTGTTATGAGTTTTCCAAGGAATCTCCATACTGCTTTTCATATTGGCTGCACCAATTTTCAGTCCCACCAGCAATGTGTGAAGGTGCCTTTTTACCCCACTTCCTTGCGAAAAATTATTGTTGTTTTTATCCTTAAGAGCTGCCAGAGATGTTGAACATTTTTTCATATATTTGTTGATTGATTGTATATCATTTTCTGAGAAATGTCCGTTCAGTTTTTGGCCCATTTATTCATTGGGTTATTTGTATTTTTTGGTGTTAAGAGTTTTGAGATCTTTATATATATATATATATATATGAGTGCTCTATCTGATTTGTGTGTGGTAAAATTTCCTCCTATTCTGTAGGCTCTCCACCTCACTTATTGTTTCTTTTGCTGCAAAGAAGCTTTTTAGTTGGAATCCATCTGATTTATTGATCCTTGATTTTATTTCTTGCACTATAGCAGTCTTATTATGCAAGTTGGGGCCTAATCTCACATGATGAAGATTAGAGCCTACTTTTTCTTCTGTTAGACCCAAGGTCTCTGGCTTAATTCATAGGTCCTACTTCCACTCTGGATTGAGTTTTGTGCATGGTGAGAGACTGGGGTTTTCGTTTCATTTTGTTGCCTATGGATTTCCAGTTTTCCCAGCACCGTTTGTTGAAGAGGCTATCTTTTCTCCAAATTAGTTTTGGGCACCTTTGTCTGATAGAAGATAATTGTAATTTAGTGGGTTAGTCTCCGTGTCCTCTATTGTGTACCATTGGTCTACCAGTCTGTTTATATACACAAGGGAATGTTACTCAGCAATAAAAGAGAATACCATCATGGCATTTGCAGGTAAATGGATGCAGATGGAGGAGATGAGGCTAAGTGAAGTCAGCCCATCCCAAACAAACGAATGCCAAGTGTTTTCTCTGATATAAGGAGTCTGGGATGGGGAGCATGGGAGGAAGAGATGAGCTCCAGATAGGGGAGAGGAGTGGGAAGGGAAGGTAGGGGGCATGCGGTTAGAAATGATGGTGGAATGTGATGGACATGGTTATCCAAAGTACACGTATGAAAACATAAGTTGGTGTGAATATACTTTATGTACAACCAGAGTTGTGAAAATTGTACATTCTGCTGTCATATATAAAAAATTTAGTAATTAAAATAAAATAAAATTGATAGAATACAGAGAACAGTGGTTACCAGAGCCCAGGAAGGGCACAGGGGAGGGACCATGGCAAGAGGATGGTTAATAGGTATGGGGGGTGCCCTTGGATAAGAGAAATGACTTACTTTTAGTATTCCACAGCATGGTAGGATCACTCTGATTGACTACAATATGAAATATTTCAAAATACCTGATTGGGGGTGTATCTCAGTGGTAGAATAATTGCTGAGTATGTACAATGCCCTGGGTGCAATCCTCAGTACTGGAAGGGGGAAACCTGATAGGGTTTTGAACGTTCCCAAAACGAAGGAGTGATACATGTGTGAGTGACATATATGCCAATTACCCTGATCTGATCATTACGCTTGGAACACAAGGATTAAGGTGCCACAGTGAAAACAACCCAATAAGATCAATGAACCCATTCACACTACGGGGCATACGGCAAAGTACCCCTAAATGTGTTCTGATGAAAGAGAAAATAAACTAGACTTTGGGAGGAAAGACCTGGGTTCTTGTACAGTAATCCCTTTTTTCTGGTTTGTTTGGTTTTTTTTTTTTTTTTGGTACAGGGAATTGGACACAGGGGCACTCAACCACTAAGTCACATCCCCAGCCATTATTTTGTAATATATATATATATATATATATATATATATATATATATATATATATATTACTTTGAGAAAGGGTCTCACAGAGTTGCTTATGTCTCTCCAAGTTGCGGAGGCAGGCTTTGAACTCACAATCCTCCTGTCTCAGCCTCTAGAGCTGCTGGGCTGTTATCCTCTTTTTTATTTTAGTAGTCATTTTACCTACAGAGGCCTCAATCCCATATTAGCAAACTTAGGTTAATTTTATCTGCTTCCTGTATTTCACAGTAATGTTGGGGAACTCAAGATTGTAGGGGTAAAGAAACACTGAAGACCTTTAGTTATTTTGGCTTTTCAATTTTTTTTTTTTTTTTTTTTTTTACTTTTTCAACTCTTTGCTACATATACAGCACAATTCTGAGAAAAAACGAAACACAGGGCATGGTCCTGTCCCCTGGAACTTAACAAATCTGGGTAAAGAAACCATGAAACTACCGGAAGGTAATCCACAGTAAAGGTAAGTAAGGCAATATGCTGGAATAGAAAGGGAATATTTTATTGAAGTTGCAACAGGGGTTCACTGGATGCCTTGTCTACATCCCTAGTAGCTTTGAAATTTACATGTTTGTTTTTCTTTTCCCCAACGTTCTCCTCCCTGATCTTCTTTGCCCTAACCTTCTCCTCCTGATTTTCTTTCCCCTACCCTTCTCCTCCCTGATCTTCTGTTTTTCTTTTCCCTAAACTTCTCCTCCCTGTTCTTTTCCCCCTCCCTGGTCTCCTCCTCTGGGTTCTTCTTTTCCCTAATCTTTTCCTCCCTGATCTCTCCTCCCTGATCTCACTTTCTCTGAATCACCTCTATAAAAACCCCCTACTCCTTCTGATGTGAGAACCATCGTTTCTTCTTCGCTGGCCAAGCAATAAACCATCCTTTCTCCTTCTCAAGAAGGTTTTCTCTCTCGCTGGATTGGCATCAAGGCAAGGACAGCTTTCTACGCCAGGGACAGCTTTCTAGACCAAGGACAGTGTTCCTCAACAAGGAGGCAAATACAGGATCATGGAGCCAGAGAAGGAGAAGACGCAGAGGCTGAACAGCCAGAGGAGACGGGTCCCCGACTGGCTGATGGGGACGCCCGAGGCAAGGATACCCCGTTCGGATCTTGAAGACAGGCAGCCCGAGCCCAAGAGAGCCCGGTTTTCTGGCATCATAATGGCCAAAAACTGTGAAATAACCCACGAACAGCTATGTGAGCTGCTCAAGTATGCAGTTCTGGCTGCACCCGTTATTGAGAGACCCAGGTGGTGCCAGCTTCTGTACGGAAAGCAACTGAGCAGAACAGTGGTTGTCATCCTTCAAGGGATGAGTCAACTCCACTTCTACAGGTTCTATTTGGAGTTTGGATTTCTCCGAAAAGCCTTCAGACACAAATTCCGCTTGCCTCCTCCATCACCGACTTTTCTAGCTGATGTTATCGGGCTACCAAATCAAGCGGCTGGATATCTGCCTAAGACCACGGGAGGATCTGTACCGTCTGCCGGTACAAAACCCGACGTCGACCTGCAGAATGACCCGGTCATTCAAAAGTATGGCTCTCAGAAGGTGGGCTTGCTGCGATGCCTTCTGACAGAGGAGGAGATGAGGACATTTGACTTTCCCTTCCAAGGTTCTCCCGACTGTGAGAACTTTGTACCTACCAGATGTGATGGGTCTGTCACAGAGAACAGCCCTCTCTTTGGGCTGGACGGAGAAATGTGCATCACGTCCAAAGGGAGAGAACTAACCCGCATCTCCCTGGTTGCCGAAGGAGGCTCGTGTCTCCTGGATGAGTTGGTGAAGCCCGATGAGGAGATTGTAGACTACGCCACCTGCTATTCGGGGATCACGGAGGAGATGCTTAAGCCGGTGACGACGAAACTGAAAGACGTTCAGAGGCGGTTAAAAGCACTGCTTCCTCCTGATGCGGTGTTGGTAGGCCATTCCCTAGACGTGGATCTCCGGGCACTGCACATGATCCACCCGTATGTTATCGACACCTCGTTGCTTTATGCCAGAGAGCGGGGCAGAAGATTCAAGCTCAAGTTCTTGGCCAAAGCTGTACTGGGGAAGGACATTCAACGTTCGGAAAGGGACGGTCATGATCCCACAGAGGACGCTGCCGCGACCCTTGAATTGGCTCAACATTTCCTCAGGTATGGCCCAAGGAAGATTGCAGAACTCAATCTGGAGGCGCTGTGGAGAGCCCAAGACCCAAGAAATGCCAGAGGAAAGTTCCACTTCACCTACAGAGGTGCTTTAAGATCTTTCGACCCGGGGCATCACAAGCTCCTTTTTGTATCCCGAGAGACAGACGATGTTGAACTCCCGTCTCCTGAAGATTGTGAGACTGTTAAGTGCCTTTCCAACAGAGAGGTCTTTGAGCAGGCCAGAAGGCAAGTGCGCCTGTACCCCTTCAGCGTTATTCGGTTCTCTTTGGAGCCTTTTTCACCTCTCCTCACTGAGGAAGTGAACCAAAGGATGCGGATGAAGTGGACAGAGATGTCCACTGTCTATGCTGGGCCATTGAGCAAAGATTGGAACCTAAGTGCTCTGAAGAGGCTGTTTAGGAGCTTTGGCCCAGTTCGTACAATGACTGCCGTTCTGGAAACTCATCGGCCTCATCTCTCCATAGAGTATGAAGTCCTGGAAGCTGCCCAGCTGGCCATCGAGTGCTTGAATGGCGTTCCCATGGGAGGTGTATACATGAAGGTACAGAGACCTGTGACAGAACTCACTCTGGATTGTGACACACTGGTTAAGGAGCTGGAAGGAGATCCTGAGAACCGAGAAACCATTTATCTGTCTGGAGTAGGTAAAGATTTCTTAGGACATGTTCAGGAACTACCGAGCCTCTTTGGTGGCCTGGAAGCTGTGATCGTGCCTCCAGATGCTCAAGGCGGAAGACAGGAAAAATACTGTTTTCTGAGATTCAAAACTTTTGGCAATGCCCAGAGGGCCCTCCATGTCCTCACAGGCAAGGACTGGAAGCTGAAAGGCAGGCAGGCCCTGACCCCCAGGCACCTGCACGCGTGGCTTAGGAGCTCACCACCTGAATCAAGAAGGCCCGCAGGTCTGCGAGTGAGACCTCCTCCCTCGGAGCGGGAGACCTTGCAGAATTTAAATGCGGAAAAGGCAAAGAGTGCAGCCTGGCGCTGGAGCCGCAAGATTGGAAGGCTCTACCGAAGCCTGAGCCCGGGAACCCTTTGCGTCATCCTCCTGCCAGGAACCACTAGCCCTCATGGATCCCTCTCTGGCCTGGGACTCATGGGAATAAAAGATGAAGAAGAGGAAAGCACCGGCCCAAGCGTGGGTTTGTGAGTCGGGCTCGCCACTTGCCTTTTCTCATCCTTCCTGGGCGATGGTGGAGAAGACGGGTCAGGCTGCAGCTTCTCCAAAGACTGCTGGGCCGTGTTTGATATCTTCGGACGTTTAACGTGTGATGGGATCTGAGTGGAGCGAATGAGCCCAGTGGTTATGTGGTTGAGTCTCGGAAACTGGGAAGCCTTGCAGCGTGGCTGACCATCTAGCTGAAGGGCAGATTGCAGAATTCAAAGCAGCTTTCCCACTATTTGACAGGAACGGGAATGGAACTATAGTATACTAACAAAGGAATTGGGAAGTGTAATGACATGGTCTCTTGGGTGGAATCCCACAGAAGTCCGAGTTACAGGACAGGATGAAGGGAGTAGCTGCTGGTGGTAATGGCAAAATGGACTTCCCTGAATTTCTGACACTGATGGCAAGAAAAAGGAAACACAGACGATGTAGGGCACGATGTAACATGTGGGGCATGTTGCATCAGAAAGGAGGAAAAACCGAACTTGCTGCCTGCTTCTGGGTGGGTCCTGGGGCCACCTGTGGCTAAGAAAGCACCTGGGGATCATCCAGAAGGCGTTGCCTGGGCTGTGAGGAAAAAAACCAGATGACCTCTAGGATAGGCTCAGAACCCTTCCGCCCTCTGGACAGCTCGGGGTCTCCCATTATGGCCTGTGAGATGGGTGTACACGTGAACTCTCCCCACCCTGCTGACCTTTATCCTGATTGGCTCCTGTGCCTTGTATTAGCTCTGTGTGTTTTCTCAATAAACTGAGATCCTGCTTTGACTGGTCTCCCTGGCTTGTCTGATTGTCCTCCCGTGGGGGAGGGCTGGATGGGGGAGGGGGGGTCAGTCAGCCCTTCCTTTCTTGGTTCCTCATGGTCGGGGTGTGCTCTCCCAATCTCTCCCTCAGGTCAGGAGGGAAGCGTGTGGGGTGGGGTGGGGCTAAAATCCCTGACATCTGGCGCCCAACGTGGGGCATTAAGAAGTCTGTTCACCCAAAGTGAGCGTATTGCCAAGCCAAGCCAAGAGAGTTTCGAGGTAGGGGTCTCCCCGAAAAGATGGGGCAATCTCACACTAAGTATGAGACCAGTATTGGGAAGCCATTGGTGAGGAGCGACTTTGGTCACAACGAGTCAGTCCTCTCACTGCCCAGGAGGAGAAAGGCTTAAAGCCTCACGCTGACAATGGCCTCCTAGACCCTTTTGAGGCCTGGCCTGGTGCTCTGGGTCCCGCACCAAGTGCTCCTGTCCTGGAACACTCGGTAGACAAGTCGGGAAGGGGAGAGGCCTATGCCATATTGTCACCGCTCCCCCCAAGGAAATTCTCCACCCTCTTGTGAGAACCTGGAAAAGCTGGTTCAGCTGCCTTCTTGCAACACCAGTGATGACTCACCCCCATTGTGTATGGCCCTGTCTTGTTAAGACCAGCAATGAGATGACTTATCCCCATTGTGTATAGATTTCTTGGTAAATGCTAACTCTGGGGGCAATAGACTGGCCTTAGGGTATTCCTGGGAGGCCCAAGATTTGAAAGAATGCAAAAAGGCCATTTCCAAGGATGGACCTAATTTGGCCTAGGCCGAAACCATCCTCTGGGGTCTCACCCACCAACAGTGTCCCACTCAAGACTGGAAAAAGCTAACCAAGACTGTCCTATTTGGTCCCTTGTACCTAAAATCGTGTGCCTTTTTTAATGAGGAGTGCCACACTCAGGCTTAGAAGAATCAGGCTTTTAATCCCCTGGTTCCTATAATTTATGGGATGCTGTTGGTGTTCAGTGATCAATTTTCCACAGGCTTTATGCAGGCTGCTATCCCTGCCTTCTACCTGGAGCAGGTAATGGCTTTGGGGCTGGCAGCATGGAAGAAGTTTGATGAAGGCCCCTCAGAGTCCCTGGTAGCAGGAATTAGTCAGAGGGCTACTGAGGATCTTGCCATCTTCATGGAGAGGGTGGAAAAGTGCCTCCAAAGATTGGATGTCCCACAGGGACATCCCTCAGGCCAGACTAAAGGTCAAACTCCACCTGAGATTCCTTGTGGGTTGAACAATGGCGGCTTCCCCAATAGGCCTTCCCTGAGCCCTTGGAATAGTCCTATATTTGTCATACAAAAAGCCACTGGGAAAAGGAGAATGTTACTGGACCTAAGTAAGATTAATGAGCAGATGATACCCTCCATCCCTTGGGATTTGACTCTCATTGTGATTGATATCAAATGATTGCTTCTTTTCTATTCCTCTTGATCCCCAGGACTGCAAGTTTGCCTTCTCTGTTCTCTGGGTTAACTTCCAGGGGCCAGACCAAAGATATGAGTGTGAGGTGTTTTTTGTCTTAGGCCTTCCTGGCCGTCTGGGGAATCTTTCCTGCCCCCACCCTGTTCTTCCCAGCGGCCCCTCCACTGGTCCATCCTCTCGCCTTGCCCCATCGCTGTCTCCACTCCCTGGAGTTGAGTTTTTTGCATAGTGAGATATAGGGGCTTAATTTCATTTTGTTGCATAGGGGTTTCCAGGTTTGTCAGCATCAATTTTTAAGGAGGCTTTCTTTTCTTCAATATATGTTTTGGCACCTAGGTCTAATATAAAATAACTGAAGTTACGTGGGGTTTTCTCTGTATTAAAATGTATCATAATTTAACCAGTGTACTACTAACAATTTGATTAGTGCAATCTTTTTTGCTACTAAAGTGATGCTAAAATACATTTTAGCTCTAATCAGAGATGATTTTACAATAAAGCTAATGAATCTCAAACATAAGAGTCCCTCACTTGCACTGAATTTGAAAATCAAGTCTGTAATCCAGGTTAATGGAAACCCTAGCTCCTTAGAATTTCATGGCCTTTAATTGATACTCCTGGCAGAATACATATCTTTCTGTTTTTAATATTAGTTATTCAGGTGCCTGTCCTGCCTTCCTCCCAGAGTTATAAACACCTTGAAAACAGCATGTGAGGCTTCTGTTCCATATTCTATCCAGTGCCCAGCAAAGCGGCTTTCATATAGCAGACATTCAAATATTTGTTGAATTTATTTTTGATATGATGAATATATAATCAAAATCAGTTATTGCATATATAAATAAACCACTTCTATATCCCCTTAAGTACAATTTAAATTTGGATTCTACCCATAAGATACCATCACTGACAACTTTGCAGGTTTAATGATTGTTCATTAAATCCTGTAAAAATAGTACACTATCTAGCCTAAGTAATAGTATACTATAATAGTAATAGTAAACTAGCCTAAGGTCAAAGTCCTACAAATTTTACCTCTTTACTCTCTTCCCATCTTCACCAGTTAATATTAAGCCACTGATATTACAATATATATATAACCTTGCAAAGAAACTGAATTCACAAATATTAAACATTTTATTGAAGCCTAAATACATGCTGGCTATGGCTTTCTCATTATCTTTAATAAGAGATCTATTACTCTGTCAAATTTCACTTATCAGACATAGTTGGATCCTTCCAAAAGCAGTATGAGGTACTAGAAAAATCTTCAACTTGTGTGCAGTGTTTGCCAGTTAATTCAGAAGAACTCAGGTTAAGGTGGCCAGAATGCATAGGTGTTAAATTAAATGATACATAATTTTTCATTTAAACAATACAAAGTTTAGCAGTGTTGTCATAAGTAATAAATTAGGCATCATTTTTCCTTGAGGTAAATAAAATCCTGTTAAGAGCTTATGTAGGTGATCCCAGAACTCCTAATAAGTACTCTGAAATGCATCACCTGGTACATCTGTTAAAAATAGTTCCCAAGTCCCATTCTTACAGTGATTTCTCCAGATCGTGCAACTAAAAAGTGATTCCTGTAACATAGCTTTGGAATCACCTGGGAAAATGTCAAACTCAGTTTCTCCTCAGCCCTACTGAATTAGAATATGCATATTGAACAACATCCCTAAGAGAATCATATGCACAATCAAGTTGGAGACTGCACTAAACTACGTCCTTTTTCCTTCCATCTCCTTTCAGTTTGTGTCCTTGATTCTGTGCCTTTGTGTGTACTTTGTCAAATTTCACTTATCAGATTAATTCAATCAATTTTCCTCTAATTACCTCCTTTTGGCTTATATTTTTGCTGTGCACTGTACTTGAAATATACAAAGGCCTGAGTCAAACAAAGTTGCTACTGCCATGGAGTTTATGTTGTCTTCCGAAAAACAAGACAACTAGAAAAATCAACCGATGAAATGAAATAGGTAATGACTGGAATAAGTTAAAAAAGAAAGAAAATAAGAATGAGGCAGATATTATTAGTATCCTTATTTCTAAACATTTCCAGGGAGGGAATCTTGCTGTGTACTAGAGGTACAGAGGTTGAAGTAGACTGGCCAAGGGCCATTGCTTGGAAGCAGGAAAAGATCCCTAATTGTGAGTTTGTTTCTAGATACCACTCTTACCCTATGAAGGAAAAACCACATGTAGGAGATACTGTGGTCCTCAGTGGTGCAGCAGGCCTTTATAGGAAATATCCATCTCGTAGCACTCCTGAAGACAAGCATGAAAATTCCCCATTTACAGATGAGAAAACCAAGGTTCAGAAATTATATGCCCAGATCTGCCAGAGGTGAGACTTGAGCTGAAATCTTTCTGACTCTCTGCTTTTTCTCTACAACCTAGAATAACTACTGACTTTGTCTGATACAGAGAGCACACCCTAATATGATAAAATTATTTTTAAAGTTTCATCCTGGCCACAGTTACACAGGAATGTAGAAAGTTCACACAACCGTGAGAATGTCAATTTATTTCCTTGCTAAAATTTTTTAAAGAAGTAAAATAAAAAACAACTAATCCAACACAAAGTCAGCAGTCAGATGTACAGACTCAGAGGAGCTCAGCAAAGTAGGCCTTGCTGAATTAAGTGTACCTTTAATGGGTGTTTGGGTTGAATGTCCTTTTGCAACAAACCGATCCACAATTGCTGCCATTAACACGGAGTTCATTTTCCAACGGAGTGGACAGAATTGGGTGAGGTTGTAAAGTTTGGTTATTCCATTTTCCATGTTGCTTGCATTGTGTGAAGTTAAGGGGTCAGAAGTAATCTATGTGGACAGGCCAAAATATTTCCAGCAACAAAGTCCAGAAATATTTTGGATGGCCAAAGCAAACACAACCTGGGATGAGTTTAAATCATGAGCTGCCTTTCTCTCCAATTTTCTCACCCCAGTATTCAGGCATAAAAGTGCTACCCTTAGCACCAATCACGTTTTAATTGTGTTTTGACACACACTGAGTGGATTGTGAGCCCATGCAAAATAATAATTTAATGATATACAACAACTCTTCCCTTTGCCCCACATTTCTCAATTTTTTTCTGGATAATGAACTAATAATATTGAAAGTCATGTTTTACTTCAATAATCTATAGCTAAGATCTATTGAATATTTATTTTATTGGGCTGGTCACTTCATATAATTATACTAATTAATTCTCAAGTACTCCATTTTAGAAAGAAAGAATGAAGCATCAAAAAATTGAGTTATTTCATCAAGATTTCATCAGTAAGTAGGAGAGTTAAATTTTTTTTTACATCTTTCTTTTTTTTATTGGTTATTCAAAACATTACAAAGATTGCAGAATCACATCGGTTACACATCCACATTTTTACATAATGCCATAATAGTAACTGTTGTATTCTGCTACCTTTCCTATCCTCTACTATCCCCCCTCCCCTCCCCTCCCATCTTCTCTCTCTACCCCATCTACTGTAATTCATTTCTCTCCTTATTTTTTTCCCATTCCCCTCACAACCTCTTATATGTAATTTTGTATAACAATGAGAGTCTCCTTCCATTTCCATTCAATTTCCCTTTTCTCTCCCTTTCCCTCCTACCTCATGACTCTATTTAATGTTAATCTTTTCCTCCTGCTCTTCCTCCCTGCTCTGTTCTTGGTTGCTCTCATTATATCAAAGAAGAAATTTGGCATTTGTTTTTTAGGGATTGGCTAGCTTCACTTAGCATAATCTGCTCTAATGCCATCCATTTCCCTGCAAATTCCATGTTTTTGTCTTTTTTAGTGCTGCGTAGTACTCCATTGTGTATAAATGCCACATTTTTTTATCCATTCATCTATTGAGGGGCATCGGGGTTGGTTCCACAGTCTAGCTATTGTGAATTGTGCTGCTATGAACATCGATGTGGCAGTATCCCTGTAGTACGCTCTTTTAAGGTCTTCAGGGAATAGTCCGAGAAGGGCAATAGCTGGGTCAAATGGTGGTTCCATTCCCAGCTTTCCCAGAAATCTCCAAACTGCTTTCCATATTGGCCGCACCAATTGGCAGTCCCACCAGCAATGTACAAGAGTACCCTTTTCCCCACATCCTCTCCAGCATTTGTTGTTGTTTGACTTCATAATGGCTGCCAATCTTACTGGAGTGAGATGGTATCTTAGGGTGGTTTTGATTTGCATTTCTCTGACTGCTAGAGATGGTGAGCATTTTTTCATGTACTTGTTGATTGATTGTATGTCCTCCTCTGAGAAGTGTCTGTTCAGGTCTTTGGCCCATTTGTTGATTGGGTTGTTTGTTTTCTTATTGTTTAATTTTTTGAGTTCTTTGTATACTCTGGATATTAGGGCTCTGTCTGAAGTGTGAGGAGTAAAGATTTGTTCCCAGGATGTAGGCTCCCTATTTACCTCTCTTATTGTTTCTCTTGCTGAGAAAAAACTTTTTAGTTTAAGTAAGTCCCATTTGTTGATTCTTGTTGTTAACTATTGTGCTATGGGTGTCCTGTTAAGGAATTTGGAGCCCGCCCCCACAATATGTAGATCGGAGCCAACTTTTTCTTCTATCAGATGCAGAGTCTCTGATTTAATATCAAGCTCCTTTATCCATTTTGAGTTAACTTTTGTGCATGGTGAGAGAAGGAGATTCAGTTTCATTTTGTTGCATATGGATTTCCAGTTTTCCCAGCACCATTTGTTGAAGATGCTATCCTTCCTCCATTGCATGCTTTTGGCCCCTTTATCGAATATAAGATAGTTGTAATTTTTGTGGATTGGTCTCTGTGTCCTCTATTCTATACCATTGGTTCACCCGCTTGTTTTGGTACCAGTACCATGTTGTTTTTGTTACTATTGCTCTGTAGTACAGTTTGAAATCTGGTATCATTATACCTCCAGATTCACACTTCCTGCTTAGAGTTGCTTTTGCTATTCTGGGTCTTTTATTTTTCCATATGAATTTCATGATTGCTTTCTCTATTTCTACAAGAAATGCCGTTGGGATTTTGATTGGCATTGCATTAAACCTATAGAGAACTTTTGGTAATATCGCCATTTTGATGATGTTAGTTCTGCCTATCCATGAACAGGGTATATTTTTCCATCTTCTAAGATCTTCTTCTATTTCTCTCTTTAGGGTTCTGTAGTTTTCATTGTATAAATCTTTCACCTCTTTTGTTAGGTTGATTCCCAAGTATTTTATTTTTTTTGAGGATATTGTGAATGGGGTGGTTTTCCTCATTTCCAGTTCAGAAGATTTGTCGCTGATATACAGAAATGCCTTTGATTTATGCATGTTGATTTTATATCCTGCCACTTTGCTGAATTCATTTATTAGTTCTACTAGCTTCTTTGTAGACCCTTTTGAGTCTTCTAGGTATAAAATCATATCATCCACAAATAGTGATAATTTAAGTTCTTCTTTTTCTATCTTAATGCCTTTAATTTCTTTTGTCTGTCTAATTGCTCTGGCCAGTATTTCGAGAACTATATTGAATAGAAGTGGTGAGAGAGGGCATCCCTGTCTTGTTCCAGATTTTAGAGGGAATGCCTTCAGTTTTTTTTCCATTCAGAATGATGCTAGCCTGAGGCTTAGCATATATAGCTTTTACAATGTTGAGGTAAGTTCCTGTTATCCCTAGTTTTTCTAATGTTTTCAACATAAAGGGATGCTGTACTTTGTCGAATGCTTTTTCTCATCTATCAAGATGATCATATGGTTCTTATCTTTAAGTATACTGATGTGGTGAATAACGTTTATTGATTTCCGTATATTGAACCAGCCTTGCATCCCAGGGATGAATCCTACTTGATCATGGTGCATGATCTTTTTGATATGTTTTTGTATACGATTTGCCAGAATTTTATTGAGGATTTTTGCATCTAAATTCATTAGGGATATTGGTCTGTAGTTTTCTTTCTTTGAGGTGTCTTTATCTGGTTTGGGAATCAGGGTGATATTGGCCTCATAGAATGAATTTGGATGGAAGTTCTCCCTCTTTTTCTATCTCCCTCTTTTTTTATCTCCTGAAATAGATTGTGGAGTATTGGTATTAGTTCTTCTTTAAAGTTCTTGTAAAACTCTGCTGTATATCCATCCGGTCCTGGGCTTTTCTTGGTTGGTAGTCTTTTGATGGCTTCTTCTATTTCCTCACTTGATATTGGTCTGTTTAGGTTGTTTATATCTTCTTGACTCAATCTGGGTAGTTCATATGTCTTAAGGAATTTATCGATGACTTCACTATCTTCTATTTTATTAGAGTATAGAGTTTCAAAATAATTTCTAATTATCTTCTGTATTTCTGAATTGTCTGTTGTGATGTTGCCTTTTTCATCCCATAAGCTAGTAATTTGGGTTCTCTCTCTTCTTCTCTTTGTTAGCATGGCTAGGGGTCTATCAATCTTATTTATTTTTTCAAGGAACCAACTTTTAGTTTTGTCAATTTTTTTGATTGTTTCTTTTATTTCGATTTCATTGATTTCAGGTCTAATTTTAATTATTTCTTGCCTTCTACTATATTTGCTGCTGATTTGTTCTTCTTTTTCTAAGGCTTCGAAGTGTAGTGTGAGGTCATTTATTTGTTGGCTTTTCTTTCTTTTAAGGAATGAACTCCATGAAATGAATTTTCCTCTTAGTACTGCTTTCATAGTGTCTCAGAGATTTCAATATGTTGTGTCTGAGTTTTCGTTTACCTCTAAGAATTTTTTAATTTCCTCTTTGATGTCTTCTGTAACCCTTTGTTCATTCAAAGTAGCATATTGTTTAATCTCCATGTGATGTAGGATTTTTCCTTTCTCATTTTATTATTGATTTCCAATTTCATTCCATTATGATCAGATAAAATGCATGGTAGTATCTCATCTCCTTTGTAATTGCTAAGATTTGCCCTGTGACATAATATATGGTCTATTTTGATCCATGTGCTGCTGAGAAGAAAGTGTATCCGCTTGATGTTGGGTGGTATATTCTGTATATAACAATTAAGTTTAAATTATTAATTGTATTATTGAGCTCTATGGTTTCTTTATTCAACTTTTTTTTGTTGTTTGTTTGGAAGATCTGTCCATTGGTGAGAGAGGTGTGTTAAAATCTCCCATGATTATTGTGTTGTGGTCTATTAGACTCTTGAACTTGAGAAGAGTTTGTTTGATGAACGTAGCTGCACCATTGTTTGGGGCACATATATTAATGATCATCAAGTCTTTTTGGTGTATGGTTCCCTTGAGCAGTATGTAGTGTCCTTGTTTATCCCTTTTGATTAACTTTGGCTTGAAGTCTATTTTATTTGATACAAGTATGGACACCCCTGCTTGATTCCGGGGTCCGTATAAGTGATATGATTTTTCCCAACCTTTCACCTTCAGTCTGTGTATGTCTTTTCCTATCAGATGAGTCTCCTGTAGAGAGCATATTGTTGGATCTTTTTTTTAAATCCATTCTACTAGCCTATGTCTTTTGATTGGTGCATTTAAGCCATTAACATTTAGGGTTACTATTGAGATATTTTTTTTATTTCCAGCCATATTTGGTTATGTATGATACTTAACATGATTTGTTTTTCCTCTATGCTTAGTTTTTCCTTTACTATATTACCTCCCGCTGTTGGTTTTCATTGTTATTTTTCATTTCCTCTTCCTGTAATGTTTTGCCAAGGATGTTTTGAAGAGCTGGTTTTCTAGCTGCAAATTTTTTAACTTTTGTTTATCGTGGAACATTTTTATTTCATCTTCAATCCTGAAGCTTAATTTCGCTGGATACATGATTCTTGGTTGGAACCCTTTTTCTTTCAGTGTTTGAAATATGTTGTTCCAGGATCTTCTAGCTTTCAGAGTCTGTGTTGAAAGATCAGCAGTTATCCTGATTGGTTTACCCCTAAATGTAATCTGCTTCCTCTCTCTTGTGGCTTTTAAGATTCTCTCCTTATTCTGTATGTTGGGCATCTTCATTATTATGTGTCTTGGTGTGGATCTCTTATGATTTTGTACATTCGGTGTCCTGTAGGCTTATAGTATTTGGATTTCTTTTTCATTCTTTAAGTCTGGGAAGTTTTCTAGTATTATTTCATTGAATAGATTGCTCATTCCCTTGGTTTGGACCTCTGTACCCTCTTGTATCCCAATAACTCTTAGGTTTGGTTTCTTGATGTTATCCCATAATTCTTGTATGTTCTGCTCATGATTTCTTAACATTCTCACTGAGCTGTCTATGTTCTTTTCAAGTTGAAAAACTTTGTCTTTATTGTCTGAAGTTCTATCTTCTAAGTGTTCCACTCTGCTGGTAATACTTTCATTTGAGTTTTTAATTTGGTTTATTGTTTCCTGCATTTCCAGGATTTCTGTTTGTTTGTTTTTTATATCCTCTATCTCCCTACAGAGTTGATCTTTTGCTTCTTGGATTTGAATATGTAATTCACTGTCAAAGTGATTTTTCATAGTCTGAATTTGATGTATAATGTCTTCCTTGAGACTCCAGATCATCTGAAGCATGTATATCCTGAACTCTTTGTCTAACATTCCATCAGCTGCAGATATTATCTCATCTAATGTTGAATTGACCTGTATTGTTTGTGGTCCTTTCTTTCCTTGTCTTTTCATACTGCTCATGATTCTTTCTAGCTTTGTGAAACTGTTGTGCTAATGTTTTTCCCCTTATATATTTGTATTGTTCTTGTATAGCTCCAAAATCCCTCTTTTTCGGAGAAAGACAATGTTAACAGATCCCAATATCAACAGTACATCATCTAAGCACAAGTTTTCATTATTAATACATTTATAGTTAGATTCTAAGACTATAGATATTGGTTTTAATTATTACTTAAGAATATATTCATTAGTTTCATAAAAGGCATACCATATCTGGTGGCATATAGAAAACTTAATTTCAGACGAAGGATGTTATACTTAGAGGGAAAGGAGTGAGGGTATGAGGTTAAACTAACTTAGCACCTTTGGAGAACTCTAACCACTAGACTGGTAATTTATGGAAGAATGTATAGACTCAACCTCCTATCTGTATTTAGATAGTTACCCTATGTATAGATAGCAAAAGTTAGGAGGTTGAAAGTGGGATAGAGAGAATACGAATTAAAAAAAAGAAAAAAATAACAAGGAAGAAAAGAGAAATAAGAGAAGGAAAAGGGAAGTAAGATAGAAATAAAGAAAAAAATGGGGGGAAGGTGGGGTATATGCAATTCCTGTATATTATATTACTTTGGTAATTTGGTTGTTCATGCACAGTTCTTGGTTTCACATATGCTGAAGTTGTGGAAGAGAGAGAAGAAAAGAGAAAGAAAGAGAAAAAAAGTCTCTCAGAACACTGTTTTCTTTGCTTCCAGTAGGTGGTGTTGTCTATTCCTAGCTTGAGCCTCTGTATTCAGGGTGGTGGGTATAGCCAGTGTGAAAGGAAATGAGCTTCCACCTGTATCTTCCCTACTCTAGTCTCTGAGGTAGAAACCAGGTGCCTGTACAGTTGTTGTTTTGCATTGATAGCTACAACCCCCAAAAGCTTGTGGGCAATATTTTGAGTTATCGCACCTAAGGGTGGGGGAGTTGGAAACCGGGTACCTGGATCAGCCGCAGAACCGTGCTGGTAGCCTCACCCCCTTTGATGGGTTTTAAGGGTTGATGGCCTTCCTCCGGACTAGCACTCGGGCGAGGGGCCGGACTTCCTCCTCCGGTCTGGCTGGGCGCCTGGCATCTTCCTCCTCCAGTCTGGCTGGGCGCCTGGCGCGTCTTCCTCCTCCCAAGAGTTAAAATTTAAATGAGCAACCTACAAAGAGTGTCTTTTCCACTCACATTAATGAAGATTTTCATACTGAACACTTTGAGCGTCTACTTCAGCACCATCTTTGTTTCCTCTATAAAACTTTATCACACTTATATTGGTGATTTTCTTTTATTTTTTGTCAGTTTTGTTTATTGGAATGGAAGTTTCCAAAGAGCAGGTTTTATGACTTATGTTTATAATTGCATTCTCAGCAAATATCATACCAATCAGTGTTTCCAGTATGAAAAAAAAAAGAATTTAAATGAGTAAGAAGTCAAGCTTGAGAATCCAAGTCTAAGAGTCATTGCAACTTCCTACCAAGTACTGGACATAAGTACCAGCTACATCATCCCAGTGTGATCCAGTGCCAACCACCCATTTGAAACCTAGAACCCAGCCAGTTCTAAGTTTGGAATCCAAGTTTTAGGGTTGCTTACCCCATTCTTCCAAACTGAATCTCTGCCAGCTCTGCTCAGGTCACTTCTTATGAAAGGGTCAGGCTAAAGACTTTCACAAGTCTCATATTCATCCATTCATAGACTTCTATCCCATACCTCACAATTATGTAGATAAGCGCTTTTAATTCTCTGGTGATCCACAGGAAACTTGCTCTGAGCTTCCTGCTCACAGAGAATTTTAAGCCTACCAAATACACTAGCTCTCTAGAAGCTCATATATCACAAAGAACTGGTAGTGCCACCATCCTGGAATGAAAGAACCAAAGTGTTTTTCTTTTTGTTTCTTTTTTTTTTTTTTTTTTTTTTTTTTTTTTACCATTGGAAGGAAGTTAATGGTGAAAGGATACCTATGATCACCCAGGTGGTGATGAGCAACAAGGAAACAGAGGCCAACAACTCCTGACACCGGTTTTTTTTTTTTGTTGTTGTTTGTTTGTTTGTTTGTTTTTACTAAAGCCAGAATGAACTTGGCTGTACATCAAGACATTGTCCCAAGCTGTGTTTCTTTCTGTGCTTATTTTAGTGGAACAAAATATAAGGAAGAGATTGATGAACACTATGTAAAGATCAGAAAACTATGGAAAAAGAAGAAAAAGGGAGAGACCAGCACAACCACCACCTCTCCATTGGTAGGAAATGGGGAAGTAAAACATCTTTGTCTACTCCTGGAAACCAGCTTTCCACACTGTAAAAAAAATTTTCCTCATGCAGCCACTTTTATCCTGTAACTGCTATATACCTAGCCCAGGAATAAATCATGCACAGTGAGCCCTCCCACCCAGCCTTCTCTTTGCTAGGCCCAACTCTGTTCCAGCTCATCAAATTGAGTTTTATTAAGCAGCTCTTTACCAACAAATTTATTTAGTAATCTCATTATCCGTATTAGTATTATAGATTTGTTCTGGAATGATTGATATTCCAAGTCATAATTGTTCAAATTCAAATAATATTGAAGTGAATATTTTTAGTTGCCCAAGATATCTTTTTTTTAATAGTAACCTGGTTTATTGTTTTGTTTTGTTTCACTTTGTTTGTGAATGTTGGTTCCTATAACATATGTCTGGGGATAATAATTCTTGGCAAGTTTACCTTTATAATTTGTGGCTTCTGATTTGTCTTTGCTCAAATGTTATTGATCTTAATTATCTATTCACCTCATAAAGCCTCATCTCTTTTTGGTTTCAGGCAAGTTTCTAATGTGAGTTATATGGCAGCCTGCCTCAGGGCAGGGAGGGAGGCAGGGATGGGGTATGAAGAGAAGATGTCTGAGTACCAGTGGAGCTGGGTTCTCTGGATGCTGGGGTTCCTCACTCTCTGTCATTGCCTACCCAGGCCAAGTCCCCACTTTTCTAGTGCCATATTCCTCTCGGTGAGGCTTTAGAGAGCAGTTGCACAGCTTTGTCACTTAAAATTAATTTCCCACATCCATAAATCAATACCAATGATTTCTAGACCTCCTTTCAGTTTGAATATTCTTTGATTAAAACAACTAAGTTACTCAGGGTTCTCCAGAGAAACATAACCAACAGAGGATGTGTTTATATTTACACATGTATATGTAGTGTGTATGAATGTTGTGTGTGTGTGTGTCTGTGTGTGTAGCAGCTCATTGTAATCCTAAAAAAATGTTGTCACAGTGTTTATCAATGTCACTTTAAAAATGAGAGAACTGATGCCCCAAGACATCTGTTTAACAGAAATCTTGCAAGGGTTCTCAGTGAGGAAACAGCAAAAGTCTGCACTCTTTGCCCCAACCTTTTCCTAGTGCAAGATTACTTTGTACAAAATATTCAACCTCATTATCTCATCTTCCTCTTCTTTAAAACAGAGGAAATTGCAACTTAACAAGTCCCTAAGTAACTTGGTGAGACCCTGTCTCAAAATAAAATAAAATTGGGCTAGGGGTATGGCTTAGTGGTTAAGCACTCCTGGGTTCAATCCCTGGTAGGAGAGGAAGGAAGGAAGGGAGGGAGGGAGAGAGGGAGGGAGGGAGAAAGGAAGGAAGGAAGGGAGGGAGGGAGGGAAGGAGGGAGGAAGGGAGGGAGGGAAAGAAATTGTTCTTCCCTAATTGCTTCCTGGAATTTCTTTCTTGATTTCCACAATTCCTGTGATCCTCACAGCACATTCACCTGGTTTGCCCCACAGGGGCACCGTTCACCACACCATGCAGGTGAGCTTAGACCTTGTGATAGGAAACGCTCCAGTTTTCAGAGAAGTGTGTCTTGAGATCACACAGGATTACGGTTTTCATTACTGTTTGCTGGGAAAATGGAAGAAATTCAAGACTCTTTTAAAAACTGGTTAATATAAAATTAACATGGGTAAATGTTTACCACAAATCTGGCATTGGGCTAAGCTCTTCCCATGCCTTCTCTCCTGGAAGTCTCAGATACTTAAAATATAGGTGTCACCAAGAGAGGGGTCAAGGTAGGATTTCAGTCCAAGCCACTGGAATGAAAACCTGTGCTTTCCAATATTATCCTTTACCAACTCTAGGACTGATATGGTTGTTAGGACCTGATGAAGTTATTATGGAACTTCAAGGCACATATGAAAGGTAGAACTCCATTTTATATAAACCATAATGAACATAAATTAAGAATTAGGTTCCTCAAGTGGTAGCTTTAGTTTTGTTCAAAAGGTTAATAATATTGTCTTCACAAAAGTCTTGCCATTAATTTTAGCTTTCATTTTTTTTCACTTAAAATGTATAAGTGCATTTAATTAACATTTTGTTATTCTACCTTTGATATTCCTAAACAGCAAGCTATTCTAGTATTTATTAAGAAAATCAGAAAAAAATACCCTTTTATTTCATTGACAAATGTTTTTTTACTTGGATATAGAAAGTCTGGATTTAATAAATTATTCTTGGTTTGAATTCAGGCAGTGATGAAGGCCAGATGTAGTTTTCATTGGAAAAAAATGAAAGATGCTGCCTAACTTGCCATATCTAACTTCCCAGAATATTTGTTATCCTGAAGAATTCAAACATCAGATGGAAAAGTGTTGCATTTGTGTGAGGGAGGAGAAAAAGATATTTATTTGACAATCTTGTATAATGTTTTATATCATATTTTTACTGTCCTTTGTGTATTTAGATAGGTTTAGATATGTGAGGATTTCCCAGAAATGCATGTGTACATGGTCATGCATCAATTTACAATAGGGATACATTCTGAGAAATGCTTCATTAGGTGATTTCGGTATTTTGCAAATATCTTGACCCAAGCCTCCAAGGTAGAGCCTTCTGCACCCTGGGGCTACATGGCAGGGCCTATCGCCCTAGGCAACAAACCCACCGTGCTGCTATACTAAATTGCAACACAATGGTAAGTATTCTGTATCTAATCATAGAAAAGACACAGTAAAAAATGGTGCACCTGTGGAGATCACTGACCATGAGTGGAGCTTGCAGAACTGGAAGTTTCCCTAGGAGAGCCGTGAAGGCCTGGGACATTACTATGCCACTCCTGCAGACTTTATAAACATGGTCTACACTAAATTTATTTTTTAAATATTTTTCAATATAGGTCTACCTTAACCTACCATAACTTTCTTACTTGATGAACTTTTTAAAACTTTATGACTCTTTGATAACATTGATCTTAAAACACAAACACACTCTATGGCAATGTTGTCTTTCTTTAGATCCTTATTTTATAAGCTTTTTTTTTTATTTAAAAAAAAAGGGTTTTTGCTTTTTTTTTTCATTTTAAACATTTTTCTTAAAAACTAAGACAAATATATACACATCACCCTCGACCTATTCAGGGTCAGGATCATCAGTACCTTCTACCTGCTCATCTTGTCCCTCTAGAAGGTCTTCAGGATGCTAGAGTTTGTAGCTGGAATGTTCCTCAAATGTCCCCCAAAGGTGTTGAAGGCTTGGCCCCCAGCCTATGGTGGCATTAGGAGATGGTAGAACCCATAGAAGGTGGGGCCTAAAGGGAAGTAATTAGGTCATGGTGGGGGGGGGCGTGACTTCCAAGGAGGTATTGGAACCGTGACCCCTCTCTCACTCTTTGCTTCCCAGCCACCGTAAGTGAACAGGCCTTCTCTGCCACCCACTCCCACTGTGATGTACTATTCTACCTCAGGCCCAAATGACCATGGACTAAAATCACTGAAAGTTGGGGTCCAAATGAACCTGTTTCTTTAGTAAGATGATTATCTCAAGATTTTTGTCATGGAGATGGAAAGCTGATTAACATGAGGGGCGATCAGGTGTATGGGGCTGTCAACTCCGATGATAATGATGCTTTCCTCTGTACTACCTCCTGGAGGACCCATCTGAGACTGTTTTACACTTAACTTTTCTCAATAAGTAGAAGGAGTACACTCTGAAATAATAATAAAATATAGAGTACAGTAAATACATAAGCAAATTACATAGTCATGTATTAGCATCATCAAGAATCATGTGCTGTGCATGATTGTATGTGCTGTGTTTTTTTATGGCTGGCAGTGAAGTTTATTCACATCGGCATCACCTCAAGCATTTAATACATCACACTACAATGTGACAACAGCTATGAATTCACTAGGCGGCAGGAATTTTTCAGCTCCCTTATGATTTCACAGGACCACTGTCATGCATGCAGTTTGTTTTTCACTGACCAAAACATGGCTCCATGCTGCATGACTATGTATTTCAGCTGTCTTTTATCTGGAGTGTCTTGAAAAAAACATACTTTTTTCTTCAAAATTTTATAAAACTAATACAAATAAATAGGTGATAACATGATTATTAAAAGGAAGAATATGCGATAACTCCTTCTCAATAAATTCTCTAAAAGCTAGTGGAGATTTTTCCTGTGGGAATAATTTTCTCTACAAGAAACAGAATAGAGCACAGCACAGTTTAAAGTCTCAACAATCTACCTTTTCTACTATTACTAGAGGAAAACACCAAATTTTTGGTAACTATATTTTCTAAAATTGCTTTTACAAAAATCAGTGTTTGCTTTGGGTTTGTTGAGCTAAATAGTATTGTTTAAAAAAACAAAAAAAAAACAGGACAAGCAGGGTGTGGGGGTGCACGCCTGTAATCCCAGCAGCTCAGGAGGCTGAGACAAGAGGATCAACAGTTCAAAGCCAGCCTCAGCAATAGGGAGGTGCTAAGCAACTCAGTGAGACCCTGTCTGTAAATAAAATGCAAAATAGGGCTGGAGATGTGGCTCAGTGGTTGAATAACCCTCAGTTCAATCCTGGTACCCCCACCCCCCTCCCCCACAAAAACGGAAAAAAAAACAGGACAATCTTTAAAATTCAAAATTTGAACATATTCATTAAATATAGGAGTGAGTATGAAAAGGAATAAGGATTCAGAGGTGAGAGATTTATAATTCAGATTTAAAGGACAGGGCCAGTGTAATATCTCCCTTGCTGCCATGGCTTTTAGATATAGCCTGGACTTTGCACAAGCTCTCAAATTCTCATTTACTCCTACAATTATATAACATTAAACTGATATTCAGTGTGCAAGGAAAAACATGTAATTGGGCGTACGTACGTGGGGGGTGAGGAGTGGGGGTGTGTTTAATCAACTCAACACTAGATGGCTCTAGTTACAAAACCAATGCATTTTTGAAAGCCTAAAACCCTGGACTCTTGTCATTCTGAAAACAGATGGATTCTAACCCACTCATTCAAATTCTGCTATCTTCCAAAGTCTTGCAGGCATTCAGAATAGTATGGAGCATTTATGTTTGTAATGTTATGAATTGCCAAAAGAGCAGGCATAAATCCTAGAAGTCCTTAGGGATAAAAACAAGAAATTGTACTGGCATAGCCTTGAAGGATGTATATTTAATTTGCTCTGTAAATATTCCACTTTATACCTGTATAGTACTCTATTATTTTTTAGTTACTTTCACATATATAAATTCATTTTATCCTCTCTGTAATCAAGGAGGGAGGTAAGGGAGGTAGATGTTTTCCTCATTCCAGGGCACTGAGACACAGGCAAAGGTAGAGGCTTACTCAAGGTTACACAGTTCCTAAGTGGCAATGTTGGGATTTGAACCCCAAGGTCCTGACTCCTGAGTCAGTGTTATTTTCTACACAACCAGCATGGAAAGGAACTGGGCTTTTGCCCTCCATTGTATTTCTGAAATAACACTTTTCATCTTTTAGCACGCACCCCTCTATTTAATTACATATTTCCACCTACCTAACAAAGTTCAAAAACTAAATGTTGAATTCCTAGAAAAATTAAAACCAATGAAGAAATATTTTAATGAGGTGGGAGAAAAAGAATGACCAACTTCATATCCTTAGTAATCTTTGGTTTGGGAATTATATTTATGGTCTCTGTTTGGCATCCTGTACTTCTCCTTCATAGTATGTATCACAACTATTCTGAGTTCATCATGAAAGTATTTGCTTCATGTACCCTCTATCTGCTCAGTTAACCACTGAATCACTAAAGACTACTGCAGTATTTGGCAAGCTTTTAAAATTGTGATCAATGATAAAAAAATAAAATTACAATATAACAACTATACACAGACACACAGGTACTTGAAAAAAACCTCATGAACAATGCTTGCCCTTTCTAGGTGCAATTCACTTTGGTATTTTCTATTCTATTTTTAATACATTGGATATAACCTACTTTATTGATTATACAGCTTACCAATAGACTCAACACTCATTTTAAATAATTATCCACCTAACAAAACTCTTTGTAGAGAGTAGTTCTTCAGTAGTTGTTTAGCGAATAAATAAATACCAGGCACTAACTGGGTTTATTTTTACAAAGTTAAAAAAAAAAAAAAAGACTTGGGCTGAGGACATGGCTCAATGGTAGAAGATTTGCCTGATATGCATGAGGTACTGGGTTCAATTCCCAGTGCTGCAAAACAAAAAAACAAAACAAAAAATCGTGCCATCCTAAGTACACTGAACTCCCTGTTTCTTGTCCCAGGAACACAGACTTTCACCTACATAGCGCTGAGTGTCGTCAGCTGGCCAGGCTTTCGAGATGAGCTGGGTTTAAAGGAGCTGGCTGTATCAATAACTAAGAAAACATCGAAGAAACCACGCAGCACACCAGCAAGAGTTTCTAAGAAAGACAGCAGGATGGCTCGGTGCCCCTAAGGGTCAGCTCCACACTGGGCAGTTCTGTAAAGAGCAAGAGAGCAAGCACACCTGAACCCCCCCCTATTTATTGGGGAGAATACATTTGATGGAGTATTCCACCCAAAGAAGGCAAGGGGTAGGGTTTTGAAGGGTGGAGTCTTGCTTGGTGATGTCTTGTGGTCAGCAGACTGAGTGACATCTTGGCAAGTCACACCCATCTCAAGTGCTGTGTGGGATCACAGGCAGAGAGAGAGGAAAGGCACATTTGTGTCCGCACAGCCCAATCAGAAGACAACGCCAGACCAGTCCCCTCCTATGCTCAAATGTGCGTGGTTCGAGACACCTGAGAAAAAGAAAAGCTGATCTATCATTTTCCACCTTATCTCCAACCACCGCATCCCTGTTGCTGTAAAAAAAAATGCTTTAGAAAATCAACAGCTATAACCTAACAATGCCATCAAATTCATTATGATCATAGGCTCCTATGAGCAATGCATGAATTGTGTTTTCCACATGACTGTAGTCCTGCCCCATTGACAGTCAGAACTTACAAATAAGGAACTGTTGTTGTATTTTTGTATCTAGTTTTTATGCGCTAAATTTTTACATCCCCAGTAAAATTCATATTTTGAATCTCTAACCCTCATTGCAAAATGTTAGATGAGTTCATGAGTGGGGGACCCTGGTTAGGACTATTCCCATTATTGAAAAAAGAGACTCAGGATTTCTTTTCCTGCATGCATGCACCTAGGCAGGCCATATGAGGATACACCCAAGAATGTGGCCCTACTGGTAATTTTGGACTTCTAGCCTCCAGAACTATGAGAAACAGATGTCTGAAGTTGAGTCCACCAGAGTGTGGTATTCATTTATAGCAACCTGAACTGAGACACTAATTAAAGCTAATAGCCCTGACTGAAAACGGTTCAAATTAGATTTCTCAGCTTAATGAAGTAAAAATGATACACATTCAGTAGAAACTGTACTTCAAATTTTCAATCTTGATCTTTTCCTGGGCTAATGATTTGCCATAGCATACTCTCTTGTAATGCTGGCAGTGGTAGTAAGCTACCGCTCCCAGTCAGCCTTGCAGTCAGAAGGGGACAAACCACCACTCCACACTGCATCATGTCACTAGTCTATGATGTTTTGTAGGTTAAGTATATTAAATACAAAATCAACTTAAGGTATTTTCAACTGATAGTGGGTTTACTGGGAAGTAACCCAGTGTAAGTCAAGGAGCCTCTGTAGAGTTCACTATTTTACCTGTTACATTTTGCTGTTTCTATCAGAAACCTAAAAGTCCCAACTTTCCTTTTTTTTTTTTTTTTCCCTCTCCACTTATCACTATCCAGGCAACCAACCAAATAAAGCAATTAAGGAAACCCTCCCAGGAATGTCACTCTGGACATATGAATCTGTCAGACCAAACTCAAAATAATTCCCCATTCATTTGGGAATCATTCAAACCTAGGCTGAACTTTCCCTGGAAAAAACAATAAGATTGCTTGGTGAAGGGATCTACTCTGAGGAAGTAGAAGGATATGACTCTCACATAACTGGCCGGATGGGACATGAATGCTTCCCTACCTCTCACTCCAAGAACACAATTATAAGGCAAAACAATTAAAGGGTGCTTTTGTTAGGCCCTGATATGCATTGCATTGGGAAAATATCAGGTAAATCAAAAAAAGTCTTTCTCATATTTAAGAACTGAAAACTGTGGGCAGAACTAGCATTCTTTTATCTCTACTTTGTGTGATCATAGATATGCTTAACTAGTACATCTTCCTCTGTCTATATTATAGAAGAATTGCTGGTTCTGTATTTTTCTATAAACAAAATGTTCTCTTAAGAGTTTGTTCCTAGAAAATTAAACTCCAAGTGAGATGATCTTCTAATTCTACTTTTGGAGCCCGTGGTTCACAACTCTTAAACCAATATTTATTCAAAATTGGGAAGGTTTCAGTTTTTCTTATTATTATTTTTTTTTCTTTTAAGTGGCCTTTTACCTTTCAAGATTTCCTCTACAGACTGAAGCCTTTACTAGAGAATTTAGTAGGTAGAGTATATCTTTTAAAAATTCCATTTCTCTACTCCTTAAGAAACACAGTTACCACTGAGATTTCACCAATGAACAATAGCATCACCCCTAACCCCAGTGTGCAGTTGATTGTTATGCTTTCTCAGAGATGAAGCCCTCTCAAAATCTGAATGAGCAGCTTGCATAAAAGGAAGAACATTTTCCTCAACCCCATCTGGCCTTTACCTGTCCACCTGGTTATGTAAATGCTTTGTGTATTTTCAGTTTGTAAGCCAACATCTATCCACATACTTGACCTAAAACACTGCACTTCACTCATGTAATACAGTGATAGAAAAACCATAAAACAAAGGAATATTCTCCTAAATTGCCTTAGCCTTAATATCACTTTGGCATAGTTAAAAAAAAAAAAAAACAAGGAAACTCAGATGAAGTAAAGCTTAGTTACCCAAATTGCAGTGAGTTCTACTTTTTAAATATTTAAGTCAATAAAATCCCTTCAAAGACTGTTTACCCCAATGTTTTTTAATGCAAAATACATTTCAGTTTTGCAAACAAGAAAGAAGAGTAGTTTTGTAGATTCCGTTTGGGTTGTAGTGACCCAATTATCTGGTCAAAGGGCTGCATGGATGCAAGAGACAGGGCGAGTTAAAGTTTAACTCCCAGGAATTGTAAACCAAACCTAAAGCCACTGAACCTTTGGAGTTTGATATGACGATTAGAACATAACCGGAGTGACACGTTGAATTCGCCATAATCAAGGAACCTTTTCCAGGTGGGGATCTCTGAAATTACTCAGGTATGGTCCACTCGGTTTGTTTTCTCTATTTCAATTTGGAAACTGTGCATTATGGTACTAGTGAGGATGCATGAAAACAGCTTTTACTCTCTTCTATTCCTAAACCTAATCTATGCTGCTATGTTTTGCTCCTTGATCTAAAACAAAAGTAGCTCAGGACTGTGGGGTCAAGAATGTGAGAATGCTCTGAGAAGTTTATTTAGCTCTAGCCAGACATCATGGAGAGCTGTGGTGGACTTCCTGTCCTGGTCCAAGGACCCTGGAAACAGAAATGTAATTAACAGGAAAAATAATAGTAACATCCCTGGCAGATTCGGAGTTCTCTATACAGGTCATAATTCCTATCATATTTTAGACTTAATGCATTCAATTATCTCCTTCACTACCACTACTATAAAAAAAGAAAACCTCGTGGTGAATTCTTGCTATTTCCTCTGCCATTACCCTGATAACCAAAAGAATGCCCTAAACTATTTGCTTTTGATTCTAGCAAAAAAGAAAACAAAAACAGTTATGGAAAATTACTGACATTTGTGTGTTAAAACTCAACCTTGGAGTGGCTAATTATTAGATAGTTGCCACAGTTTGGACAACTGTACTGTGGTGGATATATTTTTATGTTATCATTTTGTTCACCCCCAAAAAAGATGATTCATGTTCTTTCTTCAGAACATGATGTGCTCTGAAGAAAGAAACCCATCAGGGCATTTGACAGGATTATTCCATTCCTACCAGAAATCTCCTCAACTCTTTAATCGGAACACTTTTGTTTTATGATTACCCAAGTTAAGTTCCAAAATAGTTAAATAGATAAGTTTCTTTATTAAAAGAATTCTCAGATGAACATTGTGTATCTTCGAGAATATGAAGAATGCAATATTATATGTATATTATACTTTGCAAAATATGCACTCTTAAGTCCTACTCCATTTATAACTTAGGAGCATCAAAAGTGTGTTGCATTGGCCTGAAGCATTCTTTATAATATGATGGAAGCCCAGTGGGAAGATAGATCTGCAAAAAGAAGTGAAATCACTTACTTGTCAAAGTAGTAAGACTTTCTCCAGTTAAATACAGAGCAATAAACAAATGACTTACAGGGGTCATTCTTAAGGATGTTTTCTGGAATAACATTGATACTACCCATTTTAGACATTTTGTACATTTCACTGCTCCAATTTATTATTTATCAAGTGTAAGGGAAGTGAAAGGATAGTTGGCAAGAAAAAGAAATAAGTTGTTACGGGCAGACATTATGACACAATAGATCTAAAAATCACTGACTACTTTGTCATTTCCAGCAGGGCTAATACCAAGTTCGTTTTGCAGTACTTCAAATATCAACATATCCTACACTGTACTGAATGGTTAATAAGTGTAGCACAAAAAAAGCAACTCCATAGTCAAATAAGTTGAGGATATGGTGTTAAAGTGTCCTTCTTACTATTTGATATGAGTCTTTTGAGTAATAACATTGATTAAACACCATATTGGTTAAATGCAGTTCCAAGCACTCTCCATACATTTATCTCATGTTATTCTCAGAACAACCAGATGAGGTAGACACTATCATGACAAAACTGAGGTACAATTTACCTAAGGCTCACTGTCACCACTTAGCAAGTGACGGCTCCCCCCCCAGCCAGGTGGTCTTACTCCAGAACACTGATAGGGAGCTATTTGCATAAGTGCAGGGGATTTGCTATGTGTGTAAATAGGTCCATTCATTGTGCATAATCAAGACAGTATGAAGTGTTTTGTTTCCTAAGTTGGACAACAGAGTATCTTCTTCCAGGAATATTTATTGATGCTTCTCAGAACTGCTATTCCTTGGAACAGAGATTAAGGAAGAATAAATCATTTTTATAGCTCATGCCTGGCATTCATAGCAGCCAGAATCAATTGAAATCATCACTTTTGAAGTTATGGCAGTCAAACATGTCTAAGGTCCTTACATTCTCCATTTTCCATCAGCTATGCCTGGCTGAGAAGCTTTTCATAAAGAACATTGGACTTTTCTCCAGACAAAGCTGGTCAGAATGCTAGTTCCCAAATTCTCTTAGGCATATAAATTTGTGCATATTATTTGACTTTCTTGAGTCTCAGATTCCTCAAATGTGGAATGGGTATAAAATCTACTCCACAGAATTTTGTGACAATGAAATAAAATGATAAAGCAAAATAGTTAAGCACAGTCCCTGGAGCTTAGGAATTCAGTAAAACTCTCTTCCCTTTCTATTTCCCTATTTGTACCAATATCCAGAATAACTTCCTGAAACTTATCATTGGTTTTTACTAATGTTTGAACTTACCCAATAGTTCTTTTTTGTCAAAAAAATTCTATTAAAATAGAAAACTATGTAAATGATGAAGTTTTGAATGATTACAGATCATATTCCATTTATTCAGAGAAACAACCTTAATTTTTTTAATATTAGCACACACAGTGTATATTTTTATTTTAGAGAATGTTGCTCAAAACTCCCAAAGCCCAGCATACTTTTTGCTCAAACCCACAGGACACTCTGGTAAAAGTGTATACTCATTTCATCACACAGTCCGTTGATGTTAAAATTCTGTCTTAGTAGCTATCTTTTAAAATACTGTCATTTCAGGGCTGGAGTTGTAACTCAGTGGCAGAGCACTTGCCTAGCAAAAGTGAGGCACTGGCTTTGATCCTCAGAACCCCATAAAATAATAATAATAAATAAATAAAATAAAGATTTTTTTTAAATACTGTCATCTCTTAGAAAGCAGGGTAGTACTTTGGGTACTATTGCACAATGGCTTTCATTACCTTATGTGTGGATAAATGACTCAATAAGTTCAAACAAGACAGTATTGATCGACAGAGGATAAACACCATTTTATCTTATTCATGGAAACAGTAACCAGGCTCCTGTAAAGTGCAGTTCTAACAGTCCAAACTCCCCCAGGAAAAGTGGATGGAAAAGGAGCCCCATTCTCACTGTGACAGCCTTGTATTAGAAATCTAATTCCATCTGCTACTCGGCCTGAAACTATGAATCTAGGCAGTTATTATTAACAAATATTTACTACCAATTGGATCAGGAAAGTTAGTTTATAATTTTATGCCCTCAAACTCATTCCAACCAGTTTATCAGCCTTAAACACAATTTAGAATTTTTACCGTAATAAACTAAAATTTTGCATTGCATGTGTTTGGTTAATGCAAATCAAAAATTAAAATATAATGTCCCTCTTAACCCAAGGGATTGATTCCAGGACCCCTGAAGGGCACCAAAAATCTTCAGATGCTCCTGTATCTTATATAAAATGGCATAATGTTTGCATAGAGTTTACACATATCCCCCTTGCACTTAAATCATTTCCACTTGTTACACTTAATGCAATGTAGATGCTATTAAATAGTTGTTATATTGTATTGTTTGGGGAATATTGTTCAAGATAGAAGTCTGTATATTTTCAGTACAGGTGCAATTTTTTTTTCCAAATATTTTCAACCCACAGGGTAATTTGTAGATGGGGAAGCTACAGATTTATAGAGACAACTGCATTTTCTTTTGTAAAAAAATAGTTTTCTCTAAAATATCCTGATATCTTCAGCTTTTCAGTTGATTTTTAAAGGAATATAAGCTAAGCTTCTCCTTTGTAATTTCCATATATATATGGGTGAAATTTTGTGTATACAGGTATTAGAAATCATTTGGAAAACATCTTCCAGGTTTGCTTGTTTTAACAGGGGTCAGTCTCTGGTAAAGTTAGGAGGAAAGTAGTGATGAGGATGGAAGATAACTCCCTCTACTTTGCACAATTGTGTGCAGTGTTCTGCTCCAGTAAATGATACGACTAAAGAGAATTAGCACATGACAATTTGGCCAGACTGAATGTCTAAGTGAGCAAATTGGTTTGTAATTCTATAAAATTCCCTTTTCAATTATGTAGTAATGTCTTCCCTTCCTCCAACAATTAAAAACTAATCATTGTTTTGGGATGCCCAATTGATTTAAAGAACATTTGATCTAAGTAGTAGAATTAACTACTTGAGTTGCTTATTTCCATAGAATATTCTAGTTTATTAAAGTATTTCATACAGAAGAATTTATATGGACTTTTTAACGTCAAATTTCTTTCTAAACTTAATATGTCTTTACTTTAAGTTACCTGAGTCCATTTTTTCATCATCCCACGTGTACAAAACTAGTGACTTGGAAGATACCCTTGCCTCCTCTGTGTATGCAGCATAGTGCTGATGATGTGATGGGCCTTCAACTACTCTACTGAACACTAACTCATCTCTTGCTCAATCAAGATGCTAAATGAAACAATGAAGAGAGTACATAGTGTCCATAGTGATGTAAGAGAAAAAAAGAGTCCATGAAGAAAACATCCCTGAAAAGATGAAAGCCAGTCCAGATACTATAATACCCAGCGAAAGAAGTGAAGGAGTGATCATAAACAGGCTGTCAGGGGACTGGTGAAGCATTATGTACACATGTAATTGTGTTTCATTTCCAGTATCTTTAATGTTCTACTATTTATCTCTTTTATTGGGATTCTGTTTAGTGCTTATCTTTTCTGCTAGAAACTCACCATGAAGTAAAATGGCTTATTAGATATCCTTAGATCCTGATGCCTTTCATTATTTGCAGTAGAAGTTAGAAATCAGAATCTGATTCCATGGCAGAGGGGCAGGGGGAAATGTGCTGGCCCTCAGAGATGTCCATCCCAGACTTAATAGGACCAACCAGCCCTTCGTGACCTGGGCATTTATTCCCAACCAATTAATTAACCTTATAGTACTAATAATGATATTAATAATAACTTGAACATTCTCATCTAGCTTTGGCCAGGTGCCAGGGCACAATAGTGAACTCATTTATTCCTCCTATAAACTATATTCTACTGTTATGTCATTTTTCCAACCAAGAAGCTAAGGCTTAGGGATATGGTTAACCTTCTCAAACTAACAAGCTAATAAGTAGTGGAGGAGGAGTGAATCACAGTACCACCCTGCAAACCAAGGACAAATGGAATACTGAAAAGCATTGAGGCTTGGTAACAGAAAGAAACTGTGAGATCTTCTGGCAGAGTGAAGAGCTAAGTGAATTTCCCAAGAATAGAAGACACTTTTGATTAGGATAAGAAATCAAATGCAAAACTTCAACCCTCATGTGGGGCCTAGCCATTACAGCACCTCCCACTGCACTTTTTTTTTTTTGTACTAGGAATGAACAGAGGGGTGCTTTACCACTGAGCTAAACCCCCAGACTTTTCAATTTTATTTTATCTAATTTTTTGTGGGGAGGAATAGGGTCTTGCTAAGTTGCTTGGTGCTCCACTGAGTTACTAAGTTATTCTAACTTTGGATCCTCCTACCTCAGCCTCTCAAGTTGCTAGTATTACAGGCATACACTACTGCACCCCGCAGCATTTGTAAATCAACCTGATTATCTAAATTATAGGACACAGTATTAGTAGGACCTCCATGATTAAGAGGAAATCTACCTTAAATCCCTCCCTCCTTTCTATACCCACACCACAGACTGACACAGACATTCTATTAAAATATTCTTTTTTTTAATTTAATTGATTTTATTTTTTTAAAATACATGACAGCGGAATGCATTACAATTCTTATTACACATATAGAGCATTAAAAGATTCTATTAATTCTATTGAAGCCCATTTTGTGACTTGGGAGACAGGTTCAAATCACAGAGGAGACATGTGCAGGCAGGGGTGTTGTGGATATAGTACAGGATCTGCCCTGGAGATATTGCTGAACATACAAATAATTGTCTTGAAGGGCTTGGCTTCCTCATCTAAACTCTCTTAGTGTCTAAAGAGGACCTAGCACTTCCCATCTAGAGGACAAACCTTCTCCTCAGGGGAAAAATATCTGGGCTGCTAGGTCCATGTCTGCTAGCAAAGTCCCATATTAGACTGACCTAATTTGGAGCTTTAAATTAAGACTCAGGTGCTCCCATGAAGCAGTTCCACCAGCCAGAATAATAGGCTTAGGATAACAATGAGTTAATTTCCAGAAGTTTCTTGTTATAAGACAAGATGGTATTTCATTGTTAAAATATAGATTAGGTGGGGTGCAGGATGTAAGTGATGGGAACACTTCAGCCTAAAATCACTGAGCAGATGAACCAAGTTGGCAAAGCATGGTGGGATTGGTGCTCAGAAGTTCAGTTCTAATGACAGGTAAGGGAAAAAGTGGAACACTGGTCACCCAGGGTGACCAGAGAGGGATACAAGGGTCTGGAATGGCAGGTATTTGTTTGACCTTTGAGGCAGAATATACTTATTAAATGATTTTGATTTGTTATTAAAGTCATTTGAGCACCATACCAGATTCTAATTCCTCTGGGTCGCCTCCTTATTGTAACAGGTACTTACCACCAGTGCACTGGTGAGCTGGAATCACCCAGGGAATGCCATTATATGGCCCCTGAAGATAGTCTAAGGGGAAAAGCTCTAACACCTAGAAACTCATTTTATTTGCCTTTTCAGAAACAAGCCATAAAAATCAAATATTTTCTATAATAATAATAATTCAGTAACCCAGAATTGTAAAGTCTTCTCTAAAGACCAATGATGGTTAGTGCTGGAATGGCAGACAGAAACAGAATGTATGTTAAAGTAGGAGATTCTAGACCCAAAATGCCTAGGTTCAAATTCTGTCCCCACCGTTTGCTATTGTGTGACCCTAAACAAGTTATTTACCTTGTCTGTGCTTGTTTTCTCTTATGTTAAAGTTGGGAGTGTTTCAAGAAGTAGATCAGATATTATATATGAAGTTCTTAGAATAATACCAAGCAAGTGTGCATAACTCTTAGCTATTGTAGCTATTATTCCCATCAAATTTCTGTTTGGTAACAAAATGCTGTAATAGAAGAAAATGGTTATTAGAGATGCTGTGAGATGAAACTGTAGAGGATAGTTTTTAGATTGGAATAAGGTGGCTGAGAAATTAATTAGAACCTCACCATTGATATGTAGTGCATGCTTGGAAAACAAGAATGAATGAAAAATGCACTCATTAAAACATCAAGTCTCTGTAATGTGCTACATAAATAACTGGTACCAGGATTATCGACAAAACACAGCAGACACCTGCTTCTACATTGGCATTTCATGATTACCACTTCAGCTGTTTATATATTCATTTAACTATTAAATATATGCAAAGAAATCCTACTCTTCTTATTAAGCTATACCATTTTAGAATTCTAAATTCAATGCAGAGTGCCCCTGAGTTCAATTCCTGGTACCCCTCACCCCCAAAAGATTCCTTTTTATACTCACTCCTGTGTTAATGAATATTTTCAAAATTTGAGTTTTAAATGGGAGTTTTTAGGGGTCTTTTTTGTGGGGGTACCAGAGATTGAACTCAGCAGCACTCAATCACTGAGCCGCATCCCCAGCCCTGTCTTGTGTTTTATTTAGAGAAAGGGTCCCACTGAATTGCTTAGCACCTTGCTTTTGCTAAGGCTTACTTTGAACCCGCAATCCTCCTGCCTCAGCCTCCCAAGCAGCAGGGATATTCCTGGCACTTGAATAATTACAAGAAGATAGAAATCAGATTAATCAGTGTTCTCCAGAGAAAGACAAGTAATAGGGTGTTTGTTTGTGTGTGTGTGTGTGTGTGTGTGTGTGTGTACACACGTATATTTATTATATCTATAGATTTATTATATGAAATTGGCTCATAAGATTATGGAAGAAGAAACCCCAAGACTTGTATTCAGAAAACAGAGGAAACCTGAGGAGCCAGTGAGGGGGCAGTCCAAGTCCAAGGCCTGAGAGCCAGGGCAGCCAGTAGTATAAGTTCCCATCTTGAAGCTGACAAGCTGGAGACTCAAGAAGTCAAATTTTCATCTTGAGCAACCCACTGGGAGTTTCCTTTAAGTGTTGTTTGTTCTACAGAGGTCCTCAGTTGATCCATGAGGCCACTCACATGAGAATGGCACATCCCTTAACTCAGTTTACTAATTCAGACTTTAATCTCATCCAGAAACGTTCTCACAGACACTCTAAGAATAACATGTGACCAAATGTCTGGGCCCTCAGAGGCCGAGTCCAACTGACATATATGATTAACCCTCCCCGTGTCATTTTGAGGGGAGTTGCAGCTGCTCATGTTGTCTGCTCCATGTCTGTCCATTGTGTCCCCGCTACCCGCCCTTTTCCCCAATGCATGAACAGTTCCCATATGTTGTTAAATTTTCCCAAGATCATTTTTGGATTAAAAAAAAATAACAACAAAAAACATCATTCACCTCTCAGTCTTTGTGGTTGACAAGTACAAGTCATCTATGAGTATCCCAGTCTCAAGGTTTCTAACCTTCTGGTCTAAGTTCTGTAGCAAACTATTGGTGATACAACTGGTTATACAAGAGATGTACAGAGGGGCTTTTTTGTGGTGTTCTGCTGCCAGGAGTTCATTCACCCCTCTGTATATGGGTGTGATGAGGACCACACGATTGCTAGTGTATTCATACATGCATACATACAAAACCACACACACACACACACACACACACACACACACACACACACCTTATGGAGCAGGGAGAAAGGGCATAGAAAGGGAGAGCACTGAGTAGGAATACATGTGTACAGAAAGTGGGAAAATGAGATCCAGGCTTGCCAAGCCTCCTGCATTGGAGATGGATTCAGATGTAGGAATTCCTAGAACTGCTCAGGTGCTTCACAACATCCTGACCCAACTGCTTCCTCCATCTGCTCCTCCCTCTGCTACAAACCTTCCTCATCTCTTTCCTCTGCCTTTGCTTTTCCTCCATTCACAGAGCCAAAAGAAATAGTTTTATGCATATGGTGTTAATATAAATATCTTCTTAGCCAGGCATGGTGGCAGCACACCTGTAATCCCAGTGACTCGGGAGGCTGAGATATGAGGATCACAATCCTAGGTACAAAAAAAAAAAAAAGAAAGAAAGAAAGAAAATAAATATATAACATATATGTTACACATATATAACACATAAATATGTATGTTATATGTGTGTGTATATATGTGTGTGACATATATGTGTGTATGTGTGTATATATATAAAGATATATATATGTATATATAAAGATATATATATAAAGATATGTATATATATTAAAGATATATATCATATATATATATACACAAAAGATATATAAAATATATATCTTTTTTTTCTTGGTTGGTCCTCAATGAAACCAAGTTGAAAACAAGTCAGTGGAGCCAGAATATAGTTAAGAATGGGGTTTTTAATTTTTGTGAGGTAGTTCCAGGTCCTTATTTCTAAATGCCAGCAATTTGGTAAACACTTACTTATTAAAAATTATGAAAATGTAGACAAAATGGAATAGAGACAATATGGAATCATTCTTTCTTTTCTCCTGTAGTCCAGTCTCCACCTTTCTTTTATATATATATATATATTTTTTTCCTTCTTTTTAATAAAAATTTTTGTGTGAGTATCCATTCTATTTGGCAGGTAGGAAAAATTCAATTACTCTGGGTTGTTTTGTTTTGACGTTTAACACGTATAGATCAGAGCTTCGGTAAGCTGTTCTAAACTCCGCTGCATATTATCGTCACCCAGGGAGCTTTAAAATATACCATTTCCTGGGCCTCAGGCCAGATCAGTTGAATCAGAACCCTGCAGAGTGGAGAGGACACCTGAGCACCGGTGACTGTGACAGGAAGCCAGGCAGGAGGTCTGTTCCTGGGGCATTGCTCCTGCATCTCCCTCCTGTTGTCAGCTCGCTCTCATTCTTTGGTGATCATTTTGTGCCAGTAGGGAGTATGTGCTAATAGGGGTACAAAGATAGGGCCTTAAAGCAAGTTATTGAAGTCACAGTTAAAGAATCTACTCAAACTGGACGTTGCCTCTGAGCAGATTACAGTGAGCCTTTTGTTGTTGTTTGGTTTTGTTTGTGGGATGGAACCCCGGGGTACTCTACCACAGGACTACATCCTCATCCCTTTTTTTATTTTTAATATTTTATTTTTTAGTTATAGTTGGCACAATACCTTTATTTTATTTATTTATTTTTGTGTGGTGCTGAGGATGAAACCCAGGGCCTCTCACATGCTAGGCAAGCGCTCTACTGCTGAGCCACAACCCCAGTACCCCCATCCCTTTTTACAAATTTTAAAACTGGGTCTCTTTAAGTTGCTCAGCTGAGTCTCAAATTTGCAATCCTCCTGCCTCAGGCTCCCAAGTAGCTGGGATTCAGTCGCATGTGTCAGTGCTCAGCTAGTGAAGTTGTTTTTGAGATTATGAAAAAACAAAGGAAGCCTAGAGTTAATGGACTGAATGTGACTTGCTAAAATTGAAAAACACTTGTAGTTAAATCTCAAAATCCTATTTTGACAAAATGTGCAAAAATAATGCCTCCTCTGCTTGCCTTTCCCTGTTTAATTTCCAGTTTCAAGCAAAACCACAGGGATTTGATATCTAAAGGGCATTTTAAACAAATAAGTAACATAATACCTTTTGAAGCAGATAAAATATACTTCTACCATATACACCTAATGAGAATATGCTAAAAAGCAGAAGTATTTGTATTGGACCATAAATCACATAATTTTATGCAGATTTCTAAATGAAAACAAATAGTTCTATTTGAAATTTTTCTTCAAACAGACAAACAAAAAAAAAAGGATTTCTAGATGTCAAAAAAAATTGTTTTTCAAGAAGCTTGATCTGTGGACCAGAAAATTATGCTTAACTTTCCCAAGAGTTCTGGGAACTTTTTTTTTAAATAAATGTGTATCTCATTCCTGATTTTGACATAGTAAAAAAAAAAAATAGGAAAACATGTCTTCCATCACACTTGCATGCTTTAATGCCCTGATTTAGGCCCCTGTGTATCCACATGTATACTCAAACATATGTGTATATATACACAGGCAAAATTGCAACACAATAATCATTTGTCTGTTATACATCTGCTTGTTCTTTTTCTCTGATAAAGAAGTTAGTAGCTCCAATGATATCTTTCCCCTGATATAGTTTTATTTTTCTCTATAGATATTTTTACTGCAATACAATTTCCCCAGTATCTTGGGTTTTGCTATTTTAAGTTACTCTAGTTAGGATTTGGAATGATTCCAAATAGGTATTTATATGGATTGTAAACATCAACAAACAGTAATGGAGTATCACTTGCCCTATACATTTCTGCAAAAAAAAAAATTAATTATGTATTTCAAAAGTTGTGTCTATCAGTGCTGCTTTCAACAACAGTTAATATCTTGTCTTAAAAATACAGATAGAGAGGGCTGGGATTGTGGCTCAGCGGTAGAGCGCTTGCCTGGCACAGGCAGGACCCAGGTTCTATCCTCAGCACCACATAAAAATAAAGGCATTGTGTTGTGTCCATCTATATCTAAAAAATACATATTTTTAAAAAAATACAGGTATAGGACTGGGTATTGGCTCAGTGGCAGAGTGCTTGCCTAGCATGTGTGAAGTCCTGGGTTTGATTCTCAGCACCACATGTAAATAAAAAAAGAAAATAAAGGTCCATCAATAACAACAACAACAACAACAAAAACAACGCATCTTCTAAAAAAAATACAGTATACATTTCAGATACAATCAGCAACTTCTTTGCCATGAGTGTCACCAAAGAAACAAAGGGAAAATAAGGAATTAAAGAATGAAAGAGAGTGAGAAGTAGGAGGCGAAAAAGGAATATATGGACATTTGAAGGGGGAGAGTGTAAGACTCCGATCCCAAAGTAGCTGTGCTGGGCTGTGAGAGGCAATTGTGGTTTTGGCTGGCTATCACCCACCAACCCATCAGATATTTGATCCATAATGGACTTCTTTCTCTGGCTATCATCTATAGTCTAGAAGAACTGAAGATCAATAGCAAAAACAAAAAGCAAAACAAACAAAAAGAAAACCCCCAATACTTTAATTAAAATAAAAGAATAAAAATAATAGGTCAGATCCTGACAAGTGACCTATTACATGGAAAACCATGTAGAAACTACTATCTGCAGGGGGTGATGTTTGGGTGAGATACATGCAGCTCAGTGCATAGGAGATAGCTGTTCAATACCACATGTCTATTTTTTACTACGTCTGAAAGGGGTCAAATGCCTGGTCCAAGTGAATCATCAGACAAGCCATCTCCAACCAATTAGTCAAAGGAGTTATTATAAAAACTCATTTTCAGTTCAGTCAAGAACTAAATTACATAGTGCTTCAAATGGCCAAGACTCTGTGTCCCCATGGAACAGAATGCAGACTCACAGTTCATCCTCATCGACTTCTTTATGGTACCCTGTGTCCTTCATAGCAACACTTTAAGGGAAGCAGGAAATATAAGCTACTCTCTGATCACATTTTTTAAGGTGAAGAAACTGGAAATAAGTAAAATTTAGTAATTAAGAGCACAGATGGGACTGGAGTTGTGGCTCAGTGGCAGAGTGCTTACCTCATATATGTGAGGCACTGGGTTCAATTCTCAGCATGGCATATAAATATGAACAAAATAAAGGTCCATCAATAACTAAAAAAAAAATTTAAAAAGAGTATAGATGCTGCCCCCAGAATACCTAGATTCAGATCATTTGCCTGTAACTTGTTACCTGGGTGATCTTGGGCACAATAACTCACCTTTCTCTACCTTGGCTTCTACCTATAGCATGGAAATAATAAGACCCATCTCACTGAGTTCTTATGAGATTAAATGGATCATGTTTTACATTTTTAAAATATTCCATATAGTATGTGTTCAGTAAATATGAACAGTGCTTATTATTATTATTTAAAATCTTTTAAAATTTTGCCAAATAAGCAAAAAATGATATCTTGTTTTTTTTTCTTTTAATTAGTACTTTTCTTATCACTAAAGATCATCATAAATAAATCATAAGTTTATAGGTTATTATTATTTCTTTTTTCTGTGGATTGACTCTTCATGCCCTCTGCTCTTTGTCCACTGGTGGGCGAGTCTTTTTGTTATTCCTTGAAAAGCACTCTTTTCAAATTACAGATATCATTCTCCTTTTATTTAAATAGCAATCATTTTCTTGTAGTTTGTGACCTCTTTTTAACTCATCTTGCCCTTACAGAAGTTTGTGATTTCAATGTAGTTAAGTCTATTAGTCTTTTCATAATGGCTCTTTACATGCTTAGTTTTTAAAGGTTATTTCTTTAATCCACTTAGAATTTTGTCATAGATCATATGCCAACTTTCTCTCTTTCTCAAATTGTCTATGATTTCCCTATGATTTGAAATAGAATCTGTTGGCAAATTCCAATATAAACAGAACCATGGGTCTGGGCTTTTTATTCCATTGCACTAATTTGCCTATTGTTATGCCTGCTTTATTTTTTTTCTGTTGAGCTGAATAGGCTGGTTCAAAATCATTCTATTCTTTTAATATACTTCCTAGCATTTATTGCACATTTTTCCTGCGGGATGAAATGTAGAATCAATTGATCATATTGGAAACTAATTGTATTTGGATTTAAATTGGAATTGCATTAAACTAATAATTTTTTTAAAAACCAATACTTTATAAGCCTTTCATTTAACCAGGCCTTTAGATCTTTCAGTAGAATTTTATCATTTTTTTCATAAAGGTTTTGACATTTTTACTTTTATCTTTGATACTATTTGATCCATTTTCCTTTTCCTAATTCCTTTAGTTGAATGTTTAGTTATTTTCAGTGAAGTTTTCTTTTTGTTTGTTTTCTAATAAATGTTAAATACTTTCCTCAGAATAAAATCTTGACCAGATTTCATAATGAAAAATGTCACATGCTTTCCTTAATATTCATTTATTAATATAATTTTGTTTTCATTTTTTAATTGTAGGAACTATATATCATAGAAAGCTTAAAATAATTAAATAAGCAAAGATAAAGAAAATAAAAATAATTCATTAAGAACTACTATCTGTGATGAATATCATTGGCATTTTGATAAGGTTTACATTGAATCTGTGTAACACTTCTGGTAGTATGGCCAGTTTGATAATGATAATACCTATCCAAGAACACAGAAGGTCTTTCTATCTTCTACAGTCTTCAATTTCTTCCTTCAGTGTTATATAATTTTCATTATAGAGGTCTTTCACCTCCTTGTTAAAGTTATTCCAAAATTATTGGGTTTAGTTTGCATGGTTTTCTTTTTTTTAAGTTATTGTGAATGGGATGGGTTTTTTTTTCTTTTTTCAGCCAATTCATTAATGTAGTATACAGGAAAGTGATTGATTTACATATGTTAACCTTGTATTCTATTACTTTGCTAAAGTTGTTTGTCAGCTCTATAAGTCTTCTGGAGTTTTGTGGACCTTCTAAATATGAGATCATTTCATCAGCAAATAGATAATTTGACTTTGTTTTGTATCCCTTTAATTTCACATAACTTCAAGTTAGGCATCAGTGTTATATTCTTTTTTAAAAATAGGAAACCAGGTTTCAGAAAAATGAAAAATCACTGTGGCAGAACTGAAATTTAATTGCAAGCTTATCTTCTCCAAAAATGTGGACACTGTTACAGAGGAGAGTTGTCAATAATTTCAAGTAAAAGCAATATATTCATTACAAACAACTTTCTTTTCTCTATTTTAAAGCTTGTTCAGGTCCAAACTGACACAGTCCAAATTGATGCATGATTTTTTACTAATGCTTTAAGAACATAGAGGAGATTCTGGTCAATTTTCTTCTGAAATCTATTACATTAACAAAAATTGAGATTTTTGTGTGATGTTATTATGATTACATTTTGGAATTCTATGTATGCATATTCTATATTACTTTTGCTATGCTTCATAATGTGTGTCCAAATGAAGAGCTAACACATTCACTTCCAAAATACACCTAAGACCCATTTGTAAACATTTTTCCAAATTGAATATTACAGATAATTTATATTTCTTTGTATCAAGCAACAGAAAGTTCTATTTACTTAGCATCATCAAGCAAACACATGAACTTTGGTCACAAATCCTTCACAAACTGCTTCAGTACAATCTGGAATGTACTGAAAAATTCCCAGGAGATACTAAAAGGCTAAAATTCATGCTAAACCACTTATACCATATTCATGTTGCATAAGGGTTATGTCCAACTACAATCATGAAATATTACAGCATAAAACATTAGGGAAAGAGTGGATTTAGAAAAGTCCCAATAGTTAGTAAACCCATCAACAACTTGAAATGCACATGGGGCATAATGTCACCTTCAGCCCTAAGAAGCACCCTTTAGTTACAAAAGAACATCACTCCACTATGGACCAAGACAGAAGGAGTCTTTCTTCCCAGTTTCTTTGTCTTCCAAAAAATCAAATCAAAATAAGTAATATAGTAAATATAATAATAATAGAACTCCTTCACTTGCTAATACTAATTTATCTACAGCAGGTATATAGCAAATATTAAATTAAGATTTATTGATATTTTTGTTAAAGTTGAGGATATTTATTTTATTTTATGTTCAACCAAGATGTCCCCACACTTTAATTCCCCAACTTTATCTCCTTTTTGTTCTCTGCCTTTCACAACTGTCATTTCTGCCTTCGCCTCTGAAGCCTATCCTTCTTTGACTCTTTATGTACTTTCCGGGCATGTATTTCTCTTACTTGTATCTCATATCTTGATCAATTTACCATTTTGAGAGATTTTTTAAAAAATAAAACAAAAATTTTCCCCCACTTTCTCTGTTTCCCTAGTTGCCCATGAATGTTCCACTGAGGTAAAACATTCTTTCATTGCCATAACTTATGAGAAGTCTAGATAACAAACCTCATTTAAAATTCTCTCCTGGTTTTCCTTCATAACTTGTTCTCCATGTGGCACCAATTTTTAAGTACAAGATAAATGAATTTCCTCTTTCTAGACAAGGGTTATAATTATGGAACAAAATATAATATCCATCTGAAAGAAGTGAATTTAGAAAATTTAGAATTTTCTACCCCACACCTAGTCCTCTCTTCTAACTTCCTTCTCCTCTCTGCCTCCCTGACACTTTCCTGAACCAGATCCCATTGGTACCTAAGTCCATCAGGGTCAGGAACAGCAGCTCTGACCTTGCCCAACATTGAACTCTGGAAATTTCTATTGAGCAATTTAGCAAAGTGATGAAGTGAGCTGTTCATTGTAATCCTCCCCTAACTTTCAAAAAGGCAGAAATCTTAGACTCCAACTTCTCGGTCTTTCTTTTCTTAATCAAATGGGCACTGGCATTACACATATAGAATCAGAACGTCTAAAGAAGAAAAGTGTATCCAAATACCAACTTGAATTTCAATCACCTTGCACTTGAAAATGCTTACTTTTCTTTTTTTTCTCTCATAAATACAGTGATAGAAGAATAAATGCAGAGAAACCATGAAAACCAATTTCTCACATAAATCAAGTTTGTTCCGGGATGAAACTTTCAGGAATAGACTGGTAAAAAGAGAAACAATAAGTCTTAGGACATTAGATGTAAGTTAATTTTATTTCTGAGTGAACACAAGTCACTGTAATTTATAAAATTACTGATTCAAAGTCTTTCATTTGTCCTGCAAGTGTCTGTGGAGTACTTAGTGGAACATCCATCTTAACCTTTTGGGTAAACAACAATGAGTACAAGATAGATACCACATTTAGCAAGTTCACAGTTCAGTGAGAAAGACAGACATGGAAGCAAATAATTATAGCACTGTGTGCAACCAGGGAGGGCTGTACAGGCTTTCTTTAGAGCATTGAGGAACTGACAATGTTATCCACAGAGGCTGTCAGAGACAGCATCACAGAGCAAACATCAAATTTAAAAGGATGAATAAGGCCAAGCAGTGAAATTGGGAGACTTGGGAAGCAAAGAGTATTTCAAACAGAGAGGCTGAAGGTACAAGAAGGAACAGAACACTGAATGAGGGGCATGTGAATGGCTGGAAGGGGACTCTAGAATCTAATGCTGGAGGGACAGTGTTCATGATAAGAACTTGGGTTTTTATCCTCCCCATAAGTGAATAGATAGTGTTATACTGTTATCATAAAGGTGAATAATTATGATAACAGCATGACACAATAGCTAACATCAGTTATTAAACGCTAAAACCATTGTTATTTTACGTGTAAATATTTAATCTTCAAAAGAGCTATAAAGTAGGAACTATAGTTATCTTAGTTTTTTATATATAACGAGATTGAGGCTCAGAGAGCTTTACCTGGAAGCAGAAGAATAAAAGAGATCGTGTTCATATCGTAGGTTTGGTGATGAGCATACTCTGAAACCAAGAATTCAATCTCTAAGAAAAGAGGAATGGGAAGATCCTGACCACAGATGACCAAAAGTTGGCAGCGACAGAGGGGACCTCTGGCTTTTCACATGACTGGTTCCTCTCTTGCCCCATTTTTAGAATGAAAATAACAAGGAAGAAGGGAAAAGGAAGGAAATGATGCAAGGAAATGATGACCTCTCCAGGAGGCCCCTTCTAGAATCAACTCCTTTCTGCCTCTGTCCTCCAAAATGAGTTAGTAGCAGGAAGTCACATGGCCATGAGTTATGCAGTCCTGCTGGAGGACTTGCTGTGTGCTAGACCTAAACTGAATGCTTCACAGGTGTTTTCTCCTTTGTCTCCACGGCAGTATCATCCACAGCTTGTTATCCCATTTCACAGATGAAGATGCGGATGCCCAGGGAGGATGTATGAATGTAAGATTCTTTCCTGTAATGCTGACTAAAACTCTCCTCCATCCAACTTCCATTTTTCTGGACGTTTGTTCTCTTCTCATCTGTATAACAGTGCTCTTCCTCAAATCCACACAAATTCTTATTGCAGAGTCTCTGGATTTAGAGTTGAGGTGCTCCTTCTATAGTTGGGGACTACTTTGCCTCTCTCTTTCTCCTCTTTCTGGTGTCATATGTTTTTGCCTAACACTAATCAGTCATGTCCCATCTGCCAGGGGCTCTTACAAAACCCCTTCAATTCATTACTCATGTAATATCCATAGAAACCCTGAGAGAGGTACTATGATTGCCTCAGTTGAGGATACTGAGACAGAGAGGTTAAGAAATCTGCCTGGAGAATTCAGTAAGGAACACAATAAGGATGCAAACCCTGAAAATCTAGTTCCTGGGTCTGGATTCCTATTCAGACCTTTTCTCCTTGATTTAGTAGAACTTGTGCAGCTGGCCAATCACTTGTTCTCAAAATTACTTGGCTTTCAGACCATCTCACTCAATTGGTTCTTATCCTATCTTTTCCTATCTTTTTTTTTTTTTTGCCATTTCACTCAATTGTCTTTGATAGTTCCTTATTACATGCCAACTTCTACAAATTGGACTCCAGAGATCAGTCTTTCACCTATTCTCTACACTCAGTCCTTAGATGATCTCATCCAGTTTTACAGCTTAAATATCACCTCTACATGGATAACCTCACAGTCAGCCTCACCTTCCCGGGACTCTCCCAGAAATGCAGACTCATATCCACCTGCCATCAACTTAGTTCGTGGCAAAACATGTAGAATGTACCTCTCCAAGGAACTAAAATGAGCATGCCCAAACTGGAGACCCTGCTTTTCTTCCTTCCAAACTGAATGTCATTCTGGATTCTCATTTCCTCCCACACAACACATCCAATCAGTCCGTAAAATATATCCAAAATGTGTCCACTTTTCACAGTCACCACTGTCTCCACACCAGTGCAAGCCCTTCTCATCTTTTTCCTAGATGGAGCAATGGCTTCTGGTATATCTCTTGCTTCTCTCTCCCATCTCCACCAGCTAGAGTGAGGTAAGTGAGGCAAATAAGATGTTTATCTCCAGAATGAAATTTAAAGGAACACCCAAAAACTCAGTAATATAGACAAAATGATATATTAAGGCAATACTTTTCAGTTAAACCAATGCAAAAATAATTCATAATGAATGAAACAGTGAAATTTTAAATAAAATCAGGACTAGACTCTGTATTTGCATTACTTGCCTCCCTATAATATAGAACTGTTCCCAGCCCAGTTCTACTCCCTTCCATGTATTCACAACAGTCACAGTGATCTTTGTCTAAGAGCCAAAGCCAAAGTCCTTACTGGGACTGATAGGATCTACCATGAACTGGTCTGATTCTCTCTCTAACCTATACTCTTACTTCTCTCCCTTTTACTGAGCCTCATTCTCTATCACACTGGCCTCTGTTATTCCATCAACATGTTCCCACCCCTGTCCTTACTCTGACTAGGCTCTTTCTCTGCCTAGAATGTTCTATCCCATAAGTCTCTTTCTTCACCCAGATCTCTTCCCAAATACACTTTATTAGGACAAACTTTCTAAATGTTCCCCACCTACAAACACATTGTAAATATTCCTTTTCTACACTTTGTTTCTCCTCAGAAAATATCATACCACCACTCTATTTTACTTATTGATCTTATTACTTATTGTTTCTCCCACCTGTTATAAAACTCCCAGAGAAGTTTGGGGGAGGGATCAGTTTCATTCTCTGCTAATCTTCAGTGTCTCCAAAATTCCTGGAAGATGGTAGGCACTTAGCAATTTTTTGATTAATAAGTAATAGATACACGTTAATGCTCTCTTCTAGCTCCGGTGCCTCATATGGATAGGTTTTGTTTGGATGCTGTTACCTCAATAAATTACATTGGGAACTACTATTTCAAAATAGTCTCAGATCTTAAAAATTTACAGCTAGCACTGGATTAGAAAATGTATTGCAAAACCTTCATTTCAAATTGACCAAGATTTTTCACAAAAGTTTGACTTGCTTAAAAAAATATTTATCTGTGATTCAAGTTTACCCCTTAGATTTGGTCAACATTGGGAGAGGGAGTTATTTTGGAGGAATAAAAACTGAATATCCAGTGTTTTCTTGTTTTGTTTTGTGGTTGTTGTTACAGTGCTGGGGAGTGAATCCAAGGCCTCATTCATGCTAGGCAAGCACTCTACCACTGAGCTACACCCCTAGCCCTTCAAGTGCCTCTTTAGCAGATTCTGAACTTTATTTCCATGTCCTGATTTCCAGTGACTTGAGACAAAATTCAAATGTTACACAATTTGCCTCAATAACTTCAGAGTGAACTCATATGTAATCAAAAGACCTTTCTGATATCAAAATAACTTTAATCACCTTTAGTAATTATTAACAAAAATGAAAGGTAGGTTTTGCAAAAGCAAATTTGTTGTGTCACCATGAACTGTTATCTTTTGATGGAAAAGATGAAGTTCAGCAAAGTGTAAATCTGTAACCTGGTAAAAGACTGTAGACTTTGCCTTCAAAGGGCTGTAAGACATACACTCATCCACCACCTCCTTCTCTTGCAAGTTAAATCAGCACAGCCGGAGAGTTTGAGAATGTCCAATGAAAAAACAATTTAGTAACATTTGGAAACAGTGTAAGAATTAGAATTTGTCTTAAAGGTAGTTTTATTTATAAATGTTCAAAAATTTTCATAGTTTTATTTATCTGTTTTAAGGTTTATATTGTCTCCTAGAAATCCTTATGCCTGTATTCACCAGCATTTTAGGATTATAAACTGAATGCAGGTCTCAATTTACACTATATTTTAGAATCCATAGAAAAAGTACTTATACTCTAAATATATCAATAAAGGTACTTTTCCCAACCCAAGTTGTTACATTTATATCAAATCACTACTATTACAAAGAAATTCTAATCTGTCCTTTGCAAGATTCAAAACCGATGTGATTCTGCAATCTGTATACGGGGTAAAAATGGGAGTTCATAACCCACTTGAATCAAATGTATGCAATATGATATGTCGAGAGCTATGTAATGTTTTGAACAACTAATAAAAATTTTTTAAAAAAGAAAAAAAAAAAACCTTGCAAAGTGTAGACACTGAACCTGGTATGTTAACTTATTGAGTTAATAGGCTGCCCATGAAACACAATGCCCTAAAGCTGGGCAGGGAGTGGAGCCAGCATACAGACAGAACTAAATACTTCTTAAAAGAATGAGTGAGTTGACCTGGGGCAAGAGTAAGCAACAATATCACAAAGGTCACAGGCAAGAAATGGTCATACTCATCTGCAGAAAATGACACTGTTCTGTCCCTATAAAGATGATGAGTATTCTTCCTCTGGAATTTTGTATGTTTCCCTTTGGTTTCCTAAAGTATGTTGAAAATATTATGTTCTAAATAATTCCTATGAATTAGTTTGTAGGCTTTTTTATTCTGTCACCTTAGTAATAGAATACCTATTGCTATTATTACTAGCAATAGCATTATTGCTACTATTGATAATCTTAATACTAGTGATATTACTATTATATTACTTAAGTAATAATAATTTTAGTAACAATTCCTTGAAGCTTCACTTTTTTCTTCTGTCACTCAACTTTTGACCCAGTTTCCTATATTATTAATGGTTTATATATTGTTTTATAAATGATGATAATATAGGAAATCTCAGTGTGTTTGATAAAAATTTTTCAAAAGAATCTATAGTCAAATACATTAGGGTTCCATTTGGTTCAAATAATTGTAAAACACATCTCCTCTATGCTGGGCAGTAGAGCACATTAAGCAGAGTAAAAACCCAGCATTAAACCTTCACTGAGCTGCTTACACTCTGGCCCACCCTATGTACATAGGAGCCTCTACAGCCTCACTCCATTACAGCTTGAAACCTTCAGAATAGCCATTATTCTTGTCCTGGAAACCTGTGAATTTGAGTAACAACTATGATGTTTGGAATAGGGTTCAAAATGGACTATAGACAACAAAATCTGAAACTGCACACAGACATGACCTATATAAACTTTCATCATTTCCTAGATTATACAAAGGGTTGAGTTGTGTATGTTGTAATGATCCAGGTGTTGGTATACCCTTCCAACACCCCCTCCAAAAAATCCATTATTCTTGTTTTGTTAAAGTCTATGCCACATTTTCATTCTGTGGCATGTACCATATGTGGCTTCTGTACATCTATCTGTCACCAGCACACTTTCCTCTAAAAGTTTACCTTTGGAAAATAAGTAGACAAGTGTCTTAGAAACATGTGCAATAGATAAATGAAGCTCAATCTCAGAATTTTGATGTCCTGTCTTTGCTGATTTGATATAGACACAATACCCTCTTCCCCCCATCTATAAGAACCAAACTTCATATTCTTCTTCTTTTTCTCCTTTTTTTTTTTTTTTTTTTGGTACTGAGGATTGAACCCAGGGTCACTTTACCACTGAGCCATATCCCCAGCCTTCTTTATTTCTGCCTTTGAGATAAGGTCTTGCAAAGTGGCTGAGGCTGGCCTCAAAGTTTCCATCCTCCTGCCTTAGCCATCTAAGTTGCTGGGATTACAGTATACAACACCATGCCCATATTTTCATATTCTTCTAATTGATGTGAACTCATTTGTATTTGACCATTTGGTGACATCCTAAGGTAACTGGATTGAGAATTAGTGACCTGCATACTAACAGGAGAAGGGGTACCATACATTTTCACCTTCTAAGTTTCAACTATACTGAACCTTTTAAAGCACCCTATTCTTTTATTTAATATTTATTTTTTTTTAGTTGTAGTTGGACACAATACATTTATTTTATTTATTTCTTTTTATGTGGTGCTGAGGATGGAACCCAGGGCCTCGCATGTGCTAGGCAAAGGCGCTGAGCTACTACCCCAGCCCCTAAAGCACTCTATTCTTAATGAGTCCCTTTAGTCACCTACTTTGTTTGTGTATGACTGTTAGTTGCTTTGACTTCAATGACTTATTTGTAGAGAATGTTTCCTAAAGATGTTCTTCATCAGAAGGACAAGTTTGGACTTGGCAACAGTAATTTACTTAATTTATCTTAAATTTGATTTCAGTGAGCTACCCTAATTAACCTGATTTTTTGCTGATAATCACTCTCAATGGAATCAAATCACAAATCCGGGGATGGATTGAGCGGCACCCAGAAGGAAGCAGCCCTCCGCGCACTGGTCCAGCGCACAGGATATAGCTTGGTCCAGGTAGGAACTTCTTTTGACATCTGCTGAGACTCGCCACTGAATTCGCACAGTGGTGGGAACATTAGAAGTCCTCAGATGCAAACTGTAAACTCGTGTAACTCTTCACATGGGTGTCTTTTTCTGAAAGCGAAGAAAAGTGCATCCTTTCAGTTCTGTGGTGATGGGTAGGTGACAGGCCTTCTATTCTAGGTTATCCACTCAACCTTATCTTGTCACTTAAAAACAGAGTCAGTATCCACAGTCATACAGACTCTCACAGTTTTGAAAAAAACAATTTAGAATATGAAAAGGCCAGTGGAATTTCCCATTCTTGGCAAAGTAGAACTAAACTAGTATTTCAGGAATCAGCAAAAGAGAACTTCATCGGAACTAGCCTTAGTTTCAAGAGAGATCCCTGAAGATATAGGAGGACTTCTGGGTATGGGTTCAAGAAATGAACTTTTGGCAGCCTACCTATTCCAGTTTTTTTTTTTCTCAGAATACCTCCCCATCCAGCCTAGAATATATAACACTAAATTTTGCCTGTGCCCTGACCAAACTATCCTATGTACATAATGAATATGCCACAGTGAATTTCACCTTAATGAATATCTATAATGCAATAATTTAAAAAATATAAATAAATAGAAGGACTAGCAGAGTAGAGGAAAGCAACCAGAGGAGGGATAAGAGAAGAGAAAGTGGAAAGTCCTAGGGACTGAATTGGAGAAAATTATATTCTATTGCATGCATCATTGTGTCCAAATGAAGCCCAATATTAGATACATCTATAATGCACTAATAACAATTTTTAAATAAAATAAAAAATATCAATCTTAAAACAGTATTTATAGACATTGGTTATTAAGAATTGTCTGTATATTATCATTGCTATTATAAATTCCTCTAGAGAACTTATGCTGCACTGAAAAGCAAACCTGTTAGATACATATATTATTTAGTTGAATAAATAATGTTCTTTTTAAAGTAAGACAAAAGTATTTTAAGTCAGCTTTTGTCTTTCATCCACACACTTTTCCTACTTAACAAATCTAGGTACTATCATGAATATAAATATCATCCATGCCTAACCATAAAATATGCAACAGTATCCTTTTATTAGATGTTCTTTCCTCAGATAGTTGCAAAATATACAATTTGTTTTGACCAATTCTATAAATCATGACATGCTTCATTATATGTAATACAATGCTCAAAGTTATTGGTATTCTTCATCTGAATGATCTTAACACCATTTCTCTTTCCCACGTATATCAGGATGGAGGGTGATTTTTTCCATTTTCCTGCTTTATGCTTTACGCTCCCAATGCCAATTTGCTAACTGAGTTTTCTGGCTTGGAGTTGAACAGAAGGGAGAGAGAAAAGCAACAGGAGAAGAAAGGAAAGACCCTGAAAGATATTGAAAGTTGTGGGCTGCTTTGTAGGATTGTCAGAGATGCCCTCCATCCCACAGTCACAGTCTTTCACCTGGCCATACTTTTCCCAGGTCAGCCTCTTTGTGTTGAACTCCTTTTGACACCAGGCAGTATTCTTGGAGAGGAACAACAGAGGGGTTCCACAGGTAGTCATACTCCACTTCCCTAAAAACATTCACTCATTTTTTGACCCAGGAAACTGCAAACTAAAGCAGCCAGCTCCCCTGGCCAATGTCAGGGCACTAGGCCACCTGACAGCTCACCTTTAGATATCTCAGGAGTGAGTGTGTTCCCACACAACCTGGTGTGTTCCCCAGATACAAAGGCAAATATCCAGTGCTTTTATTAACACTTTTTCCCTAGTATAGGCAAAGGGAGGGACACCCTTCCCCACCAATCTCTACTGTGCAGGGAAAGTGCGACTCAATATTTAACAGCAGTTGCTTCCAAACATCTTTGTGTAGACTCAAAAAAATCCTCTGTTTGTACAAGGCGGAAGCAACCCTCTTTTCAACTAATTATACCTGAGCACAGGTTTTTAAAAGTTAAAAAAAAAAAGTTATAGACTATAAAAATCTACAGAGCTTCCCCTATCACTTATAAAGTTTCCTTTTAGGAAACCTGAATAAAAATTTTAATCATTCACTATATGGAAGCACATTAACTTTAGAAATAAAAATATTTAAAGTTTACTAATGATTTAAAAATAACATGACTTTTATGGCTTTGGAACAAGAAACATCAGCTTCTCCTTTGACTTAAATAAAGTCAGCCATGGAAAAAAAATTTTTTTAATCTTTTTAACAAATCCTAAGTAACACTCCTTAACTTTGTAGCGTAATTTTCTTTTAAGTAATATTCGTTAACAGAATGACTATTGGATCAGAAGTTCTCCAGTAACATGAAAGCCTAAAATTCTAAATACTTGTTATTTAGACTTACAACCTCTAATCAAAATGTAAATACAAATGCAATTAGTTTCAAGTGAATTAAAAAATACCTCCTGATATTAGCTGCAAAATGTGGAAAATCACTCAAATTTTCAAATCAGAAGGCCTATAATCTAATGTGTTCCCTACTGTATACAAGTTGTATGATCTTGAGCAAGGGATTTAACTACTTTAGGCCTTAATTTCCCAAAAGTCCTCCACACCTCCACTGGGCATAAATCTGTAGTTCTAATATCTTCTGAATCTGGTTATTAGTCAGCAGAGTCAGCAGACTGGACTATTTGGTTGAAGAAGTGAACCAGACATGTGTGAAGATATAGCTTTAAACTGGGTGACTTAGGAAAAATCTTTTAGTCTTCTTCCTACTCTGGATTATGGCAAAGACTATTATGATTATCAAATAAAGACAGCAACAGCAACATCAGGTTTTCCTTTTTTTTTTTTTAGAATCAGATTTACTTTTTAAAACATTTCCATACAAAAATGAAGAAATATCTTAATACAATTCAAGGAGCATACCCCTAAGGTAATGGTTTTAGAATTTTGTGGTATTTGCTAAGTGATGGCGTGGTAGATTTACTTTGGCTGTATCTTCACAGTCTCTGATACTAAATGTTAGATTCTTCCAACACAAGAATTCAAAAACAGGGTGACAACGTTGTCTTCTCATCACTAGCAGAACAAATACAGCTATCAAAAATAGATTTTTCAAGTTACTTAATAATATGAGATAATCCTTTACATGGCAACTGATATAATAATATGTGCTTTTGAGGATTTAAAAGCATGTTTAAATGAGGATTTAAAAGCATCTTTGAATATTGATAGCTGAGAATTTTTATCAAAGTACTTTATAAAAGAAACTTAAAACAGAACCCTGTATATAGTAGGCATTGATAATAAATAGTATTGATAAAAATCATATAAAATTGACAAGTGCAAATGTAAACTTTATAGTCGCAGTATGCCATATAGAAATACTTGGGTATTGTGCTATACAACATTAACACATAAACAGCTTTTGTCGCTGGGTATGGATTATTTGTATGGGTTTATTTTTTTCCTAATTTTTAACTCCCAATTACACTTTCCAGACTTTCTAAAGCTAGTATATGTTTCTTTGAGAATCAAAGAAAAAAATCACATTATGATGGTCCTTGTCCCAAGAATGAATTAATGGAGTGGGTCATAAACTCAGGTACGTGATGCTTCCTCTGCCTGAGATTTTCTCCTTAGACCCAAGAAAGTACATATTCACCAATGAGCATATTCAGAAAACTTTGGACCCAATGTGGGGTCAGTTTACATTAATTTTAGTTCTACTACTAGTAAATTTATGTCTAATAAATATCACCCTCAAGTAGTTTGAGTACTTTTTAAAAGTAGACTCAGGATTATCATCATATATAATTTACATGATTTACAATACAGTGTATATTAGCATTACTTGTTCAAGTATGCTATTTTATAATCTATTTTCTAAAAATTATATTATAACCCAGTCAATGTTTATGAACTCTGAGAATTGCATTCTTCTATTTATATTTTTTTGTTCTGGGGATTAAACCCAGGGGCACTTTACCACTGATCTACAACCCCAGCCCTTTTTATTTTGAGACAGAGTCTCTCTAAGTTGCTTAGGGTCTTGTTGCTGAGTTGCTGAGGCTGTCCTTAAACTTGTGATCTTCCAGCCTCAGCCTCCCAAATCACTGGGCTTACAGGTATGTATGTGCCATAACATCCTGCTCCTATTGCATTATTACACCAATGGTTGCCCTAAATGAACATCAAGGTTTTTTTTTTAAACTTTGTTTTTCTGCTTGTTTCCTTATTCTATATTATTGAAACCAATGTGTTAGTGCTAGGTCTTGGGAGTACAGAAGTATAAAAACATAGCCTGGCCCAAAGGGGACAGAGTCGATGAGATGAAAATTAACTTATCTAAAATTTAAAATGGCAACATAAGTCAGCCTCAAATGAGCAATGTAGTAAAAGTAACACAAAATATGAGTATACTTTTCTGTATAAGGCTCTATAAAAGTTTTTAAGCTTCCTTCAAAGAAGTAAGTGTATCCCTCCTGTCCTATACATCCACACCAACTCAAGAACCAGCCCTCAATCATTCATTTATCAACTCATTTATTGATTCTCCAAAGAAAAACATGGTTTCTGCCTTCGTGGAGATTATTCTCATATGGAAGACAGAAAGTAAACAAATAAATAAAATAATTATAGGTAATAAATCCTGGAACATCATAAACCAGGTTGTGTGACAGCATATGTCAGGTGATCTTCTTCAGAAAAGATGGCATTGAAGCTGAGATTTACAGAACAAAAGCAAACCTTGCAGTCAAGAAGATATTGTGCATCAGAGGGGACCACTCCTTCACCAAAGTATTTGTAAAATGCTTGATCTTGGTGAAGTAAAGATTTTTATGAATCTTAATTTCAAAGACCTAGAGAGATTACAACAGATAAACAAGAGACTTTAAGTGGGCTTCCTTTACTCTTGGGATCAGTCCCCTCAAGCTAAGAACAAAATACATTCTTTAATTTCCATCCCTGAAACTTTGCTTCAGATGCATTCTCTCTTATACAGAGTTTCAGTGCAACTGTGTTTTGATTCTAATTTGTTCAACTCTTTAACAAATACCTACAAGCCATAAGGTACAGAGGATAGCGTTACATCAACATAAGTCTGGTTAGAATACCAATCCCCTTCTGATGGTAAAGGTAATCCCACCTAAATTAACTACCCTTCTCTAGTCTGGTATAATATACATTAGTAATTTTAATTGGGCCTCTCAAACTGTCAAAGGTCAAAGACAAAGAGAGGTTCCTGGAAAGTAGCTACAGAAAAAAAGCAAATAAAATATAAGGGGGTTTCAGTATGCCTAGCTGCAGACTTCACAGCAGACACCTTACAAACCAGGAGGGAATTAGATAATATATTCAAAATTCTGAAGGAAAAAAACCCACCTATAATGAATACTATATCCAGCAAAACTGTCCTTCAGAAATGAAAAGGAAAAAGCAAAACTTGGGGAATTCATCGCCACCTTGTTAAAGGGAATTCCGAAAAGACAAAAGAACACTAATGAGTAAAGGGATAAAACTCACTGGTAAAATAAGGATCCAGACAAATTCAGAATACTCTAATACTATAATCATGATATGTAAACCACTAATATCTTTAGTATGAAGAGTAAAAGACAAAACTATTAAAATAATAACAAATATAATAATTTGTGACATTGAAAATTCAAAATGGGGGTAGGGGTTAAAGAATAGAAGTTTCAACTGGGCCTGGTGGAGCACATCTGTAATTCCAGTCACTTGGGAAACTAAGGCAAAAGGGTCATAAGTTCAAGTTCAGCTGGGCAATTAAGTGAGATGTTATAGCATAAAATTAAAAAGGCTGGGGGCGTGGTCCATGGTAGAGCCCTTTCCTAACATGTGCTAGACTCTGGGCTCAATCCCCAGTATCTTTCACACACACACACACACACACAAAGTAGTTTTCTTTCTTTCTTCTTTCTCCCCTTCTTCCTTTTTACATAATCAAAGTTAACTTCTTATCAGTTTAAAATAACCTGTCATAACTACAAGATGTTGTTTGTAAGCCTCATGGTAACCATGAAGCAAAAAACTATAATATCCTTTTTTAAAGCAAATAAATCAAAACATACCATGAGAGAAAATAACGTAACCAAAAAGGAGACAGTGAAAGAGGAAAAAGGGAATAATGGATCTACAAAATAACCAGAAAAAAAAACCTGACAAAATGGCAGTAGTATATCCATAATGGCCTTCGAGGTAAATGAATTAGGTTCTCCAATTAAAAGATACAGAATGGATGAGTGGATAAGAGAAAACATGACCCAGCCATAAGCTGCCTACAACAGACTCTCTTCATGTGTAAGGATACACGTGAACTCAAAGTGAAGGGATGGCAAAAGATATTCCATGCAAATACACAGGGAGTAGCTATACATTTATCAGACAAAATACACTTTAAGTAAAAAAAAAACTATAAAAAAGACAATATCGTTAAATAGTCATAAATAAATCAATTCAACAAGAGTCCATAACTAATACAATGAAACCAATAAGTAACTTTAGGACCCCGAGTTTACTAATTGGTTTCATCTGAACTCATCCAGAGAAAAGCTGATGGAAAAACACTGTGACATTGACAGTTTTTTCTAACCACTGCACACACACAAAAATTTAGGAACAGAAATAGGAATTTGACTTCATGGCAAAATATAGCTTCTGGGTCCTTTTTCTTCTATGGCTTGTTCTCACCACATGATCACATCCCTGCTATCCAAAGACTTAGGTCATTCACCAAGTACATGGATACCAGTTCTTTAAATAGGTGGCAATAAGCCTGAGAACAGGATGGGACCAGTACATCATCACAGACTCATGCTTCCCTAAGCTTATCACTCTGGCTACCCATGGGCCAACTTTATTTTAAAGCTCAGAAGAAACCTAGCTTTTTTCTAGCCAGAGGTGCCAGAGTGTAGTGTAGAAGACCCCCAATGAAGGATCCCATTAAGGAGAATGTATGTGCCCAATATTTTTGTGAATTTCATCAACCCTAGAGGTATGTACTAGAAGCTATTTTCAAAAAGGCAGCCTAATAGACCGTTGGTATATAAAATCTTCAGTATACACTTCAAAGTCTTTGCAAACTGTCCCTTAAACTTCTAGCACAAAGATTTCCCATTTATCAGATTAGAAACTAATGTAAACCTCATGACCCAAATATGAAGAAGCATGGACAGGAGGTTTAGTCTGTACTCGCAGGCAACTTCAAGATGTTTCTAAGTGATATCTATTTGTTATTTCTTATCAGCAACCAAAAATAAGTGACTTCATCTTTGGAACCATTATAAGATGCAAAGACAGCTTTCAAACATAGCTAGACAGAAATTATTGAGATCATGAGCTGTGTCATCATGTTTATAGAACTTCAGTGTCTGTAATCCTTTATAACATTATTTTAGATGTGCTGAACAGAGAACTGAGATGATGTTAAGTGGTACACTGCCAAGCATTAAGCAACCCTGAAGCATATATTAAGGAATTATTCCACTCTCAATCCTCCTTCAGGCTTTCTGATGAGAAAAGTTAGGTGATGGAGTCATGTCTTGAACAATCCCCCAACCTCTGCTCATCTTTTTAAACAAACAGTGTAGGACAAGGACTCAGATCTTTTAGTAGATGACCATGCCTAGCTAGAAGCTGATCATGATTTTCCTCTTTCATAACTGTATCTGTAAGAAAATAATGGAATCTTCAGCTGCTTTAATAGAATTAGTTAATCCAAACAAGCAAACTGTATCTGTAAGTAAATAAAAAGTTAGATGGGCCTATTTGATAAATAATAATTACCTTTTAAATAAAAATTACCTTTCATTTGTAATAAATGATAATGATATAGATATTCTCTATCTACATAATGTATATATATATATATATATATATCCTATAATATGTATTAATCCTATAGTGTACTCACATATGTTATTATATATGTATACGTACACATATATACATATATAAAATGTAGTATAAGTTTCTTCAACAGTGAGTCAATGCAAAGAAAGTTGTTAAGTAATTAATAGAATAGATGTCAAGTAGATATGTATTTTCAACCAGAGATATACTAATTTTTAAAATTCCAATACATTACCTGTAAGGCTTCCATGGATTAACTCATAAAACATCCTATGAACATTTTTCTGCATTTAAATATGGCATCAAAGTCAGCCTCCCTTTCATGAGCATCCTAGCACCCCACAGGACTCTTGCAAATGCCTAGTAAACCCCATTTTTATTTATAGATGAAGAAATGAAAGAAAGGATTGAGTGCCTTGCCAAGTCCCTCAGCTTGTGAAAAATTAAAATTCATGGGTGTATGATAAAGAGAATAATGACTATATGAAATTCCTTGCATGCCAAAATCCAAGTGCAGTAGATGAGATTACCCTTGGCAGATGTTGAAGTGGGAAAAGACAGGAGAGCAATAATCTAAACCAGATGTTCCTTCTTATGTCTTTATCCAAATGTGGACAGTTTTACATAACTTAATGGGATCTTCAGCTGCTTTAATAGTATTAGTTAATCCAAAAAGAAAAGCTGTATCTGTAAGTAAATAAAAAGTTAGATGGGCCTATTTGATAAATAATACATTCCCAAACCCCCAAAGAATGAACACATCACTAAAGCTATCACTGAGTGATTTCTTAAGTGCACATTAGAGGCTCCTGTACACGGAACACTGTGTCAAAAAAAACACATGTGCAGAGCCAGAGGTGAGCATAAGCACAGCAACTCCTGGCCTCCGGAAGAAAATGTGCTCCACGGTCCATCATCATGCAAACCTCACTGCAAAACATAAGTAGGGAGTCATAGATATATTTAACTGTAAATGAACACAATACCTTATTTTATTGATTTATTTTTATGAGATGCTGAAGATTGAACCCAATGCCTCACATGTACTAGAAAAGTGCTCAACCACTGAGCTACGGCCCCAGCCCCAGAAGAGAGTCTTAGTAGTGAACTGGCATTTTACTTTTCCCTCCATTTAAACTAACATACATGTCATTGTTTTCTGACTTCAATTTCATGTATTCTTGAATTTAATATCCCATATGAATGGCAAAAACTTACATTATAAAAAGCTTCATAAAAACACAAGTCATTTTAAAAAGCCTGCTTGTTTGTGAATGCTTCAAATATTGATGTACAGAATCTCTAAGGGGTGGTTTGTAATACATAATCCTTAAAGGTAAAACAAAATGATTAAAATATGCTATTATTAAATGTGTCAATTTGACCAAAAAAAAAAAAAAACAACCTGATTTTTCGCTTTCATGAAACAACTAAAAGGATGAAATTAGGACTGTTTACCTAGGCAACAGAACTTAAATTGTCTATTCTTAGGATAATATCTGGCATTCATATTGCATATGCCTTGTAAGGATTATAGAAAATAGCTATTAAGAGTAACACCAACTTCCTGAGCATATAAAAATGTAAGTCACATAAATTATGCCCACTAAAAGTTCCCAGTCTAAAAATAGATTTTGCCACCATGATGTCACCATTCTTAACAAGATGTGAAAATGAACAAATCGCACAAAACAGAGAATTATCCTTTATATAGAATCAATGAAATGAATATTCCCTTTGGCACTGTCTGTTCTTTCCAGGCAACAAAACCTCCATAAGACTCAATGTAAAAATCACATCTAGGAGGGTCTTTTCAGTAGATTTTATGTAAGGACCATTAGACTTGCTTTAGACCCCATCATATCATGAGGGATCTGGATATAAATGGAATGTAATTGAAATCATGTCTTATAAAAAGTTTTAGTCAATCTCACAAATTAACAAGTGGGAACCCCTAGTATAAACTCAGGAACCACAATAGACACAATCTGGACAGATATTCTTAATGTATTGGTCTCAACTCTGAGAACTACCCACAGCAGTTTTACACAGAACCACTGTCTTGAGTATGACAAGCAGAGAAATCTAGAAATGCCACCCAGTGTGGATAAATTGGCCAGGAACAGCAGCAAATACAAACCCAGCCAATTGGAAAATGGATAGAAGAACATCTGAAAGCAGTTTAGTTAGGAAAAATATGCAAATACTTCCCTCTTGGAGAGAAAGAAAAATATAAAGAACCAAAGAGAACCACTAAGATGATTACAGATTTATAATAGCAAATCTGCAAAGATCCATTAAAAGAATCAAAATTATTAGTCAGAAAACAGATTGAATGAGGGTTCATCAATTAATAGCCTTCCAGTTTGTGAATGAAATCATGTATGAGGAAGCTACTCTCTGGTCTCCATAACTGGTGAAGCCGGCAATAACACACAGCATGTAGAATCATGAGGCTGGAAAGCCTGAGAAGAAAAGTCTTCACAACTTTTGAATACTAAATACACCATGAAGTTCACCCAAGAATCATGGAACCCTTATTCTAGTGTTTTCTGCAATAAATTAAACCACTTTGTCTTTGGACAATTCATGCAATGTCTCTGAGTTTCCTCATCTATAAAATGAGTAAATGGGCTTAATCGAGAACCGAAAAGCAGGAATATCTTGATGACAAACATGGACCTAGGATTCAGATTTTGTCTCTGCTGCTTATTGCTTGTATGAATTTGGATGAATTCTATGCCTTCAGTTTCTTATCCTCCTGGGTTTGTTGAGAAAATTATTTAAGTTAATATATATAGAACACTTAGCACAGTGCCTGATTAACCAGGTTTAGCTGTTGTTTTGCTGCTGTTAATTTTAAGTGCAAATAACAAAATATAGTCTTGGCTAAGTAAGGAGAAACAGTTTATTAAAAGGATATTGGATTATAGCAATTTTGAACTTAGAGAACAAGATTCATGAGTGAGCTTTTAGGAATGAAACCTCCAAACACATCACAGATTGTTATAAGAAAATGTATCCACCATTGCAGAATGCTCAACACTAAAGTTTCTACCACTGTGATTTCAGAACCAGAATTTAATTTAATTTTACTGTAAATCCAGGGTCATCCCAGTTTTTTCAAGAGAAGTTGGAAAAGCAAGTATCTGTCAGGAGAAAGAGATTTTGCACAGATTCCCCAAATATATATATAAATTCACATGATTGGTGGCCAAATGAACTCAGCATTTTCAATTTTCATGCTAAGGCTTATTGCCCAGAATGATCTATTGAAGAAGGCTGTCTGCTTTTATTGAAGGTCAAGAAGATGGTAGCCATAATATCTTTAAGACTCCATGACTCTGTTAAGAAGGATTTGAAATATCTGTGACAGGAAGGATTTCCAAATACTCCTGACATGCAAACTGAGTTACTGGGTAGTCTCGACACTCAATATTTAAAATAAAGCCACTGGGTTTATAGTTAGAATTGGGTCCTCAATTTTTAATTTACACAGTTGAATTATGTATATGTGATTAATGAGAAAAACAAATTTCTAAGTCTTTGATTGGAAAAGTAAAAGTTCCCAGAGTTTAATAAACATCTTTTCATTTTAAAAAAATTCTATATTTTCCTTTGAACTATTAATACATTCAGGCTGCTTGGGAGATCACATCCCATAAGAATGATATCAGCCGGGAGGGAAAAGAGCAGTTATAATTGGGCTTTATCTATTTTAAACTCTTCAACTATAAAAATAGGGCCTGCAATACCAGCAAACCAGAACCCGAACTGTCCTTTCTGAGTAACGGACAGCTATTCTAATCCCATGACTAAATCCCAAGGCCTGTCTTAAATAGTTCTGGACTTCTAACTACTGGTGCATTCCAACCCACTGGTTGGCTCAGCAAGCACATCTCCTGCACTTCATGAACTTAGAGCATCTCTGGGACAGTCAGACTGTTTGCAATACCAAAGACTATTCTTGGAGAATTTTTTTCAAGTGTGTGTAGAAACCACAGAAACACAATTAATAAACTTTCTTAACCATCTTAGCTCATAAACAAATGAATCCTCTTACATCCATGATATGTACAAAATAGGGCTGGGGATATAGTTCAGTTGGTATAGTGCTTGCCTTGCATGCACTAAGCCCTGGGTTCAATCTCAAGCCCCCCCACCAAAAAAAATATATATATACACATACATAGAAAATACTATATATATATATATATATATATATATATATACACACACACACACACACACACACACACACACACAAACACACACACACACACACACATACAGATACAGAGAGAGAAAATAGCTTGGTGACAATTTTAGCAATTATAACAAGAAAGTTGAAGGCAAAATTAGAAATATCTATCTGTTGGTTGCCTGTTTTCAAACTATCAGATAAAGCGTGTCAAATCAGAAATTCTGAAAGAGCCACTCTACTCTCATGGGACGAGGGGTTGATTTCTTCAACCTAACAGGTAGAAATACTGCCAAATTTATATTAAATTTATTACAATGATCTCTTGAATGTTATAGACATCTAAGATATACAGAAATGAACTCAAAAGGCATTATCATTAGTCAAGTGGAAAGACATGGCCCAAGCAGAACTGTGATTGGCAATAAACAGGCCTCTCTGAAAGATGTTCTCCCCAAAATTTGGTGTTTTAAGATGATTGAAAATTGGAAAAGATTTTAAATGCAGCAGAGAGTTTGCTATTTAATAACATGATAAACTTTTTCATAAATAAGGATTATTTTAATGTATGTATGTGTGGTAAGGCTCAGGCTTCCCTATGTCAAGGCAGCAACATTAAGTTAATAAACCCAGGCCTACTTCCTAGGTCCAAATCCTGGCTTTTCCACCCCATAACCATGTTAGCTCAGCAAGTTGCTCTATGGAATTCATGCTTTCTGTAAATTAGGGTGAAAAAAACATCACTAACCCATGACATTGTTCTGAGAATTAGATCACCATCTAGCATATAGTATGTACTATGTAGGTATTTGTTAGAGAATAAGAAAATCAATGACTAAAACCTTCAATATCTCTACCAATGTCATATTTCTATTGAGAGCACTAAATGCTTAAGTTTTTTTTTCCTAAAAGCATGAAATACTTAAATTCTTAGATTTGTCAGTGACACCACAGTTTCACTTTCTTACAAGGAGTACTGGGTATTCCTGTAAGAATATAGGGTCAGGAAAAAATTACAAGAATTCTATAGTCAAATTTTTAAGTATTCAGTAAAATGAAAAGTATCCAATTGCCTGAAACAAGAAATATCAAGGCAAGATGGAACATTCATCTATCAACCTTTCATATTATTTGAAGCAAGATGGTTATATTATCAAGAATCTAAAAGGGTCTTGACCACAGACATCATGTAAATTCTGTGATGCAAACAGCCTTTGTGCAAACTTTACAAAATAATTAAGAAAGCCAGGTGTGGTGGCTCAGCCTGTAATCCCAGTGTCTAGAGAGGTGGAGGCAGGAGGATTGCCAATTCAAAGTCAGCCTGAGCAACTTAGTGAAGCCCTAAGCAATTTAGAGACCCTGTCTCAAAATTAAAAAAAAAAAAATTTTTTTAAAGGGTTGGGATGTGGCTCAGTGTTTAAGTGTCCCTGGGTTCAATTGCTAGTACTTATTAATAATTAAGAAAGAGTCAAGTTGGTGTAAATGTTTAACAGAGATACTAAAATCTGTTTTACACTAATTTTTTAATTCAATAGATATTTATTCAGTGAATAAGATCATATTTCAGGGGTCTTGTCACAATTAATAGTTTATCTAATAGGTACTTACAGTAGATTGCTATGTTTAATCCCTACAGCAACCCTCTGAAAATCCCTTTTCCAAATTTCTTAAGGTTTGATATATTTGGAATTTCAGAAAATTTTTTTGTTTTTAGAAAGGCAATATGTTGCAATCTCAGAGTGACTTGGGGACACAACAGCTATCACAAAAAACAATGTCTTTAAAAAACTAACATAATTTAAAATTATAGATAGAAAAATATTTGGAAAAGCAGACTGAAGTTCTTAATAGTAACTACTTCTCATGAGGAATAAAATGATACATTGGGGCTTTTCTCTTTTTCTTTTATACATTACTATTTTTTCTCTAACAACATGTATCATCTTATAGCATAAAACATCCTAAAATATTAATTGTGAAGTTAGTAGAATGCTGACATTTGGCCCCTTATATTTTCCTTTTTCCAAAAATCACAATAAAATGTAATGACCTGAGCTCTAACTGTGCCAAAGTGCAAAGTAATTTGTTTATCTTTCCCCAGCAAATGAACTATTACAGATCAATAGCAGTGGATTAGGACCATACTTTCCTTTGGTCTTTAACCTCTAGAAAAACAAAGATAGCACTGCAGAAAAACACCATCATTACTCCTCCCCAAAATAATTTTTAAAAGAAGAAGTAGTAGTTGTTAATTCAGTTTGAGCTGAGAATATCATTATTCACCACATAAAGAGCCAACATTAGTAAAAACTTCTTAGGATCTTATCAGCTTTGAAAGCAGATTCAAATCCCTCACTAGCTACCCTCCAAATTAGTCAATGCACCTCTCCAAATGTAACTCTTAAGTTAGGAAGCAACCCAAATCCAAGAAGGCAAAAAAGAATTAATAACTGTTAAGCACATATCACAGTCATATCATGCATATTGATGAATTGTCTCCTCCAACCAAAAGCTGATATTACCTCCATCTTACCTATAAGAAAACTGAGGTCTAGAGGAGTTAAGTCATTTGTGAAGGTACCACACCCAGTGAGCAGTGGAGCCAAGAAGTAATTCCAGGACCTTTGCTACCACCCTACATAGCCATTAATGTTAAATCAGAGTCCTGAATATGGTCAGCTCATTTGGTAATCAGATTTTTGGTGAGTACATAACAATAGAAAAAATAATAATTCCTTAATTTGTTAAGATATCAATGCTAGATATTCTTGCCATAATAATTTTTTAAAATATATTTTTCCAGCACTTTACAACTTTTAACAATGCTTATCTCAAGCAAATCTCTGAAGCACAAACCATGGTATTATAATTCACATAAAAGAGACTTCAGGGGCTGGGGTTGTGGCTCAGCAGTAGAGTGCTCGCCTCGCACGCACCGGACCCTGGGTTCAATTCTCAGCACCACATAAAAATAAATAAATGAAATAGAAGTATTGTGTCCAACTGCAACTAAAAAAAATTAAATATTTTTTTAAAAAAAGAGAGAAACTTTACCTTTTGCCCTCCAACTAGTCAAATATTATTACCTGAGAATGATAAATATGTTCCTTATTGTGAATGATTTTTTAAAATGAAATTAAGGAAATGAAACTAAAGATTTTATTGTTTTCTTCTCTCCTTCATATACATCCCCCTGAATTTGCAGGAAAATGGACAAAGAAAATATGGTGGCCCTCCACCTGGTTGGGATGCTGCACCCCCAGAAAGAGGCTGTGAAATCTTTATTGGAAAACTTCCCAGAGACCTTTTTGAGGATGAACTTATCCCATTATGTGAAAAAGTGAGTCCAAATTTAATATTTAACTCTTCTTATCTTTCAAAGGGAAAATACTACTTACTTTGCATTGCTTTTGCTCATGTCCTTCCTGGTCAGTGAAGGCTTCTTTTATTTTTTTTGTACTGGAATTGAACTCAGGGGTACCCACCACTGAGCCACATCCCCAGCCTTATTTTGCATTTTATTTAGAGACAGGGTATCACTGAGCTGCATAGCACCTCAGTTTTGCTGAGGCTGGCTTTGAACTCATGATCCTCCTGTCTCAGCCTCCCAAGCTGCTGGGATTACAAGTGTGCACTACCACACCCTGCTTGGTTTCTCCTCTAATTGCCATTCTTTGACAAAGTTAAAGCCTTTCTAGCCATTAGTGACTATCCCTCCTTGACTCAGCTCTTTGTCCTGTTACTTATAGAAACTATCATTGCTGATGGCTCTCAGATTTATATCTTGTCCCCAATCCATCCACTGATATGACTATCTGACATCAATGTGTCTATCAAACCAGAAAACTACTACAACAGTCTATCTAAAATAAGTTATTGCTCCAACTTCACATTTTAATATATTTTATAAGTGTAGCATTTTCACATAACAACATTGTATATGTTTTCCATAGCTCAAACACACACCTGTACATACTAACTCAGAATAAAAGTTTCTTCTTTCTAAAAGTCTGAATTTCTTATTAATGAAATGAATATCAATAAGATAAAAACAGGGTTTCTCCATGTCATTATGTAACTACTAAGACATAAATTTTTCTCAGTTTTGATTCCAAATTATAATTTGTTGGTAAACTCAAGATTAAAGGGTAAATACAAAATTAAAATTTATTTTAATAATTTACCAAGCAGCTTTTAGCAGCAACTATATTTCAGGAAAATTTAGTAAATATGAGAATTTAATTTTTCCTAGAATGCCAAAATCAATTGTGTGTGTGTGTGTACAACATACATGTATGTGTAATTCAACCTCAGATTCAAAATCACACTTAATTTTATGTATACAATCCCAGTTGGCATATAGACAAATTATGAGCACCTAACCCTGTAAGAATTTTATATTCTTAAACTGAAAATGAGCATCTCAAAAGATCTGAAACACAGATGAAACATGCTCATGTTTTTCTCTAGAAAGAACAGAAGGAAAAAAATATATGTTCATCACTAAGTACTTTAGTGGGGCAGCGTGAGACTAAGCAGAGGAGCCACCAACCACTAATGTGATGGTCTGTGCTCTTCATAACACTTCTCTGCACACATGCCCACATCTATTTGGATCACCCTTGTTACAGCAGCCCACGAGAATGAACTTCTGAGTCTGGGTGGCTAGAGAACACTTGGGGTGCAGGAAGGAGTAGAACATGGGCAAGCAGAAGAGCTGTAGCCAGGGGCAGAGTGAATACTTTTCTGGTATGGAGGTACTGGTCTGATGTCAGCTGTATTGAGATTAGCATTTGCTTTCAGCCCACACACTGAGAAAATCACAGCACTGCCCAGACCATCCTCTGAAACTCACCTGTGTTTATACTGATGTCATGGCAGGAGGAAATACTGTAGCCACATAGTTTAGCAAGATCCCAAATGAGTGTTCCTAGTCTTTGTTTTAAATATCAATGATAGAGTATGACCAAATAAAGGTCAAACTATGAAGACCTCAGAAGCTAAATTAGAAGCCATGGACAAATCTTTTCAGAAATTGTACTTCTGATGACAAATGAGGTTTTAGATTCCTAAAACATTGCATAAATCTCCAGATAATAGTGTGATGAAAGGTCATTTGCTCTGTCAAAATATATTTGGTTAACTCAGGCTGAAATGTCACTTGTATACATTTTCTTTATTTAACTTGACTTTTCCCATGAGTCACATATTTAATCTCAACAAAGCATAAAAATATGTAAACCATTCCACATGAGATGCAAATACCAAACACTGGCAGGAGGCGAAATTCAGAAAATATTAAGTGGGTGTGTATGCGCGCGTGTATACATGTGCACATGTTTATTTAGAAGTACAAGTATATAAATGTGAATTTTCTGTTTCTATTACTTATAGATTGGTAAAATTTATGAAATGAGAATGATGATGGATTTTAATGGCAACAATAGAGGATATGCATTTGTAACATTCTCAAATAAATTGGAAGCCAAGAATGCAATCAAGCAACTTAATAATTATGAAATTAGGTAAGACTGACATCTTCTAAATTAAAATTGCATCAGATAATGCACTTGTATCTATTTTTCTATCAACTTTGTCCAATAGGGCATATGCACAATATAGTCAAGCCAGAAATTAAATGTTAGATCTGTTCTTTGGTGAAAATAAATCTGGTTAAATATTTATTTAACATTAATGCTTCATGATAGGCCCAACCAAGTTCTGTGATATGTTCAAAGAAATGAAATTTACTAATTTATCAATTTCATAAGTATGTACTGGGCACTGTTCCAAATACTGGAAATACCTAAAGGTACAATTCTTTGTCTTTATAGTAAATAAATATATAAGATTATGTAAAATAGTATGAAAAAAAATCAACCAGGGATGTGATATGGTTATGTATGTAGTTGGTTAATTTCATTTGGTGCATTTAAGAAAATATTCTCTAGGAAAGCAAATTTTGATCTGAGATTTTCATGAAAAGCTGCAGCCCTGACAGGCCCAGAAGCAGATTATTACAGAAAAGAACAGCAAGTGCAACCTTCCCAAAATGAGAAACTTGATATGTTTGAAGGACAGGAAGAAAGTCCATGCCTCCAGAAAAGAGAGAAAGGATGTTGTGAGCAACACAGTTGGAGAACCTTGTTCTCTGTGAGGAAGATTTGAATAATATCTAAATAGGAAGGGGAAGTCATAGGAGGATTTTAATGAGATGTATGGTTTTAAAATATTACTCGGGCTGTTGGTTGAAGAACAGGTTACAGCAAAGTGAAAACTAAAAGAGAGAAGCGATGCAGAAGGCTCCTACGTAGCCTAGATCTAGACAAGAGATGACCATGAGTGGACAAGGGGTCATTGGTGGAAGTGACCAAAGAGGGTCACATCTGGAATACACTGTGGAGGCTGAGGAGACAGGCCTGCTAGATATTTGATTTAAAGGGAGAGAGCATTCAGAACTCAGTGGAGTCAGGAGAGAGGTAATAGTTGGGAATCAGCCAAATATAGATAGGAACTACAGGAGAGTTCCAGGATATAATTGATCCTGTGCAACCAATCACCTGTTTTTTTATAAAATGGAAGCAGCTAACTTTATATAACTGAATGAGTTCTAAAAACTTTACTTGAAGGAAAAACGGTCATAAATTCCTTCTTAAAAAAGGCCTCCACCCTGGGAGGCAGATTAGTATAGCAGGGAAACAGCAACAGCTTTGGGGTCGTGCAGGCTTCACTGGACAGTGCCAACAAGTAACTATCTCTCTGTGCCTCAACTTCCTCACCTATAAAATGGGGATAATATGTGATTCATAGGTTTTATTGTGAGTGTATTATACATGTTTTGCAATGTCTAATCCAGTATTTGGGATTCAGTAATAAGTCAACAAATGATAAAAAATATTAGCACAGGTCATCAACTGTTAAGTGCAATTTTTCATATCTATTTCCTTTTTGAAATTCAGATGCACATTAAGATTGATAGACTATTAACTCTGATGAAGGCAGAAAGATTTCCCACGTGTATTTTTCTCCCACTTTCAACAAACCAAAATAAGTCATGCATTATCTTTATAATTCTCTAAGTCAATCAACTACTCAGTCATTTTTCTTAAACTCTTTAGCCACAGGAAAAGCAGAGGGATTTGACAACTACTATTGTCCTAGCTATTTTAATCCCAAGGTTGGATTTTGGAGCAGAGTTGTTTTCTCTGTTGGAGAAAACAGAAAGGGGGCTTCGTTCCCACACATGCTTTCCTGAACCCAGAAGAGCTTAGTGCAATGTGTAAGGGATTGTTTGAAATAAGAATCAGGAGATCTTAGGTCTAGCTAAGGTTCCTTTGGACAAGTCCTTTGATTTCTTTGAATATCACTTCTATCATTAACATCTGATCTTGCAACACAGAGAATAGCACACACTAAAGTGCTTTGGAAAGAGCTACACAAAATATATTAAGATATACCCTAATATTATATAGTGATGCATATGTATATTATACATACATACAGTATAATACTACATAGCAATTGCAAATTTTGACAATTAGACCCAGAAGAAGATTATTGCAGAAAAGAAAAGCAAGTGCTATGCTATGTAGTTAGTATTAGAGTTTATGTACAGTTTATTTATAGTATTATAATACTACATAGTATTATAATACTACATAGCCATTGCTATGTAGTATTATATTTTTGTGTAGCCCTTTTCAAAGCACTTTAGTGTATGCTATTCTCTGTGTTGTAAGATCAGGTGTTAATGATAGAAGTGATGTTCAAAGAAATCAAAGGACTTGTCCAAAGGAACTTTAGCTAGAGTAAGTACATATAGTATACATATGTATTGCCATATAGTATTATAGTCTACGTATGTATAATATACATACGCATTGCTAAATAGCATTATATAGTATATATAGTACTATAAGCATATGTATACTATATATATAGTAATATGGTATTATAGTATATTTTTATATAGTATATAACTTAATACTAGAGTTACTCGATGTCAGAGATTAAAGATTCCCCACTCGTTTTTTTATGAAACCTGGACTTACTAATAGTAAGATTTATTCCCAAAGGGGCTTTTGAGTTGAGATACAAGTGGATTTGGCCAGGTAGGGAATCAATAGAATTTGTTGTATCTACTTAAAACACTGTTACTCACGGGGGCATGTCAATACTTTTGAAAATAGAATACAAAAAATGAATATGATCACTCGACCATGGTCACCATTAATTAGCAGTATCTTCTGAATTTCAGTGTCTTGCCTGTGAAACGGAGATAAAAATATACCTACCTCATGGAGTATTATGAAAAATAGATGAGATAATACACATAAATCTCAGCACCTGACACACTCTGGCTGCTCTATAAAAGTCTGCTGATAATTATGATGGTGATGAGAGAGGAAGAGGGAGAAAAAGGAGAAATGTGACAAAGAATTTGGAAAGACAATTGGTACCCAATGTTGCAGTCAAAGTTTCAGGTGGATGCCAGAAGCAAGGCAAAGGCACAGAAATACCTTACAAATTTGGGAGTGAGATCAATAGAATATGAAATAGCTGAAGAGATCGCAGAGCCACCCTCACGACTCCCACTCTGCCTTGGATCTGTCCTGCCAGAGAGAGGACCTTGTATAGCTCTTCTCCACATTGTCATACCATCTTCCTCCTCATCAAATATTCACTGAACAGCGTCTAGATGCCAGGCTTTTGGAGACATTAAAGTCGTGCCCTCAGCTTTTGAAAGACAACTCTGTCTCCAAGCAATTCTGGGAAGGTTCCTAATAAACCACATACATTTAAAATTAGGAAACAGAAACTCTAGGCTCCCCCTGCTGGTAACTGGTAGCCAGATTAGCCCTCCACGTATTAAAAACATTTTTATTTCTGATTAAATGTCTTAGAAGAGAAGGGGGTTTTATCTTTTTTTAAAGTTCATTTTTTAAAAAATTAACAATTGGAAGATTACTTTATCAACCTTCCCTCCACCAAGACACCATATTCCTTGGACAAAGCTCAACTTTCTGAGATGAATTTGTCATGGATCTGATATGTGGTCCCTGGTTTTTCAGCAAAGCACGGGAAGCAACTAGGACTGTGGCCCAAACCTGGTCAGAATCCCTGCCACACACCTTAGAGCCACTAGTTCACAGAAAATTAGACCAATCTCCCACTTACCTGGTTGAGAGCTTTTATTCATGGCTAATGAATAGTTTCTGTTAAGGATACTGTATTCATTTTTAATAACTTAAAAATTATATGGCCCAATACACAACACATGGAAACATTAAAAAGTACAAAGTTAAAATAATTCTTCCATAACAGAAGTGCTTAAAAATAACCCCTATGTTGACATAATATTGCCTTTCCATATTTTCTATATATTTTTTACATTTTTAATCAAAATGGCATTTTCATGTATTTATCTTACAGACTTTTTTTAACTGAGAAGAATATAGTAAACTGACTATTTTAAATCAATAAGTGTTCTTCTATGTTACTACTTTCAATGATTGCAGAGCATTTTTGGTATGAATGTCCATCTCTTTTGTACCAGTGATTCCCAGCCAGGAGCAGTACTGTCACCCTAATGACATTTACAAAGGGGGAAGGCATTTTTGTATGACCTGATGGATGACTACTGGAATTTTGTGGACAAGAACCAGGAATAAGAAACATACCATAATATACAAAGAGAAAATATCTAGTCACAAAGTCAATGATATCTCAATCAAAATACATTAAATCAGTTTCTTACTATAAAGTATCGCTTACTTCCAATATGGCGGTTACTCTAAATGACAATGATACCTATGCATAAAAGCTTAGTGTTCCTCTCTATTTACTAAGAGCATACTCCCAGAAGGGGCATTATTTGGTCTAATAATATACATACTTAAGACTTTCGAACCATTTTCCCAAATGTGCTCTGGAATAGTTGAACCCATCTCTCCTCTGACCATAAAGGTAATCTTCACCTTTCTAACAAACAATTTTTCACAGCAAAAGAAACAGGAACTGAGGGCCCAGAGGCCACTTTCATTCTTTCAAATCTATAATAGCTTCATCAAATCACTTAATTTCTTGGAGTCTCAAGTTCTTCATCTGTAAAATGGAAATAACACCTACTCTGCCCATTTCATAGGCTCCTTTGTATGAGCCAAATAAGCTAATATGCAAAAGATGTTACAGCCAAGGGACCATTTTTAATAGCTATTGTGTTGGAATAGTTTCTCCCTTTGACTGGAAAAGAAATGGAACATGAAGAGTTACACCCCAAACACCTGCAGGACGAGCAGGGGACACGAGGAATGTGGGCAGGTGTAGCAGCCTCAGCGTTAAGGGCCAATCAGAGAACGGAATGAACACAACTCATTGATCCACTTCTGGACTAAAAAAGAACAGATGCTACTCAGTTTCACATCATTTTTCCCCTTTAAAAATTAAGGACACATCTCCTGATCTCCCCAAAGAAGCCAAAAACTTCATAAATGGTTTAAACACTATGAAGACCAAATACCTCTCTGGCCCAGGGCCATACATTTACAACCTCCCCAGTCAACCTTAACCATCATGTTAAAACAATGATCTTTGTCAATCACAATGCCTGTTCTTTTGCAGAAATGGGCGTCTCTTAGGGGTCTGTGCCAGCGTGGACAACTGCCGATTGTTTGTTGGGGGAATCCCGAAAACCAAAAAAAGAGAAGAAATCTTATCGGAGATGAAAAAGGTCACCGAGGGAGTCATTGATGTCATCGTCTACCCAAGTGCTGCCGATAAAACCAAAAACCGGGGCTTTGCCTTTGTGGAATATGAAAGTCATCGGGCAGCTGCCATGGCCAGGAGGAAACTGTTACCAGGTTAGCAAGCCCCTCCTCAAACACCAGGCTTCTCCTCTCCACCTGGCGGGCCTCAGGCTGCTGCCCTGCCCTCGGAGCAAAGAAAGCAGTGATTGCTCTTTCTTGTTTTCTTTTACATCCTTATGTTGTATCTTCAACTTTTCATCTTTCTTATTTATTGCATACTTGACTCAGTTCCCTGAAGTTTGCACAGATGGAGTTTGAAAACATTCATTCTGTGCCTTAGGTCTAATTTGCATGCACTGGAGAAATCTAAAACTTTAAGCTATAGTAATCCTATTAATGAATCTTTAAAGTGAAGAATCTTCTAAAAATTAAATATAACAATCAGTTATTTTTGCATATAGATTATGTTTCAGGCTTACTAAAAATAGAATATATTATCCATTATAAAGTAGACATAATAAAACTGCAAGTAATCTCAATGACAATTAAGTGATGTACTTTTATTATGACTCCCTGATGTCTAATAATTTCCATCTAAATGAGAGAAAAGAAGCCCTTCTTAAAAGGGCACCTTTGTTGGGTATTCCAGTCACAGGGTGGGTCCCCTTCTGGCAAAAACAACAAGTTCCTGTATTTAAGACTCCACCAAGACCCTATTTTAGTCAGATCAACTTAGGGAAAAGTGTTTTAAGATCCTGAGCTCTTCCCACTATTATGTATAATTATAATGCACCAATAAAAAAAATGAACCTCAGCTTACTTGAAAATGGAGAGGGATTGGAGTGGGTAATAATATGGGTACAATTAAAGTATGTTATATGCATGCATGAAAATATCACAAAGAAGGTCCTCATTTTATACAATATACACAATTAAAAATTATCAAAATCGAATTAAATTTTAAAATAAAATGTTCACTAAAAATCATTACACTGTCAAGTATTAAAGACAATTTCAAGAGTGACAGAATGGACACGTATGAATCAACTTTTCTTATGAAAATTATGGGAGAGGATAAAAAACATAACAACAAAAGCATGTAGATTTATACTGCCCTGATATACATTCTCAAAAACAGAACACACCAATTGATTGTAGGATTAGCCTTATAGAAATTTTCAAAATTGGAAGAAAGCTTCTGAGCTAAGAAAAGATGCTTTAATAATATTTTCACAAAGACAACTTAAAGTAAACAAAAAATTAACTCCCAAAACTGCTGAATCTGATGGCAAGGTGGATATCTTTAGTGTTGAGATTTTTCTTCACCACTTCATTCCTCGTTACTTAAACATCAAGTCATTGAATCAAAGGTCCATAGCTGTGGGATCCACGTGTCTTGGTGACCTGGGCTTATAATTTTGCTATCCTCTCAGTTTTTCTCTTTTCAACACTAACCTTCCTATTATTCAAAAGTCCCTTGTATTCATCCTGTTATCAGGCCACCAATGTAGTCTAAATACATACATTTCCCACCTTAGATTATTTTTTCAAAGTCTCCCAATTCTGCTCTCCCTTTGACACAACCACACTCTGCCTACTCCATTCTGAATATTACCACTATCCTATCATTCTTTAAACAAGTTCTTGCAAAAAGTGAAAATTTAGTCTCTATGAAGAAGCTGACTGAATGGTGTCAGTAACCTGCCAGTTCGTGAATGTTCCCCAACTATTTGCTGCATATGAGAGAAGGAGTAAATTCTGGCCCTGGTATTCAAGGCCCTTCATTCATGTCACCAGTTCTTTACCATCATATTTTTATTTTCCAAAAAAACCTCTCCTTTCTATGAGGACTGATTTTTTCCAACACCACTATGCTCATTTCTGCCTCCTTCAACTCGGCCAACATCCTGATGAACACACTGTCACTTTTCCTGCCCATGTTAATCACTTTCACATTCAGGCAGCCATTCATGGATTCCCTACCCAGAATCCAACAGTAGAGAGGCTGTCTTCTTCTCCCCCTCCACTTCTTATATTAATCACAACAGAAGGTGACCCCCTGAACTACAGCCCTTTGAGATGACCTCAGTTTGGCTTCACTCCACTGGATTTCAGTTGGGCTGCCTTACCAGCAAACCAACAAGATGAGGCCCAATAGGGTATAAGCCAGCCAGAGCAAACGGTTTTACTTCTAGGAAGACCTAAGAACAAAATTGTTACCCAATTCAGAGCCCTCTCCCTGTTACTCCACTGTAGATTCATCAGCAACAAAAGAATTTGGTAATTAGCAACCGTATGGGGAATCTACTGTTAAAGAAAAGAGAGGTATTTAAGAAAAAATTCTGAGCACAGATCACATGAATTTTTTTCTTTCTTAATTGTGCAGTCAAATTTATGATCCACTGATAAATTTACCAGCTAATGACATTGGGCACTCACCTTATGGGATGTAAATAGGAACACTCAACCCACAAATATCTATTGAGCATCCACAACACAGAATGCTCTCTTCTAAATGATATGGGAGATTCTGATAATAAAACAAAACATATAACTGTTGTACTCAAAGAGTAGATATACTGAGGAAATTATACCTATAAGAAAAATAGAAAAAAAAGAATTTTAAAGGACTATATATTGTTGAATTATTTAAAAGTGATAAACTGAGTCCTTTACCTGCATCATTTTCTTTTGTCTTCACAATAGTAGTTACCTTTACTATACAGATAATGAAAATTATGCTTAGAAAGTAGGTTTTCTAGCCGAGATCATTGCTCCAATTTTGAACTTACCTGACTTCAATGCCCGTGTTCTCAAATCACTCTGGCACCCTGCCTTCCACCACAGCCCTTCGTGGATGTTTGTTGAAATCATTGCTTCCTGTGTCTGCTCTCATTTCTGTTCCCTTCAGCTTTATGCAGCTCTGTAAGCCCAGGCATGGTTTACATTGGTCTCAGGCTGGGAAGGTGAAAGCAAGAGCAGTGGTACTCAACCTTGGCTGCATGTTAATTAACTGAGGACTGTTTTAAAATCCTGAGACCCAGACCATGTACAGTAACCTCCTGGGACATCCGAGGGTCATCCAGGGACATCCAGGAGTCAGTAATGAGCTGGTATATCTTGAATAGCTGTTCTCAGGAGAAAAACAAGAGCCCTGATTGGTAGCATTTTCCTATTTTCATGCTGTGAACACTCCGATTGTGGCTAATTTCAAGCTACCAGTATGATGTCAACTGACTCAAAAAATTCTAAAATTTTCCTTATCCATTTATCCATCAATAGACACTTAGGTTGATTCCATATCTTGGCTACTGAGAATGATTCTGCAATGAACGTGGGAGTGCATAAGTCTCTTTGACATACTGATTTCATTTCCTTTGGATATCTATCCTGTAGTAGGATTGCAGGATCATATGGATCACATGAAGTTTCTATTTTATTTTTTCCAGGAACTGCCATACTTTTTTCTATAACTGCTGTACCAGTTTAAACTCACACCAACATTGTACAAGGATTCTCTTTTTTTTCCTACAGCCTTGCCAACATTATCTTTTGTTTTTGATAATTGCCATTCTACCCAAAGTGAAGTGATATTTCATTGTTTTAGTTTGCATTTTCTTGATGACTAGTGATATTGAGCATATCATATGACTAGTGATATTAAGCCTGTTGCCAATTTGTGTTTCTTCTTTTCAGAATGTCTATTTAAGTCTTCTGTCCATTGTTAATTGGGTCATTTGTTTTCTTGCAATTGAGTTATCCCTTAAATATTTTGGATACTAACCCCTTATCAAATGTATGGTTTACAAATATTTTCCCTTTCTTTGCATTATCTGTTGATCATTTTCTTGCTGGGCAGAGCTTTCTAGTTAGTTCCATTTGTCTCTTTTTGCTTTGTTGACTGTACTTTTGTGGGTCATGTTCAAAAAAATTATTGTACAGACCAGTGTCAAGAAACTTTTCACCCACTGTTTTCTTCTAGCAGTGTCATAGTTTCAGGTCTTACATTTGAGCCTTTTATTTGTTTTATTTGTTTGAGTCAATTCTTTTATATGGTCTGAGATGGGGTAACCCATCTCAGACAACTCCATTGTTCTGCATGTGGATATTCAGGTTTCCCAGTAGCATTTATTGAAGAGACTGCCTTTTCAGTACTCACTGTGAGTTCTTGGAATCTTTGTCAAAGATCACAAGTGCTTTCCAAGGAATAAAACGATGAATCTGGGTTGAAAATACTTGCCTCCTATGCATCATATTTAAATAAATAAATAAATCCTTACTATTACTAAGGACTCCTGACTTTCTTCTCTCCGACTTTGTATTATTTTCAGGATGGAGCTTATTCCCAAAGAATGAATAAAAACAAAGTAGGTAATTTGCCCCAGGCTCCAGAAGCATCCATTCCTTCCAGGGGAGCAGTGAGCACTGCTTTGAGGGCTAACTCTGGGGTTGCTGTATTTTGAGGGTGATAAAACAGAATAAACTTTAAAAAGCGAAAGAAAGAAAGAACGAACGAACTAGGTTTAGCGTCAAATTCACAACCTTCTTACCATTGTGACAAGGATCTGAAACTCACAGACGTAAAAGAAATGAACCACAAAAACCAAAGGAGAGAGGTGGTGAGGGGAAATAGGTTTGGGCAGGTTACCAACCCTAAAGCTCCTTTCCTTTTCTGTAAAACTGGGATTCATCCTCTTCCCCACAAGGCTATGGTAAGAAAGAACTGAGAAAGCACATAGAGAAAAATACTTAATAAATAATTACTATAGAAATACAAAAATATATGTGATCCTGGACAGCAACTACACTTTAAGGAGAGTCAGATTTCTTGTCGTAACTGAGCCGACCCTCAGTGAAATTATGACTTAATCCCACTCTAAGCTAGAGATGTACCTCAGTGGTAGAACAGTTGTCCTGTTGACTTGCGGCTAAATCCCTAGTAACTGTATTTTTTTTAAGAGCAGTTTTCTAACACAGGTTTTGATTTTTTGCTAGAATAAATATCTTTGTGAATCTGAATTACAGATAGCAATTATACTGAATACCTGTAGTTCTTTCCATTTTTGTGAATCCCGAGATGCTGACAGATGGGAATTTATTGGAAAGTTTATTCATATTGAGTAATGAAAGAGCTTTGTCTCTATAGTTAACAAAAACTTTGGTAACTCTGAAAACCATTCACTGAATTATAGCTTTCAAAACTATTGATACTCTGGGTTAGTATTCAGTCAGAATTTTTAGTGTTTTAGAATTATTTCCTTGAATTTTCAGGAACAGATCTTAACAGTTTTATGGTGCTGATGCTTAGCTATCTCACATCACTAAATTGTAAAAGTGAGTTAACACAATATATGTGAATTTTTGCTGTAATGCAAATACTTAAGTTTTAAATTTATAAAATTATACTGTGAAAACTATTTTAAAATAATCTATTAGTTTAATGTTTTTTAACATAATTCTTATCATACACTTTTTCATTGATTGCTCTTCATCTCTCTTCTTAATTAGGATTTTAAAAAAATATATATTTTTCTCCAGATTCCCAAGTTACCCATGTTCTAAAAGAAAATTGGCAGGAAACACAGTAGCTTGGAGCCTTGACCAAGTTTAAGGAGTAGAGAACAAACTAGGGGTGAGTGGGTCCCTGGGTGCCACTCACCCACCCACCCTTGCCCAAGTACCATTTCTTAGACATCTCAAATGGTGCCTGGGCCAAATAACAACACAGATTCCAATAGCAGCAGACACATATTCTACTGACCTTTTTAATGTTTCAGGAAGCCAAATTCTGTGTCTGAGTTCTCAATCCACTCTTGGCCTTTCTCTCCTTTTTCTTTGTTCCTTTAAACAGCTACCTTTACCCTGTAAGATCTATCTTAAGACCCAAACATGTCTACTGTTTCTATTTCAAACCACAACCTATTTCCTTTTATACGCAATCATTATAATAAACCACTAGTCACACAGAACTCACTTCTAACCAACTTTTACATTTTTTGAATGTCTTAAAATCAACAATAACCTCTTTAAATGGTCTTGCTCATTCAAGACCTCAAGGGTCAGTTCAATTTAAAAGAACATCAGCATGAACTGAGATAATGTTGTCCTTATTTCTAAATAATGTACCATACATTTGATCATTTTCCACAGGAAGAATTCAGTTATGGGGACATCCTATTGCAGTAGACTGGGCAGAGCCGGAAGTAGAAGTTGATGAAGACACCATGTCTTCTGTGAAAATCCTATATGTAAGAAATCTTATGCTGTCTACCTCTGAAGAGATGATTGAAAAGGAATTCAACAATATTAGACCAGGTGGGACGTACATGTAAGGTTACTTTTTCAAAACATACTTTACAAGCTTATGCTTCAGGTGGCTTCTGATAACTTTAAAGAGAATATAGCTTTTATTGAGGTCATTCTCATAATTGAATGTACATTACTCAAGCTATATTCCCATTTTTGGATTAGAAAGTGATACCTATGGTTCTACAACATTTAACAATATTATAATCATGTATTTATCTGTGTGAGTAATGAATCCACATTTACTTCACTAAACTAGCAATTCCATGAATATAAGTTCTTTTTCCTCTTGTTATGTCCTCAATCCTAAGACACTCAGTCTGTAGACCAGCAATATAATAAGTGTTCAATAAATATTGACTGTGTTATTGAGTTCATGGCCATAACTCCAGGTTTAATGCAGGGTTTCTCAACTTTAGCACTAAGGGAATTTTGGAACAGATGATTCTTGATAATGGGGATCTGTCCAGAAGATAGTAGGATATATTCAGCAGCAGCCCAGGCTCCTCCTAGTAGACACCAATAGTGACCTCCATAACAACCAAAAGTATTTCCAGACATTGCCTAATATACTCCAGGAGTGTGCAAAACCACCCCCAGTTGAGAACCACTATTGTAATGGAATACACTTTTGACTTCAGGTGCAAAAGTAAGGCAGTGACAATCTTCGGAAACTGGGTGAAGAGGGAGGAAAAGGAATCAAGGAAAGGTTCCAACAAAAAGGAATAACTAGTTGCTAATTATCTTGTCAATATTTTTCAATGTTGATTATAAACTACAAGATTGACTCTCCATCTCTTTCTTCTCAATATGGAAGCTATAACACTTAGACTGGTAAAGCATTTCAAGAAACAGTGTAGAAATGAGCATTTGCATAAACTAATACAGAACATCACATCTACAAAATGTTAGTAGGTATTCCTGATAAAAGGGTCCCCTGGTCAAATAAGTTTGTAAACACCAGTTTCTGCAAAATTAAGCAGATTTCTTCATTATGGGACTTAGAGTCATTAGCCTTCTAACATGCTTGAAAGTCCTCAAGAAGAGATGTGGGATACCTCATTTCCCAAACTTTTGGAGCATGGATCCTCTTTTGTGGCAGGCTACCTTGGCGGTTTAGTGTATCTTGGGACATCTTCTTGGCAATATTGGCCTGTTTTAGCACAGTAATAACATTTTTCCATGACAGAATGTCTAAGTCTCCAGAAAAATACTCTAGGATGTTGATAAGCCTGGGCCACAATGCTACCATGTTAAACTGCCTGAGAATATTCACCGCAAATATTCATATTTTCTGTTTCAGATTCTGGGTGCTATTTTGGGCATAATAAAATAATAAGCTGATGATTCATGCTGAAGTTAATTAGCAAGGATGTCATTTTTTTCTTTTTAAAGATCCCCCAAAGATTTGTCTTTCTTCAGCCTCAGGAACTCAGTCTTCCCTGATACTTTAATATTATGGTGTGAGTGCATACTAACACCTACAAATTCATGGCTAATATAGAAAACTGCTAACAACTGGCTGGTCACTATCTGCCAGGCATTACAGTGGGCACTTTTACATCATGTGTAACTTATTCATCACAGTGACCTAATAATGTATGTTAATATATTAGTTCCTTTATTTTCTAGATAAGAAAACCAGAACCCAGAGTAAAGTAGCTTACCTACCTAGGGTCATACAACCAGTAGGTAGGAGATCCTCAGTTTAACAACTCTAGGATCCCATACCCCATCCTTATTCAATTCATTCATGCAACTGTCATTCTTTCAGTATTTTGTAACTTTTAAAAATAAACAGTGGGAACTAGGGTTGTGGCTCAGAAGTAGAGCACTCACCTAGCATGTGTAAGGCCCTGGGTTCAATCCTCAGTACCACATAAAAATAAATAAATAAAGGTATTGTGTCCAACTACAACTAAAAAATAAATATAGTAAATAAATAAATAAACAGTGGGTCTCAATATTCCATTTAAGTACCCACAGGTCCATTCTGTTCCCTTTGAAGACTCTGATATTGGTATAAATGTACCAGATTTAGTCACTCCATAAAAAATGTATATTAAGCTATTTTGTTTTTGCTGTTTCAGGAGTGGTATAATTGATTTACTCATGCATAATCTTAATGCAAATTTTATTTCTATATGAAACATTCCTCAAAATAGAATTAGTAGATACCTACTTGATTTCCAACCTTTAGATATCATCATTATAGCATGGGAGGAATCTCAGATGTTCTTCAGAAGCAATTTTATTATTTTTTTTAATTTAAAGAGTATTGGATAAGATATAGAAGATCTAGTTCTAGATCCTGACTATGTGGAAGATAAACATCACCTATCTTGTCAGAATCATAGTTTCCTAACATATAAGTAAAAATAAGTATAGTAAAAGTAATAAAAAATTAAAATCATTACTAAAGTTTCACTTAGCTCTAAAATTCTATTATATAGTCAAAAGAAATAAGATATTTCAGAGGGATAGCATAAAACTTCAAAAAGGTAATCAACTAAATATGTAAGATAACCAATAGTTGAGTTCAACTCAATTCAATGGCATTTTACCATTGCATATAATATCATCATTTATATAAAATGCAAAGTAAGCTGCCATTTCTGCCCTTAAAAGTCTTAGGAAGTAGAAAACACGAATCCACAGATAATTATAACAAGTCACACACTGCAAATGTTGTTTTAAACTTACAAACAAAATCTTTTAAATTTGCAGAACTTTAAACCTGGACACACAAGATTCCTGATAAGATCCTTATGTGCACTCTCAGAAGCGAACTGCATCATTTCAATGCTGTCTCAAGTTTGCTAATCGGGCTACTTTCACTCTCTTCTCAGGTGCGGTGGAGAGAGTAAAAAAAATCCGAGACTATGCCTTTGTGCACTTCAGTAACCGAGAAGATGCAGTTGAGGCTATGAAAGCTTTAAACGGGAAGGTAATGTAGGAGAAAGGATAAAATATGCACAGATTCCTGTTCAATAGAGCAATGAGTCCACTGCACTGCATCTTTCCCCATGTCCAACATGGCTTCTGCAGTCCCCTTAAAAAATGCACAGAAGAAAAATGATAAACATACAGTGGAGGATGGAGATGGAGCTAGTATGTCCAGTTCTGCCTCTAATTATTTTTCTGATTTGAACAAATCACTGGCCCACAATTTTCTTAGAAAGAGGGGATTAGACTTAATTACTTTAAGGTGTCTCCCCCCACCCAATTCCAAATTTCTCTCATTATTGTACTTTCTAGTACAGTATTTTAAGAGCCAATGGTCCCTTTTTTAAAATGTTAAGATAGCTGTCATTCTACCCTGAGAGTTTGATCTGCCAACTCTGGATGGCTTAGAATCTCCCACCTTGCCAAGAGTAATATCTAAAGGAAAACAAACATCTATATCCTTACTACTGATTTGTCTGTAGAAACCAATTTAGTATTGACATCAGTCCAATAAACACTAAAACACACTATCTACTAATATCATCTGGGACACAAAGAGAATCAAATCCAAAATACCTATCAAAGAGCCAGAATTCTCCTGGAGGATTAAGAGAAATACACAAACACCTATGCAAAGCACAGTTAGGTAGAGTATCGTAAAAAGAGATAGAAAAGCAGTAAAAAGGTTCAAATGAAGAAGTGAGTCATCAAGAACCAGAAAATCTTCATGGACATGAGAAGATAATACAAAGGAGAAGCCTTAGAAATTGGATCTAATTTCAAAAGACAAAATATGGAAAGGAGACCCAGTCTTAGAAACCAGAATTGGGCATAGCAAGGCAAAATTGGAGAACAATAAGCAAAGTAGTTAAAACATAATGCACTTGGGGCTGTTTTACATTTGAGTCTTGCATCTGTCAGGATACCAAAAGAAAACCATTGTCAAAGGAATTAATTACAGATATGTGAGTGGGGAGTAGGGAAATTAAAAGAGATAGTACAGGAACCTGAGGCTCACAGTACTCCTGAAGTCAAAGGCACAAGGGACTGGGGCATTAATAGAAATCCTGAAAGAAAAAAGGAGTGGGTACAGTTGGTCTTTTCAAAAGGCATAGTGACTTAGGGCCATACCACCTTGAACAGGCTCAGTCTTGTCTGAAAGGTGTAATGTCCTTTGGTTAAAGGATACAACCAGTCCAAGGTAGCCTCTGAGAGAGGGATCCAGGAGAATACATGCCCGCAAATCACTGTTGTTTTTCTCTCTACCCGCCTGTCAATGTTGCTCAGTGGCCAAGTCCGTGATAATACAGAAGGTCACAAGCCCTAGAGAGGAGCCATATAGAGAAGTCTCCCAGAGCAGAGGGCAGGGTAGAGATTGGTGGGGGAGTTGATCTGGAGGGAAAAATGGGAGACTTTCCAGCCCAGGTATCTTCAGACAGCCTGAAGCCTTCAAAAATGTTTAAGAGAGCATGAATTGAAAAGCAAAAGGAAATGCATATTTAAATACATACCTACATGCCTATGAAACAAACCATTATTTCAAAGTAATAACATGAATACATCATATATGTTGACATATTCATTCATAGGATATATTCAATGTGTGTGACATATTCATGTTATTACATTGAAAACAATTTTTAAGTTAGCTTTTCTCTTTTAGGAAATATTTCTGAGTATACATGATGATTGCTGAGAAGCCGAAGCCAAAGCCAATTGTAAATTAAAGGCTAAGTAATTATACTGGAATAATTAAGGCAGAGAAGTATTCAAATTATTGTCAATTTTGCAGCTAGATATTTTCACAGCAGTGTTCACATATAGAGTTAATTATATTTAATATTATTAGCAAATATAGATCAAATATTATATTTAAGTATAATGTAGCAAGAAAAAAAATCAAAAATAAGTTTTCCCAGGACATATGTAGGCCTAATATTTCAACTCTGGGTATTTACATTTCATTTATTAAAGAAGATGAGACTTTGAAGTTTCTTTGTGAGGTAGAGTAATGATCATATATAATTTGGAGAAATTAACTTAGTAAGAGTTGACTTTTTGAGTGGCAAGAAAGAGATGATGGAATCTAGTTATAAAGCTATTACAATCATCAAAATAAGGGCTTGAACTAAGATGAAAAGGGAATATAATAGAGACCTCTATGCAGAACTCTGGGGGAGTTAATTCAAAGTGTCGTAACTGACTAGAGATGATGAAAAAGGAGAAGTCATTATAAGTTTTCCATAATGACAGACTGGGGGGGGGTCAGGAAGAAAAGCCTATTTTGGAGAAAAATATGATGAATTTAGCTTTGAACATGATTACTCACTTATTCTATAAATACTTATGTGTATCTCTGAGGTGATAAAAATTGGGGGGGGGGCCTTGGGGTCTACTGATCAATAAGACATTGTCCCAACTATTCAAATATCTAAACTCAACAACTAAAATACTATACTGTGTATAAGATGCTGTTGAAGAGGGCAGAGAAATGCAGAGAAAAATCTATTACAGTAAGAAATATGACTTGCCAGTGACTATTTCATTCAAAACATTTCCTGATATGGAAGTGCTTATAATCAGAGACCTATCTGAGTACCTCATTTTCTTCAAGACAGAGCGAAAGATATAAAGAGTCTTATACCTAAGTCCTTCCCCTTCCTTCAGCATTCCAAGTCTCTTCCAATTACATCTACAGAAATATATGATTGTTGAGTATCGACTGGGTTTTGTCCATTCTGTCTATATTTGACACTGGATCAATCTTAGCAATAAATACAAGCTCTGTATTTAGACTTATTGTTGGGTTCAACTTAGAAGCAAGGAGACACATCCACGTTACTGTGGAGACAAACATATTACTGTTTTACAATTTTTTCAGTAGAACTGAATTGAGCATTTGAAAATTAAGGTAGATACATGAAACAAGGAAAAGTTGCTGCAGAGGCTAATGAAAATATCAGGATGACTGTGAGGCACAAGCTTTGTCCAGCACACTTCAGTAAGCCAGAAACCACTGAGTCACTCATGAAAGTGAAGGATAAGGATGTACACTCAGCTGCTGTGAACAGAAATTTTTGCAGGAACACTTTCTGTTATTTACATTCTTTGTGTAAAATAGAGACTGGTTGTTTTCTTATTGAAAAGAAGCCATGAGTGTTTTCTGACAACACTTTGTCCTTTAAACAAGAAAATGCATCAATCTATCAAGTATTTGTTGAGAGATATCTTTGTTTCATGGGTAGGCAAACTGTATATAGGAGTAAGTTACACAGAAGACCTACACAGCCATTATCTTCAATATCTGGAGTTGTATGCAGTTTCAGAAACTTGCATCAGAGAAAGGCTACTCCAATAACTCTAGAGGGAAGATTTTAAGCATCTCATGACTGGAGAATTCTCAGTACTGCTCCCATCTCCCAATCACAATCCCTGTCAACCCTGTTTATTAGTTCCCAATTGCTCAGTGGATCAAATTTCTTTTTCACAAGGAAGTATCTGTGGGAGAAAATGCATAGCCTCATAGGTTTCTATTCCTTGAGTTGGGCCCCACCTGAGCCTCTGTTCTTCCCCAGTGAAAATGACCTATTGTGTAGTGACTCTAATGAGCAAGACATTTGGCTCCCTGATAGCTGACAAGGCCTAGCTAAAGAACCCACAGTAGCTCAGTGTTAACAAGTGATAAGAACCCTTTGTTGTCTTCCTTCACCTTTATTTTATTATGTCATGTAGTAAAAATTATATTTCACCCGTAATGAACCTAAAATTTCTGGTAACTATATGACTATATAAATATGTGCTTTAAAATATATATCTCACATAATAGAGATACTACATAATTTTCCATCTCATAATTTTTCTATCTCTAGATTTTAAATTCATAACCAATATATTAATGAACAGTAGTCAGTATGCCACTGTCAAACCTGTTGGCACCGTATGCAATTTACCAACAAAACCACTCAGAGAAAATCAAGTGGCATACAAATAAGAATCTATAAAGACACAAGATGTGAATAATTGAATCAGTCAGTAAATATACAGAAAATACTCTAGCACTCAGAAGGAGATATGTTTTTAGGGCTCAGCCACACTTGATTGTCTTAATATCTCCTTATGTTGCTTTCTCCTTGCTCTCTACAACAGGTGCTGGATGGTTCCCCCATTGAAGTGACCTTAGCCAAACCAGTGGACAAGGACAGTTATGTTAGGTATACTCGAGGCACAGGTGGAAGGGGCACCATGCTTCAAGGAGAGTACACCTACTCTTTGGGCCATGTTTATGATCCCACCACAACCTACCTTGGAGCTCCTGTCTTCTACGCCCCCCAGGCCTATGCAGCAATTCCCAGTCTTCATTTCCCAGCCACAAAAGGTCACCTCAGCAACAGGGCCATTATCCGAGCCCCTTCTGTTAGAGGTAACACCAATCATTTCCTGTATTAGAGTAACTCCAGGATTTCAAATGATTTGTAGTCCAATAGCCTTAGACCAATTGGATGTGACCACTGGAAGAAAAGGACTGGAAAATGCATATTAAAAATCAAATATATCAATAGCTCTCACTTCATAGGAATCTTTTTTTTTTTACATTACAACTGGTAATTAAAAAACCTTGATCAGAACTTTGTGTAAATGAAACTAGTGTACAAATTTGATCTTTGCACAGACCCATAAAATTTGCATGAACTAAAACCTAGCTCCACCATCTTGTATTAATTACAAAATTTCCAAAGGCAGGACATGGTCTGAGACGGGAGGATTACAAGTTCAAGGCCAGTGTTAGCAGTTTAGCGAGACCCTATCTTAAAATAAAAAATAAAAAGAGCTGGGGGTGGTGGCACATGCCTGTAATCCCAGCAGCTCTGAAGGCTGAGGCAGGAGAATCATGAGTTCAAAACCAGCCTCAGCAAAAGCAAGGGACTAAGCAACCGTCTCTAAATAAAAATACAAAATAGGGCTGGGGATGTGGCTCAGTGGTCAAGTGCCCCTAATTCAATCCCCAGTACCAAATAAATAAATAAAAAGGGCTGAGGATGTTGCTGTTGAATCAGCAAAGTTCCCCTGGGTTCAATCCACAGTAAAACAACAACAACAACAACAACAAACTTCTAAGGCAAAGTAGTGTTGTCCAAAATGGAAATTGATTACCTCAAATAACAAAAAACATTTTAAGGCTTTATGTACTTGATGGTGACTGAGTAGCATCATCTTTATCATAAATTACAAATCACCATAAATATAGTCTAATAGATCGATGGGATACTCTCATCTGACCTCTCCTAATGAATATACATTATGCCTTCAAAAAGCCAATCACTAAGGAAATCAACTGATTTCTTTAGTGTATGGGAAACTATTAAACTCCAAGTAGAAAAACAAACTCAGCCCAACTTCCAGACCATAACAATTTCATGTTTGAATCCTATAAGAATTCCCAATATTCAAGCAGTTTTCTGAGCTCAGTCTGTTCAAGTAATATAGAAGATGAGAAAAACATTTTTAATTTCCAAGCAATTGGTTTGTCTCTTCCTATAGGATAGATAAGTGTGGTTGTGCTAGAATGTGGCTAATGCCAGCAGAATCCCAGTCCAGTTTTCCAAATGTGACATCAATCTTAGCAATAACTACAAACTCTGTATTTAGATCTATTCTTGGGTTCAACTTAGAAGCAAGGAGACACATCCATGTTACTGTGGAGACAAACATATTACTGTTTTACAATTTTTCAGTAGAACTGAATTGAGCATTTTAGGACCTCTATCCTTCAACAGGCTTAAAAGTTCTACATTCATAATCATCCCAGCCAAAATTGTAATACAAAAGAAATCATCAGGTCTTCCTACAGAAGAACTTCTATGTTATATGATAATAAATGATGTCATTGAAACATCATACATATATAATCTAAAATATATCATTAAGCAAGCCATATATTAATATAAGTTGTCAACCAGTTGTGATGTAGAAAAAAGACTCTAAGAGAAATATATATGATTTATAAAAAGAAAGGAATCAACGAATAATATTCATGGATGAAGGGTAATCAATTTAGTTTTTTTTATCTCTTTATGCCACCAAGAGGAAATCAAAGTAACAACATGGCAAAACAAAACTCAAAAGGAATCTATATGTGAAACTCAATGGAAATTTAAGACTCACATTGACAGAATATCAGAAAGAGAATGATGATCTTAAAAATACGTTTTCTATATATATTGGTTTCCCATTAAGCCATTAGGGGTAGGATAATTGGGGAAGCTAGAATTCATTTCTGATTTTCTGATCAGTGACAGTCTATATGCAAGACTGGTTTCAATACAAGTGGTCATATTATGCTGAAGTGTTCAATACACACATTTCCAAACTTTAGTCTTCAGAGAAACATTAAGAAAAGGTTAACTGAAGGTGGAAATTGCAAAGTTTCTCTTTATACCAAAGTTGTTAAATTGCTCATGTGCTTATCAGAAGCCCTGATGGTATTACTTTCAGGTAGTTAATAAAACAGAGATGCCTACAGTGAGCCTTAATTGAGGTTGAGTTTCATCACATTAGACTCCTAGAGTTTTCTACCTATCTTTGAGGTTGTAATCAATGTGAGTTGGGCTAACTTTTCCATTACAGTAAGATTCAGGGTGATTTTCTGGTGGTTTGATTCAGTTTAATGCCTTCTTACATTCCTAGAAATTTACATGAATGTACCTGTAGGGGCTGCGGGAGTGAGAGGACTGGGCGGCCGTGGCTATTTGGCATACACAGGCCTGGGCCGTGGATACCAAGTCAAAGGAGACAAGAGAGAAGACAAACTCTATGATATTTTACCTGGGATGGAGCTCACCCCCATGAATCCTGTAACTTTAAAACCCCAAGGAATTAAACTTGCTCCCCAGGTAGGTAAATTAATTGCAGATATAGCTTCTTTAAGTTGGGCCAATGATCATCATACACCTATCATCAAATGATTGGGTTTGATCCTTACTTGGGCTATGCTTATGTTTTACTAGATAAAGTGGCTAGCCAACATCATGTAATTTGAGGGGATATGGGGCATTGAGTGTCATTTTCCATTATAGGCCCTTTCATTATTTTTTAATCTTAAATCATCTTCCTCTGAAATGCAAAGAATCTAAGAGCTATTAAGAATTGTCAACCATTATATTAAATTGAAATAAAACAAGACAAGCATCCTGGCTTAGAATAAATGTCTGTGTGTGTGAACCAGTTCAGTTGGCAAATGAAGAGTACTAAAGGCAGGGAACTCTAAATAGACCAATCAGGACATCTTTTCTTAGAAATGCTGTGTTTAAGAGAAAGCTATTCCATGATAGCTAGGTGAATCTTTAACTATAACATGCCATCAGTCATATCAAATTGAGTCTTCTACAATGATCATATTTGTGCAGTGGCATTATGGTGAAGTTTTTTTGCAATCATCTAACAGTTCTAACTTTCCATGTTTCTGTAGGAGGCTGTGGTCTTTCTTAAATGAAAATTGGAAGTTATAAAGTTTGTTTCAGTGTGAAATCTGAATTCCAGAGTTGAAAATAAGACAAAATAGAATCTATGCTAACCCTAGACTGTTCCCTGTGGGTGTGCATTATATGCTGATCTCTCTACGCTGTACTTTGGCTGAATAACCACAGCTTAAGTTCATCTAAAGTTTCTGCTAACTCTATTTAGGCAATTTGGGTTTTTGGGGGGGAGGGAGGCATATCAGGAATTGAACTCAGGGGCATTTGATCACTGAGCCATATCACCAGCCCCATTTTGTATTTTATTTAGAGACAGGGTCTCACTGAGTTGCTTAGCACCTCGCTTTTGCTGAACCTGGCTTTGAACTCACAATCCTCCTGCCTCAGCCTCCCCAGCTGCTGGGATTACATGCATGCACCACTGCACCCAGCAGTTTTAAAAGAATGCCTATCAGAGTGACAATCAGCTATTTTTTTAATTGGGCTTCTCTTATGAACAGTGTATTGTTTTAAGTGCTAGAGAGAAAAAATTATTATAACCATCAAATTTCATATAGCAATCAAGTGGGATGATACCAACACATAATTATAGAGAAATTGGGTAGGTGACATGATAAAGATTTCTGAGAAAATACCTCTCTTGAGTCAAAACCCAATTATTAAAAACTCCAAGTTCTGGTATTCATGGAAATCATTTAAAAACATCTTAAAAGGCAATAATAATAAATTCTGTATAGTATTTCTGAGAGCTGCTGTAGCATGAGCAAAGATCTCTGCTTTTTACATTAAAACTCAGGTTAGAAGTTGGCCATGCTTTATATTAATCTGTGAATAACTGTGTGTATCACCTAAAGAAAGGTCTTTAATTAATTTATCTCTGAATGTTAGCAGCTATGGTTGAGAAGTTGAAGACCATGTGACCCCTAACATTCATACCCTGTAGCAGCATTTAGAACCCCTAAGCAGAAGAGCAGAGGCTCCTGTCCTGCATGGTCAGTAGTTAGAGTGGTCACTCTGACTGCATGTTGCTCACCTGCATAAACAGGCAGACTGACTATCCTCCAGCAAGAGCTAATTTATTATTGCATGGGAACCTTGGAGAATGCTTTGCAGATGACAAGAACTGCTACAAGAATGTTTTGAAAAAGAGTTAACAGAGAAAATAAGAGCAATCTACAAATTAATAAGCTGGAAAATGTCATGCCACACAGCTAGATTAGTGTTAGAACAAATGAGATAAGAAGTGCCAAGAGACACATCCTGGGGCACCATTCTGTCTCCGAGTTATTTTCTCAGACTGGTGTCTATTTTGCACAGTATACTGATTCTGCTGATCAGAACCTCTCTGGAATGACTTCTGGATGAAGAAAGTAAAAAGATTCAGTTTGGTGTAATTACACAAGAAAAAATGAAAACATGCAAAGGATGAAAAACAAAACAAAACAAAAAAACAGGTCATCATAAAGATATCCAAAAGCAAAGTGTTGCCAAACATTGCAACTATCAACACTATTCTATCAATGCTCATTAATAAGTACCAACCCATAAAACTTTTCACCAACTTTTTTTTAAAAAAACATGCCTTATGACAAAAGACATTAAATAAGAATATATTCTCCATTTATCTTCTCTAAACCACTATAAACAGAGGACTTGAGGGTAATAATAAGTAAATGTATCCACACATTGGTGCAAAGCAGGGTTTTTTTTAAGATAGATGAAATAAATATATCAAACAAGTCATGAAATTAAGCTCTTAGTAAAAAGTTACAGCTAATGGACTAAACCAAAAGCTTATTAGAGTAAATGGTGCGAAAATTATTCTATGAACTAATAGATATAACATTTTAAATGGAGTTCAAATTGAGTTCAACTTAAATTTTATGAGTCATTAAATCATGCAGCATTTTCTATCTTCTCATATTGGTTTAAACTCTGGAGATCAGAGTTTAAAACCTGGAAACTAGAAAAATAATGCAAATGTGACATTTGAGGGAGAAATCATCTTTTTTTTAACTCTTACAGATATTAGAAGAAATTTGTCAGAAAAATAACTGGGGCCAGCCAGTGTACCAGCTGCATTCTGCCATTGGACAAGACCAAAGACAATTATTTTTATTCAAAGTAACTATTCCTGCTCTGGCCAGTCAGAATCCTGCAATGTATGTAAATTTCTCCAAATTGTTAGAATAAGATCCACTTGTAAATTTAATATATTTATTTAATCATTATCTAAACAGTATAAATTCTCAAGTCTATTACCTACTAATTTGTCATTAAATGCAAACATTGAGATGTATAGTTGGGATGTAGGTGCCAACTATGAGGCCTGCATCAAAAAGCCCCAAATTTCCTATAGACAACAAAAACTGTGTAATATAATCAACCAATGGAGACCAGTAGGTCATGAGAAAGAAATGAAAGACTATAGCCAGTTCTTTTATCTGTGTTTAGTTTGAACCATATGAAGTTGCCATTTTTATGTATAATGTTTGCTCCATCATTTAACTTTTTATTTTTATTTTGTTTATTTATTCATTTGTTTGTTTATTGGTGCTGGGGATCTGACCCAGGAGTACTTTACACCAAGCTAGAGCTATATCTCCAACCCTTTTTAATTTTTCATTTTGAGACAGAGTCTCATTAGTTGCTTAGGGTCTCTGTAAGTTGCTTCTGTTTCAACCTCCTGTTTCAAAGTCACTGGGACTACAGGCATGTGCCACTACACCCAGTTTCATCATTTAAAAGTTTTGGACCAAAGATATGACCTCCCTGTTAGTGGATACCACCTTCTGGATTTTATCTCAAGTTTGCATTTATGGATATTTTAGGAACCACTGTGTTTCACATGTGTTGTAGTAAATTATAAAGTATGCCCCAAGAATGTCACGGATCACTGGCAATTGGGTCAATTCATGTATATCCCTACATGCACATATATTTAGAAGATTTTAATAGCAAAGATTATAAAAAAATAACCATATAAAATCCATCATCTAATCATCTTAAAGTTCTAATGGTGACAGCAGATAGCCAATCAGAAAAATAATAATAATAATAATAATAACTAAGAGTACCTTAGGTTTTCACCTGACCCCAGTACACAAGGTTAAAAATTCCTACTCTGGCTGTGCTTTCCAGCCACCCTTTCACACCTCCGAAGCTAAGTGCCTATGTGGATGAAGCGAAGACATATGCAGCGGAGTACACCCTGCAGACCCTGGGCATCCCCACCGATGGAGGTGACGTGGGGACAACGCCTGCTGCTGCTGCTTCTGCTGCTGTTTTCCCAGGTAAGGAAAAATCATGCCAGAGAGTGTTTGGGAAACCCTTCTTGCTATCAAGTGCTCATAGAATTGTTTGTGAACTCCACCTCCATAGAGCCTACTGGCACCATCTGTGAAACAAAAAGGGTTTGCCATCTGAGTGAACCATTCAAGCATGAGGCAAGGAAATTGAGCAAGGCAGCAGAGTTGGTTCTCGACTCAGCTCAAATTAAAGCAGCTGCAAAATCTTGAATGAGTCAATCTCTCTGAGTCTGGGATGACATTTTGTTTTCCCTTTTAGTAAGAGACTTTGGGACAATCTATTAATAGGAGGTGTTACTGAATGAGACACCCTAATGCTCACAAGCTTTACAATATGACACCACTGGTTTAGGTTAAATCATGATGTCCATTTTACAGATAAAAGAACCCAGGTACTAGATGAAGTAATTGGGCCAATGTCAATTAGATTTTTAGCAATACTTGAGCTCCCTCTCCAATTTTAGTCTTCTAATTTTATTACTTTACTTTCTGGAAAAAGATGCATGTATCACATTTTTAAAAATCATTTTTAGTAAAAAATTAAATGTGTGTGCATGAAAGACAAAGATTCTTCAATGTGTGAACCATGAGGCCTCAATTTATCATTCTCTAATTTTGGTCCAGGGCATATGCTGATTGCTTAACATGAATTCTATCAACATGTCCTCAGGAATCATATTTAAAGGACTTGCCACTTTATTATATACTCACGACAAAGGGTAATCATTAAAAATGAAACCTCTAGAGATCAGAAAGGACCAAGCAAGAAATTTTTTCATAGCAGCTAGTTTAACCCTTCTACTTTTTAGTAAAAATTTCTATTTCTCTTGAAGAAATTATTGTTCTGTCCTGTCATTGTTTCAGCATGTCCCCCTCCATATGCTCAAATTTGAGAGTTTTTGCTAGAGCTAGAATTATACCATTGATTCACTCACATTATAGGTCACGTGTAGGTGGGAGAATTTTATATTCCTCATATCCAGAACACCTGGGGTTCTCTCTTCCTCTCTTTTATTCCTCAAAGACTGTGAATGTCTTCCATTCTGTTACATGTGGCTAAAGCTATTCATGTTTTACACACAAATGTGACCTCGATTCCAGCTTTGTTTCTTTATAAGAACATGGAGAGGCTCTGTGGTGAGACCCTGTAAGGTTACCAAGGCAACAGCTGCCACTGCAGAGAGCAAGGTCCTCCCTGGGCAGCACTGTCATCAGCCTCTGTGCTGACAGAGTGTTTACCTTTCCTTCTACTCAGGGTTTATACTAAGGCTTGCTTCTCAGGTCTTGGAGAATCGAGCAGAAAGCTGTACCCATAGACAACCAATATACTATACAGAAAGCTGTACCCATAGACAAGCAATATACTATAAATAAATAAGCCATGTCAAATGGGAATTTTAAAGTTTTCTCAAAGGATTTGCTTTCACCCAAGATTTTTTTTTAAATTTTATCCTCCCTTTTATTTGTTCCAGCAAGAAGTTAAAAATATTTAGGGCATGAGAGTTGTTTTAGGAATGAATACCTAAGAATTTGGTAGCCTGTTATAACTTTACTATGGAGTCAGGCAAAGAATAATAGATTCCAAGGACAGAATCTAAAACACTAATGCCCTTGCAGTTAAGAAATTAGCCAATTGGAAATTAGAAAAAAGAAAATCCAACATTTCTAAAGGAAAAATCAGTGCTAAACAAACACACTCATACATTTATGTGCCTTGTAACTTTAGAAGCACCATTTGCAAAATAATGAAAGTGATATTGATATTTTTCTCATATCTTTGGGAAATATACCAAACTTTACATGTGCATTAGCCGGCATTACTAACCAAAGTGTACAACCGAGGTATGAATTTGATCTTTAAAAACATAGTCCAGCTAGCTTCCTGCCACCACTTCCTGAGAAGCCACTAGGAAAAATCAATGTGTCTGGGCTAGGGTAGACTTCCACTGCACATAAACCAACAGGACTTTTAAAATTCTAAACCAGATCCCAACTTATTCCTTAAGTTCCTCTCTCCCTTTTTACAATTTGGGGGTCATCTCTGAAACACCCAGGCTTTGCTCTAAAACACTAACAAAGAAATATAGCTCTGGACAGTGGCTGCTGGGTTTTCTTCTTCAAAAACAAATGTTCATCAGCCAGACATAATATAAACTGAGAGCATGAATGCTTTCTTTATTACTCAAACTCTTTGGTTCCCTGAGAGTGAGGACCAGTATCAAGGCCTCTGAATACATTAAGGACAGGCTTGGTGGATGGGTCCCAAGATAGGGCTTCTGCTGTTTATGGTTAGGTCCAAATGTGGACAGGGTAGACATCTGCTTTTATGGTATTAAGAAGACACACACTAAAACTTTACAGTATTTCCACTACTGATCTATCCAGTGCCTACACATCCTTCTTGGGAGAAGGCAATGGTTTTTCATGTTTAATTTGGCAGGTGTAGGGGTGCAGCAGTACCGCCACCATGCCCTGCTGACCCCTCAATGGCCTCTCTTTCTTTAAAATTTCCGAGACACTCTGGAAAAGCTCCACAATGCAGACTTTCATTAACCCAGCATCCTCCTACATTTCTGCTTCCTGGGTCTTCTCTCCAGTGTTTCTGATTCTCCAGGTATGAAGTGCTTCTGACCCAGGTGACACAGGCAGTTCTTGCTTTGATGATCACTGTTTTAGGGCTTTCCAAATGCCATTTAAAAATCAGTATGCCCACCTACTGTGTCCCATGAGAGCACCTTTTAAAACATATATACTTACTTTTAACTTTTTTCTTCTTAAATTTAACTTAAAGCCATATGTTAAAATTTTTCAAATTCCTAAAGGAGGACCACATGCCCAAAGAGAGCGAATCTGAATGCCTTTCATGAAGTTTTCTCTGCCTCCTTCTCTAGGATACGCTGTCCCCAGCGCAACAGCACCTGTGTCTGCAGCCCAGCTCAAGCAAGCAGTGACCCTTGGACAAGACCTAGCAGCATACACAACCTATGAGGTCTACCCCACTTTTGCAGTGACTGCCCGAGGGGATGGATACGGAACCTTCTGAAGATACCTTTCTTTTAACTTAAGAATAAGAAACACAAACCTCTATATAGGAGAAATAAAATTCTCACTCAGTACCCTAATGATCATAAGCCATGCCTTTCCTAAAGTAGTTCCTTTCCTAAGACAGTATAACTGGCCCTTGTTTATAGAATCATGAAATGTGAATGCCATTCCTAAATGAAATCAAATGTCCAGGAGCCTTTTGTTTAACAGGAAGCTGCAGAGCCATTGACCCCAAATTTATTCTTCCAAGGTTCCTGAGTGTCCTGGAAGTATGTTTACAAATACTGACAGAGTGGGAGAGATCTCTCAGTAGGCAGGTGTGAGGGCTGAGCAAACCTGAGTTGTCAGCAACAACAAGGGGAAGCTGATTAACTTCCAGGTTCTCAATCCCTGGCTCACAGCTGCTTTTGTGATACAAAGAGTCACAAAGAGGCAAAAGGAAGGTAGGAGATTACTTTGCAAAACACCTTCACCATTGCTCATATCCCAGATCTGAAACCAAGACACTTGTCCAAGATTTTATGGATTCAGCATCACTTCAGTCTGAAAATTCCACCCAATCAAATTTTGTCATAAATCAGAATACTTTTGGCCCCTTCAGTCTCTGGGGACATCCTAGAAACTGATATAACATGTTGCACATATGGTTGAAACAATTCCAGGTTCCTTATTTATTCAACTCTTTAGCCTAAACTATTTTTCTCTAGAACTCCTGCCCTGCCCAGGATGCCATAGTACAAAAACCATACCAATATGAAGTTACTTTCTCATTTTAAAAACTTTTCCTTATCCATACAGAAATGTTTTCATCTTGGATGCAGGGTGTTCATCTCTAATGCAGTAAAAACACTTTACAGATCTACAAGATACCACCTACGATATTTTTTCCTACTCAGCAAAATAGGCTGCAAGGTCATGTCAAAGATAAAAGTGAAGTTTTTTTTTGGTCTGTTGTTTTGTTTTGGTGGTCACTGTCATTTTGTGTTGCTTTGCTCTGCAGTACTGGGGATCAAACGCAGGGCCTCCTGCATGCCAGGTAGGCACTCCACACTAACCTGCACCACCAGTCCTGTTTTCAACTCTTTGATTTTTTTTTTTTTTTTGCAGCACCCAGACCACCATCTAGTATTCAGAGACAGTTATATAAACTGGGAGAGCCTTGAATTATCTAACTCACAGAATCCTTTCCTTTTATTTTTAATTAAGAGAGGCAGTTTTATCAGACCTGAATCCTCTTGTCTTGAAACCATTCCAAGATAATTTTATATCCACCACTACTGAATAGACACTGCTTCTTCAGAAGAAACACTCATTAGAGTGTTATTTGCTCAAATTCCCTAGAGTCTCAGGACTCTTCTCCAGGAATATCTTATGGTAGGGAGGTGATGCCAACCAAGAATGAGGGTACAAAAGAGGCACTTATTTCCTGACATACTTGTAAATGATCACTTTATTCAAAACATAAGTAATAAAAGTCCAGCACCAAATATCTATTACTATTATGCTAGTCTTATCAGAGGTTTAAGACATAGCATGAGGATATTCATTTAAAAAAATCTTTTGGCCCTTGCAAAATTATAGGGCACTCCAAGGAAAACAGAAACACGAAGGTGTCAACAATTTTGTGAGCTCCTTAGGAATTCTGTGGTCCAAAAATCAGGCCAGATTCCACTTGAAGTCAGGTAAATTTCAATCACCATTAAAAGTACTTGTAACATTTCAATTTATGAATTCCAATCAGACATCAAAGTCTTCAAAACAACAGCTGAAATTCTGAAAGGTTTTTGTGCTTTCTGTTTCACATCTAGCTTCTCATATTCCCAAGGATAATATTTTCTAAACTTGGCTGCAACTGGAAACACCTGGAGAACTTTTAAATATGCTAATGCCAAGATCACACCTCATACCAATTACATCAAAAAGTCTTAGAGTGGAGGCCTGGCATCTGTATTTTTTAAGAATTCCACAGTGATTTCAGTGTGCAGCTGAGTTTGGGAACTGCTATATTCTTTGAATTTCCACCCCATCTCTCAATTTTTTTTTTAAAAAAATCACTTTTATTAAATAGAAAAATGCAGGAAAAACTGAGTTAAAACAAATAGCCAAAGCATATTTTTACATATGTTCACCTTGTAAACAGTATGAATTTAAATACAATTCATTTGACTTCAAACTAAGTCTTGAGTCAAACTCTAAAAATGAGAAAGTAAAAATATTCCTCCTAAAGCAATTCTTATATTCAAATTTATACTGCCCCAAAGATCTGCTTTTATTCTCAAAGACAACATTTACAATTACAAGTGTTCTTTGGGGCAAGGCAAATTTCCACTCAGCCTAAAGAAGCATTCCAAATTCCAAGAGCAAAAGTTTTGATTTTCCTTAGAATCTTTGAAAATAAATAGCAAAGGGCATTCTGCAAAGTTCAGTCAATGTAAAATAGAAAAACTAATTCAGAGAAATTTTAAATGTATTCCAAATGAAAAGATGATTAGTTACTACAGGAATCTCCTTATGAGAAAAGTCATTATTCTGAATGAGGTTGTCAATGATGTTTTAAAAGATGAAAAGTAAAGATATAAACATTAAAAAAATACTAAAGTGTCAAGAAAATTACCTGTGGAACACCATATCATTACGTTTGAGGAGAAACACAGGTATACATAACATTTGCCTTCTTAGGACTGATTTTTAGACAAGTGAATAGATATGTTTTTGAGACTTTGAATCCCCTTATAATACATTCATGTGTCTATGCTTGTTTTTATTTTCCCCAAGTTAAGAAATATAGAGCAAATTCTGCTATGATGAGTTTGAAACTCTGAGGAGGAAAATTAGTTTTTTCTAAAAAAACAAGTATAGAACTGAAATTTAATTTTGCATAATGTTCATTTTTTTAGATTTAAGAAATTAGCACCTATTTAACACCTCCATACCTTACCCATCATTATTCATTTTTCTACTCTTCCTTGACTGCTTTCTAATTCTCCATAGAAAAACATAAAATTAGTTAGCAAATCAAGTGATAATAATAAAATACCTAAACCAACAATTTAGATACCTAGTATTGAGCTTCTAAATTTTGTCAATGAATATTTTATTGATGGTTGAAATCAGTCCAGTGTTACTTAGGAGGAAATGGAACAGCACTGAGATTGGATGTTTGTTTCCTTACCTATAAAAATGTTGCCTCTTCTCAAATTGGTATATTTCTCTCCCTCCCCCACTTAATATATCAAGAAAATCACCTTTGACTGCAATAAAACATAATTCTCCTAGATAACTAGGGTACCCTTCAACCCCAGTATCATGCCGAACTATACTGTGTTTGGGTATCAACACCCAAAATGCTGCTAGAAAACTACCTCATATTATGAAAACCTTGACTTCAAAAAATATCTAACAAAAGAGGACCTATTTCCAAACCACAGTTCCTCAACTTTTTAAATCGGGGTGGAAGTTAAACTATAGCTATGTGTTGTTAATAGCCATGAATTGATCATAGCTATGCAGAAGATTAATTTTTGTTTGGTTTGGTTTTTTAAAAGTTTCTTCAAGTCTTCTATAAGACTTCTATAAGATCACTAAAATGCTAGATCAATCTAATTTTTAATTTATATTAATTTTCAGTATACTATTTAGTATATTTTCATATGTTTCAGAGAATTTTCAATAAATGTATTTTCAGTAAGGGGAGTCCTAGTCTCCCCTTACTCCGCTGGGACACAAAACCTGAATTCCACCTTGATTTGGCAGAGCTGGGCCAGATTGTCAGGGGACAAGATGAAGGATGGCCCTTGGGAATGCTTGTCCAACCTGTCAAGATCCACAGGGTTTCAGAACATTTGCCAGTTCCTTTTTTCCTTAAACCAAGTTACTTACATCCCAAACCAGAGAGAACTTCCTATGTAAATCTATACCTTAAAAATCTTTTTGCCTTTCCCCCCTTTTTCCATTTCACAAATTTGTTTAGACACTAATTTCCTTGCAGTAACTTCACTAATACGGCTGCTTAACAAATATTTTTCACAAAAAAAAAAAAAACTTTACATAATCCCACACACAGTTTCGATTATTTTTAATCTAAAATAACACTGACAGGTTAGTTTCCTCTTTTATAGGATTTTTACTCTTCCTTTATTCTCATTACTAAAATTGGGAATTATTAATAAAGAATAGCTAAATTGCTATCAACCCACCAATTTACTCTTCATAGGTTGTATGATCAGTCTGTGCTTACTGTGTACCTACTCTTATCCCAGAAACTGTGAAAACCAATACATACATTTCTCATTTCTCTTCTCAGTGGGGCACACAGTCCAGTGGTCCATTCTGCATTTTTTCAAAGCTGAATACAAATACATCAGCTGGTAGATTTTACCACTTGGTCAGAATCCCAAAAATAAATCAGCTCTATTCTAAAACTCAAGTTTCCACTATTATCACCAAACACTGAGTTAGTTGGTAGAGTCTTTTTGAAAGATGAATTTAATGCTTGACCTATTATTGTTTAAGCAAAATAAATTTTAAAATATTTTCTGTGAAAAAAATATAAAGAATTATGCCAAAGCAGAAGAAGATTAGAGATTCAGAAGACACTTTAAATTAAAAAATTCATATATTGACTTAAGTAAATGAGAAACATGGTACTCATTTATTAACATAACACTTGGGTCATTAACTATTTCTGTTTTCTAGATGTGCTTGTGTTTACGAAATTCAAAACTCTATTTAACAAGCCATAGCCCGACCTATATTTTTGTCAGTGAATGATTTGCAATGAATATACAAACTTTTTTTCTTTTTACAAATGTATAATACTACTTTTAAATTTGGCATTTTCCACTATAATTTCTAGCACATCTTTGGGCTCCCAGACTGCAAATGTATCTATTTAAATCAATCATCACTTTCACTGATATAAATAGTTCATGTGATCATTGGCATTTTTGTTTTTCTAATCCTTCATGGAACTGTTGTTTCCTCATTTTTCCGACTGCACTATAGCCAAATATTGTTATCCCTTATCTCTTGATGAAAAGCAAGCTCTCACTGAAATGCATTTCTAATTTCCACATGTTAAACAATCTCTTGCTTCTCTTCCTTTTTGTTATTGTTTTTGTTTATGTGAAGTTAACTAAGGTACCAAAAAAAAGATAGAAACAGTATTAAAGAGTGTGCATAAAGCACTTGTATTTGTACTTTGAGTACAATGTTTTATAGAAACCTATTATCTATCTACCTAAATTAAATAAAATCATACAAGTTGCTTATTGGGAAAATAATTGTTGGTTTGAAAGATATGAACATATTGTGCACCTTAGAATTATAAATCATATGAAATGAGAAACAATGCAATAGTGTGTAATTCTGGGAGAGTGAAGTGGTTTTTAATTGAATTTTACAGTACCATTATAAACTTTAAAAAATTATCAACATAACTTGCTGTCTGATTTTTTCTTCTCTGAGAACTCAAGTTTTACTTTTTCTTTCGAGTAAATACCTTACTGTTAATAATCCATAATTGTGATGTGTTTCTGATGATTTTTTTTTACATTCCCATTTTTATAAAAATTCTGATGCATCTTCTGAGAGTAAATGTGACTTTTAGGAATTAAGTGCATTGTTTTCTAATCAATAAATAAAACCAGAGAAACGTTCAGAAGAGAAAACAGGACTCCAAAAAGGTACACGTGCTCTGAAGTTGACATTTTCCTGAGGGCATCTGCTAAACCCTACTGGATAGGAATGGGATCAGCCAAAATGTCCCTCCAGGACTATCCAGTTGTATTGACCTTTGAGCTAAAAATGGCTGTTGTGTTTGTAAAGGATTTAGCTAAGAATATTTTTTACATTTTTAAAAGGTTATTTTAAAGGGGGGTAACGATTCAGGGCTGCATAACCATATATGGTCTGCAAAGCCAAACATATTTATTATCTGGCTTCTTACAGCAAAGTTTGCCAACCCTACACTAAACAAATGGTGTATATTTAATACCTCACTTCCAGGTATTAAATTCTGAGTTATCTAGGATTAGGTTTGGCTGGCAATGACGGTATCCCTAAATAGCAGTAGTTTAATTATAAAGAGACCACTTATTGTTTCTTGCCCCAACAATAAGCCCCAAAAGGCAGTCCGATGCTGATATTGTGCTCACAGTGTTTAGACCTGGGCTCCTTCTTGTTACTTAATTTACAAGATTCTAACTTATGGTCTAAGATCTACCTTTCAAGTAGAAGGTTGGAAGAGGGATAAAGAAAAGGAAGGGACACCCACTAACTTTCCTTTAAGAAAATTACCAGAAGCTGTCATACAATACTGTGGTTTATATCTACACAATACTGTGGTTTATATCCCATTGGCCAGAATTTAGGAATATCACCACACCTAGCTGCAAAAAAAAAGGATGGGAAATGTAGTCTTTTATCTAAACAACCCTAAAAAGTATTGTACTATGAAAAGAATGAAAGAATGAATATTGAGGGGAAAACTAGCAGAATCTGCCACAAATTTTATATCATAGATAGGATGTAAAGATTAAGTAAGGGACATGAAACCATTCGGCCCTGGACTTGGCACAGGGCAGGCACTTCCTCTCATCATGGCTTCATCAACTAAAAGGAAACTGCCTATTTTCATTAGTATCCTGAATATTGATACCTATTGAAAGTACAACTGTGGGGACATCCTGAGATTAATACTGTTGCATAATCTCCTCCCCTTGAGTTCAGGCTCAATCTAGTACTTGATTTTAATGAAGGGAATATGGAAAGAATTATAGAATATCACTTCCAAAGTTAGGTTATAAAAGAGATTGATTTCCATTCTGCTGGCCCTTCCTCACTATGAGGAAACAGGCTGCCATGTTGTGAGCTCTGCTGTGGAAAGGATCTCAGAGGCAAGGAATTAAAAGCAGCCTACAGCCAAGATCTTGGTGAAGTGAATCCTGCCAACAACATGTGATTTAGTTTAGAAGCTGATCCCTCCTCAGTTGAGTCTTGAGAGGATGGCAGGCCGGGCTGTGTTGTGTGCAACTGATGAGAGACTCAGAAACAGACCCAGAGCTAACTGTCCGGGTTCCTGCCTCATAGAAACTGTGAGGTCATATATGTTATTGTGAGTTGCTAAGTTTCAGAAAAAATCTATTATGAAACAACAGACAACTGATAGAACAGTAAAAAGTCATAAAATTACAATGCATTCCAAATGTTTTTATAATCTGAGAGTCACAGAAGTAGAGAACTAATACAAGAATAAAACTTGTAAATTTACAGTGATTCAAATGTGCTAATCATCTGAGAGTCACTGAGCTGTTAGGCAAAATCACAGGAAACAACTCAATTTTGAGGTTATGATTAACTATTGCTAACATCAACTGTGGGAGCACATGCCCAGGGCCAGAGAGGGTGAAAGCTAAGAAAATTGTACATGCCTGATACACAATAGGTGCTGGAAAGTGTGGTGAGTGAGAGAAAGAAAGGGAGGGAGGGAATGGTGGCAGGGGGAAATGCAGAGGGAGGAAGGAGAAGTACAGAAAGAGTAGAAAGGAAGTGAAGGAAGATTGGAGGGGAGAAGAGAGGAGAGTCTGGGCTTGTGAGAACCTGGATGATACTAAGTACCTGCGAGAGGGTAAGGCCTTATTGCTCCTATATCTCAAGCAACATCAGTGTTATGATAGGAACCATCTTAGATCCAGATATTTTTCACTAGGGAAAAAAAAATCCAAATCTGAAATTTTACAAGACCAGGATTCCTACTCCAGTTCTGCCACTTGCTGGCTGTTCTTAATATCTGACTAAGACTCTCAGATGTTAATAATAGAAAATAGCAATTAAAACACATGCTGACAAGGCAGACAGGTCAATATTGTTCAAGTGGTAGAGACTCAACATGTTATTACCACAATGCCTACTTCCTTGCCTCTTCTCAAATTTTCTATTCCCTTTGTATGCTCCTAACAAGAAGCAATATGATGAAACACACCAGGGAAAGGAAATATCTGACCCACAGGCAGCCTCTCCCCTTCTCCCACCCTAGGCAGACATTGATATGTGACTCCATTTGTCTTCTACTGATCTTCCTTGTGGTTTCAAAATCCCATCAAATCCAGGGCTCCAGATAGACACCACTAATCGATGTGCATATCTATGAAGGACAGCACCATAAATCTCTGGCTTCCTTATTGCAGCACATCCAGAAAACGGAAGTGATTATTAGCAAAACCACTTAGAGACAGTTTATTTTAGAAAGTAAAACCTTTCTACAGCTAATAATCAATGTATTTGTATACTGTATCAACTACCGATGTCTTACCTCGTGTGGCTAGATAAATATTTTAGGTATTTACTCATTTCTATTCTCACTGTATTTACCCCCTTTCTCAGCAGGACCATCTGTCTATTATTGCTTTGATTAAAGGTACTTAGCCAAATATAAGATTTTCTGAAAGCTTTTCTAGCTGTGATTTTCCAAAAACTTTAGTAGTTCAAAGAATTTATAGGTTTTTGGGGGTTTTGTGGTTTTTTTTTTTTTTTTTTTTTGAGGAATCAAGAGTGAGAGAAAGTAATTCCCAGTACAGACAAAGTATTGTGGAGAAGGAAGGGGAGCAAAGTGTGTCCTTATCCCCAAAATAGAATGGGGATAGGAAGAGAGAGAACAAAGAGCCTGAAAAACTAGGAGCCTGGGGAATGCAGATCCTGATTCCAAGCAGCACCAACCAAAGGCGACAAGATCTCAAAGAACAGCATTAGTGGGAGTTCCCACAGCTTTGACTTCATGTCCATGACCAGAACACAGTAGGGACGTCTAAGGGGGTATAAAGAGGGTTATCAGGACAGAGACATTGGCCTTCTCAGAGATATCTCCATGACCTAACAATAAGGATCAGATTTTCCATTTCCACTCCTGTGTCTTGGCACTGGGAAGGATACCAAAGTTTGTAGCACAACCTCAGAGATGAGAACCTGAATCTTAGAAATAAATCTTAGAAATGTTTATTTTTATCCTTCCCATAGGTGGGATCGAATACTATAGTGAAACAGCCATATCAATATTTATAGCAAAACAATTCACAATAGCTAAGCTCTGGAACCAATCTAGATGTCCATGTTCAATAGATGAATGAATAAAGACATTGTGGTATAGGTACACATGGATCATTACTCAGCCATAAAAAAGAATGAATTTATGACATTTGCAGGTTTATGGATGGATTTGGAGACTATCATCCTAAGTGCATAAACCAGTCCTTCCCCCCCACACACACACCAAAAAAAGAAAAAGGTCGAGTGTTATCTCTGATATTTGGATGCTAACACACAAGGGTGGTAGTGGGGGAGAATAGAAATTCAGTGAATTAGACAAAAGGGGAATGAAAGGAAGGGAGGACGGATAGGGACAGGAATGACAGTGGAATGAATCTGACATAACTTTCCAATGTACATCACCACAGTGAATTTCAATGTCCTGTACATCCACAAGACTGGGATCCTAATTAGAATAAGATATATTTCATGCTTGTATAAATATATCATAATAAATTCTACTGTCATGTACAACTAAAAAAAACAAAATAAAAGAAAAAAATCAGGTTGATCAATAGAAAAACAGTGATTTTTTTTTTCCTTTCATGCTTGTGTTTGGGGACTGAGACCAGCTTTTCTAGCATTCCAAGTTCACCTCCACAGGCTCCCGCTGGCCTTTTCAATCCCCGCTGCCTTTCAGAGCAGCACAAGCACTAGCTCTTGAGCCAATCAAAACTGAGTTTGATCTGCCAGTTACTAATTAATCTTAGGAAAATTACTTAAAGTCCCAGTTCTGTTTCCCGATCTTTTTAAAGGGAAATTATCATGTGTCCCCCACAGGGTTACTATGAGGAATTGAGATTATGTACATTAAAATACTCATCCTGATGCCTGGCATGGTATACGTCAAATAAATAAATATAATCACTATTACACAAATCTACAAATGAAATCTAGTAGTGACCTGATAGAAATTTTCAGATTCCTTCCTCTACAGAACAAGTAAAAATCAGACTCCCTTCCAGTGCTGTCTAAACGGAGGTAAACTAACCAACCGTAGCTTATCTTTCCCACTGATTACAACAAACAACTCTAGCAGGCAGATCAGGGTGGAAAGTCAAAGCATGATTTATCCACAACTGAAGTGAGTTTCCTGGGGATTTTCCTCCTTTATCTCCTTGGAATTTAACCGGAGGGTGACCTAAGTCATGGAACTGTGTAGCAGATACAGACACTAGAACTCTAAGAGAAAGTCCTCCTTCTAGCTTTCCCAAGGAGCTCCTGAGAACCAGACACTATAAAGGAGAAGGAATCCATGGTGGGAGAAACCAAACATAAATAGCACATACAGGATTATTCCATTTTATAAATTTCTGGAAAATGCAAACCAACTATCCAGTAGTGACAGAAAGCAGATCAGTAGCTGCCTGGGGTTGTGAAAGGCAGCAAGATTATAAAAGAATACCCAGGGATACTTCTGGGTGACCGATACCTTCACTCTCTTGGATGTGGTGACATTTTCCTAGGTATATGCATATGTCAAAACCTATCAAGTTATTTAATGTAAATATGCCATGTATCATATAGCAATGGCATCTCCAAAACTGTTTTATTCAGGTGAAACATTCCTCTTATATAATCTAACCATTCCATTCCTAGATATTGACTCAAGAGAAACAAAAGCATATATTCATAACAAGACCTGCATATGAAGGTTGATAGAAGCTTTATTTGTCATATCCAATAACCCAAAGAAGCCCAAGCATCCATCAGCAGATGAATGAGTAAAAAAACAAACGGTGACACATTCATATGATGGGAGGCTGCTCAGGAATAAAAAGAGTGAACTATTGACACATGGTTATATGTCAAAATAATTATGTTCAGCTAAATAAATCAGACAAAAATGAGTACATACTGTATTACTCCATTTTATAACATTTTAGAACATGCAAATTCATCTAATGTGAAAGACAGCAGATTGGTGGTTGTCTGGAGGGGAGGTGCAAGAAGAAGCTATCACCAAGCAGCACAAGGAAGCTTCCAAGGGATACGGGATGGGTTCATCATCTTGTTGTGATGATGGTTTTGTGAGAATAAACATTTGTCAAAACTTTTCAAATTGTACAATTTTATTATGTACATTTTATTGTGTGTTGATAATGCCTCGATTTTTTTTTTAACAAAGGGAATGATATAGGAAATGCAGCAGGGTAATTAAAGAAATCAAGGAAGAGGGATTCCAGTGTTCTGGGTACAAGAACATGTTGGCTCAACTAAATTGCCGGATAGTCATCAGCATGTCCTCTGTTGCCTCCGGGTCTCCATTTTGGTACTGTGACCTGAAGCAGTAGCACTTAACATTCTCTAATATTTGTACCATATCTAAGTACCACAAGCTAGGCTACTATTTTTAATCAATGATATCAGGTTCTTCAAAATAGATTTTAATGAAGAGACTGCTGGTGAGCTTCCTCAGGAAACTTCAGAATTCATATGGAAGAGATAGGCCTGGCTTGCCCACAACAGGAAAGGGATCACACTAAATTACACAGGATTTCAAAACAAGAGCCCCAGTTAAAAAAAAAAAAAAAAAAAAACAAACAAATCATTCTTATCTTAGTTGCTCTATATGTCTGCAAATATGCCACCATAATCCTCCAAATAAACTTTTATTATTTTAATGAGTATCAACTAGGGACAACTGAATTTGAGAGACAATTACTCTCTATCTCTCTCTCTCTCACTTGGTCTTTTCAAAGGTAGTGGGTAGAGTATAAGCAATATCCTCCATCTGGAAGTTACGAAAATTTAAACTTCTGTGTGTGTGTGTGCATGCACACATGTGTGCACATATGGTTACTTTATAACTTATTAGTACTCAGAGTAAGCTCTCTTGGCTTGCCTTTTCTGATAAGAGCTGGGGTAAATCATGACCCTTGGCTTGTCTTACTGATTTCCTGTTAGAGGTTGTGGACTTTATGGTTAGCCTAATGTGTCTCTACTAAGTGCCTTGGGAATTAGACTGCAATGTCCAACCACAGTCTCATCCTCTAACCACATTAATGCGATAAAATATTCATGAGATAAAACACCCAATCTAGTGCTAGTGCAAAAGGCCAAAATATTCAGTAGTTTATGCTTAGACAGAGTTTAGGTAAAAGCCAGAGCTAGATAATGATTCTTCTCATTATCTGGTAGATATTTCCTAAAGGTGCATAATTGTGATATATATCTTTATAGTGACTCCATGTCTGGAACCAGGCTGGGAGTCCGTAAACTGAGTTTTAATCCCGGATTTATTACCAACTTAACCTGGGTCCAACCATTGATCAGGGTCTTTCTCTTTAAAATGAGATTAGAGACTCCTATACTCCATTGCCTCAAGGAACCAGGTGGCTAACTCAAATGAGTGAGCACCCCAGGAGGACTCCCTAAGTAGGACCCAGCTGTCCCAGCTCTAATCAAACTGAAGAGTGTGTTTAAAATGATAAAAATAAAACATGGAAAACCAAAAATCTTTCTACAGCCTACAGTTTTCAAACTCTGGATTTAAATATCCCTAAGGTCCACTCAAACTCTAAAAGTTAATGACTGTCCAAACTAAAGCACCCTGGACAAGAACGCAGTAGCTTAGATCAAGCATGACATCCAGTGGCCTATTTAGCTAATGACACTTAGAGACTTTCAAATAGCCTGGGGAATTCTAACCTCTTTGGCATTTAGTCTTACTGAAAAGATTTCAACTGGAGAAAAGCAACTGGAACTAACAAGTATTTTCCACTGGATAACAGGTACTGCAAGAGGAATGCTTCCCATTTATTCTGCCCATCTTGCACAGTAACAGTGAGACCACTCTTATTATCCACCAAAGTGAATAAAGAAATAGAAGGAGGCATAGAGGTTAACTGAATTACCCAACCATCTTAGCAAGCCTGCAAATGAGAAATTTTAAACATGGTCTTGATAGTCTGACTCCTGACACCACACTTAACATGCGTCATTTTGAGACTTTGGAGAACATGTTGCCACATTTCTATTTTATAAATTTGGAAGTTAGAAATATTCTTTACCTCCAGACCGCTAAGAGACACACTGTAAACACAAACATCCTCTGCTTTACTTCAAAGAAGAGGAAGAATTACCATTAAGTCCACTAATGGCATCAGAAAGAAGACAGAAGAATAATTTATAAAATTTTTAAATATATCTTGACTGTGTAGGCAGTGCCATTAGCACAGGGGCAAAAAGTCTGACATACTTTAAGTTCCAGAGCTTCACCCTCCACAACCTGATATAATAATTAATATCCAAAATGAAGACCCAAGGTCATTAAGAAAAATTAAATTATTCTAGAGTCCTATTTGTAATCAAGTAAGGGAGTATATAATCTAATCTAAAAAATTTAAAAGTCAAGATAATGAGAGCAAATTTTCTCTGTGTAGTTAAAGGGCTTTTCTTGCAGACTTGGGTTTGGATTTCAACATTCTGAACCCTTGAGCATATGTGTAGGAGCAGTCAGAAGTCATCTCCTATCTAGCCAGAAATGTTTCCACCATTAGTCATTGGTTTAGCCACAAATAAGGGGCACTGTTCCCAGAGAAGAACCATTTTCAATACCCACTGCCTGTTTTGTCCTGATAAAACCTAGCCCCTTTCAATTCAGTCTCAGAGCAGAGGTACATCCAAGAAGCTATTTAGTTTTTCACTTACATTTTCCAAAACTTGGCAGGTATGTTAGTCAGCTTGGCATCACTCTGACAAAATATCTGGGACAAACAACTAAAACAGAGGAAAGGATTATTTTGGTCCACAATTTCAGGGGGATCAGTCCACAGTCAGCTGGTTCCATTGCCTTTAGACTTGTGATGAGGCAGAACATCATGGTGGAAACCACATGGTAGAGCAAAGCTGCCTTACCCCATGGCAGTCAGAAAGGTTGGGATAGAGGAGGGTCCAGGTTCCCAATAAATCCTTCAAGGGCATGCCCCAATGACCTATGTCCTCCAACTTGGCCCTACCTACTAAAATTTCCATTACCTCCCAATATTAACAAAGACTGCAACACATGAGATTTTAGAGGACATTTAAGGTCTAAATCATAACAAAAGGAAATTCAACCTTTGTTAAAGATATCATCTCTCTTCTCTGTGTACTGCCCTCACATACTCATCTTCTCTGGGACCTACCACTCTAAAACCCCAGGAAATGTTTGTTTTCTCTGCTTTCTGTCAAACATATCTTTTCTTCTACCTAGAATTTCTCCCTGATTTCTACCTTTTTTTTTGTCCCCTTTATCTTCTTAGCCTTCTCCCCTTGTAGAAGTTAATTCCTGCTTTAGTATTCAACTCAAAAACAATAAAATACGCCTTTCAAAGAACCTGAATCTGTCTTTAAGAATGAGTTTTTATCCTAATGCATGATAATTACATTTTTAGTTCACATCCAAGAATGATAAGTAGACTCAGAGATGAGAACAGATTCTAGAGCCATTCGTCCTGTTTTGTTCACTTGTAAGCTACCATGTTTAGGTTCTTTCTGCAAGGAAAGCCATGTTCCATCCATTTTACATGTATTAACTCAAGTCTCCCAGTTTGCCTATGAGATAGTTACTATGATCTTCATGATTTACGATGAGATAACTAAGGCTTAGAGAAATTAAGTACCTTGGCATTGATCACATAGATAATAAATGGCAAAATCAAGTTTCAAATCCAGGAACTCTGACTCCAGAACTGAGAACATTAACCACCACGGTGGCTGTGGAGGGGAGCCCTCTCAGACCTTCTTTAAGAGAAACTGCCATAGTGAGCACCATTAGATCTACCATATCATTTGTGCCAAGGCCACACATTCCCTACATTGCCCTTAGACAATGACTAAGCATATCAAAAATACTAAAACTGGACAGTTCTTGCCCAACACAGGACCTCTTTTCAAGCATCCTTTGTTGAGGGACTCCTCATGTTATTGACCAAGGCTTTCTCAAGACTAGACTGTGGTCTGAGCTTCTTCCAATCCAATCACCGTTTCTCCATCTCTCCTTGCCCAAATGCCAGTCTGCACTGCAGTTTGAAAGTCCTCTAAACTTTTGATTCTTCCTCCATCTTTATCATGAAAAAGATGTTTTCCTCAGGAATTTTTTTTTCTTTGCATGTCTAACCCCATCTTGGAATCTGCTTCTTGAAAGACATAAGTGGCACCAGAAGTGGTCCAAGAAAATAGGCAATATAGTGGGTTTTCAGGACTGGCTCACTCACCACCTGTCTGGCAAGGAGGATTCCATCCCAAATAGAATATATAGCACAGGTGTCTCTGGCACCAGCAGCAACCAAACTATTAAAGTTTTCATTTATATTGACCTGGAAAGATGCCCTGGTAGAGGAGAGAATGTCCTGGACAGTTCAATGATTCAAATATTTGAAGATGTTTTGGAAAAATTTCTATAAGGTCAATGCAGCTGAGCAGTAGTTAATAAGCTGTATTAGTGCCCCACAGAGGCATGCCTCACATGAAAGTGAGGGTGGTAAATGTTTTAGTCAGCTTTTTCACCACTGTGACTAAAAGACCCAATCAGCACAATTGTAGAGAAGGAAAAGTTTATTTCAGGGCACACAGTTTCAGAGGTCTCATAGAAGGGTGGTTCCATTCCTCGGGGCTCAAGGTGAGGCAGAACCTCATGATGGAAGAGTGTGGTGGAGGGAAGCAGCTCACATCATGATCAGAAAGCAGAGAGAGACTCTACTTGCCAGATTCATATACTTTCCAAAGCCACACTCCCAATTCCCACCTCCTCCAGCCACACCCTACCTGTTAGGGTCCGTAAACAAGTCAAGATGGCGCCTGGCATTTTACCAGAGGGAGTGGTTTCTGAGTAACGCCAGTGAGACATTAAGATGACAGAGATTCCTTAATGACTGACCGCTGTGTCTAGATTATGTCAATTAAATTAAGCTGTGTATAATTATTAAGATGATGAGGATTCCTTAATGACCAAATGATGTAAATTGAAACAAGTTGTGTATAATCAGTTAATTGTATATATACCTCTACTGTCCGACAATAAAGTGGCTCCCGCTGTATCAACCTTCACAAATTGCTCATCATTAACCCCCGGCTATTTTGCCCAGCCAGCTGGGCTGCGGCACCTACCTGCATTCAATTACCACTCAATACCATCAGGTTAATTCACTGATTGGGTTAAGACTCCAATAACCCAATTATTTCTCCTCCAAACCTTCATGCATTGTCTTGTACATGAGCTTTAGGGGGACACTTCATGTCTAAACTATAAAGTAGACAAGCACCTAACAGGCTAAGGGAGAAAATTTCTGTAGCTTACCTCTTGTGGTAGGAGATGGGGTGGGGTGGGAATATAAAATATAATCTACAGCATGTGTCAAGACACTCAGGTTCCCTCCACCAGGTTCATATGTCTTATCAGCTGCTTTCATAAGTGATTATCTTTGTGGGGTTTGATAATCACACAGCAGTTTGGAATAAGAGAGTGAGCTATTTAACAGTTCAATTGGTACTCAACTTAGCCCAGAGAAGAAGATACACTCATTTCCTGATGACACTTGGGAAAAGTGAAGCTCTGAGTCACAAAGAGTGAGGGACAGAGTAAGATCCAAAAAGCCCATCTTGCCCTGGCTCCTATCCAGACATCTCATACTCAACCAAATTTTATATGTAAAGTACACAATGTAGTCTACCTGAAATGGCTTCTGGACAAGTGAGCTTCTGGAATTATCTGTTCTTTTATATGTGATTCTTACTGGCGAGGTTAAAAAAAAAAAATCTATGATCTCTTCAAGAGAGTGAGTTTGAAAATGGAATCTCAGAGAATTGATCTGTAAATTGTGCTTTAATGGCAAAGAAATGTAGAGCCTCAAAGTCTGACACGCAGTAAGAATTCCCTAGAGGGCTGGGAATGTAGCCCAGTGGTAGCATGCACAAGGCCCTGGGTTAGATCTCTAGCACTTGCATGAAAAAAAAAAAAAAAATCCCCGAGATATCCTTTTTCTCTCTAGTCATCCTTTGAAAGAGATCCAGCTTTGGGAGTAGGTGGGTGGTCTGTGTTTTTGAGGAAGGACACACAAGGCCACCTGTCACGAGCAGAACACAATCTCCAACATCCACAAGGAGCCAACCACTTTCTTCTCCAACAAGAGCCTTGAAAGCATCTCTATCCCAAGGAAAGGCCAACTAAAAACTGAGGGACAAAGAGCTTGTCACTAGAATGACTGTTGAGAGGCTGTAGACTCTACTGGCCACAGCATGGGATCAGAAATCAGACAAGACCTGGGTTTTAATTCTAGCATTGACACCTCCTGGCTATATGTTTTGTGCAAGTTTAGCGTCAACTCTCTCAATTCCAAATCCTTTTCTTTAAAATGGAGATAAAATCACCAGGCTGTAATAAAGGGTCAGTTGACATATGGAACATTCAGCACCATGTCTGGCGTGTGACAGACCAATATTGGAAATTCCGTAAAATAAATGGACCTTGTTCAACCATGTTGAAGAAATACTGAATTAGACAAAGTTCAGTGGATTTCTTGCCATCAGAGTTTCCAAAACCTGCATCATCCTCATGTGCATTGTGAATCTGTGACAAACAGACTGAGTATACAGTCATTTCCAAAATTATTAAGTCAAAAACATTTTTCATGACAGTAATGTCAACAATGCAGGAAATGCCAATTTGGACTGGAATCTAACAAGTCATTAACAAAACACTACTTACCTCTCTCTTCCACTTAGACTTTTTTTAAAAAAATTGTAACTTCCTAAAATTAACATACAAATAAGAGTCCTGTGATTACAAAGACATCAGAGGTGTACCTTGGGTATTGAGTTTTTAACCCTTAAGTCTTTCATTGAAAATACTAATTTTTAAAAAGGAAACACATGAAAATGTGTATTGACAACATATACAACTGCAATTTGCATTGGATTAAAAATGGCTGTGAGAACTTCTCAAAGGTGTTCAATCAAAACATAACCCTCCAGTGAAGCTAAATTATGAGATTAAAATATGTGTTCTTAAACAAAAAGCAAAAAACATTCCTAATGTTGTCATTTGGCCCACTTTCATAGTCTTTGTATTGTTTCCTGTTTGATTCAGTAGATGGCACTGCAGACTCAAAGTACAGAAAAATCTATGGAGTGAATGTACATTTATCCTAGGGTGAATATCCTGCTTTTTTTTCACCCTTGCTAGTAGAATCTAGAGTTGTCTACCTAGAGAGGAACCAGTGTGTAACTGCTAGAGCAAGATATGGGATCAAATAGTATAAGAAATAATTTTATGCTCCTCCTAAAAATTCTACTTGTATATCTTCTCTCCTTGAAAAGGGGCATTTATAAAATTCCATAGATCAAGAAGGACAAATGTGGGCCATCACTTGTCCACTAAAAGACTCTGTCAGTACTTCATACTCACAGCCACTTTCCCACTGGACCCCAACACCATCTCCCATCCCTTTTAATACATTTGTCCCAGCAGCTACTATAAATCAATTAACAAGGCACCAAAAATGAAATATATTTATATTACCTTCCATAGAGTTCAGAGATTGTCAAGATCAAATCCTAGAGTTGTTCAGAAACATCCAAGGCTTACCAAATGGTTCACGAAAACCAGAGATAAGAATCCAGGACTCCTGACTCTCACTGAAGAGTTGTATTCCCCCTCACTTGATTCCCCCCTGCTAAGTATACCAAGGGCCAAGTTCATACGACCAAACACAAGCCGTTCATTCCTCATTTGGAGATGGGGATGGGAAGAACCGGCAGAAATTAAATCAAAAGCAGTTGGTGGTGCCCTGTGCCCTGTGGGTGGGACAGTTTTGTCTTGACCCAAAATAGTACTGCTCTGTGAACCCAGATGGAATGGCCTTCCAGTACCTCCTTCCCCATGGTTTGTGATCTTCAAATGCCAAGACTTTTTTTTAACCTCTCTTGGTTTTTAAGGCAATAAGTTATCAATTTTGTGGCAAATGGTAGGGCCTGTCATTAATATTGCTTTTTCAGGAAACTTCTATAATTATTTTTTTCAACTTCCGACTCTGTTGTCCAAATCTCTTTAGAGAAAAGCTGAGGGGAAAGCCCTTGAATCTGAACAGAAATAGCCCTCGTCCCAAACTACTGATGATGTCAGAATGAACCTCAGTGGGCTCCAGAGGATGTCTAAATGAAGTTCCACTAGAATTCTAAATATCATTAAAAAAAGAAAAAGAAAAAGAAATGGGGAGTGAGCATAATTGTAACAGAAAAATAGATACTATCACCCTCTGGCTCATTTCTGATTTTCATCTAGCAATTGCAGTTCTAAAAGTTACCACTCTGCTCTCACCTAGATTTGAAATCTGTCATTTTCTGCTTCTCATTGGTTCTCACCAGCAATACTAATTTCTGTCTATTCTGCTTGCATTCTTTTTAAAACTGTGAATGAATGTTTCAGGTATATGAAAAAGGTCAAAAGGTGAGCATAACAGATCCCCAGGTACCCACTGTTAAGCCTATCCAAATATTTGCAATTTGCCATAATTCATGTTTTTTTTTAAACAAAAGTATTATAAAACCACTCCATTACTGCTTCAAGAACTAGCATAGTGTAGTGATCAGCAACTTAATGAGGCCCTAAACAACATGTAATGAGACTCTGTCTTAAATTTAAAAACAAACAAACAACAACAACAACAAAAAGACTGGGGATGTGGATCAGTGGTTAAGTAGCCCTGGGTTCAATCCCCAGTACCAAAAAAATATTAAAATTCTATCTTTTGTAATAGGGCACAATTTTATCTTTGTACTATTTAAATTTGTTCTGAGGGTTAGGAGAGGAAGTCTGGAGCTCCTTTTAAAAGCTAGAGTTGTTCACTAATAAACTTCCAGTCAACCCTAGAAGAATATCATTTAAAAGCCAAAGGTTGAATGTTGTCTCTGATATGTGGAATCTAACCCACAATAAGTGGGGGGAGTGTGGAAGAATAAAAGTTCAGTAGATGAGACAAAGGGGAATGGAGGGAAGGGAGTGGGATATGAAAAGGAAAGAGAATTGAATGAATCTGACGTAATTTTTCTGTGTACATATATGAAAACACCACAATGAACCCCACCATCAAGAAGAGGGTCCTAACTAGAATAAGATATATTCCATGCTTGTGTAATTATATCAAAATGGACCCTAATGTCATGTATAACTAAAAAGAACCAATAATTTAAAAAAGAAAAAGAAATGGGGAGTGAGCATAATTGTAAGAGAAAGCAAGAGAGAGAGAGAGAAACAAAGAGAGAGCCAGAGAGAGACAGAGAGAAAATATATCAGCTGAATTCCTCTTAGGAAAGAGGCCTGTGCCCAGGGTGGGAGTAGGAAAGGAGTCACAGGCTCTCGGGGCCACCTGCGTAACCCCCTGTGTTATTCCTAGAAGCACTAGGGAAGTCGTATTATTTTATCACAGGTTACTGGGAAAAATGTGAGATGGATTTACATGTGATTGATATTTTGTGCCATGAAAAGGCCAGCAAATGCCACAACATCCTCTCAAATGTAAACTTTGCAATAGAACACAGGAGTGACGATTAGAAGAGTCGTCACAACACTACAGCATGAACAAGAAGGCTCCAAAAAATCAAACAAGAGCAGTCAGCACCATAATCAAATAACAAGTGGCTATTTAATTTTAGCAATATGGTCTCATGCATCCCGTTTAATAATTGTAATTATTTGATTCTTTCTGGTTTGTGGTTTTTCAGTAGATTTAATATTTTTAAATATATTTAGTTTGTATTTAATTTTGTTTCTATATATTTAATATGTAAAAAGAAGAATTTATGGGGGAGTATAGTATCCGTGAGGATTGTTTTTCCCTTTTAATTCCTGTTCATATATCACTCAACTTTGAGAAACACTGATATAGACATAAAGAGATGCTCCAGATGTCCCCTGTTCACACAGCATTCCGGCTTAGTCCCTAGGTTTTAGGGCCCAACACCCCAGTGTTCCCTGGACCAGTCCTGTGCCCTCTGCTTGGATATACTATACATATTAAACAGGTAACCAAAATTCATGATTCCTAGGGTTCTGACTGTTTTTTTTTCCCATTTTCTTACCTCCAGCGACACCCTAACTGGTCCATATTTCTAGCTCACCATCACAGATGACCAGACTTTGAAATGAACATCCTTGTGTTTGAAAAGCAGAACTTCAACTTCAAAGATATATCAAGGACTGGGCAGAAGATTTTTGTTTGGGGTTTTGTTTTGTTTTTGTTTTTGTTTTTGTTTTGTGGTACTGGAGATTGAACTCTACCACTGAGCTATATCCCCAGCCCTTCTTTAAAGTTGTGAAACAGGATCTTACTATGTTTCCCAAGCTAGCCTTGAACTTGTCACCCTGTCTCAGCTTTCTTTCCAGAGAAGCTGGGGTTACAGGCATGTGCCACCACAACCTTGGTGGGCAGAAGAGTTACCTCTATCTACATTGGCAGACTAAGGAATCATGTAACTCCTCCCTTCTCCCGAAGCCTGTCATCTGGTGTTAGATACAACGAAGATTCATTTATTTATTTATTTCATAAAGTTGTTAATTACGCCATGGTGAGATGACAGACAATTCCATGGGTCAATTTCATAAGGAGATAATTGCTGGGGAAAAGATCAGAGGGACCAGAGACAAAAGTGGGGGGTAGTACATCAGAGTGGGCGGTCAAGAAGGTACCTCTGAACAGAGGACATATAGCTAAATGATAATGAGACAGTAGTGCAAATATTGGAAACAACATACAACCTAGAGGAAAAACAAATGCAAAAATATGTTATTGACAAACCAATGAAAATTTTTAAATATCATAAAATACTGTTTTGCACAAGTCTAAATAGAATAGCAACCTAGTAATAACAACCTAGAAAGAAAAGGGATAATTTTAACTCCTGTAGCATAATAATTAAAAACAAGAATCAATAAATAAGATGGATTCAAACTAAAAAGCTTCTTCTCAGCGAAAGAAACAATCAATGAGATGAATAGAGAGCCTACAGAATGGGAGTAAATCTTTACCACAAGGTCATCAGATAGAGCACTAATCTCTAGGATATATAAAGAACTCAAAAAACTTAATGCCAAAAAAACAAATAACCCAATCAATAAATAGGCCAAGGAACTGAACAGACACTTCTAAGAGGATATATAATCAATCAACAAATATATGAAAAAATGTTCAACATCTCTAGCAATTAGAGAAATGCAAATCAAAACTACTCTAAGATTTCATCTCACTCCAGTCAGAATGGCAGCTATTGTGAAGACAAACAACAATGAGTGTTGGTGAGGATGTGGGGGAAAGTTTACATTGATACACTGCTGGAGGGACTGCAAATTGGTGTGGCCAATCTGGAAAGCAATATGGAAATTCCTTGGAAAACTGGGAATAGAACCACCATTTGACCCAGCAATCCGTCTCCTTGGTCTATACCCAAAGGACTTAAAAACAGCATACTACAGGGACACAGCCACATCAATGTTTATAACAGCACAATTCACAATAGCTAAATTATGGAACCAACCTAGATGCCCTTCAGTAGATGAATAGATAGGGAAACTTTGGTATATATACACAGTGAATATTACTCAGCATTAAAAGAGAATAAAATCATGGCAGTTGCAGGTAAGTGGAAGAAGTTGGAGAATATAATGCTAAGTGAAGCAAGCCTATCCCAAAAAACCAAAGGTTAAATATTTTCTTTGATATGAGGATGCAGATGCATTATGGCGATTTGGCGGGGGGCTGGAGCATGGGAGGAATGGAGGAACTTTAGATGGGGCAGCAGGGAGGGAGGGGAAAGGAGGAGGCAAAGGGGTAGGAATGATGTTGGAATGAGTTAGACATCATTACCCTAAGTACATGTGTAAGACACGAATGATGTGGAAATACTTTGCGTACAATCAGTGTTTTGAAAAATTGTGCTCTATATGTGTAATATGAAATGAGTTGCATTCTGCCATCATGTATAACAAATCAGAATAAATTAAAAACAGAAATCAATAGATATAGGAAGTCTAAACAGACTAATATCCATAGGAAAAAAAAACAGAAGTTTCACTTAACAAACTTCCCCTTATATAAAAAACAAAATTAAAATTAAAATCACCATATCCAGATAGTTCCACAAGGGGACTCCTATGAAATCTTTAGTTCAGCTAATTTTGCAGATACTTAGAATACTAAATTTAGAAAAACTAAGAAAGTCTTCAAATAGTAATATAGTATTTGTACTATATTATACTAATTTATGCTATATTTAATATAATATTGATACTTGTACCTGACAAATATTATAAGCACACGTCAAACAAACATGACAATATTGTTTATGAATATTGTAGAAATCTAAAATTTCTAAAATTTTGGAGGGCAGAATTCAACATTATATTGAAGAGTGAGATTTATTTCAGCAAGGATAGTTTAATATTTAAAGATCTGTTATGTAAAATGTCATGTGGATAAACATAAAGAGGAAAATTGTAAAATCACCTCATAGATATCAAGAAGATATTTAACACAAAACAATATCCAGTCATGTTAAGAATACTCAATAAAGAAAAAATTGGGATAGTCTCTTCCATGGTAAATACATATGCCTCAGTGAAGTTAGGATGGGGGGACACTAGAACAAGACCACAATGCTCTGTACCATCCCCAAATCTTTTTTTTTAAATTGATTTTATTTTTTAAATACATGACAGCAAAATGCATTATAATTCATATTACACATATAGAGCACAATTTTTCATATCTCTGTTTATAAAGTATGTTCACAGCAATTCATGTTCTTATATATGTACTTTGGATAATGATGTCCATCACATTCCACCATCATTGCTAACCCCCTGCCCTCTCTTTTACCCTCTCACCCCTCTGCCCTATCTAGTTTGTCTAATCCTCCCATGCTCTCCCTCCCTACCCTACTATGAGTCAGTCATCTTATAACAGAGAAAACATTTGGCATTTGTTTTCTTTGAATTGGCTAACTTCACTTAGCATTATCTCCTCCAACTTCATCCATTTGCCTGCAAATGCCATGATTTTATTCTCTTTTATTGCCGAGTAATATTCCATTGTGTATATATGCACATTTTTTATCCATTCATCTACTGAAGGGCATCTAGGTTGGTTCCACAGTTTAGCTATTGTAAATTGTACTGCTATAAACATTGATAGGCTGTGACCCTGGAGTATGCTGTTTTTAAGTCCTTTGGATATAGACTGAGGAGAGGGATAGCTGGGTCAAATGGTGGTTCCATTATGAGTTTTCCAAGGAATCTTCATACTGCTTCCCATAATGGCTGCACCAATTTGCAGTCCCACCAGCAATTTATGAGTTGTACCACCCACAATTCTTCAATACTGTCTTGCAAAATACAATAAACAAGATGCAGCAATTAAAGCCCAAAAGATGAATCAGAAAGGGAGAGAAACACCTATCTCTATTCTCAGACAATACTGTTATATTTAGAGATCCTAAAATAACTAGTGGACAGTACTAACAAACTACATGAATACTAAATAAGGTCAGAGGATATAAAATTATCATATAATAATAGTAGTTTTCACATATACCAACAATAACCTGCTGGAAGATATAATGAAGAAGAAGAAAAATAATAACTACTACAAAAGCAAGACATAACTTAACAAGAAATGGGCAAAACTCATATGTAGAAAACACTACTGTAGACACACAAAGGGACTTATGCAAATAAAAAATTCTTACCATGTTCTTGGATAGAAGGACTCAACATCATGTAGATGTTGATTCTCCCTGAGTCCATTCACAAAATTAATGAAGACCAATAAAATATTTTCAATTTTATTCAGAAGTCTAAATAAGTGATTATATAGTTTATGTAGAAAAAATAAGCCTGAATATCCAGGAATAACTAAAAAAGAGCAATGAAGCAGAGAGAGAACTCCAGCAGATCGTAAAACATATTGTGGATTTCTATATTTAAAATTGTGGTATTATAACATTAAAAAGACTGACAAGTAGAACATAATATCTAGAGCAGATACTCAGGATAGAACAGAATATCTAGAAACAGACACAAATGCATTAAAATGTAGTATTTAATAAAGACAGAATCTCAAAATAGGGAAGAAAATGTCAACTGCTAAAGTTAGCTTTAGAACAAGTGGAGAGTTACTTAGAAAAATACAGAATGGGGTCAGATTCCACACACCAAGAGAAATTCTGAATGAAGTAGATTTCTAAATGTAACTAACAAAAAAATATAAGCACTAGAATAAAATATGGGTCAATTCCTTTCTAACTTAAAAAAGCAGACAAAATGTTCTTTACTTTTATTTTAAATCCAATAAAATACAATAAAATAAAAAGTAACTCATGTCTAATAAAAATTTGAATTTTTGCATAGAAAAAATATGCTATAATCAAATTCAAAAGACAAATGTCAAACTGAAAAAAAATCAGTAATTAAATTCCTAAAAAAGTGTCAATATATCAAAAGCATAGAAAGCATCTAGAAATTAAGAAAAATAAAACCCTATTTCCTGTTGGAAAATGGGGAAAAACATAAATAAAAGGGAAAAAATTAAACATGCAATTTCAGTCTAGTAAGACAAAGCCAAAATATATCTACCATAGTAGAAAGACTTCAAAAGCACAACAGTATACTCTGTTAACACAGCTCTAGGAGGACAGATATTCTCATCCAATAGTGAAGGAAATATGAAATTATACAAACCCTATGGAAAGAAGATTGACAATTTTCAGTTACTTCTATATTTTACCCAGCCATCTTATATGTAGGACACTATCTCAAAGATGCACTGGTAAATATATATTTGATTTATAACACCAAAAGTGAGGACCAACACAAATGTTTAATTATACAGGACTGGCTAATATTTTCTAGCATACTTACAAACTGTGGTATTAGAAAACTATTTTTAAAAAATAATAGAAGTGTCCATACCGTCATGCATGGCATAGCAACATTTCAGTCAAAAACAGGCTGCATATGCAATGGTTTTCCCCTAAGAATATAGTGGAACTGACAAATTGCTATCACCTAGTGATGTCATAGCTATTGTAACATCTCAGCACAACCCCTTTCTTGTGTGTTGGTGGTGATGCTGGTGTGAACAAACCTACTGTGCCAGTTGTGTAACAGCATAGCATGTACAATTATATCAAGTATATAATAGCTGATGATGATAATAAATGACTGTTACTGATCTATTCATGTACTATATTTTTCATCATTAGAGTGTACACCTACTCATTAAAAAATGCTTACTGCAAACAGTGGCACATTACCTGCAGCAGTCCCACACATCTCATGTTCATCCTGTCTCAAAATTGCATCATTTTCTCTTGTGCTTGATTTAATCTTGTGTTGTTTTATTCATCCTGGCTCTGAGAGTAATAGGAATAGGTATGTAGCAGGACATACCATACAGGTTTGTTTAAGCACACTCTATGATGTTTGCACAATGACAATTTAGCATTTCTCAGAACATATCCCTGTCATTAAATGATGAATGACTTACAAAAATAGAAAAATCTCTAGATATATTTTTAAGTAAGATAAAGATAAGTGCAAATGGGTATGTATAATATGAATCCTTATGAAAAAGAAATGAAATAATTATTACTTGTATTTTTAAAAAGAAACAATGAAAGACTTTACCATAAACTAAATGGAAAATAGCTTCCTATAAACCAAGAGAGGAATGAAGATGGAGGAAACAGGAGTAGAAACTATAATTCTAAGTGTATTTTTTAAAATTTTTAAACTATATATACATGTTTAACACAACTAAATCAAATGAAGAAAAATGTAATCCTTAAAAACTGAAAACTGAATCAAATGAAACTAAACATATATCACATGAGAAGAATTATTTCACATGCCTTCAAACATAGTATTTTTTCTAACACATAATAATAAATGACTCACTAGAGAGATTAACCCCAAGAAAAAAACAGGCACAAACATTTTTTAAACTGCATCAAGTAGTCATAATACTATCAGTAATATTGATACTTACATTTTTAAAAAGATTTATTTATGTATATCCCATGTATCATAAAATAAGTAAATATGTTAGTGTTGTGAGAAACCAAGATTTCTAGTGTAAAATAAAATTGACAACAAGTTTAAGATTTTTTAAAAAAATATTTGTTTATTTTCTTAGTTGTAGTTGCACACAATACCTTTATTTATATGTGGTGCTGAGGATTGAACCCAGGGCCTCGCACATGCTAGGCGAGCGTTCTACCATTGAGCCACAACCCCAGCCCCAAGATTTTTTTTTAATTAAGAAAAATCCTGCAATCATAGCTGAATTTGAAATGGATGTGTTCTATTTTCTTCTTTCTTAAAAATGTGTTTCCCAGTTTTCTTCATTTAAAAAGTCACAAAGCAATGATAACTAAGTAGCACTAAGCACCTCCTATGTGAAAATAGTGGTCTCTACATACCATTCTCCGCTGTGGAGACCCCAGTGATGGTACAGGAAATGAACAAAAGGAGCCTGGAAATGCACCATTTTATCAGGCAGCGTGATATAGGGTCTTATCAGAGCCTACTAAAGGTCCTGTGAAAAAGACATGTGAGCAAACTCACCAGTCTAAGAGCATTAAAAATTGATGAAAATGAACAGAGACATCAAATAAAACAAGAACTAATGAGATATTAAAGATGAAAGAAAACCATTGCTCACATTTTGAAACTGCTGGGAAATCAACTCATTATTCTGAAAAACAACAGATAAAGGCAAGAGAGGAGAGAATTCTATACTGCATTTATGTACAAAGTGTATTTCATGTTGAACCAATACCAGTAGTTCATGAGAAAAAGGTTTTGTTTATAGAAGAAACCCAACTATAAATACAAAAGAAATGATAGAATTAGAAAGTTACTACTTTATAATTGCTACCATTATTCTACACTGCTAAAACCAAGGATAAAAAGTTCACAAGGATATTTAAAATACATCAACCAAAGGGCAACTCCTGAATGTCATGTAAATCTTATCAGAAACAGGACAATCAGACAATGTGAAACGCCGGTTTTACAAAATAGAACAAAAACTGCATTACCAACAAAACATTCTTGACAAAAGAAAAAAAAAACAAAATTAACCTGAATTTAATCCAAAAAGTTGAATATAGCTAATATTTGCTGGAAACAATAAAGATGGAGGAAGAAGTTAAAATGAGCAAGCAATTGATGAGAACATGGGAAAATCTGCTGGACAGACAACATGGTTTCCCTAACAAATAAATGTACAAAACAGAGTAGCATGAAAACTATGTCATATTAGGTCACTAGATGAGTTTTTACCCAGTGTAAAAAAGACATTTATTTTTAGACAATCAGAGAATCTTGACCATAGACCATGTATTAGATTAAATTAAGAAATTGTCTTATAATTTATAAAATATGAGTGACTTTTTATTTAAGTAAAAGAAAAAAACATTCTTTATTTATTAAAAGAATAAAAGTTTTTCAAAATAAGAGGGATTTTCCCCCAAAATATTCTAAGCCTGAAATCATAGTGGCATTCTCATGATGGTGAAGGTACAAGAAGATCACCACCAATGAGAGAAGATCATTAGTTCCTGTGGTGAACTTCATACCCCCCAGCCAGGAAGAAAAATAGTGTTTCCTATGCAAGCCACTAAATTATGTGCTAAAATATGATTATTGAGGTATCTCTTGCTTAATCTAAAAAAAATATGCCCTCATAGATTGGAAAATGCCTCTTTAAAAGACTCCATAAAATCACTCTTTCATAAAAGCATTTCCTGTAGAAAATACTCACCTATTTAAATGCAAAATGAATCACCCAGAGAGAGGGAAAAATTCAGTTATACAGTTCTACTTTTTTTTTCCTTTCTAAACATGAAAACAATCATCTTCTGCCTTAATTTAAAACTAGACCTAACAAATTTTTTCAGTTCATCATGTTTCTTTTCTGGCTTTGCTTCTATGTAGAACAGAAAGATGAACTGTACACTGTCATTTCCCCTATTTATTGCAGAGCTTATAATACTTGTATGATAGAGTTGAGAAGAAAAAGACCAACTCAGTTCAACTGCAACCAAGAACAAACATGCACACTGTATTTGTCCTGATTCTGTCATCTTAAAATATATATATAGTAGGTATCTATAGTCTTACCCAGAATCCATAAAAGATCAATTCCCAAAATTGAATGTTTATTCTCTATAAAATTTTAGTTACAGCTGCATCCCAACTGATATATTTGGCTCTTCGTTATATGTAAATTAGCTTCAGGATTTACTATGGTCTTTAACAGAGATGGAGAACACTCACAGGTAACCAATGATAGGTAAGATCAGTTGCCACTCTGGAAAGCAGTATGAAGGTTCCTCAGAAAACTTGAAATGGAACCACCATTTGACCCAGTTATCTCACTCCTTAGTATATACCCAAAGGACTTAAAATCAGCATACTATAGTGATGCAACCACATCAATGCTTATGGCAGCTCAATTCACAATAGCCAAACTATGGAACTAGCCTAGGTGCTTTTCAACAGATGAATGAATAAAGAAAATGTGGTATATATACACAGTGGAATATTACTCAGCCACAAAGAGAAATGAAAATTATAGCATTCTCCTGTAAATGGATGGAACTGGAGAATAGCATGCTAAGTGAAATAAATCAATCCCCAAAAAAACCAAAGGCCCAAATGTTTTCTCTGATACGCAGATGCTAACTCATAAAAAAGGAGGGGTAGAGAAGAATGGAAGTACTTTGGATTAGACAACAGGGAATAAAGGAAAGCGGGGTGGGAATAGGAAAGATAGTTGAATGAATCAGAGATTGCTTTCCTGTGTTCCTATATGAATACACCACCAATATAATTCTACATTATGTACAACCAGAAAAATGGGAAGTTGTACTCCATGGATGTATAAGATATCAAAATACATTCTACTGTCATGAATAACTAAAAAGAATAAATAAAAAATACATTGAATATATTTATTGAAATTGTAAAGTTTGAATATCTGGTTAATAGAGCTATATTTAATATTTTAATAAAATTGATATTCATTAATATTGCAAAAAAGATAAAATTGGTTGTAATAAGCTGACCATATTATCCAGGAAAGTAAAGATAAGACATAACTATTAGATCCTCTAAACTGGAAGGCACCCACGAATTTGTATGGGCTTATTCCTAAAAGGAGGAAATTAATCCACTGACCAGCTTAGTAGTGTGCTCTTGCTGACATAGCAGAGTACAACAGATGCCTGCTCAAACAACAGAAATATATTGTCTCACAGTTCTGGAGGAGAGAAGATCCAGATCACAGTGTCAACAGAGACGGTGTTCTGTGAGCTGTGAGGGAGAACCAGTTCCAGCCTCTGTCCCATTTCTGGCCATTTGCTGACAATCTTTGGCATTCCTTTGCTTATAGAGACATTCCAATCTCTGCCTTCATCATCACATTTTATTCTTCCTGAGTATCTCTCTTTCAAGGACTTCTTTTTTGTAAAGATGGCTTAAAACTTCAACTTACTTTTTGGTGGGGGGAACACAGTTCAACCCATAAGAGTCAAAAAATCAAAAACAGATCAACATACTGTTTCCCACAGGTCAACAAGATCTGCTTCCAGATTTTGTATAAATATGTTCATATTTGTTCTAGCCACAGAAGAAAGTGTTTTCATTTGATAACCTTCAGGGGATTGTATTTGGAATACTAGTCAGAATGTAGCTTCCAGCTACTCTAACAATGAAATGTTATTATGAAAAAGGAGATGGAGGTTTATTTTCCCTTTAATTAATCATCTAAGATGAAGCCGTCTAGGGATGATTTGAAAACTCCAAATTGTTAGGGGCCCAAGCATCTTTTGTACTATTGTCATCTTTAATAGGGAGCTTTCATCTCTAGGCTCAAATGGCTTCTCTAGCTCTTGCTTTCATGTTTTTTTATACATCTTTAGGAAGGAAATTCAAGGGAATGTGTGCCTAGGACTCTTTAGAGCACAAGTGAGAAGTAAAACACATCACTTCTCTCATCCCACTGAAAAAGCTGAGCCAGATCACTAGATCTCGCTGCCAAATGCAGTCCTGAGATATACCCAGGCTGGGCAATGTAGTCCTTCCCCATGACCAACTAAAACCATCACTTTGGAAAAACAGGAGAGAGGACAAGTGGGGTCAGTAACAGTCTCTCCCACATCCAGCCAACCTAGTATATTTACTCATTCATGTTTCGCAAACTCCTTCCACTCATAAAATTGCTTACATTCAAGTTTCAAGAGCTTAATCTAGTCCTTATCCCTTGAATTTTCTCTATAACATGTGATGTAATTAACTTTCTTGGAATTCTTCCTTCCCAACTCTTAAATGTAATTTCTTCTTCTTCTTAATAGTAGTTATTTTTTTCTCCTTCCTCTTTCTAAAAGTAAATATGTCCCAAAGTCCTGTCATTCCAATCTTTCTTCTCCCCCCTCTCTACTCTTCTTCTAGCAAAATCACCAATTTATTTGATTTCAATCAATCAAGTTGATGTTTCCCCTATCTCTTATCTTTTGCTCTATTTTTTCCTCCAATGCCCCCACCTCACATTTCCCAATGTGTGCTGGAATTTGCTACCTGGACATTTTGTCAAAGTCTCAGATGTCCACAACCAGATTTACCATCTCCCTGAAGTCTCTTTTACTCTGGATTTTTAGTTCACAGTTACTATCTTTCAAACGACGTTTCAGGGTTTTCATTGTTTTTGAACTGCCTTCCTCCTCTCACTCCCCACCTAGTCTAATCAGTAAGTTGTGTCCACTTCCGTTCTTAAGTTTTAGGCACCTACACCCCTCTCACCGTTCCTGAAGCTATTCTTCTGGTTCTCATTCTGGCTTCCATTCCCTCTCAGTCTAGGCCACTCTAACAACCTCTGTCCGTTTTAATTCTTCCTACACTAATCTCAGAGATGTCAAAGCACATCTTTAAAAATAATTAGAGAAAGAATAGTGTCTTTAGGGTCAATCATGATTCAGTTTCTAGTGGAAGAATGTTTTTTTTTTTTTAGTTCCTACTATTTTCCAAATACTTATATGTATTATCTTATGTATTGGCTAACTAAATTAACAACTAAGTAGTAGGGAACCCACCTAGGTACTCACCAATGAATGAATGAATGGATAAAAAAACATAATATATATACACATTGGAGTTTCTTAATGCAACCATAAAGAAAAATGAATTTATGACATTTTTAGGAAAATATATGGAACTTGAGAACATCATGATAAGTGAAATAAGCCAAACTCAGAAGGTCAAGAGTCATATTTTTCTCTCATATGTGGAAACTAGAGAGGAAAAATAAAAAGAAAGCAGGGGGGGATATCCTATAAAAATCAAAGGGAAATTAGTAGAATAGAGAAAGGGGACCAAAAGGAGGAAGAGGGGGAGAGAAAGGGCAAATACTGGGGAATGATATTGGTCAAGTTATATTGTTATATTGCATGCAATATTGAGTAGGCAGCAACAAAGTTCACCATTATGTACAACTCTAATGCATCAACAAAAAATGGAAAAAAATAAGAATGAAGTAAATTGTTTTTATATATATACCCCACACTGTGCCAACAGCTTTACCTTATTTTAATCTCACAATCTAGAAAGGTAAATACAAGTGGTGTAAGAAACTGAGATGAAGAAACTGAGGCTTTTCAAAGTTAATTTGTTCAAGCTCTGACTCTGATTAAGTGGAGGGACTGATATTTGAGCCAGTTAGTTTCCTGAATATTCTCTTCTAATAATTAACTTATTAAAAACACTTCATGAACCAAGAAAGTAGAATGACCTTCTCAAGACCACAGCCATAATTCAAGTTGACCAAACTCCAAAGCTCATGTTTTTTTTTTCTTCCATTTTATACAACTTCCCATTTACAATCTATGGTTATAAGCTACCCCTCAGTCCATGAGAGATTCTTTTGCATTTGTGAAGAGTTGAGGTTAAGAGAAACAGATAAAAGCCCACAAGTCAGCAGAACACCATCACTGTTTTGAAAGAACATTTGAGTATATATTCTCCTCATGATGGTGGCATCAACTTTATAAATCCACACCTGCTAGTTTTTTGAGTACCATTTAAGGACATCTTCCTCTACACTACCATCGCAGTCATTGGCTATTTAGATAACATGATGTATCCCGACTGGACTTGGTTCCAAGCTTGCAATTACCAGAATATTAAATTCTTGGGTCTGCTTAGTTTATCCCAGTTTAGAGAAAAAGGTGAATCTTTTATATTAAACAGAAAACCTTTAATAAAATAGAAAAAAAATACTCAAGTCAATGTTTCCAGATTCCTGCATACAGACAATAGGATTTTCAATTTCCTATTTTCTTTTAGCTAGTGTTGAGCCAATACACTGTGGTTTCTAACTTGTTTATTATTCAAAAACACATCTAAAAACTAAAAACAAAATCAACAGAAAGAGAGTTTCTGATAACTTAGCATTATGTAGGGTAAGCTACTTTTGAAGTTTATGTGTGTAGCTTAGTTCTTAAGATACATAAGAAATTACGGTATACAGGCTAGAACTCTGGACCCCATCATTGGGGTTCCCACCTTAATAGATATAACAATGCAAAAAGAAATTAGATACTTGGAAACATGAGATAAAAGAAAAATAAGTCTCAGTAAATTCAATTCAAAGAAATGGGGTCATAATCCACAGAGACAGAGGATGACAACAGTATAACTGGAAACTGGGTACAAAAATCAACAGGCTTGGTTACAAAGGGTGTGTTTTATTATTAGAGCAAAGGGCAAATACAGTCTAGGACATTTATGTTTTAAGTGATTAGTTTTAAGGGAGAAGATTCTAATTCAAATATAAAACCAAATTGCTATTTATGAAGGCAAAGTTCAGTAGTATATCTCTGACCAATCTTCCTTTGTTCTCTAACTAGAGTCTTGATAAACTGTTTGACATTCCCTCTATCTGGAATAGTCCACTTGTCCTGCACATGCATGATCTCTCTCTCTCTCTCTCTCTCTCTCTCTCACACACACACACACACACACACACACACACACACACACCATTATACTTCTAGCTAATTTCCACATATATTTTAGGTCTTAATTTAGATGTCATTTCTTCTGAGAAACCTAGTGCAATATCGCCTAGACTCTATGAGTACTGTCTCCAATGCTCTGAACTATTGTAGCCATGTGGGTCACTCTGTACAGTGATTGCCTGTTGACTTGTCTACTTTGTCCATTAAACTCTAAGTTCCTTGATGGAAAAAAAACTAGCTGTACCTTCATCCTTGTTTTATCCTTAAGGCTTAGCACAATGCCAGTCACAAAGTACACAAGTGCTTAACATTTGCTAAAGGAATTCATACAGTCTGTAATATAAATTGTAATTCCTTTCTATCATCTTTTCTTTCTGAAAATATTTTTCCTAGGGTAAATCGAGCTCCAGTTATTTTGAAGAGAAATTAAGTTTGGTATGTTGAGATGAAGAAACTGAGGCTTGAGCACTTGTATATGAGCACTTGTATATTATGGTAAACTGCAGGGCTGGTAATAAAAAGAAAAGTCATGTGGCAGCTTCAATAGTTGATGTGTGATTTCTATGTTCACTACCCCCAATCACAGAAGCACAGATCCACTTCCCCTAATGATAGAAGTCTGTTTTAGGTGTGACCTTCTATCAGGCTGTGTCCCTGAGATGTAGAACAGATTCTCCAGATGACCACAATGGACATTTCATAAATCAAGAAATAAATCTCTAATGTTGCTACATATCTAATCTGTCCTGATTAACATGCTTGGTAATATCTGCTTTCTCCATGTCTTTATTCTTGCTATTCTTGCTTTATTCTTGCTATTAATATTACTAGCCTCCTCTCTAGAAATAGAAAATACCAAATATTCTCTTTCCAATTCTCCCTAGCAGCTAAGAGTAGCCATGCAGCACAGATCTGGACAAGGAAATTGAAGGGAAATTCTACTTGTGCTCCACTAAATATTTTCAATCTTTCAAAAAGAGATTCTGAAAAGAACTTTCCTCTCCCCTTTTCCTTCTGTATGCAATTGTATAAAAACGTTTTTTGACTGAGAATATAAACCAAAGAATTAAGGCCAACATGTTTTTTAAAAATGTTTCAATGACATAATTGAGTGGCTATCCAAAACCTGAATTTGCCACCTCAAGACTGATTACAGTGTGAAATTATACGTATTGTTAGAGGTCTTTAATGGTTGGACTACTGTTGATTAGGAATATTTTGTTACTTCCCATTGAATACACCCTAACTAATTGTGTGATGTTTTAGTCAGCTTTTTCACCACTGTGACTAAAAGGACAATTGTAGCAAAGAAAAAGTTTATTTGGAGGCTTACATTTCAGAGGTCTCTGTCTATAGACAGCCATGTCCATTCCTCGGGGCTCAAGGGGAGGCTGAACATCATGGTGGAAGAGAATGGCAGAGGGAAGTAGCTCACATGGTGATTAGAAGGTAGAGAGAGAGCCTCTACTCTCCAGATACAAAATATATACCCCATAGCCACGCCCCCAATGAACTGTTTCCCCCAGCCACATCCCACCTGCCTCCTATTACGACTCAGTTAATCCCATCAGGGATTAATTAACTGATTAGGTAAAGCTATAACCCAATCATTTGTCCTCCAAACCTTCTTGCATAGTCTCACCTGTGAGCTTTTGGGGGGCACCTCATACGGGAATATGTGAGCTTCTATCTCTGGCATTTTATGTTATCTTTTTAAAAATTTATTTATTTTTCTTATCTTTTTTTTCTTATCTTAATGTCAAGAGCCTGTATAAACCAGAAAGTTACACTGGATACCCAGGAACCAAAAATACTATTTGTAATCACTGAAAACATGAGGTGACCATCTAGTGATGAGATTATTTGCCTGAAGCTTCAACCCTTGTGCTGATTCAGAAAAGTACAGTGATCTTGCTTACACTGTAAAAGAAGCATAAGAGAGTAGATTGGAAAAAGATATTCACAACTAAATTTGTTATTGGTATCTTTGTTCAGAATTAGCTCATAAAACAATTTTATAATTATCTACCTGCCTAGGAAACTCTAAGTTGACCAAGTAAGTAAACAGAATGCCAACCACATGTGTTTTACCAGTAGTTGAGCTTCAGAGGTTGGGAAGGAGCTGATGAAGAAGTAACTCTATTTTGTTTGAATGGTTCTTTACAGAAGTTGTTTCCCTCTCCAATCTGATTTACATGTAATCTATTACCTTTATATCTCTCTTAAAAAAAACAAGTGTTAATTTGTCTACATTACTTTTCATTAGAAAATACCAAGTGTAATTCTTAATTTATTATTAAATATTCTATTGAATATTAACAGTTTTACAGAATACTCATTGAAAAAATACAGACCTGGAAGAAGAATCAATCATTCATTGCTTTTTGCAGAAGTCACAGTATCATTTAAATCAGAATAGGCAGAGTACAACTAATAAAACAAAGACATTTTGACATGAGAAACAAAATCTTCTCCAAAACAGTTCTCCCTCCAACCCAACCCACCATTTTCCACACTGCCTGCCATTTTTAGGAGTTTCCTTCACATGGTTATGCTCCAATGAGCCATTCCCAACAGCAGTCACAGACACAGACTGAGTCCGCTTTTAGATTATTAGATCAGATTAGATACTTAGTGGATTCTTTCATGCTCAGGTGAATTATTATGGTTCATGCTCAGGTGTACCTATAATGCAGGAATTCTGTTTTACTTTTATGCACCACAAAAAATACAGCTACATGGGGTGGAAGAAGTGATAGCTAGTGAGGTAATAAGTGTCTGTCTATCTGGGAGCAAAAGCACTCAACAGAGGGGCAGAAGGATCACAGGTGATAAAAAGACCACCTTATACAGTTGCCCATTAACAAGAAGGAATCAAACTTTTTGAGAACATATTCAGTAGGAGGAATGGAGATGTTGGAAAATAATTGATAAATTCTTCTGAGTAGTAATTAATACTTTAAAAATCCATATCATAAGTTCTAATGTAATTATTATTTTGGTTGGGGTTGACTACTTTCAGAATCACCTGTTCTTTTGGCTCCTAAACTTTTATGCTAAATATGGTATTAAGAAAAATAATAACAAGCCTTGGAAATTCTCATTAGCTAATTCTTTAGCAGTGGACTTTCATAGAAAACCCTCTGGAGTACTGATTCATCAAAAAGTGTTCCAGGTTCATTCTAATTCAATTTATCATGTTTGAGTTGCTCAGCTATATATAAATGAATGTTAGTATTCTCATTATTAATATTATTATTATTAAATCTTAAAGTTTGTTTTTGAAATAAAAGTTGATTTTGTCCTAAAGTGTTAAAGCTTTTTCACACATACAAAAATCTGTGACTTGGAGTTTGGAAATTTACTTTGCAGTCTGGGAGCTCCTACATAACTTAGATAATTTTAAATGTGATTAGTACTTTCAGGCAATTGATGTTAGACTATCATTTTTCATTCTTTGGAACATCCGGCTGGGTATTTCACAATGCCCCCTAAACAACTTTAAAAATGTTATTTACAAAATTGTCTGCAGCCTCTATTCTCCCCAATTAGAATGTCTAACACAGAAGTCACACAACATGCAATTTTATGACTTCTGATTTTTAAATGTCTCTCCAGAACTTTTGTATCAAATTCAAAATTTTCTCCCTCAAAATAGTTATCTTTTAACACATATTTTGTCTCAAATATGATCTCACTAATTGTCAAGGTCCAAATACTAGGACAATGCTGGACATGTAAATTTAGTAAATATTCTACTCCTGAACAGGTCCATAAGTGAGTATGTGAATGAGCAAGTGCAACTGATAAAAGAATTGATAAGAGACTTTAGAACCTACCTTTGAGGACTTCCTTCCAGCCAGTAAAACTCCCATTGAAAACTCTATCCTAATGACAAAGCTTTGTGGTTTGGGGTGAATTTGATTGGAAAAGAGTCAAAAATCATTTAGATTAAGTTTTGGGAATAAGAGACACAATCCAGCAGGATAAGGACACTTAAGGCAATAAAAGGCATGATCAAAATATTGCAAGTCTGACTTTCTCACAGTTGGGCTCTGAAGGAAATTCAGAAATGATTTGAGCATCATCAACGGCTCTGAACTAGGCATACCAACTCCAGAGTGACTACTTTGATGGACTATGCTTAATTGGGTATAAAAACTGACATGCTAATTTTCTGTTTCTCTAATCGAGCTCATACATTTATGTAAGGTTACATAATATTTTTAAATGCAATTGGAGGAAAGGTCTTATAACCTTATTCTAATCTTAAATCGAAAAAATCTCATTTTTTCCATCCATAAAAGGAAGACTTAATCTAGAGGATTTTTGCAGAGTCTTCCAGAAAACTCTCACTAACATTTCAGAGGCTTTGTATCCAAGGGAACTGTCCCTTAAACAATCGCAAAGCCTTCAGGGAAATCATGCTTTAGGTTGTGAACTTCTAGGTGCTTGGCCGCTGTAGTAAGATGAATGGGACACACCTCTCTTTCCCTCCCTGCCCTCTCTCCTCTCTCCCTCTCCCTCCCTCCCTCCCTACCTCCCTCTCCCTCTCTCTCTCCCTCTCCGTCTCTCTCTCACATACACACACACACACACACACACACACACACACACACTCACACACACTCCTCTGTCCCATTAGCAATAAACTATCTGTCCCCAAACAGGGGCTATCATAGAAGTCCAAATGGTAGTTCACATTCATGTGCAGTCAGTACATACAGAGTAAAGCTGGTCTTTAAAATAAATATCAGCTTTTCACTAAGTAGTTACAACTTCAAAAATGGAGGAAATGCCTTCAAATGGAAGTATGACTGCGGGCTTCAGGATCTCCATCTTGCGATTATGTCCAAAATATCTTATTCTGTAAATTCCTGGCTGGACTGTGTCTGGAATATGCCATTCTATGGTTGCATTGCTCCGACCCAGAAATCCCTTGTGCCAATAAAATCTGTTGGTAGAAAACAAATAAGCAAAACACCATTTTACTCTTTGACACATTTGACTGCACATATGGTAAGGCACTATATTGTGTACAACCAGAGAAATGAAAAGTTGTGCTGCAATTGTGTACAATGAATCAAAATGCATTCTGCTGTCATATATACCTAATAAATAAATTAATTAATTTTAAAAAGTATGATTAGTAAAAGGGCTGGGAATGTAGTAGCTCAGTGGTAAAGCACCCCTGAGTTAAGTCCCCAGTACCAAAAAAAAATTTGTGATTATTCATTCAATGAATATTCAAGCAGTGCCTACATTGAGCAAGGCTCTATTCTAGACATTGAGGATATAACACTGAACAGAATAGACATAAATGCCTATTTTCTAGAAGAGAACAGCTATTTGTAGAAATATCTTTACTTCTATCCTTCTAACTACCTAAACTCTGTCCACCCCAGGAAGCCTTCCATGATAGTCAGAACACAGATGTCCCCTGTTTTAAATTTCTATAGCATCCTTTTTATCCTTATCAGACTCTGATACTTCTTTTCATATCAATTTAGCTGTTTAAAATGTATATTTTGAGACACAAGAGCTAAAGATACAGTGGTGAGCAAGATAAAGATGGTTTAAAGATTGTTTAAAGTTTCATGAACCTAACATTTTATTGGTGTAGGTATGGGAATAAAGGTAATAAACCCATACATTTTAGAATTTCGAGAGTAAGAAGTGCAACAAAGACAATAAGACCAAGACCCTTCTCTAAGGAGTCCTCATTTACACTGAGTCCACACATGCCTGGAGGAGGAAAATCAAAGTGAACACAGAGAATACAAAGTGCCCAAAGAAGAAAATAATTTGCAGTGGCCAAGGAACAGAAAAGAGGTCGGCAGGAACAGTGAACTGGGCAAGAGTGGTGAGATGAGAGAAACATGGGCTCAGATCACGCAGAGACCAGACCCTTTGTAAGAAACACAATGGCATAACTAGCCAATCCCTCAGCTGTGCAGAAGGTAAATGCCTCGGGCACAGAGGGTATGATCAACGTTCTGTGTGTCTCAGTGACTGCCTCAGTGCCTCCATAAATATTTGACCAAACTACCCTGATGAACAAGGCAGAGGTCTGAACATATCCTCAGTGCTGACAGGTATTCTAGTTTAGCTTTTGAAAATAAATCATCCTTTCTTGTTATCACTATAACCATTTTCTAACAATAAATATGTATTGTTTAAAAACTGCCTATATTTTAGATTCCTACACACCAAAGAAAACCCATGCCTGTATTTGTATGTCATGGTTTAGATACGAAGGGTCCCCCAAAAGCTCATTTGTGAGACCATGCAAGAAAGTTTAGAGGTAAAATGATTAGATTATGAGGTATGTAACCTAATCAGTGGATTCATCTACTGATGTAGATTAACTGGATGGTAATTGTAACAGGTAGGGTGTGGCTGGAGGAAGTATGTCTCTGGGGATATGCCTTTTGAATTAATATTCTGTCTCTGGTAAATGGAACTCTTTCTGCTTCTTCTCTCTGTTTCCTGGATGTTCTGAGCAAATTCCTCCAAGCCCCTATTCCATGATGCTCTCCCTTACCTCAGGCCCAAAGCCATGCAGTTGGCCAACCATGAACTGAACATCTGAAACTATCAGCCAAAATAAATTTTTCCAACTCTAAGTTGTTCATATCAGGTCTTTCAGTCACGGTGACACACAAAGCTAACTAAAACATTATATATAGCTATCAAAAATACCACAATATGATAAATCCTTATTTTTAGTTAACCATGTGAACCAAACCAGCATGCAAAGAATTGCTTGGTTTAAAACAATATGAATCAGACACAAATTGCCAAATGCCACATTTTATGGTGTGAGAGTTATAGACTTTAAAATAAAAATATTTTCTTATTTCAGACACATTGTCAAAATCTTAAAATTATCTATTCAGCTCAAGAATCTGGTAATAAAAGACACTGAAATGTATGTATTTCTCTGAAGGAATGCCATGAGCTTATTACCTCTTTTCTTGCATCTATAAGAATTAAATGTAATTAGTTAAATTAAACGTAACTTCTTAAGTTTTAATAGTTCAAATGAAGAATCACTGGCCATACACAAACAAGCATTACAAGTTGAAAATAGACTTGTTCTTTACCCAATAGGAACATTGAGCTCTGTAGATACATCTCCGCTTCCTCAACCAAGATCCCTTTCAACCAATCTGCAAGAAGGTTAGTCAATTTTTTAAGGGTAATACCTGTAATCATGGAAAGAAAAAACTGCCAAGATGTCTATAAGACAGGAGCCATAACCTCATTAGCACCTAACATTGTAGAAGCACACACCACACCGTTTTGTCTTAAAAAATCAATTAAATAAAGCCAGAGAATCCTGGGGACTTTGATACCATAAATACCATTATGGAGTCAGTCTTCTCATTTGCCTTTCCTGCATTACTAACCAACTCTTTTCAAGACTTTACACATATACAAAGACAAAATATTCCATAGTCATGCTCACCGAGTCTCCCAGGAGGCATCATTATACATTATCTGCCACGCTGCTGTAGTGTTCTCATATTTCTCCACAGTGAGGAAGGTCTGGTGGGTCTGAAATGCAGTTAACATAACTCATCAGGCACTGCACAGCCACAAAAAGGATCCTTTCTGTACTAAGACCTTTTGATGACCACATGTCAACCTTGTATGAAAATGAATTTGAATTTCATCTGAATTCTTAGGCGTTCCGCTTAACCTGTGCCATAGCCTCATAATGTTAACTTATCCAGTCTATTAAAAACCAAGACATTTTTAGAAATTTGAAGGAAGTGTAATTATGGAGCTCAAAGCAAATTTTGGAGGTTAGAGCTGAAAAGAAACTCGAAATAAAACTTGAGACTTTAAAAAAGGCATAAGTCAAGGCTTCTCATGACGTGTCTCTTGATCTATATTCTAAAGCTTTCTCTAGTTGCCTAGTGATTTAGGAGGGAAAATGGAAAAGTTTCTTCATCTCTCCATCTCCAAGTGAATGAATTATTAGTTACAGCACCTCCCTGAGTGAAAGCGCTGAAAAGAATATATTAAACCTTCCCTGTCCTGTGGTGCTAAAGGCCGTCCCCTCTATTTTGTCATAATGGATTCCCATAAACCATATCATAAGCAGATTTTATTTCCCTATTGGAAGATCACTGTAACACAGCAATTTGTTTCAGACCAAGAATTCAGCTTCAAATAAAGTACAGATTTGAATAATATGACAAGCTATTCAATGCAAAGACCGTAAATCTTCAATTTCCCTCAAAATCCTTTGGACTGTGACTCTTAAAGATAGGAATTGTGCTTAATTCAGCTTTATCCATCATAGTCTTTACACCTGTCATTTACCAGAGCTCAAATAACCCTTTATTGAATATACCGCTTACTTACACTGAGCCATGTAATTATATAAAATTCTTCTCTAATTATTCAACTGATGGATTGCATTCAATAAAGAAGTTTTCATAACCATAGTAATTTGTAAAGAGAACTGTTTCTGTCTAGTTAGGACCTGTTAACTGTTTCTTTTTTAATGTTTATTTTTTAGTTTTAGGTAGACACAATATCTTTATTTTACATTTATGTGGTTCTGAGAATCAAACCCAGTGCCTCATGCATGCTAGGCGAGCATGCTACTACTGAGCCACAACCCTAGCCCAGGACCTGTTAACTTTTTCTGTTAGTTGGGAAGGCCTTAGATGAAGAAGGAGATACCATGGATCCTAATTACTACATCTAGAATACCAACTGGAAAACTAGTAGAAGCCACCAAACATTGGGGACAAAACATGGGTATCATAAACTATTCCAGATGCATAATTAGTTAATCTTTCTAGGGTTTAGTTTACTCATCTATAGATTAAGGACAGTAAAACAATGTATTGGGCAGTAATGAGGATTAAATGAGATTTACATGATGAGGCATATAAAGTACTTAGGCTAGTAGCTACTACTAATAAGCATGCATTAAATAGTAATGATGATGACATAATGATTATTAAAAATAAAGGGTACTAGAAATTATTTTGCACAAAGTCCCTGAACATTCATAGAAATTAATTCTATTCTCATTATAGTTTTTATTCATTTAATCATTTTGTTCTCCTGCTTCTCCATGGCATTAATGATGACAGTGCTTCTCTACCTTAAGGATATAGGATGACAGCTAAGCCTGATATAATGTTCCAATATCTTCAGAAAATAATATTATAAGCATGTTAATATCCTTGTATAGCTTGATCTCCCAGTGAAATTATTTCAAATAGGTGCATATTGACTATCCAAGCAGAACATTTCCCCCAATCTCATATTTGACAATGTCATAGGGCCACAATGGTTATCATGGCTATACCAGCATTTTAAAAGGAAAGCTCATTTAGAAGAAAGGTATTTTAGATTATAAGTGACTATGGACCCTAGGCAAATGGCTCATGGATAAAGCAAATACATTCTTAGCCCCTTTAAAATATACAACCTTGAAATCATTTTCATATGCCAATTCTGTTTTCCTCTACAGATTTATTCACTGTTTAAATTTTTGCAACCAGAATGTATCCCATTATTACTTGTGTGGTTATTAAGACTATCCTAAGGAAGCCATAGAAGAGTAAGAATACTTCATTTTATTACTAGATACATTGCATATGTGAATAATTTATCATGTGTGTCATGAAAAGAAATTTTCATAATCATAGTAACTTGTAAAGAGAATTTTTCTGTCTAGTTAGGGCCTATTAACGGTTTCTGTTAGTTGGGAATACCTTAGATGGAGTAGGAGATACCACGGATCCTATATGAAAGTCTATATCCTATAAGAAAGTCTAAAATGCTATGTTATGACCTCTTAATAGTACACTTCCTCTGAAAAGCAGATTTATAAGAAGAAGAGTACTTTCACTTTCTATTTTATATACTTCTACAGTGTTCATTTTTGCATTGTACAAGTGTTTCTGATGCCATTTTGCAAGATTAATAAATAAGCACCCTGTTAGTGCCAGCAGTCAAGAGTACGGAATAGTCAATAAAAAGTAAAGTAAAGCCCGTGGGTCAGAACCCACACCCACAAGGCATCCACCCAGGGATCCGTAACTATCCCCCAGCAAAAGAGGTGGGACCAGGGGCAGCAATACTAGAGAAGAAGGAGAGGCCCACAGAGGAGGATGACAGAACTAAGGACACAGTTCACTTGCTTGGACCTTTAATTATTTTGACAAATTATTGGAGTTCTAAATATGAGTACATAAATGAGATTGTGTTCAAACATCATCTAAAAAGACAACACAGTCCTATATGAACTGTGCCATATGTGTCCTAAATAGAGCCAGGTTAGATGTCTCCTGTGTACTGTTTTTCCAGACTCCATTTCACATTAACTTTATCCACTGCACATTTTCCCACCTCAAAAAATAAGATGCAAAATAAGTTTGCACATTTTTTCTTTATGTTGTGAACCTCTAAAAGAATTTAAATTTGTAAAGACAATTGATGCTTACCCGGTTTTCTGCTGAATTCTTTGGGTTAGCACCTACAAATGTAACTTCAGCAACTTCTCCCTAGAAATAAAAATTTCATTTAGTGAGCTCTAATAAAAGAATTTTTGCTGTACTCATATTCAAGTCATTATCTACTATATGTTCTGGATGCCTATATAGATTCTTTTCTATTAATCACGTGACTATCTTCTAAGAAAAGGAGGAGAAATACCCTTGAAACAATGAACATGGGGTCAATGAATTTTCTTCTGGTAGATTCAGATATAGATGAAATTTTCTCATGCCTCCCTCCCACACACACCCAGCAGATTGACTGAATCAAATAAGAGGAGTTAAAACTCTCCATGGATGACTTATCTTATATTTCTATAGGATGGAGTTTCTGGGTGTGCAGTACTCTACCACCTGAAATAATTTAAAAACTGAAAAACAATCCCCAAGTGGTAGAAAACAGGGAATATAAGCTCTACAATTGTGTAGGGATTCTGACCGTGGAAATATATAGGAAAGCGTTCCCCTGGTAAGCAAACTCCTGGAGGGTAACAAGCACCTTGTTTCCTACCCTTAGAATGCCCTGCAATCTTTCTTAGGATCTAGTAATAAAGCTAATATATGTGCAATATCTATCTGGTATGTCAATGCCCTGAGATGCCTCTGTGTTAGAGCCTCATCAAGCCTCAGACTTGATTGCAGGCACATAGCTCCTGGGAATAGAAGAACTTATTTGCTAGATAACTACAGTGTTTCACCAAGCTCTGGACTCCTGAAGCTGCCTGCCTAACAGTAACTTCACACAATGGACTTTCTTGAGAACTGCACAAATCTCCTAGCATTGCATATTGTAACTATGAAATGTAAGTGCACAATAAGCAACCTTATTGATACTCTAAACAATAATGGGGTTATGGTACTAATGACCTAATGTAACCTATTGGTATAAATAAGTGTGGCCGCTTGGATACCGCTCTGCCAACTTCCCTGCCTCTGTGCCTTGTCTCTTCTTTATTATTATTATTCTTTAAACAATTGCTCCAAGTTAATGCCTTCAGAGTTAAAAGCCATGACACAAAAAGAAATTCAAGTCAAGCCAGGGAATCTTCCTAAGTTGAAGGTATGGAGGAGGGAATTCAGGAAGGCTGAATAAGTTCACTGCTTAGAGTACCAGAGAGCAGAGCAGAGTACCAGAGAGCAGAGCAGAGCAGAGTACCAGAAAGGAGAGTTAATGGGGCAGGGAAGGGTGAGAACGCAAAATTTGCAAAAGGCATAGTTTAAGTGCACAAGCATGCATGGGAGCTACCTGAAGCCAGAAAAGATTCACCTGAAAGAATTAGGTGGAAGAATCCCCAGGTTCACATGGAGTTGTAAAAAGTTCTGTTTCCATCAACCAGATTAGAAAACTTTATAATTAAGAAGAGTTTTACCTCAGCGGGGTAGGGTGAGGGGTAGGGGAGAATGGATTTGCCCTAGACTAAAAGTTTTTCTGGCCCTTCCTAAAAAGCTTAGTAATAAGTAAAACCATAGATAAAAGCAATACAACTAAAATCTAGTTCTTTGAAGACACAAATTACTGAAATAAGGAAGAAATAGGAGACAACATTATCAACCCTAGAGAAATTAAAAGGATTATAAGGGAATATTATGAATAACAAATTTTATATTGTAGCAACAACTTAAACAACATAAACAAAGTGAGAAAGTTTCTAGACAAATGGAAATTGCTAGAAAGATAAAGATTACTAAAAAGAAAGTTAAATTCTAGGGAAGACCTATAATAGACTCAAAGGAAAAAAATAAAATATTTGAGTAGGCTTATAACAAGTAAAGAAATTAAATAAGTAATTAAAATTATTGCCATAAATAAAAGCCCAATTCCATAGACTCTTGCAGATAAATCTAATCAAATATTCACACAAGAAATGATACAAATAATCTTCTGCATGCTTTTCCAGAAAATATAAGAGGACATGCTACCCAATTTTTTCTTTGCAACCTCTGCAGACAAAGACAATGCACAAAAGAAAACTACAAATATCCCTCATGGGCAAAGATATAAAACTCCTTAGCAAAATATCAGCAAATTAGTGTCAGCAACAGGAAAAAGCATGAATACGCCATGATGAAAGAGTATTTAATAGCTGAAAATCAGTTAGTGCAATATACCATTTTAATAGGGTAGAAAGCAAAAACAAAACAAAACATGATCACCTCAGTAGTATCTGCAAAAATCCAAAACCCACCACAAGTAAAAATTTGAACAAGTGAAGCATCAAAGAGAACTATCTCAACCTGATAAGGTCATCTACAAAAATACTAAAGAAAGTGTCATATTAAATGAGGGAAACACTGAATATTTTTCACCTAAGATCAGAAACAAAGCAAGGATGTCCATTCTCACAACTTTATTCAACCTTGTTTTTGAAGGTTTTAGACCATTCAACAACAACAAAAACAAAACAAACAAAAAAAAGTGAAGACATCCAGAAAACATACACAGAGCTATTTTTTTAATTGATATGATACTATATGTTGAAATTCCTAAGGAATCCATACCAAAAACAAACAAACAAGAAAACCCACCTATTGGAAATGATTTAGCAAGACTCTGTAGAGCACACAGTCAACATAAAACGCACAGGTAAAGATCCTGCTTCATTTCCATATGCTTGATTTAAAAGACATATTCTCTCAGCTCCAGTGAATGGTTCTTTCACCATCCATTTAAGAAAAAATAATATTTTAAAGTATAGAAATCTAATTTTACATAATTACCCCCGGAAAATAAAAACATTTCCCATTCTCTTTACTTACATTATTTACTTACAGAGTCTCTACAGAAAATAACTCTCAAAATGATCACTGGTAAAGCTGCCCTATGGTATGATTAGTAGCAAGTGGTATTATCAAACCATATCCTTCCCTTCACCTCCAAAAACATGTCTCTTAAATATTTTAAAACATCTCTCTGAGTCTTACCACTCTGTATTTAGGTTTCACTGGCTCTAGGACATCCCCAAAATTTCTGCCTATTGGTGGTTTATCCTCAATATTAGGAATCAGTGGGATAATCAGTTGTTTGAAAAATGGAGGCTCTGGACCGCTGCTCATGTTGGCGACTGTATCCTGAAACAGAGAGCATTTGCTTAAGGAACACAATGTGGAATCAAAGATCCTTTTAGACATCCATCTCCAGAAATAATGCTTTCATTAAAGGAAGTGCGCGCATACACACACACACACACACACACACACACAGCTAACAACCTTTAACAAAATGTGAGCCTGGATGACCATCATTTATATTTTGCCATTAGAAGAAAGTTTTGGTCAGAGGTTTCTGTTTTATTCCCCTGAGAAGTGTAGTACAGGGATCAGAGAGGAAGCTTGTAAGCACAATAGTCAAGTTTAGATTCTGGGGCAGCCATTTTTAAATTGTGTGGCCTTGGGACAAGAGCTTCACACATGATAAGCCTTCATAACATGACACTGGAATTGTTCTCTGACTCTACAAAAAGTGTTGAAACTCTCCTAGAGTCAGTACCAATTTTCCTTCTGAATTTTTGCCTATAACAATTAAAGAAAATAATAAACACATTTTAATTTAAAAATTTAAGATCAGTTGACATCCTCACTGGTTTAGTCTGTTTTCCACAAAATTTACCATTTCTAACAGTTTCCTCAGAATGTGAATCTCAAACTTAATAGCTCTTGGTATATATTTAATATTATTCAACCTTCACAATGTGTATTTATCTTTACAACAGCAATATGGGACAGGTATGTATTACCATTCTCATTTTGAAAGTGAGAAAATAGACTTGCAGACAGTCATTTTTTCAAGATCACATAGGTAGTCTTAAATGTGCTACTGTAAAGGACATCAAATTTTCACAGACTGAACTACTTTTCTTCACTAAATAATCTCCATAATTGAAGAATTTGTTTCTGTGAGAAGAACTAGAAACCTCTGGCTACAACCAAAGTTACCCAATAGTTCTTTCTAAGGATAGGTTATAGGTTTATATTTTTATATAATTTAAATATTCCACAAGTAGTTTTAGCTTTTATAATAAAAAGTGAAAGTACAAATAATTTTACATCAAAAAAGTAACACAATTAAACTGAGAAACTATGATAAAATAAAAATCAAGTAATTTTTTAGGGGTGGGGTACCAGGGATTGAACTCAGGGCACTCAACCACTGAGCCACATCCCCAGCCCTAATTTGCATTTTATTTAGAGACAAGGTCTCACTGAGTTGCTTATTGCCTCACCATTGCTGAGGCTGGCTTTGAACTTGCAACCCTCCTGTCTCAGCTTCCCAAGCTGCTGGGATTACAGGTGTATACCACTAAAGACATGCAAAGTAAACACAACATGCAGAAATTTTTATACACAATGAGAAACAAATGACAGAGGCATATGAAAGTGCCAATATTCGACCAATTGTACCTACAGGACAGCAATGTCATCTATTCCTATATCATATATCCAAGCTCTTTCTTTCAAAAGGCTTTATTGTCTGTGCTTCACCACAATCATTTCACAGCTTTTATAGAGGTTTGTATGTTATTATATAAGGGTCTATTCATCATTTAAAATCTTTACCCTACTTGTTGACTAATCTGGTACCACAGGTGCAGCTTCACAGTTAACTCTATCCCAAAAGAACGATTTCCACAATTACGGTTTTTTTAAATTAAGTAAACTTGCTCAGTTGTATGTATTTCAGGTAGATGCACTTCCAAGGTAGTGTGCATCCCAAGGTGATACTGTGTTTCATAAAATCTAAGCATCCACTCACAATAATGACCTATATTATGTTTTTAATCACCAAGATAGTAAAAAAAGTGCTATTAATTATAATGGTAAGATTTCTCTGATTGGAAGATACACCCCAGTTTTAGAGATGTTATAATGTGGAAAATTGGCATCCTACAATTGATGCACTACTCAACTCTTGAAGTGAGTCAGAGAATCTGGCAAGGATAACAGAGCACTGGTCCAACATCCAAATATAATTATAGTAGGCCTGAGACTTATCTTTGAGCCTTTTTGCTCATCTGAAAAATGAAAGCAAACAATATCTTCTTCTCATGATAATTGTGAGAATGGAAAAATTAAATATAAGAAAAAGCTGCCACCACTCAAGATGTTAACTGAATTTGAATTTTACTATCAGTAAAATGTTGGTTTTTTTCGTAAGAAATATCACAAGGGCCCTACAGGGCTGAGTCTGTGATCGGCCTCTGGCGGTTCAGCGCTAGGATCCACACTCCTACCACCCCACCCCCCTCCAGCCGGTTCGGAGCAACGCGGAGCAGGGACACAATCCCGCCGGTCACGGAGGCGGCTGGACTGGGCCCCGCAGGCCTGAGTCTATGAACTGCCTCTAGCGGTTTGGCGCTAGGACTTTGGCAGCGCTTAGGGCTGAGTTTCAGCTTTGAGACAGAGGAGAGAAGCGGTCCAGTTTGGTTCCAGACACTGGTCGGACCACAGAGGAGGACAGCAGCCTCCATTTCGGAGAGATGATGTAATCATCCCCATGTTCTACTGATCTCAGCTCATTCAGCTACGGAACAGGTGATTTCAGGCTGGTAAATTTCAAAAACACAACAGTTGCACCAAGCAGAAAGAAGCACGTGCAGTATGAAAAGACAAGGAAAGAAAGGATCACAAGCAATGCAGGTCAACTCAACTTTAGAAGAGGTAATAGCTGCAACAGATGGAATATCAGATAAAGAGTTCAGGATATATATGCTTCAGATGATCTGGAGTCTCAAGGAAGACATGAGACAGCAAAATCAGACAATGAAAGATCACATTGACAAACAAATCCAGGAAGTAAAAGATCAATTTCACAGGGAGATAGAGGTAATAAAAAACAAACAAATAGAAATACTAGGAATGCAGGAAACAATAAACCAACTTAAAAACTCAATTGAGAATACTACCAGCAGAGTGGATCACTTAGAAGATAGAACATCAGACAATGAAGACAGAGTATTTCAACTTGAAAAGAACATAGATAGCTCAGCAAGTCTACTAAGAAACCATGAGCAGAACATTCAAGAGCTATGGGATAATATCAAAAGACCAAACTTAAGAGTCATTGGGATACAGGAAGGCACAGAGCTCCAAACCAAAGGATTAAGCAATCTATTCAGTGAAATAATACAAGAAAACTTCCCAGACTTGAAGAATGAGACAGAATCCCAAATCCTAGAAGCCTACAGGACGCCGATTGTGCAAAATCATAAGAGATCCACACCTAGACACATTATAATGAAGATGTCCAACATACAGAATAAGGAGAGAATTTTAAAAGCTGCAAGAGAAAGAAAGCAGATTACATTTAGGGGTAAACCAATCAGGATAACAGCTGATCTCTCAACACAGACTCTGAAAGCTAGAAGATCCTGGAATAACATATTTCAAACACTGAAAGAAAATGGGTTCCAACCAAGAATCGTGTATCCGGCGAAATTAAGCTTCAGGATAGAAGATGAAATTAAAACCTTCCATGATAAACAAAAGTTAAAAGAATTCGCAGCTAGAAAACCATCTCTTCAAAAAATCCTTGGCAAAACATTACAGGAAGAGGAAATGGAAAATAACATTGAAAACCAACAATGGGAGGTAGGACAGTAAAGGGGGGAAAGTAGTCAAAGAGGATAACAAATCAGGTTTAGTAACATCAATAAACAAATATGGCTGGAAGAACAAATCATATCTCAATAATAACCTTAAATGTTAATGGCTTAAACTCACCAATTAAGAGACACAGGCTAGTAGAATGGATCACAAAACAAGACCCAACAATATGCTGCCTACAGGAGACACATCTGATAGGAAAAGATATTCATAGACTGAAGGTGAAAGGGTGGGAAAAACCATACCACTCATATGGACTGCGGAAACAAGCAGGAGTGTCCATACTCATATCTAATAAAATAGATTTCAAGCCAAAGTTAATCAAAAGGGATAAAGAAGGACACTTCATACTGCTCAAGGGAACCATACACCAACAAGACATAACAATCATAAATATATATGCCCCAAACAACGGTGCTGCTATGTTCATCAAGCAAATGCTCCTCAAGTTCAAGAGTCTAATAGACCACCATACAATAATCATGGGAGACTTTAATACACCTCTCTCACCACTGGACAGATCTTCCAAACAAAAGTTAAATAAGGAAACTATAGAACTCAATAACATAATTAATAACCTAGACTTAATTGACATATATAGACTATACCACCCAACATCAAGTAATTACACTTTTTTCTCAGCAGCACATGGAACCTTCTCAAAAATAGACCATATATTATGTCACAGGGCAACTCTTAGACAATATAAAGGGGTAGAGATAATACCATGCATCTTATCTGATCATAATGGAATGAAACTGAAAATCAATGATAAAAGAAGGAAGGAAAAATCAAGCATCACCTGGAGAATGAACAATAGGTTGCTTAATGATCAATGGGTTCTAGAAGACATTAAGGAGGAAATTAAAAACTTCCTAGAGTCAAATGAAAACACAGACACAACATATCGGAATCTATGGGACACATTGAAAGCAGTTCTAAGAGGAAAATTCATTGCTTGGAGTTCATTCCTCAAAAAAAGAAAAAACCAACAAATAAATGATCTCATACTTCATCTCAAAATCCTAGAAAAATAAGAGCAAAACAACAGCAAAAGAAGTAGAAGGCAAGAAATAATTAAAATCAGAGCTGAAATTAATCAAATTGAAACAAAAGAAACAATTGAAAAAATTGACAAAACTAAAAGTTGGTTTTTTGAAAAAATAAATAAAATTGACAGACCCTTAGCCATGCTAACGAAGAGAAGAAGAGAGAGAACCCAAATTACTAGCATACGGGATGAAAAAGGCAATATCACAACAGACACTTCAGAAATACAGATGATAATCAGAAATTATTTTGAATCCTTATACTCCAATAAAATAGAAGATAGTGAAGGCATAGATAAATTCCTTAAGTCTTATGATCTGCCCAGATTGAGTCAGGAGGATATAGACAACCTAAACAGACCAATAACAATAGAGGAAATAGAAGAAACCATCAAAAGATTACCAACTAAGAAAAGCCCAGGACCGGATGGGTATACAGCAGAGTTTTACAAAACCTTTAAAGAGGAACTAACACCAATACTTTTCAAGCTATTTCAGGAAATAGAAAAAGAGGGAGAACTTCCAAATTCGTTCTACGAGGCCAACATCACCCTGATTCCGAAACCAGACAAAGACACTTCAAAGAAAGAAAACTACAGACCAATATCTCTAATGAACCTTGACGCAAAAATCCTCAACAAAATTCTGGCAAATCGGATTCAAATACATATCAAAAAAATTATACACCATGATCAAGTAGGATTCATCCCTGGGAGGCAAGGCTGGTTCAATATACGGAAATGAATAAATGTTATTCAACACATCAATAGACTTAAAAATAAGAACCATATGATCATCTCAATAGATGCAGAAAAAGCATTCGACAAAGTACAGCATCCCTTTATGTTCAAAACTCTAGAAAAATTAGGGATAACTGGATCATACCTCAACATTGTAAAAGCCATCTATGATAAGCCACAGGCCAGCATCACTCTGAATGGAGAAAAATTGAAGGCATTCCCACTAAGATCGGGTACAAGACAGGGATGCCCTCTCTCACCACTTCTGTTCAACATAGTCCTCGAAACACTGGCCAGAGCAATTAGACAGACGAAAGAAATTAAAGGCATAAAAATAGGAAAATAAGAACTTAAATTATCACTGTTTGCAGATGATATGATTCTATACCTAGCAGACCCAAAAGGGTCTACAAAGAAGCTATTAGAGCTAATAAATGAATTCAGCAAAGTGGCAGGATATAAGATCAACACGCATAAATCAAAGGCATTCCTGTATATCAGCGACAAATCCTCTGAAAGGGAAATGAGGACAACTACTCCATTCACAATATCCCCCCCAAAAATAAAATACTTGGGAATCAACCTAACAAAAGAGGTGAAAGATTTATACAATGAAGATTACAGAACCCTAAAGAAAGATATAGAAAAAGACCTTAGAAGATGGAAAAATATACCCTGCTCATGGATAGGCAGAACTAACATCATCAAAATGGCAATATTACCAAAAGTTCTCTATAAGTTCAATGCAATGCCAATCAAAATCCCAACAGCATTTCTTGCAGAAATAGAAAAGAGAATCATGAAATTCATATGGAATAATAAAAGACCCAGAATAGCAAAAACAATGCTAAGCAGGAAGTGTGAATCAGGCGGTATAGCGATACCAGACTTCAAACTATACTACAGAGCAATAGTAACAAAAACAGCATGGTACTGGTACCAAAACAGGTGGGTGGACCAATGGTACAGAATAGAGGATACAGTAACCAATCCACAAAACTACAACTATCTTATATTTGATAAAGGGGCTAAAAGCATGCAATGGAGGAAGGATAGCATCTTCAACAAATGGTGCTGGGAAAACTGGAAATCCATTTGCATCAAAATGAATCTGAATCCCTATCTCTCGCCATCCACAAAAGTTAACTCAAAATGGATCAAGGAGCTTGATATTAAATCAGAGACACGGCATCTGATAGAAGAAAAAGTTGGTTATGATCTACATACTGTGGGATCAGGCTCCAAATTCCTCAATAGGACACCCATAGCGCAAGAGTTAACAACTAGAATCAACAAATGGGACTTACTCAAACTAAAAAGTTTTTTCTCAGCAAAAGAAACAATAAGAGAGATAAACAGGGAGCCTACATCCTGGGAACAAATCTTTACTCCACACACTTCAGATAGAGCCCTAATAACCAGAATATACAAAGAACTCAAAAAATTAGACAATAAGATAACAAATAACCCAATCAATAAATGGGCCAAGGACCTGAACAGACACTTCTCAGAGGAGGACATACAATCAATCAATAAGTACATGAAAAAATGCTCACCATCACTAGCAGTTAGAGAAATGCAAATCAAAACTACCCTAAGATACCATCTCACTCCAGTAAGATTGGCAGCCATTAGGAAGTCAGACAACAATAAGTGCTGGAGAGGATGCGGGGAAAAGGGCACTCTTGTTCATTGCTGGTGGGACTGCAAATTTGTGCAGCCAATTTGGAAAGCAGTATGGAGATTTCTTGGAAAGCTGGGAATGGAACCACCATTTGACCCAGCTATTCCCCTTCTCGGTCTATTCCCAAAAGACCTAAAAAGAGCATGCTACAGGGACACTGCTACATCGATGTTCATAGCAGCACAATTCACCATAGCAAGATTGTGGAATCAGCCTAGATGCCCTTCAATAGATGAGTGGATAAAAAATGTGGCATTTATACCCAATGGAGTATTATTCTGCAGTAAAAAATGACAAAATCATAGAATTCGGAGGGAAATGGATGGCATTAGAGCAGATTATGCTAAGTGAAGCCAGTCAATCTTTAAAAAACAAATACCAAATGACTCCTTTGATATAAGGGGAGTAAACAAGGACAGGGTAGGGACGAAGAGCTTGAGAAGAAGATTTACATTAAACAGGGATGAGAGGTGGGAGGGAAAGGGAGTGAGAAGGGAAATTGCATGGAAATGGAAGGCGATCCTCAGGGTTATACAAAATGTCATATAAGAGGAAAGGAGGGGTAAGACAAGATAATACAAAGGGAAGAAATGATTTACAGTAGAAGGGGTAGAGAGAGAAAAGGGGAGGGGAGGGGAGGGGAGGGGAGGGGGGATAGTAGAGAATAGGACAGACAGCAGAATGCATCAGACACTAGAAAGGCAATTTGTCAATCAATGGAAGGGTAACTGATGTGATACAGAAATCTGTATACAGGGTAAAATTGGGAGTTCATAACCCACTTGAATCAAACTGTGAAATATGATGTATTAAGAACTATGTAATGTTTTGAACGACCAACAATAAATAAAAAAAAAAGAAATATCACAAAGCTATTTTTCTTGTAGGGAACCCTGTATGTATTTCAGGTAGATGCACTTTTTGTTTAATACAAAGGTTGTCAAAGAAACTGAACATGTGAAGGTAATGTTTTCTCTTTCCTCCCTCTATACCTCCTCCCCATGAGGCAAACATGCACGAGCACACACACACACACACACACACACACACACACAGCTGGTATTTAATTACTGTTGCAATGGCTTTGGCAAGGCCTCTGAAGAGCTGGATATAAGCAGACAGAGTATGTGGTCCATAAATTGTAGAGGCTGCTTCATACCGCTGAGCCTGCAGAAGCAAACAGAGGTGTAGACAGTTCTGCACATTTCAAACAAACCATTCACAGAGGTGTAACATTTAGGTTGGATATCCACATTATTCAAAACCAGGCTCATCTTCAATATTATTTAGAAAAAAATGAATGTGGGCATTTCCATTTACCAGCCCAAGTAAATGGGTCTCATAAATTACTCATTAAAGACTAGGGCAGAGGGGTAGGAGGGGAAGGGAGAGGTCAGGGGGTTATAAATGATGGTGGAATGTGTTGGACATCATTATCCAAAGTACATGTATGAAAACATAAATTGGTGTGAATATACTTTGTATACAACCAGAGATATGAAAAATTGTGCTCTATATGGGTAATATGAATTATAATCCATTCCACTGTCATATATAAAAAAATTAATTTAAAAGGCCATTAATGACCATTAATATCTCTGCTTATACCATTGATATTACCACTCCATTCAATCTGAAAGAGGGTGCCAGCTCTTGAGCTTGTGTCTGTGAAGTGATTATCCCAAGGGCACACATCAGGAGAAAAAAAATAGGGTTAAAATAGTTGTAGTAACTCCTGGATCAATTAGGTATTAACAGTCCTCTCTGGAGAAGGAATTTTAACCCAAGCAGCACTAAGAATGAGAGTCAAAAGGCCCTCTCTCTACCTGAGCACCAGGCCTTTGCTTGTTCCACAGGACCCTCAATGTCATCAAATCCAAAAGGGCACACAGCATTCCAGACCCACCAGTCTTCCTGGCAACATTCTGCATCCCAATGAATGCCATCCTTCCAGATTCTCACACAAGGATCCTCTGATAGTCAACTTACACTCTTCTTTCTCCTTCATCCTACATCCTCTAAGACTCCAAATCATGTCATTCTCCCTCTTTTAAAACTTCTTGAGTCTGTCCATTTTCCTGTGCCTTCAATTCTTGTACACAACCCACATCTCTTTCCAGATCTTAGCTACAACTTCATAATCAGTTGTGTCTCTATACGTGGCCTTCACATTCATTCTCCATACTGTTATCCTATGTCCTTTCTAAATCACAGAATAGACTGAAGCATTCCTTTGCTTGAATCCTACTGCATTTCCCCAGAACCTTCCTTACTGAGCCAAAGCTCTGTTTTGCTGCACTACACAGATGACTCTCCATCAACTAACCCCTGCCCCCGTCCTAGCCCTTGTCTCACCACCACCCTCAACATACTTACTCCAACACACTCACTAATTATGGTCCACTAATGTGCTAAGTCTGTCCCTCTGGTCCTTTGTGTGTTCACTCCCTTCAATATAGAACACTTTCCTAATTTTATTTGTTTGGCGAACACTCACTTTTTCTCAATAATTCAGACAAAATGTTACATCTTCCAGTCTCCGTCCTCAAAAACACACACTAGACTAGTGCTCTTTCTCCTTGTTTTCGTATCACCTGTGCATACCTTTCACAGAAATGGGATCATCTGTTCTCTTTCTACTAGATATTAGCTTCCAGTGGTCTTGAAGGCAGGAACGGAGTCTTTTCATTGTTATATCCCAGAAAGTGACTAGTACAGCCTCTGTTACTGGTACTTATCTGTTTGATTATTTAATGACTTCATAGTAATCCTTGCAGGTCCACATCTCCTGGACCAGGAGACAAGCTAGTAGGGGTTCCCAACTTTGTGCCAAAGACTCCTTTGGCAGACTGTTGGATCTATGGGCCACTCTTAGAATAGTGATTTTAAAATAAAATAACATGAGATTGACAAAGGAAATGAATTAGTTAAAATGCATTTATCTAACTATAATAACCAATTTTGCTACCCAGTATGCTTTGTTATGCTATTGAAACACAAGATCTAATAGCTACTACTCTGCTTTTACAATAGAGAAAGGAATAAAAGATATTTCCAGATCTGCAATCATTTTATGTCATATTAAAAGATCTGTGATTACTATTGGTAACAAAAACAGAGGTATTTGCTAATATTATTGTTGTTTATTATATGCAGTCTTAATAATGGTGAAAAAAGAATGTAATCATCCCTCTCCTAGTTTGCCTAGTTAAGAACCCATATTCAAAAATGCCATAGTTTGGATCTGGAATGTCCTCCAAAGCTCCATGTGGTAAAGCAGTGGTCTCTATCAGGGTGCTCTTGGGAGATGGTAGAACCTTTCAGAGGCTAGACCTAGTAGGAGGTCTTGTGGTCATTGCAAGCATGCCCCGGAAGTGGACAGTGGGACCCCAGCTTTTCCTCTCTCATTTTTGCTTCCTGGCCATGAGGTGAATGACTCTGCTCCACCACACACTCTTGCCGTTGCCCTTCAGCACCCCTACCAAAGATATAAAAGCAGGGGGTCCACCCAGTCACAGACTATGAGATGTCATAAACCTTCCTCTTTAGAAGTTGATTATCTCAGGTGTTTTATAGTTTCAGAAAGTTGAAAGGCATAAACAGGATTTTCACAAGTCAGGGACCTTCAGCAAAGCCAACGGAGGGCCACAGAGTAGATTTCACTTCTGGTATCACCATGTGCATCTGTGTGGATTACCATTATATAAGCAGCAGGTATATATTAGAAATCATCGGTTGTGGAACTCTTGATTGTTTTAATGTGTTTACTATAACTAAAAAGTACTTGGGCTGCTTTCTGGACTATGTGTAAACCAAGAAGCAACACTAGAGACCAGCTCCCCTAAACTCTCTGGGACCTTGCTTCTTAATCTTCATTGCAAATATAATAATACCCTACTTTAGGACATACTGCACAGATTACTTAGATTACATATGCAAAGTGCCTAACTAGTAACTAAGTAGCTGCTGTCAGTGAGTTTTCCCAGGTTCTGCAGAGGCTTACAGCACAAAATGCACTATGGATAGCTATTTTTAAGCTTATTACCAGTACCCCTGACAAAGTCATTTTTTCTAGGTAAGGTGTAAGTCAGTGAGATTAGAATTCTGACCTGAACTTGGAAATGATGAACCTGGAACTCCAAAATACAACCTCTGGCTGATCATTAGCTTATATTCCCCACCTAAAACAAAATCATCTCTCAGAAACATGATAGCAGAAGTTTAGGAAGTGTACATAGGACACAATAGTCTTGGCCAGAATGTAATTCATGTAAATGATGAGAACTTTTTACTTTACCTGGTATTCTTCATAAGTGGTAATATAATGTGAATAAACATTGCACAGACCCGAAATAATAATAGTCATATTCTTCATTCCATAAGATGCAAATTCCTAGGAGGAAAAAGTAGAGTCCAGTAAAATTATTCTCCATCTTAAAGTTATTATCATCTCAGACTAATGGCTCTAGAATGGTGATCATTATGGTGACAAGGGTAGGTGGTGCCAGTGTGGGCGCTGGTGTGGATGTGATTGATGATGGTAGTGGTATCATGGGTAAAGACTATTTTATATAGAACTGAATGTGCAATCACTTATGTGAATTTCTATTGTAAGGTGTGTCTCTTAACAACACTCTTCTCAGAAATGAGCAAAACTGCCAAGGAATGCAGAAGTATCAGAGTCCTTGATGAAAAATTAGCAACATAACTCTGCACTACAGTTGGGTACGTCAGTGAACCTCTGGACATCTTAACGATCACATTTGCAGATGTAAAGTCTAGTTATTACTAAAATAAATCAATATCCTAAATTTTTTTAAAAAAATCAATATCCTAAAAGATATAATGAATGGATGGGATGGATGGCTAACCTGATAGTTATTTAAAGTTCCAAGTAACAACACATCTGTTTCTATGTCATTTTATGTGCTATTTATAATAGTTTCCAAATATAAAGGAAACCACAAATACAGATTAAGAAACAGAATGCCCAAAATGTAATAAATTTTATTTATACCATTTATAAAGTTTAAAATAGTAAGTTTAGGGATTATTTACTATTTAATCCATATAACTATTATCAACTTTTACATTATTTAAACATAAATACATATAAAATATGTATTTAACTAGATAATAATTCCCTTATATTTTTAAAGTCTGGTTCTTACACCACCCATATTAATCTCTAGCCATTAATTTCAAGAAGTATAACATTCTAGCCATCAGAAAAAAATATAATTTAAAAGACATAGGGAATTCTTTCCTCTTCACCAAATATGAACGTCTGGAATTTTATTTCATATTTAACTTACTGCTTGAACTGCCTCTCGAAGTCTTCTTCCAGACATGGTCCTAAGTCAAGAAAACAGAATTATGTAAACGTTCTCCTATTCAGAATGTGTACAAAGTGTACAGAGAGACTTCTAGTAAAAATTTTAAAATGCCCTGGCTCAGATCATATAACGGTAAAGTATGCAGGAACTCAATGATGCTACGAAGCCAAATTTGAGGGGGTTTTCCTGTACTGTCCTATCTTCAACAGAAATTCAAACTGACAACAGTCAGTTTGACACCAGGGGAGTACAGAATCGGTGAATATCAACAGCAAAAGATCTTCATCATTTTCTACTCATTGATTCAACAAAATACACCAAATGTAATCCATGTAAATAAAAGCAAAAGCAGGGAGAAAGGGTACTACTACTATTCCTGCCTATAAAGAATTTGCCATTTGATTCAGATGGTGAATTCTTCAATGAAACATTGAGTACCTACCACAAAGACAGCCCACTTCTTGGTGCTAATATTTCAGGAGTACAATGTTTCCATTCCCCGGAGGAGGGAAGGTCAATAAGTAAATAAAAATGTGAGGTGGCATAAGTGCTCTAGATAATAAAGCAGGGTAAAAATGAAAAGGAAGCTTGGTGGTCACGTGGGGACAATGGCAGTGATGCTGGTGTTGATGCAGGAGTTGAGGTGACAGTGGTGGCAGTAACTGTGGATAAAGACTATTTCATATAGTTTGAATGACATCCCTGTTAGAGATTTAAGCAAAGGCTTGAAAGAATAAAGGATCAGGCCATGAAGATAACTGGAGGGAATGTGTTGTAGGCAGAAGAAACCATAAGTTTAAAGGCTTGAATCAAGACCATCTTTAGTGAGTCAAGGAAGTGCTTGTATAGGACCCTCCATACAGAACACTTTGCCAATACAGACACACAGGGTGGCTGAAGCAAGGGTGAGCAAGGAAACAGTGGTAAGAAATCCCATCAAAGAGCCTGCAGAGGAACTTGGAGAATATTGTAAAGGTTTGATGATTTGTCTGGAATGAAACAGGAAGCTATTGGAAGGTTCTTATGTCCTGAAGAGAATATAGAGGAGTAAGGGAATTGAGCAGAACAAATAGGGGGTTATTGAAATAGTCTGAATGGGAGATAGTAGTAGCCCAGAGGGAAATGATAGAAAGGGTTGTATAGAATGCACAGAATTTATTGAAGGATTCAAAGAGAAAAAGAAAATTCAGAGATGGGCTCTGAGACATAAGGTCTGAGCAACTGGGTTTGCAAAAAGTGCCACTTACTGAGATAGGAAAGATTATATAGGAAGTAGGTCTAAAGCACTCTTACATGTTTTTAACACCTACATTGATTGCTTCAAGTACTGTATTTTCATACTATTTCAAGGTTTTGTACTGACCCAATAGTTCAGGAGGTTACTTTACTTTAGAAATGATAAGTTCATACATTTTTATGATTATTTCAGGTGAACCACCACTAATAGGCACAGATTTATTCTAAAGAGGCCCCACCAAAAGCAGGTAGAAATATTTGCCACTGTTGCCAAACATAGTCGAGAATGATATCAAGAGATTAATACAGAACTGTCTTCCCATAGGAATTAATTCCAACAGAAACACACAATAAACACATTTCTAACTAAATAAAAAGACTTACGTAAACTCCCCAGGGATAGCAGTTATAGCCAAGGACCCAAGAGTAATAATCTGAACATCAACAATATCTGGATGCCAAGGATGAGGTTTTGATAGCTGAGAATCCAAAACAAACAAACAAAAAAAAAAAAACATGTTAGGCATATTATTCTTTCTATGGTCAAAAGACGGGTGGTCAGAAAATTTCCTTTACTATAGTGTTTCAATGTTTCAAGTGAGTTTTGGATTTTTATCCCATCATAGAATTATTTTCAATTTATGATGTAGTATGAGATATATTACAAGGGTATTTATGTTCTGATCATAATGTGAGAATCTCAAATGCTAACGCTACAGTAACCTGGACTTAACAATGAAGTTTTTGGTAGATGTGTCATTATGAAATCATAGTGTCCCACAAATATACTAGGGTATTGTGAGTGACTGTCATAAACCCATGAATGGAGAATGCCATTTGTTGGTAGTTGGATGTGACAATTTCTCTTCACTGTAACAGCACTTCAAGTTTACAGTTCCTAAGTCTTGCATCTGATTTTCCAAGATTTTGACAAGAGAAGCTACCCTTTTTTCAAATACATATTAGTGTATAGTCTATCATTCCATTTCCACCTTTCCTCCCTCCTCTCTAAGAATTTTAATTGATTAGAAAAAAAAATCTGTTTTAAAGAATAGTTCCACCTTGATAATCCATGTTTCTATGAATACTAGAACAGTCTTTTCATATTTAGAATGTAAAAAATATATGTTCCAAAAGAGTGTTAAAAGATACTTGCTTTTAGTTAATAGTGTTGTCTGAAGTGTGAAATAACTGGGATGTGGACATGTCCTTTTGTTTGACCTAGATACTTTCCTCTACCGAGAATTCTGTGCAGACTGGCTTCCTGGAGCCAACATAAATGAATAAGATAAGTGTTAATCTTATTCTTCCTGTCCACTGTCCTTTTTCATCTATTTATCATGAGTGCAATAAGGTAACTCAGTATATTTAATATCATGACCTGAGGTCCTCAGACTTACAGCATTCATATTTTAATATCAAAATTTTATGTGTGAAATCTAAATGTCATCTCCTATGTCAGTAGATATTTGTTATTTGTTATCTGACAATTCATAAATCTAAAAATAACAAAATATGAATTTCACTATTATAATCAAAAAGTATTACCTCTCCAGTGTGAAGAAGGACTGGCTTTGGTTTATGGCATTCTTTAATTTCTTCCGATGGCTTGCCGAAGAGCTGGTCCCGAATGGCATCCCAAAACGGATCCCCTTCTGTTTTCCCTATTAGAAATATTCTGATTAATATGATCCCTTAACTAACCCTCTGAAAAAAAGCCATTATATAGATTTGGTTATTCAATTATTTCCGGCAGTCTGAGTATCAGAAAAGTCAAACCCCCTGTCCATCATATAATGATCCATTAGTTAGATCCTGAATTTAAACTAGAGAATAAAGGAATATATTTTGTTAAAAACCCTCAAATTTTTGAGTATATTAACCTTGCTTATTTGTGTTGTAAATAAAAACAATTTTATACAATCAATGGTAGAGCAGTGAACTAAATCATCTCTTTCCTATTTTAAAAAATAAAAATGACTACCCAACTTACAATACCAGTTGTCTGATGTATGGTCTCTGAAAGAATCTCTCTTGAATCCCCAAACATCTAACACACATACACACACACGCATACACACACACACACACCATAAAACTTAAAAATGAGAAAAAAATTAATAGACATTTCTCCAAGGAAGATGTAAAAATGAGCAAGTACATAAAAAGGTGCAAATCAAAAGCACAATGAGATAACATCCCATACCCACTAAACAAGGTGAAATCAGTAAGTCAGAAAACAAGTACTGGCCAAGATGTAGAAAAGTTAGAATTCTATGCACTGCTAGAATAAATGTAAAACAATATACTGGCTCAAATAAAATCAGAAATAAATGTAAAACAATGCAACCAATTTAGATGTAATCTGGCAGCTTCTCATATATTAAATATAAAGTTATTGTATAATTCAGAAATTTCACTCCTACATATGTATCCGAGAAGGAAAAATGAAGACATATACCCCCACAAAAACTTGTGTGTGAATTTTCATTGAAGCATTATTCATAATAGCCAAAAATTGGAACAACCCAATTTTCCATCAATTGATCAATGTACAAATATCTGGCACATTGACATAGTGGAGTATCATTTAGCCATAAAAAGGAATGAAGTACATGCTACAACATAGATGAACCTTGAAAACACAATGCTACATGAAAGAAGTCATGAAAAAGTGTTGTATTATGTAATCCCACTTATATGAAATAGGAAAATACAGAGACAGAAAGATCAGTGGTTGTTTAGGTACGGGGAAGATGGGGGTGAGAGAGTAGGATCGCTGAAGTGTGCAGTTTGTTCTGAGGTGATGAAAATGTTCTAAAATTGGGTGAGGATGTGGCTTGGTGGGAGAAAGCTTGTCTAGCAAATACAAGGCCCTGGTTTTAACCCCTAGTACCACAAACAAACTAAAGAAAATATTCTAAAATCGACTCTGGTGATGGGTGTATATATTTGTGAATATATTAAAAATCATTGAATTGTATACTTTAAATGGATGAATTGTATGGCATGTGAATCATCTCTCAATAAGTCTGTTATTTAAAAACTAATTTTAGTAAAATATTAAATCAAACTGGACGAATGATTCCCAGGAAATAAGATGTCAAGAATGTCAAGTCTAAACTATATTAACTAATTTTTTTTAAATTAATGGAGATATATGTATATATATATATATAGATATATGTATATATATATATATATATATATATATATATATATATATATATGATGTATGTGTGTCTGTGTATAAGAGAAAAATGAAATAAGCCACAATGTTGTGTGTAGGTAATACACTACAATATTTTCCATTTTATTGCCTTTACGATGCATATTATTATACTGATAACCTAGATAAAATTGGAAGAGCTAAAATAATATTTCATAAATTTTTGGAACTCAAAGGCAGATCAGTAGAGTAGAAGAAAGAGATGAGAGGGAGGGAGGAAGATAAGGAGATGGGGAAATACTGGAGAATGATATTAACCAAATCATAATGTTATATTTTGTCCATTGTACAAATATGTAACAATGAATCCCACTATTATGTACAACCATAATGCACGAATAAAAATAGAGAATAAAAAAATAAAGACCGGCAAAAAACAAATTTAAATATTTTAATATAGGAAGAGGACCTGAGACCATATGCTTTGGGCTTCTAAAAGGCCTCTGTTGTAAGGCATACTGGTTACAATAAAATCAGGGAAACACTAAAATAAAATATGGAAGAACCAATTCACATTGTGGAAAGTTGACATTGTTGAATGACAATTCCCCTCCAGACTCTCTCACTTCTTTCCCAGCCTCGCCCCAATTAAAAATGTTTCCTGTGCACTCACTCCCAAGTTTATTGCAGCACTATTCATAATAGCAAAGATACAGAATCAAACAAGAGTCCACCAAGAGACGAATGAATAAAGAATGTGATATATATACACAATGGAGTACTCTTCAGCAATACAAAAGAATGAAATCCTGTCATTTGCAGCAACATGGATAGACCTGGACATAATAATGTTAAGCATTATAAGCCAGGCACAGAAAGATAAACACCACATGATTTCACTCATCTGAGCTTAGAGGTTACTGGAGGTTGCAGTGGTTACTAGAGGCCATGGCAGGAGGGAGGTATGGAGATATGGAAAGACCGCCTCACAGGTCCAAGGTCACAGCCTGATAGGAGAAAATACTCCTAATGCACTATTACACAGAAGAGTAATCACAACATCGTAGTGTATAATTCAAATAACTAGAAAACCACAAGACTGGGATCCCAATTAGAATAAGATATGTTCCATGTTTGTATAAATATGTCAAAATATACTGACTCTACTGTCCTGTATATCTAAAAAGAACAAATAAAAAATAAAATTAAAAGAATAACTAAAAGATTCTGAATGTTGCCATCCCAAAGAAATGACATTTGTTTGAGATGGTGGATGACCTAAGTATCCTGAATTGATGAATATACAATATATCAATGTACTAAAACAAAAAAATAGCATATGTACTGGCTCCTATTAAACCTTATTAGCAAAGATACAGAATCAAACAAGATAGCAAAGCTGTGTGGTTTATCCCAAGCCCCACACAGAAGCTTCAGAACCCGGAACACAGATTTTTGTCCACCTTCACCTCACCCTGTGTAATATTGAGGCCTCCAACTCCATCAATTGTGCCTGCCGCAAAACTGTAGCCCAATGCTGGTTTACATGTTTTTGCCTAAAGGAAAGTTTTCAAAAAAGAAAGAAAGAAAGAAATTGAAGTTAAGCTGCAAGTAAATAATTAGATCACCCTAGCCCTTTGCCCTTGTGGCATTGTTAGTGTGACTCAGCGATACTTACTGTGTGTGTGGAATTGAGCCAGACGGTCACATCTGTCATATTCACCCACTGGTGAGCCGAAGCCAGTGGCCCAGTCACCTCCTGGGAGGCAGAGGCATACAGTTCCTAGAAGAACCACACAGCTTACTGTCCCAAGCCAAACAGCAAAGGTGAATGGTTCCAACAGAACCCAGGAAGCACCAAACTGGAAAAGCATCTCTCACCCATGAGTTACTTTTGTTTTGCTGTATGCTTAGAAATAGCCACTACCCGGGTGGTTCTGTCAAACTGAATTGCTTCCCAGAAGCTTAAAAGCTCCAAGATGGTGGACCTGTGTGTACTCCTCACAAATACAAAATTCCAGTGATACAGGCCTTGGCACTAAGGGCCACATTTGAAAGACAGTCAAGAAAATTTAAGATTAGGACTAGATGGGCCCGAATACTTTCTTTGCTGGAATGAGAATGTATCCTCCTCAGGCTGTTTCCTTGTGGGTTCATCCTTCTCAGGATCCTCAGGTCCTCCAGGAGTTCAGGTGCCAAGTGGTGGCTTGAAAGACCCCAAGTCCCACTTCATTTGCATCAATTCTGCCACCCACATTCTACCCTCTGGTGATTTTGTTTTGTTTTGTTTTTAAATATGATCAATGCAGCATGCTTTTACAATCATGGGAAGTATAAGTCAAAACGTATTTGGAAATGTTTGTGTTTATTCATTTGTATTATACAATACAAGCAAATCCGGCTTCAGCACAAGTTCCCTGTTCTTGGACCTAGACATTTCCACTCTGTCCCACCCCTTTCTAACAGCCACAGGTGAGCTTTCAGGTAAGTGCTTGGGAGCACTGCTGCAGCCTGCCTCTCCTAATTAAGAGGCAAGTTGTGCCTTGCTGAGAAGAGAATCTAGAATGTGGGCCAAATCTCTATGGCTCCCAGGCCCAGGATGGTAACAAAATTTCTGACACCAAAGTGTGTCGGGGCACACCCCTAAATAGAATATGTTAATTTAGAATAATCCACTGATAATTCCACAGTGATTAAAAAGAAACTGCAGCAATTAAGCTGGCTGCTGCTACCAATTTTGTGTGTGATGTTTTTTTAAAGATGCTTTTGTTCTTTCTTAATTGCTCCTGAAACATTTTAGAACTCTGGGAATGAAAAATTTACACATACCAACATGTGCGCCTGCACGAGCATGCACACACCCAAAAGTAGGAATAAGCTATAAAAACAAATGGCCTTCATTCTCTTTATTGGGTCCACGTCAGTTGAGGGGTTATCCTTTCTTCTTTCCTCAGAAAGCTGTCTCCATAGAAACTGATTCAAAACATGGGGACAAAAAGGACGGTAAAATTCAGGAGAGGGAGGAGGATAAAACAATGCATAGAGATCTCACTTCAGACCAGATTCTGTTCTTCATCATGAAGTGTTTAAAATATAAAGAAAGAAAAAAAGTAAAGATGGCATGCCTTTGCTCTATCAAGGAGGAACTAATTGGAATCCAAACTGTAAGAGCTGTGCCACTCAGCTTTGTCACCAAAGGACAAGTTCAGAAATGGTAGGATGACTTTGGGCAGGCAAAGACTTGAAAGATTTCCGAGAATTTAAATGGGGCTGGTCCTATGTGAATACAGAGTAATTGAAAAGCTTACAATCAATCTATCTCCTCTGTCTGAGGCAAGCACTCTGGCTTTCAAAATATTCTGAAATAAAATGTTTTCCCGATTAATTGGTTTTAGATGTACTTCCTATAAAACATCTGACCCAATCAGGCAGAGACAGTTCCTGTGTGGTGCACGAAGACAACCTTCCAAACTGAAATCTTCCAGACTTCCTGGCGCAGCCAGAGTTCTTGCTGTCTTCCTTGTGATTATCGACCTCCTAATAAATAATGTCAGTGGACTTAAAGGAACAATTCTAAATGCAGACACAAGGAGCTGGGCCCATGGCTTACCTTTGCTCTCTGGTAAATAGTCCGCCCAATAATTTGTGTGCTGTCAATCATATCTCGTCCAGGTCCCTTAGCAATGCACATTCCGGGCTGGAACAACATGAGAAAAGATGCATCCTTAATGAAATGAGTGATTATTCTAAGGAATGGAAAAATTATCACCGAATCTAAGCAAAATAGATTGTTTAAGCTATATTCTAGCATTTCTTTTTAGATAGTCTCTCAAATTATAGACTTAGAAAAAAAAAATCAAACATGGAATTGGAGCAGTGAATGTTTTTAGGAAGTATCTATTCCAGCAACTTAGTTTTAAAAATTAGGAAATTGAGGTTTATGTGGGTTGAAAGACTTGTTGCAGATTGTACATACAGCTAATACTTAGGCTAAGGCGGGAAATCACATCTTTCCCTTTGTTGCACAAGTTTCTCTTTGTTCGTTGTTTCCTAGGACTCTTGTCTATGATCATCTTAAACTAAAATCAGCTAAAATCATATATTAGAAAAACTATTGGCCTTCTGGATAAAAAATAACTAAATCTAATTCTATACCATATATTTTTAAAAATTTTCCTTCATTTTTTATTGGTGTATTATAATTGTACATAATAATGAGACTTGTTTTTACGTGTTTGTACACACACAAAATGTAACAATATAACTTCAATTTCATTCCCCAGCATTTACCCCTCCCTTCCCACCTCCCACCTCTTGGTTTCTTTCCTCTACTGATCTTTCTTTGATTTCCATGAGATCTGCCCCCAACTTTCTTTTCCTTTTTCCTCTGTAGTTCCCACAAATGAGAGAAAACGTACATCCCTAGACCTTCTGACTTTGACTCATTTTGCTTAACATAATGGTTTCTACTTCCATCCATTTTCCTGCAAATGGCATGTTTTTGTTTTTCTTTGTAGCTGAATAAAACTCCATTGTGTATATATACCATATTTTCTTGTCCATTCATCTGCTGTTGGACACCGAGGTTGGTTTCATAGTTTGGCTACTGAGAACTCGGCTATAAATATGGGTATGTATGTATCACTATAGTACAATGCTTTTAATTCTTCAGGAGAAATTCTGAGAAGTGGTATAGCTGCGTCATATAGTGGATCCATTCCTAGCCTTTGAGGAGCTTCCAGACTGATTACCCGTAGTGGTGGTACTAATTTGCAATCCCATCAATAGTGCAAAAGTGTTCCTTTGTCTCCACATCCTCTCCAGCATTTATTATTACTTGTCTTCTTGATGACTAACATTCTGACTGGCAGGAGATGAAATTTTAGTGTAGTTTTGATTTTCATTTCCCTAATTGCTAATGATGTTGAACATTTTTTCATATTTTTGTTAGCCATTTGTATTTCTTCTTTTAAGAAGTATTGTTTTAATTCATTTGTGCATTTATTAATTGGGTTATCTCATTTTTGGTGTAGTTTTTTGAGTTCTTTATATATTCTAGCTATTAATCATCTGTCAGAAGAGTAACTAGCCAAGATTTTCTCCCATTCTGTAGGTTCTCTCTTCATTTTCCTAATCGTTTCCTTTGCTGTGCAGAAAGTTTTAAATTTATTTCCATCTCTAAGAAACTCATTGCTTGTGCCTAAATACTGAAGTGTTGATCCTACGTTTTATTCTAGGAGTTGGGTAGTTTCTGATCTAATTCCTAAGTCTTTGATCCATTTTAAGTTGATTTTTCTTCAGGGTGAGAGATAAAGTCTATACCCTATTTCTTATATCAGAAAGTTTTGAGATTGAGCAGATACTTAAATAAAAAATAAAATCTAGAAAATACTAAAATATATATTATAAGGAAAATGTGGTATATATACAACGGAATATTAGTCAGAAAATAATCAAGTCATATATATATTTGAGTATATACTCTGAGAATATGGAAGAACCTTCAAAAACTAATAAAGAAAAGGTTTAGTAAATTTGATGACTTAAACAAATTATAAATGTTGTTTTGGGATGGGGGAATATAAGCAAAGCTAAAACACAACTGATAAACTGGAGAGAAAATCTATGCTGTTTGTGACAAATATATTAAGACTTTAGTATATTAGAAGCTTTAAAATATCAGTAAAAACAAAATGCTCCTCATAAATCTAAAGGGATAAAATCATCATACTAGATTCTTGCACTCCCATATTTACGCAGCACCATTCACAATAGGTAAGGTATGGAATCAACCAAGATGTCCATCAATGGATGAATGGAAAAGGAAAATGTGGTATATACACAATGGAATATTAGTCATAAAATAATCAAATCCTATAATTTGCAGGAATGTGGAGGAAACTGGAGGTCATTCATTATGTTAAGTGAAATAATCCAACAAAGAAAGACAAAGACCACATGTTCTCACTCGTTTGTGGCAACTAAAAAGTCAGTCTCATAGAATGGAGACCAGGAAGGCTGGGGAGTAGGATAAGGGGCAGCAAAACACAGCTAGATTGAAGGAATTAGCTATTTTTTTTCCCAAACACAATGGGGTAACTATTGGTCTAAACAATTTATGATATATTTCAAGTAACTATAAGAATACAAAATTCCCAACACATAAAAACGGTGAATGTTTGAGGAAATGGAAGTGCTTATTACCCTGATGGATTATTGCACATTTTATACATGTACTGACATCATAATATACCCTATGAAAATGTAAAAATATTATGTCTTGCTGGGCATGGTGATTCACACCTGTAATCCCAGCAGCTGGGGAGGCTGAGGCAGGAGGATTGCAAGTTCAAAGCCAGTCCGAGCAAAAGTAAGGCACCAAGCAACTCAGTGAGACTCTGACTCTAAATAAAATACAAAATAGGGCTGGAGATGTGGTCGAGTGCCCCTGAGTTTTATCCCCAGTTGAAAAAAAAAATATATGTCTCAATTTTTAGAAAAAGAAAAAGAAAATATACCCTTATAAATACCTTTTCATTCATCCATATTGAGTTGATTTCTCTTACTTGAAGTAAAAAATATCCTCGTGAATACACCATGGAATACATATGAAATAAGTAATTCCCATACACACACAGAAATATGAATGGTTCTTGAATATTAAAATATGTTTAACCTCATAAATAATGAAATGGAAATGTAAACTACAAAGAGATAACTCTGCATACTATATTGGCAAAGATTACAAGACCTTTGGTGAGGGTTTGGGGACTCAGCACTCATACATGGTTGGTGGAAAATCATGGAGGGAGCAGTTGGACAATATGGAGCATGTGGTAGGTATACTGTTTCTTTGACAGCAAACTCACTTTTAAGAATTTGTCCTAAGCTGAGATTCATGTACCTGTGAAAACAAGTATGAAAAGGAGGGTGATGTTTATATGAAGAGAAAAAAAAAAGAAGAAAGCATCTGTGCAGGAAGGGAAGAGGGAAGAAAAAACCCATCAGTAAAGGGAGAGTGAACTACATTATAGAACTCAAAGCTATAAAGTCAGCTTAGCAGTGTTACTTAGAGCATATCATTGACAGCATATTTATTGAAAATAAAGAGGATGGTCATAGAATATTATTAGAGCATGATTCCATGTATGTAAAATCATACATGCATTTGTCATGGAGAGATAAAAGGCTGTCTAGAAATTATTCCTGGATGTGAGGGAAGCCAATCCAACACTTGATCAGACAGAAAAAGAATTCAAGGGCGGGAGTGAGGGGCATAAAAGGTCCTGTAATTTTTTTAGATTACAGAAGTAAAATATGCTCCTTTTAGAAAAAAGTATAAATATGCATAAGTTGGAGAAGAATAACCACCCTAATAGTGCCAAAAAGAAAACCACTGTTAATGATTCAAAATATTTCATTTTGTCTTTTTTCTACAACACATTCGTTTTGAAAAACTGCAATTATACTAAATATGCACTATTAAATCCTGATTTTCTTACTCAACATTGACTAGTCTTTTCCCACATTATTCAATATTTCAACAGATGACATTAAATTGATGCATAATAGTCTATAGCAAGCTAGTAGAACTTATTTAACTATTTTACTTACAAATTTTGGAATTTAACAAATAATCTTAAAACTTATTATAAATTAATAATGTGTGAAAATTTTGCAAATGAAGAGTAGCAAAAAAAAGTTTCTTTATGAAAACAGTAGTACATAGTACAATTGCTAAAACGATATTGCTTATTGGGTATGGCTGACTAAAATAGAATAAATAGCCCCAAAATAGTGTATAAAACAAAGATAATATCACAGGTGAAATGTTTTGCAACATAAAGAATAAGAACCCAGAAATGAGCAACTGATGCTCTTGTCAAACATACAAGCAGATCTAAATGAACTCTGGAGGGAAGCAGTTAAATAAATGATGATATATAACTTTGTGGTCTTTCAAATTTTTCACACAGATCAGGATGCAGATGTAAAAAAGATTTCTAAAGCAAATTATGTTAAAAATTCAAGTCCTAGACCAATAAAAAAATCCATAAATAAGTGAAAATTTTTTGTTTATGAATGCTTAGATAAACACATAAGGGAGAGTTGTAAGAATAATAAATTCTGAGAAGGAAAGGGGGTAAATAGAGACTTTAGATTTTTACTACTCTCTGTGTGTTCATGTTATTTGAATTTTTATGGCAAGTTTTTGATTGTGATATTAAAAGAAATAGAGACATTTTGATATTATATTTTTTTAAAAACTATAGATTTATAATTAGTGAAAAATGTCACAGGAGGCAACTTTTGGTACAAACTTAAAACTTCAGAAATGCCAAAGCAAAATGTTTTAGACAGCCCAAATTTGAGGAAGGACACTTAATCTCTGACATTTAACTTAACAGTCAATCAAATGGATTCTGTAACTTTATCCACTAAAACTTTAGTGAGTTTGGACAGGTGCTTTAAAAAAAAAAGAGTAAGCACTTGAGTTAAACAGGCCTGTGTACCCCTAAGAACAACATATTTGTAAATTAATGATGAATGTTTAAATATGAAGTGCACATGAAATGTAGAAACAAAGATTTCATGAGCCCTAATTACTTACCCCACCAATAGGACAGGTACTATAAGCATTTTCACAAGACTCTCCTGTATTGAGGCAATGCGGGCCAAGAATGTTGGAGGACACATCTCCTAGGTTTGATGAAGCAAAGGCTGCTACAAATGGTCCCTGCAGAAAAAAATACTCCATTATCTTTTATTCTTTCTTACTTCCTATAATGACTTCCATTAAAGATGCATTCAATCTACTCTAGTAAACTATTCAAAATCATTTGCTGACAATAAAAAGAGAATGTACAATATTGTGAGGTCATTTTTCACTTCTGAAAATATTCACATTGCAGTCAGTATACATATTACTACTGAAAATATTCCAGTTATCACAGAGTCATTGCAAGGAGGATGGAGTTTCAAATTTATGCCTCAAATAGAAATACTGAGACAAGAAAACACAGTAACAACAATGAAATGTGGACCTATCAATCCAGTGTCTAGTGTTTTATCTGGAGCTCAGGGATGCATTTACCCTTTTTAAAAATGTTGTATTGGCAAAAAAGCAAAGAGCAACTGCAGATTTCTCTATTGTAAAACTGAACCAAAACATACCATTCAGAATCCAGACTTGCCCTCTGTGAATCCTGCCTCTAATCAGCCTTAACCCAACTGGTCTACCATTCCACGTCCTTAAATGTTAATTTTTTCTTAGAGAAAGTGATAACTAAGCATCGGAAATCACATGCCTTTTTTGATACTCAAAGGACAATTTATGTCCAAGTGCCTAACACTCAGGCAATGATTATAAATGGGAACCTCTTTTCGTTTCCCTAAAACGGATGCTAAAATAAGAAAAGAGTTTTCCAATAAATGAGATAAAACATCAGACTGAATGCTAGTGGGGTTACTATATTTATAACAGAACATTCATTCTACCTGAAGTCCCGGGAATCTATTCCATTCTATATTCCTCCACATTTGGTGTTTGTATGCCGTGGTAAGGTAGAACAGGGTCTCTCCTCCCACTTTGTAGTTACTAATTTGCCCACAGATGAAGAGTTCCTGCAGTACATGGATTGGCTTCATGGCGCCTCCAAGTCTGATCTGCTCACTCAGTGAGTTCCAAAGCTACTAAACAAGTCTGACGGATTACAGTTGTCTCTAACCTGTCTCTAGGCCTTCTTTTAGGAAAATGAAAGGAATACCATTCTGAGGAAAGTCTGTACCAGTGAAAAGGACTTATCACCTATCCTTTTTCAGGATTCTTTCACCATTAATAAGGTGCTTAATACTTTTATGGCTCTGAAAACAAAGTTAACATCAACATAGCTTATCATGTTTCCACCTAGGTCAAAAACTATTACGCAGGGGCTGGGGTTGTGGCTCAGTGGTAGAGCACTCACCTAGCAAGGGTGAGGCACTGGGTTCAATCCTCAACACTCATAAAAAAATGAAGGTATTGTGTCCATCTGCAACTTTAAAAAAATTCTTTAAAAAAGCTATTATGTATTATAAAAATGACTTATTCTTCATTATGCAACTGATTATAACTTTATAAGTAATATCTAGCCACAAAGAACAAATAGTTTCTTCATCATTTTAAATTTTTCTTTCCCTCTTAAGAACTGCAAATTCTTTCTATCCAATCTTATGTGTGATCCATGATGACACTTTATTCTAGAAATATGAATCAGCTATTCTAACCATTGCATGAATGACAACACCTGACAAATGTAGAAGAAATTTTCAATGACATAAATTCTCACCTGTCCAGGGAGATATCCTTTGTTCTTCTCTTGCTCAAAAAGGTAAGATGCATAGCCCATATTGTCACTATTTACAAGATGGTTGCTGTTGTTCATGCTGACAGGGTGAATGGCAAACCAGCTGGAAGAGAACAAGAAGCCCCGAGTTAATCAAGAAAACCCGAGAACTGAAACCAAAACTGAGGACTGAGACCTTCAGTTTTCTCCAGCAGGAAAATGTATATTAAATGTGAAGCTTTCCACAGTTAGATTGAACTGGGGTTGTGGCTCAGTGGTAGGGCTCTTGCCTGGCATGTATGAGGCCCTGAGTTTGATCCTCACATCTAGATAAAGAATAAAGTAAAAATTCCATTGGCAAACTAAAAAATAATTTTAAAAAAATAGATTGAAAATGAACCTAAATTACAAATAATGTGCTTGATAAATATGATCATTTACTTAAATTAAAAATACAGAATGTTATTTTTGTGCACTATCATCATCATCATCATCATCATCATCATCAACAACAACATCATCAGCTGTACCAGGGCTGGCCAGTTACCAGATGGCATTTCTAAACAATTATAGAGGTACAGACTTTGTCCTTCAGGACAGGCACAAAGATGATAACTATTCAAATCAATCCTGTCCAATTCAATAGACTTGTCCTGAGGGACAGCTGTATGCCAAACACAGAATAAACGGTGGTGTGCTCTCAGAAGCTCACAGAAGACAGAGAAGTGAATGAATGGCCTTAATACAGTGTGACAAATGGTAAAAATAAAATAGACATAAAGTATTCAGAGACCACAGATGACTAGCAATTAATTCTTAAGGGCATTACAGAGAGAAGAATCAGCAATGTAAATCCATGGAGGCGTGAAAGAGGATGTTATGCATAATTCAGCATATCCTTATGCATAGTAATAGCTTGAGTGCAGAGATATATAGTTTACAAATTAATTTCACATCTGTTAGTTTCTTTAAGCTCCCCAGCTACCCTGATAGGCTGTTTTACCTCCATCTGCATGGTTGACTCAGAGATACAAAATGATGACCCCCTTTTCATGGAGGGAATATGACTCAAATCAGGGTCTATAAGCCTTTGTCCAATAGCTTTTGTAAGATCAAACCACCACACAGGTGAAAAAAAATATTTACAGAAGAGAAGACAATAAAACAGATGAACTAGAATGCTTAAGATGAGAAAGATTCCAAATCATGAAGTTTTGGGTTAATTTAGAATTTTTTCCTATATAAGGTCTCACTCTGTTGCCCCGTCTGACTTCAAATACCTGGGCTCAAGTGATCCTCCTGCCTCAGCCTCTTGAGTAGCTAAGACAAGATTTAAAAAAAAAATTGTCAATTCAAAAGATGTGTGGGGGGGATGTTTTTAAATTATTCAACAAGTAAACAGCATGGAAACAAGAAAAAAATTGAGAATTGCTGTGTATTAGAAAACTTAATATACCTACCAAAAAAAAGTAGGTTTGAATTCAGATTAAAAAAAAAAAAAGACTTGATATAATCAGGAATAACCGAATGCAAACAGGGTATTAGATCCTTTTAAGAAGTTATTTTTAATTTTGTTGGTTGTGATAATGATTTGTAGTTATACATTTTTTCCTAAAAAATAAATCTTTATCTGAAAGAGATATTTACTAAAATATTTGAATGAAATAAATATATGATATTTGATATTTTTTAAATAGCAAAATGAACAAAAAGGGAGAGGAGGAATGGAACAGAATGGCAGAGCACTGTCAAGTTATATCCAAGCTGGTTGATAGCTACATGGAGAATCATTACCCTAATTCGCTCTAAATTGGTACATATTGAAATTTTCCATAACAGTTTTTTATTTCATGTTGGCATCCATCCCAAAAGCACAATGTCAGGCCGAATCACCAGTCCATAAGCTGAATTAGGTCTCTGCATTGACTATTTGCCACTGTACAAAGAGAAGTTTAGGCTGGAGATAATCTAAGCTCATCCTCTAGAAGTTAATTGCAAGGTTTTTTGTATTTCAGAAAACCCTTCTCTTTGTTCTCTTTGTGTGGGGGGAGGGTGTCTCTTTCTCTTAAAACTGTAATGTCAAAATAAAATTCTAATAAACTCTTTTCCAGTTAGTGGACTTTGGTTTTTGTTGTTGTTTGTTTGTTTTTAATTTTGCTCTGTTTAGTTTGGAAAGAAAAATGTGGTAATGGCCTTGGCAGTTTAATGCTCCCTGAGTGAAATATTTCAATCTGATCTGATCACATTGAAGTAAGCCAGATTCAGCCCATTGCAATCAAAGAACACTGCAAAACAATTCTTCCAACATTGGCTGTCATTTAGCACATATTAGGCAAAGACTTTTAAATAAAAGTCTCATTTTATTCTCACAAGAAGCTTTTGAAGCAACTTAGGAGGATAAGGCAGAAGAATCTCAAGTTCAAAGTCAGCCTTGGCAACTTGGTGAGACCCTTTCTCAAAATTTAAAAAAAAAAATGGCTGGGATGTGGCTTAGTGGTAGAGTATCACTGGGTTCAATGACCAGTACCACAAGGAAAAAAAGAACCTCTTGAATCAGGTACTTTCATTATTCTCATTTTACAATGAAGGAAACTTAGTCTCAGAGTAGGGAAGTAACCTGACCAAGGCCGAAGGGTCATTAAGTTGAGAAACAGGGCTATGAATCCAGGTTTGTCAGACTATACATAAGGTCTTATTCACTATGGGATACTGGTTCTGTTCCTTCCCTTTATTCACTTGTTCATTCTATACAAGTTAACCTTGACTCTGTGCCAGGCACTAGGAATGTAAGGATGAATGAGACATCATCTTGCCTTTGAGAAATGCTTGACAAAGGATGTGACATTCCAGTTGGTCTGAAAGCATGAATAGGAACTTGTCAAAGGACTCATTACAGATGTATTCCTAGCAAAGTAAATAACATCTGCAAAGGCACAGAGCTGGGAAAAGTGTGGTGTGTTCAGAGATTGAGTAGATAGGGTGGCCAGAGTAGAATGGATACCATCAAGGAACAGTGGCAGTTGTACTGTCATTCAGCCAGCATGAACTTATTGAAAGCCGGGAGTGGAACAGGCTTTGTGTTAAACCCCAAGGAACTCAGAATCAGTGCTGTTCTCTATCAGCAAGAAAGTTAAAACTGTCCATGAAGTATCTGTGGAGGAAGCAAATGCTAAGTAAATTTTAGTCTAGTAGTTAGATTACAGATGACTTCCTATTTATTTCAGGACTGAGAAAATCGACTGAAGGTTCTCTCTACAAAAATGCAAAAACATGTATCCCCTCCCCCCACAAAAAATGTTATTCTTATTGCAGGAAAGGAAAATGTTGTATATTTTTCTCCTTTTTCCTTTGAAATACGTTGTTTAAATATCAGGCATGCCACTGCAATGAAGTACTAAGGTAACTGATGAATATTTATTTAAAAAACACAAAGAGGTGGTCATTTAATTTTAAAAGGACACACTTACAATTTATTTTATCTGCTAAAAAAATACTCTTCAAAGCAAAGTTCAAAGGAAAGGAAGAAAGGCTTAGTTAGTTTCAGAAGGTGTTTGAATACAGATCTAAGAGGATGAACATGTCCCAAATAATAAACATTTTTAAATTATGATGGTGTCACACCTAGGCGGAAAATGGGATACAGGCCTCTATCTCAACCAACATAGTACAATCAAGAGTACTGAGGAAAGTCAAAGGATTGGAGATTTTATCTTAGTTTGTAGCAAAATCAGTTAAAATTCTTGGATCTTTATTCCTAAGACTGAAAAATAACAAATTTCAACCATATTTTATGAATCAATAAGCAGCATATTAATATATGTTTTGGTTGTACATGCCCTCAATTTCAGCATCTCAGGAGGCTAAGGAAGAACAACCACAAGTTCAAGACCAGTCTCGGTAATTTAGTAAGGCCCTAAGAAACTTAATGAGACCCTGTTTAAAATTTGGAGCTGGGGCTGGGGCTGGGGCTCAGTGGTAGAGCATTTGCCTAGCAATGAGGCACTAGGGTCAATCCTCAGCACCACATAAATAAATAAAATAAAGGTTAAAATATATATAATATGTATATGTAACATATATAAATATACACATATTTATATTATATATAATATATATTTTTCAATATATAAATATATTATGATCTGGCTCTGAAATGTGCCCAGAGCTCATAGGTTGAAGGCTTGGCCCACATTGCAGCAGTATTCAGAGCTGGTGCCTTTGGGAGATGACTGAATTCTGAGGGCTCTGACCTTATCCTTGGACTCACTCATTGATAGATTCATAACTTAATGGGTTCTTGGGAGATGGTGGACATTTGAGGAGGTGGAGTCTGCTTGGAGGAAGTAGATCCTTGAGGGCATGTCCATGAGTATACCTTTCTCTTTTGCTTCCTAACCACCATGAGGTGAGCATCTTATTCCAGTACATGCGTCTTGCCAAGTTGTTCTGTCTTCCCACAGGCCCAGAAAAAACAGAGCCAAGTGACCACAGACTAAACCCTCTGGAATCCTAAGTGAATCTTTTCTCCCTTAAGTTGATTTTCTGAGGCATTTTGACACAGCAATTGAACGCCAACTAGCACAATATAGAATAATGATGTTTTTCTCTTGTGTGAATGAGGCACTTAGAGAAAAAGATCTCTAGAACCTCTTTCAATTCAGACATTGTATGTTTTCTACTGTAAAACGGAAAATAAAAGTACCATAAAAATTCATAAACTAATAGAACCTCAGTGGAAGTCAAGTTTCAGTCTCTCAGACTTGGACCCCCAGGTCCAGTATGTAGGTTGCACTGTATAAAATGGTGGTTGGCAGTAAGGCTGAGTAGGGGTTAAATCCAGCCCCTGCACAGCTCACCAAGCCGGGAACCTCTGTCAGCCCAGAAAAGAATATGACTGTAAGATGTATACCCAGGGGCCTAAGTGGTGTTATCTGTGACCTTCTGTAAACTAAATAGGAAAACAGAATTTTGTGCAACCATTCAAAGGTTGTGTTCATGACAATTCATGGTAATATACAAGCTCTTTGGGTAAATACAATATAGGAGGCCATAGTGGGTAGAACAGTTCCTCCCAAAATTTATATTTACTTAGAACTTCAGAGTGTGGCTTATTTTGGAAGATCTTTATAGATATAATCAAGGTCTTAGTCTTAGATTGACTAAGTCCATACTGACTTAGTACAGTCTCTAATCCAATGACTGATAGTCTTATAACAAGAAGGAAAAAACCCAGGCACCCAAAGAAGAAAGTGATATGACAATAAACGCAGAGATTGAAGTAATGTATCTATAAGGCAAGGAAGCCAAGAATTGATGGTAACCACTAGAAGTGGAGAGAGAGACAAGGGACAAGTTGTTCCTCAGAACCTCTGGAAGGAACCAACTCTGTGAATGCCTTAATTTTGGACTTTGGGCCTCCAGATCTGTGAGACAATACATTCCTGTTGTTTTGAGCCACCCAGTCTGTCATAATATGTGGCTTCCCTTGGAAACTGATACAGAGGTCATGTATTACAGTTCCCAAGCAGACCAGTTCTGGAGTCAGGTACAAGCTACTTAACTTAATGGAATTTCCAATGTTCCTGTCTGTAACATAATGATAATAGTAGTAGCCACGTCACAATATTCGATACTTAAAAGAACCAGCATAAGTAAAGAGCTTAGCACAAATACGGTCTTATACTAAGAATGAAATAAACGTTCACTATGATGATGTTGACAATGCTGATACTGCTACTGCTGCTACAAATGATGATGATGATAAGGAAGGGCACAAAACTCTGAGCATAAATACATACAGCATTCATAAGACTGAGAAAATCCTCCGATATATGGTGTATGGGTGTGTGTGCATTTCACACATACCATAGAGCATGAACATGAATAATTATACGAGGATGCTCTGCCCTCTTGTGGCAGATACTTGAGTGCTCATGAAACACCCATACGCTCTTCTAGATCCCAGCCCCACTTGCAGGGTGGGAGCATGTGAATAGTTCTGGCCAATCCCACATGTGCTGTGCAGAACTACCCCACCTACAGGAGACTTTGCAGGAGCAGGAAATAGGTCTTCAAATGTGGGAGTCACTGGAATGAATGAAGACTAAACCTTCTATCTGTCGTGGTTGTTGGCATTCATTGCTTTGATGAACACGCCTCTCTGTCACCTCCCTCACAATCCTCCTCACCCCACCCCACGATAAACTGTTGGGAGGAAAGAGAGGAAAGGGTGTTTCATTGATAATGTTAAACTGTAAGGACTTTGTGGCCCAGCATTCTACCTAAGGGGTAACCTGAATTTTAAACCAGCAGAAGCGATGAATAAAGACTAAACTCTTAGAGAAAGGCAAAGGGGTTCTTCTGCAATTACAGGTAAACCTGGTGGCAGTATCCTGGGCAGATGTCTGCCAGCTCTGTGCCAGAGAAGTGATATACTTTCTCAACTCATGCTATTCTTATCTTTCAGAAACACTGAATGAAAAGAGGCCCCTCAAAAATAAAAAATAGATTTTAAAAATGCCCTCTCCGATAAGGATTTCGGAGAAAGATCTTGTTTGGGTGGATTTCATTAAGTTATGTAAATCAAATTTCTTGAGCCCTAACTGGTATGATTAAGTGATCAACAAAACCAAACCAGGAAATAGCTGAGAAGATTTTTTTTTTTAATTCAAACCAACTAAGAACTGAGGAAATTCAAAGGAAAACATCCGAATTTGGCTTTGTTGAGTCTGTTGCTTGGCAATTATTATAATGTATGATAATACACATGATTGGCAAGAGCCCAGGACATTCTGCTCCTGTTTGCAGTAGGAGTGTAAACCAGAAAAACCTTTCCAGAGGGCTGTTTGGCAGTTTATAGGAAGAGTTTTACAATTTAAACATTCCATTTGGCTCAGCAATCCCACTTCTAGGAATTTAGCTTAAGGAATCATTGCAAATATTATTTATTTAAGAATTCTTATCACAATGTATTTTATGATGGAAAAACCTGTAAACAACCTAAATACCCAATGATTGTTGATTGGGCTGAATATTTTCTAATATCTATGATGAACTACTATATAGAAATTTTTAAATGGTGATTTTAAAAAATAAAAATTTTATTTTATAAATGTTTAGAAAAAAAGTCTAAGGCTATGTAAGAAAATATTAATAGAATAACAAAGGGAGATAAAGAAAAGTCCAGACATATAAAAATCACAGTTTCTGAAAATAGACTCAACTCACTCATTGAAAGATAGCAGAATACAAAATGAATAAATAGAGCTATATGGTATTCATAATTGATAGTCTTAAAACATAAGAACAAAGAAAGGTTGAATGAAAATGACGGAAAAAAATATACATGGCAAATCTAACCTACAAAAAGTCGAGTTAACGATATTTATCTTTCAAATTAAAAAAAAAAATTTTAGATATTCAGAGAGTCACTATAAAACTGAGCAAGCAACTTAAAAACCACACGATTGTCTTAATACATGAAAATAACATTGTTAATATTTTCATAGTATTTTGAAGTTCCAGTGCCCAAAGTGAATAAAACCAAATAAGCTTCCAATTCTGCAGCAGGACCTTGCAGGCATGCTTATTTCTTCTTATGAGCTCCACATAGGAAAGAGAACAGATGCAAATTACCTGAATATTAACCATGGATAGTTTGGGGTATAATTTTGGGGTATAATTTTGATTTAATTTTTTTTCCTTTCTACTTTCTATATTTTTTCAAGTTTTTTTTCAAATGGTGAATACATCTTATTTAAATACCAATAATAATAATAATAATAATACTTGGAAAAAATATAACCTTCAAAAAAATAACCTTCAAAATTTCTTCAGGTTAAAACTTTCCAACAGTCAAGTCCAATGTCTTCTGCCAACTGGTTTTTATGGCTTTATTTTCTAAACTTGGGACAATCTAACAAGCCTGATTTATCTCTGTTGTCAGCCAACTGTCATCACCCTTGTCATGAAAAAAGTCCTGACCCAGTACCTCTCCTTATGTGAAAATAGATCAGACATGGGGTGAGAGCTCACTACACACCCATGGCCTGTGCTCTCCTGGTGAAGCACATGGGCATGTGGATAAGAGAGGCAGAGCAGGAAGAAGGCGTTAAGCTTCAGATCAACTTACAGGGAAAAAAATATATCCGCTATACAGTGGCAGACAGCAGGGCTTTATAAACCAGATTTAATGCAAATAGAGGCATTTATGAAGACAAAGATCAGGTGAGATGGATTTTTAAAGAGGTCAAAAATAGTGCTGTGAATGGCAGTCACTAAGTTTTTGACATTTGCAATTTGAATAGGATCAAGTGAACTAAGGGGAGAGTAGACAGGGTAGAGTGGAAGAAGCAGTATAGATGGACATTGTAATTCAAAAAGTCATAGTTATAAAGGGTAGAGGAGATTTAAACACACAGGCACGTCTGAGTTCTGTAAGTCAATATGATTCAAATAAATTAGTGTAATTCCACAAATTGGATTTTTTCTGTTTGTACACAAATTATTCAAATAGCTTATACAAATCACTGCCCTGTTATTTTTTTTAAATGTCTTTGAAGAGTGCCCTTACAGGATCCCTTTCTTTTTTTTATTAATTAATATTTTTATTTATATGTGATGGTGGAATGCATTACAATTCTTATTACACATATAAAGCACAATTTTTCACATCTCTGTTTGTATGTAAAGTATGTTCACACCAATTCATGTCCTCATGCATGTACTTTGAATAATGATGTCCATCACATTCCACCATCATTTCTAACCCCATGCCCCCTACCTTCCCTTCCCACCTGTCTGCACTATCTAGAGTTCATCTATTCTTCCTCCCATGCTCCCTCTCCCTACTTCACTATGAATCAGCCTCTTTATATCAGAGAAAACATTTGGCATATGATTTTTGGGGATTGGATAACTTCACTTAGCATTATCTTCTCTAACACCATCCATTTACCTGCAAATGCCATGATTTTATTCTATTTTTTTGCTGAGTAATATTCCATTGTGTATACATGCCACATTTTCTTTATCCATTCGTCTATTGAAGGGTACCTAGGTTGGTTCCACAGTTTAGCTATTGTGAATTGTGCTGCTATAAACATTGATGTGGCTGTGTCCCTGTAGTGTGCTAGTTTTAAGTCCTTTGGGTATAGACCGAGGAGAGGGAGAGCTGGGTCAAATGGTGGTTCCCTTTCTGTAAGAATTCAAGGATTAGCAATAAATAAAATAGAAAGCAATTAAGCAATCATTCACAGACCTGCTGAGGCCTTCCCTCTGACTCCAATAAATAGGAACCACATTATACTGATTCTTAGAGGGCTAACAGAAAGCAAAGAAAGGGAAGAAAAAGAAGAATTCATGCCACTCCCGCAAACTCAAGGGAAGTAAAGCAAGATGCCGGCTGTTCTGTTGCAGCCCAAGCCCATCTTCCCAGCCGCTCAGGGCTGCTTTCCCCAGGCTGGTTGTGTGACTAGTGGCTATCCACTAACCAGAGCTGCCATTTGGGTTCCTTTCTTGGTGACTTTTCTTTCTTTCTTTCTTTTTTAAACCTCTGTTTTGTTCTCCTCCTTCATACTTTCTTCATACATGTGCTGACTTAATGTATCAGGATTTCTCAAGGCTCTGTTTTGTCTCCTCTGGATGACAGACTCTGGGGTGCCTTCCAAAGTTTCTCAAAGTAGATTTTGTATATATTTTTTTCTTATATTTATATTTGGCTTATATTTTAATTCAGAACATTCCCAATATGTTCTCTATGTCCAAAAAGGTATAGATATTTTCCTGACATAGGTCAAGTCAGGGACTGACAATTGTAGAGGGTTTTGTGACCTATGAAAGAGATTTGCCCACAAAGATTTATTTCATTCCTCAAGTCTCTGTTGTTCCTAACCTTTCAATAGTCCCTACCCTAATCCCAGCTTAAAATACTGTAATGATTTTCCATTTCTCTTAGTATAAAAACCAAAGTCTTTATTGTGACATCTAATCTCTTGCTGTGTCTCACAACACTCTGACCCTTTGTCCTTTGTGCTCCAGACACACAGACCTCCCATCAGTCAAAAGGATCCCAGAGCTTTTACACATCTTTCTCCCACTGTGCTAAGTGTTTTTTTTTTCTATACCCCATTTTGCCATTCTTCCTTCAGCTTTGGTCTCTTCCTCAGGGAAACATTTTCAAATCTTCTGACATGATCAAAATTCTTCAAGATAATTCTACACACCTTCCTTCCTACTTAATCTCATTATAATTCAGTATATAACATTATTATTATTATTATTATACAATTTGTTAAATTAGCACTTAAGCCAACTGTAATTTTATTTGTATTTTGTGTCTATTTATATGCCTTCTATCTCTATCAGTAGACTATAAAGGGCAGCAACTATGTCTGATTTTGCTCATGATTGTATTCCTAGGACTAGCTCAGTTCATGACATACACACTCCACAGAGATTTAATAAATGAATGAGTGAACAAATAATAATCTCTTTGTAAAAAGAAGATAGGATACCCATATTGAGAAATGTGAGAAAAGTCTCAGAGAGTTTAAGGGATTCATTCAAGGAGCACAAACATAGGTATTTGATTGCAAGGTATTTGGTTCTGGATTCCAAGGCCAGGGAATGCATCATTCCAAGGACTAAAAGTATGGGTGGCACATATTAGGTGTCTCATGCAGACTTGTTGACTGAAGAAAGGAAAACAAAAATAAAAGTAGGAAGGAATTATGAACTTTGGTAGAGTTTCAGTGTGAAGAGGAATCTTTGCTGTGACACTGGGCAGGCCACATGACTTTTGCTCCCCAGGTGAAGGTTGAACTAGATGATCTCTATGCTCTAGAATTCTGATTCTGTGTTTCCAAACTCCTTACACCTTGGGAATCTGTCTAACAGCAGACACCTACATGTTGTGGCTTAGTTACCTAACAGCCCAGATTTCACTTTATGTTTTAGATCATTTTTAATGTATTCAAAGAGTAATTATCACTATGAAACCAGAGGCAATTGCAGGAGCAATTACATCAAGGATAACATATGGCAGCTATAGAAACAATGGAAAATTACTGCAGGATGTTAAGCACAGCAGATGGAAAACCTTTACTATAACCTTGATCATTGACCCTGAGACTTCTAGATATGTAATACAGTTATATTCAAAAGGGCGAAGAACATCTGGACAAAAAGCTAGCTTTTTAAAATTTTCTTTTCCCATTGATAAGTGATTTAGAAACTAATAAAAGGGAATCATGATGCACCATATGACCCAGCTATCTTCTTGGTATTTATCCAAAAGATAAATCAGCATATTATAGTGATACGGCCATTTTATAGCAGCAGAATTCACATTAGCCAAACTACGGAATCAACCCAGATGCTAGTCAATAGATGAATGGATTCAAAATGTGGCATATATTCACAACGGAGTTTCACTGAGTCATAAAGAAGAATGAAATAATGGCATTTTCTGGTGAATGGATGGAAATGGAGAAAATTATGCAAAGTGAAATAAGCCAGACTCAGAAAATCAAGGATTGAATGTTTTTTTTTTTTTTTCTCACATGTGGAAACTAGAGCAAAATAAGGGAAAGAAGGCAGTTGGGGAGGATAGGATATCTTAAAAATCCAGGGAAGAACAGTGGAGTAGAAGAAGGGGAACCAGAGTGAGGGAAGAAGGAACGGAAAGGGGGAGATAAATTGATGAATCAATAAAATCTTGTTAACTTCAGATAAAAGGTACCAAAAGGAATTTCACCTTTATATATATGTAGAAGAGAGGATGTTTAGTAGAGAGGAGAGAGAATAGGGAGGAAGGAGGGGAAGAAAAGTGGGGAGAGAATGGGGATTGAAATCAAATTCCTTGCATGTATGATTCTGTCAAAATGAATCCAAGTACCATGTATAATTATAATACTCGAATTTACAAAAAGAGGTTGAAGAAGATACACTCAATTCTTAACCCTCTTGGACTAGAAGTGACATGCATTATATCTGCTCCTACTCTGTGACTGAGGTCTAGTCCCACTACCCCACAGAGATGTGAGGGAGGGAGGTTGGAGAAATGTAATGCCCAGTTGGGCAAGTACTTACAGTGCTGGCCCAATACATGGAAAGGCAAGCAAATACAAATTGAATTTTGGTGTACAGTTAATAAATATTACCAAAAAAGAAAAAAAAAAAACAAAAAAAGACTAAAATGTACCTGGTTTGGCCAGTGATCTCTAAATGAAGCTATCTTTTTTGTTTGTGTGTGTGTGGTTCCCAGGGATTGAACCCAGGAGCACTGAACTACTGAGCCACATCATCCCCAGTCCTTTTATTTTTTATTTTGAGACGGAGTCTGCTAGTTTGCTTAGGTTCTTGCTAAATTGCTGAGGCTGGCTTTGAACTTGGGATCATCCTACCCCAACCTCCTGAGGAGTAGCTGGGATTAAAGCATGTGCCACCTTCCCTGTCTAGAAACTAATGCTCTTCTTTGTGGGTTCTACTTTCATTTAGGTTTTGATTTTTAGAATTAATCTCTTTCCAGATTACCAATGTACTGTAAAAGGTATTTTAGTTCTATTTTATGAAGCATTTTTTAGTGGGAGAGTCAGTTAGGGTAGTTAGTCCACCATACTGCTAGAAATGTGACTTGTCTAAAACTTTAAAATCTAGATTTTAAGAACATGCATCTTTAAAAAATTATTTCAGTGGGTTAGAATCATCTTAGGTAGTACTGAATTTGCATTATTTTTTGGTCATATTTAGTTAAGTACTTGTTCACTACTGACTTCTAATCAATTAAAAGTTTTATGTAGGTACAAGTTAGTATCAAGTATATTGGAAGTTAAAGTATTATTTTCATTTTCAATGTAGTGATTAGTTGTAACTATTCCAAATATGCTCTCTAAATGTAAATATTTAATTTTAAGTTATAAATAATACCTGTATGTAGTATAAAATATTGAATTGTTAAGGGGGGGTCAAATACAAAAACCAAATGTTCCAATAAAATGTCAGCATTTTTTATTTTTAAAAGTGGGCAAGAGTAGAGGGAGGATAGGACATGTTTTGTGGTGATGAAAATGTTGCATTTTGGTCACTTTAGTAGCTTCTGTGGGGGCACATATTTGTCAAAACTCATTGAGCTATATATACATTTCAAATGGACATGTTTCATTACATGTAATGGTACCTCAATAAAGTTGATCTTTTAAAAAAGGGAATCATGAATAAAATCAACCATCAGTCCAAGAGGTTAAATAGAAACTATAAGGAAGTTATGGCTTAGAGATGAGGTATCCCCCAAAAGCTCATGTGTGAGACCATGCAAGAAAGCTTACAGGTGAAATGATTGAGTTACAACAGCCTTAACTTAATCAGTGCATTAATACTCTGATAGGGATTAACTGGATGATAACTGTAGGCAGTAAGGAGGTGAGTCATTGGGGGATATGTCTTGGGGTATATATATTGTCTGTGGTGAAGGGATTCTATCTCTCTCTGCTTCTTGCTAAGTCCTGAGATGCTTTCCTCCACCACACATCCCGCCATGATGTTCTGCCTCACCTCAGGTCCTAAAGAATGGAGTCAGCCATCTATGGACTGAGACCTCTGAAATCATGAGCCAAATAAACTTTCCTTTCTCTAAAATTGTTCTTGTCAGGTCTTTTGGTCACAGCAGTGAAAAAGCTGACAAAACAAAGCAAAAACCACCTTCTCCCAACAAACATGGTGTACTCAACATAACTTGTCAGAGATTTATGCCCTAATCAAATTCCATACCAACATGAACCACAATCTAGATCTTCCTTCCCTATTCAGTACACTTCCCACCTACTCTCTGACCTAGCATTCACTCTCGCCTCAGAACTCACTGTCTCCATGATGCCTTGAGAAATCCCATGACTCCTTCAAGGTCCAGCTCCAATGTCATTTTCTCTTGGAAACCTTTCACAGTGCACCCGAGAACTCATGGCTACATCATCCAAAGTCTCATAGCATTTATTTATGCCTACATAACAGCACTTTTGGCCATCTGATTTATGTTATGATGACCTATCTATTTATCTTGTCACCCACCCCAGACACCCCACTAACCTGTAAGACTCGCGAAGACAGGAACTGTGTCTTATTCATCATAACATACCCAAAGCAACACAGTTGCATGATTGACATTTAGAAATTCTGAGTTAAATGCTAGGTGGCAATTAATCAGTAGATGAATATATTGTAATGGAAGAATAAATCTTATCATGTTAGCCCACCTAGCAAAGTTTATCAGGGAGTTTTTAGTCACCTCATTTTATACCCAAAAAAGTAATTCCAATGCTAAAAGTTTCAAGCACTTTTATATGCCAATAATGGAATTATTTAGCAGAGGTCAAATTATATTCTATTCCTTGTCTTTTAGCTAAAAGGATTTTGTTGTCTATGCCATGCACAAAATTATAATTTTGCATGCATTATCTCATTTAATCCCCAAACCATACTATATGGTATTATTATTCCCACTTTCAAATAGAATAACTGAAGTCTAAGTAGGTATTATTTTCCCCAGGCAATAAGGCCAGTAAGTGACCAGCAGGGCTTGGATGTGAACTCAAGTCAACCTTACCCTGAAACTTCAACTCTTTATCACCATGAAACTACTCCACCTAGTTTTAGAGCCAAACTGGGTATGTGATAAACTATGTATCATAGTCTATTTTTCTTCAGTACTTGGTTACTTTTAATTTACTTTAATTTTTAAAATTTGCTTTTAGTTTTACTCACATAGAATCTTTCATTTAGATATTTCATGGTTCTACTTGGCCAACCCATTGCCATCACTCTAATACTTAACCAATGTTTTAACAAAGCAAAAACCACCTTCCTCCCATAGAATGCTCAAAATGGTCTAGGGATAAGAAAACTGGGAGATAGAGTAGTCACATAACTTGTCTAAAGTCACACAGTTAATAAAAATGAGAGTCCAGAGTAAATCCAAGCCATTTGACTTTAGCACCCAAGCACTATTAAACATTTCTCTGAGGGCATTTTTGTATCTTTTGTAAGTCCACAGGTCAAGGTGTCTAGAACAACGTTACCCACCCAGTCAATTCCTGAGTCGGTCCAATTTCAATGACCAAAATCACATAGGAATGTAAATTCCTACTTTTTGAAGAATCCGTTTTCCTATATATTGTCACTGCCATATAACAGTTAACATATGTTAAAATGTGTGCTGAGTTCTTCCTATTCCTAATTGGCACTGCCTTGCATTAGATTTGATCCTCTTAGGAAAATATAAAAAGTGCTAAACCCGTAGTCACTTGCCTGATTGGTCAGGTTATTTTCTTATTTTATCAAGAAATAACTGTCCATATCATAGAAGCTTTCCATCTGAACACCAACATTTACTGAGTATTTATGTCATGTGCCAGAAGCTATGCTGAGTGCCTCACCAGGACTCCTCACTGGGTCATCTTTATATCAGCCCTAATTTACAGGCCACACACTAAGCCCTGAGAGACTGAGAACCTTGCCCAAAGCCCCATGACTGGGCCCCAGTTGTATATGACTCCAAGCCTGAACTCTTAACCACATATATTTTTTCAGCATCTATGGGTACTACTCTAGTCTCTTTTTTCTCCCTGTAATTAAGGAACGATCTCCAGACAGAGTTAAAAAAAAAAAAAAGAAGAAGAAGAAGAAGAAGAAAAAGAAAATAGATTACCTGATAAGGCCCATGTCATCTCCATTCAAATCCACTATTTTCAAGAGTAGCATTTCCTTGTCTGTATTTGAAGAATACCTAGTCAGTGAAATAAAGATACTTAGTTCTATGTTTTTTTTTGTTTTTTTTTTACCTCTTTTTTTTATTGGTTGTTCACAAAATTACAAAGCTCATGACATATCATATTTCATACATTAGATTGAAGTGGGTTATGAACTCCCAATTTTACCCCAAATGCAGATTGCAGAATCACGTCGGTTACACATCCACAATTTTACATAATGCCCAATTAGTAATTGTTGTATTCTGCTACTTTTCCTATCCCCTACTATCCCCCCTCCCCTCCCCTCCCATCTTCTCTCTCTACCCCATCTATTATAATTCATTTCTCTCCCTGTTAATTTTCCCATTCCCCTCACAACCTCTTATATGTAATATTGTATAGCAATGAGGGTCTCCCTTCATTTCCATGCAATTTCCCTTTTCTCTCCCTTTCCCTCCCATCTCATGTCTCTGTTTAATGTTAATCTTTTCTTCCTGCTCTTCCTCCCTGCTCTGTTCATAGTTGCTCTCATTATATCAAAGAAGACATTTGGTATTTGTTTTTTAGGGATTGACTAGCTTCACTAAGCATAATCTGCTCTAGTGCCATCCATTTCCCTGCAAATTCGATGATTTTGTCATTTTTTATTGCTGCATAGTACTCCATTGTGTATAGATGCCACATTTTTTTTATCCATTCATCTATTGAAGGGCATCTGGGTTGGTTCCACAGTCTAGCTATGAACAGTCTAGCTGCTATGAACATCGATGTGGCAGCATCCCTGTAGCATGCTCTTTTAAGGTCTTCAGGGAATAGTCCGAGAAGGGCAATAGCAGGGTCAAATGGTGGTTCCATTCCCAGCTTTCCCAGGAATCTCCAAACTGCTTTCCAAATTGGCCGCACCAATTGGCAGTCCCACCAGCAATGTACAAGAGTACCCTTTTCTCCACATCCTCGCCAGCACTTGTTGTTGTTTGACTTCATAGTGGCTGCCAATCTTACTGGAGTGAGATGGTATCTTAGGGTGGTTTTGATTTGCATTTCTCTGACTGCTAGAGATGGTGAGCATTTTTTCATGTACTTGTTGATTGATTGTATATCCTCCTCTGAGAAGTGTCTGTTCAGGTCCTTGGCCCATTTGTTGATTGGGTTATTTGCTATCTTATTGTCTAATTTTTTGAGTTCTTTGTATACTCTGGATATTAGGGCTCTATCTGAAGTGTGAGGAGTAAAAATTTGTTCCCAGGATGTAGGCTCCCTATTTACCTCTCTTATTGTTTCTCTTGCTGAGAAAAAACTTTTTAGTTTAAGTAAGTCCCATTTGTTGATTCTTGTTATTAACTCTTGTGCTATGGGTGTCCTATTAAGGAATTTGGAGCCCGACCCCACAATATGTAAATCATAGCCAACTTTTTCTTCTATCAGGCAAAGAGTCTCTGATTTGATATCAAGGTCCTTGATCCATTTTGAGTTAACTTTTGTGCATGGCGAGAGAAAGGGATTCAGTTTCATTTTGTTGCATATGGATTTCCAGTTTTCCCAACACCATTTGTTGAAGATGCTATCCTTCCTCCATTGCATGCTTTTAGCCCCTTTATCAAATATAAGATAGTTGTAACTTTGTGGATTAGTCTCTGTGTCCTCTATTCTATACCATTGGTCCACCCGCCTGTTTTGGTACCAGTACCATGCTGTTTTGGTCACTATTGCTCTGTAATATAGTTTGAAATCTGGTATCGCTATACCGCCTGATTCACACTTCCTGCTTAGAATTGCTTTTGCTATTCTGGGTCTTTTATTTTTCCATATGAATTTCATGATTGCTTTATCTATTTCTTCAAGAAATGCCGTTGGGATTTTGATTGGCATTGCATTAAACCTATAGAGAACTTTTGGTAATATCGCCATTTTGATAATGTTAGTTCGGCCTATCCATGAACAGGGTATATTTTTCCATCTTCTAAGGTCTTCTTCTACTTCTCTCTTTAGGGTTCTGTAGTTTTCATTGTATAAATCTTTCACCTCTTTTGTTAGGTTGATTCCCAAGTATTTTATTTTTTTTGAGGATATTGTGAATGGAGTGTTTTTCCTCATTTCCGTTTCAGAAGTTTTGTCGCTGATATACATAAATGCCTTTGATTTGTGCGTGTTGATTTTATATCCTGCCACTTTGCTGAATTCATTTATTAGTTCTAGTAGTTTCTTTGTAGATCCTTTTGGGTCTTCTAGGTATAGAATCATGTCATCTGCAAATAGTGATAATTTAAGTTCTTCTTTTCCTATTGTTATGCCTTTAATTTCCTTAGTCTAATTGCTCTGGCCAGTGTTTCGAGAACTATATTGAATAGAAGTGGTGATAGAGGGCATCCCTGTCTTGTTCCAGATTTTAGAGGGAATGCCTTTAACTTTTGTCCATTCAGAATGATGCTAGCCTGAGACTTAGCATAGATAGCTTTTACAATGTCAAGGTAAGTTCCTGTTATCCCTTGTTTTTCTAATGTTTTGAACATAAAGGGGTGCTGTACTTTGTCGAATGCTTTCTCTGCGTCTATCGAGACGATCATATGGTTCTTATCTTTAAGTCTATTGATGTGGTGAATAATATTTATTGATTTACATATATTGAACCATCCTTGCATCCCAGGGATGAATCCTACTTGATCATGGTGCACAATTTTTTTGATGTGTTTTTGTATTCGATTTGCCAGAATTTTATTGAGAATTTTTGCATCTAGGTTCATTAGAGATATTGGTCTGTAGTTTTCTTTCTTTGAGGTGTCTTTGTCTGGTTTCGGAATCAGGGTGATGTTGGCCTCATAGAATGAATTTGGAAGAGCTCCCTCTTTTTCTATTTCCTGAAATAACTTGAAAAGTATTGGTATTAATTCTTCTTTAAAGGTTTTGTAAAACTCCGCTGTATACCCATCTGGTCCTGGGCTTTTCTTGGTTGGTAGTCTTTTGATGGCTTTTTCAATTTCATCCATTGATATTGGTCTGTTCAAATTGTGTGTATCCTCCTGACTCAGTCTGGGCAAATCATATGACTTAAGAAATTTATCGATGTCTTCACTATCTTCTATTTTATTGGAATATAGGTTTTCAAAATAATTTCTAATTGTCTTCTGTATTTCTGTAGCATCTGTTGTGATATTGCCTTTTTCATCCCGTATGTTAGTAATTTGAGTTTTCTCTCTTCTTCTCTTCGTTAGCATGGCTAAAGTTCTGTCGATCTTATTTATTTTTTCGAAGAACCAACTTTTAGTTTTGTTAATTTTTTCAATAGTTTCTTTTGTTTCAATTTCATTGATTTCCGCTCTGATTTTAATTATTTCTTGCCTTCTGCTACATTTGCTGTTGTTTTGCTCTTCCTTTTCTAGGGCTTTGAGATGAAGTGTGAGCTCATTTATTTGTTGTTTTTTTCTTTTTTTGAGGAATGACCACCAGGCGATGAATTTTCCTCTTAAAACTGCTTTCATTGTGTCCCATAGATTCCGATATGTTGTGTCTGTATTTTCATTTATCTCTAAGAATTTTTTGATTTCCTCCTTTATGTCTTCTGTAACCCATTGATCATTCAGTAACATATTGTTCATTTTCCATGTGATGCAGGATTTTTCCTTCCTTCTTTTATCATTGATTTCCAGTTTCATTCCATTATGATCAGATAAAATGCATGGTATTATCTCCACCCCTTTATATTTACTGAGGGTTGCCCTATGGCATAATATATGTTCTATTTTTGAGAAGGATCCATGTGCTGCTGAGAAAAAAGTATATCCATTTGATGATGGTTGATATATTCTATATATGTCAGTTAAGTCTAGGTTATTGATTGTGGTATTGAGTTCTATAGTTTCTTTATTCAACTTTTGTTTGGAGGATCTGTCTAATGGTGAGAGAGGTGTGTTGAAGTCACCCATAATTATTGTGTTTTCATCTATTTGATTCCTGAACTTGAGGAGAATTTGTTTTATGAATATCGCAGCGCCATTATTTGGTGCATAAATATTGATAATTGTTATGTCTTGTTGGTGAATGGTTCCTTTTAACAGTATATAGTGTCCTTCTTTATCCCTTTTGATTAACTTAGTCTTGAAGTCGATTTTATTCGATATGAGGATGGCCACCCCTGCTTGCTTACGAGGACCGTGTGCATGGTATATTTTTTCCCATCCTTTCACCTTCAGCCTGTGTATGTCTTTTCCAATCAGATGTGTCTCCTGGAGGCAGCATATTGTTGGATTTGTTTTTTTAATCCATGATACCAGCCTATGTCGCTTTATTGGAGAGTTTAAGCCATTAACATTCAGAGTTACTATTGATATATGGTTTGTACTTCCATCCATGTTTGATTATTTATCCTTTTTTTAAAAAATTTAGTTTGTTTCTCCATGATTTTCTTTCCCCTCACCCTCTGTCTTTACCGAGGCACTTCCCTCTGATGGTTTTGGTTATTGTTTTTCATTTCTTCCTCGTGTAGTGTTTTGCTCAAAATGCTTTGCAATGCTGGTTTTCTGGCTGCAAATTCTTTTAACTTTTGTTTATCATGAAAGATTTTTATTTCATTGTCATACCTGAAGCTTAATTTTGCTGGATACAGAATTCTTGGTTGGCATCCATTGTCTTTCAGTGTTTGAAATACATTGTTCCATGACCTTCTTGCTTTCAGTGTCTGTGATGAAAAATCTGTTGTTAATCTTATTGGTTTACCCCTGAATGTAATCTGTCTCTTTTCTCTTGTAGCTTTTAATATTTTCTCTTTGTTCTGTATATTGGATATCTTCATAACAATGTGTCTTGGCGTTGGTCTACTGTGATTTTGTGTGCTCGGTGTCCTGAATGCATCTTCAATTTGTATATCTGTTTCCTTTTTTATTTCTGGAAAGTTTTCTGTAATTATTTCATTCAGCAGGTTACTCATTCCCTTGGTTTGAATCTCTGTACCTTCTTCTATCCCGATGACTCGTAAATTTGGTTTTTTTATGTTATCCCATAACTCTTGGATGTTTTTCTCGTGATTTTTTTACCAGCCTTTCTGAGTTGGCTAGACTCTTTTCAAGATGATATATTTTGTCTTCAGTATCTGACGTTCTGGCTTCTACTTGCTCCCCTCTGTTAGTGATACTCTCAATTGAGTTTTTAATTTGGTTTATCGTTTCCTTCATTTCTAGAATTATTGTTTGATTATTTTTTATAATCTCTATCTCCTGATAAAGATGCTTAACTTCTTCTTTTATCTGTTTATGTAACTCATTCTCAATGTGTTCTTTTGCTGCTTGAATTTGCTGTCTCGTATCCTCTTTAAGGTTCCATTCCATCTGTCTAAGGTGTTCCTTGAGTTCTTTATATGAACATTTTTCCGATGACTCTAGGTCCTCCTGAATATTTAGGCTGTCCTGCATTGTTTGTACTCCTTTTCTTCCTTGCTTTTTGAAGCTGCTCATGTTACTTCTTGTTCTGTTTGACTGCTGAGTTACTGTTTACTCCTATAAATTTATTTGATGCTGTAGCCGCAGGATTCAATGAAGTTATCTCCTCCGCCGCAGTCTGATCTCCTTCTTACCTCTGGCATGCATGCAGCCCGGGTTCAATCCTCAACACCACATACAAACAAAGATGTTGTGTCTGCTGAAAACTTTAATGCCCAGCTCCGGAGATGGCTTCTCCTAGCTCCCTCCTCCAGCCACCTAATGCGGTGGGGAGGTTTACACAAGAGGCTAGAGAGAGACTTAGTTCTATGTTAAAGACTGGCCCTCATGTATGGCAAATAATAAAAGCTGGAAAAAAAAATGCCCCAGTGAGATTCCTTGAAAAGCAACAGTTCTGTGAACCCCATCCAGTACCTCATTCTTCAGTAAGAAGATGGTTCATAATCATGATTGACCTTAGGAGGACTAAGTAAACTGACCGGAGTTGAACTATATATTTTTATATAATAGATGTAATATTATATAACATATAGAAAATGATTTTTAGAAAATTATTTGTCTTTGACATTTCTACTTATATCAACTTTTAATGGAATCTCTTGGAATGTGCAGGAGTTTACAAAACCCAAATCATTCAATACCTGCAACTTAAGTGTTCCTTTATGTCTTTTCAAGAAAAATCAGATTTTAGTTTCTAAAAATCAATACCTCTGAAAGCCATTGAAAAATATGCAGACAAATATAAAATGTCAATGTCAAGTTGAAACAGATGTTATACAATGCCATAGCAGCCAAGTACTTCTCTTCTGTTACAACCTTGTAACCAACTATTTAAAAAAAAATCATCCCCTTTAGATGTTTAATTTAGTTATGTTGGTTTTATTTCTTGCTTTTCCTTCCAGATTCTCTTTTTTATTTTTGTGTTTTAATCTTCTATCCCTTGCCCCACTCTGATGAATTTAGATGATTCCTTCTACATAACACATAATAAAACAGCTATTTTTTAATTTAACAAAAATGTGTTATGCACATTTTAGTCTCCATTTTACAGATGACAAAGCTAAGAGTCAATAAATTAAGTAAATTCTTAAAGGTCACACAATTAGGAAGTGATAAAGCTAAGTTGAAACAATACTTGTGCCTGATTTCATAGCCCAGAGTACTTTAGACATTTACCATGGCTCCCTACGCCAACAAAGGACAGAAATATATGAAAAGAAAATATTGGGAGTTCATTATTATATTCACTCTTTGTTTGCTTGCCCTAGATGAACGTGTTCTAAAATTATTTTAGCTTTCATACTCTCCTAGGGTCCTATCATGGCCCCCAATAACAACTTTTTGATTTTGTGGCTTTTCTCAAGGGAAATGCAATGATGCTGTTTTGATCATTTCCCTCACCTTGCTCTCTCTGACTGTGGATTCCTAAGGTAAGATGTAGGACTTCGATTGATCTGCACACCCTCGACATCTCCTTTATTGATGAAGATTTTGGCTGGTTTCATATTTTCGTGTGCTATCTCGATGCTCTGAAAGTTAAAAGAAGGAAGAAGAGGGAGTTGTAAGCTTCGACATCCTGGTGGAGATGATGACTTAGTCCATGTAAAAGAAGAGCCCTATAAACAATCTCCTTTGTAAGGTGTCCCCACCATAGGTTAAAAGCTGAAGAGCCACATGGCTGTTGTCATCTGTAGGTAAACAGATAGGGCCTTCAGGGCTGAGACAGAGGAAGTGCTGTGCATAGGTAAGAAGAGTGTCCATTAGCTCTTGTGTCCTCTGCCCTCAGGACTGCCATTTACATGGCCAATATGGCAGACTTGACTCCCAAGACACTGGGGCAAGATTTATTAACATACAAGTGTTCCACCCTCTCTGCCCTCTCCATCCCACCACCCTCTAAGGCAGTTTTTCAAAATTGTTTTTCCTTTTTTTTTTAACTGAAACCACAGTGAGAGATACATTTTTCATCATAACTTATTACAAACCAACATATGCATCCAAAGACAAAAGTACATAAGACAGACTCTACCCTCACTGTGGGTCATGTACTTCAATATTTTCCCATCTATTCTATTGAAGTGCTTCTGCATGTCACACTTATTGCCACCTACACACTTTATTTTATAAGCTATGAACACACTGCTAGCCACAGTGTGAAAAACACTGTTGTAAAGAAAATTCTGCCTTTGCCAGATGAAATTTGGGGCGACTTGGCGAGGAAAAGTAGAGACTAAACCTGGAAGGCCGAGGGAGGAAGAACAAGATACACGAGATCTCTGTGCACAAACAGTAGCCAGAGCCCAGGGGAGAGGGGAGGACAAGGCATTTGAGCTAGGAATGGTGAGGAGCTTGAGGGTGTTGGTGAGAAGTCCCCAGGGGGGTTGGTTCTGCTGAAAAAGACTTGAGAATGAGGATGTGTTTTTACCAATTGTATCTTCTTCTTTCTTTGAGACATATAAAGAAATATGAGAGTTATTTGCAATTGTAGTTCCTTGATAAGTTCCTCTTCCAGTGACTCTGTGCAGGGAACAGATCATGTGAGGCCTTATAATTTATAAGAGTCACCAACGAAGTATTTTCTGTCTTTAGATGGCTTGGGGCTTACTGCCATAGAAGCCTCCTGTTCCTATCAGTCAGTGCCTCTTGCCTAACAGTCTGAGGCTCAGAACCAGAAGCCAAAGAGAGTCAGGAAGGAGAAAGATAGAAAAGCCCTAACACTGTGTCAGACCTGGATCCTAGAGGGAGTCTCTGTGTCACGCCAAATCACTCCTAAAACCTAGGGAAGAAGGGTCAGGAACAGCTGCCTTGGGGACTCTTTGCCTACCTTCACGATACCAGTGACCATGTACTCAAAGGTTCGATTGCTAAATCCTTCACTGGCAATGACAAATATAGTGTACTGGAAATATCCTGCTGGACCCGAGTGTGTGTGAGTGCCACTCAGGATAACATTGTCTCTTCTGTACAGGGAGCCGTATTTACTCTGCAGTCTGTTCAGGACCTTTAGGAAAAAAAGAAAAATGAACCAACAAAGGGGATAACATACAAACTAAGCATGAGAAAAGCGTCTCCTGAGTTTAATCACTGATCCATCCCTTTGATACCCCTTTCATGTGGCCCTTCACTCTGTTTACTATTATAGTAACAATAACGAGAACAACAGTAACAGCTATAGCAATAGCTAACATTTTATAGATTGCTAAGTGCAAGCACAATCCTAGGTATTATATATATATATATATATATATATATATATATATATATATACATATATATAAAATGTCATTTGAAAATATTTAGAACAATCCCAAGAAGTAGGTATTGTGAACCTCTTTTTTTTTTAACTCAGAACATTGAAGGGTACAGAAGTTAAATAATTTGTTGGTAGGAGAGTGGTGAGCAGAGGCACCTTCCAGAAATTGATTTGCTGACCCATCTGAAATGTAGCAGAATCAGACTCCAGATCTGAGTCTGGCTATTGAGCCAGTATTCTTAAACCATTCATCATTCAACGCATAGCATTAACATTCAGGCACCTGCTCTGAGCACATGGAATATGGCAAATTCCTACCTTGAAGATGTTTTTACTCTAATGAAGGAGAAAGATAATAAACAAGAAAACAAATACATGACAGTATGCCATACAGTGACAAATGCTATAAAAAGAAACATTGATAAATAAGAAAAAAGAAAGTGGCAGGAGTTAGTGAAGAAAGACCTTTCTGAGGAGGGGTGCTGTTTAGCAGAGGCTTACCCAGGGAAAGAAGCTAGCCATGTAGTATCTGGCATGAAGCCTTACAGGCACAGTGAGGAGACTTGGCTAGGCCTCTTAGCTACTTTACTGCATCACTTTGCAAGATAAAGAATTCACTATCTCTGAATTACATCTACTGGTCTAAGGTAAGTCATCCAGTGTGATGTTAAGGACACCCCAGTAATCTCATGAAAGGTCCACGTGAAGAAGAACCATCTTACCAGCATGACTTGCTAGAAGAAGATTTCCTCAACCTCAGGCAAGTCTCCAAACAACTGCAGCCCCAGTCAACATCTGTGTGCCACCCCACAACACAGAAAAAATAATGTGTGACTTCTGATCTAACGTAAGTCAGAGGTGCCCGACTCAACCACTCTGGGATTTCCAACCCACAGAAACCTTCTGTGGTAATACATGACTATTACTGCTTTAAGCCACAATGGTTTGGGATGATCTGTTTTTTAGCAATAGACAATTAAGGTAAAGATGCTTGGTAAATGTTCACTGAATTAGTCAATTAATATGCAAGTGCATGACTCGTGTCTTTGTACGGTGCACATGCAACAAGAAAACAGAAAATTGATGATGTTGCTGAGTACCTACTTCTGACTGTGCTTTAATCAGCTGCAATCCAAAGTTTGGTGTTATTGTGGCTCCTTTGTGAAAAATATGAAAATGATCCAGAAAAATGATCCACAAAGGAGCCACAATATGACCTTGAATATGTCATACAGTGTCTGATAAACCATCTCTCTAGGGAAGGGGGGGAAGCCCTCATATATGGTTGCCGATTTCTGTGGTGTCAATGCTCCCACCGTGGTCAATTTTAAAACTGCCAAAAGTTTAACAACCAAACCACAACATTCCTTAATATTTAAAAACAATCTCTCATGAGCTGGTACAATCCACTTCCAGAACACCACTAGTCCACTGGGAAGTAGCAGCTTATGCACTGCATAGTTAGCAGAGATGAAGGTAGCCATGCAACTTCTGTCTTAGCTGAAGAGTGATGCTACTCATTCCAGCCATGTGGTCATTAAAGCATAAAGAATATCTTGCACACCATCTTGCCTCATTAACCTCTCCATACCCCAAAGAACAATTGTTTGGTTACCATGTCCACATAAGCAACACTGAAGCATGAAGCAGCAATGATGGGAAGGAAATATGAAAGAGTGCAACTAACATCCCTCTAACCAAGCAGCCCTCATCCTCCATCCCAGTGAGTTTGTATTCCTTCTGTTTCACCCTAAGTCCAACCTCAACTCCTATTGCTTCCACAAATGCTTCTGCACAGTAACTACCACACCATGCAGAAGAAAAAAAAATGTCTGGGAGAAGAGGAAATAATTGATGAAGGGACACCATCAAGCTGAACTAAAGTCAAAGGCTGAAATTCTTGAAATTCTGCACCAAGACAGGAAGGTAACAGAAAAGTAGAACTGCAAGTCAACTTTAAAACTCCCTAACCCCACTCAATTTATTCCTAAGACTACAACATTGGGATTTTAGAATTAAATGTATTAATTCATTTCTGTTCAAGAATCAAGTTCTTAAAAAGATAGTAATAATGAGGTATGGGGATGTGGCTCAGTGGTGGCACACCTGCCTAGCATGTCTGAAGCCCAGGGTTCTATTCCCAGCTTCACACACACACACACACACACACACACACACACACACACTCACACACACATACACAATGAATCTTGAACAAAAAAAGCTACAAATAGCACACCCACAACTGCAGGTACCTTTTCCTAAACCATAATCTCTGGTAAGAAGCCAGACCCATAGGACTTTGAGGGAAAATGAAATATATGAAATAATAATAGAATAATCATGCGTGCAAATAACCATTATTACAAGCACATTTGCCCTTTCTTGAAAGAAAGGGTATTTTAACATAGAACAATGCAGTTATGGTAATGTATGTAGCTGACTTCTCTGTCTTCCATTCCCATTTCATTTCCTATCCCAGATACTCTTGAGAGAATGATATAGACTATTAGAAAGTCATTCCGTTTTCCTGCCTTGCCTCACTGCTCAGAGATCCTTTCTAATCTTCATTCCATGCTGGAAATGTCATTAGTCTTGAAGCTGAGATGGAGAACCTACCTCAAACCAGGTGTTAAAGACAAGCTTAATGGCACTTATATAGCTACTTTTATTTTTCACACCTTCCTTTGAGTTAACATGGAATAACTAAGTTAGTTTATTTAAAGGCCTTCCCACTGGGTCTCAGATTGCATGGAAAAATAAAAATAGGAAGATATGTTGCATGGTACCCACTATGCCATGACCTCATCTATAAACCAACACATTAAGCCCCTCTCCCCTCACCATTCCAGCCCCAAAGTCTACCTTTGACTCTTCTGTTTTCTTTAGTTCCTTAGAAAAGTAGTATAGTGTAATAATAACTCTGGCACCAAAATGCCTAAAGTTCAAATCCCAGCTCTGACAATTCCTCACTGTGTAACTCTGGATAAGTTACTTGATGGTCTACAACTTAGCTTCACAGTCTGTCTAAGGACATAACATCAGTACTCTCTCATAGAGTTGCTTAGAGGATTAAGCAAGTTTATATATACAAACTTTTTTCCATGTTAAAATGTTTTATATATTGTTCTTCATATATATATATATATATATATATTATATTATATATATATATATTATATATATAATGCTCTTCATAAATATATATAATGCTATATATATAATATATATATCACACACACATATATATGAATTCATATATAAAAATATAAGGCTGGCACTTAGAACAGTACCTGGCTTATTATGTGTTAGTTTTTATGTCTATTCATCCCCAAATCTCATAAGCATTTAATTTCATCCCTTACACACATGAAATCTCACTGTCACCTCATTGGTTTAAGATCTTTGTGCCAACCTCAAATGACATAGGAGAAATTGTCAGGTAATGTTAAAAACCCTTCTGTCACCTTAATTTCTCTTTCTATTTCTTTCAATCCTCCAACACCTTGTAAAATTCCCCTGTATTAAATGTCCTCTGTTTTAAGTACCTAGTATGATACTGTTTTCCTAACTGGACTCTTACAAATAAAATCTCAATATTAAAAATCTGATGGGCTGGGGCTGAGGCTCAGTGGTAGAGTACTTGCCTAGCTGGGCAAGGCCCTGGGTTCAATCTTCAGTACCTAAAATAAAATAAAAGTAAATAGACAAAATAAAGGTACTGTGTCCATCTACAACTAAAAAAAGCACCTTAAAGTCTGCTAATTTATGTCTTTAACTCTAGCTCCACTTTATTCCAATCCATATCAAACATCACTGTCTGATTAATCATCTTAAACCAAAATAGTGTTTATATTACCATTCAAAAGTTTTATAAAATTCCACAGCACTCCCAGAATTAAAAAATAAAAACCTAGCATTCCCAGGCCTTCCACATTAGAGCCAACACATCATCCAGACACATCTTAAGACCTGACTCCTTGTGTCCTAACAGAATTCTTCTGTTCCCTCAGAAGAGAGTCTCTGTCTCTCCCTTTCAAATCTCGTTGTTCATGCTGTCCCTTCCATACAGTATGTCATCTCTCATTGTAAACTTTTAAAATTCTGCACACTCGAATGTCATTTCCACAAGGAAAACGTCTTCATAATTACCATTTCCTGAATCCCTTTGTGCTGATCTTAAAATACTATATATATTCTAAAAATTCTCCAGTATTTCCTACAAGAGTTAAAGCTTAATTTTCCCACCTGTAAGTATGAACTAGATTTAGTGACTTGCTTAATAGAGTAGGGTGAAAGTAACAGTAACTTATAAGACATGGTTGTAGAAGGCACTGTGGATTCCTCCTTGTTCTTTCTCTTGGGATACTCCCTCCAAAGGAATCCATCAGAATATGGAGTGAGTAATTGAGGTTTTCTGCCAACAACCACAGGAGTGAACCATCTTGCAATGAGAATTCAAATCCCAAATTGATCCTTAAATTTAAGGTTCATTCTTTTTTTTTTTTTTTAGTTGTACAAGATACCTTTATTTTGTTTATTTTTACGTAGTGCTGAGGATCGAACCCAGGACCCCGTGCATGCTAGGCATCCTCTACTACTAAGCCACAACTCCAGCCCAAGGCTCCTTCTTAAATGCCTGCATTCTTTGCCATCATCTTGATTGCAAGAAAACTGAGGCCAAAACCACAGAGCCAAGCCAGTTCGGAACTCCTAACCAACAGACCAAGTGAAATAATAATGTTTGTTGTTTTTAAATCACTGTGCTTTGGGATAAGTTATTACACAGTAATCAATAAATAATATACCAGCATACTTTACTCCAGAGAATAATGTGTGTTACTGAAAATTCTCTTCCTTTTATGCCCCAACTAGATGGTGAACACATAAGGGACATGGAGTATGACTCACTTAGCTGTGTGTCCCCTGTAATGGCCAGCAAAGTGCTTACAAAAAAGCAGGTGGTCAGCATATTTCACCCTCTAAAATAATAATGTATTTTAAGAACAAGGGTTCTTGGATGAATAGATGATGGATGAATGGGTGGATGGATCCATCAGTCTATTGATGGAATATGGTGGATGGATGGTAGATAAATGGATGGATGATGGATGAATGGGTGGTTGGGTGGATAAATGGATGGATGGTGATTGAATGGATAGATGGAGAGGCTGGCAGTTGTTAGGTTGATGAATGGGTGGATGTGAATGGGTTGGCATGGTCTATAGGAGCTGTTGGCACTCAGGCAGGTAGCCTCTTACCTGAGAAACTGGGAGAGGGATCTCAGGCAAGAGCTCCTTGCCCCAGTTTCCCTGTTGAGTCACAAGCCAGACCTCTCTTGCAATCAGGAAAGTCAATTCTCCAAGTCCCTCCTCTCTCATAACTTAAATTGAGCTGATTTCTCTTTAGGAAAGACCTAGGTGATCAGCATCCCTTATCCCTCTTCCCCGCAGAGTTTCCACCTCCCTTCAGGTACAGGAGGCAACTTCTCAGGTGGGTTTGGGAGACATGGGCTCTGGGATGAGGCGCACAGGTGTTCAGAACCCAGATCCCACATTTGCTAACTGTCTGAATTTTGGAAAGTTACTTACCTTCTTGAGACTCAGTTGCCTGATCCATGATATGGGGACAACAGAAGAGCCACCTCTGAGTTCTGTTGTTAAATGTAGGAGGGAGGAAAACACTCAATGCCCCCTCCTGTTTCCAGAGATGGGAGAGGCTCCCACCCTCCACCCCGGGGAGGGAGATATTGGAACAGTGCCTTTAGGCCATCTCACCACCCCTTGGCTGGTCTCTTCACACAGCCAGAGCAGCACAGGGGAGACTCACAGAACATGGCACTGCATGACCGGCACTTACAGTCATTGTTCTGGCCAGGGCTCCAGCCTCTCCTCTTTCTCACATAAATGACTATGTGAACAGACCTGAACAGAACATTCACTCATTGTGACCTGATCTTATGAAAAAAAAAAAAAAACTTCACTGGGTCAAAAGCTTGAAAGTTTGCTTCAAGAGATAGAACTGGAACTCTAATATCCATCATTTTATTCTGCCCCATTTTTCCTTCCTTCCCTATCTCCCTCTCTGCCTCTCTGCTCCTCCCTCTCCTTTTCTTTCTCTAATCTTTATATGTTTCAGGCAGCCCAGGACACCATGTAACTTTCTGCTAAGCTCAATTATCCCCACAGGCAGGTAACAAGTTCTAAATTGGGGAGGAAAAAAAATCACAGAAAAGTCTGCCATATTCTACAATACAGTTGAAAGATTAATAGAGCTGATGGTATATTCTTTTATAATGTTTGTCATATAAATTTTCAAACTCATACAAAAATGACCAGAATAATATAGTGAACCCTCTGTGCCTCTCACCCAGTTTCTACAGTTACCAACTCATAGCTAACCTCATTTCAATGTGGCCTTTTAATTCTCATTTGACTCCTTGCATCTCTTCTCAATTGTCTGAGAACTTGAGAGATGAGTGATGAATTGATGCTCTCAAACTTCTAACGAGGAATGATTTAGTGAAAGAATATATGTGAAGGTCACCTGGAATATAATAAGCTTTCAAAAATATTAACATTCTTAATGACAAGACATCTGCAGAACTGAGAGTGAGTTTTGATCAAGATCACTTAGACCCAATAATGGGGCTCATTCGTGTCCGATTGTCTGCTGGATGAGAGCTTCTGTTGATGGAAGAGGCTCACTGTGAGAAACCAGGAGTGCTTAGGCCATCATGTTTCGTTCACCCAGACTTCCTTTAAATCACATCATTTCACTTGGACCTCAATTACCTACCTCCAGCCTGAGTCTCTGGGATATCATGCCTATGTCAACGCTGACAAACACTATCCGTCGGTTTGGCCCAGTGGGTTCTGCCATGATGAATGCACGACTGTACAGCCTTGTGAGGATGCCCCGAGCATTCTGGCCAGATTTGCCATAGCCCATCTAAAGAGAAAGGGAGAATGAGAGCCATGCTAGCCCACTCACCCACTAATGGAAAGAAGGCACACGCATAGGAGAATAAATTCTTTCAGACAAAAATTAAAAACCACATGAACCCATAGCTCTGAGTGAGATAACTAATGTGTTTTCAAGAATAATTTATGTTCATAATAAAGCCAAATAATAAAAAAAAATGTTAAATAATAAAGCTAAAATCATAATAGTGACTTTAATCTTCTACTCCAATGTAAAGGCAATGTATTAATAAGGCAGAAAACATTCACTGGTGTATGTCAAGGAAAGAGCTAGTGTGGCTCAAGAATTCCATTTCTACACTGGAAACCCTTTGACAGCCATTCTGTTCTTGAAAATGAAAGCTTTTCGTCTGTCTGCTTAAGGTACTAAAGAAGGAAATATTTTCTGTACCTCTACCCGACATTGTTCAGGAACATCCTGAAGATTGGAGCCTGCCTGTCTCACAATCGTTGTTTGGTGTGTGATTTTCTTTTTCCTCTGAAGATAATGGTATCTTTATGATTAAGTTATCTTTACTTAGGTACTTCACCCTGGCTTTTACTATGTTATCTCTCCCTAAGCAAAACCAAGTCAGATCACAGGCATCTATCCCAAGCTCCTTTTGTCACTATTCATAAAACCCGTCTATAAAGACTACACCCATACCTTCAGAATGCCCCTTCTACCATTAACTTTATCTCTCATTAGAGTGTTCACTTAGGGTTCCCATTCCAAGTCACTTTTTAGAAGAGACAGCTGGGAATAATTCTTAGAATATAAAAATTACTTGGTAACAGGAAGCAAATCCCATCAGACATTCATGTTCCGGTTTCTTAGGCACAAGCATAGGAGAATAAATTCTTTCAGAAAAACAAAAAATAAAAACCATAAATAGGTACTTCCACCACCATAGCCAAGAAGTTACATGCTAGCTGTCAATAGGCCCCTCCTGACCTATAGAAGTATTTTATTTGGCTTACCTGGTGTTAGCTCCTACTAAGTTTACAGTTCCAACTACAGTTGCCTATGTTTTTCGAGTGAGAGATTGAAAGCCTCAAATCTTCAATTCAGAGATATTTTGGCTTCTTTTGACAAAATCATTAAATTAGATAGCTCTGAGCTCACAGTTACCTCGTAAAACTGATAATTGACTTTACAAAGGCATTGTGACTGAACAAAAATTTCCCTCTTCCTTACAGGATCATATTTCCAATGCTAAACAATACCAAAGGGGGTAGGGTCGTGGCTCAGTGGTAGAATGTTCGCCTCGCACGTGCGCAACCCTGGGTTCAATCCTCAGCACCACATAAAGATAAATAAGTGAAATAAAGGTATAGTGTCCAACTACAACTAAAAAATAAATATTAAAAAAACACCAAAGTCAATAGGAAGACTAGAAGAAGATAATAATGACATAATAAACACAAATGAATATAGAATGCAAAATAATAAAATTACTTGTTTCACAGCCTCCCTAAAAAGCCCATCATTAATTAACCTACCAAATTGATATCTGCTACTTGTCCTGTGCAGTCAGCTCGCCCAACACCAATATGGTAGCCACTGAAGTTCTGAAATAGAGGTGGCTCTGGGGTGCAAGTAACTGGAGAGGGTTGGGTGGCTATGGTGTCCTGCGAAACTGGAGAGGTTTGGGTGGTAGGAAAACCATGGTTTCCTGAGTCTAAAATAGATAAAATATTTGAGAAACAACATTTCATCCACTTTTTTTTTTTGTCTGTATCCATTAGAATACATAAGTTCAGGTACCCAAGGAAAAAAATCTTTATTTTTATTTATATATAAGATACACCATGAGGAAAAAAACAGAAGAAATAGATATCATCATTCTAAGCAGCATCTTTTTTTTGGGGGGGGAGGGGTTGGCAATGCTTCAGACTAACAAATAGAGCCTCTGTGAAATGTCCTTCGGCTTCTCATTATGATCTTTTCCTTGTCACAGTTGTCTGCTGCCCTCACTGTCCCTGCTTTTATGTTCCAGCCAAACAAAACAGGAACCAGGCTCCTCTCACATGATTCGCTAAATCCAACTTCTGGGGATTTTTTTCTTCCATTCTCTCCATTCAGACCTCTCACTCCTTTCCTCTCTGCCAACTGGTCTCCATCACTTGCTTCAGCACAGATCCGTTTCCATCACACCTAGATCTAGCTCAGCTCCTCCAGGATGCCACCCAGATGTCTCTACCCTGCCCTGGTCCTCCTTGGCCTTTCAAAGCCCAGATCCTGTATGCTTGTTGACATAGTTCCACCTTTTTGTAATTATGTTCACATCTATTTATCCACATGCATTATTAATGCATGCATGCATGCATCTATTTCTAATACACAAACACATATGAATTATCAAAGGAGCCAGAATGACACAGAGATTAGTTAGATCAAAAACTAACTGCCTGGTTTTGAAACCTGACTCTACCTATTACTAATGCAACACCTTGCTTAACTTATTTCACTTCGATTTTCTCAACTACATAATGTAGACAATCATAGTATCCTCTTCCTATGGTTGTTTGGAACAACAACAGTATCATCACATTCTTAAAATTTAGAGCAATGGTTGGTAGATAGCTTTGGTCTTCCTTACATATTTAGACATTTTTATAGACATTTTCTTTTTTGTTTCAACCCCCAGACAATAGCCAAGGAATAGACAAGGTGGCAAATATTGGTGTCACCAAGTATCAGTGGTCAGAAAGTTCTTGGGCTAGAGATTTATAGCTGACATCTTTTGGGATTCCAGAATTTTTGAACCCAAAACAGTCATAGATCACCAAGTTCAACCTCTTCAGGTTTACAGATAAGAAAACTGAAACTCAGAGCAGGGACTTCACCAAGATTTCACAGTGAACATGCGGGAGATCCCAGGTCCAATTTAGATTCTCAAACTCAGAATCAGATGCTCTTGTGGCCAAATCCTAGGTGGCGTTAGAATCTATGGTTTTAAATAAATCCCAAGGATCCTCTCATTTCTAGCAGAGCAAGACCCCACGCTGGCCACTGCTACAATAGAGGATGTCTGTTTCTCTGAATCCACAGGGAACTCAAAGCCACAGGACATGATAGAGAAAACTCTAGAAAAGAGAAGAGGCCACGAAAGGGAGAGTGGAAGTGAACCATCCGTCTGCTTTTCCATTCTGCCTGGAGACAGACCTCTCTTTACTTTGGTCAAAGCATGGAATCGCTCCTCCCCACACTCTCTATCGCCTAACAGGCATGTTACCAAACATGGAAGCAGAGACTCCACCAAAACCTGGATGGAACACAGTGCTAAGATTGCTGATAAATGTAGCCTATATAGTTTTTTATAGTTTTCAAAAACTCAATTTGTTTCCAATATCAAATACAAAAAAAAAATCAGAGACACCTTAAAAAAAATCTCAATTTCCAGCTTTTCTTGAAAACTCGGGAGATCTGAGACCATGCCGTATCATGACAAAGAGCACAACAAGCTATGGATCCCCTCCATCAGAATTGAACCTGCCCCCACTCTGTTCTGTCTCTCCACTCAAACCTGGTGGAAGAATTTGATTGGCCTCTAGGATTTGAATTGGAGGCTCCCTTTTTTAAGGCTTTTCATAGACTGACATTCAGGGGTCTTTCTTTCTTTTTTGTTTTGTTTGTTTTGTCTCCAGGAGAAAACAGACACTGCCTACAAGGAGACAGAAAGATTAGAAGCTTGGGGTAAAAGCTGACATTACCAGGCTTTGAAGAATCTTGAACTGGGCATAGATTAATGGGAAAGCTAAAGGCAAATATGTGCACGTGTCTCTTAACTGTATCTTTAGGGACAAAGGTAAATTTGATAAAAACTGCTATCAATGCAGAAAGAATAATTAATGTAAGGGAAAGGACCATCCCATCTCCCTGAAGCACACATTGAACTATCAGCAGATACAGTTTCTCATCTTGGTATCCCCCAATAATTAAGACTGAGGAAGAGCATCTAAGAGGGCCCATGACACTTACCTTTGTGGTTTTCGATGGTCCCACTGGTAATGAACAAGAGGCTGAGAAGGGCCACTGTGATGGCAGTCATCATTACAAGGAGAAAAATCAGGAATGTCTCCAATGTGGAGAAAGTACGCTTGGCCATTTCTCTTGAGGCAAAGCAGAAATGGGAGAAGAAACATGAAGAGGAATAAAAAGACAGAATCATGGGTGAAAATTCATACACATTGAGCTTCTCAAGGCTAAAACATCTTAGCTTTCATCTTGACAGTGGCAAGGATGGTAAACAAAACATATTTACCACGGCTTCCATATCCCAGACCACAACAGACAAGACCAATTACAATAGTGTTTCTGAAAAGCTTAGATGTGTTATCCAAATGCTTCACAACACAATCTATTTGCATTCCACTGTTGGTACCTATCTCATAGAATTTCTATAAAAATAAGATCACGCGTACAAGGGATACTTCTTCTAAGTATTTATCATTAGGTTGATAAAACAGAGACCACCATACTCCTCCCTGTCTTTAAAGGGAGTTTAGAGAAGCTAGTGCTAAAGGTCTATTAGAGTGCCAGGTGGGAACTTCAGAACCCATTTTTCTTAACCCATGCTTGAAGAAACCTGATCAGTGATATGAGACTCCCAGGACTGGTCCTTAAAAGGAGCAATTTGTGGCTAAGATGCTGCCACCCTATGTATTGAGAAATGGCAAGAAATTAATGCATTCAGTGTGGCCCAGACAATGTTTGGTTTCAATTTGAGTGAGATGGCAAGAAAAAAAATTGCATTTATAGTTTATCTGTAAAGATAGAGCTTACATTTATAAATCTGATATTTCACATTTTCTTTTAAAGTACTTCATAAAATACAGCAGTAGCTGGTGTTCCTGCAGCTGGGACATGCACTCTCTAGCCTGCTAAACCTGTATAGGATACAGAATAAATGGAAACAATTATGTAATCTGGAACCATTTGAGACGTAATCATGGGCTCTGCTCCTCAAGGTATATTTGCATTCTGAAGGCAGATGAGGCATCTGCCTTAATGTTCAAATTCAGATTTTAATCATCAATGAGAAATAAATAGTGCTCACTCAAATGTTAATTTCCCTAAAGATGGTGGTAAAGTCAGTTAAAGTGGTTTAACAAGAATGTTAATGTGTTGGCAGTGATTCTGGCAGCTAAACAGAGTGGTGAAACACATGAGGTAGACAGGTCATTCAAGTCCAACTAAAAGGCGAAAATTCAAATGCAAAATCAAGTGCCATTGTTGTCTTATATAGAAGGTCAGCAGTGGTAATCAGTTCAACAGAGCAAAAATGGCCAAACAAAACGTGTGTGTGTGTGTGTATGTGTGTGTGTGTGTGTGTGTGTGTGTGTGTGTGTGTGTGATGTGTTAATGTGTTATGTAGCACCTCTGTTTGGTACACAGGCTCTTATCACATGACTACACTTAACATAGACAATCTGTGTGTTGTCAGTCATCTTGGCTTATAGAAGGCTCATAGCCTGTGGTTCATTTAAAGTGATTATTTTAAAAATGGCATACATGGGTTAAGATTTTTTTGTTTTAATTTGCTTTTTTCTTTCTTCTTAAAAATTGTTCTATCATATTAATATCTTGGGAACTTCACTAAAAAAAAATCAATTTACCATATACATGGATACCTATTTCTGGACCCACTACCATATACATTTGTCTTTATTGCCTATTCCAGAGCTTTTTAATTGAAGTAGTGGTAAATAAGTTTTGAAATTAGGTAGTGAAATCATCTTTATTCCTTTAAAAATTGTTTGGCTGTTCTGTGTCCTGAGAATTTAGAAATAAATTTTTAGAATAAATAATAACTTCTCTTTAAAAAAAAAAGAAAAAAAACAAAGCCTTGAACATGAACTAGGCATAATCAATCTTACTCAAATTGAAACCAAAGGTTGTCTGGGCCATACTGAATGCATTAATTTCTTGCCCTTTCTCAATGCATGGGGGTGTCAGCATCTTAGTCACAAATTGCTCCTTTTGAGGATCAGTCCTGGGAGTCTCATATCACTGCTCAGGTTTCTTCAAGCATGGGTTAAGAAAATGGGTTCTGAAGTTCTCATATGGCTCTCTAACAGGTGTTCAGCACTAGCTTCCTATAAATTTCCTTTAAAGACAGGGAGGAGTACAGTGTTCTCTGTTTTGAAACCTAATGATAAATACTACCATTCTGAACACTTCCTATACCCCAAGGATCAGAAAAAGTATCCCTGGTACATATGATCTTATTTTTATAGAAATTCTATGAGATAGGTGCCAACATTGTCATCATATCCCTATTTGTAGAGTCGGAAACTGAGGCTCAGTATTAGGAGAAGAATTTCCCAAGGTCTCAACCCAAGAAGTGGCAGAAATGAGATTTTTTTTTTCAACTCTGCAATCAGGCTTCAGAACCCAGTTTCTAGCCACCATATCGTATTTCTTCTCATTACATTCTATAGGTTTTTAGGTTCTACAGTCACTCTGACTGATGATGGATTCTTCTAAACCATCTTAAGGAATCTGTGAAGAAATACTTTGATAGAACACAGGGCTTGCAAAATGTGTGGGATAGTTCTGATCACTGAAAGGGAAATTTTACTAATGCCTGTCTTGAGACCAGACATGCCAATCCCTTTTCAGTAACAAGTAACAATTTGGCACAATGGGTTCTCAAAGTTATGAAAATGAGATAAAAACTTTAGGATTTTTTCAAGATCTCTAAAACAATTAGACAATTCGTGATTCTTTTTCCCCCTCCCTCCCCAGGATGAAAGCAATCATTCTTACCTGATTTTACTACTCAAAAGAGTGTTTGCATCTCAGTAGATCAAATGACCACTCAGAATCTTGATCCTCTTCCCCTTGTAGGTTGCTGGGCTTAGACGTCCCAAACCTGCTGAGGAAAGTTGTTCATCTGTGAAGAGCAGGAGCGTAAAGCGCTCATTGGCATAACCTTGTGGACTTAGTACAAGGACCAGATTAACATAAATTGATAAAAAAAAAATGCTAGTAGGCAAAGTCTCCTAGGACAGCCTGTTATTGGAGGTGGAGTTTACAGAAGGCCCTGTTGCTAAGGTCATTTTGGCCTTTATACAACTCTTCTAGTGTGACAAGTTCTTCAGTATTCCTGCAACCACAATCCAATCATAAAAAGATGGCACTTGCTCTATTTATCACTGAACAGTCAACCGTCAATCAGAAGGAGTGGTTGTGAATATTGGACATTAGCATGAACTATGGGTATATTTACCTATAAATATATGACAATATTTACACCAATTTCAGAAGAGGAAAGTGATCTTAATTTTAGATGCTTCTAAAGAAAATGCAAAGTATTAACTAAGAATACAAATAATAAATAATAGGGTTAGAATAGTATGCAGCCAGTAAAATTATACTCAAAAAAAATTTAATGAAATAAAATACATAACATTTAGTTAAATTTACAGTATGATCCCATTTTTGTGAATTGTGCTCGTAAAGACCACACATATATAAGAAAGCATAGCAAAATATTATAAAGTAATTATCTGGTGATTATGGTGGCTTTGTTTTCATCTTTTTGCATCTTCGTGTTTTCCACAAAGGAGAATGTGTTCTATAAAGCAACATGAAGTTAAACAATAGCCCACATGAGACGCAGAGAACAAGAAATAGGTAACACCACCATCCCATTTTGTTTGTTTGGGTTTAGTTTGAAGATTTTCCCCCCTTAAGTTCACATTGTTCAGGAATTAGCTGGTAGGCCACTTAATTCTTTGCAAAGTTAAAAGAAAAATAGCCTGGCCTCCAAAGTTCCAAAGGAAATATTTGAGGTGTAAGTGCCTTCAGACAGGTCATTTAGTCATGTGTCTGAGATATCTGCTCCTGCGGAAGGGAACAGTCCAAATCATGGTAGCAAACAAGGTCTGTTTGTTCTTTTTATTAGTGCATTTATGCTAGGATTCTTGGTTACAAACCTCAGAAAACAAGTCAAGCCATCTTAAGGTGAGTGCAGAGAAGGAGAGAGAGAAGGACATCCACTTGAAGGCAGCAAGAAAAGCCGAAGAGTGGACTCAGTAAGGGCAAGAATGAGGCAGCTCTACAGTGGTAGAGAACAGGAGCTCTGAGACCCTCTCTCTGAATCTCCACCACTGAGATGGAGGCTTTCCAGCTAGTTGGGTCTCGGTTGCTCCCCTCAGGGTTTAATTCCTGAAAGATAACATCTGACTAGCCTAGCTCAGATCATATAGCGACCCTTTTCTTTTGTGGAGACATTTAAATGGAAATCTTTTATTTATTTTTTTTTTGGAGGGGTGGGGGACTGGGGATGGAACTCAGGGGCACTCGACCACTGAGCTACATCCCCAGCCCTACCATTTTGTGTTTTATTTAGAGACAGACACTGAGTTGTTTAGTGCCTCACTTTTGCTGAGGCTAGCTTTAAACTCAAAATCCTCCTGAGCCACTGGGATTACAGGCGTATGCCATGAGGAAATCTAAACAAGACCATGCTCAAAAAGGGAAAGGTAGTTCTCAAAAATAAATAAAAAAAAAATCTCATCATCGAGGTGGAATAGATGTTAGATAAAAATAACAGATAGCCCTGATGACCTGCCATTGGATTTCCTTCTCCTGCCCATCTCCATGGCAGTGGAAGATCTCCAGACTGGCCCCAGGGTCTCTTCCAGGCCCCTTCAGCCCTCCTCCTCTTCATAAAAAGGAGCCATGCTGTGGCCCACTCACAGAGTCCTACTTAGTGACCAACAATGAAGTCAGATAAGATCATTTTGACCAGGGTTTGGTAGATGATCACAGCACAACATAACTTCTCTAGACAACATTTCAAGATCTATACCTGATCAATAAAGGAGTGAGAATCAAGGAGATTCCAACTATAACAGAGGAGGAAGATGCTGGACCCAGAGAACTCATGGTGACCATCAAAATAGCTGACTCCCATAGCCTGGAACAAGCTCCCACACCCTGGGAGGAGATGAAGATGCAGTCACTGTAAATATTTTAATTTGTGCATATATTTTATTTCTATCTGAGTGACTCTCACATTAACCTTGTTAGCAAAGATAAGTTAACTGTCTTTCTCTACCCTCTGCCTCAACACATTGATTCATGTACACAGGGTCTACCCATTTTACAGATGAGGAAGACAGAAAGATCAAGGAGTCTATAGAACAAAACAGTTAAAAATGAGCACGAATCAGGCATGTTTATTCTAGTATATGAGTCTAAATAGTCAGACTCCTAGACAAGACTTATTACCCTTCACCAAAGTCTCATTATCTGTATATCACCTTGACCCAGTCATGGCACCCAGCCTCTGGAGATATGAAAGTCCACATGTCCACTCCTCATTAGATAGGATGAAACAAGCTATGTTCTTGGTCTCTTAACACCCTAGCACAGAGGAAGGAACTATCTAATATAAAGTAAAGGCAACTGAGGAAAATCTGCAATCAAGCTAGAAGAATATTTCTCCAAAACCTAACTCCTAGACAATAATATTCATTAGCATCACAAATTTTCTTAGTATTCTTTTTATGCCTAGCAAATTGGAGTCTTAAACATGATGTTGATTTCATATACTCCACATTAATGTTCACATCCTTTCAATTTTTAACTCTTTTAATATTGAAAATTGAATTACTTCTAATAAACACTATTTCATATAGCATCCAGATTGTCATCTCTAAATATCATTTCTTGCTCAAAGAACCAGAGATCCTTGGAGAAATAGCTGGTTTGAGAATCTAGAACAGGAATTACATGAACTGAATCTGGAATATTTTATTATACCAGAAATCTTTAAGACTATTAGAACTGTTTAAAGAACTAAAGATATTTCCAACAACAGAAGACTGATTAAATAGAGTATCTGTATAAAGAAATATTTGCAATGAGTTGAAGAAATTAGATATGTTTAAATCCATCATATCATAATGATACCTTTTATTATTATTAGTTGTACATATTAACTGTACACATTTATGACATACTCAGTGATAATTTGAAATATATGTACAATGTATAATGGTCTAATCAGTGTAGTTAGGATCTCTATCTCCTTAAATATTTTTTAGATGTTTGACTAACACATGATAATTGTATATACTTATGATACACAATGTGTTATTTCAATTCATGTATACAGTGTACACAAATGATCAGAATAATAAATATTTCCATCTCCTTATCATTAGTTTGTATTTGGAGCCTCAAAGCTCCTGTCTTCTAGTTACTTATAAAATATATAATAGACTATTATGAACTATCATCCCTTCACTATGATATAAACCCTAGAACTTGTTCTTCCAAAAGTCACTTGCTGTTCAAAACATTTCTACCAATTCTGAAAATTGGTAGAGAAAAAGCAAGGAGGGATGGAAATTAAGAAATCAAGAATATAGCTGGGTGCAGTGGCACACACCTATAATCCCAATGGCTCAGGAAGCAGGAGGATCACAAGTTCAAGGCCAGCCCCAGCAAATTACTGAGACCCTAAGCAATTTAGTGAGACCCCTTTCAAAATAAAAAATAAAAACATGTCTGGCATTCTGGGGATGTGGTTCAGTGGTTAAATATCCTTGAGTTCAATTCCTGATACCAAAAAAGAAAAGAAGAGAAATCAAGAATGTACTCAGCTTTTCCTGTAAAAAAAAAAAAATGTACTTTTGGAAAGCCAAACCATTGTTGAGGGACAGTTTCTTAACTACCAAAGTGTTCCAGCTATAAAAGAGGAAGGAATGACAGACTTGACAAGGAGGTAAAGTGTTTGAATAAAGAAGAAAACCTTACCTCTCAAGAATTCTTGCCAGGAAGCTAAACTTAGATCAGATCAGCCTCTACATATAAGTTCCTGTGTGTAGGAAATGTATAAGAACAACTGACCATATCAGAGGACAATATGGTGGCATGGTAAGCCAAATGAAGATGATGAAACTCCCTAAGATAAATGATCCAATTTCGTTAATAAATTGGAAGTGGAAAGGAAGAGAAAGGAGGAGGAGCTGGAGCAGAAGAAAGTAGTGGAGCTATGAGAGAGGAGAACAGCAAGAACAAGAATGTGTAGTGAAAGGGAAAGGAGAGGGGAGGGGAGGGGAGAATAGATTAAAAGAGACTTAAGAGACATATCAACCAACTGTGTGTAGTAAGCCCCAAATCAACATTATTTGGAACCCAATTCAAAAGTAGCATTTTGTTTTGAGTTATGAGGCAATTGGGGAAATTTTAATACTGTCTAGATATTTGACAGTATTAAGAGATTATTGTTAAAAATGTGAGCACAATAATGGAATTGTGATGATATTCTTTAAAGAGATTTTTATTGTTCAGAGATGCATTCTAAAACAGATTTTTAAAAAAAGAAACAGTATAAAAACTGCAAGGGTTGGATAGAAGGTGGGGGAGTGAATGGATGAATGAATGGACAAATGGTTAGAACAGATGAAAAGACAAATAGATAAGGAATAATGTGCTGCTTGACCGAAGAGAGGAAGGTTAAAAGCACTATGGCTAATACCATGCAGTGCTTTACCCCACACACACTTTGAATCCTAGTGTGCAGAAGGTGGGCTAGACTTGGTTTAGGTTCTGCCTTCCGGATGTACCGAATGAGTCTTCAAATCAGAACCGAAGCACTTGGAGAGAAAGGCAGGGCATGGGACAGCCATCTCATTGGCTCGGATCTTGGCAGCATAATTTTCTGCCAACTGCCTGCTGTCTGCCTCTGGACACTGCATTCAGCTTCCTTACTCCATACTGATGGAGGCAGCTATGCCTGAGCAGCTCAGTTCTGCAATTTAAAATAGGGAGCTGTTCCTGGGAGCTCAGCCTCAGTCCTGACTTCGGCATTCCCAATGATTCTGAGAGTTCTCTCTCTTACTAAATTATTTCCCGACCCCCCAGTTCCATGGAATGGATTCTGTTATTTTTAACTGAGAACCTGTCTATACTAAATCTCACAAAAGTAAGCATTGGACCTCACTTTAGAAAATGAATGCATTCTAAGCATTGGACTATGTAATTGTTTCTGGAAACATTTTTAAAGTAAAAAATGATGAGCAGTATGGTGTAATAGATTTTTCATTAGGTCCAAGAAAAAAAATAGTTTTAAGTATATAGGCTGGAATAGTAGTACATTATCAACTCATGGATTTTACAGAGGATGGAAAGATCTTTTTGAATTCCTTAGCAGTCCCAAGACCAGCTAACTATAAGTTCACCTTTTAATTTGTCTCAGTTTAACTGTGATCTCAACCCACAAGCAAAAGATAGGTCCCTTCTGTGTCAAGCTGGAGCGTTTGATTCTTATTTAAGCCTTATGTGCCTATGATAGGCTAAGACTGTAACTAGGAATGTGCCACAGTGAACTGAGGAGCCCAAGTTCCTGAAAGCAGTCCCAGCTCCAACCACAGCACCAGGACACAGAAGAAGATGGAGCCTGATGCAAGAGCACGCTGCTCTTCCTCCCCCAGGAAGCTCACAAAGCCCAGCAAAAGATACAAGTAGATGCTGACAATCTTTCTATGGTTTTCAGTTATCAGAGCAAACTACACCAGGATTAAACCGTTTCTCTCCCCAAATTTACCTCTGTCTTACCCTCGATGCAAAGTAAAATGGTAAGGAGAGACCCTGAGGGTACAGGAAGATTGGGATTTGAATTTAAAGATTGGGATTTATTTCCTTAGTCCCTCTGATTTTTATTTTCCTTATTATAAAAATAGGGACTAGCAAGAGATTTGTCTTTGTTAAAAGATCCAATAGATAATAAAGGTCTTAAAAGTTCTTTGCTAATTCTATAATGAGATGCCAATTAGTTATATTAACAAGGCTGAAGGTAAATACCCAACAGTGTTAAGTTCGTGCATTTAAAATCCTATACTGCAATTATATTTTCTTGGCGTGTTCCTTATGCTTGGTTCCAAAGATCTCCCTATCAGAGTTTGATAAGCTCTGCCTTGCGAGAGTAATGTCTTTTGCTATTTTCAACTCATCCAAAGGGTTTTAAATCTAGATAAAATTGGAATTGCGAAACCTCCCTATTTCTCCACTTTTAGATAAACAGTGTAGGGCTTTGTCAGAGTATTTGGAAATTATTCTCTGATGATTGATCTTTTTCCAGAACCATAGATAAAAAATTATTTCATTTGGCACTGACAAATTTGACCGTTTTGCCATACAAGATTAAAAAGGGAGATTGGGAGAAAGCAGGCTACAGCTGCATTTATCATCATTTCAGGGACAGGGTGACAATATCTTTTGATGTAACTCTTGCCCTCCACATAAATTTCAGATGCTTAGCATTTCCCACCTGTACTGTGCACCTGTTATAAATGTACCACGTTATCCTTTGATAAAACTTGAAAAAAGAAAGACCAAGAGAAGCAGAAAGAAAACTGGTTGTATCAAAGTTCATCCTGTTCTTTCTGGGCAATACAGGGAAGGAGGAAAGAGGCTGAACAGAGCTTGGAACAAAGGCATATAGGCCATTATGGGTTGGGAACCTGAGGGGGAAACCTGTCTGGTAAGAATTGCCCACTTCTTTGTATGAACAAATTCATTGGCAACCATGCACAGATTACATTAGTCAAGAAGCAAAAGGGGAAGGGAACCACAGATCTTATGCTAGAGAGTGAATGTACATCATTTCTCACATTCTCTTTCTGCTGCAATCCTCTAACTCCTCCCAAAGACAATTCACTTAAGATCCATGGGGTTAGGGGAGAATCCCGTAGGGTCTGGGGAGGAAAATGTACTTTCTTATATATCAATCTATCTGGAGGGGTAGTCCCTGCAGGAGAACTTAACACCCTAGATTTGTCATTGATTTGGGATGGTGATAAGGCCAGGTGACATCTGAAACAGCCAGGCTCAAAAAGTAGAGCTAATAAATTCAGGGTGTCTATGTGATGTCCCCTCCACTTTGCAGAGGCCAAGACCAATCTGCAATTTGAACTGAAGGCAGAGGCAGAGCCAAGTCCTGAGGAGTTGAGGCTAGGGTTGGAAGTCCCCTCCTGAGGTAAGAAGGCTCCCCAGGAGACCAAGGGTCCAGACAAGGAGTCTGTAAGGGAAAGACAGAGCTGGGAAATCAAGCAGACATACTGAGCTTGGAGGAGTCAAAGGCAGGATGCAACTCAGGTGTTAGAACCAAAATGGGGGCAGGCAAAGATGGTATCTAAGCTAAAGTTGATAAAACACAAGTGTGAAGGGGCTAAAGGTTTGGCCCCAGGTCACCTATAGGTGGTGTGACCATTTTATAGGTCAGTAAATTAGAGAGATATGTGTGGGCTGGGCTGGCTTATCTAGCCAGGACAAGAACAATAATTAAAACAAGCACAACTTATTAAGCTCTTACGTGTAGATAATATCAAGCCAGGGCAAGAAGAACAGATTTTAAAAATGATTTTTGAAATAAAATGAAATAAACTTATTGAACTCTTAGTATGTTCTAGACACTATTCTAAGAACATGAAATGAATTGCTTCATTCAGTTGTCACAGTAACCCTGTGGGGATGGCACTATGCCTATCCTCAATTTACCTTTGAATTAGAAACAACAAAAGAAAACAACTGAGTCATAGAGAAGTTAAACAAACAGCTGAAAGTCACGTAGCCAAGCTATATTCAAACCAGATCAATTGCCCTCTGTGTCCTCTAGCTTAACTTGATACACTATGCAACATACTCAATCAAGGGCCTTTTACTAGTTTTTATATAACCGATGGCCTCTGATTAACGATAAGATAATGCATGCAAAGTGATCAAAACCAAAAATCTATGACAAGAAGAAGCCATTTAGATTCAAAGATTGTAAGAGAGGTAAGAATTCTGAAGTCATCTAGTCCAATCCCCTCATCATAGAGATAAAATTAAGGTACTTGCCCAAGGTCACTGTGGGGAAAACTTGCAGCACTCATTCATATCAGCTTCTCCATTCCTCCATGGACATATGGCAAAGTGGTGCCTTCCACTCTGGTTGTTACTGGCCAATGGGCTGTGGGTGGCAGGGACATGTGTCACTTCTGAATTGAAGTTATCATGCTAAGGTATGTGAGAGGAGGTGTAAGTTCCACATGGTCTCTCTTCTTCCACTGTGGTAACCCTAATTGCCATGTGTCCCAGATGCCAGGTTACAAGATTCCTGAGTCACCACATGAAAGAAACTGATCTCTAGATCAGGAGTAGGCTTTGCACAATAAATGCAAAGAAATGAATGCTTACATGTTAAGCAACTAAGATTTGGTAGAAGGGGCTATATTTATTACCACAATAAACCTCCTGCCCTCCTAATATAATGCCAGTTAACAAAGTAGCCTCCTTAGTTGAATTATAAATCTTTTAAAATTTCTTTCAGTACAATAAATACCTCAAATCAAATGGTTTCATTTTTACTTTTCAAAAAATAATAAAATCTCTCTAAATCAATACCATATTTCATGCAATCTCAACCCTAAGACATTGTCAAAAATGGGAAGCAAATATAAAAGGCCTCTTGATTACAAGACATTCATGGCATAATGTTCATGCATTTATATGATAGGAGAGACTCAGGCTCATTCACATCACAGAGGCTTTTAATTTACATACAGTTCCAACCAATTGTTCTTTTTCTTCTGACCATAAAAAAAATTAGAATTGGAAAAAAATCCAGATTTTTAGAAACAAGAAAACAGGTAGCAAAAGTGAAAGCTAAGAGACTCACTTGAAAATTACTCATTCCAGGACAATAATCAATGGTTAAAGGGACAATTTTGGTCATTTTAACAACCTCTAAGACAGTAGAATGTATAACACATTTGAAAACACTTTCACCTAATACGTTGGTTGGTTAGTTGGTTGGTTGGTTGATTTCCACTTAGGGCTTTAAAAGAAAGAGCCATGAGTTTTAAAGCTATTGAAAATATAAAGAAGGAGAGAAAGACAAAGAGATAACTAGAGCAATGTTATATTACATACACTTCAAAAGGCTCAAGTGTTTTATCAGTGCGAGCTGAGGAGCTTCTCTCATTTTTGCCATTTTACTTAATTATATTTTTAAATTTTGAATTTTTCTGCAATGATCATGTATTATTTTCATAATACAAAGATAATATTTTTAAGGGATTAATTCACGTGTGTGCAAAAATCAGAGAGAGTAAAGACTTTAATTCTTCAACTTGGCCAAAAAAAACCACAAAGATGTCAATTCTACTACCCTACCCTTTTAAAAAATTATTTATATATGACAACAGAATGCATTACAGTTCTTTTTACACCTAGAGAGCAAAATTCTTCATATCTCTGGTTGTATACAAAATATATTCATACCCATTCATGTCTTCATACATGTACTTTGGATAATAATGATCATCACAATCTCTTATGCATCATCAAATTAAGAATAACCACCATCAAAAGCAGAGTTTTTCTTTCTTAAAGTATGAAGACTCCATCTTGGTTGAGCTCCTAAATCAGTGGTCTGAGTGCCTGGGGCTCTGGAAGTAATGAGGCATCAGCTAATTTAGCCAGGACTAATGGAAGAGAGCAAGTTCTACCTGTCTATTCACTTCACGAATCAGAGAGCGGGCTGAGCTTCTCAGGTGAGCTAATCCTTAGCTACACCATGATAGATAAAGGTTTTTCTGAATTGGTTCATGATATTGGTATTTACACAGAGATTTGATAACACAGGTTGCTTAGAGCTTCGACCTATTGTCTTGCAAATGCATACAAGGAGCTGAGGACACAATTGGAAACTAGCATTTTTTTCGTTCCTAACGTGTGAGTACTAAGATGGCTATATTCAAAATATTTAACTACTGATTCAGCTTGGGCACTGTCCAATCAGAGCAGATGCCAAGGTAAATGACAGGTAGACCTGCATTCCTACTGAATATCAACCAGCCTGGGTGAGTTTCTTTTTCAAAAGAAATTATGAAATTTGCATGGGCTGAGCAGTTTATTCCTTCAAAGACCCCACCATTATGAGTAGAGGGAATAGTCAAAAAACAACACAGAACAAAAACCCTTCCAAACTCAAATTACGCTGCTGAAAAATTACTTTGATCCATCATGAGGGAGACAGACAACCAGTAGTAAGTAGTTTTACAAAGAGTCTAAAGAGCACATTTAAAGGGGAATCATCAGGAAACTGGCATGATTTCCCTGTCTGGCCAGCCAACACTACTGGGTGAGGATGTCTCCAGCCAAACCACAAAAACTGCCAATGCAAAGTTAAATTATGCAATGAAAGAAAACATCTTGCTCCAGTTTAGGCAGATTGTAAGTTGAATTACCCTTGAAAATCCTTTGGATGGAGAGAAAACAAACCCAGTGTGTGGAGGAGAAAAATGAGACCATAAGGAAAGTTCTGCTGCCCTTTAAGGAGAGGGCTGCATGCATCAACTCATATTTAAGGCACAGGTTAAAAAGTGGACATATTTATCAACAGCTCTCCTAAGAACTGAGTGCTTTAGAGAAGGTAAACATGTGATGGAAACCTGTAGATTCTGTCTGCAGGGGTACAGCACTAAATAACAATGGGTGTTAAGGAAACAATGGGGATGAGAGACAAGTGTCACCGTCAAATGTGTGCCCTATCTAAAGGGTACAGCTACCTTACATTGATGGCATGAGGAAATTCAGGCCCAATGTTAATGGATCTTCCCTTTTTTAATGAAAAGTCTGCATTAATGATGCTTATCTCAAATTTCTTAATTTTCAAATGTAGGTAAAGAATTTCAAGAGAAACAAAACGAGATAGTTTTATCACTCTTCAGTCAATGCAGGACAACCTGACCGTATACAAGAACAAAAGTAGGAAGATCCATTCCTTCCTTCATTCAAAAACATTCTCTGAGCATCTATAGAGTACCAGATACTGTGGTAGGACTAAGAGATACAATTTGTAAGACAAAGTTCCTGCCCTCAAAAACCTTGCCATCTGAGCTGGGTACAATACTTATCTAACATACATGAAGCCCTGGGTTTGATCCCCCAGTGCTTCAAAAACCAAACAAAAATCTCATAATCTAACATATAGAGATGATGCCCAGGTAATTCTAATACTGGAATATTAGTACTCTTGAGGTAGATAAGCGGGAGCCTAGAAATAAAGTTCAGAAGAAGAAATGTCTAAGTTGAGATCCAAAAGGTGGCTGTGAACATAGTGTTATCAGTTATCTTTAGCAATATAAAAAAACCACCCCAAGAGCTTAAAATAACAGTTGGTTTAGCTTGTGATTCTGAGCAACTGGGGCTGGGCCCAGCTGAACAGCTCTGATCTGGGACGTGTTAATACATGAAATGACCCGATGGGTTGGTTGGAGGGCTGACAGGGAGCAGTCAATCTCGGGTGGCCTCCCCTTGGTATCTTAGAATCTGCTCTAACCTTTAGCAGACTAGCCTGGCAGCTGGGCAAGCTGCCAAGAGAACAAACAGAACTTGCAAGCCTTCTGAAAGCTTAGGCTCAGAACTGGCACAGTGGAACTTCCTCTGCACTGTGCTGACCAAAGCAAGTTCTCGGGCCAGCTCAGATTCCAGGGGAGGGGAAATAGTCTGCACCTCTGGGTGGGAAGTCACACAGCAAAAGGCAAGGCTACAGGGAGGACTAAAGAACTGTGGCCATTTTGACAATCTTTTTCACCTGGTAAGAAGGCATGGCATGTGCACAGACCTAAAGATAACTGAGAGAGAAAATGGAGTTTGGGAAACTCAAGGGATTTGGTATGACAGGAGCAAAGACATTCTGCAAGAAAGCATGGCAATATGACACAAAGAAGCCAGATCAAGGACCTCCCAGGAGGGCAGCCCAGTGAAATCGATTTTTTTTTTTAAAAGGGACTTTCTCTCTTCCAATTATCTGTATGTTAAATACAAACAGTCACAAAATGAATACTATGCAAGATTAAACAGAAGTATCCTAAATAAAGTGCTCTGGGAGTTTACATCTAGTCTGAAAACTTAGGGCAGGTGTCATGACAGAGGTAGAATTCAAGCTGAACTTGGGGAAAAAAATGATTTTTCCAGCTAGAGATAAAGAAGTGAGCCAAAAGGTGAGCATGACTCAAGTGGAGGAGCTGGAAAAAGTCAAAATATAGAATAGCAAACAGTGTGATTTGTCTAAGCAGAGGACAACGTTCCTTATTCTCTGTACACCTTAAGATCCAGAAAGACATTCTTCACATTCCAACCCTGAATATACTGCAGTAAAGATGGGACATGGGGTTAGTGTAAAAGGCAGCCCTTTGACTGTAAACCCCACCCTCATCTTACCCATTAGTTCTTTTATTATTATTATTATTGGTTGTTCAAAACATTACAAAGCTCTTGACATATCATATTTCATACATTTGATTCAAGTGGGTTATGAACTCCCATTTTTACCCCGTATACAGATTGCAGAATCACATCGGTTACACATCCACGTTTTTACATACTGCCATACTAGTGACTGTTGTATTCTGCTACCTTTCCTATCCTCTACTATCCCCCCTCCCCTCCCCTCCCATCTTCTCTCTCTACCCCATCTACTGTAATTCATTTCTCTCCCTTGGTTTTTTTCCCCTTTCCCCTCACATCCTCTTATATGTAATTTTGTATAACAATGAGGGTCTCCTTCCATTTCCGTGCAATTTCCCTTCTCTCTCCCTTTCCCTCCCACCTCTCGTCCCTGTTTAATGTTAATCCTTTTCTCATGCTCTTCCTCCCTGCTCCCTCCCTGTTCTGTTCCTCCCTGCTCTGACATTTGGTATTTGTTTTTTAGGGATTGGCTAGCTTCACTTAGCATAATCTGCTCTAATGCCATCCATTTCCCTGCAAATTCCATGATTTTGTCACGTTTTAGTGCTGAGTAATACTCCATTGTGTACAAATGCCACATTTTTTTATCCATTCATCTATTGAAGGGCATTTAGGTTGGTTCCACAGTCTAGCTATTGTTCACAGTCTAGCTATGAACATCGATGTAGCAGTATCCCTATAGTACGCTCTTTTAGTTCTTCAGGGAATAGTCCAAGAAGGGCAATAGCTGGGTCAGATGGTGGTTCCATTCCCAGCTTTCCCAGGAATCTCCATACTGATTTCCAAATTGGCAGCAACAATTTGCAGTCCCACCAGCAATGTACAAGTGTACCCTTTTCCTCACATTCTCACCAGCACTTGTTGTTGTTTGACTTCATAATGGCTGCCAATCTTACTGGAGTGAGATGGTATCTTAGGGTGGTTTTGATTTGCATTTCTCTGACGGCTAGAGATGGTGAGCATTTTTTCATGTACTTGTTGATTGCTTGTATGTCCTCCTCTGAGAAGTGTCTGTTCAGGTCCTTGGCCCATTTGTTGATTGGGATATTTGTTTTCTTATTGTCTAATTTTTTGAGTTCTATATATACTCTGGATATTAGGGCTGTATCTGAAGTGTGAGGAGTAAAGATTTGTTCCCATGATGTAGGCTCCCTATTTACCTCTCTTATTGTTTCTCTTGCTGAGAAAAAAAACTTTTTAGTTTGAGTAAGTCCCAAGTTTGTTGATTCTTGTTTTTAACTCTTGTGCTATGGGTGTCCTATTAAGGAATTTGGAGCCTGACCCCACAATATGTAGATCAGAGCCAACTTTTTCTTCTATCAGACGTAGAGTTTCTGATTTGATATCAAGCTCCTTGATCCATTTTGAGTTAACTTTTGTGCATGGCGAGAGAAAGGGGTTCAGCTTCATTTTGTTGCATATGGATTTCCAGTTTTCCCAGCACCATTTGTTGAAGATGCTATCCTTCCTCCATTGCATTAGTTGTTTATGACACTCAATCTAAGATCCACTACTATGTGCTTCTTTAGAAGAGCAAGGAAAGATGTAGCTGAGAAAAGTTCCAGAAGGAGCTCGGAGATGCTCTAATGCCAGTCTCTGGAGTCGAAAGTTAGTGAGGGCTGTAAAAAGTGCCCATTTTTGTATAAGACTGACAAATAGAACTGCATTTTCTAAAAATTTGCCTGGCAGAAATGGGTAAAATAAAGCAGGGAGGGGCTAAGAGAAGATACTTTTTCCCTGTCTCCGTCTATGGTAGCATTACTAGTCAATCAAGGGACTTTATCCTAAGAAGCCCAAACAGAGCCTCCAAATTCTTCCCATCATGGTGCTCTAATGGTACTGAAAGGCAGATTGAGACCTGGGCTTGTGCTGGAGAGCGGCAACTATTTAAGAGGTAAGACACCATTTAGGAGGAAAAGAGAGCCAAGGTAGGATGTAGAAGTGGTAGTAGAAAAGGAAGAGAATATGTTAGGACATGTGTGTGATGTGTATCAGTAGGACTTGGAATTTGTTTAATGTGGAGAGATGGAACCAAAATGGCACTCCAACTTTTTGACGTTTTGAAAGAAACGTCAAACAAAAACAAAAACAAAAACACTCAAACAAGAACCAGCAGAAGCAGTGAGGGGGAGGAGGGAAAGAAAGAGAGGAAAGAGGAGAGGATTGAAGTGGGGGTGGAAAACTTGGGCAAACAAACGGATTGTAAAGGGGAGAAGAAAATGAAACCTGAATATTTGGTATAAATAGCAGGTCTAGAACAAGGGCCAAAGCTAAAGTTTGTAGGACCAACCATCAAAACAAGAATCTCAGGAATATAACATTTCTCCAAAGATTCTCAGCAGCATTAAAAGACTGCATATGGGAGAGAAGCCCATTTCTATCTCCCATAAAAATATTACATTGTTCAAGAGTCCTGGCAGAACTAAGAATAGGAAGAAAGGTAAAAATTGAATGCAAAAGAGTTTTGTTTTTCAAAACCGCATGGTACTAGCATAAAAATAGATATATAGATCAGTGATACAGAATAGAAGACACAGAGACAAGCCCACACACATACAGTCATCTGATCTTTGACAAAGGTGCCAAAAACATACATCAGAGAGAAGATTTTTTTTTTTTTTTAACAAATGGTGCTGGGGAAACTGGTTATCTGTACGGAGAAAAATGAAACTAGCCTCAGAATTAGACCAGAAACTAAGCAATTCATTGGAGAAAATGGAGAGTCAACACTCTAGTTTTCAAGCACAGCAATGACTTTCTCAATAGGACCCCTAGATCTCAGAAAATAATGCCAAGAGTTAAGAAAAAGCTTCTGCACAACTTAGGAAATGATTAGAAACATGAAAAAAAAATCTTTGCTAGCTACTCTTCTGACAGAGGATTAATATCTAGAATATATAAAGACTTAAAAAACATTACACCAAAACCTCAAATAACCCAACTAATAATTAAGTGGACAAATAAATTAAATAGACACTTCTCAAAAGAAAAAATACAAATGGCCAACAAATATATTAACAAGTTTACAACATCCATTAGCAACTAGGAAAATGCAAAACAAAACTACACTAAAATTTCATAAATTTTAAATGCATATGGGAGAGAAGCCCATTTCTATTTCCCATAAAAATATTACATTGTTCAAGAGTCACTAGTTAGAATGGCAGCCATCAAGAATACAAATAATAATAAATGCTGGAAGAGGATGTGGAGAAAAAGGAACACTTTTGGACTGTTGGTGGGATTGCAAATTAGTATCACCACTATGAAAATCAGTATGGAGGTTCCTTAAGACTAGGCATGGAACCACCATTTGTCCCAATTATACCACTCCTAGGTATTTATCCTGAAGAATTAAAGTCATCTTACTACAGTGATATATGCATACCCATGTTTATAGCAGCAGAGTTCACAGTAGCCAAATTATAGAACTAGACTAGGTGTCCATCAATGGATAAATGGATAAAGAAAATGTGTAATATGTACACAACAGAGTTTTATTCAGCCATAAAGAAAAATGAAATCACATCATTTGCAGGAAAATGTATGGAACTTGAGACCATGTTAAGCAAAATAGGTCAAATTCAGGTTAGGTGTCATGTTTTCTCTCATGCAGAAGATAGAGATGAAAAAAAGAAAAGAAAGGTGGGGTGCCCCTCATGGAAATCAAAGGGAAATTAGTAGAGGAAAGGGCCAGGGGGTGAGAGGTGGGAAGGGAAGGGGCAAGGGCTGGGGAGTGATATTGGCCAAATTATATTGGTGTATTTTATACTGTGTGCATTTATGAATATGTAACAACAAATCCCACCAATATTTGCAACTATAATGTACCAATAAAAATTATGGAAGAGAGAGTTATGTTTTGCTTATCTTCCTTCCTTCCTTCCTTCCTTTCTTTCTTTCTTTCTTTCTTTCTTTCTTTCTTTCTTTCTTTCTTTCTTTCTTTCTTTCTACTTTTTAAAATTTGCTGCTGAGGATTGAACCCAGGACTTGCACATACTAAACATATACCCTATCTCTGAGCCATACCTTAGCCCCAATTAAATATTTCTTTTGTATGAGAAACAATGTGGGGGATGACCCCCTGCATACACGTTAGGCCATGACCACAGGAGTGGACACCAACATGTCCTGCTCCATCTTTCAATCTTCACTCTCTCTGAAGTTCTGACTTCATGAATATGTGAAAGACTTGATCAAATGATAAAATTCATCATTATGTCACTTTTAGCTCAAGATAGTTTTTGTGCAATAAAAATGGGTGTTCATGTTCCCAGCTTCAGGGGAGCTAAATTTTAAGTCATTCCCGTCTTAGAAAGGCAACAAAGAATTGCAGTTTAAACTAAATGGGTACTGAATTGAAATTTGGTGAGTTCAAATCCAATCACTGCTCTAATCTGAGGAAGCTGCTTAACTTCTCTGAATGTTTATTTCTACATCTGTAAAACAGGGATACTATTATCTACTTCTTAAGGTTGTTGTGAGGATTAAATGAGAAGCACATGTTGTATGAACTCAATTATTAACTATGATTGCTTCACAATTATGTATTTTTCTAGAGATATTCTTACCAAGTGCTAATGAATAATTATTCTTGGACACAAATATGATCCATAGGGAGTTCCCACATTCTCTAAGAAGAAAATTCCTTTTGGTTTAGAATGACTGACAAGCAACTTCAAGGGCCTGTAACTGAATGAATGCCTGCCAAAATGGAAATTATTAGTGGCTTCCCCGATCTCTAAAGTGATTCTGGCTACATAGCTAACCTGCTTTGGGTGCCAATCTTTCCATATATATGAGGTTTAGAAGATGGACCTTAAAAAATGACCTTCCACATTAGACACATTAGAGACTGATTCCCCACTCCTCCCCCCCCACACACACACACACTGGGGATGAGCCTGAAGCTAAGCCCTTGTCCCAGAGCTGCAAAGAGGTAGCCCAGCTGGGCTGGAGTGCAGGTGGCAAGCACAAGTCACAGGTGATGGACATACCCACTCCGCATAGCACTGCTGTCAGGAGCTCCCAGCAACTATGATTTGATGATTTCAACTTCCAAAGGGAAGAAAACAGAAATGGGGCAGACCTGAATGGAAGTTCAAACTCAAGGATTAACCAATCACATTAGTGCTTTTCCAATCCCTGATTAGCATAAATTTAGCTTTGAGCCAAGTGCTATATAAACCCTAGACTAGCACAGTCAGATGGCAACCTGCTATAGGGTTCCCTTTTGCTTCTGTGAGGATTCTGTTTCTGTTCCTTATACTTTAATAAATTCTACCCCTTTTATTCTTCCCTTCTATTGTCCCATGAATTTCATTCTTCAGATTTGCTAAACAAGAACCTGGAAAGAAATTAGCAATAAGCCACTGGCATCTGCTCCAACACTGGAGGGCACAGCCCACCATTTAGAGCTTCAACATGCCACTCCATAGCAGTGCAGAAGAATCCACTTGCCAACTGTGACCCTTGGAGTTAACACCGCTAACACTAAAACAGGCTTTCTCAGCCGCAGAGGCCTGCAGCTGGCACAGGCCCTACCTACCAGAAGAAGCTGAGCATCAAGTTTTGTCTCAAACCCAGGGCCTTTTTGTATTTGCAAAGCCCACTCTCCACCTCTGTACTATATACCACCTGCCCCAACTTGACAAATTTCTTGTTCCTACTTCTATTAACTCAGAACCGTAAAGGACCTAGAAAAGGATTAGAATGTTCTTTACTTTGACCTCAAAGATCTCTTTATAAGTTTCTTCCTCTTATTAATAACAGTATCATAAATATGAAGTAATATGAATCCATTAGCAGAATCCACAAGTCCGAGCATTTAGTAAAGTAGTACCCTGCCCTGGAAAGGTGGCCTGGCCAGAATATTCCCTGTCGGCAAACTCTTAGATATCCTCCTGGGCAAAAATGAATCTTGGGCTTATCATTGTGTTCTAGCCACAATACAAAGGTCAAATTTCCTCCTAATGTCTTAAAATAGCACTTTATTTCTTTATTGAAGAATTTCTTCAACAAGTACCGTCAGTGGAGTCCTGCTAAATGTTAAAAACTGACTCTCCAGGAATTAAAAGCCTTGGAGAGGAACATTTGCCAATTTCTGTGATATAAATAATCCTACCATTGCTGATTTCAAGCAACCCAGGATGATGCTTCTGAAAGTGAAGCTGGGAAGATCTGTGTACAATGGGCTCTGATGAGCCAGCCTGAGCCGTCTCCAGCACACCAGTGTCATTGTGCAAAACACCCCTTAAGCCACACATGGGGAACTTCCCAAGTATAGTTGCAGATAACCACACTGCCCTTGGAGCAAGAATTGAGACGGGATCCTTCAGGTGGCTATTGAAGCCACTGCTGTCTGATTTGTGTCATAAATATGCTTGGAGACTTTTCTTTATGTCAGCTATTCAATCTGGAAGCACAATTAGGAAATGTGGGTAACAATAAAAATAATATTGAAAACAGTTCTAGAAGATCCCCCCCCCCCAGGCCCTCAGGGCCCTCATTTCTGGGCAGTCTCAACCAGTGGCATGATTTGCTCTGCCCCCTTGTGGCTTCAATGACTGCTTTAACCTGGTGATGACTCACCCCTGACCTATTCCTTCTTTGCTCTTCAAATGTCTTATTGTGACTGAAGCTGTTCTTACTAAGGTGTGAGGAGAATCCTTGCTGAGTCATAGATACAACTGGCTTGGGGCCTCACCTTTCGGGAGGGATTTGGGACAAATTCACTCATGCCGAATGGGAAGAGAGCTGAGTAGCACTCTTCGAGGCAGACAAAAGTGTTCCTTGTGGCAGGGACCTAGCGTATCCCTTCTCTCTAGGATGATCCCTCACAGTCAAATCCAGCTTCAAAATCTTAATTCTAGGACTGGATGACTAGCTGAGTCAGAGTTCTATATCATTTTTTAAGGATGCACATTTTACTCTGATGCTAGTAAAACTCGATGCCTTCCCTGAGGGATGGTCCAGATTAGCTTGTTTCCCATTCTCCCTTTCTGCACGCATTTGCCCTAGGATCTGACGTGTCCTCCACTTCTCTCACTTACTGTTGACTTGACCTGGTCTGTCAGCAAAGAAGTGGGTTGCTCTTTGAGAGGGAAACGAAGAGATTGATGAAGGCTCAAGGCAGAAAGGCCTTGGAAAGGGGCTGTTTTGGAAGAACTTTCAGAACCAGCTCCTGGTATCTTTGCTTTAATCCAAGGGGTAAGGTTTCCAGGTGTCACTTAACATCTCAGCTGTTTTCCTTTGGCAGCAGGGATGGCATGGGGCATGCCTCTCTGCATCCTCCTACCAAGAAACTATTTCACAGAACTGTGAAAAGAAAATGGAGAGAAGTGCATAATACTGCCATGTGACCTACATAGGGTTTGAAATGTGTTATCTATTAGAATGGTGAGCCCCCTGAGAGTGAATTGCTTAATCCATGTCTTCCTCTTGAATGTATACACTTTCCTAATCTGGTTCCCTTTGAGGAGTGTGTGTCTCTGTGAGACAATTTGGCATTTCAGTCTCATCATGTTCCTTTCTCTTCTAGCACTATCCCAGAGACTGGCACCCAGGATCCCAATGCTACAAATAAAGCAACTGAAGCGCAAGGAAGTTCAAAGAGCTAATAATTTGTAGGCATAGGATTTGAATTTGCATCTTTTGACTCCAACTGCAGGGATCATGCCACACTGACAGGTTATAGGGGCCCAAAATATTTCTGAAGAATACATTAGTGAATAAGCCATCCTTTCCCAGAACTCTTGTCTTAGGAGAACCTGCTTCTTCATTGTGCATCCTGTCCTTGAAGAATTGGACAACTACGAAATGTATCAAAGAAATCAACCAGCAGATCCATGTAAGACGTGTATAGATTCTGAAAAGGAACTCTGGAGTTGTGGGGAACAAGAAAAGTACATCAGAGGCAAAAGATCAGGAGCCAACTACAGCAATCTGAGGTCAGAGGCACAGCCTATTGAACAAGGTTCATCTCACCTCAAGGATTATGTGCACCACTAATCTTTTGCAAGCTTTTGCCCATAAGAGAATATTTATATCATCTACTCCCTTGCAAATTCTAAAAGACGACACCTAAAACTTATTGATATTCTTTAACCCCACTCACGGCTCTAAAAGCCATCTTTGCATTGTTCCAAGGTCCAGCTCCCTGATGCCAGTTGGCCACAAGCACCTCTGTCGGACTCCAGCAGCTTTATCACCAGAGTCCCTGAACTCTAGTTTTTTTTTTAACCCACTGCATGGGATCACCGGTGTACCTACTTCACCACGTCAGATGCTGCCGTGGGCACTCACTCCAAGATCACCACCAAGGATGTGAAGAAGGAAGTTGAGGAGGCAGAGAAAGGAAGGCCCCTGATAATGGGAGTGCTAATGAGGAAAATGGGGAGGACAGGGAGGAGGAGGGAAAGGAGGAAGAGGAAGGGGAAGGAGGAGAGAGAGAGAGGGAGGAGGTGATGGTGAGGAAGAGGATGAGAATTAAACTTAGAAAAAAAAAAGTCCATCATGACCTGTTCACCCTCCACATCCCATGTCAAAATCTACATGTGATCACCTTTATAGCAGACAGCCCCCCCCACCCCACCTCATAGACAGTGCTACCCACAGATGACATGCTCACAACCCAACCAAAATCACATGTGCAATAGGGGAAGGGGGAAGAACCCAAATTTCCAAAGCCCTGTTGGTTTTCCTAAGAGCACTTTTTAAAAGGGAATCTTGAAGTTTTTATTTACATTTTATGTTTTTGTACATGTTGTTAGGGGTCAGCCATTCTTAATGATCTCAGATAACCAAACCTGCCTTCAAAGTATTCTTGGTCCTACTTCTGACTTTACTTGTGGTGTATCATGTTTCTTATAATCTCAAAGGAGAAAAAAAAATTGTAAAAAAAAAAACAGAAAAAACAACAAAACTAATTTTATTCCCAGTAGTATAGTACTTTAGCTGTACTATAAGTAGTTGGTTTGTATGAGATGGTTAAAAATGCCACAAACAGAAAGTTTTCTCTCTTTTTTTTTCTTTCTTTTTTCTTTTGTCTATGAAGCTACTGTTAATTTTTTGGTCTGTCTGATGTTTTTGTGAAACAATGTCATCCAACAATAAACCAGAATTTGGGGCTGGGACTGGGGCTCAGTGGTAGAGTGCTTGCTTAGCATGTGTGAGGCAGTGGGTTTGATCCTCAGCACCACATTAAAAAAAATAAACAAATAAAATAAAGTTATTTTAAAAATAATGTAAACACTCAGAATTTTATGTTGCTTAGTTGTTCTAAGAAAAGTTAAAAATAAAACATATGTTTTAATAGTTGCAAAAGTTTTATCTTATTTTCTATTTATTAGAAAAACGATTTATATGTTTGTTGTCCCAAACCTTGAATAGCAGAACCAACATTACATTTACAGAAATATCTGCCACAGAACCTAACCAACTTCATTATCAAATCAGGCAGCCAGATCAGCATGCTATTAGGAAATATCTGACTTCATTTTTTTATTTCCTGAACATGTGTCCATACATGCACCCTGTCCCTAGGTAAATCTTCTTACTCCTTAATTGTATTTCTAAAACAGTGGGAAAGATGAGTTCCAGAGCTTTTGGCCTGAACATGAGATGAGATCAGGTTTGCTTCTGGCCTGGCTTATAGTAGACTCTTCTTCAGGAGCAATCAATGTGTTCTGAAATTATTCCTTTGTGTGATGCAAAAAGAATTTTATATACCTGGTACTTTTTTTTTTTTTAGGCTATTGAATAGAGCAAAGGGGAGGGTGGTGAAAGGAGGGGGCTTGGGGGTAGGAAAGATGGAGACTAAGATGGACATCATCACCCTAAGTAGGTGTATAAAGACATGAATGGTGTGACTCTACTTTGTGTATGACCAGAGAAAGTAAAAATTGTGCTCTATATGTGTACTATAAATTGAAATGCATTCTGCTGACATGTATAACAAATTAGAATAAATAAACACATTTTTAAAATAATAAATAAATGAAAAGAGATTTACCTGGATGCGAAGTTTGTCTTTATAAAAATTTTGTAAAGGAGTTTAAATGGAAATTGAGGACCTGGAAATTGATTCCCTGGGGTGCTAACTATTCCATGTGCCCCTGGAAGTCTTCAAGCACCTTCACCTTCACCACTGTGTGCCCTGTTCTATGGACTTTGTCCTCCCTTCACAGTTGCCCTCTTCAGTATTGTTAAAATGGCTTCACTGGCCACTACTGAGACATCTTCCCAAGTCTCTTTTGTTCATTGCTCTCACCACCTTTCCTTCACCTTAGCAAACTTTCATGTCCTCAGAGAGAGTGATTTTAAAGATGCATTAAATTAATTTATGTGAAGGTGTTCATGATTGATAGCCACTCAAGTTTCAAGGCAGTATTTGCATTTTTCAAAGAGAAATTTGCTTATCAAAAGACTCTCCCATCGGTTGGAAATCCAGACTAAAAATCTTTGGGTACTGATGAGAAAATATTTTGGATGATGCCAAAACATTTATTCCAGTTTAGATCTCTGCACTAGGAAACAGCAACTTGTTAAGTAGGGTCAAAGTCTGACAAGCAACATCCCATATCTTAAATCTGCAGAGTGGACCAACTGGGGAAAAAAGTCATCAATATCCTATAGATAGTCAGTAACTGATACTGTAATGCCAGAATGGAGGTAGGAGGAGATCAAAACCAACTTAATACTTAAGTCCCTTTATCTTTGAAAATTCCAGCAAATCCAAATCTCTGAGTAGTTCTAGTCTATTCTGAGTCTCAGATATTTTCTTTTTAAATGACAAAATAGAGAAAGATATCCAACATGACAGGAAGGCCCAGGTGAGCCAATTTAGGAGACTCATTAGAAGAGCTAGTATTCTGAAGGTTATTTCAAGTCACACTGCATACACCCAAGACTAAAGTAGTCAGCTCCTCAGGCTGGCGATGTGGCTCAAGCGGTGGCTCGCTCGCCTGGCATGTGTGCGGCCCGGGGTTCGATCCTCAGCACCACATACAGACAAAAATGTTGTGCCTGCTGAAAACTAAAAAATAAATATTAAAATACTCTCTCTCTCTCTCTCTCTCTCTCTCTCTTAAAAAAATTATTAAAGTAGTCAGCTCCTAAGGGGGAAAAACAAAAGGCCATATCCAAGATGATGCTCTTCTCACTCGGGCATATGTTACATTTGGAGAAGTTTGCTTTCTAAGTCTAAGGATCTGAATCTCACCCCCCAAAATGGGGCAGGAAAACATAGATTTCTGCCACTTGGCTCCACCAATTCAACAAATAACTCTTCACACCAAATCCATATCTCTGAATGTAGATATGAAGACTTTTAGAAAGAATTGCAAAAGGTTATCTTTTTAATTCCACTATAACTGTGACATTCAAATGACCTGATTATACCCCCACTAGAATCCAGATAGAATTAAAGAAAAATCTGTCATTGCAATAAGAAACAGAAATGAGAATGAGGATCTGTTCCCCCCACTCCCCTGCTTCTCTATTACTTATTTTCATGATAAACAGCAGGCTAATAAACATCTGTTCTTTCTCAATGTCCAAGGGATCTTGTTTGCAAACATGAACAACCATTGCTTTGTTCTCTCTGGAGAAAACAAAACACTATCAATCAAAGCAAAGCTACATACCCAGACCTGCTGCAGCAGCTGCTTGTTCAAAACCGCATGTCATTCCCCTGCAAGCCAGAGCGCCCGGGATGCTTTGTATATCCTCTGCCCCTGCTCTTCTGAGCAGTACTGCAGGTTAACTCTTGGAGGCTGAATGCTCTAACCAGGAAAGCCAAGGCTCCCCAACTTAACCACTTGCATGCTGACTCATGCAGCAGCAGTCAGGACGCACCCCTGCTGAGCCGGCTGAGGTAGAAACCCTTGCACCATCCTTGGAAGGTCACACCTAGAGTTTGTCATTTTGCACCCTGCAAGAACACGGCCTGGGAAGCAGTTGTTCATTTTCTCAGACTGACCTGCTTGTCCTCTTTCATTTGGAAAACATTCAATTCACTACAAGGAGACTTGACAGAACAAATCAGCAGGGAGATTTAAGTTAAGATTTTGGATGAAGGAGTTAAGCTCTGGGAAAGGAGGAGCCCCCACTTTTCTACAGAGACTGCAACTAGACGGAGGAAACTCATGGCATGTAATCACCTTCTTAGTTTGGGAAAGCAAATAAAACAGTGTTTACGTGTCCCCTGGTGCCCTTCCCAGGCAAAACCAAAAATCAACTTCCTGCAGTTTTGCCTCAGTTTTAGTCTATATCAACACTATAGGGTTCAAAAGCCTAGAATTCCTAAAGAAAAGTGGCGTCTCTTCTGCAGTTATTGGTGGATCACCTTGAAAAGCAGCTTAAGAGGCAAACACTTAATTCTAGGGCAAGTGCCTGGTTTTCTGCAGGCCGTAACAGAGCCTGCCATGGGATTTGCAAGGAAGTCAAAGCAGGCAGGTGCAGCACAAATGTTAGGTAAAAATTGAACTCTCAAAGGCAGGAATGAAATAGACATGCAATCCTGTGGGAACTGGCTCTGGTTCTCTCTGCTTCCTGCTGACTAGAGCCACAGAGCCGCCTGCTGAAGTTATTAGCTACTAATTGGGCTCCTAGGCTCTGGAGTCTCCTTTGCCTTAAGTACATCTACCTAGGAGGCCTAAAAGCTCCAGAAAAGGGAGTGCAAATTCATCGACATGTAGAACAGCACATAGACTGGGTGTGTAATAGTAAAGGTGCTAAAAATAGCAGCAGCTACTATGCTGAAGGCTTATTGTATTCCAGTAAATGTGCCGAATGCTTTATATGTGTTCTATAACAAGGACCACTAGCTCTTCAATAAAAATCTGTGTTCCTTCTTCCTTCCCAGTCCCCTGCAGTCAGAGTAGCCAGGTAACTGAAATCTGGACAATGAAATGTGAGCAGAAGTGATGTGTTACAGCTCCATTTCTGGCCTATACAGCCTTTCCAGTGTATGATTCTCCAGGTTTTACCGCACAGACGGAGGAAGAGATCCACAGCGACCCTGCAGGCACTGGGAGGAAGAAAGTGAAAAGTTTCCATCAAAGCAAAGGGCCGCATGGAGGAGAGCTGCTGAGCTTTGTAATTACTTTTAAATTATGGGGGAGGAGGGAGGGATTGTACATCAACCTGAAAATGCATTTTAGAAATTTTGTTTAAGGGCCAGGCGCAGTGGGGCTTGCCTGTAATCCCAGTGGCTCAGGAGGCTGAGGCAGGAGGATCGTGAGTTCAAAGCCAGCCTCAGTGAGACCCTGTCTCTAAATAAAATACAAAATAGGACTGGGGATGTGGCTCAGTGGTCGAGTGCCTCTGAGTTCAATCCCCAGTAGCCCCCACCCCCCAAAAAATAATTCTTTTAGGGATAAACACGACAGCTTGAAGACCACTTGTCTACAGAACAAAGGTCAGACTCCTTAACCCGGTGTTCATACTTGTCCCAGCCTAAGCCCTTTCTCTGCCATTTCTCCCAGTCATTCTCTCACTCCAGGCACTTTGGTCTCCTTACAATTCCTGAATTATCTTTCCTACCCCATTCCAATAGAGAATGAAAAGGTAACATAACACTATGTGACTTTTGAGACTGGATCACATGAAGCCTTGAAGCCTCCACCATGTATCTTGGGGAATTAGAGTCCTGAGTTACCTCCTAAAAAGTCTGAAAATCCCAAAGTTCCCATACTGGAAATACCATATATAGATGCTTTGGTCATCATCTCAACTAAATACATCCTTCCACCCCTTCCACTCATCCCCACTAAAGTAGCAGACATGCAAATGAAACCATCTTAGATCATCCCAACCAACCCATCCACCAGCTAAATAAAAAATCATTGTTTTAAGCTACCGTGTTTGGGTAGTGTGTGACCTAGCAAGAGATAAGAGGAACACCCTCCTTCAGGACCCAAGAGAGGGTCCATGTTTTTCAAGAAGCATCCTCTGACCACTCCACCTCATCTATGAGTTGTCTGATCCTTTTACATTCTGGTCTTGACTTTTTTTTTTTTAAATAAGAAGTTGTCCTTTTCCACCTGGGCTCTTTATACGGACCTTATATAATAACTTTTGTTGAATGTTCATTGACTGAGACAAATCCGTAAGGTGGAAGGCAGTTATTGGGGTTTACTTTAGTGGTGCTGTTTTTTGGTTTTTTTTTTTTTTGTACACTAGGCTCTCTATATTTTGTATTTCTAATTCACATCAAAATCAATAACAAGCCGGGCACAATGACACACACCTATAATCCAAGCAGCTTGGGAGGCTGAAGAAGAAGGATCACAAGTTCAAAATCAGCCTCAGCAACTTAGCAAGGCCCTAGCAATTAAGCAAGACCCTGTCTCCAAATAAAAAATAAAAAGGGCTGGGGATGTGGCTCAGTGATTAAGCACCTCTGGCTTCAATCTCTGGTAACACCCCCTGCAAAAAAAAAAAAAAAAAAGTATAACAAACAAAGGTGTCTACTCTGTACCATCTAAAAATGTTTTCATCTTTCAGGAAATACCTCTGTCTATTATATCTTTAATATGTTAGATCATTCTCAACCAAACTCAGCTATTTTTCTAAGATCTTGAGTTTAAAAATCCCTCCAGAACTGTTTGCAGAGTTACCCAAGTTTTGATTTTCTTTATGTAAACCCACTTCTCTTCATTCTGTCAGTTCTTGAGTCCCAAAAGCTTTGAAATTGACCCCTGTTTCACTTTCCTACCCTAAGCCCAGCAGGAAATCCTCTTGTCTATGCCTTCAAACACTGTGATCACTTCACGTCATCTTTATGTCCAGTCCTCCAGTCTTAAGTTTCTTTCTTGAATATTGCAAAAGGCTCAAGATTAGTTTTGCTGCTTTGCAGCTCGCCTCTGTATAGTACAAGTTCTGCATAGAATCTAGGTAGATAATAGACAAAGCCTTCTTGTAGCCCGATCATGCCACTGTTCAGCTTAAAAATCTCTAATGACTTCCCATCACCTTTGGAGAAAAATCTGAAGTCCTTACTTTGAACTTAATACTTCCTGGCCTCCATCCCTTGCACCCACCCTTGCCCATCTTTTTTTTTTTTTTTTTTTGAGAGAGAGAGAGAGAGAGAGAGAGAGAATTTTTTTAATATTTATTTTTTAGTTTTCGGCGGACACAACATCTTTATTTTATTTGTATGTGGTGCTAAGGATCAAACCCAGAGCCAAGCGCATGCCAGGTGAGCGTGCTACCGCTGGAGCCACATCCCCAGCCCCCCTTGCCCATCTTGACCACTTTTCATGCTCTCTCTGCTCAAGTCATCCTGGCCACCTTCTTTTTCTTCAACTCATCACGCATGGTCTTGTCTAGGGGCTCTTGTGCTTCCTACTCCTTTTCCCTGAAATGCTTCCTCTCCAGGTGTAAATATGACAATTTTTCTTCCCTCTCCCCTCAGGTGTGTATTGAGATCTCCTTATTAGAGAGAACCACTCTGTTATGCTATAAAAAAATAAATAATATAGAGGGATTTTTAATGTCATTTAAAAGATTAATTAAATCACAATAAAAATGATAAATAATTATGGGGTAAAAATCATGTATGTATGTGAGACATGTGCTAATGGATGAGCTTTGGGTAATAGTGCTACGCAATTTAATTTAGCTATCTTTAAATCTCTGCCAGTGCATCTCTTCTGATCTACTGTTCATAAGTATGCTGGATAGCTTCTCTAATGCCCACCACTCCATGTTTTTCCGCATGAGTTCTGCTCAGGGGCAGTTTCATCTGTTTTGATGTATAATACTGTCACCTTTCCTCGGGGCCACCGTAGGCAGATAGTGCTTTAAGCCTTGGGTCAGATACTCAGGTACAATCAGCTTGTAAAAATAATCTGTATTACTTTTCTGTATATGTGTAAAACTTTAGTAAAGTTATAAAAATATTTCACTCTGATAAATAAAAAGATAGTATCTCTCTGACTCAAATAACTATAAATAATAAAGGAAGTTACTAACTCACATTACAAAAAGTCCAAGGGTGACAGGCCCAGAGTTGGTCATTTCTGCACTCAATGATGTTTCCTTCTGCCAGTCCTGTCTCCAGAGTTGTAGAAGCTCTTGCCCAGAGGAATAGAGTGTTTTTATTTATGGGTCTATTTTTTAAGAGCAAGAAGAGTTTCCTAGAAGCAGGTCTGGCGATTTCTTATAAACCTAAACATACATCTGCCATCTGGCCCATCAATCTACCACCTGGGTATTAATCCATGAGAAATGAAAGCATATATACTATCTACAGATACACCTGTGAGCACACACATGTACACATATACACAATGCATGCAAGAATGTTCTTTGCTTTATTCGTAACATGCAAACCTTGGAAAGGGTAGAGATATTGATCTGTAGAAAAATAAACTGTAGTACATTCTTTTAATGGAATACTGCTTCCTGACAAAAAAAAGAATGAATTGGTAATATATGTAATATTGGCCAATCTAAAAATATTGTGCAGAGTGAAATAAGCCAGATACAAAGAGTATATATTTAATAGATGGTAGGAAAAAAAAATCCATGGTAGACGGTTGGGGATGTAGCTCAGTAGGTGAACACTTGTCAAGGATGTGTAGGGCCTTCGGCTCAATCCCCAGGCAGGACTGGCAAAAATAAAAAGAAAGAAAAGAAAAAAATCCATATGATTAGAAAAAAAAAAGTAGATACAGTGGTATTTATATCTCGGAGGAACAGAATGGAGTGTTGACCAGGATTGACTGGGAAAAGCGGTGGGACACTTTCTCTGGACTTACTATTGTGGTGTATGTTGACAAATGTTTTGGTTATATAAATGCATGCATTTGTCAAACAATGTATACTTAAAATTTGTGCATTTCATTGTTGATCAATTTTTACCTTAAAAGAAAAAACACTGTCAACAAATTTTGAATTTTAGCTCATGACACGTGTGCTGAAATATTTAGGGGGAAATGAATTGGTATCTTCAATTTACTTTGAAATGTAGGCAAAAATAAGACAATTGATAGATGTGGAGAGAGAGAGAGCAAAGGAATTAGTATGTGGTAAAGCAAGTAAATGAGGTATAGTATAACTAAGTGGATTTTCATTTATGAAAAATTATGCATGAATGGTAGAGGGGCAGAGGATTTATACAGAAAGTTTCTTCAAAGTCAAATAAATGTAGTAAATAATAGGTAATCAAAGTGTAAGCAAGTTTCTTTAAGGAAAGATTTATCAGTGTTAAATATACTGATACGCATGCTGATTTTATATGTGTGTGTGTATTCCCTAACAGATTTTTGTTTGCCATTAAAACCAAACTGCAAGGGGGGGAAAACAGAAAATTTCATGTTCTCTATGTCCCCAAATTCACAGATCACCCCCAGTGGCCACCATCCTATGATCCCTGGATTTCTGCTTCAATCCTTCTAGCTCTTTTCCCTGGGTCCTGGGCTATGAGTCAAGTTTCTCTAAATCAGAACAGAAACCAGCAGGTCTTACTCGCGAGCCTGGCTTCCTTCCCCGCTCTGACCTCCCTTCAGCGGTAGGAAGATTGCCATCGATTCCTCGTTATTTTTGTCAAAGGAGAAAGATCTGGATTTGGGCCTCCTTTGTTTCTAAAAAGAAAATGGATTTCCTGAGCCCTGGGAAAATTCATTGTCGTTGCTGATTTTCATTGGTGATTCAGCCCTGAACATCTTGAGATTTTAAGCCAGTTTTGATAGCCCAGATCTACAGGAAGCCAAACTGTCACAGTTTTCTATACTTGCCATGTGTTAAAGTGACATTTCAGATACCTTCCCATCTGATTTTGGAGACTTTTTGTTTGAATTTGCACTTGGTGAATGTTAATAGTCTGTGGGGGTTACGTGTGCTGAATACATTGACATTTTCTCTCCTGGAAGAAGATCACTTTCTCCCCTCCCCCACACCCCAACCACTTTGGCTGTGTTTTGGGTGCAATGGATTCAGAGCATCGTGGAAGAGACCTTCTTGCTATATTCCTTCCTTTAATCTCTCTGTGCTCAAGAACGGGAGCCCCAGGGAAACCTCATTAGGCTGCCACTTGCGGGGGTGGGGAGGGGTGGGGAGAGGGGGTGAGGGGGTGTTTCAGAGAATCTCCTGCAAACGGCTTTGGAAAGGAGATCGAGTTCTTTCGAGTCATCTGGTGTCAGCTCAGGAGCATAGGAATGTGCACCAGGACCCGGTGCCAGTGACGCCTCCGAAGGGGACATGTGCCAGCAGTACTAATTGGACACAATTCCTTTTCAAGTCATTTGCTGTGCATGTTCATCTCTGGAGCCTGTGGAGAAACAGAATTGGGAAACGCCTGCACATTCATCTGCTGGCCTCTGGTTTGGAGCCTACTGGTGCATTAAAGCAGTTGTAATGTGGCCCTACTAATGTTACCTGCTATGAAGAGGAGGTTTGTTTTGGAACACATAATATCCTCACTTCTAAGCCCCTGCCACAACTGAACACCAGCCAGAGGTCAGAAATCTGCCTTGGGGCTGGGGATGTGGCTCAAGCAGTAGCGCGCTCGCCTGGCATGCGTGCGGCCCGGGTTCGATCCTCAGCACCACATACCAACAAAGATGTTGTGTCCGTTGAAAACTAAAAAATAAATATTAAAATTCATTCTCTCTCTCTCTCTCTCTCTCTCTCTTAAAAAAAAAAAAGTTTGTGACTTACCTAAGAGAAGCCAGAGGAGACCTTGAGGTCTGGTTTAAAAAAAAAAAAAAAAAAAAAAAGAAATCTGCCTTGGCCAATAAGGTCTATAATGAACACACTCCTCATGGACCTGGCAATGATGGAATGGTGGTCTTTTGCAGCTCAATTTAACAGTCAGAATATGCTTGCTTGTTCCAAGTGATTTTTATTTTGTGTTTTTGTTAAAACATCCTAAAATATCAGAGGATACTGCTAAACACCTCTAAAGGGAAACCAGATACCCGCATAGCTGCAGTCAAAAGTTCTTTGTTTAAAACGAAAAATGCACAAGCAACTGCTTGGCTGAAACCTTTTTGGCTCCTCCCTCTTACCACTGATAAATACTGTCAGCAGAAACCAATTCAAACAATACAAGCTCCTTCATCCAATGCACAGAGCTAGAGCAGACTCAAGATGCCAGGGAATCATGGTGGCCACATGAGTTTCTCCTTCATTGCTTCCCTGGCTCATTTCCAAGATTCTGCATCATGCTAGTTCAGAGTTCATCAGTCCTCAGACAACCATTGCCATGCACACCAGATTTTCAGAATGCAAGAGTAATGATTCTACCAGAGGAGTTAAGATGTAAATATGTTTGGACAACTGATATATATACTTAGAAGTTTAAATAAAGGCAGAGTCCAGGCTTGTACTGGTTTCTCACTGAGTTCAGCCAGACTTCTTTCTCTGCTCCACAGGGGCCTCCTTTGCATATATCTCTCTCCCATTCTCCTCTTTTTAATAATAGTGGCCAGTTACTGAGCACTTAACCCACTCACAGGCCATCTCTGGCCCACTTTACACCATAAAACAGCTCAATTGATCTTTATTTTCAAAGTTAGGACACTCAGGCTCAGAGAAGATTGTTATTTTCCAGGGAGCACAGTGCCTGTAAACAGCAGAGTTAGGAATTTGGATCCACAGCTGAGTTCCTAGTCCATGTTTTTATGGAAACATGGACTCTACTCCTTCAGGAGTTTCTCTTCCCCCTGCGAAATTACTCTCCTTCTTCATAAAACAATAGAGCCATCAATTCATTGATCCTTTCAACTATCAAAACTTTATTCAGTGCCTAGTACACAAGTTAAACAGAAAGATTAGCTAACTTCCTAGACAAAAAATGTTTCCTTAGAAGCTTTTATTTCCCCCCCCTTTAACTGCTCTCCCAAAGAGTTTTGGCTTCCACAAAGAAGCATGTACCCACACAATCCACTATGAACTGCAGAGTTCAAAAACAGCACAATGCCAGATGGCAACAAAAATAATAGGAATTGAGCTATTTAAAGGAATAACAACCATTGCTATTGCTATTTTATATACTGGAAGAGTCACTGAAGCCAAGAAAAAGAAGTGTGTTGGGCGTCATCAAAAAGAATAAGCAAAGCAATTGACTTTCTAAACAATTAGAAAAAAAAAAACTATAGACTGACCAAGCACTCTCTACCACAGCACAGGTCAAATGTTCTAGACAAAAGACACCTGGCATTTTCTCTTAGTCTTCTAAAATTCCTTCTAAGGTATTACATATGATACAAACCAAAGTCCCTGGCAATTCTTTCCCAGACAGCTTGGGATGTACCACCCTATTTAATGGTAATCAGTGAGGACCCCTATCTACCTGGAGTTCAGAATTGTTGGTGAGAAATCCCTGACCTCATTCCCTTCGTCTAAAATTTTCCAAAATACTGGACGCCTTGAGAGTTATGAGGTTTCACAGAAGGAATTGTCCATCAAGATAGAGAGATGGCATTTTGGTTATTCTTAGAGTAAAGGCACACACCTCAGTTATGGGTTTATACATCAAAAGAAAATGAAACTTCAAGAGCCCTAATAAGAAGGATACCAAAAGATTGAAAAAGTGAACCGATTCATGGAGAAGGAGGCATCCGTAGAAAGTGAAAAGCAGGTGAATGGTAGCTTACACTTCTAGGTATCAACACCTCCTTTCCAGGAAGACTTTTCTGCATTTTGGTAAAGGAAAAGTAGGAATTTGCAACTGGTTCTCAAAGCTCTCCAAAAGCAAATTCATTCAACACACCAGAGTCTGTGCTTTGAGCACCACACCAGGCACGGCAGGGAAATAATAACAATCAGAAAGTCTGATGGGGAAACTAGACACGCTGAGCAACCCCCTCATAGCCAGCCACTACCGCTTCCCTCTCCTGATAGGGCTTCATCAGAAGTTTCTCTCAGGTTATTTCATAAAGTTTCAATTAACAAATTGGATTATACAACATTTTGGTTAATCTCAATTTTTATTTAATTAGGGCTTACTAGGAAATCTTTTTTAAACATGTCTTTTTAAAATATCTATTTTCTGCTTTTGAGAACAGAGAGAAAGTATTTCTGTGGTGATCAGAAGCTATTCTAATGTCTATCAGTTCTCTTTGTCCAAAGCAAAGGGTGAATATATGGGTATAGAGGTTCAAGAGAGCACCCAGGCCACTCCTGGAAGAAACTGTGTTTTGGAGGAAGCAATATTTTCCATAAAAGTCAGATTTTTCCTTGTTTCTTTCTGTTCCTAAAATTGAAAGAATCTATTTCAGTAGAGTCCTCCTTGAGATCCACTTTACTGTCCTTTGCAGAACAGATTATAAATGTTCATGAGGACAGTCACCCTTATCTGCTTTGTTTACCTCCACCAAGTATCTGCTAACCCCCCAAAACCATCCGTCGAATGAATACAGGGTGGGAGCTGAAAGGGAGGAAATGTGAGGAGTGTATGAGGGCTTGAATGAACGAATGATTAGCCTTGAAATCACAGGGTCCCGTGGGCAACTTCAACCTTGGGCATTCTTTAATGTCACATCATTTTTATTCCTTTATTGTTCAAATTTAGGAATAGAGCTGATGATAATGTCAAAAAATTCTAAGGGCCTCTAAAACAAACAAAAACAAGGGTTAAGATGCAAAAATCAAGGATTTTTTTTCCACCCTCCAAAAGAATCCATAACACCAAAACCCAGCCAGCAGCTGTTCACAAGTGCTGAACGCAATTAGCAACAGAGGCTGTTGGTGAGTGCTGCAGTGGAGCTGGGCAGTACTCAGGGTTCCATTATGTCAATTCAAAGGAGTTTTAAAAAAAAATCCTAATAAGATTTTAAATTTATGATCCTAAAAGAAAACCCACAAACCACAAAATATGTTCTACTTCTCATTATAAATCAACCTTGCAAGAAAAAGCTTAATGTAATTGGGGTATCACAGAGCCAGGAGGCAGTGCCACATTCCCATCCATCTTCACAGGATAGACCTTTATCACCCAAGCAGGGACCATCCATAGAGGCCCAGGGAGAGTGGATATCTGACCTATCAGAATGCTTGTCAGCTTCTGAGAAAGGAGTTATACATCAATTTAGAGTTGGCCTGAACTTATTTTCATGATAGCTTGTCACGAGCGGTTCATGGGTTACATGTGGGTCACCGAATGTGGAAGCCTCGTGGATAGAGACATCTGGTGTCTGGGAATAACCAGTGGACATTCTCTCTGGTCAACTGCCCAGAAACAATGTGAATCTCTTTCCCACTCTGCTGTGGCCCACACAGCTCCTGAGACGGGTGTGACCTGCCAAGATGTCAATCAACCTGCCAACTGCAAGATATTGTGAAGCAAGACTCCACCCTTGAAACCCTATCCCTGCCTTTAATGTACCCCCTTAATAAACCACCGGAGCCATCTTGTCTTTTTCTAGTTCCAGAACTCATGTGGACTAGCTGTATCAGGGGCTTCATTTCCTGTAAATGCATTTCTGAGTATCTATGCTTTGTTATTTGCTAATTATCTGAGATTGTAAGTTTTAGGGTGGCTTGGATTCCTGGGCAGAAACAAGGACCCCTGATTGAGACACTGGCCATCAACATTGGCCATCGTTCCCCGCTAAAATAGCTTCTGTTAAACAAAGGCTAATAGGAAAAAAATAAATAAATAAACCAGGAAAAAAGAAAAATAGGGAGATGGAGGTGCAAGAGAAGTGGTGTGGGGAGGAAATGAATCAAGGGTACAAATATATAACCTAAAATTGTGTATATCTGTTAGGGACATACAATAAATTAAAATCTTCCTAAAAGCAAAAAGAAAACTGTCAGTATAAAAGTTTATGCCATGAGAGATCCAACTGCCCACAAATGTAATCTTCAGATAGAAATGACACTGCCAGAGGCAGCCCCTGATATCAGGGTATTTGCAGAGCTAATAGGACTGAACCCCATTATACAGGAGGCTCCCTCAGAGGACGAAACCCACCTTTGAAACACCAACATATGTAGACATATGATGGTGTACTTCAGCGTATATTCATGACTCCCATCATAAGATTTTGGGGTTTCCATCATCCACTTGGGTTCTTGAGAGGAACTATTTTTTTTCCTGATGAAGTTATTTCAGGAACATAAAAATTTCATAGATCAGTACATCCCCAAGTGCAGATTTTCACTAGACACTTGGTCTTGCATACAACTGCATATAGGAGTCAAAGGCACATTAGCATATTAAAGGTTCTGACAGGTCTCACAGGAAACTTAGAAAGTGATCTCTAAGTTCCCAGAGCATGCAAGTTAAAAAGTACCTGAATATGTCCCGTTTTCAACTCCAGTATTATTTTCTCATGTTCTTCTGGATACCTTCTCTGTTGAGAGTTCAAAGTCATTAAACAATACTGTGAATGCCACTAGTTCTTCAACTGTTGTTAGGACACAAATGTGTAAACTCAATCTTTAAGAACATTCTATAGATAGCTGTTTATTGTTTCCCACATTTGTTTAATTTATATGAAAACTATCACCAAGGGCTTCTGGCTTTGGCTTCTATATGCAGAGCTTGGGAGTCATTGTTCCTGACTGTAAGAAAAAGCTGGATCAACTGAAAAGCAACTTTCCTTGGATCTATTATAGAACGGAGGTCACAGGTGCAACTGCCATCCCAAAATATGGAGACAAGTGCATCCAGAGTCAGGGCCAAGATCTGCTGACCTGGAACAGAAGCCAACAGAGCTGTAAGCTGGTAGGAAGAGCTACATGGTATCTGATGAGTTTCTGGAGGCAGAATATGGATTAGTGTTGGAGTAAGAACTTCCTAGTGGCCCCTTCTCCTCATACAGTTCCTTCCAGCTTTCCCATCTGACTTAAGGGAGAAAGTATAATAGATAGGAATCAAGGCTCCAAGGAAATAGATTAGGGATTGCAGTCAGGAAATGGGTAGGGGATGGAAGAGGTGGGAAGGTCAAGCCTGAAAATGGCAAAGGTCATTGAAACATTGAGATTTCATTGGATTTGAGAACATTCCCTTACACAATATCTTTCCACCACTACCAACAGTCCAGTATGAAAAGCAATGGAGTAATTACTCGAAGCTGGAAGATACAGACTTTCTCTGGGGAGGATGTCATAAAGAAGCCCAAAGTCAGGAGGGGAGGCCAAAATAGCACATTAAAGGAATGTAGAGATACTGGTACTTACAGCTACAGCAAGCATTAAATAACCACTATTCCCAAACTGGATAATGAATATACCAAAGTCCTATTTACCTCAATAGCTATTTACCAATATGTCCATCTTTCAACAACAGCAACAACAAAATACAAGCCAAGCCAAAAGGCATAAAAAAACACTCTTAAGATACAAAGAAAGAATGAAACTTAGATATGATACAGATGTTGGAAATACCAAAGAATTTAAAATAAATATAATTTATGTTAGGGATCTAAGGACAAAGTGGAGGCCATACAAGAATACATGAGTAATTTAGGCAGAGAGAATAAAATTTTAAGAGCCAAAAGGAATGCTAGAGATTATAAATATTATAACAGAAATGAAGAATGCCCTGGATGGATCATCAGTAGTTTAGACATGGCTAAAGAGATAGATATGCCAGTAGAAACCTCCCAAATTGAAATATGAAAAGAAAAAGAAGAATGGAAAAACAGAATACCCAAGAACTATAAGATGGAGGATCCAAGATGGCGGACTAGAGGGAGGCTGCATTCCTTGTCATTCTGTGACCTGGGATTCAAACAGTGGGAATACTGTTTCGCTGTGAGTTATTAGAGGACCCCTGGCATCAGTGCCTGCACAGGACACTCGGCCCTTGCTCCTTTGTGGACCTCCATCTACCAGCATGTGGCTACCCAGTTGCCTCCATCTTGGGACACTTCAACCGCTGCCATAATTGCCTGCATCTGGGGACACCAGACAGGGTTTGGAGACAGCAACCAGCCACAACACTGCAAGCCACAGAGCTGCATCTCTGAACACGTCATCCAATACCACTGCCCGGCCAGAACTGACACCCCATCCCTGAAAGCAGCTGCCTCCATATTGGGACACCTTTGTTGCCACCACCATTGCCATTTTTAGTTGGGGCAACTCCCAGCTTGGGACACTGGTTGGGGCCTAGAAGCAGTATCAAGGTACCTATAGTCTCCAAGTCCCTTCTTCCACAGTCACTAACCAGGCACAGTGCCTACGTCCATGTGGCCAGTCCACAGTTCACAAAGCCTGATCATGATCTGCCCAAGACAAAATAGCTCTCTGCAACAGGTGCACAGGTCCCAAAGTGCAGCCCACATGACCTCTGGAGAGGTTCCTGACTGGGAAGTAGAAAGGGAGGGGGTGAGTGAGACTAATTTATAGGGGGTTAGAGACTAATTTATAGACCAGGAATTGTGAGGTCTACAGCTGATGTAAGGAGATAAGACCCAGAGCCCACACCACACACACAGGCCCCAAAGGAGATCCTTGGGGTGCAGTCTCCCCACTGAGGGGGACCAGCAAGTGCTATGCCCACTTCCAGGAGCTCTGCCCCCAAGTCCAACCCTACTACCCTAGTGACTTTCACCCTGAGGGTGGAAATACCAGCAAACAACACACACCCCCCACCTACTGGATGAGAAGGGAAGCAGGAAAGATACTGAACTCCAACAGAAACAATCCTTTAATTTTCCTCTGAAATTTTTTTTTTTCTTTTTTCTCTCTCTTCTCCCACCCTCACATCCCCAACATTTGTGAAACCAAGCATTTTTCATGGATTAGTCTACTGGGGACTGGGATGTCTGAATAGTATATTATAGTCGTCTTCTATATTCTCTTACCTCCTATTTTTACAATTTTCCTAGTTTCTCTTTCAGAGGATTCATCACTAATGTACAGAAATGCATTTGACTTATAGGTATTGATTTTATATCCTGCTACTTTGTGTCAGATTAGGCCCTGACTTCTTTAACAAGACTTCTAAAGGGCAAGAAATAAAATCAAGAATTAATAAATGGGATGGACTCAAACTGAAAAGCTTCTTCTCAGCAAAAGAATCAATCAACAAGGTATATAGACAGCCTATAATTTTGGGAGCAAATTTTTGCCACACATATGCCAGAGAGAGCAATAATCCCCAGGATACATAAAGAATTCAAAGAACTACACACACACACACACACACACACACACACACACACACACAATCAATCAATAAATGGGCCAAGGAAATGAACAGACACTTCTCAGAAGATGATATATAATCAATCAACAAAATGTTCATCCTAGAAATGCAAACCAAAACTACTCTTAAGATTTCATTTCACTCCAGTCAGAATGACAGCTATTAAGAACACAAACATTAATAAATGTTGGCAAGGATGTGGGGAGAGGCACATTTACACATTGCTGGTGGTACTACAAATTGGTGCAGCCAATCTGGAAAGCAGTATGGAGATTCCTTGGAAAACTTGGGATGGAACCATCATTTGACCCAGCTATCCCACTCCTCGGACTATACCCAAAGGACTTAAAAACAGCATACAGTGATGCAGCGACATCAATGCTTATAGCAGCACAATGCACAATAGCTAAATTGCGGAACCAACCTAGATGTCTTTCAACACATGAATGAATAAAGAAACTGGGGTATATATACACAATGAAATATTATTCAGCATTAAAAGAAAATAAAATCATGGAATTTGCAGGTAAATGGATGGAACTGGAGAATATCATGCTAAGTGAAGTAAGCAAATCCCCCTAAACCAAAGGCCAAATGATTTCTCTGATATGTGGGTGCTGATCCATATGGGGGGTAGGGAGAGGAGCATGGGAGGAATGGAGGAATTTTGGATAGGGCAAAGGGGAGGGAGGGGATGAGAGGGGCATGGGGGTAGGAAATATGGACAGTGAGATGGACATTATTATCCTAGGTACATGTATAAAGAACAAATGGTATGACTCTATTTTGTGTACAACCAGAGAAATGAAAATTTGTGCTCCATATGTGTACTATGAATTGAAAAGCATTCTGTCATATATAACAAATTATAATAAATAAATTAAAAAATAAAACTATAAGACAAATTTGAAAGGTGGAAGGAAACAGAAAACAAGAGAAATATTTAAAATAACAATGGCTGACAATTTCCCAAGATTAATAACACCAAACTATCAATCAAGGAAGCTCAGAGGACACCAAACACCAAAAAATAAACAAACAAACAAACAAACAAATAAATAAATTGACACATCATATTTGAACTGTAGAAAATAAGAAAATTTTTTTCGAAAGAATGTAGTGAAAGAGCACTCATTATTTGCAGGGGTATAAGGATAAAATTAAAAAAAGATTTCTTAGGAGAAACCAGGTAAACAAAATGTGGAGTGAAACACTTACAGCACTGGGGCGGGGATGGGAATCCAGAAACCTAGATCCAGCAGTTATCCTTTAAAAGTGAAGGAGAAATTTTTCTTAAACAAAATCTGAAGGAATTCATCACCAGCAAACCTGCTCTGTGAGGAATGGGAATTTCTTCAGGTAGAATGAAAATGATGTAGGTTAGAAGTTTGACTCTACATAAAGAAAGGCCTAAGAGAATAAACAAAGATAAACAAAATCTTTCATTTTCCTTAACTGACCTAAAAGACAACGGATTGTTAAAGTAGTAACATCAGCAATGTATTCGGTGCTGATGGCATTTGGTCAGTGAGGTCACATCAATGTTATAAATCAACATTATCCCCTGCACCACACTCAGACAGGCTTTGGTTAGGTAAAAAATATAAATTCTAGAGCAACCATCATTTTCTGTTCATTTGCTTGTTTGCTTGTTTTTTGAGATTGGGTCTTGCTGTTGCCTAACTGGTCTTGAACCCTGTGGGCTCATGTGATCCTCCCTCTTCAGCCTCCCAAGTAATGAACCTTAGGCAACACAGGTAAGCAAGCCCACTTTACGCATTTTTAAAAAAGTATAACTGGTAAACTAAGACATAAAATGGAATCATATGATGTCCATAGAGGAAGGCAGGAAAAAAAGAGAGGCGGAAATAGAACAAATGTAACAAATGGAAAAGAATTATAATTGGTAGATACTGAGTTATGTCAACTGTCATTTTGATTTGAAAGGTCCCTCTGATGACGGGATCACTTAATTTCCTTCTAACTTATTCTCTTAGGAGATAGGAAAGTATTTTAAAGTACTGGTAAGCAGAATATCAAATCAACAGTTTTGATTTGATCAAAGTAAGGTTTCTGACCATAGGGAGAAAAAGGATATCAATACAAAATAATTCAAGAATCATGTTTCCTAGTTAATTCAAAATCTGGTTGACAGGGCTGGGGATGTAGTTCAATGATAGAGCTCTTGCCTAGTATGTGCCAGACCCTGGATTTGCTACTTAGCACTGCAAAAAAAATCAATATACACACACAACAAAACCAAACCTGGTTGACCTTTCATATAATGGTGATCAACTTAAGGATGGCATGCACTCTCATTTTATACATTTATGATGTTTTTAAAAAAAACTATCAAACATCAATTTTGGTATGTGCTTGGGAGAAAAAAGAATTAGGAAACTGGCAAAATTTTCTCACATCATATAGTGTGAATGTTCCGCTACTCAGTCCATCAGTAAGTCATTCTGCTTCAATGTGTCACCACTGGCAGAAATTTCTCCTAAAGACTCCTATTGCAGAATTTATGAAAGCTCAAAAGTATTGGTAGGGGAGGATGGAAACCTGAACTCCAATTGGATTTTCACCACTTTATCAGCTGCATGTTCCCAGGCAAATTATTTCATGTATCTGTGTCATTTTTGTGGGCTCATCTGTAAAATGGGGAAAACCTACACCTTGTGGTTATATGATGCTAATATATGTTAAGTATCTAAGTTGTAAAATTAATAAAATGATGGAAGCTATGGTCTAGGGCTTTAGCTTAGCAAATATAGGACAAAAGAGTACTTGTGCTTATTCAGGCAGTCATTATCAAGTGCACCACAATTTTCCAGAATATAAAGAAGTTTCTCTTAGTCTTTCCTGGGATTTGCAGAGTAGAAGAACCACATGGTATATCAACTCATGCATCAGAGCAGTTAGGCAATCAGCAATTGAATGTCCTGGTAAATATATGATATGCAAAGTTATGAATTTTTAATATAATTATTTCAATAGTCTTTGGAAAAACATTCTCTTCTTAGCATGTGCCAATAGTTCATTTCTATTTACTCAACTTATTTTCCCTCTCAATATGGATTTACTCAACTTATTTTCCCTCTCAATATGGAGCACCTGGTCAACAGAGTTAAACACAGTCCTATCCTAGAGTTTTGCTGTTTGCCGTGAGAGCACATCATATTTCCTCTGTCTGGCACACATGCTCAAAGTCCTATGCAAGAACCTTCTACTGGTTTCACATCTCTAGCTTCCCAGAACACATCCTTCAACCAAGATAGTTTTCCACTGTTAACACCTTCCTCCTTCACATCAGAAATAATCATCGTTGGCTTTTTCTCTTTTTAAAGAGTTCTTTTCTATTACCATGGTTATCAATACTATCACTGTTTTTCACTTCAGATTTTCTTTTGCTTTCCATTTAAACTGGAAAAGCTGTATTAGTTCTAAGCTATAAGAAAAAATAAGTGAGTGGCTTAGTTGAGAATTAGAAAATTCAAAACTGTCAGAAAACAAAGGTGTACAGTGTGAACTCAACTTATCTGCAAGGTTTTTAAATATACTTTTTATAAACCAATCTGTAGTGGTAACTAAAGAATAAATTTTAAGGAATCACAAAGAAACTGATGATTACTAAAGGCCCTGTGTTAAACTCAGTAAAGAAACCCCACCTTAATATAATGACTTCGTTGTGATTTTGTGAAGAATGTGAAAACATTAGCAATAATAGACATTTATTTTAAGTATCGGTTTTTATTAAAAAGTGCATTTTGATTATGTACGATCTAGATAAGCTGTAAGATATCAGTATACTCTCTGGAATAATAACTTTACAAAGATTTAAAACAAACAAAATTTTAAAAGCCTTTTTATTTCCTTCACCATTATTGTTTTACAATACAAATATCACCTTGTGAATACACAAAAAAACCCTACAGAAGATAATTCTGTTGCACGTAAAATACAGAATGGATATAATATACTTCTTCATTCTTAAAAAACTATTTTGTTCTCCACATTGGCAAGTATAGAATAGAATACTTCCCCAAACATACATATGTTAGGAGTAAAACTTAGAGTTACATGCAGTTTCTGCACAAATATATTTTAAAGAAATAGATCTCTTTTTTGTTGTTCACCAACAAAATTGTCATGAGAGTATGGATAACTAATTTGTAGCTTTCAAGTTTTAGATAAGTGATCATTTTCAAAACTCTCTTTAAAAAAAGATATTCATGGCTGTTTTCATTGAGTAGTTAAAATTGAACTACCAAAAAGACAATAAAATAATTTAAGTGGTACATGTCATTGTCACCTGCTCACAATGTGTGAACAGGCTTCGACTCTCTAATTAACACCCCCATTCTTTAATTCAAAGCAATTTTAAAACCATAAGCAGTCTTCTGATTTAATTTAGCTATAAATGCAAAATTTAGTAGTGTATACATACATTTATATTTTCATGGAATACTTTATTTTAAATAAAAACATTTAAGATCGCCTACTGACCATACAATCAAGACAAGAAAGGCACTAGAAACATAGACAAATTTCTCTCCCAAGAAGCATTTTTAAATTTTAACTCTCTTCTCTCTGTCATGTAAAAATCTTTAAATTTGGTTTTCATAACATCATTTTGAAAAATAAAGTTAGGAAATACTTAGAAAATCACTTATAACAGAATCTTTTTTTTTTTTTTGCACTTTTTGACACACTGTCTCTGCTGATTTTACAAAACCCAAAGTTACCAAACCTCTCTGTGTCTGTCATTTTTATTTGAATATCGGTGCAACAGGTAGAAAGATTTCAGAATCGAACCCCATTCAGGTACTTAGAAACCTTCATAGAGACATTTGCTAGAAAATGGCTTACAGCCCAATCTTTGGGGCAAGAGATATGAAAAGTATGTTTTCCCAAGAAAATAATACACTTTATTTCCAGATGTGACTGGAAAGACCAGAACTTATGATATAAAAGCTTACATTTATGCTGTTGCATCATATACAAAGGAACGTGGTGGCTGCGGGTTATGTAAATCCCAAACTCATGAACAGGAAATGTGGACAGTGCATGATAGGTGAGATTTTCTTTATTGTTGTCCAACGCAGGTCCTTTGGAGAGAAAAAAAGATCACAGTGCTGACCAGGTAACTCAATAGGTTAAGTCAAGGTAACTCTTGAAAGATAACAGGGTCAGGGAGGTGTTTATTTTATGGCATCTTCTCTCATGGAGTTCTTAGCACTTCGGACAGTTCCTGTTTCCCCACTCAGCATAGCTGTTATGTGTCGTTCACCAACCGGCTGTATTTAACTTGCCTACCGAGGTGCACTACTGGCCAGGGGAAGGGCCAATGGTAAGATCGAGGTACAATTCCTTGGACATTCTTTTCAAAGTACTGAAATGGCCTGTACCACCACACCCTGGCCAGGAGGTTCATCTGGGAAGCTTCCTTTAGCACCTAAGATAACAAAGAAACACATTTTCACAATTTTTTTACTTTAAGTTCAAATGTTTCCTGTGTTCAAATTCATGAAGAATCTTGGACCTGCCCATGGCCACTCACACAACCCAGCTTCATCCTCTGATCACTATCTTATACTCTTCACACACCTGCCCATGGGCCCCCAATACTAGCAGGGCAAGGAAAACATGGGCTTGTTTGTTTCTTGGCCATTAATAAATACCTCAGTTAGCTTTTCTATGTTAAAAATGGAAAAACTTAATGAAATGTTAAGTATTAAACTGGTGATGGGCCCACAGTAATGAGAAGAGGGTAAGAGTGCAAATCTAGCAATGAGTGGACACAGACTTAGAAAATCTTTTTCATAGACAATGAGGGTATGATACTTGTTTTAAAAGACATATTCTCCTGTGTCCTTATATTAAATACTTTTTCATCTTGGTTCTCAAGAGAATCAATGTCACAAAAGACAGCACAATATTAGCTGACTACACTTTAAGAAACATTTTGCTGGGCTGGGGTTATAGCTCAACTGATAGAGCACTCGCCTAGTGTGTGAGGCACTAGGTTCGATCCTCAACACCACATAAAAGTGAAATAAAGGTATTGTATCCATCTACTATAAAAAATATTTTTTTTAAAAAAGAAACATTTTGCTGGGTATGGTGTCACACTATCCCCAGCTACTTGGTAGGCTGAGGCTGAGGCTTGAGCCCAGGAGTTCAAGACCAGCTTGGGCAACATAGCAAGACCCTGCCTAAAATAAAACCAAACCAGATCCAAACAAAAAACAAAACAAGAAAAAAGAAAAGGAAGCGTAAGACATCTGTGGATTCTTTGCGTTCCCTGCCCAAGCCAGCAGCACCTATCCAGGAACAACAAGAGCTAACATCCAACAGGGGCAGGGAGGACTCACTTGCTGATTGGCCATAGTGTGATACCACCAGAAGAGTCTTGTGGTGATGTAATATGCTACCACCACGTCCACAGTGTAGTGGTCATGCGCTAAGAGAATACAGAAGATTCCAACGACGCTGAGAAGCCAGCAAATCCAGTGGTACCACCAGAGTCGTCGAGGGGAATCTGAAAAAAGGAGAAATGAACAATAGTCCCATCATCCAAATAACACTCAAGAAGATACCCACCATGCCTCTGCTACAGTGCTTCTGAGTCAAATTACCTTAGGTTTTCCCTTCTGAAAACAGATCTCTTAGGCTAGTAAATATAAAGGCTTTCATTTTTATCTGTAACCAAGGTTAGAATGGAAATAACTTTTTACACAGTGATTTTACTACCAGCAATAGTAATTCAGATTTGATTATTACTTGATTGATATAATCAATGCAGTTTAAAAGAGTAGTTTAATCAAGGATGGGTTAATGCATTATGCTTCTCCATTTAAAATATTGCTCACTGACATTTTAGCTCAATTTACCTGTAGCTAATTTGGGGTTAATGCTCTTTACAAAAATCAGTATCTACTGATCCATACATCTCCATACATGAACTAAGCCATCATAACCAATACAACTGTCTTATTTGCTTTTCAAGTTCCACAATTGTACAACTCATCTGAAAGTCTCTGAGGTTTCCATTTCTCAATACAAACAGAAGAAGAATTAAATGCCTGGGAACTCTCATCCAAAAGCCTCTGAAAGGTAGGAATGTGTCAGAAAAATGCTTTTCTCTACCTTCATTTGGGGAGTCACCTGAGGGAAACACTTTAGTCTCTACTAGTACAGGCCTCCCCGTCTATCTTGCATTCTCAGTGGGTAGGGATTCAGAGGCTTTGGAATTTTAGGCAAAAATTTTGAATGTAGCTTCCCCACACCAGAGGAGAAGTACAGGCTTTTATTGGATTCTTAAGAGGTCCAGGAAGTAGTCATTCATTCAACCAATATACATGTGGCATCTGCCAGATGCCAGGGACAGGCACTGCTCTAGTTACCAGGATCAATGGGCAGAGACCGGAAAGGGCCTGCCCTCATGAGGAGACACTTCCTAGGAGGGAGGAGAGACCAGAGGCTATGATTATAATAACTAAATTCCATACTATATCAGAAGATATTAAAGGCTCTGGAGAAATTTAAAGGTAAGCAAGATAAGGGGTCAGAAGAAGGTGGAGTGAAGGGCAGATTACAACTTTAAAGTGGGAGTTATGGCAGGGATATATTTCAGTAACACTTGTACTTGGTACCTTAACAATACAACAACAAATAATAGCTACAATTTATTCTCTGTGTAACTCTATTAGTATTAGTATTCAAGTACATCATCTATTTAAATTTTAATAACCCGTTCCTCACCCCTGAAGTAGATTTCAAAATCATTCTTGGATGAGGAAACTAAGACTCAGAGAAGTTGCAGATTTTTCACAAGGTCACAGAGCTGGCACATGGTAACACCAGGATTCAAAATCAAGAGGTCTATGACCCAAGGCCTCTGCACTTCCTAGAATGGCACAATGCTTTATTGCTGAAATAAGCCTTGACAGCATTAAAAGATTTCAGTATGAGCCAGCAGATGGCAGGAATCCCTTCCCCAGGGCTGTCAGCATCTGGCCTCTAAGGTTCCCATTTTCCACACCTTGTTATTACCCAATACCAAAGGCTGCTTCACGTCCATTGAATTCTCAATAGCACTGCTAGAATTCACTATTTGTGATTGCATACTAAATACAAGTAGAGGAACATCAATTCTTCCTTTCTTTCTCCAGTACTCTCTTACCTTAGTTTTCAAAACCAGAACAAAACTTTAACCAAGCTCACCACCTCTCTCCTCTACACTCATAATCTATACTGTCATGTGTTATCTGTTGACTCTTTTTAATAATGTCTCTCAGTACCTTCTGCTTCTTTCCATCCCCAAAGTCACCATGGTAGTTCAAGGTACTGCTATCTTTTTCCTTGATTCTAACAACAATCACCCAACTTCTCTCCTGGTCTCCATTCTAATCCCTCTCTAGTCCATCTTACAACCTGCTGCCAAGAGTGGTTTCTCCTTCTCTGAAGGACACAGGAGATGGTACTGCTCCATTGTTCCGACCCCTTGATAGGCACCCATCTCCCTCAGATGGAAGTTCAGATTCCTTATTGTGGCTTAGGGCACCCTCCACAATCTGTTTACTACTTACCTATCCCTCCTCATTTCTCATTATTGCTCTCACTGAAAACTCCAGTCACATTAATTCCCAGAGAGGACAACAATGCTCCCAATACACCTCCAGATCGCAATGTACATCCCACCTCTGTGAAACCATGGCAGTTTGATTTTATTTTTTGCCTTTCATGGAAACGCCTGCATAATGCTCATTAGATTGCTTTTAGCAGTAAAATTCTGAGTATCACTGAATTTCCCCCACACCCCACATTCTGTTACTAGGGATTAAACCCAGGGGCATGTACCACTGAACTGTATTTCCAGTCCTTTATTTAATTTTTTTTTTTTAATTGTGAGACAGGGTTTTTGTAAGTTGCCGTGGTGGGCCTCAAAATAGTGATTTTCCTGCCTCGGCCTCCTGAGTCATTGAAATTACAGGCATGAGCCACTATGCCAAGCTAAGTACCACTAAATTTCCTCTAAGTAATAAAGGGTTCATTTATAGTACTGAAATACTAATAGCAATTAAAATGAATGAACCAAGTCTCATGTCTCAAAAACAAAATTTGAGAGTAAAAGATGGTAGAGGAATATATATATATAGCATGGAACCATTTATATAAAATTTTAAAACCATGAAGCCCAATTCTCAAATACAAAAATAAGCTTAGAAATGATGCAGGAAAATGAGAGAAGGAAAGGATTTAATCACATATTATCATTTTATTTCTTTTGAAAAAGGTAATCTGAAGCAAATAAGGCAAAATTCTAGATGCTAAATTTGAGCAGCATATGGGGTTATCTATAATGTTAATTTGTTAGTTTTACAAGTACTAATATTATTAATATTTATTTATGGCAGTACCGGGGGTTGAATCCAGGGCTTTGCACATGCTAGGCAAGAGCTCTACCATTGAGCTATACCCAGCCCTTTATATTTTATTTTGAAACAGAATCTTGCTTCTTGGCTGAGGCCAGCCTTGAACTTGCAATCTTCCTGCCTCTGCCCCCTAAGTAACTGGGATTACATGCATGTGCCACCATGTCTGGCTTTGATTCACAATAGAATGTTTTAAGTATGCTTCTTAAAGGAAATGTCCCATTTAGTGTCCACCTCATCCCTAAGCCCATGGCCTGAGGGCAGAGAATCCTCTTACCCATCACTGTACCCTCAGCACGTGGCACAGTGTCAAGTGCTTGAAAACATAACTACAGAGTCAATACATGAGCTTCCATCATTTAACCAGGCCTGATGCTGGATTTCTGTGTCTTTATGAGATTTCCATCTGGTTCCTTTCAGAGCTGTACCACTGATCATAACACACCCTGTACACTGTGCTGGAAACTGCCTCTACCCCATAACTACACTGACATGCGGAAAACAAGACATCTTGCAAGAAGCACATTTATGTCCTTCCACATATTCCCTTTGGGTGCCAGCTGCATTCCAGGCATGGTGATGAGACGAAGCCATCACTCTCCTAAAGCCTCCAGTCTTCCTTCAGCAGCCCTTCCACACAACATGATTTTTCAAAGGACCAGAGACCTTGGAAAATGGCAGGTAAGGAAACTGTGATGGATGGTTGTGTTAGACTTACACTCTTTGATAAATAAGTAGGTGAGTGTTAGCATGACCGTATGGCCGCTGTACAGATAGTCCCCACACATGTTGTGAGAGCCAGTGATGGACAAACCACCTCCAGCAATGAGCTTCATTATTCTCCGCAATTGGGCTTCCCAGTCTCCAAAAAGCTGGCAGGAGAGAAGAAAACAAGATTATTAGTCACATAAAAGTGTGCTATGTTTACTATCTATATCTAGAGTTAGGGTTTGGGCTGGGAATATAGCTCAGTTGGTAGAGTGCTTGCCTCGCATGCACAAGGCCATGGGTTCAAGCACCACCAAACAAACAAACCACAGAATTAGGGTTTATTAAGACACACAAAATCCACACCATGAAATTTAGCCTCTCAATATTTACCATTCCATAGGCAGCACCCGAAGAAAGTTCAGTTCTATAGATGAAGCATTTGGCTTTGAAACTTTTGGATGTTTTACAGCACATTTCAATAAATGTTTACCAAATTTAAATAATTTTATCAGAGAAAAATCAGTGGACCTACTTACCAGAACTGCTGTTTTGGAAGAAGAAAATCTTAGAGATGTATGTTTGCCATGCATGGCCTGGAAGGACAACTATTCTACTAACTTAGAAAAAGGAGCAGGAGGCTGGAATAGTCAATGCATCAAACAAGGGACTCTGCAGAATGTGCCTTCAATCTTCTGAAAGTATGTGGGTAGCACTAGATGACTTTACTTTTAATAGGAGTGAAAAAGTTTATAAATTAATCTACCTGCGTATGATGCAAGACTGGGCTGGATAGTAAAGTAATTAAACGGACTTAACAACTCACTTGTTGCAACTTGGATTTGTTCCTTCAAACAAGATGCTCAACTGTCTATATTTTTAAGCTTGTCAGCACCTGTTTAAATTCTTGTTGGCCAATTTGATCACCAAGGTCTTTTTTCAACAATTAACTGATAATATTCCAGGCTTTGGGAGACACTTTTCATTATAATTTTCCTTTATAAAAAAAGTCTTCAATATTTCTAGTTAAAGATGGCAGGCTGCACAGATCACATGAAGGATAAGTGTTTCCCATTTCAGAGACCCTTGAAGGCTCCACACAACAGAAGACAGACCTGCATCACAAGATGGCATCACAGAACTTCAAAAACAGGGATGAAGAAGAGATGCTAAAGTCTCCAGAGATTAAAAACAAGTTTTATATGAAGGATCACTAGAATCAAGACTTTTAAAAGCAACAATGGGAAACAGAAGGCTTTTGAAAAAATGCCTTCAGATTCTTATGAAAAGTGATTTCTAACTTAGAATTCTACACCGGTACATAGTACAATCAAGCATAAACCAAAGGATAAACAAAAACCTTTTTTATATAGTAAGATTTTAAAATATTGCCCACCTATAAACTCTTTTCCAGGAATTACAGAGGATATGCTCCACAAAGTGAGTAACATGGAGGAAAGAAAGAAACAGGTCTGGCCAGGTTGCCAGCAAAGGGAAAAGAGAACCTTGCTGTAGCTCCCTAGAAAGGGACCAGCCGAGGGGCTCTGGAGAGACGACTTCCAGGAGATGAGATGAACAGAACACTCCAATGCCTCTGACCACACTAAGGAGAGTCAACTTCGAGATGAATAAGCACAAGGAAAAACCATGAAAGCAGAACAGCAATTACTTACTCTACAGGGAAAAGAAAATTGTGCAGAAAAAGAAAACTATCGGAAACCACATGGCTTAGCTGTGAGTGGCACTTCCAGAACTCTGATAATAGAGGCCCTGAATATTGAGCTAAACAGACGATAGAGAGCTGCAGAGGGAAGGCAGGACAAGAAGCTTGAAGGTGTGATGTGGGGATGGGCAGAGATGGAGGAAGTAAGGACAAGGCACAGGACAGGAAGCTTGGCCTTCCACAGCAGGAAGTCAATAAAAGGGAAAGTCTACATCCAAAAGTCATAGAGCAGAAATGTTCCCTCAACACTTAGAGACCCAGGAGTAGACATATTAAAAAATCTGTAAAAAGAGTTAAAGATGGGGCAGTAAATACCACAAAATTCAGACCAAAGAGCTAAAATGAAAAAGTAGCCAGAATTGGGTTAGCACCAAGTCATCATTGTGTCTCAGAACAAATTTGATAGAACATTTTTAAAATTGCATAATTATATAAACATGATACAGTTTTCTAAAACCTCAAATTAAAAGTTTGGTTTAGTTCTGTCATAACAATGGATAATATGTAGAAGAAAGTTACATCAAAAAAAAATTGGACATATCTCCTCATTTTAGACTATTTCAAATGATCCTTCCTAACTCCGTCTGTGTTATAAAACCTATAATCACATTACCAAGGGGGCTTCTCCTCATAATGTACCCCCTCATTTTAGCAAGCAAATCTTCACAGGAGACTGTATGTGTTGGGGGAGAGGAAGAGAAGTAACGAAGTTAACGTGGCATGGAGGAAAACAGGAAAAATAAATAAATCAATGCTGTACTTCTTACAGGTGTCCTTAAAATCCCTAAGCCTTCTTTTTAAAATATTTTCCCATGTTAGCCAAACATGGAAAGCCTCTTCAAGTCTAGTGGGGAAAGGGAAAAGAGGACGGATGTTTACAATGATCTAAAATACTTCATTATGTTTAAAAAAGCAAAGTGCAAGGCAAATTACAAAACTGCAGCAGAGACAAGTTAATGTTTTTTATCATGTACACAGCACATAGAAATTAAGTAAAATGAGGCCAACTCGGCAAACAGAATTTATTCAAGGACAAAAGGATGTGACCAGATAGAGGCACAAACTGTCAAACAAATAGAAATAAAAATTAACGTCTTCCCAGGTCAAGTTAGCACAGCTTTAAACTAAGGAACATGCTGGTGTTGGGGAGGAGTTGAGAGAGCAGTCTTCACATGGCCAAGCATGCAAGAGCAGGCCAAATCGCTCTGTGTTCACATCACGACTCTCCCAATGACCTACTCTGTGACCCTGGGTGGCTGAACCATCCTGAGCCTTAATGATATCATCTAGTTTATGACCACTGGCAAAAACCCTCTGTCAAGATCACCATAGTTTACCAGCAATTTCCATGGCCATAACCTCTGAGCCCATTTTGCTTCTGGGAGTCTACCTTAAAGAAATGACCCCAAATATGAAGAAAAGCTTTTTGGACAAACATCTCATTGTAACAAGCTGCAAAATGGAAATAACATTTGTGAGGACTGTCAAATAGCTCCCTTGCTGTCCAAGGTCTGGTTCAGGGGCAGTATTGGCCAAGATGGGGAGTCTAACTTGAGTAAGTAAACTGTCAGAGCTGGACCTACTGACCCAAAAGCTGAGGTGATGCAGATGTGCATGAAAGTACGAGAAGCACTGAACCAGGCTGACTGCTTAATAAATTATTAAAAAATAAGTTTCCGATAACTGTGTAGGACAGTAATGGTATAAGCATTTTCCTATATTAAGAGGGGAAAACAAAATAAAATGGTAAAATTCTATGTGTTCAAACAACTATGTCCAGACAAAGTCTAGACATGCCACATTCTGAATGTTCACAGGTCACAAGGAAATGGGGAGGGTTTCTCCCAGTCTCTGTCCCAGAATGGCTTTCCTTCTTTTCCCTGGGCCAGAGAGAAAGGGATTCTCTTGAAGCTCTGCCTTCAGGGATTTGTGTTTGAAGTCCAGGCAGGACAGTACATGGAGAGACAACAGGAAACAGGAAACCTGGATTCCCCATCCTTTCCATTTTGGTTTCCCTCCCCAATCTGCCAGCTAACATTTACTTTTGAGTCTTAAGTAGCTGCTACAAACATTCCACAGCATTTTTTGACTGCATCCAGTGGGAAAGAGGATGGAATATGCTTATTATTCAACAGTAACTAGAACTGGAGCCTCCCTATGAGTGGGCTTCTGAATGCATACTGTTGAAAGTAGAGATTATCTGGAGGACGCTCACATAAAAACCTCCAGTGGACACTATAAAATTTTATCATGAAAGCCTCATATCTGTGAAATATGGTCTCTCAGGGTCATAGAAAATCAGTTTTCAGTAAAAATAAAGCTACTTTCTTCAAATTCTAATGAATAACCAAGAAATGAAATGAAGTGGGCAAATCACTTAATACCAAAATACAGAAACTGAGAGCAGGTGGAGGAGGGAAAGGCCTCCAAATGAGGCAAGGCATCAAACACACTGAAGCCCAGCAAGCCTTTGGTTATTAAAAAATGAGTCTCCCAGGCATTGTTTTCAATCGATGAAAAAAAAAATGGTGATCGTCTGTTCTCATTCAGTCTGCAGGTGGCACAGGGCAATGGCTTTTTCTGACTCATCTAAAGAGCAGGAGCAGTCACTGAGCTTCAGTGCCCTAACTGGGAGGAAGAGGAGAGCCTGCCACTAAAACCATCAAACGATGCTGCACGAATCTTCAGTTTTAACATAACTGACGAAGAGCTGGAAGTGAGGGCTAAAGAGCAGAAATGCTATTAAAATAATCCTTGACCTTTTACTAATGCTTCGTCTTGGAGCAGCCCAGAAGAGGCACTTACAGATATATTATATCTGGGACTGGAATCCAAGTTCTCTGACTCCTTATGTGCACACCACATACATTATAATAATATTTCAGTCAACAACAGATTGAATAGACGACAGCGGTCCCATAAGACTACACTGGAGCTGAAGAGTTCCTATCGCCCAGTGACACTGCAGCCATCGTAATGTCAGGCTGCAGCTTGTCACTTCTTTACTGTTTGTGGTGATGCTTTTGAAAACCTACTGTCCACCAGCTATGTAACAGCACAGTATATACAACCATATACAAGGTGTAACACTTGTTAACTATAGTAACAACTGTTACCACTTTGTTATTTTAGAGTGCAATCCTTCTATTTTACAATTTTTTTTTTTTTTTTTTACTGTAAAACAGACTCAGGCAGGTCCTTCAGGGACAAAGGAACTATTATCACAGAAGATGACAGCTCCATGTGTGTTATTGGCCCTGAAGACCTTCTAATGGGACAAGATGTGGAGGTGGGAGAGAGTGTTACTGATCCTGACCCTGTATAGCCACAGTTATGGCATGTTTTTGACTTAGTTTCCAACAAAAAAGTTCAAAAAGTTAACCAAATAAAAATTTAAATTAGAAAATGGCTTACAGGATAAGAATATGCAGAAAGAAAATATTTTTGTATAGCTGTATAGTGTTTGCATTTTAAGCTAAGTGTTATTACAAAGAGTTCCAAATGGTAAAAATAATTAAAAACTTTATAAAGTTAAAAGAGTTCCATTAAGTTAAGGTTAATTTATTATTGAAGAAGAAAAAATGTTTTGGATAAGCCTAGTGTAGCCTTAGTGTCTACAGTGACTTCCGGGTCTGCTTGTCTACTTACCACTCGCTCACCCAGAGCCATGCGAGGTCCTGCAAGATCCACTTATGATAAGTGTCCTACACAGGTGTGCCATTTTTCTTTTATACCACACATTTTTACCTTTTTAATTTTACATATGCAAATACTGATAATTGTGTTATAGTTGCCTATATTATTTGGAAGTAACACAGTCTAGGAGCAATAAAAGGCTATACCATATAGCCCAGCTGTGTAGCAGGCTACCCCATTTAGGATTGTGTAACACACTTCATGATGTTTGCACAATGATGGAATTGCCTAACCACTCATATTTCAGAACATATCCTGTCATTAAGTAACTACATTATTCACAAAATTGTATGTTACCTTGTGTACTGACAGTCTTTCACAAACTTAGATACATAGGAAATAGATACACAGTGACTTTTCTTTTGCAGCCTAGATATCATATAGAAATATGCTATCCATACCACAGTGCAATGGCCAGGAACTGCCAAGCCTTCCTCAAAGTATTGATTCATCCAATCATTTGCTCAAGGAATCTACCTATCAGGGGAAATTATTTTATACTATACCTGAAGGATAGTCTTCCCCACAAACAGAAAATGCATTATTACACATGAAACATACAAGAAAAGCTACTTCTTAGATACTCAGGCAAGGCATTAAAACAGCAGGTCCTGAAAGAGGATGGGTAAAATTCTTGCCAATCCATATTCACAGCAGCCTGCAACAGAGACTGGGCAAGATGTATTGCTGTCTCTTTCAGCACCAACTCCCAAAGAACTACGCCTAAAACAACCAAATACGCCCTTTCCCAATTTCAACTAGCATAAAGCCTTCCTAACCAGTGACAGGTACTTAAGAATCAATGTAAGTTATGGAAATGCCCTTGAACATGACCTTGAAGCTGTCACTGGGAAGACAGTGTGCTTGAAATCATGATAAATATTTTAGATTTTACAGCAGCAGGGTGAGACTCAAAGCTGCCCCTCATTTCCCCTGCCTTGTTTTACTATTATCTAGTTGCACAGTTAAAAAAGAAAAGATATATAGTAGGGTGTTTTTATAAAATAAAAATTTTATTTGTAGACAGATTCCAAATTTCTACCACAGTTTTCCTATCAATTATCTCACTAACTCCTCCCAGTCAGATGTTAGTGCAGATGTTATGATGTTCATCTTACAGATGAGAAAGTATATGGAGAGGCTTCTGATCAGTATGTGAGGACACAGTGTCTCACTTCTGATAAAACAATGTCATTTTTAGGTCCCTGGAAAGAGCTAGCTAGTGCTACAAACACCTTGAGAAATGACAAGGACAATGTCCAAGGCTGAACAGTGTTTCTCAGTTCACTTTTTTGTTGCTGCTGTTCAATAAAATTGAAGCATCTTACCTTTGTTTGCTTTCTTAAACAAAGTGTTCTCAATTTGATTTAAACTTTCCTTGCTTTATATCATGCTATATTGGTCTCCAAGTTCACTTTCATAGGAACACTACCAAGCATGAATGCAACTTCAAACTCTATTATTAGGCTAACCACATAGGTGACTCTGGACAAAACATTTTCCTCATTCTGGCCTCAGTTTTCTCATTTGCAGAATGGCAAAACAACATATTCTCATCCTTAAGTCCTACCTGTCAAAGTAAGATTAATATCTGTCTGCAAAAATAACCTCTGAAATATTGCCATATAGATTAAAGGTAACATCACTATTACCAAGTTAGGTCAATCTTCTAGGGGGGTTCTTCAGTGAGAACCCAATGCCTGACAACCAGCAAGTCAAACTGGGATGAGTCTCCTTAAACATGCAGCCCTGCAGGATACCTCTCAGTTATCAGCTCTTGAACACTCAAGAGACTTTCCTGAATTCTTCTTTCCTATGGTAACTGTTCCATTTCCTGGAAAGATGTGGTTTCATCCACAAATGTTATGCCTGCCACAACTGTCGGGCAGTAGCGATTTCACTGTGTACTCCTCTTTCAACTCATGTACACATGACAACTTTTTAGAAGACTTCTTCCTCCACTCAGCTATGAAGAATTTGGTTCACTGTACTTTTCCATTCTGAAATGTACTCATCAATTCCTATATTAGGCAGGCATTCTGGAGGGACAGGAATCTCTAAGTAATTATGAGCAAAAGAACCCAAATACTCAACTAGTCTTTCTTTTATCAAAAATTCTTAAAATATTTTATGGCCTCTAATAAAGAAACTTATCAAAAGCTTTATAAAATCTTCAGTAAAAATCAACTATGAATTTTCATTACCCATATTCTTATTTACTATAGGAAAGGTTCTCTATAAATGTTTGTTCAGGAAATAAGCAACTTGTTTGTTTATCAAAGGAAATCATACCAACCATCTGCTTGCCTTGCAATCTAGGAGAGTGTTATCTTTCCTTCAGTCAAAAAAACCATCATGTTGGGCTGGGGCTGTCGCTCAGTGGCAGAGCCCTTGCCTAGCACGTGTGAGGTGCTGGGTTCGATCCTTAGCACCACATAAAAATAAACAAATAAATAAAGGCATGCTGTCTATCTATAACTACAAAAAAATTTAAAAAACCATAATGTAAAAATGCATATATTAAATGCTAAACACAAGGGGAAGAATTGTAAATATATAGACAGCATAGTCAGAATTATGAGAGAAAATATGCATATGCATAAATAAAAGACTAATGTACTGAAATTTTAATAGTCAATAAGGCTATGAATGCTTTTTAAAAAGTTCCCTATATTTTGCATTGTTTCAATGTATCTACAATGAAAGAACAATTTATTTAAGGTAATATAATTTTTACAAGAGAGACAGATAGATAGATGTATGATTTGGTACACTGCCATCTTTCTTATTTCTAAAAAAAGAACAGTAGCACCGAGAGAAAAGGGAGAGTAAAGAACATTTGGGGGATGGGACAGTTACTGAAAATTATATGCAAGAAACTGGGAAAAATGAGAACAAAAAGGAAAATTATACTGACAAGAAACTGGGAGATAAGGAGACTATTAGATAAAATCCAATATAGTGTTTAAGTTCCACATAATTCAACAGGAAGTCAAAGTAATTTTGGTCATGAAACCCACCATATTCTGAAGTCCTGATTAAGATCTGCAGGAAGGGGCTGAGGTTGTGGCCCAGTGGTAGAGTGTTTGCCTGCTATGTGTGAGACACTGGGTTCAATCCTCAGTACCATATAAAAATAAAAAAATAAAGGTATTGTGTTCACCTACAACTAAAAAATACATATTAAAAAAAGATCAGCAGGAAGCTTATCAGATTATCAAAGTTTGTCAGCATGAAGGGCACTCGGAATACTCTGCTATCTGAGAAAGCAAGAAAGACCTAAAGAAGGTCCTAAAATTCCAGAGAACAGAAGGCACCGGGGAACAAGAAACTGACCAAATTATGTTGTTCTATTGTGTGCATGTATAAATAAGTAACAACAAACCCTGCTATTATGTAAAAGTATAACATATCAATAAAAATAAAAATAAACTAAAAAAAATATATCTTTGTCAAACAGCAGAGAGTCTACTACTTTGTGAGACTAAACTGGTGCCAGATAAGGGTCCACTAGGCTGGTGATGACTTCTTTGCAGCTTAGGTCCCAGCTCAGCAGCAAGTTGAAGGAGGAGCTCTGATCTTTCTCATCTGTGCACTGAGACCAGCTAACAATGCAGAGAAAAAAACGAAGGTATTTTTGCTATTTCATTTGCTCCAGTTCGCAATCAGCCTCAGATGCCATCCAAACATGACCCTTGTCCAAAAGTGGGCTCTGTGCTGGGGACGGAACTAAAAAGCATGTCTTTCAAGTTTAAAAGAATCATTTCACTGAAAATTCCATGCCACATTAATGCATCAGCCAGCTAAGTGCCTTTGCTGTAATCTTCCTTTTCAAAGTTTTTCAAATCTAAGGCCACCACAGAAGTCACAAGACACATCTTACCTTAATGCTTAGACACTATTAGATTAGACACAACCCATACACACCTTACCTTTATGCTTACACACTATTAGATTAGACACAACCAACACACACCTTACCTTAATGCTTAGACACTATTGCATTAACTCATCTAATAACTAAACAAGAGTGGAAAGCGGTGTCAGTATTTCTTCTCTTCCATTAGCATTAGGTTGTCTCTGTATCTGGGGACCAAGGTACAGCTTTTTCTTTTAAGATTGCTAAACTGTGGGTTGTGATGGTGCATGCCTATAATCCCAGCAGCTTGGGAGGCCGAGGCAGGAGGATCGCAAAGTTCAAAGCCAGTCTCAGCTATTCAGAGAGAACCTATCTCAAAATCAAACATTTTAAAAAGGGCTGGGGATGTGGCTCAATAGTTCAGTGCTCCTGGGTTCAATTCCTGGTGTGTGTGTGTGTGTGTGTGTGTGTGTGTGTGAATTTGATAAACTAGTATAAAAACTTACCTACAGGGAGTTTAGAAAATCAAAGAATTCTCAAATGTTTCTGCCTTTTAAAAACAATGAATCATGAACGGTTACAAGGAGATGGAGAAAACCATGACGAGGTTAACATGGGGTCAAGGTCTCAAGCGCTTGGCAGGCTCCAGCATAAGCCTATCCTGCACGTACTCCAGGAAATGGGACAGGCGCTTCCCTCACACTCATAATCCCGGAACTGAACACACTATTTCCCTTTCCATATTTCTTTGTGGTTTACCCTTGTTGCAGCAGCATCTGATAGGACGCCTGCTCTTCATCCTAATCTCCTGGTATCACACAACGATTATTTCTCAAGCTGCTATGTTTTGTGAAGTGAGGAGAACACTGCTATCAAACGAAAAAAGAGACTAATTTCCTAGTGACTAGCACTGGTGCTAAGGAAGCGCTGAGTGTGTTAACATGGGCGATGAGGGCAGAGCCTCATGCAAGTTTACAGGACTAGAGTAAATACAAAGTCATACTCTGTAGCTCAGCTCTCTCCTTAAAAATTTAGTGATTTAAAAATAAAAGTATCCACCCAATGGATCAGCCTGAAATGGTGTTTCAAACTATGGAATATCTAATTCTTAAAGCACTGTATTTTCTATATCCTGTCTCTGGGCCTTTTCATCCATACTCACAGCTTTAACCATCATCCAGAACAGGATAAATCATGAATATTTGTTTATAAGCCTTGATTTTTTTTCTTAACTTCCCTATACAAATAAATGTCATAGTCATCACCACTTAGCTATCTCTCAAGTACCTCACACTCCGTGCGTGTTTCATCTCAAGTCATTAACTGCCTTTTCCTCCCGCTCTTATAATTATCCTAGTGGTAAAACCCAGTCTTTGAAATCTTTCCCTTTTATCTTCATTCCATATAATCAATCTATAAACATTTGACCTCTTAAATACTGCTCAAATCTGCCTCTTCTTTCCATCCTTAGGGCAAACGGCTTAACTTGAGGATTTTTTATAATATTTAAAAAATTTATTATATAAGGTACAAGTCTCAACCAGATGAATTTTAAGGTTCTTTTCCACAAAGACTGTATCTGCTTTGCTCACCCCTTGTACTCCAGCACCTAAAGACACTTGAAGCAAGTTGTAACACCACTTTTGACTGGATGAATGAGTCTAGAGTTGAAGCATGATAATACCAAGTCCTCCTCTTATTTCTGTATAATACCTTACAGTGACAGAGCCTCTATACACTATCTCCACTCACACCTACAACTTCCTAAGACAGATGCCAATAGCATCATTAGGTCTGCTTTGTCACTAAGGAACTGAGACTCTAAGAAGTTAAATGACCTGCCACTCAGCTAACAAACTGATGTGCAAAACCACCTTTACCCTGACCTCAGTGGTCCCTCTACTGCTGGGTAAACTTGTGCTACTGGGGTGAGAGGATCCCACTCTGGGCAGAGAGAGGCTGAGGAGAATTTGGCAGCAATGATGTGTTGAGAGCCACAGCCAAAGGGGCCCCAGCAAACTTCCAGCTGCCAGCAAACTTCCAGCTGCCGGCTGATGATTGGCTCACAGTGGCCCCAGCAACATCTAGCTGATTGGCTCCTCTGCGGTGATGTTCATTGGGCTGTTTCCCTGCCCTTCAAGCTGCCAGCTGATGATTGGCTCACAGTGGCCCCAGCAACATCTAGCTGATTGGCTCCTCTGCGGTCATGTTCATTGGGCTGTTTCCCTGCCCTTCAGACTACGGAACTGCTCATTGGGGGACTTCTTTGGCTCCGCCCACGCGACCTAGCCAATCGGCCTCAAGAGCAGGAGGATTGTGGGAGGTGGTGGTTGGTGTGTGGAGAGGCTTGTGGAAGCCGGTGGTGGCAGTTGGGCTCTGAGGGTTTTTCCTGAGGAGCTGTTTTGTTTGGCGTTTGTAGTTTTAAAAATAAAGTTTGTTTCTTTTGACAAGTGGCTCCTGAATTGTGCCGGTGAGGCAAAGAACCTCACCCCCCCCCGCTGGTACCTCTCCACAGGTGTGGCTGTATACTGGACCGGTAGTCAATGACGGGTAAGATCCAATTACAATGGTACCAACCTAAGACAGGAGGCTGACGCCCTGAGGTCAGCTCATCCGAAGACGGGTAAGGACCATATGTAGTATTGGACAACCTAAGGCAGGCACGGTCCCTAAGCCACATGCTTGTTGTTTAAACAGAGAGGGGGAGATGTTGAGAGCCACAGCCAAAGGGGCCCCAGCAAACTTCCAGCTGCCAGCAAACTTCCAGCTGCCGGCTGATGATTGGCTCACAGTGGCCCCAGCAACATCTAGCTGATTGGCTCCTCTGCGGTGATGTTCATTGGGCTGTTTCCCTGCCCTTCAAGCTGCCAGCTGATGATTGGCTCACAGTGGCCCCAGCAACATCTAGCTGATTGGCTCCTCTGCGGTCATGTTCATTGGGCTGTTTCCCTGCCCTTCAGACTACGGAACTGCTCATTGGGGGACTTCTTTGGCTCCGCCCACGCGACCTAGCCAATCGGCCTCAAGAGCAGGAGGATTGTGGGAGGTGGTGGTTGGTGTGTGGAGAGGCTTGTGGAAGCCGGTGGTGGCAGTTGGGCTCTGAGGGTTTTTCCTGAGGAGCTGTTTTGTTTGGCGTTTGTAGTTTTAAAAATAAAGTTTGTTTCTTTTGACAAGTGGCTCCTGAATTGTGCCCAGTCAGACTGCGGCAATGATGATGTTCTGACATCAAGAAGAACACTGGACCCAAGAGACTTCCTGTAAGTTTCTTTCAATTACAGAGCCTTTAGGCTTGGTATCACTCTAAAGTAGGCAAAGCTGGTCTCCAAGATTTCCCTAGTACCACCTCCTCTCCCTAATGACACTGGTCCCCAGAGCAGAAACCTGGCCTTTCAGTGACCATTGAATTTCTTAAGCTCAACAGCATCAAGCTTTCAAGGACTTTTCTAACACTTCTGTCTAGTTTCAGAAATCTTTCTATTGTACCCGTGAAGTGTTCTGAACAAAACAGTTAAAACTGAATACATTTAAGTCTCCCAAGTCAACTTTCTATTCAGAGGAAATATGGAGTTTGAAAACAAATTTCCCAACACCAGAAAGAAACAGATAGACTAATCCAGAACATGATTGTGGGCTGTTCTACAGGACCAATGATCTAATCTCGACAAGTCACTGGCAGGGGGAAAAAAGAGAAAGAACTGCTAAAAGATAGAGCAAGAAAAGGTAAAGACTCTGGATCCTAATGGAAGCAGACCAACTAGGAAGAAAAGAAGGCCTTCAAGGCCATCAGGAAATTCCATGGACTTATAACTGCCAATACCAAATAATTAGCAGCAGCATTGTGGTCATGCAGTAAAATGTCCACAGATTTTAGATGCATCCTAAAATATGCAGTGATAAACTGACACTGTCTGAGTTTGCTTTAAAATGCTTCAAAAAGAAAAAAAAAGGAACAAATTGATGAACCAAATACAGTACATCTTATTAACGAAACTGGGTGCTGGGTGTACGGAACTTTCTTAGACCAGTCTCTCTACTTTAGAGACATCTGAAAGTGTAAGTGTCTTATTCTATAGAAGTAGTAATTAGATTTAATTGTTTTAATTACTACTATTTTTTGCTGAGGGGTATGCTACTATTTCACCTTTCCTGTTTATTTTTGAATTCCAGTTTCCGGAAGACTGTCACAGAATCATGGCCCTGTTTGGGATTTCTGGCAACATGACAAATGAGTGACACATTTGAGTTTGGTGAGTGTGCAGCAGTTCCTGCTGTTATCTCTGTCTTTTCCAGGAAAACCCAAAACTATTGTTGGCCACGGGACCGTGGTTAGATAGGTTGGGGACTCAACTGGCCTCTGAGTGGCCATACAACTCCCTAGTGTGGGTCTGCTAGCAACTGGGTAGAACTGCAGACCCAGAGGAGAGACATCACAGCCTCTTAGAGCTGAATCCACCTTCTATATGGGCTTACTCGGAATCTACCTACCCCTTTGCAGCAAACTGTTCCAATGCACAGACTCTCTTCAGGAGCTGGTCAATGGCCTAAATTGTCAGTTTATACTGAGAACATGCTGCTTATCCAGCCCCAGCAAGAGTCCATATCCTCTCACTGATAACAAGATACTTCCTGTACCCTGCCTGGATGTTGCAAGTCACTGCTTTCGGAGAGGATAAAAAAGGTGCAAGGCTGGCTTCCTGGGAAGGCCCAGGAAAGAGCACAGGGGGAGCACAGGGAGGAGGGGCTGCCCTGTGGAGAAGAAGCAATGTTGACAACATTCATCTCCAGGACAGTGTCTCCAGAATTCAGGAAGTACTATGTAGCAAAAAAAGTGTAAAAAGGCAAGAAAGAAACAGCCCGTTACCTCTGCAGGCATATATGTGAGTCTAGAAATAAAGGTGGACCACAGGGCACGAACTAACTAAAACACTCCAAAATTTCACACAACAAAGATGCCTCTTTAAAAAATCCAGAGTGAAATGGCTATCCCCCTTTCAAGACAAGGTCTCTTTTAGGAGGAACAGAAGTAGAAAGGGACCAAAAGCACCTGGCTGTTTCTCCAGACCAGGTGCAATGCAAAGAAATGACCTCAAACACAGTAGAGTAGTCCGTGGTTTCTTCCACTAAAAATCAAGACAGAAATTAGCTTCTTCCTTTTCTCACTACTTCTTCCTTTTCTCACTACATAAGAGCTTTAATGGAGGTAAACATTTTTAAAAATCAAATCTCTTTATCTCATAAAGTTCTAATGATCTCCCTAGTTAAAAATTCTCCCAAGACCAAGTTGTATAAAGAGTATTACGTGCACCCAGCAGAAAGGCAGAGATGATATAAGTAGAGAAAAATTCTTAAAAACTTTTATGTTACCAGAGAGGTTGTAGATACAAGGCCATATGTACTTCCAGAGAACAGCGACCTTATGTGAATTAGCAGAGGGCTTCCAGGGGATAGGAATAATTCTCTTGCTTGCTCTGCGGTAGGGATTAATAGAAAGAAGCAGAAAAGAATATCATTTGGAACTGAGCTTCCTATCTAGGAGAGGGAGGAAGCATACAAAAGCCTCTGGATCTGTGTCAAGGGAGTGAATGATATTTTAAAAGTGTGGCAGGAAACCAAAGAGCTACACCCACACGCAAAGCTCAACTGCTTCCCGAACACTAACTAGACCACAAACTTCCCCAGCTGGGAGGCACTGGCGGGACTGGAAGTGCTGAGAAGGGTGTGGCTGCCTGGCCCTATTGCTTAGTGACTTTCCCAGATGAGGGTGGAGGGACTTGACTGTATTCTGAAGAAATGCTCACATTCAGCCTTAGGCACAGGGGCCCCTGGCAAGACCAGAAACAAACAAAAAGGGAAATTACAGTGAGGAATAGTTTACCTTCGGAGAACAGTTGAAATGCATACCGGGTACTGGGAGTGTAGTTACATACATTGTAATACACCGATACAGGTACAGCGTGCCAACTATGCAGAAAAATCTTCTGCTAATAATAGACCTAGAAAAAGGGAAAAACAGGGCAGATTCTCAGTCAAGAAATTCTGCAGGTTCATTTAAAGTTTTTAATGACCCAACAAAACAAACCCAAAAAAGTACTTGAGAACTTGATAACAGAATGTTGTAACTTGAGGATTTGGAGGGTAATGTGTTGTGTTAAAAAAAAAAAAATTAACTGGTGCTAAGGGCACAGCTCAGTACTTGCCTAGCATGCATGAGGCCCTGGGCTGGGTTCCACCCCAATACACACACACACACACACACACACACACACACACGTTGGTCAAAAAGAATTCAAACTGCGCTATGCTGCTATTAATTAGGATTCATGAAGCTTTAAACCTGAGTTGTCATTCAAATGATGGGTGAGCTGAATCTACTCAGTACCTCTGATTAAACATAAAGTATCTTCTCTGTCAAAAAAGGGATGATGCCCAGAAAATCAGAATGACATTAGAATGAGAATTTAAAATTTTTATGCCATTCAATGAGTTAAAAGACATTAAGCAATTATACATGTACATACAAGAAACCAATTTTCTTAGGCAACACAGTGTCAAGTTGAAGAACCCATGTGGAAGACAGAATCCAACCCCCACTCCACTTCCCAATCACTATGGGCCTCAGAATAGACTATTTACTTCTTTCAGTCTCAATTTTCTCATCAGTAAAGTAGGGATAATAGCCTTAAAAATAAAGCATGGAAAATTCCTACTACTTAGTAGGTATAAATAGTATCTACCAAACAAATAGCCATATTGATGAATAAAACTCTAAGCAAGAAATTGAAAAAGTTTTTATCAGTGGCTCTAATGAAATTATTTGATGTACACATGTGAACATGTATACTGAATGTGATAACTTCTCCTAATATCAAATTCCACCTAAGTTTGTACGACTTAACCTCAGCAGAATAATCTTAAGTGTCTCCTTGGACAAGAATATTCCTGCTCTACCTTCCTCCCATTCTATCACAGGTCAGAACCATGTCCTCTGAATCTCCTCTTCCTCAACCCTGGAGATTCAAGTTTTCCTTGGCCTAGAGCAACCTGATTCGAATAACATGAAACACTTAGAAATAGTGGATAGGCTTTCCTCTTAGATATGAACATTGAGTCATTCTATAGTTACGCAGTGTAGCGGTTTTTATGCAGGATGACATGCCTACCAAAGTGTGGTAGCTACAGAAAAATTTGTCTCATTCATACTTTTTGTTTTAACAAGAGGAATGAAATGATAAAGTTATTTGTATGGTTAAAATTAATTTTAAAAAATACAAAACTGTGGTAGCATTTCATTTACATACACAGAGTCAATTGGGTTTTATCACTATAATCTGGATGTTTTGTCTCCTTATCTACATTTTATAAACTCGGTCAGAAACATCTGCCACAGAAGATGTCTTTGCCTATTTCTCTTGGTGAAGAAGACAAGAACTTATTCAGCATACAGTTGTCTTGGAAAGGCATGTGCCTCTAATTTCAAGTATAAAGAAAAGCACAAACATAACTGAATAGTGAGACAAAACTAAAGAAAAATGCCTGTCTATAAATGATGTCCAGAATACCATAGAAGAAAAACGAAAGTAAATTGTGCTGTGGTGAACTCTAACAGCTGTCTTTCTTAAAAAGAAAATGCTCTCTCAAACATAAATTATTTGCAATTTCACCTGATCTATATGAGAGAAAACATCAAAACTAGACCTGTTGGAAGTCTTTAGAGGAAGAGAAATAAAATTACTGCTTTTGGTAAACAACACTATCTTAAAATCATTTTGCCCGATTATTTCACTGCACACAAAAGATAACCACACTCACTTCAACATCTATTTCCAAATCTCAAACTTGAGTCATATGAGTAGCCTGAAGTGATTTCAGTTATCTTGACAATGAGGAGTATGAAAAAAGTGATAAAGGACTAAAAAAGGCAACTCATTTTAAAAAAAAAAATTAACTAAAAACAATGCATGTTCAGTTACATTTACTATTTGACTCGAAGTATAAAAAAAATGGAATGAAGTTATTCATGTGAATTTATCAATGTTAATAATAAGGTGACAAGTTCAAAGTGGTTGTTAAGAATTTTCTGATCTTTGGTATTTACTTAATCTTTTTGAAATTAAGCTTAGAATGTCTTCAATGTGTAATGTTAAACAAGGATCTCCTACCACCAAAGTTAAAAAGTAGAGCACAACAGTGTTTCAAAGAACTGTATACACTTCTGGGCATTTGCTTCCTTAATCAAAGAATTTCACACATTTGGATTTCTTAGTTACTTAAAGGTTTAAAAGCTCACAAGATGTTACAAAAAAGAAAAGAAAAAGAACCACAAAAGAAACGTTAATTAGATATTAAGAGATTAATCCAATACCAATAAGAAGATGCATGGTATCATCCTCAAAATCCCCTGGTTCTCTCTTCCCAGATGGGATGTACCTCTCCTGCCACGCGTCCTGTGTGCTCACACTCAGCAATAATTAGCATCTCAAAAAGCTGTATTTGGACATAATTACCTATTTTTTCTTAAATATTTAAGCATAAGGTTCACTATTATTTTTTCTGAGAAAAGAAAAACATACCTGTTAAATTTGATTATAAGGAAATATGAATGAAAGTTGTTCATATTCTGTAGATTATTTTTAAGACTTGCTAGAACAGTGGGTTATACAGGTGACTTATTATTTTTTTTTTAAATATTTATTTATTTTTAGTTCTTGGCGGACACAACATCTTTGTTGGTATGTGGTGCTGAGGATCGAACCCGGGCCGCACGCATGCCAGGCGAGCGCGCTACCGCTTGAGCCACATCCCCAGCCCCCAGGTGACTTATTATTAAACCTTTTTTTTTTTTTTTTTTTGAGGTGCTGGTGATTGAGCTCAGGGCCTACTGAATGCTTGGCAAGTGCTCTACTACTGAGCTTCACCCACTAGCTCCCTTTTATGCTTTTTAATACCCCTTATCTAGAAAACAAAAACATGCTCGAAGTAGATTACATTTTGCCAAATCTAGGCTTAAAACAGCACAACTATAACATTTTTGGCATTTGCTATGATAGTCTAAAATTTTTAAAAAATGGTTAATGAAAGAAATTAATAGACTATAAAGTACAACTAAAATACTGGAAAGTTCTTTTATTTCCCACAATGTCTCTTTCAAATAATCCACAATAGGAAGACATACACAACTCTGGGCGTATTGGAGAGATCTGACTATTTGCTAATAATATGACCCCTGAAGAAATACCTCAATTGAAAAAAAAGAGTTTTGATAGTGTCATAATTGACTTTAAATAAAATTATTTCATTTACCCAAATTCTTATATTTTCTAATAAGAAAAAAAACTTTTAAAGAAATTATAGGTAATGAGTATAATGGTACCATTCCTGGTCCTATTTCATAGACTTTCCATTATTTCTAATCCATTTCTCCAATTAGACATTTTTTTCTGGCTCTTTGTGAAGCTATTGGCTTTCAGAAACAGGACCTGGCACACAGTAGTGGAGCTAAGAGGCAAATAAACAAGGGAGAGCACAGGAACCCTGATACAGAGTCAAGGAGACACTTGTCTCTGGTGCAGTCCTCAAGGCCAGTGTGTAACTCAGGTTCCTGCTGAGTGACTCCAGCATGTGAAACACAACGGCACTAGCTGAGCAGTATCTTTAGTTGGAGGCTAGTTCATTTGGTGACCTTGACCATCTCAATGAAGTTCCTTGAAAACTAGTTTCCTCATCAGCAAAAGGAGAAAAAGGACACTGCCAGAGAAGTGGGTTAGGAATAAATGGAAAGGCTATGGAAAACAACCGAGAATGGTCACCAGAATACTCATCAACTGTGATTTCTTCGACATTTCTTCTTAAAAAGTTGTCTCTGAATAAAATAATTTCATTTTTCTAACTACCACACTACCAAATAAAGTTAGTAAGATATCAGGGGTGATAGGAACAGTACCAACTGTTTTGCCAAATTGCTCTTACATGTCTAGCTCTGTGCCATTTACTTCCTACAACACCCAGCAATGTGTGGCTATGGCCCTTATTCTACAGATGGGAAAACTGAGGTTTAGAGTCTGAAGTGAAATGTAGATATAGTACATAACACAATAACATTTAGACAAAATTATTTCACATTAGGTAACAAATCCCGCTGTTGAGTACTAACAGGCAAGTTAACATACTATCACATTTTGTTTACATTTCAAAAGTTACTTAACTCTGGTGAATGTTTTTGGTGTTTTTTTCTGGTATGAGATAACTGTACTTATGTGGGTTTGTTTCTGTGTCTTCTATTTTGTATCACTGGTCTACCAGAGTCTGTTTTGGTGACAATACCATGTCTACGAGTCTGTTTTGGTGACAATTACCATGCCGTTTTTGTTACTATGGCTCTGTAGTATAGTTTAAAGTCTGATATAGTGATGCTTCCTGCTTCCCTTTTCTTGCTAAGGATTGCTTTAGCTATTTGGGGTCTTTTATTTTTCCAAATAAATTTCATGATTGTTTTTTCTACTTAAATGAAAAATGTCATTGGGATTTTAATTGGAATTGCATTAAATCTGTATGGTGTTTTTGATAGTATGGCCATTTTGACTATTAATTCTCCCTTTATAGGAGCATGGGAGGTCTTTGCATCTTCTAAGGTCTTCTTCAATTTCTTTCTTTAGTGTACTATAGTTTTCATTGTAGAGGTCTTTCACTTCTTTTGTTAAATTGATTCTCATGTATTTTATTTTATTTTTTTTGAAGCTACTGTGAATGGGGTTGTTTTCCTAATTTCTCTTTTAGTAGATTTGTCACTAATATATAGAAACATGTTTGATTTATGGGTGTTGATTTTATAACCTGCTATTTGGCTGAATTCATTTATGAGTTTTAGAAGTTTCTGGTGAAATTTTTTGGCTGTTCTAAATATAGAATCATATCATTGGCAAATAGTGACAGTTTTGAATTCTTTTCCTATTCGTATCCCTTTAGTTTCTTTTTCCTGCCTAATTGTTCTGGCTAGAGTTTTAAATAGAAGTGGTGAAAGAGGGCATCCCTGTCTTGTTCCAGTTTTTAGAGGGAATGCTTCCAATTTTTCTCCATTTAGAATGATGTTGACCTTGGGCTTAGCATATATACCTTTTATGATGTTGAGGTATGTTCCTACTATCCCTAGTTTTTGTAGTGTTTTGAACATGAAGGGGTACTATGTTTTGTCAAGTACTTTTTCTGCATCTATTGAGATGATCAAAACATTCACTGGAGAAAAGACAGCCTGTTCAACAAATGATGCTGGGAAAATTGGAAATCCACATATAACAAAATGAAATTAAACCCCTATTTCTCACCCTACACAAAAATCAACTCAAAGTAGATCAAAGATTTAGGCACTAGAACAGAGAAGAAAAAGTAGGCCCAAATATTCACCAGGTCAGCCTAGGATCTGAATTATTTAAAGCACAAGACCCCTAAAGCACAAGAAGTAAAATCATCATTAAATGAAATGGATTCAAACTAAAAAGGAAACAATAATGTAAGAGAGCGCCTACAGAATGGGAGAAAATCTTTACCACATACATCTCAGATATAGCATTAATCTCCAGGATATATAAAGATATCAAAAAACACAAACAAATAAACAAAAAATAACCCAATCAATAAATGGGCTAAGGAACTGAACAGACACTTCACAGAAGAAATACAATCTATCAACACATTTATGAAAAAATGTTCAACATCTTTTTTTTTTTAAAGAATAAACTTCTAGCTTTATTGATCCTTCATACTGCATGTTTTGTATGGTATGATTTCATGATCTCCTCTTTTTATTTCCTTCTTCCCACTTGATTTTTTTTTTAGACACAGAGAGAGAGACAGAGAGAGAGAGAGAGAGAGAGAGAGAGAGAGAGAGAATTTTAATATTTATTTTTTAGTTCTCGGCGGACACAACATCTTTGTTGGTATGTGGTGCTGAGGATCGAACCCGGGCCGCACACACGCCAGGCGAGCGCGCTACTGCTTGAGCCACGTCCCCAGCCCCTGTTCAACATCTTTAACAATTAGAGAGATGCAACTCAACTCTAAACTACTCTTAGATTTCATCACACCCCAGGCAGAATGGCAATTATCAAGAATACAAACAATAATAAATGTTGGCAAGGTTGTGGGGGAAAAGGTACACTCATACATTGCTGGTAGGAATGCAAATTGGTGCAACCATTATGGAAAGTGATACGGAAATTCCTCAGAAAACTTGGAATGGAACCACCATTTGACCCAGCTGTCCCATTTCTTGATTTATAACCAAAAGACTTAAAATCAGCATATTACAGTGATACAGCCACATCAATGTTCATAGCAGCTCAAATGACAATAGCTAAACTATGGAACCAATCTAGGTGCCCTTGAACAGATGAATGGATTTTAAAAATGTGATATGTTTATACACACACACACACAATGGAATATTACTTAGCCTTAAAGAAGAATAAAATTATGGCATTTGCTAGTAAATAGATGGAGCTGGAGACTATCATGCTAAGTGAAATAAGCCAATCCCTCCAAACCAAAGGCCAATTGTTTTCTCTGATATGTGGATGTTAATTCACAATGGGGGTGGCTAGGGAAGAACAGAGTTACTTTAGATTAGGTAGAGGGAGATGGGGGGGGGAGCAGGTATGTGGGTAGGAAAGATAGTAGAATGAATCAGACATTATTACCCTATGTACATATATAACTATATGACCAGTAGGATTCTACATCATGTATAATCAGAGGAATGAGAAATTATACTCCATTATATATGATGTATTGAAGTGCAGTCTACTTTCATGTATACTAATTAAAACAAATAATAAAAAATAAAAAAGTTACAACTCAAATTTTAATAAGTTTTATGTCATATTTCATACTGCCCAGAACTCTACAAAATAAATGTTTTCATAATAATTTAATAATATATTGGTTATTAAAGCACTGGAAAAATTCTAATAGGTCACACAGATATGCAAAATTTCAGGTGTCCACTTTTCATTACAGTTTACAGCCTTGGCCACACCTCATGTGTTTAATCTGTCTTTCAAATGTCATCCAGTTTCCAACCTTCTATGTCACCAGAACTTCCACACATGGCACTTCTTTCCACCCATTGTCCTGAATGCCATTCTCACCTCTGGGCTATGGTCTGAATATCCATGGACAACACAAATTCCTATATTGAAATCTGATCACCAAGGCAGAGCCTCAGAATGGGATTAGTGCCCTTATAAAAGGACACTGCAGAGAGCTAGCTGATCCCCTTCCACTAGGCATGGACACAGTGGGAAGGAGCCGTCAGTAGCCAGGAATGGGACTCTCATCACACACTAAGCAGCCTATGCCTTGACCTTGGACTCCCACTCTCTAGAAGTGTGAGAAATAAACTGAAGTTGTATTTGCCACCCAGACTACTGTATTTTGTTACAGCAGCCTGAACAGACATCTCCCCAAAGTCTACTCTGCACAGAGCATTCATAATCATCTTTTAAAAAATATTCTACAGAGTTTGTCCTCTAAGCTCCCCAAAGGTTATCAATGATACCTTGAATAAACTCCTAATCCTTCACAAGGCCCTGGATCTGCCTGGCCTCTCTCGACCTCTGCCTCCCTCTGCTCTTCCCATCATTCTCCAGACTTCTGCTTTCGCCCTTGATACCCTCTGATCACACCTTGCAAATTCCCTCTGCCTTGGAGAGGATCTCCGGCCTGGTAGTTCTCTGTCTGGACTCCATCTTCTGCCTTCTTCCTGGAACACAGTCTCTCACTCTGCCTCGTGTGGACATTTCGTCCACAGACGGCCTACTCTCATGTAGTCCCCTGCTTCCTCTATCTCATTTTTCTGTTTTCATTTCTTCAAAGTCCAAATTTAATAATCATATTGGTTATTAAATTTGGGTCACATATAGAATATAACAGAGTGTAGAGAAAAACCTTTCCCCACTCCTCAATTCCCACATTCTGAAATCTGAGCTAACTCCAAAGAGGTTTTTAAATCTGTTTTCTTCCCTTTAATTCTTTGCTACTAACCTCCTTGTTTCCCTGGATTATGACAACTGCTATCAACTCCCAGGTTTTAGCTCTCCCAAACTCTCCTCACAGCGAGCGCCCTTCAACTCCCTTCAACGACTCTGGACTCTGAGCCACTTCCTCTGTCTTATCTTTCAGACAGAAATCCTCCTGCCTGGGCAAGAAAAGGCATGTTTGCCTACCAATCTCTTTCCCTGGTCTCTCCCACGAGTCTGTTTATCACTATCTGTTCACCTCCAGCATGCCAGAGTCCCCATCTGGACAGAGCCACACCATCCCTACCAACCACTTCAGAACTTCGTTTCTATTCTATGGTACAGTTGCCCTGTGGCACACCTGAGAGGAGGCCCCAGGATGCCCCTGGGATACCAAAACCCACGATGCTCAAGTCCCTTACAGAACACACACACATCCTCTCCTATATTTTAAATCATCTTGATGGCTTACACTACCCAATACAACGTAAATGCTATGTAAGTCGCTGCTCTGCCACATTGTTTAGGTAATAAGGACAAGAAAAAACAGGTCTCTGCTTGTTCAGTACAGATGTAATTTTTTTCCCCCAGAGTATTTTTTTGATCCAAGGTTGGCAGAATCCATGAACTTGGAGGGTTAGCTGTATTTTAATAGTGAGACTGCCATCACCTCTCCTGACAGAGACCACGTCTCACTCTCTATTAGAGGCAGGCCTCAGGGAGAGCTGGGCCTTACTCATCTTTTATTCCCAGGGAGACTGTTACTGGAATCTGTGAAACCAGCACAACAATACCTTTCTGTGCTTTGTAGTTTTACTTCTGACTCTCTCTGAAAGTCCTTTTTTTTTCTACAAATGTTTGTCCTACGAAGTCTTCCAGTGAGCTGTCAGAATTCCTCGCCCTTGATGCTCACTATCCCTTTACCCCACATCCTTGACTTAATTTAAAACATTTGTTAAGATGGCTCCATTCATCCAACAAGGCCTGTCAACCCCTGGGGACCATGCATCCTGCCATCTTTCTCCCTTACACTCCTGCATCCTGAATGCCCCGTGTGGGCACTCCACCTCACGGTCTGGGCACTCCCCACAGCTCCAGAGGGAAGAGCATGAATCCCCAGTGCTTGGAGTTCAGTACTTTGGCAGGGGAAAGGCTAGTCAAACAAATGAAAGGGCAAGGCTGAATGCTGAAGAACAAACAAGAAAAATAAATGCTCTCCTGGGAGATTTAGAACTCATTTAATATTTCTCAGGAACTTAGAGGGCAATGACCATTTATGCCTAAGGAAAAGAGACACACCCGAGCTTCTAGGCCAGAATGTGCCTGTACATGCACAGTGCTCTTTTGCCTTTAAAACACCCAACTCAAAGCAATCTTTGTTATTATCCTAATCATATTCCTGTTTAGCATGTATTATTATCCCATTTTACAGAAGAGGATATTAAAGTATTACGAGTTTAAGTACTAACCTGGCCATAGGCAGTCAATGAAAGCGTAACCAGAAAACCTAGGTCTCTAGACTTTCCATCAACTGCTCAAGAAGGAGGTTAGCAGCTAGGAGTTTTTGCTCCTATGCACTCTATACAATATCTGCAACATAATTCAAGGGCTAACTAAGCTCAGGTAATAATCCATACTGATGTGGGTAATTTGCAAAGCAAGGATCATATAATAAAATTGCCCCTGCTCTATTTGGCTTTACAAAAATATTATGTCCAGGGTCACATATAGAATATAACAGAATGTAAAGAAAAATATAATAAGATGAAATAAAAGATCAAGATGATCTACTTGAGACAGGTGAGAAGTATCATCCAGAAACTCCTATATAAAACCATACGAAATGAAAAAGTCACATTCCTTTGTTGGTATTTTAGGTTATCAACAAAATATCTATGTATGCGTAGATATATGTACGCATAAATGTAGGTATTATAAATTCAAAATGTAAATATGTAGATTCATATGTAAATGATACAATGTATATGTATACTCAGATCTTTCCTCATTTCTTTCTTTCATCAAAACTTACTCACCCTGAATTGCTACCTTAGGGGCTTGTCCAGTCACAGCTAGTGGAACTGAACGATTACTGTTTGTTCTTGGTCTGGAGCAATGAGTAACATGCTATCATAACAAACTTCTAAAGATATAATAACCACAAACATCACCAGCAGTAGCTAACATTGATTGAATTCTAGGCACAGTTACTAGCATATGCAACATGTGATAAATGCTACCAGCTATCCCTATTTATTCATTTCTATGGTGAATATGCCTGTACTGGCTTATATTCTAGGCACTGGGAATCCAGCAGTAAACAGAGTGGAAAAACCTGCCTCACAGTGCTTTGTTACAGTAGCGGGGTAGACAATAAGCAAGTAAATATGTAAAATGCAGAGCATGTTAGATATATGCTAAATGGTAAAAATAAGTGACAGGGTCACTGGAAAGAAAGGTAACAACTTGGGATTAAGTTAGTCAGAGAAGGTCTCCTTCTGTTGGAGTTAACCATGAAAATATCTGTGGGAAAAGATTCCAGAGCCTAGCAGATATAAGTGTTTGCTGACCAGCAAGAGGTGGGAGGGGCAAAGACCAAGAGGAGACAGGGTGGAGAAGAAACCACTGGGTCTGGTGGGATGGGACCCACTGGGTCACTATGAGGACAAAGGCTTTAAAACTATATGAGGTGGTAGAAAGCAGTATGGAGATTCCTTAGAAAACTTGAAAGGGAACCACCATTTGACCTAGTTATCCCTCTCCTCGGTCTATACCCAAAGGACTTAAACACAGCATATTACAATGATGTAGCCACATCTATGTTTATAGCAGCTCAATTAACAATAAGCTAGGCTATGAAAACAACTTAGCTGTTGTTCAATAAATGAACGAAGAAATAAAATGTGGTATATATACACACAATGAACTATTACTCAGCCATAAAGAAGAAAGAAATTATGGCATTTGCTAGTAAGTGGATGGAACTGGAGAATATCATGCTAAGTGAAATAAACCAATCCCAAAAAACCAAAGGCCGAATGGTCTCCCTGATTTGTGGATGCTAACCCACAACAAGGGAGGGTGGGGAAGAGAAGAATAGAAGTGGATTAGACAAAGAGAATCCAAGGGAAGGGTGTGGGAGGGGTCTAGGAAATTAATTGGTCATAACTTTCCTAGCTTTGTATTTGTATACACGACCAGGGTAACTCACATCATGTACGACCACAAGAGTGGCGACCTAAATAGAATAGGTTATACTCTATGTACGTATATTCTGCCAAAACACATTCCACTGTCATGTGTAACTAAAATTAAAAAAAAATTACATGAGGTAGGAAAAGAGTCCCATGAGTTAGTCTTAGAGTAACACACTCTGTTGGCCAAGTTGCAAAGTGACTTAAGAGCAATAAAGACCAGTAAGAGGCTCCATGACAGACAAGGGTCAGAGAAGAAGGTTAGATCTATGGCAGGAACAGAACTGGTGAGACAGACCCGATGTGATGGAAGAGATTATCCAGAAAAGAAGACAAAATAGGACACTGAACTGAGAACCAGGGAGAAAAGCAGGCTCTTTACCAAGAAGGGGATAGGGCAGGCCTGGGCACCAAGTACTTTGTGAAATGCTCTCTACATACTTTATATTCAGTCCTCATAAAAGGGTTGAGGCAGAAACCATTACTGTCATTCTCAGGTGGTAGGTGAGGAAACAATGCTACTATAGGAGGTAAGAAGCTTGACCAGAGTCACCCAGCAAGTAGGTGACAGGATCTAAATCAAGGATGAGCCTCCATAACCACCTCAGTCATGGTCTGAAGAGAGGGGTGGGAGACAGATGTAGTGATTTCTAAATCAGATCATCACCAGGCACAGTGGCAACACCTATAACCCCAGCTACTCAGGAGCTAAGGCAGAGGATCGTAAGTTCAAGTCCAGCCTCTGCAACTTAGTGAGATCCCATTTCAAAATAAAAAATATAAAGGGCTGTGGATGTAGCTCAGTGGTAAAGTGTCCCTGGGGAGGGATGAAGAAAAAAAATCAGATTATGATTAGACATCACTGATGGTAAAAGAGAACACTTAGGCATGGTATAAAACACAAGGCAAAAATAAAACCACTCAAAAATACACATTTAAGAGCACATAGAGAAAAAGATTAATAAAGAGGATATGAACCCCCAAATTAGCATTATTTATCTCTGGTAAGATTATGACTTTTTTCTATATATTTATTGTCTTAGTTCATTTTTTTTATTATGGATATAAAACAAACAATATATACCTGAGATCAGGTAATTCGTAGGGAAATGAAGTTCACTGGCACATGGTTCTGGAGGCTGGGAATTTTGAAAGAGTAAGGTGCTGGCCTCGGGTGAGGGCTTTCTTGCTGCACCATAACATGGTGAAGGCACCACAGGGTGGAACAGCAAGTATGCTAGCTTGGGTGTCTCTTCCTCTTCTTATGAAGATGCTAAAGATGATGGGGGCCTCATGCTCATGATCTCATCTAATCCTAATTAATCCCCAAAGGCACCACCTCCCAATACCATTAACATGTATTTGGGCATTGAGCTCCCAACGTGTGAGCTTTTGGAGGACACATTTGAACAGTACCATTTACCATTATCTTCTAACCTGCCTACAAGCAAGATGCATTACTTCAGTTTTCTTTAGTACTATAAATAAAAATTAACTCATGAAAGCTGTCACTTCTTGTATCTCTCTCTCTCTACGTTGTTTTACTCTCCATTTTATCCTGTTAAGAAGCCTCTTAAAATGCTTAAGGTATCTTAAAAGCCAAATTGCTGGGATTAACGAATTTAGAGACTGTCCAGGATGAATCCAATTTCCCTCCAATTTCTAGGGCTTAGACTAGTATTTAGGTCATGTGACCTAAAATGGAAAAAAACAGAAAAAGTGGCAGCGGATAGACCACCAGTCACCTAAGGTGAGAGCGAGAAGCAAGGAACAACCTGGTATACTAAATGGGCCATCCAGCCCCTAGGGAATTCCTCCCCCAAATGTCCCTCAGAAAAGAGGGGAGAAGAGAGGAGACCATGCAAGGCCTCCAGGAAAGGAGAGAAACGATCTTAGCCCAGACTCAGAACCCAGAGAGAGGATGGGCCAGAATAAAAGGAAGGAGAGAAAACTTGATAGAAACAGAAAGAATGAAACTGGATGTGCCTGTCCACTGGAGAAAGAGGAAAGGGACTTCCCAGACTGGAGGTAGTAGGAGCCATGCCATACCTGGGAGGTGACAGCACGGCAGCAGTCAGCTAGGAGCAAGCTAAGAACATTTTCTACAATATTTGGGGAGCAGCAAGATGTGACAGCTATCAAGGCTGGTTGGCCCATTCTGGGGCACATGCACGTGTCTTCTGAATGGTACATAACACATAAACCTTATAACCAAGACACTGAACTGCTCTGTTTTATTCTATTTGTCCTATGCACATAAAATCTGTGTCACTGTATCTGCTAAGAAAACACACTTTCAGAGGACAAAGATTGTTATGCCAGGGTTATTGTACATTAATGTAACAGCTTACTATGCTAGGATTTCCAGATGGGTTCAGACTGAGGTCTTCATTCTCCAATGTAGGCTGCTGTGAGATGGGGGCAAGCCAACAGCTTCTCCTTGGTTACTTTCTCTGAGAGGTGAGCGTAACACTACTAATTTTAAGGACTGACTGAACCAAATGTCACAATGAATGTAAAAAAATATTGTTACTACAACATCAGCTACTTTGGAACTTGTCTCTTGAATAGGATGAAAATGTTTTTTGACAACACAGATGAAAAGGAACAGAATAAAAGAGACTGAGTGAGCAGAGGAGGCACAGCAACACGTGTAGGGGCAGAGACAATGCTTGAGATCCTCCTTGCTTTATTGCTAGAGAAGAATATGACAGCCAATTAAATAATGGCAGTTATCCAAAAAAGCTACAGTAACATGAGAAAATTTTGTTCTCATCCGTTTTATACTTGGAGACAGCATGAACCACACACTTGGAAAAGCTGAGATGTTACTGTGAGAGCAAACAAAATTGCCCAGGACATAACCTTGATGCAAATATGCAAATGTTCTGCTCGATGCTGCCTCCCTAGTACATAGTGTCTAATAATTCTTGGTAACTAAATGTGAAGATGCCCCAAAGTTCCATTACAGACTAGCCTTCTGGTCAACTACAGTATAATTTATAAGAAAGTGAAATGACGCTAAGAAAAGGTTCTCCTGAAAGTTACAAAACAAACTTGCTGAGGGCCATTACCAAGTAGGTTTTGACGCATCGTAATCCTTGCCAGTGTACCCCATGTTAAATGGACTTGCCTTGGAAATTTGCTGCGACCTTGCTTGTGTGTTTGAGAAAGATGACCCTGCTCAAGGTGATCGAGGGTGGATCCAGGTTTGAGGAAGTATCCTGCAGGTTTGAGGAAGTATCCCGGTCCTTGGGCTTAGGGTGTTCCCGGTTTAAGGCGTTTCCCGGTTTAAGAATATGGGTTTTAGGGAAGTTGAGGTTGAAGATTATTGCTGCTGGGATTAGGGTGTTCCTGTTGCTTGTTCCCGTTGAGTTCTCGTGAGATTCAAAATGGGATTTTGGAAAAAGCCTCGTGGAGTAGGTGAAGTGTGCGGCAGAACGAGACTGCCCCTGAACGTGTGTGGAGGCTGGTGTGAGATCCGGAATAAAGAATTGCTGTTTGAACCTACAGAGCTGTGTGGTGGCTCGTGATTCTGTGCCAAGCCGAGTCATTGGCACTTGGCTTCGGCATTTGGTGGCCCGTACGCGGAACATCTGAAACTTGGGGGTAAGTGAATTTGCTCGCTCCTGAAGGAGAGCAAAAAAAAAAAAAAAAAAATGGGTGACCATTTCAAAAAACAATGTGTTCTTGTTGTGATTTATTTTGTTTTTATTTCAAGTTGCCTGTTCCTAGAACTTTCTCAGGCAAACTGGGGAAAATGGTTGACTCAAGGTTTGAATTTGTTCGCCTCTGAGGAAGACAAATTGTTAGAGAAAGGAGGCACCCCAGTAAGACCAAGAACAGCTAGGGCATATGTTGATACAATACAAAAATGTAGCCCATGGCTTTTTACAGACGAGTTATTAAGTCTATCAATGGGACCATCATGGTATCCTGTAGAAGGATTTTTCTTCAACAAGAAAGAGATGGCTAGTTCTGTTTACTACATTTGTCTAAGATCTTGTTTTTTACAGACATCTGATTAATTACCAAGCTAAAGTGTTAAAATATCAACCACTAAATATAAAATCAAGTACTCTTTACTTATTAAGTTCCATAAGGTAATATATTTAAACATTATGTGTGTTTTCATAAATTGGTAAATGGGAAAAAAAAAGGTTTAATATTGCTTTGGTCTGTGTCTTTGCTAAAACAATACTAAGAGTTAAGATTCTATCATGTGTAATTTATATACAGAGAGTATAAGAAGTTTCAGTTGGGTTTCAATTACAGTATAATAGTACCTTAGAAAACATGAAAATATTTCATCTTATTAAAGTGGAGTAATTTGTCTAAATCAGTAATTTTATAAGGGTTGTTTCAGAATGTGAATTTATAAAAAGGGTTAATAGCTAGAAAAGAGATATAAAAATATTTAAGATGTGGAAATATATTTTAATATAAAAGGTTAAAGGAAAAAGAAATGTTTCTAGATGAGATAATTTTTGTGTGGTAAAGTAAAAAGTTGTCAAATGCCATTTAAAAAGATTTTGAGGAAACTAGACTTACTTTAAAAGCTTAAGAAAGGAAGAAAGAAGAAAAAGATATTTGTACATGGCAGATTGAGACAAAGCTTCTCAATGGAGTAAAAAAGAGCCTTTGGTTGAAGGGCAGCCATGTAAACTAATATTAAGCGATTTAAACAGAATCTAAGCCTCGTTTTAAAGAGTAAAGCTGTAGGTAGTGAAAAAAGTACATTTAAAAGTACAGTATAGATGATAATTGAAAGGCTTTAAAAGATTAATTTGAAAGTGGTCGAGATACCTTCATGGCGGAAAAAAAAAAGATTGCTTTACTCATCAAACTATTAAAATGTACTTATTAAACTAAAAAGAGGGAGATGAGATAATCTTTGTGGTAAAGTAAAAAGTTGTAAAATGTCTAAGTATGTTACAAAAGATTTTAAAAGGTTAAATTGAAGGTGGTTAAGATGCCTTCATGATGAAAAAAAAACCATGAAAACTGGAAGATAATAAGATAAAAGATTTAGATAAAGAAGATTAAAAATTTGAAGTGGAAAACTTCAAAAACAGAAGTACAGAAAGGTAAAAAAAAAAGAGAGAAGATATAGAAAGATAAAGATATAGGAAGATAATAAAGATGTAGAAAGACAAGAATTTTAAACCCACAAAATAGGAAACAAGAAAACTAGGAGAGGAAAAAAGCAACTAAGGATAAATATAAAAACCTTAGAAGAAAACTAGAATATAGAAATAAGATTGAAATTGTCAAGTAAAGGTATTTCAGATAGAAAATGCAAAAGGCTAAGACAACTATGGTTTAAAACCACATCTAAAAATTAAAAGGATTAAAGTAATTCTAAAACTAAGGCAGAATGCTTTTGAAAGACTTAAATTTAAAAGGATCTTAAAGGGGTATATATCCCCCAAAGATAAACTTAAAATAACCCTTTTTTACTCTAAACTTTTTAAATTTGGATTCATCAGGACTTAATGCTGTGGAAAGACATATGTATCCGAAAAATGTACATAAGCCTAAGGTACTTTGGAAAGATATTCTAACAGGACAATGGAAAGCTCCTGACCCAGTGTTTGTCTGGAGTCGGGGTTTTATTTTTGTGTTTCTACAGGGAGAACAGCAGCCGATTTGGATTCCAGAGACACTAACTAAAGCAATTTCTACAGAAAAAGAAGATGATTTGACTGAAATCCATAACAGCTGATATCCAGAGCTCCAGTTTGGCTATTCTTACATCTGCGACAGTGATTAACCACGGTGCTTTTTTCAATATCTATTTTATTATTGCATTTTTCCCACATCATAAAGTTCTATTTTATTTTTTGAGCTCATACAAACCTAGGTTAATGTTTTTCTGATCAGTTTTGTTTTTTGACTGTGTTTTATTTTTTGACTGTTGAGTTTTTAAACATTGCAATGGAGATTTCACCTAGGTATAGCTACAAGGCCTTTACTTATTATTGTCTTATATGTTGTATGTTATGTGTGCACTGTTTTGTGTTGTATGTCTGTATGTGTGTATGTCCATATTTTTATTTGAGGAGCGCTCATGAAAAAATGGATCCGAATTTTTTTTTTTTTTATTCACGTGATTTAAGTGGTTTAATCTAAATTAGGTAAACAGCTGTTAATGATTGTTTTCAAAGGTGGTTAACAGATCTGTTTGCTTGCTATTGTTTTTAAAAGTGATTAACAGATCTGTTTGTTTACTTTCACTTTTCCTTTTCATTATATTTAATAATTCTGTTCAGGATAATGTCTCTTTAACATCATTGCCAGAATTCCCATCTCCATCCCAGTGCCTGTGAAGACTAAGAAAACCAAACTACAGCTTCTATGATCACAGTAAACTGTATAAACTGATGCATTAATGAATATAACTCAACAAGTAATGCTCAATCAAGGACTTGATTTACTTTGGGAGGAAATGGACATATTGATAGACTCTTCCACTTTGAACTGCCTGCAGAACTTGCCTGGACTATATATCAGTTGCATGCATTGTGAACTATCGTCTGGTGCAGCGAATTGTGGTACTGCTGGCATATTTTTGCTGATGGTGTCACCAGTGATGCAATTTCCTTGCCAGCGCACCCCATGTTAATTGTGGTAACACTGGCATCTTTGCTGATGGTGTCACCAGTGACGCAATTTTTCCAAAGGAGCCGTCAATTGGCTTGGTGTCTTGGCATTTCTGTGTCTTCCTCCCTTCTACTAGTGATGGTCTAAAATTTGGGGGCCAACAGAGGTGAGGCAAGAACCTCACCCCCCCACTGGTGCTTAGGCCTATCCACAAGCATGGCTGAATGCTGGACCGGTAGTCAGTGACGGGTTGATCTGGTTGCAGTGGATTCAACCTAAGACAGGAAGTTGACGCCCAAAGGTCAGCTCTCCCATGACGGGTAAGAACCACATGTTGAATTGGACAACCTACCAGGCACGGTCCTAAGCCACATTGCTTGTTGTTTAATTAATCAGAAGGGGGGAGATGCTGAGGGCCATTACCAAGTAGGTTTTGACGCATCGTAATCCTTGCCAGTGTACCCCATGTTAAATGGACTTGCCTTGGAAATTTGCTGCGACCTTGCTTGTGTGTTTGAGAAAGATGACCCTGCTCAAGGTGATCGAGGGTGGATCCAGGTTTGAGGAAGTATCCTGCAGGTTTGAGGAAGTATCCCGGTCCTTGGGCTTAGGGTGTTCCCGGTTTAAGGCGTTTCCCGGTTTAAGAATATGGGTTTTAGGGAAGTTGAGGTTGAAGATTATTGCTGCTGGGATTAGGGTGTTCCTGTTGCTTGTTCCCGTTGAGTTCTCGTGAGATTCAAAATGGGATTTTGGAAAAAGCCTCGTGGAGTAGGTGAAGTGTGCGGCAGAACGAGACTGCCCCTGAACGTGTGTGGAGGCTGGTGTGAGATCCGGAATAAAGAATTGCTGTTTGAACCTACAGAGCTGTGTGGTGGCTCGTGATTCTGTGCCAAGCCGAGTCATTGGCACTTGGCTTCGGCACAAACTATTGAACAGGAACCTGAAAAGACCTGCTTCACATCAAATGCTCTACATCAGTAAGTGCTTTTAAGAACTTTACTTAATCATAACCATCAAGATATAAAACAATGGAAAAATGTTGACAGTATCTGGGCTCATAAAGTTCCTTGGGGATTAGAAGAAGAATGAGTAAGTACTTTGATTCAATCAACTTAATGTGAAAAGAAGTAGTGATGGAATTAAAATAGGGTAGAATGAAAGATAAATGTTAGTGGAGAGTCTAGTCTGTTAAATAAAACACAACCCAAAACAATCAAATTAGCATCTGACAGAAGCAGTTGCAATCAACTCAAAGATTCTGTCCTTGGGAATTAGATTCCAGTCACAGAAGAGAGGAAAATGCTATACGGTTTTTTATGTTGGTAGAAACCCACCTAACAGATAAGGCCCTCCAAACCAGATCCTTTATCAGAGGTTAAAATATGGTTTTATGTTGTCAGAAATCTACCTAACAGACAAGGCCTCTAAAACCAAGCCTTCAAGGGAAATAAAGATATTAAATAAGGTTGGGGGTACAGCTCAGTGGTAAAGTACATGGTTAGCATATGCAAGGCCCTGGGCTCAATCCCTAGCACCAAATAAAAAAATTAATTAAATAAAACTTTTAAATGACAACAAAATGGGCTGGAGTTATGGCTCAGTGATAAAGTGCTTTCCTGGCATGTGTGAGGCCCTGTGTTCAATTCTCAGTATAATAAACAAACAACCAAATAAATAAAATACAAGATTAATTGACAATTAAAAAAATTTTTTAAATGACAAAAGATAAGTTCTTACCCAAGTAATCTCTGAACATAGAATATACAAGGCCAGTAAACATCTAAAAATCCATTCCAGTTCTATCAGAATATAATCTCAGAAAAAACATACAGAAGACTATACTTGTTCCTTCCTGCCTCACTATGTCTCTGTCAAGTGTTTATAACAGAATGTTCTACCCTATCCCCCAAACAACTCCACTACCAAGCTCTTTCAACTCTACCCCACAACCCAACTGACCAAGGCTCCTTTTCTTTTTTCTAAAACAATTTCCACCACTAATGGACCAACTATCCTGCAATATTTAATGAATTTTATACAATCTGTTCCCCAATCCCCAAATGACTTACACTACTCCTTTCAGGAAAATGTCTTACCCCAACAAAAGATGGGCAGCTCTAAATGCAACAGAAGCCAGGACTTCCCATCACCCACCCAAAATTCATTCACTGAACAAACATTACATGAATCAATTCAACCACCTGGACTTCCACAGTGGCAACCTATTCAGTCCTCCTGCTTCAAATCCTGCTTCCCTGTTCTCTAGACTGCAGCCACAGTCATGAATCTTTCAAGATATAAATCTGCTCACATCCTCCACCTCAAATGACTTACCACACAGGAAACAAAATCCCAACTCTTCACCCACAAATGTCCTGCATGAGCCACCACCCACATCTCATCGGACCTCTTGAGTCCTCACTCCACCAGCTCAGGGGCCCCAGAGACCCTTGGGTGCTCCTCAGGAGTTCTGCACCTGCTGGGTCTCCTGCCTGCACTGCTCTTCCCCTAAAAGCCCCCATGCCACTCTCCTTCATGTGCTCAACTGTCACCTCATTACTAGCTCCATCCCTCCTCACCATCTCCAACACTCGCCCTTTATGCTGCTTTTTCTCCATTTCCCTTAAATTAGTTATTATCATCTATTCATTTGTTTACTGCCATCTTACCCCAGCCAGAAGATAAGCTTCATGAGAATCCCAGGTCCTCTGTTCAATGTAGCATCCCCAGGGTCTACAAGTACCCGACACATACTAAGTTGCTCAGTGAACACAGGCTGAATGAACGAATGCATTTTAAAAGAGCATTTTCTGGGTATTTCTATGTCCTAGACTCTGTACCAGGCAGAAAGATATAAAGATGAATGATGAATGGGATCTAGTTTTTGAGAAACTTAAAATCTAGTAGTGAAGGAGACACACACACAAGTAACAGAATGAGCTAGTTCAAGGAGAAGCATGGAATGGAGTAGCTAGAGGTTAGGCAGGCTAGCCAGGGACTGGAATAGGAAGAACCCTGAACCTCAGGCTGAGGAACTGGTTCTCCATGTGAGTCTTGACTGAGAACACCAACCTGGGGTGTAAAGAGGAGATGTATCTGAAATTAGAACTGACAGAGCTGGAACTGACTCAACTCAGTGACAATGAAGGGAGGAGTCCTCTTAGGTTTCTGATAAATGCCACTGGTCAGAGAGGAAGGGGAAAAAAAATGGAAGTTTTCAAAGCTAGCATATTTGACGTCAGACAAGTTGAGTTTGAGGTACCTTGATTACCACACTCAGTCATAATTATTCCTCTAGTGACTAGTAAACCTTTGACTTGGAAATTCTACAGTATGCTCCCTGGCCTGACAGAGTGGAGGCACACACATCACACATTGGTGCCACCGTGTTAACTACGACTTAGCCATGCAAAGTCTTTAAATCTTGAGGCTTTATCAAATCTGTATGTTTAATATATTTTTTATCATGCTTTCTTAAAACAAGGGATACCTGTTTTGCAGTGAAGTCTGACACAAATGCAGATTCCCAGGAATTTTTCCTAGTCAGTGGCTTGAAAGTCCAATTCTAAATGGGGAGACAACATTTATTTACAATTTTAAAAACCAAAGAATTTCTCAAGGACAGGTATTATTGCTGCTTTCCCCTTCTCAATGTCATGGAAATCCCACGAGGATATGTGCTTATGTAAACATATATACATCCAGACTTGACGGGAAGATGTGAAGAATGAGATGAGGGGAAATTAAGTGCAATAAAACAGAACCTATGTTCCACAGAAAAGAACAACTGTATACAACATAAGGAGAGAGCCAAATGTCACAATTTAAGCTCTAAGGTTTTCCAGCACCTCCAAGCTCAAGTTACAGGGTGTTCTACTGGGAAACGTTAGCTAAATTCCAGTGGTCTCACTCCTCAATTGTAAGTCATCCTCTACAGCTTCATCCCATTTCTTCTCTGAAAAGTAGAGGACAAAAAAGAAAGATGGAATATGCTATTTTTTTAAGGGCTCTAGGGCTCTTAAAATCAAAGTCAAGGGCCCTATTGGGAATTAATAGCCAAACAGGTTTAATTCCAAGGAGCTGAGTAAAGTGTGCTGTTAAAGTGATAAACTTCCTGGTGGATGGTGGGGAGACTGGTCGGAACTCAAGAGAGTCAAACACAAAAAGAGGGAGAGGTTAACACTCTGTTAAACAAAACATTCCACACCAGAAGGATCTATTTCCTGAAAATGCTGCATGAATAAAACTGCTATACTATAATATGTAATTAACTAGCAACAAGGGAACTATGACACTACAAAATTTAAAATTTTAATTAAGATCTTTTTAACCTTCTTTATGAGAGCCAGGGAAATGCAGTTCACTACCTACTGTGTGATATGTCAGTCTGTATCTTCTTATCTCTTATACGTCTGGTGGGCCACATACACTCACAAGAGATCACAAGGAGGGAGATGGACAGCAGTGGTGTGGCCCAGTAAAAGGACAGGGGCAGGGATGTTTAGGACAATATTCGCTTCCCACATCCCTATCTTTCCAGAGGTGAAAACCAGAGGGAGGACTCCACCTCCCTGTCCCCCACTGGGGATTGAACCAAGGACCTCAAAAAAGGCTAAGCTAGCATTTTGTCACTGAGTCCTTTTCTAAAATTTTTAGGTCTCACTAAGTTGCCAAGGCTGGCCTCTAACTTGTGACCCTCCTGCCTCAGCCTCCTGGAGCAGCTGGGATCACAGGCATGCACCACCACACATGGTTCAAAGAAGATTTTAAAGAATCCTTAGCTGGATGCATTCTAGACAGAAATACTCTGAACCTGAGTGGCATGTCCAGTAATGTTAAATTCAAAGAACACATGGTTGCCTAGGACAACAGAAGTTTATACTTAAGGGGACCTTATTTTCTGAGAAAAATAGTTAGGGATCCACTCAAACCACTCAGCACATTAGGCCCTGGTTGGGCTGGAAGACAGGCTGCCTGCATCCCAGTCCTGGATTAATTCTGTAAAAGAAACAAATTGGCTAGTTTATTGCTGAACAATTTAAATATGTAAGTGTCAGCAGTACTGGCAATAAGTACCAGGAAAACATAAAATAAAAAAGTTTGCAGATTTCAGGAAAATCTCTTGCTGGGGAAAAAATAAACATTTTAAAGAAAATAGTCCTATATCAAAGACAGTTCCTTTGAACAAGAATAAACTCATTTAAAAGCCACAGTTCTGTGAGAATCATGTGTGATTTATTCAAAGCTAGATTCCAAAGTAGTAAATTATATGCCTGCATGGAAGAATTTTGATAAAAATTTAGGAAACAAACACACAAAAACAAAACACCAAACATCAGGAAAAAAAAAAAAACCCAGGAAGCATAATTCAAGTTAAACTTTCCTTTGTAGAGAAGAACTAACATTTTTTTTCCCCCATTGAGCTTTTAGGGAAAAAAGTTGAGAAGTCAAAAAGTTTATAATTCAAAAAGCAGGACTGAAGTTTGGCAACCAAAGGAATGCATTTAAGGAATTCTGAACATCCATATTTCTAAACATATCCTTCATCCTCTTAAAACTAAGCAACAGAAACAGCTCTTCAACCAAATCAAATGTAGCCCAGACCACTAGTTTTATTTCAGTTTCTGTTTAAACTTTAGGATTGCCAAACCAGCCCTAAATAAACACTGACTACTTCAATGACTTTTATCTAGATTAAGATAGTCCTTCCCTGGCCAAGAGTGAGCAACTGCTCTCATCATTTCCATTCACAGATATAATTTATAAGATAAAACAAAACTCAAATAGTTTAATAAAATACCAGGAAAAATCCCATCATTTCTGTCAGAGACAGTTCAGGATGAACTCTATTTCCACAATTTATTTTCTTGAGTTAAGGTGATCTCTTCAATACTTAGCTGCACTGTGGGTCATGAAACAGTTCACCAAGAGGAACTGAACTTCCTCAAGGAATGGCTGCCAGAATCCCACACAAGGGCGTCATAAAGATGTTTCACTCAGAGGAAAGTCAGACACCAAAGACAAGGGCATTAATTAACAACAACAAGTCGTTACCCAGGTAAGTGGTTTTGGAAATCTATGTTTGGGTTTTTAGAGCTTGAGACCTGAAAACCACTTGCACCCACACAAAACTAAACGGAGGTGCCTATTTATAGCCCTGAGAGACTTGAATGGAATAGTCACAGACTGCTTTAATTGCCACAAAACAAATAAGACAAAATCACCAAGGTTCCTCCACATTCCACCTACCCAAGTCGTATCCTAAGGATATCATTTTCCCAACAACCCAAGCCACTGTGGAATACTTATTCTGAACTCATCTTTCAATATGTATCTGTGAGGTTCCAGGTCTGACTGTGTGGGGAAAACTATCCCCACCATGCGCAATACTTAGGCCAGCTGCCAATCATTTACTTCCTGAGTTAATAACACCAAGACTAGGTGGTTTACCTGCTGTTTATCAGCCAGTACTTTCTGAAAGATGTCTGAGAGTTTTCCTTCTCGTTAAGTGAAAACAGAACACCATCTCTCACAGTCCTAGTTGTCATGCTATATGAATATTGAATAAACCAGGGAACTAACAGCATTTTCTTAAAGCTGCCAGAATTTTAGTTAGCTCAACAGAGTATGTAGTTAAAAAAATGAAAGAAAAAGCAGTTAATATGCTTTGATTCCAACTGCTTGATGAATTTCACTTCCAAATAATTACTAGATGTCTGGAGTATAAACCCCTCTTTCACCGCATCTTAGAGCTTTGACTTTACTTACTTGTATTTTAAGAGCAGCCATTGAATTAACCAGAGTCCTACAAGGATCATGCCGTTAATTTCACAAATAGAAAAGGCCCACTGCACCCGGTTAAAATGGTCAAAAAACGTGTCCGGTAGTGGAGGCTGCACCTCCTTAGGAGGCACTCGTTCATGGACGACCGAGATCATCACTGTGGTGAGAACAAAACAGGAAAGTGCGTAAAGGAAGGCCAGAAACGTCTTGCCCCACTCCATGGGGTACTGGGAGCGCTCCAGTTCTGGCATGGGTATCTTTATCATCTCTTTCCTATACCCATTTGGCATCCCATTGGGCTTAATCTTGATGCTAAAGCTGCCGTCAGGGGTGGGGACGTCGACGCCAATGTTGAGGTGTCCGTTGGCATGGCCGTTCTTGTGTGCTTCCATGTGGTGCTCCATTTTCAGGGTCTCTATCATGTCCAAGAGCCGCTGCCCGTTGTCAGAGGAGACTCGGCACAAGGGGGGTTTTTTGAAATCCTCTCGGGTTAGGTTGATCAGATCCTGGCCTGTGAAATGTTCTAGAGGTTCACAGTATTCTGGCATAGCATTCTCCAACAGCCAGTCTGCCACCTTCTTGGGTGACCAATAAACCACTTCCTTCATGGTACTGGCAGACGACATGCAGTCCCCAGCTTGTTCTCAGAGGTCAGCAGTCACTGTTCCTACAGGGCAGGACACTGTCCCTCCTTGGCTGGTTCATCTTATTGGGCCTCATGAGTGGAGACTTGTTTGGCAAGATGGTCAGAGCAGTTGTTAAATACCTCATGAAGCTGTCCAGGGTTCCTGAGTGCATGAGCATTCATTCACCTCATTTTTGAACAGAATTCTTCCTTCTGTGGAAGCAAAAGAAAAGGTTAGGCTACTGGGACTTCCATATCAACTCCCCCAAAACACATGCACACAGAAATGGAAAGTCAGTTGTGAACTCCATAGTTTTCAAACATGTAACAGTTTCAGGGAGCACCATTTCTCTGGTTTTTTGTCTTCTCTGACAGCACTAAGTTGGATCTGAAAAAGAATAAGGTCAGAACACACATGTATTATAGGATCTCCAGTGGTGTACTTACTAAGGATAATTCAATAGTGCTTTGAACACGGCTCTACACAAACCATTGATTCTCTTTGTACTTAATAATGTGAAAGAATACGGCAATTTTTTAAATCCATCATTCTATCTGGTGAAGAATGTTTGAAAATGCATATACTATATGCAACTTAAATAGATATCAGAGAAAACTACAGAAATGCAGATCATCTGGCCCAATAATTTTACAGTTTTACCAAAAAGTCAGTGAATCCCTTTTTCCAAATGTGCTTGAGCCCCATCAGAGGTTACCTATCTGGCTGCCTGGGCTGAAGTGGAGGGGAGAGAGACAGCATGCCTGCTTTGTTGATCTTTCCACTCCCAGCCCCTGGGGGATTCTGTGGAATGCACCATGGTTTGAAAATGAAGGATTTGATCCAACTCCCTCGTTTATAAATGAAAAATCTTACTTCTATAAATGTCAAGGAACTTGCCTTCAGTCAAGGGGTAGCCTGTCTAGAAGAGTTACAGGTTAAATTTAAATACACTAAACTAGTGTATTTATTCATTAAAAATACTTAACCAGCTAAGTCACAATAATCAAAAGGCATACCTATAGAGAAAATTCAAAAGAAAGATTCAAAAATTTATAAATTTATATAACTATATAATCTGCCTTTAGCAGAAAAGAGACCACAGTTTGTCTCCCAGCATTTTCCTTCCACCCATTATGTGAGCTTCAGTTCATTCATCTGTAAAATGGGGATGAGGATAATCAAAAATATTTCCTTCACAGGATTTTATTGTCAATGATTAAAAAATGAAAATTGGTGAAACATAACCTAGCTCAAAAAGCATTGATTTTCAAAAGGGTCTGTTGGTATCCAGGCCCTCTTTTAACCTTTCCCATACTATCGATCATGTCTACCAGCCACTGTCCACTTTATATCACTATGAAAAAATTCTACCAGGGCTGGGGATGTGGTTCAGGGCCAGCACACAAGGGGTCTTGGGTTCAGCCCCGGCACTGAAACAAAACAAAACAAAATAACCTATAGGCTAACTGTTTCCTTATATGGTCAATGTGTCAACTGCAAAAAAGCTTACACAGATCTGGAAGTTTAAGAGCTGAAAATTAATGATAACATCATTTCCTTAACAGGTTTTTATGGAATAATAATCTGAAAAAATTTTTCTATGTTAAAAAAAAATCCGTAACCAACAAACATAGGAATTGCGTACTATAATCTCTCCCAGGTCTAACAGTATACATTAGGATGTTAAAAGAATGAGGAAATTCTCCAGATTAAAAAAATAATTAGCAGGACTTCTCAAATTGACTTCATCAAAGCTGTCCAATCTCTGCACCACTTTTTCTCTTCAATTCATCTCCACTGAACTCCCAATCTAATTCTGGCATGAGGATGGAGAGCATGTCTACTTTCAATTTCCCAGTCCAAATAACAACCAATCAATGACAATAAAAACCTTAAAAGATATTCTAGGCCCTGCAAGAATATCGGGTATTCCCTTTTCTAGGAATCTGCAGTGCTCCGCACCTTTCTTATCACACCCTCCCCTCATTAAGTTTCTGTCTAGACTCCCCCAGGAGGCTTAGAACAATTTAGAATACCTTCAGCAGCCATGTATCTCCCATGCCCAGGACTCAGTAAGTACTCAATCAACCACTGCTCATTATTCTTAAAAATAGCCCTCAGACCCTGCACCACATTGATGGTTAATGGAAAATGAATCTATTGAAAATGACACTGATAATGAAAACTGCTTTAAACCAATTTGGATGTTCCAGGAAAATAAGATAAGCATTTTTCAGAGAGAAACAAAACCAAAGTGGATCTCAGACTACCTGTCACCACCACAGCAGAACTTCCTCTGTGATGAGGACTGACCACAGAGTGGCAAGGAAACATGCACACCAGACAGAAGGTTGCACAGGACAGGATCTCCTCAGCACAGGGCCCAAGGCCTCTCCTTAAATCCCCCTCAGCAGAATTTTCCTTAAATACTCCTCTGCAGAATTACAGGAACCATCAAGAGAGCCCTTCAATATCCTGAAGTGACTGTAAGACTCTAAAGAAAATCCTCGGTGGAGTGTCCTGGCCTAAGGGAAATAAACACAGGCTTCTCCCGCAAGTTCTTCATGCTTCTTCTCCTTGCCCAACACAGGAAGTTGGCCAGGATGGGAAACCCCCTTAGAACCACGGAGACCACAGCCAGGCCAAGGTACTGTTTCACTTCTCACTGAGGGGAGAAGGAGGCACATATCTCTTAAGAGATAATCAACTTTAAAAAAAAAATGGTAGGAGGTAATTCAATACAGGGCTATCAAACATTCATCTGGTATAGCCAGCACTGTAAACACCCATCCAAATGAAGAAACACTAATCTTGAAAAAGAAGACCTTCAAGCAGTTTCTGATAGCCAGAGAAACTCTTCAGAGATAGCAAGATAAATTAATGACTTCAATTCCATAGTTAACTAGGATAACAAAAAACATTCCCCCGAGAAAGCCCCTGTGGGTACTCAACCACTGCTCATTATCTTCAAAAATATCCCTCAGACCCTGCACCACATTGATGGTTAATTGAAAATGACACTGATAGTAAAGACTGCTCAAAACCAGTTTGGATGTTGGACGATATATGGTCAGCTGGGCTAGGAAAACAACTACCACCAACACCCAGAAGAGCCACCTTGAATCCATTATTGGGAGACCAACAAGGAATACCAAATTGGTAGACTTCCCTCAGAATTGGGAAAAATTAATATAAGAATAAAAACACTGTAAATAAACTCATCCTCCCCAAAATATTCATAGAATTTGGGAGACAGAAGTAGTATAGCAACTCTTGTTTATATGTAATTTTTAGAGATAAATACCACAGTCCAGTGAGTTATGGTTTGTCTAAAATTTCATACATAGCAAAGAGGTAGTCCTGGGGCTGAGACCCAAGATGCTCTTCAGCGCTGTCCCGCTGTGAGGTCTTCAACCATCTCCCAGATCTGAGCATGTGGGCAGAGAGTCTAGAAAGTTCTAAAAAGTGGTGATGCCCAGACGATAAAAGGTGAATGACAGCACATGGTTACCACAGGTCCTAAGCTCAGGAAGACCTTTTATCTTGTCTCAACTAAGTAAAAAATACGCTAAATTCAATTTGGCTCTAATTCTTAAAATAGATATTTTAGTCTTAGAAGCTATAAAAGTCTTTAGATAATATGCTATGCTGTGGTATAAACTATTTATAGTTAATTATCAAGGCCAGATTTCTAAAACAGTAAAATAAGTTAAAGCAATTACTCTAGTAATAGAAGACAATTTAACCAAGAAAAATTACTAAATATCATTAATTACCCTGTGCCCCCTCCCTTCCCCTCCAACCACTCTGCCCTATCTAGAGTTATCTATTCCTCCCATGTTCCAGCTCCCTATCCCACTATGAATCAGTCTCCTTATATCAGAGAAAACATTTGGCATTTGGTTTTTTGGGATGGGCTAACTTCACTTGGCATTATCTTCTCTAACTCGATCCATTTACCTGCAAATGCCATGATTTTATTCTCTTTTATTGCTGAGTAATATCCCATTGTGTATATATGCCACATTTTTTTTATCCATTCATCTGTTGAATGGCATCTAGGTTGGTTTCACAGTTTACCTATTATGAATTGTGCTGCTATAAACATTGATGTGGCTGTGTCCCTGTAGTATGCTATTTTTAAGTCCTTTGGGTATAGACTGAAGAGAGCTGGGTCAAATGGTGTGAATAAACTATGTTTACAACGATATGAAAAATTGTGCTCTATATATGTAATAAGAAATGGAATACATTCTGCTATCATATATAAATTTTAAAAATTTACATTAAAAAATCTGGAAATTACAAAATAAATAAATGGTAATATTTTAGATTAAATAAAACAATTATATGTTTAAACTCTTTTTATACCTTAAGTTCGTGCTATTTTGCCTAAAAGGCAGAAGTTTTAATAAATAAAATTGAGGAAATTATATTGTTCTGTTGTGTGCATGTACAAACATATAATAATGAATCCCACTGTTATATATAATTACAATGCACCAATAAACACTCATCTGTAATGGAAAAAAAGAGAAAAGTTACTAAACAAATCACTTAGGAATGTCTGTTTACACGTCCCCAAAAGAATTCATTATGTTATGGTTAGGCGTGGTGGCCTAGGCCTATAATCCCAGTTACTTGGGAGGCTGAGGTGGGAGGATTGAAGTTTGAAGCCTGCTTGGGCAATTTAGTAAGACCCTATCACAAAATAAAAATAAAGCAACAAATTATAAGATCAGGGGATATAGCTCAGTGGTAGAGCACTTGCCTAGCATGCATGAGGTCCTGAGTTCAAACCCTAGTACCACAAAAACAAAAATCAAACAAATATATTATATTGTGTTATTATTTGGCTTGTCTAGAAATAAAGCAGTGTTGTGCTAACAAAAACCTACCATCACAATTACAGACTGAACACATGGGTTTTTAAGAATGAAAATGTGCAGTTAATGATGGAAAATTTCTAGTTCCAATGCTTGCTCTACCATTAACTTGTCCTCTAACTCCAGAACCTCAGTTTCCTGAAATGCAACAGTTTATTCCATCCACTTATTCCATTAGTAAAAGGAATTTACATACACCTGACAGTGCTTTGAAAAATAAAGTAATACATAAAAATACAAGAAAATAATAAACTGAGTTCAATTTATTCTTTCCTTGAAGATTAAATGGCTTTGTAAAATAACTGCCCTGAAATTGAGAATTGAGTTTTCATGATTTTTTTAAGGCACAATGGACCCAAGATTGAACAAACACAGCTGGCAAGTCAATGAAGAAACTGCAGGGAAAAGAGGGTTCCAGAGGTTTCCAGATGCTGATAATGACAAGTGATAGTAAGAAGTTGCACATAAAAATCTTACATAGAGTAAATTAAACTTCCTGTCTCATGGATCAAAGTTCTAAAACAAAAACAAAAGCAACATGGAGACGACACATGATTTTATTTTAATAGCTTATCAAGTTCATCCAAGATCAAATTGTGGATGGGCATATGACACTTAGCTCACACTTTATTAAAAACAAAAACAAAAACAAAAACTCCCTATGAGTACTTTGTTGAAAAAGCAATACAAATAAAGAATTTATACTGTTTTTCACAAAACACTGACTTTTTGTAAAACTTCCTGTTCATGTAAAAGTCTTCATATCTACTAGAACTTTATCTAAAAAGTCACTTTTAAGGTGATGCAGCCCACTGGAACACTCATAGGTATTAAATTCTCAGGATAGTTTTCCAGTGCTCTTCTTCAAATCAGTCTACATAAAGCTGTACATTTTTCTATTTAGCACTTGAAGAGTTAATTCAAATAAGCAGAGCTCATAAAATGATACATATTTGAAGAACAAAAATTATTAAGAGTAACAACCACATTGGTTTACCTGAAAGACTTAAATATTTGTTTCACTCTACAGTTTTGTAAGTTTTAGATTACTTTTGATGCCTTAACCTTTAAACGGCTCTTTATTTTATTTTAAACAGCAATTACCTGCCGTGTTCTCAGTTCCTCAGTCCAACTCTGGTTGGCAAATAAAAATCATCCCTTACAAAACAGGTTCCTTAAACTAAGTGTCTGGTGACCTACTTTGCTTAGATGTGAGAAGGGCTTGCTGCAGCGTACATATTTGCCTTTCAGTCCACTCAGGCTGTTAATACTGTGGGTTGTGAGAAGAGCCTCATTTGATGACATCTTTCTCTCCTCCAAACCTTGTCTATTTAATGGTACTTAATGCTTAGATTTCACAATATCTGAAATGCATTCCTTCTCAGTGGCTGCCCTGTAACTCACCCAAAGGTTAATCCCATTTCTTATGCCCCCTTCTCAAAATGTAGGAACTATATTGGAATGTGGTAGCCCTCAATGTGCCAGGGGAAAACAGATGATTTTTGGTTGCTTATAAATTAACAGTTATGATATATGAAAAGAAATCAGCCATACCAACTGTATACCATATATTATGGTTCTAGCTGTTCCCTGAGGGTATGAAATATATAACTGTTCCATCCACATCACAGAGTCCTATCACCAGTGAATTCTATGTCCCAGACTCCAAGACCCCATTTGATTCATTTCTTGACAAGATGTATATATAAATATTTAGTAACCAGAAAATCCAAAGAATCATTACAGAAAAAATAAAATAAAAAACTAAAAGTTCTACAATAACAATTGATAATCATCATGCAGCAGAATACTAAGCCTCCACTAGAGATTATACCACATTTCTATATTACAGTGATATACACTTACACTTCTGTCAACTGAATAAACAGGTTACCAAACAGAATAATATTCTTGAAAGAACATGTACTGTAAATATCATAAGACAAAAGTCCAGAAGCTGTTTATCATTTTCTTAACTGTTAACTTGGGGTAGCAATTATGAAATAATTTTCAGGTTTTTTTTCAATATTTTAAAATTTCTCTGATAAACACATTACTTGTGTTTGGAAGGAGAAAATGACTGCTCTTCTTTCAAGCATATTCTGTTTTTAAACATGCAAGCTGCATTGTAAAACTAAAAATAGATGCTGCCTACACTAGCTTTCTTTAAAAATATGAAATGAGCTTGTAGGTTTCTCTAAAAACCCAGAACCTTTGCCCTCTGTATATTAGGTTCCAAAACCCTTCAAATTCCCAAAACATAATGGTTCTGAGGTGAGTCAAACTACCAACAAAAAAAGTTGAAATGCAAACCTAAGGGCATGAAGAAATTCTAGTCTCAGGCATTTCCTATCATGCCAGAGAGAAAAACAACAAACCATCAGGACGTCAACTGTTCTATCAGCTGGATTTCCTTCAATACCCAGGCTGCTACAAATGTTCGGAAAGGCCATTTGAAAACTCTGTTGTGATTATGATCAGGAAAACTGCATAGCTCTTTTGACAACTAATCACTATAGTTTTCTCATTGAATTTCCATCTTAGAACTCAATTACCACAACCTTTGAAGATGATCTATTCCCACTAAACTGATCAGCTGCCTCTCTGTCTGAAGCCAGCAGGGCTATTTTCATATGTGCCTGGTTAATCGGCAGTACTTGGACTTGGCTTCACTCCAGCAGCACTTGAGAATGTCAGGATACAAGCAGCATTTCCAGATCCCACCCTCTCGCAGGGGCTGAAGTGCACAGTGCTGATTTCATCCACCCAGAGAAGCCTGGGAAAGACTAACACAGACTCTATTTCTATCACACAACACTCTGTTCCTTTCTCTTCTTCCCATTATTCTCTTCAAAAATGAGAACTATATCCTTCTAATTCACTGCGGGTTTAGCTGGAATTAAAAAAGCTGTCTTCTGAATCCATCATAAATGCCAATCAAGAGTGTGACAAAAAATCAGATAACTTAGGAAAAGGATAAGGCCAGGTTCCTCGTTTCTAAGAACTTCGATGCAGTACCCTAGGGAACCTGGCTCACTTAAACTGCCCTAGGTTTATCCATTTCTAAAGCAAAAATAATTCTGCTATCTTGTAGAACTGTAAAAAAAAAATCTGACATGGAGTTTAATAGATGCCTAAGAACAGGAGCTATTTGGAGACATCTAAGGGAGATAAAGGTTCAGATCCTTCCTTTTTTCCTCCTTTTTCTACAGAAAATCCAACAGTGGTCAGTTGAGAGGCTGGGGCTAGTGGCAAAGCAATTGGCAGAGCCAGTGTCAGAGGAGAGGAATGAAGTCACTCTGCCCCACCATTCCTTAGTCCCTTCTTATCTCAGTCTCTCTTCAACTCAAGAGAAGCAGACATAAATTTAACAGGCTACCAGGAAACTCAATCTGCCAGGCTTTCAACTGTTTCAGAAATATCTCCAAGGACCAGGCACACTTGGTCAATGGGTCACAGAGAACAGGGAATGGTGAGGGCTGTGGCAGGCAAGAGATTTAAACTGTTTTGGGTATGGCCTGCCCTATCTTCTGAACAGCAAAAATAAGCAAAACACCTGAATCTGTGCAAAGAGATTGCTCCTCCTCAACTTCACTTTCCCCTCGCTCACTCTAGCTAATCAGCTGTGACTTCCTAGAGACCCTCCCTTGAAGGCTGTCCCCATCTGTTCCCCTTTCCTACTGCCATTTGCTGTGCTCTGGTTTCTACCTCCAGTGTGACTCAACAGCAACCCGATGCCATACTGCTCTCTGATGGGCCTTAGTTCTGCACATAATGTGAGCCCATCCTCATTTGCCTTGAAGTCTCTAGAGCCTAAAACACTTAAGAGAAGTGGGTTAAATTTAAGAATAAAAGAGAATGCAAAAGAGATGGCTTCTAATCCCAGAGCATGAACCCAGTGATATAAATCTCCTTTGTACACCAAACATATAAAAACCAACATAAAATATAACTGCTGAAATATTCACACCATAATCAGTTTCAAATTAAAGAAAAGAAATTTCCCATGTACTAAAAAAAGAATAATCTCATAGCCACAGTGGAAAAGTTATAGGCTAACACCTGTGGCTCAGGAGGAAACCAGACTTGAACCTGAGAAGCTAGAGGTAGGGACCTTTCAGATTCCAGCAAGGCCCTTGATCAAAGAAAGGATCCTTTTAAGACAGAAAAATTGGACCTATGAAATTGGCACACAATAATATAGAGTCCAAACTGACTCTACCTACATGGTATGAGATTTCCAGGCCAAGAAATTATTGTAAACACTAAAGAGAAATAAATGAAAAAACAGCTCCTTAGAGACCTCTCAATAAGCAAGGGTTCACAACTCTCTCATGGAAAAAAAAAGGCCTTACTGAGGATGATAAATAATTGAAAATTATTATCAAATGAGGAAATGATCTACCAGGAGGGAAATTTGGCAGGTATGAAAATAGGAAGTATGTCAAACCATGAATTTGAGAAAATAAGACAGGTTTTAAGAGACTGAGAAATGGGTACAGTAAAGAGATAAAACAAAGAAATGAACCTTAAACCTTAAACTTGCCTAACGTGGGAGACCCTGGGTTCAATCAATCTCCAATAAAACACACACACACATACACACACACACACACACACACACACACATCACACACACTTCATCTGACCAACTAAACATTTGGAAAGAACATGATACAATTTTTTTTTTAAAAGGTGAGTTTTGTGTTCAAAGAAGGTACAGGTAAACTGTAGGTTCTCTCCTCTGGCTTGTACCTTATACCTCAGGAGAAAAGACAAGAGAACAAAAGGGCAAAGGGAGGTCAAAAGAGGAAGAGATATTAGCAAAAGTATATCAATACAAACTATATCAATATAAAAGCCCAAAGATCTCAATTTAGCACCCATATCCCCTTTGAGGGATGGGGGAGGCAGGGGATAGAACCCCTTCTGATTGTCTGAACTCAATCAAAAATCACTTAAACAATTTAAAAAGGGTTTTAAGAAAATAAGAAAGGCAAAGAGAACAGAGGTGAAAATAGCAATACCATGTGACGTTGGGAAGCAGATGGACTAGGGGTGGCAATCTGATTTATCAAACGGACAATTCAAAAGTATAGGGAGCTGGTGACATCAGGTAACTGTGGAACAGGCAGTGAAGCCGGAGTTAATCACAGAGGACTGGCTGAAAGATCAGTTCTGAAGTGACCTTTCAACTCTCACTTTGCTCAATGGAGCAACCACTCCTTCCCCATATCAGGAAGACTGATGTCTATTCTCTTTCAAAAGAGGAGGAAACACCGAACAGGTGGGAGCTGGTACCTTACTAAAAACAAGAGAACAAGTAAAAGATGCAAACAGATGGTCACGAGTGGAATCTGCCCCTTACTTCATTAGACACCAGCTTCCAAGTAAATGATCAGATAATTTTTTTTCTGTAAAGGTCTAAAAAATGTTTAAGAGAAAAGACCTAAGCTCATTGATCATCTTGCACTGACTCCCATATAAACAAAGTAACCTCACACAAAAAGCTTCCAGATAGCTTTATTACTGACTACTTTAAAACAGAAAACTAAATGAAACAAAACCAAAAACACCCCAGGCCAAAAGATGTTTGAAGAAACTCTTTAAATAAATATAAAAGCCAAAAAAAGAGTGAAACAAGAATAAATAAATACATAAGTAAACAAACAGCAAAAGAACTTAGACAAAGGAGAGATATAATAATGTTTAAAAAAAAAACTTAACGTTCTCAAAGAGAGAAGGTATAGAACAAGAACAAGATGGTACTTAAAAAGAAAAGGACAGATTATTTTAAAAGGAATCTCCCAGAAACTCATGGTATATATGAAATATTCAATAGAAACAAAAGAAAGTAAAGTTGAAAAATCTTTCAGAAAACAGAACAAAGCAAAAGATGGAAAATCAAGAGAAAATACTAAAAAAGTAATCTAGGTAGTTCAACATTGGAATAGTGGGAACTCAAGGAAAAAGGGGAAGTGATTTTAAATCTTCTTAATTTAAACAATATCAAATAAATTATTCATAAATATTCCTCAGAACTAGAGGGGACATAATTTGTCAGACTGAAAAACTTCATCCAGGTGTCCAAAAAAGTGCCTGAAAATTAAAAAAAAAAAGTTTCTATTATTATTATTCCATGTTGACAAATTATTCTCAAGGAAAAAAGGGAGCGAGAAAAGAGATCTTGACAAAAGCTCCATCCTGCTTTTTGTTACCTTGGCTTTATTTCCTCCATTTCATCCATGTCACAACTCTCAATCCTCACCCTGACCTTCCTCACTGAAGACCACTGGGGATGTGATGCAGGACCGTGCTCTTGATATCCAAAGGAAGAATTCTCATTGTACTTTCCACCATAGCCTTATAAAAGGCAATGGTGCCTTTTAAATATTATATAATGACTGACAAGAAGAGTACTGAAATCTATCTGTATTTTATAACCATTAACCATTTCCTCCAGGTTTCTAAGGCTATTCAAATTTCAAATACATTTCCCCTTGTCTCATGCACCATCACAACATCCTTGAAGATTTACTATTTTAGTTTCTAAGTTACTTCTCTCTTACAATGATTTTGCTAACTTAGAAGTAGTCAGAAATTCTTAGTTAATTTCTGATTATTTTAACTTAGGAGAATGGCCATGTTTAGTAACCTATGAACTTTGGAAGACTGATGATTGGAGCACCACTCCCTAAGCCTAACAGATAATAAAAAGCAACTCTTTTAAAGCACACTTTCAGTTTTTAAATTGGGGACTGCCTTGTGTTGGTAACATATAATCTGTTGATTAGTATAAAAAATTATTTTTAAAATTCCATCTATACCTAAATAAATTTTTATTATAGTCCACTTCGGGGATTAGAAATACCCCTTAGCTGGGTAACCAAAGGTTTTCCATTTCCTTGGGAAAAGGCTTACTAAACTACATGTATAAATTTGACTCAAGAGAGTAAAAAGGGAAAGCTGATTTGAGGAACATGACTCTGGGAACTAACACCATGTTTCAAATTAGCAACAACTCACAGGTCCAAATAGAAGAAATCAAGTTCAAGTTTCTATCCCCAAATAAATTTCTAATCCCTATTTGATAACTAGGAAATTCAAACTATTTTTGGACCAGAGAATATTAAAAGGGTGAGCTCTAAATTGATGGTGCTTCAAGATACATATTGTGGACATTTCTGGCCACAGAAGGCCTATGGCTTTGTTTCTTTGTGTCCATGTTCCTACTATGCTTTATTCTCCACCATCTCCTTCTCTTGCTCTCCTGGAAGCAAACAGGAGCAAATATTTCAAGAAAAGCAAGATTACGTCTCCTTGACCTTTACCTCTACACTCAAATAAGCCCCCTGCCCCAGCAACTATACCAAATCTTAAAAGTAAACAATCATCAATTCACAGCTTTGCTCCAGTCACCATTAACTGTGACTTCTTGGTTCTAACTGGAATCTGGCAAATCCCCAAACTTCTGGGACTCATCTTCATTGATCTTCTTTATCACTGACCAACAGATCAGAGCCCCAAAGCTCAGCTGACTAGAAAGGAACCTTAGCCAGGAAGTAGGCCAGCATAAGAGCACAGAATCAGTCCAACCACTACAGCTCTGGTTTGGACTAAGGTGTAACACCACCAGGGGGCAGCATAATGTCAATGAAATTATTACCCCAGCATCTTTCTCAAGTTATAAAAGGATCTGGAGAAACTCTCACAAGGGAGGTCTGGGTAAAAGTGACACTAGAAGGTATTAGAATTGCAAGAATTACAACTCACCTTCTAAGCCATCAATTGATGCTATCTCCATGATACTCATGTAATTTTATTGTGCATGTGGAGAGTTCATAATTAGCAATATGGATATTTTTATAGTTTTTTATGCAAGCATACTGCATATCTGAGCTTTTCTATAATCTTACAAGACCATGACTAGGACCCCAAAGTAGTAAAAACAACAGTGAATGGCACAAAGTTTACTAGAAAGACTACACTTATTTGTGCTTTACACATTTTTATCGTTTTATTCTGTGGCTTCCATAATTCTAAGTACAACAAAATTAGAATTTTAAAACTAATCAGTGGTGATTACTGAATTATAAATAAATTATATAAAACTATACAAGTTGTAAAATTAGTTAACAGAAAGCATGAAAAGATAATTTTAAAAATAGATACAAGATTTGAACAAGCACATTTAGGGCTATTCTGCATTAGGTCAAATAAGTTCTTTACTCACAAAACAGTTTTAAATATATATCAGTGTAACATGTTACACTGGAAGAGCTAAAGTTCAAAATGAGTCATGCATAAAGTGTTCTCTCAAGTTCACAAGCATTTACAGTCTCTAACATTAATATATAAAGTATATAAACCATAGCTTTAACTAACCATAAAAAATGTAAAGTCAAAATATTCTAAAAATAAAATTGAAAGATAAGCAACAAAATAGGACAAAATATTTTTCAACCTATCATAGACTGTAACTATGAAAGGCTCTTGAAAATCTGATGAGAAAAAGAATGATTGATTGATTGATTGATTGATTGTAGTACTGGGAATTGAACCCAGGGGGCACTCTACAACTGAGCTACATTCCCATCTCCCCACATTTTACATTTTTTAAATTTTTAGACAGGTCTCACTAAGCTGCCAAGGCTTTCCTGGAACTTGTGATTTGCCTGCCTCAGCCTCCCTAGTCACTGGGATTACAGATGTGCACCATCACATCCAGTTTAAAAAAAAAAAAAAGATTTTAATCAGAGATTAGAAATAGGGCAATCAATACACAAGCAAAAAAAAAAAATTAAAAATACTAGCATGCATGAAGTCCTGGGTGTGATCTTTAGCATTTGAATAGTAAAGTAAAAATTAAATAAAAGACCAACAAACATGGAGAATAAATTTCAATCTCACCAATTTTAAAAAAGAGAAGAAAATTAAAACAATAGCAAGATGCTGCATTCTTTATTTGGCTACTGAGTTGGCAAAGATGAAGAACCACATTAAAAACAAAACAAAAAACAGTGTGCATGCCTGTAATCCCAGCACCTTGGGAGGCTGAGACAGGAGGATCTCGAGTTTAAAACCAGCCTCAGAAATTTAGCAAGGCCCTAAGCAACTCATCAAGACACTGTCTCTAAAATACAAAAAAAAGGGGGGGGGCTGGGGATGTGACTCAGTGGTCAAGGGCACCTGAGTTCAATCCCCAGTACCAAAAAAAAAAAAAAAAAGCCAGTGTCACCAAAGTGTGAGTTCTGCCAAATCTGCCCCTCAAGCATACTGTGACTCCACCTACTTCACCTTCATTATAACCACTATGAGGGCAACACCACATTTCACTGGAATTACTGCCACGGCCTCTTCAGTGCTGCTCCTGTGCAAATGCCATCCCATCCAAACTTCAACTACAGAAGGCAGCAAGAATCACAGTAAACTGTGATTTCCATCTTTAAAATTCTGCAATGACTTCTCACTGCTCTTAGAATAAAATCTGTTCTTAACTGTTACATGTCACATAAGCCCCTTCTTACCAATTATCCTACTCCATTTTTAATCTCTAACAGCATCAGGGTCTTACCTATACTTGGAACATAATCACTCTGTTATTCATATGAATGGCTTCCACTCAACTTTCAGGCCTCCAATCCTATGTTGTTTCTTCAAACAAGCCTTCTCAGGTCAACCTGTTTGTCTTAGTGTATTTTGTGCTGCTCTAACAAAACACTAGGGACTAGGTAATTAATAAAGAACAGAAGTTTATTTCCTCACAGTCCTAGAGGCTGGGAAATCCAAGATCAAAGTATCAACATCTGGTGGGGACCTTTTTGCTGCATCATCCCATGGTGAAAGGGAGAAGGGCAAATAAAGAGCAAGGGAAGAGAGGGTCAAACTCGGCCTTTTCTAAGGAACCCACTCCCACAATAACAAACAGCATTAATCATCTCTCAAAAGTCCCACCTCACAAAGCTCAGTGGTGCATGCCTGTAATCTCAGTGACTCGGGAGGCTGGGGCAAGAGGATTCCAAGTTTGAGGCCAGCTTCATCATCTTAGTGAGGCCCTTAGCAAGACTGTTTCAAAATAAAAAGGGATGGGCATGTAGCTCAGTGGTTAAGTACTCTTGGGTTAAATCTACAGTACCATAAATAAATAAATAAACTAATTTAAAGGTAAGTCCCTCCTCTTGACTCTATTGCATTATGTTTCTAACACTTAATGTTTGTTGGTACACACCAACATAACTACCTTCTTATCTTGTTAAATGTGGTTACCAGAATAGAAGCTCCATCAGGGAAGATCCCTTGGTTAGAATTTTTATATCTCTACGAGACAACCAGTGCTTGGCATACACTTGGCACTCATTACAAATGATCTGTTCCATGAATGAGAAAATGACTACTAGAGAAAGAAGGTGGTCAGATCTTAAGAACATACTTCTTAATTCCAAAGTCTTCTAGTATCAATTTGATCCAACCACCCTCTTTAGAATTCACTTTTCCACACCTACAAAAAAGAGTAAACTCATAAATTAGTTCATCAGAAGAAAAATAACTTTTAAAATAAATAATCTAAAAAATACAGATACTATTTTCAGATGGGACAGTATACTTGCTGTAATCATACCGCTTCTTCCTTTAAATGTGCTTTAGTAGGAGAGGAAAATAGCAGTGAGTTCTACAGACCTCTGATATAAACTTAGTTTCCTAAATATAAAAAAGTAATCAGCCATCCAGTTGTTGTGCCCAAAGAGGAGGTGCATGGAGGTTCCCCAATTTTTAACATAAAAACTAAAAGTACTAAAACAAAATTTATAACTTATTCAGTGATGAATCAAAAAAATACTTGCTTTTTTTCCCAATTGTACACACAGTCATCTTCTGTCTAAATTTAGGGCCTCATTCTTTTCAATGCTACCAAAATCCTCTTTAGCAGTATAAATCAGCTTTTTAAGAGTCTCACAGCAGGAATACAGCTCCAATATGGGACCTTAAAGATGTTTTCCAACAGCTTCTGAAAGTATGAAGATGTCTATATCCTTTATTGACTGAGTAGCTAATTAATATGCAGTAACAGAGAACTCTGGGAGAAAGAAGAGAATACAGGTATTCGGAAACAAAAAGTATCAAGATGGCATGTTGCTACTTATTCCTTACTTGGGGGGAGGGGTCCTAGATATTAAAATAGAACTGCAGGCATCACTGTCCATAGTTGCATTTTAATGTCCAGATCATATAATGCTTGATTTTTCAAAACTCTGCATGCAATGATATACAAACCACCAGACAAAAAGTCAGCTTCCTATGCAAGGGCATTATGCTATCATAACCTGAGAAGGGGCCTGGCACATTGAAAGCATTTCAGAATCTTGTCAAGTGATCTAAAGATGTACACTTGGAGATCAAACAGGTTAGCTTTCAAATGTCACAGGTTATTTCAGAATAAAAGAGAAACAAGCAGTAGGGGAAAATATGGATTCAATTTGTAAAAGAACAAAATGTCAGTTATGAAGATCAAAACTGGAAAAATGACTAACAAGAGCAATTATGCACTATACCTGGAGAAAAAGAATTTCTTGGTAAGCGAAGGTAGAGTTTAGCACTCAAATTATTTCTAGAAACTATTTGGTACCATAAAATAATAATGGCAATCTCATGGGTGTCATCTATTCCATATCCAGTTCCATGACAAGAATCACACTATATACCTAATAAGAGTCGAATGGCCTCAAATAAGTTCTGTTTTTGTAGAGACCAGTATATATTTTTTAAGGATTTTTTTTTTTTTTTTGAGGGCGGTGGGAGCGGGGTGGAGGGGTGATTCTGGAGATCAAATCTATCAGTGTATACATTACAGAGAGGTCCTATTCATTAAAGGAACTCAGCAATCATCATTCAGAGAGGAGATTATCAAACGTGCTATGGCAAGGCTGAAGCCACATCCATTTCACTAAAGACACAGATCAAATTTATCTTCTATTTATAAACTTAATGAGCTTTTCTCCTTGGTATAAAGAGAGCCAACACTAAGGAGCTAAGGAATGAAAATTACATATATTTACAAAAGCCAAATCACTGGATCAAAATAAAACCAAACATTTATTAAGCAACAGTGTGCATGAAGCATTGTCCTGGGCATTCCGTGAGCCCAGGGAAGCACACTCTACGGGTTTAGCCAAATAGCTTAAATGGCCAAAACCAAATTCCTGTTCTTAACCTCCAAACTTATTCCTCTGGCATGCCTTCAGCTTAGTAAACTGCAATTTCAGCCTGCCCTCTGTTCCAGCCAAGACTCTAAGCTGATGAATATGTGCACGCAATTATTCCCCCGTCTCTGTACCTGCTTCTTCCCTCCCCCATCCCCCATTCCAGTCTCATGGGCCCTACCTTCTAAATACAACTACCTCTAATGCCCCTCCTGTCTGGGCTTCCTGCTGTCATCTTTAGACCCTAAAATCGCTTCTATGAGCAAAGCCCTTTGTGTTGGATGTGACTCCAAGCAAAAAAAAAAAAAAATCAAAGCTCTTATTTTCTAGGCCCCATGAAGTCCCATATGATCTTGTTCCTGCTCCTACCTGACCTCATTCTCTTGCCTCTTCTCATCCTCTCTCCTCCCACTTGTCCCTTCCACATCAATCACACTAGTCCCCCTTGGTATTTCTCAAATATTCCAAGTAAGCTCCTACCTCTAAAGGCCTTTGCACTTGGGGCCCTTTCTGGAATGTTCTTCCCCAGAAAGCCTCAGAGCTTTACTTCCTTACCTCCTTCAAAGTCTGTTTACATATATCCTTTATTGTCAACGGAACCTCCCCAAACCACCACCTTTTGTACCATATAATTTATGTATTTTATTTGTTTAATGTCTTTGTAACCTGAGGCAGTGACTGAGCTAACCTAGGGTTAAGGGTCCAGATAAGACAATTTGCAGAACTCAGATCCTAGGCTGTGATCAAGACAGTATTAAAAACCACAGCCAGGCTCTGCCCTCCTCCTCTCTTCCTCTCTGCCCTCTTCCTCTTCTTTCTCTCCTCTCTGCTCTTCCTCTTTCTCTCTGCCCTCCTCCTCTCCTCTCCTCTCTGCCTCTCCTTTTCTTCCCTCCAGGCAGCCCCCCAATAAATCTCTTGGTTGAAAAAAAAAAAAAAAAAACCACAGCCAGGAGTGGTGGCACATGGCTGTAATACCAGTGGCTGGGAGGCTGAGGCAGGAAGATGGAAAGTTTAAGGTCAGCCTCAGTAACCAAGGACACCCTAAGCAACTTAGTGAGACCCTGTTTCAAAATTAAAAAATAAAAGGTGGTGTGGTGGGGTGGGTAGAGGGGAGGTGGTCAGTGGTTAAGCAGCCCTGGATTCAATCCCCAGTACAAACAAGAAAACTCCATAATGGTACCCAGACACTATGCACACCTATTGTCCCAGCCTACTTGGGAGGTGAGGCAGGAAGATCATTGAGCCCAGGAATTTGGAGACCAGCCAAGCAATACAGCAAGACCCCATCTCAAAACAACAACAAACTGTGACCACAGTGTGGGTTAGGAGACCAGCAGGAAGAAATTAGTATTAGGTAACTAATATTAAGTGATTAATATCAGGAAACTCCCTGGAGCTTAGAGAGAGAGCAGGTTGGGTGGTAGTCCTCGGGAAGTGGTACAGATAACTCTTATCAGAAGAGGAACAGAGATAAACCAAGGCACAGATTTCCAGTCTAGAACAATCTAAGAGAGAAAAAAGATCTAAGGGTGAAACTGGTGTTTATCAGCCTAGTCTCAGAACTCCAAGCTCTAGGATTTATAAAATGGGTCATGGTTAAAGATACTGAGGGCATCAAAGATGATGTAAGACTTTTTAAGAGTCAGGCCCTACCTTGAGGCAATTGTGGCCCAAGATGATGCATCAGCTAGAACAGATTTAAATGAAATGCGGGGGAGGAGGGGTGAATTAATAGCTGGGCAAAATACAAAATTTGAGAAAGGAGCCCAACTTCCTCTCAGTTATGGAGGAAAGAGTAAAGACGACATGGAAGAAATGAGCTGGGAACAAGATGCCTTGCTGAGTGGCCAAGACAGAAGGGAAGAAGGGGAAGTCAGGTGGTGTGAGATGGAGAAAGGCCCACTCCCATGCACAGCCAGTGCCATGCTGAAGTGAGAGATAGAAAGCAGCATAAGATGACCAGAAGGCAGACACCTGCTAGCCCCAATTAAACCATTGATCACATGTGGAGGTAGACACCCCTCAGAACAGTGAAGACCACAAGAAGTCAGTAAAGACTTAGCATATGATATGAACATGAAATAACCCTTTCCCCCTAATTAGTTTTCTTCACAAATGTTTCTCTATTTTTACAGGTTGCACATCTCTTATCCAAAATGCTTGGGACCAGAAGTGCTTCTGACTTTTGAATTCTTTGGGATTTTGAAATATTTTCACATATACATAATGAGATTATCTTGGGGATGGGACCAAAGTCTCAACACAAAATTCATTTATGGTTCATATACACCTCAAGCACATAGCCTGAAGGTAACTGTGCACAATATTTCTAAATAATGTGCGTTACGAATGTGACCTGTCACATGAAGTCAGGCATGGAATTTTTCACTTCTGGCATCATGTCAACACTCAAAACATACTGGATTCTGGTACACTGTGGATTTGTCATTTGAGGCTAGGGAGAGGCAACCTGTGCTCTGTTAGAAGTCAAAAGTTTTGTCTCATGCTTTTATTTCTCTCATTTAAAAGGCAGATTTACTGGGGAAAAAAGTCCAAGAAAATATCCAACAAATTTGTTTCTAAAACGTGAATGTGCTTCCACAAGAGACATGAGATGTGGCCACATGCACATCCCCTGAGGGGTATGATGGATAAGCACAGAGGATGAGGAGGAAAGACAAACGCACATAAGACCACAACCAAAAACACAAGCTGTCTCAGAGTGAACTCCCTGCGGCCAGTTCCTAAAGCTGTCCCCAACTCTTGATGGCTGCTCCTTAACAGAGGTCTCCTTACAACTAGGGCCCAGGAAATCCATCCCTAGGCTGCATTAAATAAGGCCATCTGTTCTCTGCAGAGATTTTCCACATTCTGTCTATGGGCAGCTCTACAGAAACAGTTTCTGTGGTGGGGGAGAAGGCATTGCTATACATTCCTAGAGTGAGAGTACAGCATTAGACTAGCAGAGGGGGCTGAACACCTTCTTGCAACTGTCTCCCTTGGAAGGTTCTGACACGTTCTGTTGCTGATGAAAGATGCACTCATTCCGTCTTCTAGTCTTCAGATAAGTGCTTGTGTTACAGCATCCACCCAGTTCCTGGTACCCTATTCACTGAAATGCAATTTTGGACTGAGTCAAATAGCAGTGGGTTGAGATTTGGGGAACCTCAAGATGGTTTATTAGTTTCTAGGGCTACTGTAACAAATAAGCACAAATCAAAGGACTCAGACAGAACAAGACAAATTTATTCTCAGTCTGGAAGCCAGAACTCTGAAATCAAGGTGTTGGTAGGGCCACCCTCCCTTCTAGAGGCTCTGGAGGGAAGAGCCCATTCCTTGCCTCTAAATCATCTGGTGGCTGTCAGTATCCTTGGTGTTCCCTGGCTTGTGGCTCCCTCACCCCTGCCTCTGCCTTGTCTTCATGCTGTCTTCTCCTTGGCATATCAATCTCCCCCACCTCTAACAAGGATACCTGTGACTGCATAAAGGACTTACCTGGATCATCCAGGAGAAACACCTGTTTTCAAAAGCTTTAATCACTTCTTTTGCCTGAAAATATTCACTCTTCTACCAAGATATCCAAATACCAGTTCTTGATTTTGCTTCTATATCTGATTTTTTGGGGGGTGCTACAATTTCAAGAACAATTTAACTCCTTATAAAGCCTTAAATTTGTATTTATACATTTCATTTGCAGTTTTTACACTAGCCTCTTTTCTGGAAAAGTCTTTCTTGTGATTAATGGAATCATTTGCTTCTTTCTATTGATTCCTCCTCATTCTTCTTCTTTAGGATAAAACAACCCAAGCAAAACAACTCTTTTCAAAATAAGGGCACACCACAGAGAGCTGGGAGGAGGGAAAGAAATGAAAAGGCTATAATTCACTCATGTTTCATTAAATTTTAGAACATAAAAAAAGAATTTTAGCTTTAGTTATATTCCTTGAAGCATTTAGCTTGAAAAACGAACATTATTCCACACAAGCATGTAGATCATAAGCAAAGAGAGATTTACAAAAATGTGTCTGATAGTGTGAACCGGGCAGTTTTTTCCTGCACAGCCAACCACAACAGTAGTATCTGAAATGTTTTAATAGCCACTCAAATGCATATTCATATACTAATCTGAAACTTTTATTCAGAAGTACTCTATCCTTGCATAAAATTACATACTGACCCAAAACTTTCCCAGACTAATATAGCACTTAGCCCAGAAAAGGCTCTTAGTAAATATCTGTTGAATGGATGAATATGTGAAATTATTATTAATAGTGTCTAGCAAATCTGAGCACTTCCTCTTAATGCCCTTGGTTTCTACCTAATGGCTATTATGCCACTTAAAGATATATCAAACCAGCATCCACAAAAATGACAGAATAACAAATCAAACTCGGAGTTACTATATTATTCAATATTGTATTAAACATAACATTCAATCCCTATGTATCTCTAACAATGAGCAATGCCTGGTTCCAACAAGAAAGCCATGTTCTAATGGGTCAATCCAAGCACAGTAGCACATGCCTGTAATCCCAGTTACTTGGGAGGCTGAGACAGGAGGATCACAAGTTCTAGACAAGCCTTAGCAACTTAATAAGACCCAGTCTCAAAAAAGAGTGGGGAGCTGGGGATGTGGCTTATGGTAGAGCACTTATCACATGTGCTTGAGGCCCTCAGTTCAATCCCCAGCACCAAACAAAAGGTGCTAATGTGTGAAATAGAAGAGAAGTATATGTTAAGAATAAATAAAAGCAAAACTTTCGACTCTTATGTAAGGATGGAAATGTGACATTGTTAGCCAAAATCTTGAATGTACTTTAGGTTGCAGAAATTCCATTTCTTGCTTTCAGAAAATATCAAAAAGTGAGTCAAGATGAATGTTCAAAAATGTTCATGGCAGCCTTGTTTATAAGGCAGAATTTTCAAAAGCACCTAAATATCCCTCACTGTGCTTTGGATAAATAAATTTGGTGTCTCTTCACAACAATACCAGGCAGTCATTTCAAAGAAAAAGGTATATCTGTACATAGCAACATGTCTGTGATGCAGAAGTAAATAGTTTTCATTTTAAAATTTATTTATCACAGATATGTGGACATGTGCATTTGTATGTATGTATATATGTATATGTGTATATGTGTGTATGTATACGTAAGCATAAAGAGTCTAGAAACACACCTATACAAAGGCCGAGGGGGAATAGGAATAGAGAACTGGAGGCAGTAAGGAAATTTTACTTTTTTATGTATGATTTATATATCAGATTATCATTCTATTCTTGAGAGAGAGAGAGAGGGAGAGAGAGAGAGGGTGGGTGGGAGAGGGAAAGAGAAGAGGGAGCTCACACACAGGAGAAAAAAAAAAGAAAGAAGAAAAGAAGAGTACCTAAGAACTCTCAGGTCCAGAGTGACATGCCTTCTTAAATACAATGACCACCTGGGAAAAGCTGTCAAGGTCAGGCAGTCATGTTTTCTTGCAGCCATGTCTCTTCTTGGAATTTCTATCCCCTCCCTATTTGGAAACATAGGTTACTTGGGATCTGCCCCATCCTTTCTTGGCAGTGGCAATCCTGGCAAGAGCAAAAGGAAAAAAACCCAAGAGAGGCAGGACCTGAAGAGTAACTCCCCCCTCTCCCCCTAAGGGCCCTGCAGGCATCCCAGTCCCAGGATTGAGCTCATCCACCCCTCCCTACCCATAATGGTTGCATAAGTGATAACACTCCCAGGAGAGTCTGAGCACTCAGAAAGGCCTACCATGACCTACCATGGCCAACTAAGACCTACCATGCCACCAAAACAGACCTGTATCCTTCTATCACATGCATTTTTTTTTTAATCAAAAAAGAGACAGGCTTCTATAAGATAGATTTTCCTATCTTTTCTTCCTTCTAAAATGCAAACAGTAAAACCATCACCAGTAGTAGAATGCAATAACAGAGATGAGCTTCCTGGGTATGGAGCAAGTCCCGGAGAATGTAGACCAGAGAGACCTGGTGTTCTCAGTTTATACAAAGTCCTTGAGCTCCTCTGCAGCCTGGGACAATCAGCAGAGAGGCTGCAATGGAAGGTGGGCTCAACGACCACTCAGACCTGGTTCCCCAAAAGTGTTTATTTGTATTCCAATGTGCCACCTCAGTAGCACCAATACTGTAATTTACTAATTAATGTTCCTTTAGTTGAATCACATACTCTCTTTTTTAAACCAAGCCTTGTTCTAGGTGACAATATATATGAAAACAGGCATTGAGTGTATTGGCTATTTTTTAAAAATTAAGAAACATTAGAACAAATACATAACTGAGAATTTTAAAAGTGGCTGAGTCCTGTAGTATATATGAAACAGTGTCTGAGAATAGTGTCTCCCAGAAACTCTAGGAAAATGTTCTCAAGTGCAAATGAGAGTACTACAAATAAACTCGGGGAGCACTTCCTATGCCCAAGTGGGATGCTGCCCTCAGCAGTCACCAAATCTCTTTGTTTAACTGAGAGTAAACATAAATGGAGCAAAAAGGGGCAATGGGGGAAATTCCTTTCTAAGTGAAGGAGTAGGTTTTCAATTTACTGTAGATCAAACTGTTTTCGGCCTTGGGGACTCATTTTTGTTCTGAATCTAAACATTTCAAAGACGTTCAGTTTGAAATAATGGAAAATTCTGGAGATAGCAATGAACAACAATATAATTTGATTTAATGCCACTAAACTGTGCACTTAAAAATGGCTCAAGTGGTAAATTTTATGAATATTTTGCCACAACAAGAAAATGTTTTTTTTAAGTTAATTACATTTATTAAATGAGCTGAAAGAATTTCACACAATTATAAATTATCTTTTTAAAAAATGTTCAAGGATATGGGGAAAAATGCATGTGATGATTTAATTTTAGCAAGTTTATATTAAGTAAATGTATGGCATGATCATGCTTTTGGAATAACTCTATCATACACACATATATGTACAAACACACAAAATTAACAATTTAGATCTATGGAATCAAATTCATAAAAGTTACCCATGGTTAGTTCATTCTGCATATATTTTTATAGTTCAAAATATATTATAATCAATACATTACTTTTATAATCAATAAAAGTCTACAAAAATAGTTGTTTTAAAGGTGGATGCCCTCCTCCAACACACACATACATACGTACTCACACTGTCTCCCTTTCCATCCTCCCACCTCTATTATAAACAGAAACTGAGAGGAAAGACCTGGTGAGCTGACCAACTAAATTTAGCAGACAAGATCTAAGTTACAGTTCCTCTTGAAAACAGCCCCTGAAATAGTTCTGGTCTTATGAAACTAAACTTCATAGGCCTTGTCACTCTGGGCTTCATTTTATGAGCGTCTAGTTTTATCAACTGGTCACAGGAATTATGTATTATTAATCTAGCACCGTGGCACATTCTCTGATGTAATGTTTTGGTTAACAGCAACTTGTTTTTTTGTACTTCTATGAAAAACTTACTACATATATCAATATAAAGGTCAAAGTCTTTAGGAGCAGGTTATAAGCTTCATGAATCATAAGCAACCATATAAGGATATTTTAAAAAGAATAAAAAAGTTTTCTTAAAGGAAAGAAATATATGTTGGAATCTTTATTTGAAAGCACTTTGTAGAATTATCCAATTCAGCAAAAATTCTGGGTAAATGTACTGTACCTATGATATAGAGGAGGGCTTCTGTGGTATATGAAAATTAGTGATTTAAAATTAGATCTTTGTACTAGAATTATCCAGAATTTATCACTAAATTGTTTAGAGATGAACAGAATCAAAAGATGCATTTCTCCTTTTTTGTTTAAAATTTAAAAGATTTATGTTGTAATCATATATTATCAGGATTTTTATGACTTTATTTATTTATTTTTTTAATGTGGTGCTTAGGGTTGAACCCAGCACCTCACATGTGCTAGGGAAGTGCTCTACTTCTGAGCCACAACTTCCTATTATCAGGATTTTATTACTTTTTTTCTTCCAAAACTTTCATTCTTCTTTTTAGCCTGAGTCTCAAAACATATTTTTTTTCATAATATGGATCCTTTAACAAAAGAAGTTTCTTCTTATATGTTTTGAATTAAACAGTGTGCTTCATTTGAATAACTTGTACCAACCATAACTGTAGGAAAAAATTGGGAAAAGTTGGGCAGCAAGAAGAGAAGTAAACACAACATTTATAACTGTGAGACTCAGGATGTAGGAACCATTTGAAGAAATTACAATTGTTCATAATGATTAGTTTTCACTTCCCTTGGTAAAAATATATGTAAATCTGATTTGCACAGCTTCATGTGGTTTTCAAAATTTCTCATGTACAAATTCTCTACTAATATATTACTTACACACAAAAAATACAGTCTATAATACATATGATTATGGAAATGTATTCATTACTTTTTTCTCTAGGCACAAAAATACCATATGTTTTCGATATAAAATAAAAACTATTTAATGGGAATGGGGTTTGGATCAAGGCTCATGTTTTAAACATGCATATATCAGCATGAGGTAGCCTTAAAGCAGACTGGTCAATATGGTGCAATAGACCGAATACAGCAACATCTCCCATTTATATCTTACCCCATATAGATGGTATCAGGAGGCCAGGTCTTTGGGAAGTCATTATGCCATGATGGCAGAACCCTCACAAATGGGATTAGTACCCTTATACAAGAGATCCCAGAGAATTCCCTTGTCCCATCCATCATGAAAGCATACAATAAGAAGATGACTAGGGGCAAGATATGAACTTTGCATTGATCTTGGACTTCCTTCCTATCCTCCAATCTATGAGAAAAAAAATTTCTGTTGTTAATAAGACATTGTGTCTATGATATTAAACAGATGAAGTTATGCATGGGCTTTGGAATCACCAAGACTAGATTAAAATTTTTCCTCCTTCCTTCACCAATGACCAACATTTGTATAATCTTTGGCAAACTGCCTAACATTTGAACCTCTTGTTTCCTTATCCTAAAGTGAGAATAACTAATATAAACCTCAGAACGTTTAAAACTTTTTAGAAACTTTTCATTTTGAAATAATTTTAGATTCACACAAGTTTTAAGAAGAGTACAGAAAACTAAAACATTCCCTTCACTCAGCTTCATCTGTATTAATCACAGTATGCACCATCAAAACCAGGATATTAGCAGTTATAATATTAACTAAATGACGTATCTTCTTTCAATTTCACCAGTCCTCTCCCTCCATATACCCTTTTTTTTTTCTATTCCACAATCAATTAGTTTTGGGTCTTCTTTAGTCCTCAAGTATGTGGCAGTTTCTCAGTCTTTCCTTGCCTTTCAAGACCTTGACAGTGTTGAAGAGTACCAGTTATTCTGCAGAACCTTAGCTGGTTTTCTCATTATTAGATTGGGGTTGTTATGCATTTTGGGCAAGAATACCCCAGAAGTGATGTTCTGTCCTACTCGGTGATGCTATCAATCTGCTTCATCACCAGCAATGCTAACCCTGATCTCTTGTTTAAGATGGTAATTTGGAAGAGCTGTTTTTGTAAGCATGGTCCTGGGACACAGTAAGTCTTCAACAAATGGCAATTATTGTTATGTAAAGTTAGGAGTAATAATAGAAGTTTCAGAATCAGGTAGACTTGGGTTCCATATCCACTCTACCAGTTCCTGGCAACTTACCATGGTGAGGTTTTTAACTTCTGAGTCCTTTTTCCTTCGGAGTACAATAAAAGCAAAGCTGCCTGTGGAGTTGTTATAAAGACTAAATGAAAGAAGTAAAGCGCTCCAAGCCTTGAATTTATAAGTGTTCCATGAAATCAATCATCATTATTACATTTTAAGTAAAGCTATTATTTTTCTGCAAAATGATTACTATGGACTAAGATAAAGGAATGTAAGATCTGAGAAGAAAGGTAATTTAGGGACATTCTGGGGATAGGACAGAAGGAGGTGAGATGAGCAGGGAAGGTCTGGGAGAGCCTGAGCTGTAGGACTGCCAATGGCACAACTCTTAACTTACCCCAACTCATCTTTCCCTTGGATAAACAGGTTTTGTAATTAGAGCCTGGGAACATGTAAGGCACTCCTGCTTGATTTCTAGCACTGTGATCATGTGATACAGGAGCCAAACCCCTCCTACCTCCGCGGAGGGCTCTGTCTCATTTATTATCTCTTGTAAAATCACTAATCTCTTCTGGACTCTCTTGCAAGGATTTATAAGTTTATAACATCAAACTTTTTTCTTCTGCAGCTGCCTCTGCTGTTATACTTGAGTTTAAATTATACAAGAGCGTATCTAATATAAGATCATTAAAACCTATTATGAAACAATCCCTCCTTTAAAAATGTAAATCATATGCTGAAGAAATCAGAAAGATGAACTTAAAACTAATCCTGAGGGTCTGCAGAGTCAGATTGAGATTTCAAACACTTCTCTATTTGACCACATGAAAAATTATACTACTAATTACTGTGCCATAGCCTTTGTGGATTTAACCTCAACTTTGGAAACCTACACCATTATTTATAAAACAACAGTGTAATAAGATTTACTGCACTGCAGGTTGGATCATATTACTTTATACAGCCTAGAGAGAAACTACAAAAGCATTATAGGATCATTATGAGTTAAAGTAATTAGAAAATCAATCTCATTATGGTAAAGTTAGGACACGAACAGAAGTTTCACAATCAGGCTGGCTTGGGCTCAGTGTCCATTCTACAAGTTCCTGCCAAGTGTTCATAAACAAGTTTTTTTGCTGTTGTTGTTTTTTAATTTCCCCAGTACCCTTTCCTTCAGTATACCATAAAAACAAACTGTCATTACTAACCAAGCTTTGCATCCACACCTGAAAGACCAAGAAGGTTAATAGCCACCTATGTTTTCTCAACCCTAAAGTGGGAACCTGGATGCTACTAAGAAAAAATGCAGGTGTGGTCCTGCACAAACCAATGTGACAGAGGGATCCTGATGTCCCCAGCCAGGATGAGAACCACAGACCCTGGCAATTCAAAGTTACTTGGAAGAGCACTGAACACTCAAAGCAGAGAACTGAGAGCAACCAAAGGTCCCAGAGCTTTTTTCTGCACTTCTGGAAGATCCACCACTTGTTTGCTTTCCCAGCTCCTCTTCTTCCTCCTAGCAGAAAGAAGATGATAACATCTAACATACACTGAGAGCCTACTGTGACCTAAGTGTTTTAGAAACCGAAGCTATCAAATGCAAGGCAATCCTACAAAAAGGGGTAAGAATTGACCTATGGAGGAACCTGGGCACTGACAAGTAAGATAGTAAAGTGAGATACTCAACGTCAACGTCGTACACTGGAGCAAAGCTCCTACAGGAGGCTTCAAAGTTTGTGTGCTGTACCGCTGAGAGGGGTACTTCCAACTGTGATGCACCTTCAAACCTTGAAGGGATGCAGATATGCTTTCATTTCCTCAAAGTGAGATGCACTGTAGCACTGATATGGTAGTTGTTATTGTTAACAGATTCTTCTCCCTCCATTCTTCTGGAGGCTTTCAGATACACACACTGGTGGTCAAACATTACCACCCAGAAGCCTCCCAACAAAGGCTCCCCTAGACTCTTCCTCTTTTCTGAAGCAAACTGTCCACTGTCCCCGCCCTCTTCCATTAGCTGGGAGATAAAAGCAGTTTTCCTGCAAAGCCTGGGCTAGGGCAGAGCTTCCTCTGGGCTCTGGAGTGCCTTTCTCACCCCTGGGCCTCTTTCCACATCTATCACATGGAGCTTTTCTGAGTACAAGTCATATCTGGGAAGGGTGTGGGTCACATGTGGGACAAACCCTGCCCAGAGGAGAAAATTCTCTGTGCTTTCACTTTCCTAAACCACTGAGGCCAAGGTGAAAAGGCATTACTAAGGGATTTCTTCAGAGGTTTCCCTTGACAGATGGGGCAGTTAGCCCTCCACAAACACACCAGTGGGTCCTCAGCCTGGAGGGACCCATTGGAAGAATGTGAAAGTATAGTTTTCTTGTAAATTTGTTTATCTCACACACTTGAAGTCCTTCATTACCATAAAAGAAATATATATTCTTATAAAAAAGATTTAAAGGATATAAAAATACATAGAGTTAAACAGTTGGGAAGACAGAAACACCAAGCTACCTCCTCAACCTTATCCTTCCGACATAACCAGTGCTAATGGACTGGTATACTGTCTTCAGGATGAATTCAATCCTTATAGTAAAAAAGAAGGAAGATGATTCAAATACTAAATATATACTAAAATCAGTGTAAGTGGTGGGGGCAATCTACATTATTTGCTAACGTATAAATAAAATATAGCTTAAAAGCTTGAATTAGCCAACATTCAGTGCCTTCAGGGAGTGGACCTGGGTGGCAAGGAGGTAGGTATACTTGTTACTTTTTTTTCCCCATACAGTTTGAATTTTGAACCATGTAAATGTATTATCTACTCAAAATATTAACTACTTATGTTAAATTTAAAATAAAGAAAATGTGTTTGTCAAAAAGTTCAAAACAGTGCCTAACATACTGCAGGCACTGGGTAAATCCTGAAGAATAAATGAGGGAAAAATGAGCCTATATATTATACTATTCAGAAAGTACATAATGTTTTATATAAAAGAAAAACAAAACCAAAATACTTTAATATAGCTATGGGATGGTATCCATCATCAGTTCTCACAGAAGAATGATGTAAACTATAAGTGAAGGAAACTTTTAGATATCACCTAGCAACTGGCAAAAATATCAACTCTCATTCTGAACATTTTCTGTGAAGACGTTCATGGGCTGAGGGCCAATGCAGCCACCTGAAAGTCTAGGTGCACAGCCCTAAGAGGCTCTGCAATAAGAGGGGCAAGATTTTACATTGACGGTTCATCTTTAAACTACATGTAAATTTTATTTTTGCTCTATAACACAGACACTTTACTAAAACCAAAATCACTGCCTTTGCCCAAATCCTTAAATATATGCTGTGTCTGCCATGTTATTTGATACCTCCTACCTGGGGGAGTTCAAGTACCCTGATTTGAAAGTCACAAATGTGGTCAAATCCTCACATTTTATACCAACAGCGATCATCAGGACACAGTGCTTTCCCCAAGGTCCTGAGGCCAACACTGGCAAAGCTGAGAGCAGCTTAATGGAAGAGATTCAATTTCTACTCTTTCTTCCCCACCCTCCCCTCTCAGCCACTACCACCTCCCCCAAATAAAAGCCCTCTGGTGTCCTGTCCAGTTCCAGAAGCCCATGCCCGTGAGACATAAATTCCTGAATAAGCCCCACATCCCATTAGACTTCCTATGAAGCGTGTTATTTTTTTACAAACAAAACTGTTTCTAAGTATGTCAGTAATCATGTTGGCTGTACTATTTGCATATTATTAAGGTACTAATTGCAGATCTGCTTTATCTATTTGTTAAAACCAGAACCTTAATTTGACAATATTTGGTTAACCCACCATCTTGACTACTTTATGTGTTTGCAAATGACATTGTCTGTTTAAAACACCCCATGGTACATACTTCTCTTGATTTTATCTTTCCCTCACTTTTTCCAAAGCAACTTCATGTGAAAAACTGTATTAAACTATTTTATATGAGGAACTCCATGAATAATATGCAATGGTTAAGAGACCCATACTAAAATTATGTTCCATTCTTAAACCATTGGTGGTATAAATAATGAGTAATGCCCCTAAATCAAATGCATAAATCATATCTTATGAACTATACCTGCAGCAGGCAAGACACTTCAAAAGGAAACCAATTTTAACTAATAAAAGAAAATAAAGTATCTTTGGGAGAAATAAAGTGCACAGATTTTTAGATTACTACTATAGTAATTTCCTGAATAAAGCATAAACCCTGAAGAATCATTCTATTCCTTCAGGCAACTTAAGCCAATAGACTGTTCTTACCTAGGTATTTTAAAAATCTTTTCTGGAATTACTCATTTTGAAAGGAATTGGGCAATTTGGTGCTGGCAACAAAATTTCCAAGAGGGTAGAAAAATTTCAATACCACTTCTCTACTGAATCAAAATACTTCTGGTCCCCAGGGAAAATATCAGGCATTTTAGACATTAATGAATTCCGCTCTGTCACAACAATAATGAGTACACCCAGCTCTATGTCCCCAGAAGGGGTCACAGCCTGGATCTGGGGTAGTAGCAAAGTACAGCAGAAACCAATGTCATGGGGGAGAGAGTTGGTGACATCAGTAATCAAAGGGCTCCCAGAGAGGTTGTGCTTGTTACCCTGGTCCTGCCACAGAACGAGTCTCAACAAGCGTGGAGCCTTCCTCAGGCATCTCCAGGACCTCTTTAGAAGGGCTGTGAATTTCCCAAACATCATACACAAGCATAAAGAAACAAGAAAAAGGCATGTTCCGATTTCAAAACACATTCCAAAGCAACTCAAAACACATTCCAAAGAGACAGATTTCTAGGCTAGGGGACAGAGGACCCATAATGAATCACTGACCTCTGTCCTTCCAGGATCCCTGAGACCAGCCCATCCAACTTCATGCAAAGGACCAGGCCACCAAAAGGTGCATCTTTACAACATCACCAGGGCAGAATCCAGGTGTGACTTCAGAAACAAGAGAAACTCAACTCACCTGGGAGAAGCACTTTTCCTTCCTCACAATTCTGCTGTGAGACACATGTAACTTATATAGAAGCCTTTAAAAACTGAAATGTTGCCCAAATTATTACTGTACTCCAAGAATAGCAAATTTATAAATGGTTAATTTGTAAAGTCAACAATTTCTGGTCTAGGTAATTAGAAAACCAAAATGGGATCTAGCTACATCCCCGTGGAGTCGTCTTATTTAAACCCATGCTTTATGAATTTAATAAGTAATACAAATCATTATGACTTAGATTTGAGCCTCCTGCTTCTAAACACAGTCATACAGTAAGTACCCTGCTTTTCTCCTAACTCTAAGGTGGGAAGGTAGCAGTGATACTGCCAAGTTCTACTAGTGACTGAGACACGGACACCATACCAGGAAGGTGGTCTTACTCAGGATCCCTGAGACCAGCCCATCCAACTCCATGCAAAGGACAAGGCCACCAAAAGGTGCATCTTTACCACATCACCAGGGCAGAGTCCAGGTGTGACTTCAGGAACAAGAGAAAGAAAAGTCAACAGACAAGAGTAAACAATCAAATAACAAAGAACAAAGTATTGGAGTGAAAGGGTATGTCTGAGGAAACAAACCAGGGGAATGAATGGGAGGAAGAAAACAAAGAGTCCTAGAAAATTGATAGTTAATACTGTAAGATTAGAATATGGAGTTCATTATACTATTCACTTTAAATTTTTTAAACTACCACTCTAAAATATTTTTTAAACTGAAATTTAATTTGGTATGGAGTTGATTTGTTTAAAAAATAATACATATTCACAAACATAAATCACCCAGAAAAAAATAAGAAAAATTGAACCATGGAACTTATGCTGAGTGGTGGGATGAAACCAAAGAATTAGTGAACTGACTTCACATGACCACTATGTAGAAAAGTCGCTACTCAAGCAAGCCAAAGCTCTTTCCTCCAAGCCTCGCGCACTCACTGATACTGTCTGGTCACCACCTTATTAATAACCTCCTCATTCACACAATATTCCTCAAGCCAAGTGGGACCTGATCCTGAAAGTATACCCCAATATTATCCTGACTCTCATTATAGTTAGTAGTGCTTTTACCCTCTAGCCCACATCCAAACATCTAGTTCCTCAGACTGAAGAGACCAGATTAAGTCAACAGAGGGAAACAAAATAAAGATCACACCCAGAGATGCCTCACATTAGATTGATGGAAAAAGTGAAGAAGTCTAAGCCACGTTTAATGGGAAGATAATAGAAACACTTCACTCAGTGTTATCTTATCCTGTGTTTCCTCATTCTGTATTTCCTTCCTAGCTCCAGATGCAAACCAGACAACAAGGAAATAGCTGAGCAACACCACCATGGCAGCTAAGGCGGCAGGTCAGGAAAGAGAAACTATTCTTAGAAATCCCATTTTTTTTTTAAGTCACTGATCTGTCACCCCACTGATTGCCAGGATTGATTATGGCACTCAATTCAGTTAGTAGGAATACCTATAGACAGTGGGTATCTGCACCTCTAAAAGGCAAAAGATTATCTTGGCAAATGTCTTTGTATTGGCATGGACAACCAAGATTTAGCTAACAGCAGCTGAGGCCAACCAGAAGACCTTAAATGGTCTCAAAGGTGAGCTGACAAAGGTCCAGTTCTCAAAATCAAGGGGATGCCTTTGGTCTCATAGATCCTAGGGACACTGTGCTCAGTTCCTTGACTAGAGCAAGATACTCATTACCCAAACATTGGGACTCCTGACCTCTGCCACCCGAGTCATACATCCTTGTGGATACTACAAAAGGAGAATAAAAAATGCCACACAGGCCAATCTTCTGGGCTGAAGGAGAAGATAATGTGAATCTTCTGATGTTTTTCATTTTGCTTTGGCAAATCTCTGGGCCAAATTATCAGCCAAATCTAGCAAATGGATTGAACCTAAAGATTCAGTACTGATACCCGAAGAATCATTATCTAATGTGTCTTACACCAAAACTTCCAGTACCAGCCACATGAATTCCTACTTTTAGAAACAGGGAACTCAAGGACAGCAACACAGGTATGGCATAAATGATGGCCTTCCCCTGAAACTACAGATGCATTCTTTACCATGAACACCATAAAGCAAATTTCTTCACATTGTTCAAAAATCACATCCAGTTGGAATCTCCAATTGCTAATTAATGGCCCACAACTGTCAATATTGTAGGTTTTCTCAGAAGCTACCATCTTTGAACAGGTCTGCACACATTCTGGTTCCAGGCACCAAAAATAAATTAAAATAAATCTGAGGTTATGTTAAGTAAATATCCAACAACAAAAACACTCTTTTTAACAGCTGCCTTTACATTTATGTTTTATTTCAGAATCTAACAATTTCAGGGACAGGAAAACAATTCAACTTTGACCCCAACTTTCAGACTGTTAGACCCACTCTTAATGGCGTTCCCCTCAACAGGTTTTTGCTTTTCATTCAACATCAAACTGTTTAGCAATTTATAATTGGTATGAATCTTTTCTGCCTAACAAAAATATAAAAAAACACTTAACGCTGATGACTGTGACTGCCTCGTAAAGTAAGTCAAATAATGAACCAAATTAATAAACAACTATACCATTTATGGTATATTATCACATATAGAATAACTCTGTAATTAATCTGCATAGGCTCCTGTTAACTTTTATATAATATAAAGAGCTTGGTAGAAGCTCTCTAGAGGCACTAAGTGAGCTCACAGCTAATAAACTTGTCCCTTTATCCGGAGATATCAAGCTCTGGGGTGAGGGCAATTTTTGAAAAATGATTAGACCCCCCAACAAGCTATGGTTTGGATGTGGTCTGTCCCACAAGGTTCACGTGTCAAAAGTTTGACCTGAGCACGGTCTTATTGGGAGGAGGTATAGAACTTGAAGATGGTGGCCTAGAGGGAGGGCTTAGGACACTGAGGACACTCCCCTCAAAAGGATTAAGACTAATTTCCTGGAGAACCCTGAGTTAGTCCTGGAGACATGAGTTTTTTATAAGCCTGGGCTTCACCCCTGAATCTTGCTCAGCTTCCTGTCTGGCCTTGTGATCTCTTCAGTGTGCAAGTTCCTGGCTTCCTGATGCCATCTCACACTACGCCCTTTCCTGGGGCCAAAATGATGGGGCTGCCTGATCTTGAACTTTCAGTCTCCAAAACTGTGAGCTAAATACACCTCTTTTCTTTATAAAGCAGCCTGTCCCCGTTATTTTAACACAGTAATAAAAACAGACTAATCAATGGGTTATTGTTATGATTAGCATATTGCACATTTATAATTCAAGATACAATTCACAGTAAGTTGTTGGAATACCTGAGACACTGTAATACACAGCTTCTTTAGATCACTAAGGAGCAGGTGTACAACTATACTACAGCTAAAGTTTTCCTAATCAATTAATTTCTACTTAACCCTCGGACTAGATTATTCCTCCTTACTTGCTAAGTCATACTGATGCATGCAGATGACTAAGCAACAATTCACCGTCCTTAGACACAGCTAAGCCTGGCAACTCCTTTGCCACTAGCCAACGTGTAATGTTTACAAAGACTTGGTTGTATGGTTTCTCAACCTGTTTATGCAGGCTGTACTTGTTTCTGTTATTACATAATTTAATTAAATATTAAGTACCCAATAAGATCCAAATCTGAAAAGAAAATGAGCTGTGATTTCATTAAAACTAAGTTGAATGCTTTAGAAGGACTTGAAAACATAAATAGCTAAAAAGAAAAAAAAAAGATGGCTACAAAATTAGTATCTGAGACAACTTAAATATTATGAGCAGAAAAAGTGACAAAAATCCAGAAGGATCTGTAATGGGCTGCTTTAAAAGTGCTGATGTTCTGTTTAAAGAAATAAAGACTGGACACTGTAGATGATGAATCACATGTGTGGTTGTGTGGACACATAACAGCACAAATCAGAGGTTCTGTGTTCAAAAGAAAAATTCCTTGACTCTACCTAAAAGACAGAAAAATGCTAAATGTTTATATTTCTAAATTTAATAAAATATTCATGGTCAGTGTATAATTCTTTGTTATTTCCACCTTAAATGACTGAAAACCCAACTATGGATTCCAATTATACCAAAAAGAGGAACTAAACCAAGGTTGCAGTTCCCACTGCATTTTCTCCAATTCCTTGATGAAAAGCTCTAATGAAAGTAGATGGGGCAAAGTTTGCCCTGGGTGAAACCTGTCTGTCAGTAGCCATCTCCACAGAAGTGTGTGTGTCCCTACGTCCCTTTGGGTGGTGCTCCCAGACCCAAATCTCTGACAGCCCAAGCTTAAATGGCCTCTGATCCTCTTTCCTTCCCAAACCCACAGCCTCCATTGAGTCCACTTCTTCTCAGCCAGGACCTGAGCAGAGCAAGGCAGAGGTCCATTCTCACTGCCAAGTGAGTTTCTCTTCCCTGGCATTTTGCATTTCAGAAGATCTATATCCCCATTTCTATGGGATAACAGTTTCAGAGTATACAAAGGGAAGTGAAATTTCAGGACTGTGGAAGAGGACATTATTTTGGAAGTAGGGAAAGCAAAGATCAGGTTAGTCTTAAGGAAAGACACAAAGTAGAAAGGAACCAGATTTAGACTCCATCTGTAACTTTGGGAAAGTCATATAGCCTTTCCAAGTCAGTTTCCTTAGCTATAAAAATACAAAAACCTATTATCTACACCTCACTGGATTAAGAGAGACATAGTTTCAAAGCACCAGGTACAGACTAAGTACACAGCAGGTGCTCAACAAATTATGACTGCATATAGTACTCTACCTGCTCACAATCATGGCTATGTACTCTTTTACCTTCTACATCCAACAGCACCTAACACCCCAAATGGCTGTATTTACACAACTTCTTTCCTCCTCCAAGTTCAGTACCAAAAGATTTTCTTAAGAAAAGGATAACAGCAGCTTGTAAATAGCTTTCTTAGCTGGGTTCCCGCCCTTCAACAGCTCCCAATACTCAAAGCAGTAGCCTCAAGGGCTGTTACAGAGAAAGTCATAGGGGACAATGGCATTACTTCCTGATGATTTGCACTCCACTCCTCAGCATGCTTTGGGGGGCTCAGAAAATATGAGGCACTCAAAATGTGAACATCAGTTATGGATTTATACTATCAAATTGAATGTAATTAAAATTAATGTAAGTAAAACCAAAAGCAGAAAGTTCATTTATTACATGAACACTACCAATCCTCACTGCACTGACTCATAATCCAACATCTCTGATGTGGTTACTAAATTGACACATCCGAGTTGTGCCTTCTTTGCAAATAGCACATCACTCTTGAGTAGATGGCCTGCTGCACCCCTAGACCGACAGAGAGCTCCATCAGTGCAGGCACTCTGCAGATACCAAGGAGGACACATGCCTATACTGTCATTCAACAGGGTCTCACTAAGTTGCCCAGGCTGGCCTCAAACTTTTGAACCTCCTACATCAGCCTCCAGAGTAGCCACAGTTCTTGGCCCATTACTACATATTATTTTGCTTTTTTCTTTAGAAGACAAACCCAAGTTGAAGAGGCTACCTTCTCCATTTGCCAAAAATGATAAAATGCAATAGCTGTTACCTAACAGCTATTGCATGCAGGTTCCAACAGCATTCAAGACAAATCTGTTATTTCTTCTAAAGAAAAGCTCTTTTCCCTAGGTGTTGATTACTGATTCACAAAGATGCCACAATGAATTAGGGGGTCCATGAGAGGCTGATGGTGACACAATCTGCCTCAAAGGGGTGGAGTGGCGCCTGAGAACTGCACTGATGTCTCCCTTCACTCCTTTTCAGAACATGACTTGGAGACGCCTTCTGCTTTCTAGATGCATTTCAAAGTGCTACCCACACAAACTTCAATCCTCAGACTTTGTACTCTGGTGTGCTAACATATTAGAATACAGTAACAGCATCCTTCATATTTTTTCCTCTCAGTAATAAAAGAGGCAGGCAGATTTGTTTGGTTATTTTTCCAACTCTCCCTGAGCTTTTGAAAATGTAGAGGCATTGGAAAGTAGAAATTATCCACTTGAAATGGCAATTAATAATAATTATGTATGTATTTAATGTGGAAATCCCAAAGTAGAGCATCTAAATTCAGACTCTTAGCAGAACTACAAATGAATAGGCATCCAAATACTTTCAGGAGTCAGGGTGTAGCAGAGGATTGAAATCCCAGCTACTTGGAAGGCCAAATCAGGAGGAAGACAAGTGAGAGTATCACCTTGGACAATTTAGAGAAATCCTGTTGCAAAATAAAATTTAAAAGGCTGGGGATCTAGCTTAATGGTAGAGTGCCCCTGGGTTCAATCCTCAGTACCATAAAGACTAAGGAAAGGAAAGGGGGAGCTATCATATCATCTGATATTGAAATATTAAATATTGAAATAAAATTATCCGCAATTTTTTAAAAATATTAGCTTTTAATTTTAAATGATTTATAATGGCAAAATAATTTTGAAAAATTAAGAGGAAGGGAAGAGGTGAGGGAAAGAGGAAGCACCAGGGACTGAAACAGAACAAATTATATTTCATGCATGTAAGATTATGCCAAAATGAATCCTACTATATGCGTAACTACAATGTACTAATAAACATTATTAACTAAGAAATGAAATTTAATTACTTTAACACTATAGTTCTTTAGTTCAATCAAGTTAATCAACTTTTCTAAGCAATCTGACGTTAACACTTAGTATCCAAAGGGGGAGGAAGAGGCAATGAAATTGACCGAATTATAAAAGTGAATCTCACTCTTTTGTATAATTATAATGCACCAATGAAAAAAGAAAAAAGAAAAACAGGTTTTGGATGTCATGATCAAGAATGCTTTAGTATTACTTTTCAAAGGGCAAGATTCTGCCAAGTTCTTGATGTTTTGGTAGCATGTCATCAGTGAAACCAACTCACATTCAGTTCTCAAACTAAGTCGAGCTAACAATTACCTTAAAGTCACCACATAAAGAAAGCAACTAACACTAAAAAATCACTCAAGAGTTCACTTCTGATATGGCAAGTAATATGAGAAAGCTTCCCAGTCTTAGAGGTAATTTGTCTCTGTGGAATGAGAGAAAAATTCTTCGTGGAATGGAAGAAATATAAATATTATTATTCAAGACAGGACTGAGCCCTAATATAATGAACAATTCTAGCCAGGAGTTTTATATGGGCCAAATTATTCAAAAAGAATAAGAAAAGAAATATTACTCATGGATATTAAATTTTTTAAGGTGACACAGGCTATATGAAATGTTGAGGAGAAGCAAATCTACAGAGACAGAAAGCACATGAGTGGTTGCCTGAGGCTGGAATGGGAGTGTGGATTAAATGTAGAAGAATAAGAATAACCTTACTGGAGTGGTGGAAATGTTCTCAAACTGGGTTATGGTGCTGGTGGTATAGTTCAGTAAATTTACTTAAAATAAATAAACAAATCACTGAATTATGTACTTAATTATACACTTAATTAATGAAGTTGTATATGTGTGTGTGTGTGTGTGTGTGTGTGTGTGTGTGTGTTTAAACGGACAGGGTGATTATTTAGACTTAGCATTTTAAAAGAGACTGGAAGGTAACTAAGTAAGGATGTGCTCGAATTCCCAGTTTTGAGAACGTACATCCTTGAACCTTTTAATACTCTGAATTTCGAGAGAGGGGATTAATTATAGTTCTTTCATGCAATAAAATATGTGCAGTTATGGGAAATGATGTAGGGAAAATGACTGTGTACCACTAGTAATGAAAGTGGTACAGTGAAAAAAATTATAGTATAGTCATCCTGCAAAAGTGTGATATAGTCCACACACAGTAGTCAATAAAAAAATAATAATAATGTTAGATTATATCCAATGATACACAAGAAGCTTGTCCAGGATATACTAAGTGAAAAAGAGCACCCAACGGGTCAATATAACATACATACAGTAGCAGAATATATGAAAAAATGTGTACGGATCATCTATATCTGTATAATGTGCATAAATGCACAAACAGCTGGAAAGATAATTACCAAATTGTTCATTATGCTTAGTGCTTGGAAACAGAAGAGGGCAGAGAGATAGGATTTTCCATCAGAGTTCAAGGAAGGAATCTAAAAGTGTATACACCAAGGTGCTAAGATAATTATCACTAGTTCAATGGGATTTATATTGTTGTTGATATTATTTTTACCGACATTCAGTATAACTGTGCACACTCTTCCTGGAAAGGACAGTTAGTATAGAGGTCAAGGTTGTGCTGCAGCTTTTTGCCTTTACTAAGTGAAGTACATAATACAAGGCAACTAGAACAGCCGAACACGCAGTAAGTACTCTCTCAGTTTCCAGCCTGGACACTCTAACTAGTGAGAAGAAAATACAAAAAGAATCTAGAAAAAAACAGAAGAAAAGAAATATGAAAACATGGCCCTCATCCCTCCATTACTGCAAATACATTCAGTATCAGTTTGTGATACTGAATGCACTGGGCAATAACAAAAGTCCGGACAGTCCTCAGATCCCAATGGCCAACAGTGATGTCACCAAACTCCCTATGGGCCACACCAAGGCCAGGGGGGGTACCTGGGCAGAAGGCTCCCAGGTGGAGCAGCTCAATGTGTTTTGACCAACTTCCCCTGGTGCTGCCCAGCAACTGTGCTGCCTCACAGTGGCAATAATTAATGTGTGACCAGACCAAGGGCAGAGGGCTCCTGAAACATTAACGCTCTGATATAAACACTTATGCCTAATAATTGACCTCAATGGGACTTGTGGCCTCATCTTGTGATACACAACATAAGCCAGGGTCAATTATCTGACATATGTGACAGCTGTAGGAAAAAAAAAATGTCACTAGTGATTACATACTAATAACAGAGAAACTCTCTGCCTCACTGAGAAATAGCACCTTCTACACTAGCCCCATTCCTCAGACTTTATATCTTAAGCAACACTTTAAACTTTGACAGTTCTGAAAATATATTCCAGTGGCCACCCTCTCAATCTGCACAACACTAGAACTTTCTTAAAGGAATCGTATTTGTAGAGTGATTGCTATCTATTTCTCTCAGGTAGATGTTTAATCTTCATTTGTACCAATTAAGAAAACTGTGGCTCACAGTATTTCCTACCTGGGCCCACTAGTGAGTGGAAATTCTGAGAACCTAAAGGGAAAGGTGTGTTTACAAAGCCTCTGCTTTTCCTCTAGAGTCCCTTCACTTTGATTCTCAAATGGTTCATACTCTATTTCAACTGCAAAGCATTCCTCCAAAAGGTCTACATGCCACCAAAAATGTATACCACCTAACCAGAGATACCTCACAAAAGTGCCTGAAATCATCTTAATACATGCATTTTATATTTGTCATAATTGCTATCAGAATTTATGTATTATTTATACATACGTACATAATACATACATACCAGGGATTGAACTCAGGGTGCTTAACCACTGAGCAATATCCCCAGCCCTTTTTATTTTTTATGTTGAGACAGGGTATTGCTAAATTGCTTATGACCTCAATTAGTTGCTGAGGCTGATCTTGGACTCACAATCCTCCTGCCTTAGCCTCCCAATTCATGAGGATTACAGGTATGCACCACCATGCCTGGCACAGAATTTTTATTTTCATTTGCTCCGTTTCTCCAAAGCCAACTGGTTTTCAACAAAGCACCATGGTCTCACCCAAAGTTCTGTCCTCACCGAAACTACTTTCAGAAACTCATTTTTCAAAATAGATTCCATTATCATAGTCATTTATCCTCCTGTACAAAATGTCAATGACAAATACACAAATGAATTTCCGTCAGCCTTATTCCGTCAACTTGATTTATAAGCAAAAACCCAAGATGCAAGTTGAACCACAGTGGTATAAAACTGTGGGACCCAAGAAATCATTCATGAGCTTCCCTCTGACAATTAAAACATCTCCATTTAGCTTTCATTTCAATATTCTGTTTAGAAAAGAAAACTGCCATTACCAAACTACAATAAACTTGTCTCATCGATGGTGTCATCATTCATCAATTACTTCATCAGTCTGCACTGGAACGGATGCCTGATAAGCACCAGGATCATTCAGAACAACAGGGTTTGGTTCTCTCATGTTCTGGCGCCCAATTATCTTTACACTGAATGCTGCTGAACAGCAACAGAAGTCAAAGTTTAGCATTAGCTTTCTCAAAAGTAAATCTATTTTTCCTATTGTAGGCTTTTATTTCAGTAAATTCAAGTTAATTGAGTCAATTGCCTTCATAAAACTCCAGAGAGTAAACAAAGCCATTATGCATCCCATCTCAGGCCAAATGGAAAGAGGCCATAATCCTACTAGAAATTAAGATTCATTGACATTTTCAAGGAGTAATACTATATGCCAAACCAACTAAATACTGTAACACAATATTGTTACCCTTTATAGGATACTATAAAAAGGACTCCCATATATATGAATAAGTATATAAATATAGATTATTTGAATTGTCAGGAAATCCTTAAAATCTTCTCTGGAGATATTTCATTAAATAAGTAATTAGCCCACTGTTTTTCTGGGATTTAGGCTGAGCCTTCATTTACACAGTATGTAACAAGTATGGACATTAGTATAATCAAATTTTGTCTCTTAAATGTTCAAATAAGTTTGCTCTTTGAAGAAATTTGAAGAGAAATCTATTCTTGGCCTATTATTTTAACATCAGATTTTTTTTTTAAATGGGAGATACACATTGTTTTTCTAACACCATTTGCAAGAGAACAGACGTTGATTCTCTCTCACTGTCCAGTCTAGACAGATAATTATGTGAGCACAAAGAGAGAAGAGGTTCAAACAAACAACATTTGGCACAAGTGTACTGTTTGCATGTTCAATGTCCTAGAAAATTTATGAGATAAATATACTACTATCTTAGAACCCATACCAATTGTTTAGAAGCTAACTGAGTGGGAATTACAAAGCTGGGAAACAGAAATGTTGCAGACTCCAAAAGGATATCTGTCAGGCACACACAGATCTGGTTGACTTAAGTGCTCCACACAGTCAACTTTTGATTCTTGCTCCTTCTCCCCCAGCGCCTCTTGTTCTTCCTGCTCTTCATTCATTCAACGCTGTGTGTTTCATGATCTAGGTAACTATTCTAGGTGCTCAGGATAGAGGGGAACATTACTTACACTTCTGGCTACCAGGAATGAACTCTCCAGATGGCTCAGTTCTGATACTAACAGACAAGGCTATTCATAAACTCAACTGTCCTTCAAGGGAAGATGGACTGATGAGGACCTATGCAACAGAGGGCAAGGACATCCATGCCTAGGCCTCTTGAAGAGTGTCTTAATGACAGAGGGTCTACAGAGCTGGGACACATTAGGATCAATGGGGATAACCTGTAGCCCCCAACTACAACTACTAAGCCACAAAAACAGCAGAAAGTAAGCCAACTTTTCCCAGTCTATACCCTTCTTTCCTTTCTTTTTCAAAGGATAATGTTCAATATTAAAAAACAATGTTTTTAATGACAATCAAAAGCCCCCATGATGACATGGGGGAAACACATGCATATGAAAGGATACTACTTTTGCACACTTAAATAAGCTCATACAAGTCAATAGGACAAAAATAAAAACTTACAGGGAAACAAAGAAGGCAAAAGAGGGAAAGAGGAAGGCAAAAGCAAATAGCCAAGCGAAGAACAGGGAGAAATTCCAACACATAAGAGCCTAGGAGAAGATCCTGAACCTTACCCACAATTAAAATAAGAAAACAAAGACATAACATTTTTAACTTATCAGATAGGGGGGTATGGAAAAGATACCACTTTAATTAACAATATCATTCTGAATAATTCAAAATAGCTACAAAAGAGGATTTTGAATGTTTTTATACAAAGAAAAAATAAATGCATGATGACTATGTTAAATACCATGATTAGATTATTACAAATACATGATGTATGCAGGTATCAACTTCACTGTTCCACACAAATGTGTACAAATATGTGCAAACTCTAAACAAAATCTTTTAAAATGATATAACTTTGGTCTAAAATAAAAATTGGTCACCTTTATGGAGTATAATTTGACAATATTCATCTAGAAAGTTCAAAAGTCCTGTGGCCTAGCAATTCCAAAATTAGAAATTTAATCTCTATGTATATGAGCAAAATTCATACAAAGGTATTAATTTAAGGCAGAAGGTAATTAGTCCAACAGCATAAACATATAACCTAGCAACAACTAAAATAACTAGAAACAAGCTAAGGTAACTGTTATTGTAGATTCATTTAATGAAATACTGCATCATCATTAAAGTGAGGATTTATTACATGCAAATGAAAAAGACCTCTAAATTATATTAGGAAAAGTTACAAAATAATGCATATAATTTAATCTTTTTATTAAAAATAAAAAAGTAGAGAGCCAAGTAGATATGGCAATGTGCCCAAAACATTTTTTTTTCCAGAAGAAATCACAAAAAATTAACAGTTACATATGAGGTTCGAGGTCTTTACATGGTCCTGTACCTTTTGATACCATCTGTATGCTAATCACACACATGTATGGCTTTTATTTATTATTGATGTTATCCTGGTTACTTGAATGCATGATTTACAGATAATTCTTTATCTTCATACCATTTTTCAACAAAATCTAATTAAAAAATAAAACCAAAATCTTTAAAGGATTTATACTCCTTAACATCTGAATCTCCCAAAATATGCTTAATGACTATAAGGCTTTTGGGGGCGAGTTCTGAGGAAGGTAAACACAAAAACAAAACATAAATGAAGAAATGAAGTGGAGAAAAAGAAGTGGTGCCGACAAGAGGCAGACTGATTGTCAACTTGGGTTCAAGGACAAGGCTAAGAATTTCTCCCTTTCTAATGTTTTAAACAAAATGATAAATTATGCATTGCACTGTGTTATAAAGCAAGAAGACACACAGAAATCTATCAGCTCAAAGTCATGGAATGTGGAAAACTACCTGGGAGAAAAAAATCTTTAAAAACCCTCCTGGAAGAACTATTATCTCATTCATGAGGAAGCCATAAAGAAATGTACTCACCAAGTAAATTAGAAACCTACCTTATACAAATAAAATCATAACCTTAGCATGTATTATAAAATCCTTTGACAAATATTTGTAAAATCTAAGAGATAAAGTCCCAAGTTGAACTATTTCACAGGCAATTCTTAACTTTCAGTTGTGTTATATACCTTCAGAGGCATTAAACCAGAAGCCCAGAATGTCATCTAGCTACACAGAAATTCATAAATGTTGCTCCAATTCCTGATTACCCATGGTTTTGCTTAGGCCTTGACTATAACTATATATACATATATATATATATATAACCTTAACTATAACTCCATTATATTAGAATGGTTACATATGTGGGTGCTGAGATTCACTGTGTCTATTTTCAAAAACCATCATGTCCTGCCAAGATCCAAAGTATAAACCTGAGAAATGCCATGAACAGTAGCACATGCCTGTAATCCCAGTGGCTCAAGAGGCTGAGGTGGGAGGCTAAGGCTGAGGAAGAAGGATTGCGAGTTCAAAGCTAGCCTCAGCAAATCAGTGAGGCCATAAACAGCAAGCAACTCTAAATAAAATATTTTTAAACAGCACTGGGGATGTGGCTCAGTGATTAAGTGCCCCTGGGTTCAATTCAAAAAATAAAACAAAAACAAATAAAAACCCAGAGGAACCATAAAAATAACATACCTTTGTGTAGTCTAAAAATGCCACAGCTAGGAAGTGTTTTAAGTCATGTAGGAACTCCCTGAAAATGGATCTTCTACCTGATACCTATTTTCTTTAAGGATGAACTTTTGGCTGAATCATCTTTGCCTAATTCTTAACTACATATGAAAAAGTCATTTAAAAAGGGAAGCTCCTGTTGGGTGTGGTGGTACACATCTGGAATCTCAGCAACTTGGGAAGGCTAAAGCAGGAGGATCGCAAGTTCAAGGCCATCCTAGGCAATTTAGCAAGACCTTGTCTCAAAATAAAAAATAAAATGGGCAGAATAGTAGAAAGCCCCTGGTTTCATCCCAGTACCATATTTTAAAAAATAAGAAGAAAAAGAAATTGTCCAAAAGTTCAAAAATCATTTAGGATTAACAACAGAAAATTGCAAGAGACCCAGCAGTAAGATGAATCTTAAAAGTATGACAGCTTCTGGGACTAAAATGCCCAAGAAACTTCATGCTGAGAATCAAATAAAAGTATAGTTTATAAATCTAATATCAGCATTATGAGATTTAAATTGTAGCATTATAAAACCATAATGAAAAATTCTGTGACTTTTTGGCTATGAACTGCTTTGATTGGGGATTTCTTTAGTTGTTTGGTAATCTGTGCAATTTAGCTAAGTAGGAATTAGTGTACCTTGTAATTGTAACTATAACAATGTACTCTAGTTTGCTTTACTCATGTTTACATGAGTCACTCACAGAACACCACATTTCCAGCATGAATAAGCACTCGGCAATATTCATTTTTTCCCCCAACATTTTCTAAACTGACAAAAAAGATAATAGTATTTCAATGGTCTTCACACTCCTGTGTCACAAGTCAGACAGAAAAGAACACTCACAGGGGGACAAGCAACCCTGGACAAGCCGGCTGGTCCCTGGGGTGCCATACCATCTTGGTGGGCTCACCACAAGCCAAGGCTGGCCCCTAATCTTGCCAATTCATAAATATAATAATTAGGAGAGGGTTTGTGTTAACCACACTTTAGGTGACTTTAAAGTAAAAATGCTAATTGAATACCTTTTGTGGGAAATATAAACCATAATTTGGATTGAATGTTGATATATGCTGATCAGTGTGTCTCCTAAAAACATCACTATATGAGGAAATCAAATTGCAGTCAAAAGGATGCACAGTGACTACTGAACAGAAATATGCCTTATGGCTTCCTGTGTGGTGTGACACTGCAATGTGAGGCTAAGGTAAGCTCAGGGTATTCACTGGTTAGAGCAAGACCATACTCTAAGCCAAGTTTAGATCTTAGGCAGTCTGACTGCAAAAGCCCAAACAGCAGGCTGAAGATCTGTACACAGATCTGGCAAAATCCCTTCTCTGTAGAAAGCCTCAGCCTCTCAAACTTGGTATAACCCACCCCAGACTCCAAGCACTACTTCTCTAAATTCCTTCTTCATACAAATTCCCTTTCAGAGGAACACATTAGTACCTTCAGCTAAGTTATAACACTACCCTAGAAGCCATTCCATCTCTTTATTTGCTTTGAATATCTTTACTATAACCCATTCACTAAAGGTATGTTCTACAGTTTCTTTTGAGTCTAATCTTTTTTTCCAAGGTAGAGAGGCAGAGATCTGCCTGCTTGTGCTCATGGATGGCACACATACCACACCTGTAGTAGAAGCCATCATTTCAAAGTGAAATGAAGGCTTTTAGAGTTTCAGAGAAGAGGGAGCTCTTTTTAAAAAGAGAAAACTTCACACACACACACACACACACACACACCCTGAAAAATTCATAAAATGCCAAGCTGAAACTCTCAAAAATGAAAAGAAATCTTTACATCTGTTGACTTAAGACACTTGAACCTGCGGGTTTGGAACCAAATATTGTAGAAGTTGATGACTAGGTGCCCTGAAATACATGAGCAGTCTTCAAGCACTTTCAGCAGCACGTGGTAATTTCTACTCCATCCACATCTGAGAAATTGAAGTGACGGAAAATACCTGACATGGAAAAAATCATCTACCATGTCTCAAGAATTGTGGTCATTGGTACTATCTAAAATTATAACTAATCTAGTCTTTCCTTTAGCTTATTTATTATTAACCCATTTTCAGCTTGGCTTGAATATCAACCTCTTGGCTTCTGAGCCCACAAAGGTATGCAATATTGTGTAACCAGTTCAGGATTCTCTATTAAAATCACTAAGTTTTTTTGCAAATACTGCTTACCTAGCAACTCCAGGGTGGCTCAAGGCCACGGGAGAGGAACATCACCCTCTATTTCTGTGCAATCAGGAGTTAAGTGAGCTTGAAGGTTACCTTCAGAAAGCCTCCATGGACTCACAGGACTTTGTCAGTATTATAAATGTCTCAGAAGTGTGTTTCGATCCCCAACCCTTCCCATTCTGCAAGCCACTTACACTGCAGCTGCTATGCTTCCCCCCTGGCTGCCACCACTCCAGAGGGGTGAGCCAGCCCTCACTGATCCAAGAGGAAAAGATGTCCAGATGCAAGCTGCTGAGGGGAGTGGGTGCTAACACTTGCTCCATTTGAGGGTTCAAGTTATGTGAGGGTCACACCATTTAGTTTAATTGCAGCGGGGATCTGCAGGAAGAAAATTTAAAAATCAAACCCTTTTTTTCAAAATCACTAACTTCAATTCTCCAACATGAATTAAGAGCCTTTTCCTAAGCCACAGAATGCGTGCATCCTCACTGGGTCTCCTATTGCCACCTCCTGAGAAAATGACCGGAACCAAAGATGTTTACAAGGCAGACTGCGGGTGGACTGTGATCACTTTGAAAGTTTTTCACCCAACTCCATCACACACACAAAAATCAAACTGAGCCAGGCTCAGTGGCTCACACCTGTAATCCCAGAAGCTCCGGAAGCTGAGGCAGGAGGATCACAAGTTCAAAGCCAGCCTCAGCAATGGCGAGGCGCTAAGCAATTCAGTGAGACCCTGCCTCTAAACAAAATACCAAAAAGGGCTGAGGATGTGGCTCAGTCATTGAGTGCCCCTGAGCTCAATCTCTGGGGTGTGTGTGTGTGTGTGTGTGTGTGTGTGTCTCACAATGAGTCAAACACACACACTGCTGCCAACTGGTCTTCCACATAAATGACATGGTGCTGCAGATTGCTACAGAGGGGAAAAACAATGGGGCTCATGAAGTCACAGTTTAGGTGCCTAAACCCATGTGTGATACAAAAGTGGAGGTGGAAGGAAGAGTGACCACAGGAAATCTCTGCTCTACTGTAACAGGGAGACTGAGGAGAAGGAAATGACTAAGACAAAACTGACACATTTGTACATACACTGACTGGGTACATTGCTTACATCACTGGGTCTCCTATTATACTGCAAAATATATTAAGAAACCATAATATCAAGAGTAGGATGAAAAACAACACAAGTACACTGCTTGCAGACAAATATTACAAGTTTTTATAGTGCAGCAATTCCCAAGCACAAAAATTACCTTCTTGATGAATTTCAGACTAATTTACAGTAGAGATGATGCTAGGTCTTTGGTACAACTTAATCCCCTCCCTTTCTCCCTGTCACAGGTACTTCTTCCCTTAGTGCTTATTCTTTCCCTTCTCCAGAAGACCAAAGCAACATCTCCTAAGCCATTTACCTCTCTAAAATTACATTCCCTTCTGAAAGACTATTCATTTTTCATCTTTTAACTATCAAAAAGCCAATTTCCTCATTCATCCTTTTTTTCTAATCTTACATTTTAATGAGCACAACTCAATTTCATTACCCTCTCCCATACATGTAAAAAACAACTAATAGTTATTACCACTGTGCCCAAGGACACGCTACATAATTTAGGTACATATCCTGTTCATTCCTCTAAACCTGATGAAAACAGGGATCTACTTTTCAAAGATAAAGAAACTGGCCTCTAATCACGCAGTAGGTTAAGATGGGAAGGCAGACGGTGGAACACAGGTTCATCTGACTCCCAAACCAGCTTGGCATAGTCCTCCAGGGAATGGAGCAAATGCACTTTATCACGCTACCAATGATAAAACACACATGTTATACACTGCTACAGATTTCAGAAAACATTCACTCTCAGAGCCTCTTTCATAAACATAACTCTTAAAGCTACTCGGTGATGCACATTTCACAAACACAAATGCAGACACTGAATGGGGAAGCCAGGGGTTTTCAGTCTTAACATGACTGACACAAAGGGTAATTCTTCCTTGTGGAGGCTGTCCTGCACACTGTAGGATGGGTAGCAGCATCCCTGGTCTGTACCCACTAAATGCCAGCAGCACACCTTCCCGTCCCAATTATAACAATCAAAAAATATGTCCAGATATTGCCAAATGTCCCCTTGAAGGTAAAACTGCACTCTGTGGAGGACCATTGAATTAAGCTAACTGTATAAGACCCCACAAGTGAAAAACGTACTAATTCCAGGAAGGGGCTCTCTTAAATTCTGACTTAGTGGAAATTTCTCTCACACCACAGCTCCTTAAGAGAAATCACTTATTAAACTGGACAAAATGTACAGGACACAGAATGAGAACATCTGTTTTACTGAATCGGTAGTGCTACTACTGCCTCAGCTTTTACGCTAAGGTGAACATGCCCAGTGTCTTTGAACCACCCTTCAAAGAGTTCCAGATGCTCTCCAGAATCTCATTACCCAGTTCTGAGCCTAAGTGAAAACACAAACTCAAAAATGTGTACAGCACTGCCTCAAGTAGTAATAGGAAAAGTAGTAAAAGCCATAGCAACAATAAAAGACACAGAGCTAAGACACTCAACGCACTATCCGACTCTGGTTTAAGCATTTCATATGGATTATTTAATTTAAACCTGCAACACCTTCAACAGCTCTATGAGGTAGGTATTCTTATTCTTATCTACATTTTATGAATGAAGAAACTGAGACAAACAGAACTCCAATTAATTGTACAAGATCTGGCTCTAGAATCCTCGTTCTTAATCCCTACTTACGTGCTTCAAAAAACTGTTGGACTATCACCTCCTTGGTTCTAACTACTGCCCAATCCACGTTTTCCATCTCGAGTAAAGAATACACATAGGCTGTTAAATGTCTCGTGGAAGCTGATGTGTCATAATTATGGCAATGCCCTCATATACTTGTCTAAAGAGGTTATGGACATGAGTGATCCATAGCAAACATATGCTGGATATTGATCCTCATACTTTTTTTCCTAAGTGATCCTGAGCCATCTGTTCAAAAATGAGTTTTACAATTCTGCTAGACAACAATATAAGCTTTGAAGCTTAGAATTTTAGAATTTACCATCTTCCCATTTTTGAAAATTGAATCTTCTGGCATATGTGTCCCCCCACCAGGATTTTTCCAAGATTACTTACTCCCAAGTTCGAGCATCACCATGGCATATTCTTTCAGTATCCTCAAGAAATGAAGTCACCTGAAGCAGTTGGGATTTAGAGAAACCTAAGGAGGTGGCCAGGGTACCACTGACTGGACTGGGAAAGTGGAAGGTAAGAAGACGGTAAGGGTGAAGAGGTGGAAGAGATACTGGAGTTCATGGTCGCTATGGAGGCCACACTATTCTCTTATACCAGGACATGCTAACAAATACTCCAACAGAGAGACTCTCAGAATTGTCACACCGACTTTCCACCTCCTTCTAATAAGTTTCAGCACTCGCATAGCACCTTTCATGACCTCATGATTCTCAACAAACAGGCTGAACACTAACCTCAGTGCTAACATGAATTTAAAAACATTTTTCATAACACATAAAATACTGCAGGTATGCTTCACAGAGGTTGCAAGTGTAGGACGGTCCGGATCCAGCTCCTGGTTTTACACTGAGAGAAAGCCTCAGTTATACTTTGTGAGGAGCAGAAAGGATGCATTCAAAACTGAAAGGGCTTCAGAAATAAAAGAGAAAGTCAACAAGGATCAGCAACTTCAAGGCAGCCATGTGTATGACTGGCCCGTCAAAGAGCAGGGCTTGCTCAGTTAATATTTGAAAATCACATGCTTCCAGAGTAAATACATCATTCCTTGAACTTTGAGATTTTTGGCATTGGGGCAATGGGGACCTTTTAAATAACTCAAAAATCTGCTTTGGACCAAGAAACTCCTTTGGATCATCTCACACAGAAAAATCAACACTATTTTAAGAGCAATTGGAGCCACATGGGAAAAATAACAAATGCTACCTTCTAACATAAGCTAACTTAACTTGCTGTGAAATTTGAAGCAGGTTATGTAACCTTGCTTGGGCTATTTCTTCAACTATAAAGCAGAGATAATACCACCTCCACCTGTTGGCACTACTGTGAAAATTAAATGAAGTCATGTATGCAGAATATCTCAGCACCTGATGAAAGGAGATCCATACACGTTCAGTCTTGTTAATAACCATTAAGGGCCCAATACAAATCCAAATTTAATTATTCCTTTAAGGGATTAGACATTTGAGATATAATAAAATATTTTCTCATTCTCACAACCTGAGGGGGCTTTTCTAACTGCCCCACAGGTTTTAAGGCCATTTTCCTCCAAACCTCATCGGCAGTTTCCTTAAAAAAAAAAAAAAAAAAAGGAATCCAAGTTGTTACCTTTCACAGAGGCACTTGCAGTTAAAAATCAAAACAACTGAGTTTAACAATTAACCTACTAGCTTAAAAGAGTATAAGGAGGAGCTCAGCTCAGAGGGTAACTAAAGTTTCCTAAGTTTTAATTGAGCAATTTAGAAGTGACTTCTTTTAGAGAAGTTTCTTTCATGGACCTAAATAAAAGTCAACTGCAAACAATTTTCTTCCACACTTCCATTTCTCTTGTCTACTGACTGAATTAGTCCAGATTTTCATAAATGCAGAAATGTAATGGTACTATTCATAACTTAATTCATATTCATAACAATTCAGTTAAAATTTTCCTATTATACTTTATGCTACCAAAACATCTTCAGCCTGGCTCTCTATCTAGTACAGTGTTTCTGATTACAAGATCAGAAGTAATCACAAGATTCTACTTTCCCTGTCCTCCACCTCTCCCACCTCTTGCAATTGTATGTGCTCCATACAAATGCACTTGCTGACTAATATCTTTCATAGAAGAGCAGTTTTTCTTTTTTCTTTCTTTCTTTTTTTGTGGTGCTGGGAATTGAACCCAGGGCTTTGTGCATGTGAGACAAGCACTCTACCAACTGAGTTATATCCCCAGCCCCAAGAAAAGCAGATTTTAAGAAGCAGGTCAAGTTTATCTCTATGTACACTTAAAAGCTGTAATAAACGCATCTGGGTTAAAAACGGAATGATAAACATTTGTACCATTCAGGGAAACAGAACTTAGATCCCCAAATTCCTATTTTGGCACAACATAAGTAAAAACTACACACATCAAAAACAAATTTAAAAATAAAGGTAAATGGCCTTTCTTTTCTATGTATTTATTTCTACAAATTCTGCAAGAGCATTACCTGGCCACACTAAATACAAAGCATAACTACAGAGTAAACAGGCTCACTCCAAAACACAGAGAGCACGTGCTTCCTTCTGGCACCTGGTACAGAGCTCCCTGACCAGCAAGCTTCTAACAGCCAAGGGAGTTGGCTGAAAGATAGTTTTGTACAGGGGCTGGAGTCTGAGAAGGCCAATACTTGCAGAAAACTTAGTAACCAAAATGCAAATGCATTTCCCGCTCTTTGGAAAACCTCCATTAGGAAAACTTGATAACCCCACACTGAAACCGCTGGATCCTGAGCTCTAAAACTACAGCGGTTGGCATCACACAATAGCACATTTGTTGATTCTGCCTACCTCTATCCTGACCATGGGTTCCGCCACTACAGTGAGAGTTCTCAGGTGTAACTGGCTAATGCCAGGTTTAGCATCAAAGCGAGATCCGGTAAAAATGAAAACTCCTTTTATAGTGCAGAAAACTGCACGTTAATTGCCAAACTGGATGTTTTCTGGAATGCAAGAAGGGTTTGTTTCTTCCTTACTTTGATCAGGTCACAGTCTGCGACCGCTAATCTCCCCAGAGAGCATTTTCACGAACCACAGCATCCTAGAAGGGACAACACTTACGCTCTCCTCCCTGAGGCAGAATCCGCTGGAAAGTTCCTAGAGCACCAAGCTTGCGCGGCACCGGCGCGCTGAGTGCGCGCTGTCCGGGGCGCAGGCGGGAAGGGGAAGGCAAAGGCTGCACGCGGACCCCGGCCCGGCGGGTCCACACCACCGCTCTCCCCGTCCTGACGGGCTTAGCGCGAGGACCACGGTGGCGCCCAGAGCTCCGGGCGGGAGACGCACGGATCCTCTCCTGGAAGGCAGCTGCGAGCCTGGACGCCGAGCCCAGCGCAGAGGCTCCAGCAGCCAGGCCAGCGGGTGTGGCCGGCCGGCAGAGGGGTTTTGGAATGCCGGGTGTGGCCCTCTGCCACGGCAAAAAAGAAATGAGTCAGCCCGTTCAATCCTAACCAATAAGCATGTTCACAGTCGGTTAAGGCGGAACTTTCCTTTCTTGATTTATATCAGGCTTAGCAGCCTTTCACAGTCTTTTTACTTTAAGCCTTTAACAACTTCGGCACAACTTCTAGAAAGTGACAAGTTGCCCTTTAAAAACTCTTATGAAACAAGGATTAATGTTTTTATGATACTTCATCAGTGGATGTCCGTTTGTTTCTATAGTAAAAGTTCTTGAGTTAGGCAGGACGTTGGACCAGGTGTCAAAGCAGGTTAGGATGGTACCACTGGCACTGCATGACCGTGAGCAAGTTAATTATCTGCAATGAGGGGGATAAAATGCCAACCTAATAGTTTGCCAAGCGATTCATTGGCAATAACACATGCAAAGCATTTGGTATCTGTTTGACAGAATAGACACTCAAAAAAACGCTGTGTCTTGTCCCTCTATGTCCTGAATGAAATTCCAAAATTTTGTGGTCAAACTGACCCATGATTTTAAACACTTTTTTAAAAATCTAAAATAGCCAAAGAATTTTATAGCTGAAATAAGTTTTTGGGGGGGATTTCTTGGTCTGATTTGCTTATTTAAGTGGTGAGAAACTTAAGACACTTTTGGTTTAGGATGGACTTGGTATTCTTATTATACAAGAGAAGTTTTATTAGTAGCAAAAAAAAAAAAAAGAAAGAAAGAAAGAAAAGAAAAGAAGGCAGGCATGCTTAGGTTGGAACAACTTCATTTAGGCCATTATTAAATTAACTTTTAAAAATGCAAGAATAATTTTGGGAATATTTTATCTTGGTCACTTGTCCCTAAATATTGTTTTGGAACCAAAATATTTAAAAGAAACTTTTAGTAGTTGGAAATAGGCAAAGTATAAGAGACTACAGAACTACTAATTCTGAGGACCTGTTAAGAAGTGAGTTGATTGCTAATGCTAGTGAAGAGTTTCTATAGGGGAAGAAAAGATTTTTTAAGCTACAAATTAAACTTCTGGGCTTTGGAGATCTCTTTGAGTTTACCTTCCTCATATTTGTTTAGACCTAGTCATTTCCATAGGCAGCGGTTTCTTCAAAATAGTCTTTAGCCAAAGATAAGCCAAAGATAAGATCTACAGTGAGATCAAGAGACTTCCTTCTTCTCTCCAAAGCAAACCAGAGAGTGGAAGGAAAACTGCACCAGGAGCTATGAGCTAGCTCCCTTCCTAGTCCCAGCCCTGCCAGTTAGAGTCCAGAGAATTCCTTCATCTCTCTTCAATGATCAAACTGTAGCCTAAAGAGGCGGAAGCAAGGTAGGTCTACAGCCTAACACTGATCCTTAGCAAGAGACACCCAACATACAAAATGGTGCCTTTGGGGTAAGACAAGTTAATACAAATGGAAGAAATGATTTACAGTAGAAGGGGTAGAGAGAGAAAAGGGGAGGGGAGGGGAGGGGAGGGGGGATAGTAGAGAATAGGACAGACAGCAGAATACATCAGAATCTAGAAAGGCAATATGTCAATCAATGGAAGGGAAACTGATGTGATACAGCAATCTGTATACGGGGTAAAAGCGGGAGTTCATAATCCACTTGAATCAAACCGTGTAATATGATGTATTAAGAACTATGTAATGTTATGAACGACCAATAAAAAAAAATAAAAATAAAAAAATAAAAAAAAAATAAAAAAAAAAAAAATGGTGCCTTTCTCCTCCATGATGAAGCTGAACTACCTCTACCCGCCCCCCGCCCCCCTCATATTCCTCATAGTGGTACTCTTAGTTTCCTAGACATTTTAAGTTTAATTCTGGAATCATCTGAGCTCCCTCCCTCTCTCTTGCCAATTCACTATCAGCAGGTGTAATATGAAGGCTTCATTCACATTTTTTCCATTCCTGCTTGAGACGTTTGTGCCTTCATGCCAGGGTCACTGAAGTTGAATGTCTCCTAATTGCTCTTCCAGCTGGCAAGCCCCTCCCTCTGTGCTTCCTGACACTTCATCACCATCACACCATAAATGTTAAAGTTCAGAGTGTCATAAACCTTTCCTTTTTCAATCTAATAACTATAATTTTATAGTTATTAGAATTTATTTTATAGGCAACTTTTCTCAAATGTTCACACAAGTTAATGTGTGTATTTCTAAGCACTGATTTCCTATTTATAAAACTATTGTAATTAATCATGCTAGGTGAGCTGTAGTGTGTTGGGTGTTACTGCCTGAACAGCAGCTCTTTTATATAAGAAGACAACATAAAACCCATGTGTTTATGAACACAGTAAGTTTCAATAACATTACTGTCTGAAAAATACAAGCATTGTTTGTATATGTAGAAAAGTGTAGATACTTATAGATACATGATGGAGGAGAGAGGCAGCACATATAGGAAAGAGAATTGATCTATGTAGTTCATTTCTATTATTTAGAATCCAGTCAAGCTTGAAATTCAGAGTAGGTGCTCCAACCAGGAAGAAGGAGGCTTAATAAACAATACAAGCAGCTGCAACCGAACTCAAAACACTTACAAGATGTTTCCATACTCCTTAGACTTTAGAAACAAGGAGACCATTAACAATGTAGTTAAAACAATCTCACAAGAGAAAAGGGATAATTATTTCTAGAATGCCTTTGGTGCCTAACATTAAAACACAAAGCACAAGGGTTTTCAATAAAGAGTTATGGGGGGCAATGGGGGGCGGGGGAGAGTGACGATTAACCCAAAGAAGGACCAATGCCATATGTTCAGGTCTTTCAGAAGCAGGCTTCTATCTCTGCCACCACCTTTAAAAACTCTCACCAAATGGCCCACTGATCTATTTGTGGCACACTTACCTAGGTGGGCACCATACCTTGGTCTGGTGACCTCAACTCTCTCCACTACTTATTCCATTCTGGACCCACTCAAGCGCTCCTTCTCCTGGAACTCCCTCCCTGGCCCAATCCCTGGGGATCTCTCCTCTTCTCCAAGTGCCTACAGACCTTTTCTTTTTGTTTGTTTTTTTTTTTTAAGTTTTTTTTTAAGTTATTACATGACAATAGAATGGATTTTGACCAGGCCTTTTTCTTTATAACGCTCTTTCACAATCAATATATAGAATCTCAGCACCAAAAGGAAATCCCTGATATTTATCGCTGCCAGATAATAAGACTCCATCAGAGGTAGAGTGCCATTCAGAGGCTTTGTATCCCCCAAGGACTTAGCAGATTCTGAATAAATAGTCATTGTTGATCTAATAATGTTTAAGTTATATAACAACCACAATGGAGAAAGGAAAACTTTGACTGCTGACACATCAAGAATAAACAAACATTATAGTTGTTCAAACCAGCTGGCAAGCAGAACCCAAGCAGCAGATGCATCTCTTTGCTCTTTAGACATGTTCCAACAATACAGAATGCTATTGAGAAAGCAAATCCAATACTTCCTAAAAGGAAGGGGCGTTTACAAAACAGTGTTGTCACATGGAATCTCAGTTCCCCAAATACTAGTCCACTGACGAGAACAGAGGCAATACGTCATCCTATCTTCCTTTCAAGAATGGAACATCTATATACAAATTTGACAATGCCAGAGTACCAGTTCCTCCTTCCATATAAACATCTCTCTCAATGTATGTGTTATTGCCGCAAAAATCTGTTTATCTTCTATGGTTAGTGCTCCTAACTATAAAAGGAAGCAAAGGTCAGCTAGTTCTTCAAGACTAAATATAACTACTAGAACTATCATAGTTCTATATTTGTTTAAATGGCCTAAAGTCAAAAGTCAGGTGATGTGTGCATTAGAGGAAACTTGATTATCAAGAGTCATTACCACACACATACCTAGACCTACCTACCCACCCCCACATCACCAGTACTCTTTGATTAATGTTAATCAAATATTCTCCTCTTACGACAGGTAGGAATAAACACTACCACTGTTCTCTAAAAGCTGTGTCATAAATCAGCTGCCCTATTATACAATTAAATACTTTATTATAATTGCTCACAACAAAGCCACTAATAAATATGCCATGTATAAACAACCAAATGAATTAGTCAGCATTCTTTAATATGCAAGTAATAGAAATGGCACTTGAAGCAGCACCAGCTAAAGCAAGGTAAGATGTATTGACTCAAGGTAACCCAGCAACAGAAGACCAACAGAGGAAGCTTAGCTGACTTGAAGATCAGCTCAAAATGAACTCCACCAGGACAAGTCAGCATCTTTGCTTATACAAACTGCCTTTGTCCTCCCTTCCTGAAGGCTGCCTTCTTCCACTCAACTCTGCCACTTAGCTCTGCCACTAAGAGGGACTATTCTTGTACTCATAGTTGCAATTTTTTAAATTGTCAAGAAAGTCTCACACTGGTTCAGCTTAAGGCCATGCACCCATGACAGGCTCGTCTATACCAGGATCACTTAGTTGAATTGGTGGGAACAGTTAAGTTTTAGAAGGTGAGTTTAATTCCCGTAAGCGAAAGGAAGGGTTGGTTCCTTTGTTTACCAAAAAAACACAACTGCCTATCAAGAAGTTCCATTACCTGCCCAATATGAAAGCTTAGTCAAGCAGTCATTGACCTGGTGAGACATGACATTCTAACAGGTGACTTCTGTATCTCAAGTCAATGAACTCTTATAAGGCACTTGGAGACACTACATTGGAGACAGTATGTCTCTAGTATAAAGGCAGCTCCCTCGCCAGTCTGTAAAAGCCTACTTAACTCATAATTGATCTAAAATTTAACATCAACGATGTTTTTAAAACTGTACTCAAAACGCCATTCATAACATTGTTCCTAAAGAAAAATTTAGTTGAAATTCTACCTAGAACAAGGAAAACAAGCTCATTTTAATTCATTTACTGTGTAGTTAGTAATGACAGTGGCTTCAGCTTTACACACATTATTTTACGTTTAAGCCACATTCAATACTGCAGGAAACTGGAGTGAAGACACTATTTATGTCCAAGCTCAATGGCCTGCTTCAAAGCAATTCATGTCTAGCTGGGCACAGTGGTATGCACACCTGTAATCCCAGCAACTTGGGAGGTTGAGGCAAGAGGATGGAAAGTTTGAGGCCAGCCTCAGCCACTTAGTAAAATCCTGTCTTAAAATAAAATGTAAAGGGCTGGGTAGTAAAGCACCCCTGGGTCTATTCCACAATACCAAGAAAAGAAAGAAAAAAGTCATCTATATATGATCCCAAAGCTGAAAATACTATGTCTAACACTCAGAGGAGCCTGACAGAGTGGGCTTACGGAGGAGTTGACCAAAACTGAATGTCTCACAATCTGTAAATACCCAAAGAGAGAAAAGTGTTTCTGAGCAGTCACGGTCACTAGCTAGACTTTTACTTTCTATTTCCTAAAAGAAGTTACTTCTCTACAGCTTAATAAAATATTTTTTTTTATAAGCTTTAAACTATTCTGACCTGTACTTAAAGATCATCCAAAAATCAAGAATTTATCAACAGCACATTCATAAAAACATTCTTTTGCCATTTCTTTAAAAAAGTACTACATACATTAAAATCCCTATCTAAACTGTTTTTAAGAGAAAATTTAAATTAGGGGAAAAAAAGGCCCTTGTTATTGGTAGATTATCAGGTCTACTAACATAAATGCAAAGGATGCAGTTAGCAGTATTAACTATGTTTCAAACTTTTAAAAAATCAGTCATATAACATTTAATGCATAACATAATATTAAAATCAATACTCAGGAAGCCACTGTCATAATCAAGAAGCAGGCCATTACCAATAAATCTGGCAATCTCAAGGTGCACCTTCTCGGCCAAAGGCAGATAACCATTTGTTTCCATGAGTGCTGGACAAAAAGCTTAAAAGATCCTGGTTTAAGAGGTGGTTTTAAGAATAAATTACTCTGTGCCTTCTGAATTCAAAGTAGAAGGTGGTCAGAAGCAATGAGATGGAAAATAGCCAAATTCAGTCATGAAGTAAGGAGAACAGCTAAATTGTACATTGTCTTAAGACAGAAACTACTGATCAGACAGTCCTCTATGAGGCATTGGGTTCACTCCCTGGTTCCAAAGCAAGAACTAGTCACTAGGACGCTAAAGAAAGTTGTTATCCCCCCTCCCCAACATACGAGAGAGAGAGAGAGAGAGAGAGAGAGAGAGAGAGAGAGAGAGAGAAGGAAGGAAAGAAGGAGGGGAAGGAGGGAGAGAGGAAAAGGAAGTTAGAGCTCCTGAATGGACACACTCCAAGTCATCTGACATGTGACCTGAAATTGTAAGAGGTCAAGTCCAAAGTATCCACATCAAGATAAAATTTGATCACTAAGCCAAGACACACTGACTCTCCCATAACTGAGTTTTAAACACATTAGACCCCTAAAAAAGACAAAGGAAAGGAGCACCCCAATTAACAACCATGAACTCAAGTTCATACATAATGGAAAGGAGAACCAGGAACTTGAGGAGGGAGAAACAAAACAATCAGTTGACTAAGGGTTTAATTTTGTTGTAACAATGTGTTAAACAATTTATATGATGGAAAACAAAATTTAGCACATCATCTGTGAAATTAAACAACTCATGATATGTCAAAGAAAGGACATACACAACCAGCTAGTGAGTGAGTCAATACAAATTGTCTCACTGAAAACTACAAATTGAGAACAGGGCAGTTTAACATGCAGTACAAATTAAATGCTCCAGTAAACATGCTAAGCAAGACAGGGAAAGGAAAGTGAAGCTGAACTAACAAAAAGCATGACACAAAGAATATGGCAGGCAGGCACACACATGACAAAGTGACACCTGCACGAGGGCAGTTCGTGGCTCATCAGTGAGCTCCCCTCATGCCACCCTCCCACCACCTGCCTTGTTTCATAGCTACTCAGATGCACAGCACCCCCAACATGCTCCAATTCTTCAAGGCTGGGTCCAGGGCTTGGATTACCCCAACCTTTCGGAAGTCCAAACCTCAACATGAGATAATACGTCCAATAAATAGTTGAAGAAGAAACAAAGGGTTACCTTAGTCAAATCTAAATACCTTATTTACATGCCTTAACTGAAATGGTGACCTCTGACAAGGTCCAGTGCAAGGAAAGACCACAGCATGACAGTTGACAAAGCATACTATTTCTCAAGATAAAGAGGAAGGAAGTTCTTCATAGTACAAATGTGTGGGGTGGGGGAACCTGAAAGAAAGAAGGCACTCCTTAGGCTAAATTTATGCTGCAGGAACAAACTGCTCCAACAATTGCAGACTCATATCCTCTTCACTCTGGCCCCAACGCAGAAGGAGCACCCTAACTGGGACACGCAAACATGAGGCAGAGATGGCAGAACCAGGCCATGTCCATTAAAGTCTCTGCTCAGAAATGGCACATATTCTTGTCACTCACATTTCATCAGCCAAAATAAATCTTATGGCCAAGCCAGCCATGAGGAGTCTGCCTTTGGTAGGTTAGAAATGTTTATTCCTTTCACAGAACAATGGGAGGGGAGAAAGAAGAACAAATGTTTGCACAATGGCTCAAGCTACCACAAAGGGAATGGAAAAGGACTGGAACACAATTTTCGTCCTTCCTGTCATGATGAAGATGTCCTGTTCTAAAAAGCAGTCCCTCTGTAATTTTTTCTACCCACACATATTCTTTCCCCATGACTTCTATTCCTTGTTAATTCTCTGATTGGTGAGTTTCTTAAGACCCTCAAGTTTTAAAGGCCTAGTCTTTCTTGAACATTTGAAATGCAGAACAATTAATAAATATATCTTCCCCAAATAAGGGAAATCAAGAACAAATGAAGATATTAAGTCATTCATTTAAATGTGACAGAGAATCCAGCCAGGTGCAGTGGCACATGCTCATAATTTCAGCAGCCCAGGAGTCTGAGACAGGAAGATCCTAAGTTCGAGTCTAGTCTTAGTAATTTAGCAAGGCCCTAAGCAATGTAGTGAGACTCCATCTCAAAATAAAAAACAAAAAGGGCTGGGGGTGTGGTTAGTGGTAAAGTGTCCCAGGTTAAATCCCAGGACAGAAGGACAGACAGATGAAAAAAGAAAGGGAAGGAGGGAGGGAGGGAAAGAATCCTAAATGGCTTTTAATGAGAATGAAAGAAGGGTTTCACATCAAATCTTTCCTCTATCTTCCATCTCCAGTCCTAATTAGCACTATTCCCCTTCTCTTTTTCCATCTACGAAATCATAATTCCAGCCTTTCCCCCAGAAGGGGATCTTCCTATAATTTCTGCCTTTCCCTGGTTCTTCTAGGAAGAAGCTCTGGTCCAACTCTGTTCAAGTATCCTGTCCAGACAGTACGGTGAGTGGGCCATGATGGGTGTACAAAGATGTTCATTATGGTGTGTGATAGTAAAGGCAAAAGTGACTCCATTTTGTTTTGTGACTCCATTTTGTAAAACAACCATGCCAAGTAGAAGGGTCATGACTGGGGCAAGATGTTCTTTTCCTTTTGCTATAGAAACCTTTAAGAACAAGGAACTACCTAATGGGGCATTATTTCTGTAACTAGGGTAACGGGGGCTCTATTTCTGTAACTGGGGTGATGGGATAACTGTGATTGGCTAAGCATCCTGCCGCTTGACTGCACTATCCTGCTTCTGTAACCTGGCTTGCTTGCATTGGCTAGACCCTCCAAACACCTCTTTTGTGGTTTTCAGGCTCATAAGGAGCACCCTTGCAATTGTTCGGGGCTGATCAGGGGGACAGCTTAATGTTCTGGTCAGCCACTACCAGTGTGCTTCAATAAAGGCTTGATTCGATTATACGTGAGTGGTCTGGAAGTCAGTTTATGAAACCCCAGGACGTTGCTTTAACTATAACAGGTGTACTCTACACAAATGAAAAGTGGAAAATAACCAAAATGTCCAGTATTAAGGAATACACCACAGACTCAAGAAATGCTACATGAGGTTTATATATATATATTATAGATATTAATTGATGGCATCATCTCAATAACTATCAATAGAAACAAATTTCAAAATAATAGTTATAACTTGACCCACACTGGGCAGGAAAAGACAGTGTTTCTAACACAGGCCTAGAAAGTATGGCAGAATACAAAAACACAATGTTAATAATGATTATCTCTTGATAATGATAAATTGATTTTTTTAATCTAATAATTTCCACATTTTTATAGCTCTTTCCAATCAGCAATATTAACTTTTATAATTTAATAAAAAGACATTAGTTGTGGACTAGGGTTGTGGCTCAGTAGTAGAGTGCTCACCTAGCACGTTCGAGGCCCTGGGTTCAATCGTAGTGCCACATAAAAATAAATAAAAATAAAGGTATTGTGTTCAACTATAACTAAAAATATTTTTTTTTTTAAAAAAAGACATAGTTGTCAAACATCCAATCCAAACATCTTCTGCTCCTAGAACCCTACCTGATCTGGCCCATTCCTCTTGCCACCCCTTAATAGCAGCTACCAAATTCAGTCTGAGATTGCATTTTATTTTAAGGCTTGATTACTGATTCTGGAAGTGAAATAAGCCTGTTTGATTTATACTGGAATCCATCCCCAACCCATGACTCCCAAGTCTCCATAAACTACGGACTGTAGGTCTCAAGATACTGCAAGTATGCCAAAAGGTATACATACGAAGAGTGTATACCTAACAGTCTCTGATCAAAAATTCAGTTCTGTCTGGGATGTTCAGAAACAACACAAGATGAGAGATGACAATGTAAATCAGAATGTTTTATCTGTGGTAAAATTTTTCTATTAATTCCTGTTGCCATGTTTGCTTTCAAAGTAAGGTAGCCACAGCCGATCTGATTAAGCTACAGGGAAGTATTTCCTAATTCAGGCCATTCTCTCAGATTTTAACTATGAGCTTCTGCATGAAATGAACAAGGATTAGTTTTGCAATAATCCAATAATCCTTTAGCTTAGTGGGAACTATAAATAACCTTTTAAGTGGAAATAAGAGAAATGAATATTTTAAGATTATGTAAGCTTGATTCAGGGAATTGACACAATGAATGTTTTGAAATAGCCAAGGCATTTTTTTTTAAGGTTTAATAAAGAAAGTGTTTTGAGAACGAGGTGGGTGAGATTTAAAATAAAAACAACCACCACATTCTTAGCTGTTACTTAGCAATTTCAGGCTTCAATTATTTCCTTCTAAAGGGCAAGTTAGAAAAACTGAAGAAGAAAATGCTTCTTGATAAAACACTGAGCTATCTGATCCAGTTCCCTTTCTTTCCTTCAGTTTACTCCCTAAGATTTCAATCAAGCCAAGGTTTACGCTGCCCAGGTTTTGTTTTGTTTTTCTCTCTGGAGGCAAATTACTTTTCATTAAACTTAATTTTTGAGTCAAAAGCACAGCTGCATGGAGTGCCTGGTCTGGAGGAACCCTGGCCACTTGTCCCTACAATGGCACTACTTGAAGGAATTTAGATTTGAGAGAATATGGGGAAGGGAGAGAAGGCAGCTCAACAGGTAGTAGGCATTGTGACCAGTCTCCAGGTCTTATCACTCAGCAGCTAGAATGGGGAAGGGGGTGCCAGGGGTCAACGACAATGCTGAGTCCACAACTCAGGAACTCCACTCATACTCTTTACAAGGAGGTTGAAACTTCTAAATTGATCTTGGCCTTTACCTACAATCCCAGAAGCTGTTGTGAGCATAACTTGGGTTACACCAAGCACTGATTCAAAAACCAAACCTTGCTTTTATCAACCAAACCAAACTCTTTCCGCCAGGGCTGAAACAGATAACTCAGAGAACTGTGGCTTCACAGAGAGTCCATAGAGCCCAGTGTGAATTTCTCAAGATTATCGGCAAGTTGGTTGTTAAACACAGCCACTGTTAAAAGTTAAATTATTTTTACTCAAATTTGTAAAAAAAAAAAATACTAAAGACAATTGTAATAAGTGTCCTCCAAACTTTATTATTTCCTAATTGTTTTACTATTACCATGCTATTGATGCTATTTACAGCTACAAATACCTGTTCAGTAGGAACTATCCCATAGTGTGCTACTGCACATCTCTCCCAGCCCTGCTTTCAGTGACTTTCACTGGGAACATGAAATCAGCTGCTGCAGTGGGCAGGGGTACACCAGAAATCTCCAACCCAGTGAACCCTCCTGGAAGGGCCATTTTCCTCACACTTTTTACCTGTATACAATACCTACAGTGTTAACCAGCACTTTACTTCACAATAGCTATGGAATTTGAGCTGGCCAATATTTTTAGTCAAAATAAAGGCTTGTAGATTATAAATCTTGATATGACTACAAGGACAGAAAGTAACTCCATTTATGGTAGCCCTGTGATGTACCATTCATGACACAATGTACTATCTCAACAATCCTTCATGCCAAGAGAGAGAATATCAAGTCCAATATATAGATGAGTCAACAGAGGTTTTAAGAGGTGAAGTAACCACTAAAAGGCGAAAGAGCAAGTCAGACATCTGGAGATGACTGAGTCAAAAATATATGGTTTTTCCCCGAAGCTACCACACGTACTACCATAATCATTATCATAATGAAACCAAAATCAACCACATGTAACTGTAGATAATTAACAACCATTCATGCAGATAGGGAGAAGGTACAAAGAACAAATTTTATTCATATTCAACAAGTTTGTTTATATTTATTTCTATAATGAACCCACAAAAGCTATCTGAGTAAGAAACAGGCCCCAAGGAACCAATGGAACCAAGAACATCTACATTCAGATGGGACATTCAAAGTTTAATTTAAATGTTGACCTGGTGCAAGAAATTCTCATTTAATTCTTCATATACTTTTGTTCTGTTCACTAAATCTATATACCCAATAAAAAATGGCATACCATACCAAGACAGAATTTTACAAAAATAAAATTCTTCAAATGTTAGCATCAATATTCTGAAGTGTTTGACAATGACTATTTAAGACATTTTCTCCTTTACACTTGTAAGTTATTTGATTGTGCATCCTTTTAACAGTATGTCTTAAAAACAATTCACCTGTTAGTTAAAATAATTTCAAAGTGCTCATAAAAATTTACTCACGGATTATTTGAAAAAATTCTTGTCATCTTGGCTTCCTATATGCTACCAGTTTCTCCCACTGTTCCAGTACATTTCCATCACCTGTCACAAGAAGAAAGAATCTGATTGGTTATGTCTTACAATGGTCACTATTCAGTTTCCACTGCATTAGTCTTTTCTTTTTGTTACAGGCAGAATACATTTTAAAACGTAGTCATCTCTTCCCTTTTTTTCCTAAAAAAAAAAAAAGAAGAAGAAGAAGAAGAAGAAGAAGAAGAAGAAGAAGAAGAAAAAGAAGAAGAAGAGCAAGACTAATAACAAAATTACCCCAAGAGGGAAAAAAAATAAAAAGCACATGTAGGGGTTGGGGTGGAAAAATTTTAGGATACCCTCCACTGTATTTTCAGGAAGAGGTCTGCAGTCCATCTCCTAGGAAGGAGAAGCATCTTCTCTTCCTTTCTCCACCCCACCCACTTCTAAGTTCTCCAAGTGAGTGACTAATTGCCTGGGAGCACAGCAGAGGGGTTTGCCTCTGCTCTGAGACAGAGCAAGTTGGTTGTTAAACACAGCCACTGTTCTCTATGGCATATGCCAAGCAAAGTGCCTTCCTTTTCCTAAACGAAATCATTCAGAACAATATTTTACTTTTTTTTTTATTGTTGTAACATTTTAAGGTCAACAAACTAAGGATAGGACTTTCTGCTTTCTTTTCTTCAAAAAAAGGGCTCCAAGTAAAAACACCCTCCTGGTACCCAGAACCATTGCTCATTTTACGTGAAGAACTCACGGCTCCAAGTAGACAACACTGATAAAATCAAAACCTAAGTTAATTTTCATCTCCTCAAGCCCTAATGGTGATTCAGAGAGAAGAGATCAATTGTAACATGGCTCTGTCTATACACAGGGGTACCACAGTGTCACCTCAAGTACCCAAAGAAAAGGCAGAAACTTTGAGTTACTTAAACCATAATAGGATAAGGGGACAGGGAGTGGATTAAGAAGGGAGGGAACAGAACAAACACCACATAAATCCAGAGCACTTCCCTAGTAACAAAGGAAAAACTTGCCAGAATCAATAAAAATACCAGGGAAGGCCCAAAGAGTTAAAGACTTGTAGATTACACCCAACACTGAGGGGGGAGTGCTCATTGGCTAGCTATGGCTTTATAAGCCTGGTTACTTTATATGGAAGCCTTTTAAAAGTATGAAAAATGCAGTAAAGTTTGATACAGGTTCAAATAAATAGGACTGAGCCACACCTGTGCTATTTAACAGTGTGATCTTTGCAGAAAAATCTCTTCCATCTAAAACTCAGTTTTCAGGCCTTTAAAATAAGAACAATGATACCTACCTTGATGAATGGTTATACAATTTAGAGATAATGTATGTACAGAGCCCATCATACAATATGTTCTCAAAATAAAACTACAATTATAGTGCTCACTAATGTGATTATGGTAGAGTCTATTAACATGGCTACAACTGCAATTATGGTATGCAGTCCATTAAGGTCTTAGATTCCTCATATGAACTTTTTGACAACAACTTAAAACTTTTCTAAGTCAATTGAGAAGGAGTGTTAGATAAAAATGCTCACCTTAGCTGACAGTCTTTAATAACATGAGCTAACAGAAAGTTCTAGCTATGCATTTGTTGGCATTCCTCATGTGAGGGAGCTGGGTTGTAACTCAATGGTGGAGCACTTGCCTACCCTGTGGGAGGCCCTGGGTTTAACCCCCAGTATTGCAAAACAAAGTAAGAGGAAACAATAGCCAAAGAGGACTGAGTTTCTTTCTTTCTTTTCTTTTCTTTTTTTTTTTGAATGACAAATTCTCCAAAGGAAGGAATGAATCATCTCCACCGGTGCTAATCCTTCTGGTGCACAATGTAATATTGTACACTCCATGGGCATCTCTGCAAGATAAAAGCCATCCTGGCAGCCTATCATGAAGGTTATCTTCACACTACATTACTGCTGCACTGGTGACAGCATGGTTCTGTAAGCTTTGCTTAAAAAAACAAAAAATCTACTAGGTGAGGTCATATCAACTTTTAAACATAAGTGTTGGAACTGTACATCTAAAAAAGGTTCTCCTGGACCCCTTCCAAGTAATCCTCTTTGGGACTCACTATAATGGTGCTGGCTCCTCAGGATCAGTTGAATACTCTTTTTTACCTTCAGTCAGCGCACTATATTCACAAGAAAATCTGTCTCATTGAGTACAGTTTTTTCCTGATATTTGAAAAAGACGACTTTATATGCTATCATGAAAAATATTTTAACACATTAGTTCAAAGAATCAAAATCATCACCAAATGGTAATCTGTCACCACTGTGGTTGATTATTCAAAAGAATTATCAGTGACTTCAACACACAACTTCGGTGAACTACCCATTCACAGCAGAAGACTCTGTGCTAAGCACTGGGGCTGGGGATGATTAAAATAAAATTCATTTGAAAGAATACAGAGCAATGGCAGTAGTGATGGTAGAGAAGCAATTAACTCAGTTGATGGAATTAAAAAGAATATTGTGGCCATATAAATCCTATCTGTGATTTTTTTTTAAAAAACCCAGTACTTCCTAATCATTCTTCATATAAAACTGCATGAGATCCGGCATGTGAAAACAAACTAGTTTTGGAATCTGGTGCTTGCAGGAGGATAAGTTCCAGGCCAGCTTCAGCAACTTATTTTTATTTCTCAAAATAAAAATAAAAAAGAATGGGGATGTAGCTCAGCCTCCCTGGGCTCAATCTCCAGTACCACGTACACACACACACAAACACACAAACACACACACACACACACACACACACACACACACGAGCAAGTGATCAGAAACACAAAATCGGAGAAGACCTCACTTGGGGCCTTTTTCTATATAAGCCACACTATGACTTAGAAACACCTGGTAGAGAACATGTCACATACCCAAAGGGAGCACCCCCAAGAGTACAAGAATTATTTCCTCAGGCAGTTTCCTGTTATCTTTTCATTGCATTTTTATATCAGGAAAGAGGAGAAAAAAATTACTCAAGGTTGCTGAATTCTCTGTAGATCAGAATAAAGGATTAAAACAGAAGGGATAAGAAACATGTTCCTGGTCACATAGGAGAATGCATAGAGGAAAGAATAAAGAGAATCCATACTCTGCCAGCCTCGGATATGGCAGACTCTGAAGTGGCCCCTTGATCTCAGTCTCTTATCCATGCCTTGGGTAATGCCCTCTTATGACATTCTTATAACCGATAAATTAATGCAAAAATGACAGCACATACATAGTTATATTACATAAGATTACAATGTCTATAATAATACTATAATTCTGCGGCAACTCTCTCTCCCTTGCTGGCTTTGAAAAGCACATTGCATGTTTTGAGCTGCCATATGAGAGAGCCACATGAGGGCAACCTCCAGCTGACAGCAAGAAATTGAAATGTTCAGTCCAAGAACCCACAAAGAGGGCTGGGGATATAGCTCAGTTGATAGAGTGCTTGCCTTGCATGCTCAAGGCCCTAGGTTCAATTCCAGCAAAAAAAAAAAAGAACCCACAAGAAACTGACATCTGACAACTACATAAGCACAGAAGCAAATTCTTCCTCAACCAAGCCTCAAAAAAACAGAATGGTGACCACAGCTGACACAATGACCACAGTCTTGCCTAGGCCCCAGCTGTCATGCCCAGCCTCCTGACTCAGAGGCATGCTGGGGTAACCACTGAATTGATCATGCTTCCAAGTGTGTGCCACTTTTGACTGTTTGGTAGCTACAGATAACTAGTACAGAAGGGAAGTGCATGTCCCTGATGCCTTCCCATGTCCTTCTGACAGAGGACGGGAAAAGATTGGGCAGGACCCTGCCTTGGCATCAGCATGCGTCCTGCTTTCCCATGGTTTCTGGCTGCCCTATACAGGCTCTCTAGACTGAGTCTTGCCATTGGGAGGATATCATCCCTAATATTTAACAACAAAGTAACAATCTTCTATTGGTGATCAGGCTGTGGCCAGCTTCAAAAGCCAAACCCTGACACATTTAGAAGTGCAAGAGAATTTTGAACATTACATGAACTATATACCTTACCCATCATAAAATAATTTCAACAAGAATATGGACATGTGATATGTCAGACTTGAACAGTACTTAAAACACATGTTTGAAAGGATAAGTGAGAGTCAGGCACAGGGGTACACACCTCTAACCCCAGCAACCTGGGAACGTCAGGCAGGTGATCACAAGTTTGAGGTCAAAACAGGCCATTTAATGAAACCTTGTCATAAAATTAGAAGAGCTGGAGATACAGCTCAGTGGGAGAGTGACTAGTACACATACACACAAAAAGATAACTTGGATATTTTATCTATTAGTCATTCTGAGACTTTATAAAAATTAAAACACACTAAATTTTCTTAATATGGGCTCTTTAAAAAACAAACATATAGGGGCTAGGGTTGTGGCTCAGTGGTAGAGCACTTGCCTAGCATGTGTGAGGCACTGGGTTCAATTCTCAGCACCACATATAAATAAATGAATAAAATAAAGGTCCATCAACATCATATATATATATAAACTTTCTGAACAAGAACCTATAGCTTCTACAAATCACCTTAATTAATACCAATTCCTGGCCAGTGTGTCCAGGTAAGACTACCTCACTGACCCAGAGACTTCTTCAACAGGCCATCTTATCATAGGCAGACACTACTGGGGAATCCTCCGTTCACCCTCTGAAAGCTGGAAGACCTCCTCCATCCTCTAGCCCTGGTCTCTATTTGACAGATGATGACACACAGACCCAGAGTTCAAGTGGCCCATTCAGGGCCCATCAGCAGCAGCATATTTCAGGTCTTCTGTTTCCCAGGCCTCTCAATACTGAGCTCTACTAGTCTTGAGGTTTCTTTTTTTTTTAGACAGAGAATTTTTTTAATGTTTATTTATTTTTTTTAGTTTTTCAGTGGACACAACATCTTTATTTTTTTTTTTTTAATTTTTATGTGGTGCTGAGGATCAAACCCAGGGCCCCGCACATGCCAAGCAAGTGTGCTACCACTTGAGCCACATCCCCAGCCCTAGTCTTGAGTTTTAATGCTAGAAATAATGATATCAGCAGTATCAAATATTCTGAGGGGCAAAAATAGGAACTAACTTTTTATGACACTACAAAGCTCCTACTTCTAAAATCTAAGCTTGGTGACAAGAGGAAAAATAACACTGCATAAAACATTCATATTAAATGTTCAATCCATTTTCAAAAGCAATGCACAGTACTTTCTAAGTAAGCTGAGATGTTCCTAAAATAGGTTGCCTTTTCTTATGAATGATTTGCTTCCTTTTTTTTTTTTTTAAATGAATGTTAAGCAGGGAAGAAGAAGGGCTGGCACAGAAACTTATACAAGCAGGTCTCTCCTGCTGCTTTATATCTATTCCTAATTCATCAATCCATTCAACAGACATATAAGGGTATCTATATCCCAAAGTGATGTGGTAGGTGCTGTATAGAGGAAACACATCTGGATATAAACAAACTATTCTTTCTAGTGTTTTCAGCCGGAGTAACCACAGCTAAACAAGCAACCAAGGCAGACAGAACTATTCCCAGTTTAAACTGGAATAGTTTTGGTAGGCTATTAAGGATGCAGACCAGAACTCTCTTTTCTCCTAGAAACTTCTATATTTAAAATAAATAGCAACCTGTTTTTCTGTGTAATGTTTCCAGTAAGGTAGCATCCAGAGTTTTCCAAACAAAGGCTTAAAACACCCCCAGGTCCTGTTATGAACTCTCCCAGCCTAAAAGAAAATTTAATAATAATAATAATAATAATAATAATAATAATAATAGCCTTCCACTCCTTCCTAACAGTTTCCTTCCTAATCCTTTCCTCAGTACCATGAATAAATGAATATGTTTGAAACAAACAAAAAAATGAATAATGGATTATCTTCTCTCAGGTAGACAGCAGTTTTCTCTCAATATAAACTTGGACCTCTACATGTACTATATGACCATCACTTAGACATCATTAACTCTTCCATGTTTTAAATGCATTTGAATGTTTTGACATAATATTGCTATATAACATTAATATTACTAAAGGTAAAAATAGCACAAACTTCTTAGTGCATGCTACATTTCCTTCTACATGCTTCACATGTGAGAATTCACTTAATCTTGATAACAGCACTATGAGGTATCTTACTATCACTATGCTAGTTTTATAGATGAGGAACCTGAGAAAGTTGCTGAGAAAGCAGCACAAACTCTTCAGAAAACAAATCGTGTGAAATGCATGCAATGAGTCCATTCAGCGAAGTGTAAGTGAGAAACCTCCATTTCCCCAGCTTCCTGTTTTCATTTGGAGGACTTTCCAGGAGTCTACTGTTTCATCTTCTCCCACACCTCACCCTAAGGAATAGGGGGAGTTGGGTGCCTGCCCACAATTGGGGTGGATTGCAGGTTGCTCCCTCCATCCTGTGAGGGGGAAATTGGCCTTACCCAAGCATGAAACACCTGAAAACCCACTGGGCCACAGTCCTCCAATCAGCTTTACTCCTAAATCTCCTTTATCGCTAACTTTCATTGGTCTACCCATTGGTCTGAAAATAAGGTGAAAAAGAAGGGTGTGTAACTTCCACCCGTCCAAACTATAACACAATAACACTTAAGTTTCAATTGTAACTCTGGAATTAGAGGTATTAGAGTTACTACCTAAATGGGTGGAAGATCTTTGTGAAAGAAAGATTTAAAAATATATATATTTAAAATATTTTAAATGTTTTTATATGTTAAAAACTATATATATTTATATGTAAATTTTTTAAAGAAAAAAAAGAAACCAAAACTCAAAGGGATATGACAGCATAACTAACCCAGACCAGCAAGGTGCTGCCTCTAACTGGCAAGTGGCATCTAAAACACAAGAGATTCCTCTATTTCTTCATCATGTGTGACCTGAAAACACTGTCTCCTTTCCAGTGAAATAAAATGGACACAGGCAATCTTTTCTGTTGTAACCAATTTAAAGTAGTGGGATTTCCCTAAGAATGCATTCTGTTTTCACAACAGGCAAATGCCTTTAGTAGAGAAAAGTCTGTTTTTGTTTTGAGAAAGGGTCTCCCAAAGTTGCTCAGGCTGGCCTCGAACTGGTCACCCTTCTACTTTAGCCTCCCAAGTAGCTGCAATTCCAAGTGTATGGCATGGCACCCAGAATGCAAAGTCTGTACTTTTACCTTCTACCATAGAAACTGTAGTAACAAAAATATTACTCATAAACTCAGTCATTTAGGAATCCAAATGTCTGTAATTTGTAAATTTAGCACTATATCCATCCCATCTACCTTAAAATGCACTGTTTCTAGCTTAAAAATACATTTAAAAGGGCTTTCATTCAATAATATTGATGTTTTTAATTCAGAAAATTTGAGATTCATGATTTCCTAAACTAATGGTATATAATAAAAATAGTTTCCTTATTGTTATCTGAGCAGAATTTTCAAAATAAAACATAAGCCATATTTTTTTGAAATAAATTTAGAAGTAAAATTTACTTTTCACAAACATATAGATAAAAGAAATCTCATCTAGCACCATTAGCTGCACAGAAAAGAACAAATGAAGATACATTAACATTTAGATGTTTTAATCCTTGCAACAACCCTGAAGCAGACAGGCATCCGCATTTTTTGAAGAAGAACTTGAAATTCAGAAAAGCAACAACAATATGCCTGATGTACATACTTCCTGATGACAGAATTCAACATTAAACACAATTCTTCTATTGGAGCCTAAGTTTGTCCTTTTTCTCTTCCAGGCCACAGTGAACCAAGAAATAATGGGAAAATCCTCTGAGAGTGAGCAAGGATCAAAATTTAAGTGGAGGAGAGTCAAAACCAAGACTGACAGAGATGCAACGTGATACACGGGTCCCTTCTACTTATTAGCACAACCTGTAATAAGAAAGGAGAGAAGAAAGAAAAAAATGAGACCAATGAGATGACAAACTGCAGACTGGCTCTGGAGAAAACAAGAGAAAACAGCAATGAAAGAAAGAAGAAGCACCAAGCAGAACAAAGAAATTATGTGGGGCAGTTGGTTATGGATTATGCCTAGACCAAAGGTCAGCAAATGTTTTCTGTAAAGGACCAGAGAGCAAATATTTTAAGCTTTGCTAGGCGTATAGTATCTTTGCAAATGTTCAACTCTGCCACCAACAAGTGAAAATTGCCAGAGATAATGCTCAAGTGAATGGATATGTCGGTGTTGCAGTAAAATGGCACTGACAAAAACAGATCCAGGCCAGACACAGCCTGCGGGCTATAGTTTTCTGACCCTTGGTCTCCACAGGAAACACATGACATACCAAAAAGATAAAGAGAAAGATGATAGCACCTAAATAAAAAAGTCTGCACACAGCACAGCCATTCAGCTGCCAAGGGCTCCAGGCGTACTGCCATAGGCATCTATGTATGGTGCTCAGCACTGCCCAGTGATTAGGAAGTGAAGTGATACATGGGCTCAGTACTAATGTATCCAAAGTCATCTCCAAGTGGAGCCAATCTGTAAAATATTTTGTCGACTATGACTCACAGAACCGTTAAACCCCGTCCTTAGCACATATTTTACACGGATGGTTATGGGGGGCAAATTACTAATGTTCCAAAAGGAATGAACAAAAGAAAACTGTCACGAACAGAGACAATTCAACAGATCCTGATATCTGTTTCTGACAGATCCTCTGCCTTGAAGACTCTCCTTGGCTTTTCCTGTCCCCCTTTTCTTTTGTAACCTAACTCCTCACTTCGGTACCAATTTTTTTCTCCAAGAAACTACTCCAAAATATCCTGGATAAGGTCCATGCTCCTACCATACATTTCTAGGACAATGAACTTCTCCTTGACTCTCAGTATCCATGTTATTCTTGTTCAATATCTGCTTTCCTGCTAGATGACAGACTTCTAGAACACTGCCCTGTCCAACAGGAACAAACTAGCAGGGAATGAAGAAGTAAATGGAAGGCTTTGGTGTTTCCAAATGGCACTGTGTAGTGACCACATAGGTGGTAGAAACTGGCAAAGTATGATCTTACATAGATTTTACCGATGCCACGATGGGCAAGGAATTAAAGCCATCAGAAGAAGTGAAGTCCAGTTGCCAGTAAGCAGCAAACTACTCCTGGACTTGAACAGTAGGATCAAGCCACCCATTCTCAGGGGGATCCAAATAGAAGTCCTTGAGGAAAAAATGCACTTCTAGTTAATGATGAAACTTATACTTTCCCAGGCCCTAGAATATTCAAAAATATTTGACTACAGAGATTTCAAACAAGATCTGCACAATTTCTTGGCGGGGGGCGGGGGAGTACCAGGGATTGAATTTAGGGGCATTTGACCACTGAGCCACATCGCCAGCCCTATTTTGTATTTTATTTAGAGACAGGATCTCACTGAGTTGCTTAGCACCTCGCTTTTGCTGAGGCTGGCTTTGGACTCAGATTCTCTTGCCTCAGCCTCCTGAGCCGCTGGGATTGTAGGTATGCACCATTATGCCTAGCTAAGATCTGCACAATTTCTTATTGCTAAAAAAGGACACTTTTTTCCTAGCCTTAATCAAATTCCAAAATTATGCAGTGCTTAAATAAATATACACAGTATATACAAATGCACAAACATTCACACACATAAACTATTTGAACAAGAAAGGAAAATGGGTTTATAAAATATACTATGGACCAGTTTTGCACATTAAAACAGAAAATAGCTAAAAAAAATACATTTTCCCCTCTGGTAGTTGTCCCTGGAAGAAAGATTAAGGTTGCAGTAATTTAACTTCCTTCCTTTTTATTTATCAATATTTTCTTCATTTTATGTAATAAATACATTTTTGATAAAAGTTTTAAGTTATTTTAAACAAAAAACTGCTGTTTAGACAGTACTTCAAAGGTATTTAAAAGAAACATCAAATAGAGAGAAAACAAAATAAGGCAATTCTGTTACTCTTCAACATAGCTTTGCTGACAGATTGAAAAAAAAACATGTTTCAACATCCTTAAATGTTTATTTAAATAAATTAATTAAATAAATGTATAGGAAAAAAAGAAGAAATTCTTTAGGAAAAAAAAAGAACCTAGAACTAATCATAATAGCTAAAACTATAAAACATTTACACGAAGATATAGGAATGTGTGTTTGTGACTATGAAGTAGTCAACACACTACAGATAAAAGAATAACTGATAAATTAGACATCATCAAATTTAAAACTTCTGTTTTTTGGAAAGACACAGAAAAAAAATGAAAGTTAACCATCAACTGCAAAATATTCACCAATTTTGCAAAGGCCTTGTATATATAAAGAGCTATTATGATTCAAAAAGAAAGTCACACAACCCAATTTTTAAAATAGCAAAAGATTTGACTTGATGCTCCATACAGGATGACTGGCACATGAATGCATTTTCAACATCATTAGTTGAGGAAATCACAGGACAGAAGACACCATTTTACACCCACTAGAATGCAAATATTAAAAACAATGACAAAAGAAAGAGTGAGCAAAAATTTGGATTATATTGGAGCATCTCACAAATTGCTAACGGGCATGTTAAATTTTATAACCCCTTTGGGGGAAAGTCTTGACAATATGAGGAAATTAAATATACACTTCCTTACTGATATACTCCCAAGTATTTATCCAAAAGAAATGAAAACATGTTCACAAGACTTATATAAAAAATGTTTACAATAAATACCATATTCATAATGACAAAAAAAAAACCGATAGCCTACCCAAATGTTCATCAACAGGGGAATAAATAAATTCATACAATGGAATACTACTCAGAAACATAAAGGAACAACTTATTTGTACATTCAACAGCAAGTATGAATCTCAAAAACACTAGGTGGAGCAGAAGTAGCCAGACATTTAAGAGTACACTCAGTAGAAGGCTATACATCTGATGTGCTCCAAGAGGCAACATCTGTAATAGAATCACATTAATTAGCATGTGTGTCTGGGAGGGACAACTGGCTGGAAATGAGCATATAAAAACTTTCTGAGGCCATAGACACATTCTATCTTGAAAGAGAAGTGTTCAGTTCCAATTGGTACAATGTTTAGCATATAAATGAAACCAAGATTTAAAATCAGATCACAGAAAAAGGTCTTTGAATGAATTCTGGAAAAGATGTAGCCTCTCACAGGTCAAATTTGGTTTTCTTGTCACCTTGGGGTAGAATTTCTAAAACCTCAAACAGAGAGGATATGTGCTTAATTGGCTCATTTTATTGGTGAAATACACATACAATCAAAGCAAATGAAAAAAGTATCATCTGATTTCTGTCAAAATTCTCTTTAAACAGAGAAATTAAGAGATCTGTCCTGTAGATTTTAATTTTGTTTATCCCATTAACAAAAGGTCATTTTTTACAATACAAGAGCAAAGAAACTCAAGAAGAAGAAAAAGTATAAAATGTAAATCCAAAGGTTTTAGTATTATTTTAATTCTACAATATTTATAAATTTCTATTGCATGCCAGATAACACAAAGATCACTAGAGAAATAAAAAAGAGAAAGTTAGAAATGGCTGTTGAGGAGCTCATAGTCTAGTAAAAGACACACACACATGTATATACATACATGCATACACATATACATATACACTTACATATACATACATACACACAATTACCTTAAGGTGTAAATAAGGACTGGGGGTGTAGCTCAGTGGTAAAGTACTTACTCAGCATGCAAAGGCCCTGAGTTCTATTCCCAGCACCACACACACACACACACCAAAAAAAAAAAAAAAAAAAAAAAATCTAAAAAAATGTTCTTGAAAATAAATTTAAGACCTCACTAGGAAAAATGTATCACTTTTCTTCTCTCCAAAATCACACATTTAATATTGATGAATAACAGGTAAAAAGCAAACATAATGAATTTAGCTATTCTTTTTCTAAGGGCACAAACATTTTTAAAAAGAAAAATTTATTTTAGTAACTATTTCCATATTCCCATGCTCTCAGCTTCAGGGAGAAGAACTTATATTCCTTTTTCTTCTTCTTAATTATTTTTCATTGACAACTAAAAAGTACACATAATTATCATGCACAAAGCCTCGTTTTGACATACCTAGCTGAGCACCATGGAACAGGTGCATTGAGCTAATAAACATATGCATTACTCACACAATTATTTTGTTGTAAGAATACTTAAAATCTATTCTCTTAGCAGTTTTCAGAAATATATTATTAACTACAGTCGCCATGCTGTACTGCCCATAATACTTTTTAAAGAACATCATTCTTCCCACAGGAAACAATCTCAGGCAACTGTGTCTTACACCACTTTTCCACACCTTGCACACCGTCCCACAGCTGGTTCCATAGGCTCCTGTGCACAGTAAATCTGAAAGCTGCTCAGGGAACTGTAGTATGGGGCTCAAAATGAAGAAAGAGGATGTGTTGATTCTCACTCAGGGAATCTCAACTGTGCCTTTCCTCTTCCATCCTTTCCTGAGTCCACTTTTGCCCCACTATTCTACTTAAAAACCACTCATTTGAATATCAACAATGACCTTCAAATCTGCTGGAGCTGATGGTCAGTTCTCACTCAACATCCCTGACTAGCAACACTTCTCTTGGCTTTCAGAACACCACATACTTTATCCTTTCTTTTTCAGCACTTCCTTCTTACTGTGTTGGGGGTCTTCCTTATCTCCACAATTGCCCCCCAATCTCAGCTATGTATAATATCATTATAAATTCATAGAAGGCTCAACACCAAGAGTGAACTCTAACATAAACAAAAGATTTTTGGAGATACAGATGAGTCAGTGTAAGTTCATCAGTTCTAACAAATGTACCACCATAGTAGGGAATGGTAAGAAATATCTGGGGGCAAGGATAGATGGCAATCTCTGAGCTTTCTATTCAATTTTGTCATGAACATGAAACTGCTCTAAAGAATGGAGTCTATTTAAAAATACACCTCCTCCCCAAATAAAGGCTGTGAAAGAAAGGACCCAAACAACTGCTGTTGTACAGTACCACTACAAAAGTCAGGGAACTAAATGATTACCAAATATTTATTTCTAATGTTAGTATTTAAAACTCACTCAAAATATACAAACATTGTTGGGAGTGATTCTCATGAAGGTCACCTCAGTAAATTTAGTACAATCTTACACTGTGACTGAAATCATTTTTCACACGTACACAACAACAACAACAAGAAACAAACCATTCAAAGGAAATGGTTTCATCTAGGATGAACTTTCAGCCTTCACACTAACTTTTCAGTCATTCTCAGAAACTGGTTCCTAGAGATAAATGGCACTGTAAGATTTATATTTAACCAGATTCTTACTGCTGAAATTCAGTGAGCATGCCTAGAAAACCCACACAGCACAATGTACTTTGGTCAGGATTATTAGTATGAACATCAGGGTCAGTTAATGGTGATCAAGATCAAAATCACAACACCAAGAACAGCAAATTCAATAGCGATTATTTTATCTAAAAATAATTTAAAATCATTTTTTCTTCATTCTGGCTGAGAAAGAAAAGAGGCATACATGGACTCAATTCACCAGAAACACCCACATTCAGCCAATGGTCATTAGTCACAGGTCAAGCACTGGCCCACCTGGAGGAAATGTGAGAAGTGAGGAAGAGACACTCAGTACAAGGCCCTAACCAGGAAGTACTGGGTTTATAGCCCATGTGAAACCTTCACTCAATACATTACTAATTTACTGTTTCATTATTCAGACTTTAAAGTGACCCGCTGTCACGACCCTAGTGAAGTCACCCTCTTGTAGGCTCCACCTGCGCAACAATAACAAAGAGGCCCTTGCCTCTAGAGAAAAAATACCCCGTCTTTTGCTGTCATATACTGTTCCTTCTACTACTGTAGTAGTTCCTGCAAAGTTGAGTTTTTTAAAGTCATATATATAAAACAAGAATAGAGTTTGTGTGTGACACAATAACACCCACTGTTCTGTATGATTAACATGCCCCAATTAAAAAAAAAGTTTCATATATAAAACAAGAACACAGGAATTTTTAAAGTAAAACATTATAATTTTAAGAGAGAAAAAAAGAAAAGCAGGAAGGGTAGTTCCTATAAGTTACTTTTTAACTTCGAGTCTTGGAGAAGGTGGTCATAATTTTGAGGTTTCAGTATCTGAGCAGAGAAAACCAATCTACCTACCTACCTACCTATCTACCATTTTTCTTGAGAGAAATCTGCAGTGCCCATGATGATGGGCATGACACATTTTGCTAGGAGCTTGAAAGCCTCCTCAGATGAACAAAAGTTTCCTTCCAGAGTAGCCAGGGTAGTAAAGAGAGTGCAGGCTTTGTCTGTGACAGATCTAGTTTTGAAATAGCTCATCCAAAGTGTAGCTTGTACAAATAGCTTGGAGCAGGCTGAGCTCATATTTCTTGCAAAGTAACAAAAGCAACAAGGCCTCTGTACTTAACTGTCCTCCTGCCTAGGATGCTCCAACCTGATATAGCAGCCTCATCTCTCCAACTCTGCCACAACCTCACTTAGATAATCACTTCTCTCTGAGGCCTTCCCTGGCCTCCCTACTTTGCATCAAAGTGTCTGTGAGCATGTGTGTAATGTGTATTTGTGTGTATGTATGCAACATTCATACTCACATACTGTCCATCTACTTCCCCCACACACACCCCCGCCCCACAGAATCCTGATCAGGACATTTAGTACATAGGTATGACCTGTCTAGTTTACCATCTTTCTCCCACTAGACTGGTAAGCCCCACAGTGCATGATGTAGTTGGTCTTTATTTTTCTTGTCAATTTTGTTCACTGCCTAGTGTCTAAAGGAGGCCTAGGAGTATAAATGTCGCCAAAAAGTTCTTGAATAAAGGAAGATGATCTTTCAGGGTTTTCACTAGAGACCTTGTAAGTCAAGACCTCAGGATGCAAAAAAGGCACTTAGTTAATGGTGAAGAAGAGACTGTACAAAGGCTTTAAAAGCATTTTTAAAAATAATAAGAATAACAATGTCAAAGGTGACACAACACAGCTAATTAAATACTAAAAAATTGAAAGAAGAAAAAATTGCTATAAATCCTCAGAAATGAGATTATACTGGGTTATTCTACATGATAAGACATAGAAAAGTGCATTTTTTGATTTAAATTTTTGTGAGTAATTTTTATTATGATGGTTTCTTTGTTGACTCATAAGTTTTTTTTTTTTAACATTTATTTTATTTATTTATTTTATGTGGTGCTGAGGATCGAACCCAGCGCCTCATGTATGCTAGGCAAGCACTCTATCACTAAGCCACAGCTCCAGCCCCTGCACTTCTCTTTTACAGGTCAAAGTTTGGGAGTAGAGTGAGTTTGAAAACAGATTATGGGCTACAAGTGTAAATTCTTATGTGCTTCACCACTTGCTACAACCCAATAACTAAAACAGACAACAAAACTGAACAAGGTAACCCAGTTTTATTTTACTTTGATTCATTCACTTTGACCGAAGGGAAAAACAATAGAATGTAAGATAAAATCAGAGCAATAATCATGTCATCAAAATTTTTCTTAATTACTATTTTTTTGACTGGGAGTTTATAAATGAATGCATTAATAATTAACACTTTTACAACAAACATTTTGGAAGACTAAGATTGCAAAAAATAAGCTACTCAATCTTTGTTTCTATTATCGTTTCTTTCCCAAACAAATACAGGAAAAAATACATATATAAAGTCAAAGCAAATATCTGATACATTTTTCATGTAATATAAAAATTATGAGGAGTATCCCCAAGATTTTAAATCCATGAATAAAAAATAAAGACTTATCCACATCTCCTTTGAATAAGTGAACTTTCCTTATCAACTAAAATTTATTAAATGTATTCAATATATTAAAGACATAATTGATATAATTTTCAGAAATATGCTCATTGTATAAAAAATACAAGTAATTGCATAAGAAAAAGAAAACTCTGGAAAAAGATATGTTCTCAAATTTTGAGCAAAAATTAGTAGTAATGCTTTGAACAAAATGATTTTAAAACTTAGAGATATTTATAACAATGGATACAAACAGTTTTTCTCCAGAGTCAAAGTAAACACGACAATTATTCTTAAAATAATCATTTCTTCCTGATTAAACTAGAGTGCTCAGGAGACCCTGAGCAAGACCCTGTCTCAAAATAAAAAAATAAAAAGGGCTGGGAATACGGCTCGGTGGGTAAGCGCCCCCGGGTTCAATTTTCTGGGTACCAAAAAATAAAAAAATAAAAAACAAAACACTAGAGAGCTGTTGTGCTGACATATTTTACAAAATTAAAACTTCTAAATACAGATACTCAAAAACCATGATAACAAATAAAACTTCCCTAAGCCTTTCAAATATTACTTTTAAAATTTCCATTCATAATTTGGCCTTATGTAAGTGTGCAGCTGACAATTCATTCTTTTTGTCCAGTTGATGTGTTACCCTGTTATGTTTCTGTTTCCCTTCATGGTGAATACTGAAAACAGACTACTAATTTTCAGAATCTCAAAACACATAACTGTGCTAGGCAACTATTCTCATTATTCTGATTACCTTAATTCCACCAATTTAAATCAACATTTAGTCCATTTAATATTTGCTTAATATTGAATATTTCAAAAATGTTCACCAGCTTCAGTCACACAAAATATTATATAATATAATTCCAAGAAGGTGTGTTCTAATGCAGTAATGCTGACTGAGGGGCAGGCCAGGGAGCTACTTACAGTGGATCAGTAACAGGTAGAAGATCCCTCTGCAAAATAAATCTAGTGAGATTTTGAGAAAAATAAAATTAAAATTCAAAACAGCATGTATGATCCTTTGGGTTAGTGAGAAGCGCAGGTATGTGTTACATATTTCTGTCAAATATCAATGTTTCTCACTTTATTTAGTGCTCAATTTTCAAATTGTTAAACTTATTCTGCAGATCTGCACAATATGCATTTAATTTTTTTTTAAAGAGAGAGTGAGAGAGGAGAGAGAGAGAGAGAGAGAGAGAGAATTTTTTTAATATTTATTTTTTAGTTCTCGGCGGACACAACATCTTTGTTGGTATGTGGTGCTGAGGATCGAACCCGGGCCGCACGCATGCCAGGCGAGCGCGCTACCGCTTGAGCCACATCCCCAGCCCACAATATGCATTTAAACTATGACTTTAAAAGTTATGTTCTCAAAAATGATTTTGCTTTGTTTGTAATTATAGTCTACTAATCACAACTATTTTCACTTACAAACAATATTCTTCTAATTCAGAATCAAATTAAATAACAACATGGAATGTAGACAGAGGTACATCAGTGTCTCTCTCAGGACATCATTATATGGATGCATGGCAGAAGTGATGGAAAAATAATTTTCTCTTACATTGGGTATCACTCAAGAATCTATTTCAACTTATAAGAATAAAACTATATGACACAGCAAAATATCAGATAATTAATCAATTAATCAAATAAATCTCATTTCAATAAATAATATCCCCAAGGCATCAAGATCTCAGTTGACTCAGCAAACAATGATAAAGGATTAGTATCTACTTCATAATATACTGTATGTATGTATATATACATACATACAGTATATATATATATTATAGAAGACCATCAATTCAAAAGAAGAGGCTGGGCTGTACCCAAGTTTTTAATAACCTTTCTAGCTCTGCCCTAAATGTCTTTCTACTTCATCTCTGAGAAACACCTACTGAAAGCACAGCATAAAAAAACAGGTCTTCCATTTTTACAGAACACCATGTAGATATATGACTGCTCTCTTAATGAAAATAAAAAAGAGGAATATAATATAAAATCTTTTTAATGTACCAGTAAGGCAACAATAAAGTAAGGAACGTCAAAACAAAGTAAAAATGAGAATGCTGGGGGTAGGAACGCATGGAAACCAGACCTTGATCGACTCGAACATGCATTATAACAATCTCACAGGGGCCTAGAGATTAAACCAGGGCTACCCAAGTAGAAGCATCAACAAACCCTTGCACAGAATCAGTCCCCCCAGCACCACACCTTCAGTATAGGAGTGCATTAGAAATACTCCTGCTGCATCAAAAGAGGCACTGCTGTTTAACACCAGCATTCTTCAGGGGTGGAAAATCTCCCCTGAGAATTCATGCCAACCACTGGTAACTCATGTAGTTTTGTGGGCCAAATTTACACTGTGTGCTTCAGATACCTCAAGCAGAGAATTTAAAGATGTCCCAGATTGACAATGGCTATCAGAACCCAGAAGAAGCAAATATAAATACTCTCTGGGAAAATCTACTGTCATCAACTCTTCAAAGTACTCATACAGATAAAACTTACAAGGAGCGTAAGCTCATGGTAAAAAAAAAAAAAAATCATAAAAACATAAGGAAATAAGACACCATGAGCGAGAGTTTCTTTCTCGTGAGAAAAGGGCAGATGAGTCAGATCAAAAAGACTTTAAATACTGGAATTATCAGCATAAAATAAGCATATTTAATATGTCTCAAAAATAAGAGGTTTGGAAAGAAAGAAAATGCCATCTAAAAAATACCATACTAATATGAAGAAGGATCCAAAAATAATGGTGAAAAATTAAAAATAAAAAAACTTCACACTAATTCTTTTTACTTATTGAGCAACATGTACTAGGTATCAGACCTTCACAGGGGCTCTGGGGATAAAAGAGTAGGTTAAAAAAAATTTTAATATAAAAATCCCGCGGGGCACAGTGGCATACACTGTAATCCTAGAGGCTTGGGAGGCTGAGGCAGGAGGATCAAGAGTTCAAAGCCACTCTCAGCAATCAAGTCAGTGAGACCCTGTCTCTAAATAAAATACAAAATAGGGTTGGGGATGTGGCTCAGTGGTTGAATGCCCCTAAGTTTAATCCCTGGTACCCTGCCCCCCCCAAAAAAAATCCCCTTCAACAAGGGCAATTTTTAAAAGCAAAATAGATTGTGTATTATGTGCATGTACAAATATTTAGCAGCAAATCCCATCAGTATGTACAACTATAATGTACCAATCAAAAAATGTGGGAAAAAAATAAATAAATAGCAAGCAGAATATATAAGTAACTGAACAAAGAAAAAGTGAACCTAAAGACAAATAAAAAAAAACTGTCCAGAATTGTTTACAAATACAGACAGATATCAAAAATATGAAAGGGAAGAAAAAGGAAGGAAGAAATCTAACATACATTTTATTCAATTTCCAGAAGGAAATAAGATGTGGAAGAGGCATTATTTTAAGAAATAAAAATAGCTGGATGCTTTGACACACACCTGTAATCCCAACGGCTTGGGAAGCTGAGGCAGGAGGATCACAAATTCAAGGTCAGCTTCAGCAACTTAGCAAGGCCTAAGTAACTTAGACAGACCCTCTCTGGTACCACCAAAACATTGTTTCCCCAATTTATTTTCTTTTTAGCATCATATGTGAAATGTTGTTTGCCTCTTTTCTACTCATCCCTTGCACCATCCTGCCCTACACCCATTGAGTATAAGTTACACCAGATTAGGGATCTTGTTTGCCTTCCTCAGTATTGTAGTCTAGCACCTAGAATAGTGCCCAAAGTAGAGATGCTCAATGGACATGTGACAGATGAATGAATGACAGAGTGAATGAGCAGTCTTGGGGTTGAAGCACTGTGCCATTCCAGAGCTGTCATTCTTCACATCTTGTTCAAGGTGAATGTCACTCTGGCAGTTGTGTCAGTCCACAGAGTATGGCAAGAAATAGGCCAGAAACCATATGCAGCTAGCATATACACACTGCTCAGGCCTTATGTGTCTCTAACACATCCTGTTATATTTGTGAGCTGGCCATAATTTACCTCTCTCCTGATATAGAAAACAGGGGGAAATGGTTTACACCTCATGATTAAGCTCATTCTTCAAATAACTGAGTATATATTCACATTAAGAACTTCATATATTGATACTACTGTGTCAACTATTCTATAAATAAAGTTAATATTTTTAACAATGATTAAGGATTCGGATTTCCAACTATAAATTAGTCCACTGTAAATTCTTTGGTCATTCCTCAGTCTTAGCTTTCCAACAAATAACTCAAGTTGCTGACTCGGGAGTGGTCAGTTCTGTGATTTGCCAATTGTAATCTGCAGTTTAACAGAGCCAAAGTATTTTAAGAGTCTGGAAATAGACTTCAGTAAGATGGCACAGAATGCTACACTGACCTTCATACACATCACTCTGATGAAAAGTACACCTTCCCATTTGGTAATCCCCATCAACTGGAATACAGAAACCCAACTCTTTGGAACAGGTTATACTTCCAACATTAACTGACATGAACATTAAAAGCCTATTTTATATTTCTGATTTATTCTATGGTAATCACCATCAGCAGGGCAACCAATGAAATTCCAACTGAAGGCCTATGGTGAACACCAAACCCAAGAAGCAACTGTGCCACTGCAGAATTACAGGGATAATGGAAACCTGAAGTAAAACCACGCCAATATCCATCTTCCATCTTGTTTTCATCCTCCCTAAGCATCTACATGCCACAGTGATTTTCAGACTTCACTTGCTTAAGCAGCAGACTGCCTCCATTCAACAAAAATTTGTTAAAAACTAAATAAATAAAATATATAAAAGCTGAACTGTTGACTGGCAGAACAATAAGAACAGTAAGTACCTCTTCTGTGGTACTCGGGAATTTCAAGGTTTCAATAAGAAATCAACTCTGAAAAGCAATGGTCTAAGTGAGGAAGAGGATGATTTAATAATGATAGCATAAAGGAAGAAAAAATAACAATATATCATGGAGCAAGCTTCATAAGACTTTTCTAAGTAAAACATTTCTGATAAATGTTTACCTGTCTCTTTTGGCTTAACCACTGAGCCCACCCTCAGCTCTTTTTATTTTTATTTGCGACATCTCTCAAAAGTTGCTCAGGACCTCAATAAGTTGCTAAGGCTGGTGGCCTCACTAAATTGCTGAGGCTGGCTTTGAACTTGTGATCCCCCTGCCTCAGCCTCCTAAATAGCTGGGATTACAGGTGTGTGCTATGGCACTCAATGAGGCTTATTTGTTGAAGCCTCCATGTTCAGAGCAGGGCTTAAGGAACATGAATGGGTCATGAGGGCTCTAACTTCATCAGTGGATTAATCTATTGATGGATTCATAGCTGAATAGACTATTGGAAAGATATAGAAACTCTAGGAGGTGGAACCTAGTACCTAGTTAAAGGAAGTTGAATTGGGGATTATATTCTGTGCGCACCTTTATGTAGCCAAGAAAGAGGAGGGAAAAAGGTTTAACTAACTTGTATAGTGAACTAGGAGGGTAAATCACCTGCAAATCAGGATTTGAAAGACTACACCTAACTACATACATAAAAGCTTAAGTTACTTGTCACAGATGGGCCACCTTGAAGAAAGAAAAAGGAGGTCCCAAGATTACCCATTCAAAACAGAATTTCCAATGCATCACGCACAATCATGCACAGTATTTGGATTGGAAAATTTACAAGCCAAGTTCATCATTTGATATAATACAGAAAGTGAATGAAACTGGATTTTCTCATCCATCAATGATAACCATCATTTGTTATTTTATAAGATACATGAAAGTGGCAATTACAGAGTTCTTGTTTATTTGAATATATCTATCCTACTGTTGATTAATCTGGTGAGACTGCAATGGAGCTAAATAAGGATTAGGCCCACCTAACAGCAGGATGGACTCACTTATGCTATTGCCTATATGGAATATTTTGTAGCCACTGAAAGTACATAATAATATTTAAGCATCTGGGAGAAAAACTGTATTTATACTAAGTAAAAATGAATATAGAAGACTATGATTTTAATTTTGTTATTTTAAATGGAATACATATTCATAGGAATAAAAATGGAAATATGTATACCAAAATATTACCAGTGGCTGAGTGGTGGTTGGTTCTATTATGTTTACACTTTTCAACATTTGCCAAATTTTCTATGTAAAATCAGAAAAAAAAATTAACACAAAATAAAATCTTACACAGAGAAAAGATGCGATATACCTAAAATTCTGTGATTTGTATGTAAATGTCAGAGCTGTTCTTAACTGTATGACTGTGTGGCCAAATTCCAGTCCCAACTTGTGGATGGAACAGCTGCTCAATGCAACTGCTAAGGTGAGTCAGCCTAATTGCTACAAGCATCTGGGAAAGCCCCGTGTGGGAAATGACACAGCCCGCGCAGACACACCTTCCAGTTCTCAAGAGCCACTCAGTCTGTCATAAACCAGAATTACTACTTCTATGATGAAGCCTCACCAGTGCACAGCTCCAGTCCCATCTAGAAGCCTCCACTTAAGCAGATGAGGCTTATTCAACTGTTTAAGACTGCTTTCGTAAGAATGCAAAATATAAGAAAATTTAGACGGTTTGCCATCTAAATGTCACAGCTGTGTACTGTCAGTGAGGCTCTGGAATCATCAGAGACACAGCCTATGAAATCAACAGATCCAGGTTCAAGTTGGCTCCCCCATTTTCTAACTGTGTGAATGTGACACAAGCCTCAGTTTATTCAGCTTTCAACGAAATTGACCACACCGATTTCCAGAATTTTAGTGAATATTTAAAATATAACAGTAAGTACAGCATCTACTAACCTAATAATGCTTCAGAAGTCTAAACACATAGAATTTTAAAATCATGTAGCCCCTTATCAGGGAGAAAAATGGATGCTATACAGTCTTTCTTAAAAATATTTTTTATAGTAGATGGGCATAATACCTTTATTTTATTTTTATGTGGTGCTGAGGATCAAACCCAATGCCTCACGCATGCTAGGCGAGGCACTCTACCAACTGAGATATAACTCCAGCCCTGGATGCCGTATATTCTTAAAATCTAAATCATCCAGGACAACTTGTCAGCCCTATACACTTAAAGTGGTCAATGAGCCAATGCAAAGCACTTGAACAGGAGGTCCATTTTTTATTCTACTAATTTATCTATTTTTTCAATGCTGGAGATGGAACCCAGGACCTTACACATGCTAGGCAAGTGCTCTACCACTAAGCCTCATCCCAACTCTGGGTGGTCTATATTTTAAAGGATATAAGCTCTGAAACAAGTTTGTGAACTGGAAAAATCATATCATTCTTCTCTGTATCATCTTCTCTAAGCCCACACTGAATAAAACAGGGCAATGGTGAAAATGGCACCACAGACCCATAGGAAATGTAGAAGCTGGAAATGTAGAAGCACTGCCTTCTATGCTGTCACCACGATCAAACAGGATCAGTAAAGACAGCAGAGCCTACGTTAGAAAGAGGATATATTTCAATAATACCTCATAATACTAATATATCCTCACAGAAATTATGAAAATAATAAATGCTGAAAATATTTAATCCTAATATCCTAAACAGAATATTGTAACTATAATTATAAACCAAGTAAGATACCATGAAATGGAAGGCAAAGAAACAATGATAAAAAACTAGAGTCAATGATTAAAAATTCTAAATGATTGAAATATTCTAAAGAATTAGAATATTTTTAAAACACTGCTTCAAAAAAAGGAGACAGCACAGTGTATTACTTTCATAGTACATAATTTGAGACAGACTTAGTGCTGAATCCTATTTCTGCCAATTACTCTATGAGAAATAGTAGGTCAGTTATTTAACCACTTAGAACATCCATTTCTTTATCCACAAAAAGGGACTTTCTAATGCTTCCACAATGGCATAACAACCAAAGATATGTAAACTTCTTGGCACAGGGTACATTTCTAATGTTCTACATTGGCAGAAAAGAAAAAAAAAAAAAACTCTATAGGACCAAGGTAACATACAGCCTGACAGGCTACACCAAAAGAAAAGAGATAATGCATCAAAAGCTGGATGTCCACTGAAAGATATAGGACATAAAATAATGGTGACCTGACCTAGGTGATAAACACTGTTGAAGAGATAAAAATTAAAGGCTGTTTAAGCCAGAAAATGAAGTGGGCACTTATCACTGTAACCTGAAGGAGTCAAGGAGACAAGCAGGTTAAAGTAAATGACTACAGGAAACAAGTCAATCTGATGCAATCCCTGCCCAATCAGAAATGGTTTTCATGACGCTCAGGATAAGAGGAAAGCCAATAATGAAAGCCAGTTCAAGGGGCACACATTTGCTCCTAGGAAAGAAGGCAATGAGACCTAGGCTAGAAATTTCCTATCACTTTCATTTGGACAGAGTCAAAGGTTATCACTACCTTCTTCACTGTCCTTCAGACAATAGGAAGGACCCTGAAGGTGCTGAGAAAGAGCTGCCCCAGCAGTGAAGAATGACATCCCAGTACACCATCAAGGGTAAGAAACAACAGACACTTGTGACTAAGCAGTCTCCATTCCCAGAGAACAGCTCACCTTGACTCAGTACAGCACAGTGGGCCACACCGAGTTCAGTCCACGCTCTCCATTACTACATACCTTGGACTGCTATTGTTTTGCATCTACCAAAAGGTTCCTTTAAAATTATTCTCATGTACGCTTCCTGAGGCAGGGTCTTGTCTTGTATATCATAAGTTTCTCAACCGGACACTTTTGTGCATCCCCAAGAACTCACTGGTGTGCCTAGAACAGAGGAACATTCAAGCTTAACAACTCCAAAGTGGAATCATAAAATTCATAAACTAAAAGAACCTTAGAATTCAGTATAGTTCACTGTAAATAAAAGCATTAAAGTATTCATTAGGTTGGAAACAAAAAATTCACAATGGGCCCTCTCCACCTCTCATCCTCCATTTTTCTTATTTTCTATTTTTAGCCTTTTATTTTTTATTGGCATAAAATATATACAACATAAAAGACAGCACTTCAAACTGAAAACAAAGGTAAACTACTGAGTTAACCTCTTTATAAGATGACTTATAAAAAGATGGTCATCTCTCTGAGGCCAAAATGTTACCCTCACAAATGATATCTTTTATATTTATGTGTATACAAAAGGCTGTGTGCAAAAACCAGGAAGCTGGCACCTAATAAAGAATAAAGACCATTGTTCATTTAGTCCCTCATTCATAATTTGTATTTACATGTGAAAGATTATGAAATGTAATTGTAACTAGGAAGTAGTGTTTTTATTTTGATCATGTCAGTAACACCTCTTTTTTACGCTGTGTTAATCTATATAAACGTGGATCTTTAATCCTTTCAGGTTCACAAAAGTGCGATATCATTGAGTATCTGAGGAAAAGACTGTCCCATTCTCCCCACTTAAATTTCAAGACACTAATAAGCTCCTTTGAAGTCATCTTGGTGGGGAGGGGATCATAGGGGGTCCCATGTGAAAACTGATACAAGTGATATCTTGAGCAAAGTAAGAGATTTAATTCTAAAAAACAATTCTTAGAGCAAAAAGAAACCATTCTCCCCTCACCCCTTCTGCCTCACCCCCAGGGCTGAAGGGCAAACTCAGGGCCTTGCCCGTGGTAGGCAGGCACTCTCTCTGCCACTGAGCTAAAATCTCCAACCCCTAAACTGCTCTCTTGATAGTTCTTCAGAACCTCATTATACTTGGCAATCTCCCACATTTAATTATTCTGTAAAAAATCAGGCTACACCTGCAAATAATTAAGTACAATCACAAAAAGCAGGTGCCATAACTAACATAAAACAAAACTAGGATACTCCTGCCATTAACTTAAAAGTATTCGATTAAATCTTCAAAGTTAATATTGTTTCACGTGACAATAATCTCAGTTTATTTTGAATAAGAAAATAATATTGGAAAGTAAAAATGTCATTTGGGGATGCTTGTGGGTCACTTAACAAACTATCAAAAAGAAAGCAAAGAAATAGATTTTAAAAATTATTTTGAGAGGTTGAACCTAACAGAAGGAAATATGAGATAACTTTTTAAAAAGTCTCTAAAATATAATTTTCAAAAGCAATATAAATTTGGGGGTTATAGATAGCCAATAGAATAGGCCTGTTTATCTCTGCTTCTCTCTTAATCCCCATTATAATGATAGTAAAGAGAAAAAGAGAATCCACAAAGACAAAAGGATAGGACAGACAACAGACATCAAAGGGACAGCAGACACCTCTGGGACAGCAGAGGTGACTACAGAGTCTGAAGAGCAAAGAAAAGCCAGCTAACTGGCCCTGAAAGGCCAAGGAAGGCAGCTTCCTATTCCTCAGAAGAAAAGAGTCTGAAGGGGACTGAAAAGAGCAGGCTGTCTATATAAAACACACATGTACCCTTCTATCATATTTTAAAATTAACTCAAAATGGCTTAAAGTTCTAGAATTAAGATCTGAAACAACTTTCTGAAGACTGACCATGAAAATAGCACAAACACACACAAAAAAAGATTTTTTTTTTAAAGAGAGAGTGAGAGAGGAGAGAGAGAGAGAGAGAGAGAGAATTTTTATTATTTATTTTTTAGTTCTCGGCGGACACAACATCTTTGTTGGTATGTGGTGCTGAGGATCGAACCCAGGCCGCACGCATGCCAGGCGAGCGCACTACCGCTTGAGCCACATCCCCAGCCCAAAAAAAAAAGATCTGAAACAATAAAATGCATAGAAGAAAACCCAGGGAAAGCTTTATAAGACATGGCGCCATTGGATTTGGCAATGGATTTCTTGTACATAGCACCCAAAGTATAGGCAATAAAACAAAATAAACAATGGGACTACATAAAATGTGAAGATTTTCATACAACAAAGGGACCAATAAACAGAGTGAAGAGGCAACCTATGGAATGGGAAAAAATATCTTTTGTGTTGGTAAATCTTACAGGATGTTAAAAAAAAAAAAAAACTCCTACAACTGAACAACAAAAACTCCAATAAACCTATTAAGAAATGGACAGAGGACTTGGAACAGACATTTCTCAAAACATGATGTACAATGGTCAACAAGCACATAAAAAGTTGCTTAGCATCACTAATCATGGGGAAACTGGAAATTAAAACCACAGTGAGATATTACTTCCCACCCATTCAAATGGAATACAGAAAACAGTGTTGGCAAGGATGTGGAGAAACTGGAATCCTTGTATACTCTTGGAGAAATGTAAAGTGGTATAGTCACCAGGGAAAACAACCAGGCAGTTCCTCAAAATATTAAAAATGAAACTGCTGATTCAGCAATTCCACTGGGGGTATTCATATGAAAGAATGGAAAGCACTGACTTGAAGACATATTTACACACCCTTGTTCACTGCAGCACTGTTCAAGAACAGTGCACCATTTAGGTGGTAAATGGGCATTGACAGATGAATACATGAATAAAATATTATATATGCACACAATGGACATAGTATTCAACTACAAAAAAAGAAGAAACTTCCATCATTTGCTATAACATGGGTGAGCTTTGAAGTCATTATGCTAAGCTAAACAAGCCAGTCACAAAAAGACAAATACTGCCTTCATTCCACTTTTATAACTTAAAGAAACAAAAAGTAGATGATGATTGCCCAGGGTAGAGGAAGGAGAGAAACAGTAGCCGTTTAGTGGGTAGGGAGCTTTAGTTTTACAAGATGAAAAAAAATTCTAGAGCTATTTTGCACAATAATGTGCATGTGGTTAACACTACTGCACTATACAAATTTTATATTGTGCTTTTTTACCACAATGAAGAAAAATTGGGGACATTTTCCTGGATTATCTGAATAGGTCCAGTATAATCACAGGGTTCTTAGAAGTAGAAAGGATAGGTAGAAAATCAATTAGAAAAATGCAATGTGAGCTATATTTGGCCTACTATTGCTGCCTTTAGTGATGGAAGAGGGTCATGGGACAAGGCAACTTCCAAAAGCTGGGAAAGTAAGAAACTGAGTTTTCTCCTGAGCCTCCAGAAAGGCAGGAGGATCTCCAAGTTCAAAGCCAGTTGCAGCAATTTAGCAAGGCCCTAAGCAACTTGGTGGGGCCTAGTTTCAAAATGAAAAATAACAAACAACTGGGGGTATGGCTCAGTGGTTAAGCACCCCTGGGTGAAGGGAGGGAGGGAAGGAGGAAGGAAGGAAGGGAGGGAGGGAAGGAAGGAGGAAGGAAGGAAGGGAGGGAGGAAGGAAGGAAGGGAGGGAGGGAGGGAGGGAGGAAGGAAGGAGGAAGGAAGGAAGGAAGGGAGGAAGGAAGGGAGGGAGGAAGGGGAGGGGAGGGGAGGGGAGGAAGGAAGGGGAGGGGAGAGAGGGGAGGAAGGAAGGGGAGGGGAGGGGAGAGAGGGGAGGAAGGGAGGGAGGGGAGGAAGGGAGGGAAGGGAGGGAAGGGAGGAAGGAAGGGGAGGGGAGGGGAGGGGAGGGGAGGGGAGGGGAGGGGAGGGGAGGAAGGAAGGGGAGGGGAGGGGAGGGGAGGAAGGAAGGGGAGGGGAGGGGAGGGGAGGAAGGAAGGGGAGGGGAGGGGAGGAAGGAAGGGGAGGGGAGGGGAGGAAGGAAGGGGAGGGGAGGGGAGGAAGGAAGGGGAGGGGGGGAGGGGAGGAAGGAAGGGGAGGGGGGAGGGGAGGAAGGAAGGGGAGGGGGGAGGGGAGGAAGGAAGGGGAGGGGGGAGGGGAGGAAGGAAGGGGAGGGGGGAGGGGAGGAAGGAAGGGGAGGGGGGAGGGGAGGAAGGAAGGGGAGGGGAGGGGAGAGAGGGGAGGAAGGGAGGGGGGAGGAAGGGAGGGAAGGGAGGGAGGGGAGGAAGGGAGGGAAGGAAGGGGAGGGGAGGGGAGGAAGGAAGGGGAGGGGAGGAAGGAAGGGGAGGGGGGAGGGGAGGAAAGAAGGGGAGGGGGGAGGGGAGGAAGGAAGGGGAGGGGGGAGGGGAGGAAGGAAGGGGAGGGGAGGAAGGGAGGGGGGAGGAAGGGAGGGAAGGGAGGGAGGGGAGGAAGGGAGGGAAGGGAGGGAAGGAAGGGGAGGGGAGGGGAGGAAGGAAGGGGAGGGGAGGAGAGGGGAGGAAGGAAGGGGAGGGGAGGGGAGGAAGGGAGGGAGGGGAGAGAGGGGAGGAAGGGAGGGAAGGGAGGGAAGGCAGGGAGGGGAGGAAAGGAGAGAGGGGAGGAAGGGAGGGAAGGGAGGGAAGGGAGGGAGGGGAGGAAGGGAGGAAGGGAGAAAAGGAAAAGAAAAAGAAAGGAATGCAGCCCATGCACACTTTCATTCCAGCCTAGAGACACCTGCATGAGCCGAGCTTCCTGAATTACCAAACTGTTATAACAAAGTTGTGCTGCTTTAAGCAAAAAGAAGAAGGAAAAGCAGTTAGAACCCAATATCCTCTCTCCCATCAGTTAGAGCCACATAAACCATCCTAATCCTGTAACAGATGGAAGTTTACTTTGGAGAAAAGGGCACAGAAAGACTTCAGATTCAGGGACTCCAGAAAAAGCTGAACAGGCATTTAGATCTAACCATTACAGGTGTGGATGGTGAGACCCTGGCTTTCCCTGCTTGGTTCCCCCAAATCCTCTCAGGCAGGCTTAACCCTTACAAAAAGGTAAATAGAGGAATGTTTTTTGGAGAAAGTAAAATATCCAAGGGGAAAAAAAATGTCCAGATTCTGATGAATAGGAGTCACCCACTGATATAAACAAGTCCCTGCCCAAGAACTACAGGGAAGCCCTCCAGGTAACGAAGTTTCCAGTCTATTTTCTATTGTCTCCTTAAATATGAACAGAAAACTCAATTCTCACCATTTATTTCAGAAAAAAATCTTTGACATTAAAGGCAGGGATCAAACAACCAGATAAAAAAGGGGGACATACAGAAAAAATGTGTAAAGAGCAGAGAAAACCAGCAAAATAATACAATTCATATTCTCAAAGGAAAGGAGAAAACGTGTAAACTACAAAACAAAAACTCTATTCTACTTTTAAAAAGGAAATATTCAGAGGCCCTCAAAAATTAAATTCAAAATTACAAGCATGCTAGCTGAAATTAAAAACTCAATAGATACCAAGAAAACCTCTCAGAAAGTAGAATAACACAGAGAGATGGAAAAATAACAAAGACAAAACAAAATTAAAGGATCAATCAATACATTAGTCTAAAATTTAACAGAAATCAATAAATGGCAATTAAAACATGCTATGTTGTTTAGAAATAGGTAAGTGACTATCAGAAAATACTAAACTCTAACTCTAATAATGAAGATTCCAATGTCAAATATGTATATCAAAAAATTGAAAGAAAATTATTCTAGGGTAGGAAAGCATTAGTTACAATATTGTTTTGTAAAAAAAAAAACACATGATTGTTTAATATACATATATAATTAATTAAATGGCAGAAATATATGCTTGACCATTTCAGTTTTATCCCCCACCTATTTCTCATATTTTCAGATTGGTCACAAACAACTGTTGGTTTAGATCTTCTCAATGTAAATATACAGAGAATATTAAACTATGCATAAAAGATACATAAAGAAGTCTAAAACTCCATTTACCTGAATCACGTTGTTACTTTTCTCCATCAGTCTTCCTTATGATCTAGGAGGAAATTAAATATATTAAAGTTCATTCTTCATATAATGAACTGCTCATAAGAAAAAAAAACCCAGTCAAGATAATTATTATTCACTTCTTATTATCCATCCGTAGGGGGAAAATGTCCTTTCCCACTTCCCAGCTTACTTTTGGTTGTCATGAAATTCAAAGTAACCTGCAATTAGGCAAAACCAAGCAGAAGAGGAATGTAAATCCAACACCAATAAAATATCATACACCAAGTGCATCCAATAGGACAGTGTGAATTTTTAAATCATGTGCCTTCATAAATTAACCCTTCTCTATTTAGGCAAATAAGCACTAATATACTATAAGGAGAACAATAAACTAGGAAGCATATTATTCAAACTATAAGAATTACAACTCTGGGGGCTGGAGTTGTGGCTGAGTAGTAGACTGCTCGCCTAGCATGCATGAGGCACTGAGTTCGATCCTCAGCACCACATAAAAAAATAAAATAAAGATACTGTATCCACCTAAAATTAAAAAATAAATACTTAAATTAAAAAAAAAAAAAAAGAATTACAACTCTGGCCAAGAGCAGTGGCACATGCTTGTAATCCCAGCAGCTCTGAAGGCTGAAGGAAGAGGATTACAAGTTCAAGGCCAGGCTCAGCAACTTAGTGAGCCCTAAGCAATGTAGCAAACCCTGTCTCAAAAAATAAAAAGGGCTAGGGATGTAGCTGAGTGGTAAAGCGCATCTGGGTTCAATTCCAAATACCCAAAAAAGAACTACAACTCTGAAATAGAAAGGGGTAACAAAATGTTTAAATTTTCATTTCTACAAAAATGCAATCAATAGCAAGCTAAGTGGAACGACTCAGACCGTGTCCATAGGTGTAGGGTCAAAAAATTAATACACAGACTTCAATCCTTCAATCACACTAAAGGATTAAAACTGCTTCTTCATTTCATTTCATGAAAGACTTTCACATGTGAATTACAGTACTATATAAAAGGGGAAAGATACCTTTTTAATAAACATTTTTATTAGACTACATTCATAAAGAAAATGCAAAATTCTGCTAAAGTGAACTGTTGTGGTTTGGATGTGAGGTCTCCCCCAAAAGCTCACATGTGAGACAATGCAAGAAGGTTCAGAGGAGAAATCATTGGGTTGTGAGAGTCTTAACCTAATGAGTGAATGAATCTCTTGATAGGGATTAACTGGGTGGTAACTGAAGTCGAAGGGTGTGGTTGGAGGAAGTGGTTCTTTGGGGGCGTATATTTCTATCTGGCAAGTATCGACCTTTCCCTCTGCTTCCTAATCATCACATGGGCTGCTTCCCTCTGCCACACTTCCACCATGATGTTCTGCCTCACCCCAAGTAAGAGCCTGCTGTCTGTGGACTGAGACCTCTGAAATCATGAGTCCTTAAATAAACTTTTCCTCCTCTACAATTGTTCTGGTTGGATCCTTTTAGTCACAGCAGCCAAAAAAAAAAAAAAAAGCTGACTAAAATATGAACATACAATAGCCACTACTCTTCCAAAAGGTCAATATTGCCCTGACTTCAAACACCACACAGTAGTCTTGCCTGCTGTTGAGGTTATTAGGGATCATTATTATTCAGGGATCTATCTAGCAATCTAAGAATCTCTGTACCTAGATCAAACTAAAATGCTTTAGGGAGAGAGAAGTAGGATAGCTCCAAGGTGATATTATTTCAGAAAAATGTTCCCATGTCTAAGGAAGGTGTTTTGGCAGGTCGGTTGCTTGTTTGAGGTCAACGTGCAAGTTCTCCAGAGACTGCTTTTATGGGAGAAATAGAAGGAAAGGGGTCTTCCTGATGTCCAGAATGAATGTTCTGCTGTGCCCAAGACTTGATAAGGCAAGGATGGAGGGGATAAAGGAAAGGGCCAGAAGGGGTTTGGCATTCTTTCTTACAGATGCAAAAACAACTATCAAGTAGAGATAATAACCTATCTTGTATGTGTCCGAAGCTAGACCAAGATACTAATGTAGCAACCTGCTTGACCTTCCAATTCCTTTGAAAACTGTTTTACTCCCTGATGGGTATGTGGGAGACCTTGCCTTTTGGTCTTATTTCCCCCATCAGGTTTCTCCCCACTGAAGTACATCACATAATCCCTGACCCCTCCCCCTCCTTTCTGAAGGGCGTCAAAAAAGTTTTCTCTCAACTAATCCCAAGGGACACAGTGTGTGTTTGATTGCCCGTCAACCTGCCAATCAGCACCCACCACATCGCCAAAGCAACCCTTCTTAAACTGAAGCTTACAGGCTCACACTGCTGCTCTCTTCCTCTCTTTTCTTCCCTTTCAGGCAGCCCTCCAATAAAATCTCTTGGTTGAATTTCCGTCTCAGGTGAGTCACTCACCTTTCAGTCCCCCAGTCTACAGGTAACAACAGTCTCAAAACAGCAGTACAAGGGCTAGGGTTGTGGCTCAAGTGGTAGAGGGTTCGCCTAGCATGTATGAGGCACTGGGTTTGATCCTGGGCCCCACATAAAAATAAAATAAAGATATTGTGTCCACCTAACACTAAAAAATAAATTTTTTAAAAAAAGAAGGACTGTGTATGAACTAAAAATGTCAGTAGGTGAGGCAAGGCTATTCCTCTTTAAAGATTTTATGCAGGGCTAGAGTCTACATAAACAGAAAGGGAAGTGTTCTCAGAAACAAAGCCACATGATTAGATACAGAACATGTTGTCTTGGTCTTGCCCATGAATCATTTAAAGAAAAAGAATCAGTTATGCAGGATCCAAAACTTCATTTGAATTCCAAAAACCAAATGGTTTTTGTCACCCATAGAGTAAGTCCAGTTATCTTTCTGTACCTCCAAGAAGGGTTTCCACAGGAACCCATACACTCCCAAGGTGTAATCTTCTGAAACATTAACTGGTTCAACAGGAGACACCAAAAGAACATGATGGCCCTCAGAGACAGTCACAAATGCAGAGAGGCAAATTTCCACCAACATGCCAAACCTACAGGGCTATTTAATTTCCATCATAAGTACTTTCAAAAAGCAAGGCCAAAATGGGAACGCAATTCAAAAAGGGAACTTTCCATTCTGCCACTTGACAGAGAGAGAGAGAGAGAGAGAGAGAGAGAGAGAGTAAAATAAGACAAATATATCATATTTTAAGACAACAGGACACATCAAAGACATTTAGCTGTCAATAAGGTCTTCCTGTATCCTCACTGGTAAATACAAAATAGTATCTCAGTGACAACAATTATGATTGTCAGAAGTCATCAAATGCCTCTACATGTAGTCCTACAAGAACACTGGGGGAGGGAGTGAAAAGGTGAAACCCCAACTCAATCAGACACACACACTAGGCTCAAACATGATATAACATGTCTAAGATCAAAAACCAAGGTTACACGTTGAGAAGGTGGGACAGGAGTTCCAAATCAAGTCTGACAAAGTCCTTCAGGGTACAGTGTTGTGCAAGTAAGTCAGTTCTGACTTAATGATGAATGTACTGGAATATTCTCCTCAATTTCAAAGCATTTAGTGGTCCTTTCACTATTTTCTAGTTCCAAATTGTTTTTTGCGATCATCACAAGTAAAGGATATTGACATCCCTTCCTTCTGTGAAATGGAAGAAGTATCTTCTTAGCAAGTGGCTTGAGGACAGAGAACAAAAATAGGCCTTATAGATTAGATAACTGCTAAAGCAGCTGAGAGCACTCTTATATGGGATCTAGCACAGGGAATGCATAGTGAAAGCTGCGGGCTTGCTTTTCAATGGATACATTTCGTGAAGATAAAAGAAGTTTTTTCAAGGTCTGTATGAATGAGCAAGTTACCTATGCATACCATGCATGATAGAGCTTCCGGGGGAAAAAACATCCTAAATTAGAAGGCCATAGCTCTAAAGTTTCAATCAGGACTGAGTAAAAAGTGAGGTGAAAATCTTTGTAGACATAAATGCAATGACATTCAGAAGAATACTGATGGAGGGACAGGGCACAATCTGGTGCCCTTCTCCTAATCTGAAAAAATCTGGTGTAGCAATATTTAAACTTCTATGTGTTTATTACTGGTGACTTGCTTTCAAGAAAAACACACTGGAACAGAAGTTTGCAAGGGTAAAAATGAATGGGCTTAAGCACCAAGGCTGAGGAGAGAAAAGATTAAAGTTCCCAACATTCTATAAAGCACTGGCAAATTCCCATTTTACAAGTTTGCATCTGGAGGACCAGCCCTTTCTATGCTGATTCCGTCCTCTTAAATGATGGAGGGCAAAAGTTTCATCTTAGAGGTCAACATGACTGACTGATGGATTGACTGATTGATTGAGACTGATTGATTGGCGGTGGCTGCCCAGAAGCAACACTGAAAGTGCTCAAATCAGCTGCCATTGTGTTGCCACTGTGTGCCATGGATGTGTGACGTGGAAATCGCAGCAGGCATGCTTCATTTTTGACAGCCATGTCCCAACCTAGTTATTATAGTTCAGTTACTTCTTCTCAGGGGAAGATGGCATGTAATTAGACATGAATAATACCGAGAGACCAAGTAACAGCACAAGATCAATTTAATAATATTTTTCCATTAAAATTGTACTTTATTAGAATAATAAAACACACTGAAAACCTTCTTGTTCTTACTTATAAACAGAGTGTTATGCAAATTAGAGCCTGGCTCAAAAGAATATAAAATCTAAGGTACAAAGCTGGTGTTTTCTTCTTTTATACAAAGCTTGCATTTTCTTCCTTTAATGTCTAACTCTCAATAAAGACAGTTTCATTGATTCCCTCCCTTCCTTTCCTCTGCTTGGAGAAGAACATTGACTATCTCGCGAGTCACTGGAAAGCCTTGGGCATGGTCTCAGCTTTGGGGACTGAGTCACCCAGGAGGCTTTCTCTTGCTGGCAGCTGGTTCCAACTCTCCTCACAAGGGAGAATGACTTTCCATTACCCTCAAGGAAAGCCTAAATCTGTCCATCACTCTGCTGCATTCTTACTTTTTCCAGATTAAAAGAATCATACAAGGAAAAAGTTGAATGTCTTCTCCCAGCCCTTCCTCACGCAACTTAAGAGCCAATCAGGATTCTGTTAGGTGACTCACAGAGCTCTTTCCTCTGAGGGGCTTGGCCAAAACATAAAACAAAATACAAAACATAAAAGGTCATCTATTGACTACCCTGGGAGCTTAACAAGTTCTCAGCTTGCCTCGGAAGCGGCTTTTCCTTTTCCTTTTCCTTTTCCTCTGTAAGGGTATTTGAGTAGAGGCGTTTGGGACAGGCTGCCCAGCAGGAAAGGACAGATTTTACAAATCGCCATCTACTAAATGTGGGGGATGAATGAGAGAACCTGGGAGAATTAATTCCAGAGAAAGACGCCACACACTTAAGGAGGTAGTTACTCTAAATACTGTCAACTATGCTTCAGGAAATGGGAAATTGAAATTTATGGGAACAAAGTGGAACTGGTAAAAGGGTGGAAATAAATCCAGTTTTGAGTGTGACCTCAAAGCAAACAATGGGTCCTCTCTCTTCCCACCCAAAGTGACCAAGTGCTGAGGAAAGATAAGGGACTTTATGCCCTCATTCCACCAACATTTATTGGGCATCAAGGTAGAAGTGCAGCTTTCCTGAAGGAACTCAAGGTTTAGCACAGAAAAAAACAGCACACCCAGTGTTCACATTTCCATTCGCTGTGGTAAATAACAACATCAACTAACACATCCCCTCCATGTTAGGGGACAGACACAATCTCTACATATTTTGTGCATCTCATTTGAACCTTCACACGAGCCTGTGAGACTGCCAAATACCTTTCCCAGTTGGTTCACTGGTGATAACTGAAGCATATGGGACACAGAACAGAATACTTCAAACAAAAAGTGTTTTTTAAATTCAAACTAATTTTCAAATTACACCTTCCCCTCTAGAGACAAATCTCAAACCCTATTTTACCTTTCACAAGCTGCCCACAAGCGACTGAGGTTCCTAGAACTTTTACCGAGAAATTTACAAGTTGAAGAAGTAGTTTTCAAACATCACAGGCCTTGTTAATGAGGGCCACGTGGGCAATGCCCTGCCTCCAATTTAATGACAGCATTTTGGGCTGTTTTTAAATCCCTACCATAGTTGTGCAAAAATGTTCTTCCTCATGTTATCAACCATAGCTTCTTAAGGGCAAAAGCACCCAGTAAAAACATATGCATTTGTCCATTACCAGTTATATCAAATCAAGATTCTCAGTTAACCACAAAACCATCTTTACTTGCCACATTCAGTTATTCTTTTCAACACTTCATTACTACCCATCTCAAGAGACAAATTGCGTTACTAGATGTTTGCTCCCACAGTTCCCTGTAATGTCCTCCCACGATTTGTCCCCACACTGTTAATCCATGCCCATCACCTGGCCTACAGCAAGCCATAGAAATATGTTTGCAATAATGGAGAAATTGTCCACACAATCTTTTCTGACATAATAAAACTTTATTCTCAAAATATTACATGTGCACCAATAAACTTTGGATCGGTAATTAAGTAATTAGTTTCATATTACATTTGAAAATGTACCGTCCATTTTACAGTATTTGTTTGTTTGTTTTAATAAGGGATTGAACTCAGGGGCGATTAACCACTGAGTCAATCTCCAGCCCTTTTGTTTTATATTTTATTTTGAGACAGGGTCTTGCCAATTTGCTTAGGAACTCACTAAATTACTGAGGCTGGCTTTGAACTGGTGATTCTCCTGCCTCAGCCTCTCAAGCCTTTGGGATTACAGGCATGTGCCACCATGCCCAGCACATTTTATAATCTTATTCCTCTACCAAAAAATAATTTTTTAACCTAAGAAGGATTAATCACCATTAATTTTTTTAAAATAATTCTCTACACTATGTTTAATCTACCATAATCTAAGTAGCCTCACAAGCACAAGTCATGTCACATCCCAAACATACCGCATATAGTGCAGTGATTTAATAACTTGAAAGCTAAGTGCCTTGCCTTTTGAGTCTCGATTATTTTTAAATATGGAGAAGAATAGGTATTTACTGGAAATTAACGGAACTCATTGAACAATGAGAACTTTGCAATTTCAAATACTTGTACAATACTTTGAAGTAACCTTACAACTTCAAAAGAAAATTCAAAACAAGTCACCATAATAAACTTTGAAAGTCACAAAAACTGCCTTTTGTATTTCTAAAAGAGGCAAAATTTAGCAAGCAAATAGTAAGATGGACCCATAAGAAATTCCAAGTATAGCCCAATATAAAAACAAACTAAAATACAAAATCTGAGGGCTGGGGAAGTAGTTCAGAGGTAGAACCCATGTTTAGCATGTACAAGGTCCTGAGTTCAATTCCTAGCACTGGCAAAAAATAAGGGGCTATGGGGTGTGCATAAACATAATTACAAGGTAGATTAATGAAAATGCTTTTAAGCAAGAATCAACTAACTTACTCAAACTGGATTTGTACCAGACACACATTTTAGGTATCTCTTCAACTACTCCCTTTTCTGGGGATTCTGCCACAACCTCCAGTCAAGTTATCTTTTTTTTTTTTTTTTTAATCAGAAAACTTTTTGCAAGTTGTTTTATTTACAACGCCAACTTTTAAAAGCTCACTAAAGTTAACTGGACAATAAACTAGGCAGAAATCGCTTTACAAAAGGAGGGAAAGCCCAAAATGCCACTTTCTACAGAGAACCCACAGTTCAGTTTTATTCAGAGTAAAGAAAAAAAGAAACTTTCTCTCATACTAAAAGAAATTCAGCCATAGGTTTGGAGTCTGTACTCAAACTACACATGCAATAAGGACAATATTATGCTAATACAATTGATTTGCTGCTGCATTTGTCTACTGTTTGTCTAATATTAACAATTATAAACAGAGCAGTGCAACTAGTATTTGGAACAATCCTTCTAGTGTTACAGTGTCAGGTACAACATTTCACTTCTCTTCACACCACTGGTTCTCTTTGCGTACCTGGGCTTCCTCCTCTTCAGTAAAGTCATTTTTGATATTGAAGGTTTTGCGAATCTCCTCAGGAGTTTTCCCCTTGATCATATTGGCAACAGTCTTGCACGTAACATCAAGCAAACCTTTGATGTCTAAGTAGTTTGCAGCCAGAATAAGTTCAAAAAGTGTTCTCAAGTTATCTTTTAACTGCCATTTCTGTATCACTTGACACAAACACACACACACACACACACACACACACACACACACACAGTTGATTGGATATGAAGGAAAGTCCAATCCAAAGAAAGTTATTGAAACTGGCCAGGAGCCTATGGCTAAAATGATAGTCTCAGCCAATCTAATTATTTGCCTCAAGAATGGAAATCAAGAAACTCTAAAGGAAGTCACCAGTCAGATGTCTCTGCCACAGACAGCAGGATCTAGAATTGGAGCCCAGTGGGTTCCTAACCTGGGAGGTTTTGGACATCCTTACCTCCTACCTTTTCTCAAGTGAAACTCAGCTGACTTGTAACAATAACAATAACAACCACCACCGAAGTTTATGACAGTAACCTACGTTAAATTTTTATAGAAAGACATGTTTACTTAGTTAAGAAATAATTACCTTCTTTTAAAATGATAGACCCAACCTGATCTTTTATTAAAATTGGGAGCCATCTTGCCACAAAGCCATGAAAAGCTAATTTCGGCTTTACTATAAATTACTGCAAATTCTGAATCTGCTTGGAATGCCTGCCCGTGCCTTGAACTCACCCATTCCTGGCTCTCTGACCAGATAGCAGCCCTCTCTGAAACTTTAGTGACACCTCATACATATTGGCCTTCCCTGGCCAGACAACGACCCTCTCTGAGGCTCTAATGGTCTTCATAAATTCTGATGTTGGGGTCAGCAAAAAAAAAAAAAAAAATGTAAACTACCATTAGTGTGATGCTTGTCAGAGTTCTGTTTTCTGTAACCCCCCTTTTCTGGGCTATAAAGCTGGGCTGTAGGAAAGGTGGGGCTGCTGTTTTGTTCCCGCCGTTTTGGGAGGGAAAGGCAGCCCGGACGGTCGAAATAATAAGCTTGCTTTAATTTGATTTTAATTGGAGTCAGTGGTCTTTTCTTGCGTCCTGGTCTAACAAGACAAACGGGAGGAAATCGCTTATTTCACTTAGTAAGACATCAGAGGCATAGCTTTTAAAGAAATGCATTTATCACTTTTCAATTTCTTTCCTCAGGGTTCTCACTGATAGTAAGAAATCAATTTTTGAGAAGGTCTCTAAATTCTAATCTCTGGTTTATAATCCCAGTATAGACAGCATCTGATGTATCAATTCCTTCACAAAGTAAATGACAGTTTGAGGGGCAGTACTGGAAAATATTTGTTACTATATGGGCTGTCATATGACAAGAAACAATATTTCATCCTATTAAATATTAAATTCATAATTAAAACTAACAAATTTTCCCACTAAAAATTTTTTGGTGCGGGGGGAGGTGTGCATGTGTGGTACTGGGTATTAAACCAGTAGCACTATCCCACTGAGCTATATCCCCAACCCCCTTTTTTTTCATTCTGAGACAGCATGTTGCTATGTCACCCAGTCTATCCTGTAACTTGGGATCAAGCCACTCAAGTTGCTGGGGTTTTTACAATGGGCATTGCACATAAATATTCTTAAATAAATCAGTTCCCAGGCTGTCTCATTTCAGTTATATGTACACAGAATATTAGAATTTCTCATACTGTTTTATTTCTACATTTTTTCATTAAAGATACATACTTATACTGAATGCCCTGCCTCTCTCTTAGTTTAAAAAAACTAAACAGCAGAGAGTGTTATTCAATTAGTCATTAGAGGAAATATTTAGAGGAGAAGAAATAGTGCCTACAACCTTAACTATAATATTTTCAGTACTCCACTTTGGGGGTGAAGGCCATGGTAGCAATACAAGACACCAGAACTCCAAATACCTATCTGGAATATTCTTGATATTTTTAACATAAATAAAAAGAGCATTTATGTCAGAGTCTAAAACTGTAACCATTCAGTGAATGAAATTGCTCAAGAAATAGTTTTCAAAGAATATCAGGAAAAACTGTCCGGGACTTGGAAATGAGCAAGAGACTCCAAAGTGTCCTTTCAGTGGTGTGCTAGACATTATCTGGAGGGGCCTGTGGGGATTATCTGAGTCACTAAGGCTCTGCACCTCTGACTGACTCTGTCACTGACAGAAGTTCAAAGCAATTGTCCACAGCACTGGAAACAAACTTTGTCCAGTAGAGATGCCTGGAATAAAAGATAACCCCAAACACTACATTTTATTATTCTCTGGACTTCAATTAATTTTGTTATCTACTGATAATTTCAGGGTTCTTGGATTTTCTTTGCCCAGTTCCTCAAATTCTCCTTTAATTTCCTCCAGACCTTTAAACTTCTCAAAATAAGGGCTTATGATTTTCTACTCAGACCTTGATAAGATTTCTTTGAAAGGAAATAGTACAAACATTAAAAAGAAATAGATTTCTCTTTACTGAAACAAATAGTAGGAGGTTAATCATATCATTAATTTTTTCTAAATAAGAAAACCCATCAACTAAAAATTCAACAGAGGAGTTTCTTGATATAAGTAAACATAATGCATGAAATACATTTACACAACGGATTTACACAGTTGAAATCACAAATATTCTTGCAAATAACAATCCCCTACTGAGACTTGAAAGGGATCTATTTGTGTAATTTAGAAAAAGTGTGATTTTAAACATAACTTTTCAAAGTTACAAAAATTCATCCCAACAGAAGCAATGTCAGCCTTCATGAATATGTAAAACTGTCCCTGTTGCAACCACATAGTTAGTTTGGAGAAGTGAAGGTTTCACAAACTCCTAAAACTGGCTGGGAGTCACCTTGGTCACTCCTTCCCCCTCTTCAATTGCCATTCTCTCCTCCCTGCCCATCCCTTCCTAGATGTCAGTCATATCCCATTGAAACCTCTCCTTTGGCTGCAATTACCTTTTTTTCTTTGTCCAAAAATGTCTCAAAGCCTTGAATATGCTAATGGCTACTATGAATCTCCAACAAATCACAAGCTCTTATTTCTCAGAACTTAAGCAAATTAATGTCCTAAAGAAACTAGGCTCTTGGGTTCACTCCACTGCATGTATTTCAGAGCTAAAAAATAAGTGTCCATATAGGTCAGCCAGGGACCAAAAAAAGGCTTCACCTGACTCTCTGAATCTGCACAAGAATCATTCTTACATTCACTCACTGCCATGATGAACTAAATCCATATGGTTAAAGAAGCAGCAGTCAAGGTTTACAAAGCATCGTGCCCCTCAGGAGGCCCGGGTTAAGACAGAAATCCTCAAGTGGTTCAGTTATTTAACAATATATTGGACTTATATAAGTGAAAAAAAAAAAAGTAACTTTCTGGCCTGGATATTTTATTTTCTCTTTTGGTAAGTGAAAATCTTTCTAGAACATATTATATATACATTCCCCGCCTTACTTCACCCCTGTTTGCAAAACTAAAAGTTCTTGGAACAATATTTAGAAATAAAAACATTCCTGGGAAAAAAATTACTAATAACCTTATCCTTGGTAAGAAGCACCTACCATTTTGAATAATTTCTTTCTAATCTTTGAGACTAGCATCAGAAGTGGCTCTTTGATTCCCTAATGTGTATCTTAAAGAACTGTACCCAACACATATTGTTAAATAAATGCTTGATTACATTCTGTATAATTTCTATTTATTTGCTTGCATACTTTGCTATATTCTATATACTAATCTTCTATATCCATCAGGACTATATTTACTGTTTTATATTTTCCATGTCACAACATTTGAACATATTTCTAGGGTATAAAACTATTAGCTATTATTCTACATTTCCGGGTGAGGAGTACTGGGGATTGAACTCAGGGGCAATTGACCACTGAGCCACATCCCCAGTCCTGTTTTGTATTCAAAGACAGGGTCTCACTGAGTTGTTTTATGCTGAAGCTGGCTTTGAACTCTCGATCCTCCTGTCTCAAACCCCCCCAGCAACTGGGATTATAGGCGTGCGCCACTGTGCCCAGCCCTATTCTACATTTTTGTCACTATCTTTATCTCCCCCCCCCTTTTTTTTTAGTGGGGGGAAGATGGCCAATTTACTGTTTTGTGGAGTGATTTTTCTGAAAAATTCTGGGAAACATATTTGGGTTTTACTAAATTAAGTGCACATATGTATAAAATTTCACAAGTTATTTGTACTAATGGTGTATCCTAAAAGTTTTCCCATCTCCTTAAATATATTTTGCCATACATTCTGATTTTTTAAACAAGAACCCCTGAACTCAATTTACATATGGTCTTCATGAATCAAGATTATCATTAAAATTATCAGTTACTCAGTGATGGAGTACTTGCCTGGGATGCACAAGGCCCTGGGTTCAATACCTAATATCACACATACAAAAAAAGTTTTTATGATTACAAATTACTGTAATGGACTACAGTTATGAGTAAAGATGATATATACAGAAATCAGAATGAGCAACTCCAGGAGATATCCTAAATCTATTATTTGCTTTATTTAAGAAATTCTCAACATCAGGACTTTAAATCAGTGGTCTCTCCCTCATGAACTTAAAAGAGAGATAAAATAACTCTTGATCTAGATGTTTACAAAGTGAGTTAACTATTCAAACAATTTTCCCAAGTTACATTCCCATCCCCTATACAAGAATAAAAAAGACAATTATTTTTAATTAGGTGGTTTCAAAACATCTCTGATTTTTGATCACTTCTGAAAATGTATTACAGTTTTAGTGAACTAGTCTTTCCCACTGTCAGTAAGAAACACATATCCCGCCAACACCCCCAAATCTGTATTTGGGGGCTTGGAGGTGATTTACTCCAAAGCCTACAAAATGTTCTCCTATTGTTCATCACAAGACATTTCTTCATTGGTCACAGTTTCCCTATACTGCGGTTTAACTGAGTCACTACGACCCAATTTCATGTCCCACCAACTCCATGAGATTAAAGATCCTTCTTAGAAAGATTATAATTGTTTGGTGACCTTCCCTCAATAATGATTCAACTTCTTCATTAATCTGTTCCAAAATACATTTCATATTTGATAGGCACACTATTAAACAAGTAGGACTGATGTTATGAGGAAGAGGGTATTTTACCAGAACTAGCTAATAACCCTGAAAGTGGACAAAGAGTGTTCTAGTTACCTAAGTGGATGTAAGAAAGTCATCTTTCATAATTATCTTTCACTGACAATCAGAAAGGGTATGAAAACCAACAACACCAGAAACAACAGCCAAAAATCTACATCCATTCATCCACAGAACTTGTAAGTCTATCTTCCACACAGCAAAAACATTCAACAAATTCTCTAGAACAAGTGGGTGCTCTTTATAAATAATAACATTTTTTCATTCACCAAAAATTCTTTCTTCTATGGGAACCTTCAGAATTTGGATATATAAGATTATTCAATATATTTTCATCTACTAAATTCTGGGGAAGCCTGCTTCCTAAATACATGCTAAGGTACCAGTGACAAATCCTATGTAGGCAATCAGGTTTGTCAGTATGATAGAACTGCTTAAGGAAAAGACCATGTTTAAAATACCTTTTCCAAAATAGCCACAAACAGGTTCTGAAGTTTCATGGTGTGCTGTTTCAACTCAATTACATCAATCCTCCAAACGTCTCCCTCTGAAAGGCCAAAATCACTCATCAGAAAACAAATATGGCACCAGGCCCAATGGTGCACACCTATAAATCCCAGTGATTCAGAAGGCTGAGTGAGGCAGAGGACAGCCAAGTTGGAGACCAACCTGGGCAACTTAGAAAGATCCTTTCTCAGGGGGTGGGATTGCAGCTCAGTGGTAGAGCACTTGCTTAGTATGTGTGAGGCACTGGGTTCAATTCTCAGCACCACATATAAATAAATTAATTAAATAAAAGTCCATCAACAACTAAAAACAAAGAAGAAGAAGAAGAAGAAGAAGGAAAGATCCTGTCTCAAAATTGTTTAAGCAGGGTACCTTTTTAATAAAGGTAGGTCAGTGGTACAGTGCCCCTGGGTTAGATACCCAGTACTGCAAAAGAGAGAGTGAGGAAGAGAGGGGGAGAGAGAAGGAAAGAAACAAACAAACATGGCTCAGTCAAACACATTAAACTGAAGTCAACCAGTAATTTTAAAAAAAAAAAAAAAAAAAAAAAGGGCCCTAATCTTGAGTTCAGGGATGTGGGCTGAATCCAGTCAGTTAACAATCTGCCTTCTACTTTGAGAATGTCTTTGTTCTCTCAGGGACTTGAAGACAGAACAAAGGAGCTGGTTAAATCTGTAAATCAGGGAATCTGGTGAGATGCTATCTCTCATCTCTGACTCTGGATTAAAATGATTTACAATTATTCCACTTATTCTAAGTATTTCAAATTATAATCAAGAGTTGAGTTTGATTACTGTTGATTTAAAAAATGTTATGGGAGGTAATATAGTGTAATGTTAAGAAATAAGCTTTGAAATTAAGAAATGTAAATATGACACCTCATAAAAGACATTCAAACTAAGAGAGGGCATTTCTAGGTGGTACAATCATTGAGGTCCCTACTGACATTTAGAGGGTAAAGTCCAGGGAAGTTAAATATCCTCAAATGTGTGGGACAGGCCCACCCATGGGTCTGCCTCAAGTAACACCTGTGAGGAATCTAGGCTTCAGACCACATGGTTTTTAATTTGCTGTGAAACCTATCATTTAATTCTGAGCCTTGAGTTCCTGAAAGGTAAAATGGGAATAAAATTACTGACCTCAAAGAATTCTTGTGGAGACTAAGGTACGAGGACATGGTTTTGGCTTTGGAGCAAGTCCTGGTTCGACTTCCTAATAACTGTGGGCCCTTATGTACTCTGTTTAACCTCTCCAGCTTCCTCATCCATGAAGAACTCAGGCAAGCTGCAGCAATTTGATGAACAGTGGCTCAATACAATTTAGATGATGTTAATATTGGCGTAAGCCTAATTATTAATGAGTGATTCCGCTCCATGGCCTCTCCAGACTGAGTTATGAAACTCAGGCATGCATTTTCAAAAGCCTAGTAACTACACCCATATCAGATCACCTTGACAAAAATAATTAGTTAAAAGAAGTAGGTTTCATTTATTAGTGATATTAATTGACATTTTAACAAACTGTCTTTCAAGATAATCTGAAAACTGATGTTAAAAAAAATAATAATAGCAATATACATAGAGGTTTCCAGATGTTTCCCACAGGTGTTTCCTACATTGTGTTTTCCATAATGGATCAATACAATATGCCAATAGTCCAGAGGATTAAGTGGCAAAAAAGCCCAGGTTCCAAACTCCAGGTAATATGCTGGAATATCTAAGCTGGAAACAACAACAAAATCCAGTACCAGTTTTTCAAATACCCTCACACCCTCCCACTAAGATAAATTTTGGAAAGACAGTCAAAACTAGCAAACAACATTTGCATAAATCTATTGAAACTAGTAATAAGTTTAAGACCTCAATAGCAGATTGGTAAACATGCATGAAGCTGAAACAAAAATGTCTCATGAACTGATGACCCACTGTGCAGGTGAAAAATAGAGCAATGTGCACACGCCTGTAACCCCAGCGGCTCAAGAGGCTGAGACAGGAAGATCCAGAGATCAAAGCCAGCTTCAGCAACAGCAAGGGGCTAAGCAACTCAGTGAGACCCTGTCTCTAAATAAAATACAAAATAGGGTGGGGGTGGGGCTCAGTGATTGAGTGCTCCTGAGTTCAATCCCCAGTACCCACCATTAGATTTCCATGGGCTGATATAGAATTATCTCCAAGAAGAATTATGAAAGAATTACACACAAAAATAGATAGATAGATAGATAGACAGATAAAAAGAAATAATAGAGCAATGCAATCCTTTACCCACAATCAGCTGCAGGTCCTCCGAAGCTCAGAACTTTCCACTAACACACAGTTCTCAAGAATTACAAAGCTCCTCATCCAGCAAAGTGAATGGTCCCCATGCTCACTGTGGTTAGCTAGTAGTTCTTAGATTGTAATGGGGTATTCAGGGGTCAGAATCAAGACTGTGAAGTCTCTGTGAGGGGGTGACTTATTAATGATTAAATTGTACTGCCCTGAAATGAAATTGGGTTAAAATACCTTGATTTTGTGGGAAAATGCTTCAATAGAATGTGATATATTTAATTAGCACTTGTTCACAAATGCAAGAGGAATGGAAACCACATTAATCAAGCTAACTTCTAAAAGATGACTGGTGGTTCACACGGTACATGTTTAAAATCTAGTTTTAAAAAGCCCAAGAGTAAACCTCTCTAAATGTATGTCTACCTAGACATATAAGTTATTCTGCAGATATATGGAGGTAGATGGAAAATAAGGCACATAAATATATTCCCCTCACTGTTGTTTATAAAAGCTTTAAGGTCCAAATAGGGACCCGTCAAGTAAATTCTGGTCTTTCCATAGATTGAAATTATATAGCTATTAAGACAATTAGATTTCCATGGGCTGAAGTAGAATTATTTCCAAGAAGAATTATGAAAGGAAAAGAGCAAAATTTAGAACAGTATGCATTTTACACACAGAAGATACTTAGATCTGCACAGAACATTCATGGAAAAATACAAATCAGAAAATTGAAACTTTCAAGCTGGGCCTGGTGGCACATGCCTGTAATCTCAAGCAGCTCTAAAGGCTTAGGTAGGAGGATTGCAAGTTCAAAACCAGCCTAAGCAACTTAGCAATGCCATAAGCAATTTAGTGAGACCCTGTCTCAAAATAAAAAATGAAAACAAGAGCTGGAGATATGGCTCAGTGGTTAAGCACCCCTGGGTTCAATCCCCAGTGAAGGGGGGAGGGGAACAGAAAGAAAGAAAAAAAGAAAATTGAAACTTTCTCTAGGAAAGAAGGAAGAATTGGGGCAAAAAGGAAGATTTTCACTTTCCTTATACTTCTATGTTGCTTTGCCAACTTTTTAAAGTCATATGTATATATTTCACTTTTTAAATTTAGAAACAAGAAACAATTTCTCTTTAATAAAAGAGCCAGTGTTCCCTACCTATCAGTTTTCCTTTATTTTGATCCCAACGTATGAAACGACAAGAGGACCAAGGCAGGCAGATGTTGCAGCTGCGTACTCCTCTACAGAACTGCCAACCACCTTTCCTAACTGTGAGTGCATCAGGCAAATGTTTGGCAGCAGCCTGCAGGAAACAGGCCCACAACGCATCCAGAAAGTCCATTTTTGTATTCTGGCATAAACGATTCCTTAATGGCTCTAAATGTCTTGTTGCCTTTATTGTCAAACTGGTCGTAGTGCCAAGTACATTCACTGCACATGATATAAAAAGCACTCTACTGGTTGCGGGCTGTTCTTTATACCCCAGCCAAATGCCTGAGGAATTGCCTAAACCTGTTCACATCAGTAAATATCCACACACAGCTATTCTAAACAGAGTCACATGATGTACTCTATCACCACCCCATCCCATGCCACCACACCCCACTATCACCCACCCAGAAAAGCAATGACACACACAGCACTTGTAAATGCCCCCAAATGACCCATTCCTCAACAAAACTTAGGCCAGCACAGATAGATGATAATGTGCAGTGGCTGTCATATATCCCAAGTAGGGATAGCCAGCCAGGCATAGCTGCCACGTGCCCCCCATCCCCATTTAAAGAGCATTTTTCAACCTTCCTACACCATATTCCAGGAGATAATATGATACTGGGAGAATAAAAACCGTTCCTACTTACCAGCACCTAGTCCCGGACCAGTCCAGATCCATTCAGCATGAGCTATGCAAACTTAGACAAACTGTTTAGCCTGATCCTGGAGGTCCCCATTTACAAAATGGCACCAGGAACGCCACTCAACTACAGCTCATAGAGCTACAGTGAGGATAAGGCACATAAAGCTGTTGGTATGCAGGTAGCCCTCCACAGGCAGGTCAACTAGAATAGTTGCCCTCATTGTCAGGCATGAACTTGGGATGGCCTCCTCTTTTGTCTTCCAAATTCCACTCTAGCTTCCACCCATTAGTAAAAGTGACCTTAAAGGGGCAATAAGGAGAAATGACTCTAGTTCCCTCCCCACCTCCCACAGAAAAGTTACAAATCCCCACTATCATTAGAACTAGGTCCAGAGTCCTCCAAGCAGACCTCTCCAAGTCTCTCTTTAATCGTCATCACCAGAAGAACTCTGGATCCGCTCCTGACTGCCCCCAAAATGAGGGCAGTCTCTGCCACATGCTCCCAGTGCTCCTCTGCTGAACTTCCACCACTTACAAATAGCAAGCCCTGAAAAAGGATCCTTCCACACTGGAGTGTGGGCTTCATCACCACCACACTGCTGGTACCTCATCCAGTAACAACTCAAACAGCTGTGGACTAACACGGGTCCATCTTCACAAGTACAACACCAACGAACCACAGCAGTGGTAAAGCTGGGAGATAGGACAACGGGCTCCCGGGCTATCACATTGAGTATTTCCCTGTGGAAAGGAATGGACCCCGTGAGCTTCTATAAGGTAGGTTAAGAGCCAAGTGGGCACTGGCTAGATTCCACATCCTTCAGCTGACCCACACAGACCAGATGATCCACCCACCTACCCCTAACACTGCACATACCTGAAGCACAGGACTCCTGGTGACAGGTTTCACTCTGGAAATATCCACTTAACCTATCTGCATGTGAGCCCCAAGTTATTTCTGGTTTTGCTTTCCCTCTCAGGCTGCTAAAAACACTCAGAGTGAAAGTATGCTGATATCACCCTCCAGAGAATTCAGTTCCTAAGAAAAGTGCACTTGTTTTGAATTGGACATGATAAAGAAAATTCAGACTTGGAGCAAGTTGAGGGTTAGAAAAATCAAACCCAAGGTCTGGATCTCTTCCCACCCCTTGCTTCTCCAACCAATCTGTGAGGGTGTTGGAATATCTTCATTTGTGAAATATGTCACAGGAGGGAATTCTTCAGAAGGAAAAGTTCACAGCCAATCAATTCAAGTTTTTCCTCCTTTTTAAATGTATTTTTTAATGGCAACATACACATAATATGGTTAAGATGATAGATTTTATTAAGTATATTATTCTGGGCATTAAGAACATTCACATTGCTATGCAGCCATCACCACCAGTTGTCTCCAGAACTTTTTCATCATCCCATCTGAAATTCTGTACCCATTAAACAATAGCACCTCATTCCCCCTTCTCCCAGCCCCTGAAAACTATCATGACTAGCCTATGTACCTCCTGTAGGTATTTGTCCTTTTGTAACAGGCTTATTTTACTTAGCATAATGTCTTCAAGTTCACCTGTGTTGTAACATGTGTCAAATTTTTCTTCCTTTTTAAGGCTGCATAATATTCCATTGTGTGTCTATAGCATATTTTACGTAGCCATTCATTTGTCAATTAACTTGGGGGTTGCTTCCACCTCTTAGCTATTATGAATAATGCTGGTATGAATAAAGATGTACAAATATCTCTGTTTAAGACCCTGCTTTCAATTCTTTGGAGGTTAATATACCCAGAAGTGACACTGTGGGATTAATTCTACTTTTAATTTTTTTGAGAAACTGTCACACTGTTTTCCATAACAGCTATAGCATTTTACAGACCCACCAACTGCATATAGGGTTCCAATTTCTCCACTTCCCCATCAACTCTTGCTATTTTCTGGTTTTACAATAATAGCCATTCTAATGCCAATTCTCTATTTTTTTAAACCTTAAAACTGGTTAATTGAATTAAGCTTTCATATCTATGCACCTGGATAAGAATGTCAGAAACCCCGATCTTCATAAAACTCAGTTTCTTTACTTGTGAAATGAGACTTTAAATACCTAGATCTTAAAGGTTGGGAGAATTATATTTCAAAATGGTAGAAAGCACTGAGCAGGGTGCCCAGCACCAAAAAAGCACTAACAGAATGACAGAAGATGAGAGGAGGAGGAAGTTTCATCATTACTGACAACCACTAAAGTGTAAGTCATAGCAAACCTAATATATAGTACTTAAACCAATCAATCTCCACCCACCACCACCGAGTAGGCAGGATGTCAGCAAATAAACAGTGGTAGCAAAGCACAAAATTACACCTTTTTTCACAGTCTGAAAAAGTGGTAACAAGAGCTTGTCACATACTTTAAATTATCCTAAAACTAGTTGTAGAGCAAAAGGGTAGAGGCCATTTGTGAGACACAATTGTTTTTCCCTCTTCTCTTGGTTAATTAATTTAAAAGTTAGGGCCGAATGGAGAGCTTTTCAACATATGGCTTGGGCTAAATTCATATAGTCTATTAAAAAAATAACTTGATCTGTTGAAAACCATCTACATGTCTTTTACTTTATCTGTTCCTCACTTAAATTCACAGTATTTGTGGGAAAGTCTAACAATCATGTGTCTCAAACTCTCCAAATAACTTCTATTAGTTCTGTGTCTAGAAATTTACTAATAAATTATAAGAAAATATAAAATATTTTGGAAGCCAAAGCAATTATAAAAGAAGATGTATAAACACTTCACATTTTAAACAAATTAAATAAATAGAAATAGATTTTAAAATAAAAGCCAAATCAAAAGGACGCTAATTCATCATCAAAACACTTCAAGCTTCTTGGCATGTATGTCCGGGTCCTCTCCTGACATCAGACATTTTTCTAAACATTTTACATTTATTAACACTTTTAATCTACATAAGGCTTCTGGTTTGGATTCCATTAATATTATAATGCATTTTAAACTACCCTTTAAAATTCTGACACATTATTTATATACTCCACTGAGAAACAGTCAAGTAAAATAACACTTGATTAGCTCAGGTTTCTAATCTTCATCTTTCCACCTCACCTATAGAAGTACTTCCAGCCAAACAAAGAAATGGTTTAAAAATCGGGATACCCTGATAATGAAGTTAGTTTAGGTTTATTAGTTTGGGTTTAATCAGGAAACTCTTTTTTCTTCAGTAAATGTTCTTTGAAAATGCTTCAAAATTACTTTCCAATTTCCATAAAATTAAGGTATATGGGTATGTAATTCTAAAGCTTCCTCTAGTGGTTCAAGATTTAATGAGGCATCTCGCTGGTTTTTCAAAGAATTGTTTAGCCAGTCCCAGGAAGGCTCAGAGTCACTTCATGAGTGTCCATCATCACTGAATCTCCTTGATTACCAGGGTCAGCCCAAAGAACTGGGCTGAAGTTCCACCAACAATACAACAGACCCTCTCTGATTCCAGAAACTGACCTATTCATCTGTTTGGTTAGTAAATATTAGCTGAGCACCTGCTACTTGCCAACTATTATGATGGCACTGGAGATTCTACAGTGGAAAAATAGAAAGCTAAAATAGAAAGCCTGCACTCCCTCCCTGAAACTATCCTTTGAGTATTTTATTCTTCCTCCTTCCCCTCTGAGTTTTCACTATAATTCGACCACCAAGAAGAAACCATCAATAATGTCAATGCAAGAAACAAGGTACCTGCCAGGCATGGAGGTGCACAAGATGCCTATAATCCCAGAGGCTGTGGAGGCTGAGGCAGGCGGATCACAATTTCAAATCCAGCCTCAGCAATTTAGGGAGGCCCTAAGCAACTTAGCAAGACCCTATCTCTAAATAAAATATTAAAAAGGGCTGGGGATATGCCTCAGTATTTAAGTGCCCCTTCATTGAATTCCCAGTACAGAGAGAAAGAGTTCACCTTACCAGTCAGTCTTTACCTTGTCCCCTTTATTAGTTTTTTTGAAATATGAATCCCACCCCCAGAGGCAGCCTAAGTATATCCTTCTACCTAGTATTGACATTCAGACCAGGGTGCTGTTCAGAGTTACATAACAGCCAGAGAGTCTCTGGCAAGGGACCATGGCCACACAGCTTTGGTCACCTCTTGACTCCCACTGTTTTCACCCTTGTAGACTGTTCTGTGCTGCCTTGTGTTTCAAGACATGGTTCAAGCCACCATGACAGGCTTGTGAGTTCTGACAACTTACCCAGAGAGGCTACGTTAGACACCCTCACCCTCTGTCTCCTCCTTGGCTTTCTAACTTTATCAATTGTCTCAATGTCCTTTAGAGAATCTGCTTCTTCCCTCACAGGAAAATGGACTACACTTAGCTCATTTCATGACTCTTTGCCTCCTTCAGACTGAAACAGCTCTTGGGCATTTCTTTCATACTATTAATATTTTTGAAGAAGACATGCCAGTTGTTTTGGAGGATATCTTTCAATTTGGACATTAATTATATCTACTTCAATCTGTTTTCTCATAATTAGATTTAGGTGACTCAGCTGCAGGGTGACATAAGAGCATCCAGAAGCACAGGATGCCTGCTGTCCCTTATTGGTGATGTTAATTTCGATTCTTGTTTAGGGTGTTTTCAGTTTCCCCACTAAACTGTTACTTTTTTTTTTTAACCATTACTGTTACATTTGTATGGAGAACAATGACTCTCTCTGATTCCAGAAACTGACCTGTTCATCTGTTTGGTTAGTAAATATTAGCTGAGCACCTGCTACTTGCCAACTAATATGATGGCACTGGAGATGCTACAGTGGAAAAAAAAGAAAATCCTTGCCCGGAGGGAGTTTACAGCCTAGCTGGGAAAGGCAGGTGTAGAGCTAGTAAAACATAAAGCATATACTGTGTGCTCTGGTGACAAGGGCTTCCGAGAGGATAATGCAGGAGCAGATGGCACAAGGAGGGAGGAGAAATCACATCAGCAACTGCCGTTGTGCCCTTCAGTCGACTGCCCAAAACAGTGCAAACGAGGTCTTCCTACAGTGGGAATCCTGTCTCCTCACTTCCTGTTTCAAATCCAAGGCTAGACTCCTCTGTGACCGTTCAGGACCCCCACAGAGTGCCCCAGCCGCCTTGTGCTTGAGTCTCATAATTTATACCGTGGCAATAACACCTATTCTTCCTCTGAATGTGTGCTGCTGTGGCCCCCACACCTTGAGGCAGGAGGATAGAGTCAAGTTTAGGTTGGTGACTGCTGAGAGATAAGGATAACACATTCCAGGCATAAGAAAAATGTCAGGAGGACATTCCTCAGTCAAATTCACTGTTCAAGACAAACAACGGGAGAGCACTGAACTGGGGCAGGCAGATCTGATCTCTGGTGCTTTCTGGAAAGTAACTGAGACCCTCATTTGCCTGGTAAGGCAGAGGCACAATGCTAAGGACAGTTGAAACTATGTGCAAACAGTTTTGGCTGAGTGCAAAAGGGTGTACTGCAACCTGTGAATGTAGTAATTTCTAGCCCCAGAACATATATATACTGTCCGCCCCCCGCCGCCCGCTTGATTTCTTTGTTATTCCACCTATGGAGTAGCCACCTTGATACGTGAATGGATATAATAAATAATTCTTACTAACCTCCTCTTTGCTAGATGTGTTTGATTTCTATCCTGTAGGAGTTAAAAGACCCACTGAGCTGGTGATTCATGTTCCCTCGTCCCACACAAGGGACTTCTTTCTCTTGTCATTCATAGCACCTCCTCAGGAGATCCTTCAAGGCTGAGAAATGTAGAGATTGTGGGAATGTCTAGCTCACAAACTTTATCATTCAAACAATAAATAAAAGGGGCTGATATCTAAATTTAAGAGACAAGTATTTATATTATCAATGTGATAGGTTGTATACAAAATTTTGTATTATATGAAAACCACATCTATCACATTTTTTAATCAGGTAGGGTACTTGGTGAAGTATGATATTTTCCCTTTATCCAAAGTTCATTAAGGACATTAATTTGCAGAGATCATTCTATATGGTTAATGCATGGACCAAGAAAAATCAGCAGATAATTCTTGAGCTAAAATAACTTATAAACAAATCACGAATATGGACAAAACGTGAACAACCCCAAGGCAAGTAGTGCAGAATTCCCACCTACATCCACCTCCTGAGTCACACTTCAATTTGATTCAACAAGTCATTTCTAAGTCCTTATAAGGCGCTCTGCACTGCCCCAGTGCCGGTGCCACAAGAATTTCCAAAAAGTGTGAGACAGGAGCTCCACTTTCAAGGAGGTCAGAAAACGTGGTGAGATGTTAAAACGCATGGTATCATTAAAACCCTCAAGAAAAAAAAATCTTCGGATTACTTTCTAGATAATTAGACATAATTATATAAACAATTACAGTTTTAAGTATGGGTATTTAACAAAATTGCCCCTCTTGCTTCACAGTCCATTTTTGTTGTGTACATGCATGTTTGGGGAGAAGGGCGGTGTTGGGGGTTTTACGTTTATTTCTTTAACAGAGGCCTTGATGTGTCTTTACTACCTAAGATAACTGCAATTTAGAAATGTCTGCAGTGGGCCTTGCTTCCTCTCTGCCAAGAGAATCTGAGTGCCCAGGCCCCTGTCTGTTCTTCCATGAATTCCCTCCTCCTCAGACAAGCTATCCGTCTGTAGCTAAGAGTGGTCAAAACCACTTGCCTGGTAATCCTCAATACTGTCTGTAAAGTGATGACTTGAATTATCATTTCTATCTAGTATCTCCCCACACAAAGATTTACAAATGAAGAAAGAAAAACAGCAAGAGATGTTAGTAGAGAAAGCTGCAGAGCTGGGCTCATCCCACAGCTGAGCTCCTGAGGGACACCAAGGGAGAAGGGGGCCCAATCCCATTGAGCACCTAGTTCCTCCCATCTGTGCACAGGAGAGAAGAAGCACAGTGCAGGCTCATGTGCCCTTCCTTCTCCCTACCTTGGAAGTTTCATCTTTCAGGATTGCCCACTAAGTAACAATTATCTATCCACTTTTCACATTTTCCTAATCAGCTATTCTAAAATTTGCCACAATTTTAGAAGTTCCCTATTTAAACTGTGCAGATATAGCCAAGAGTAGTGGCATACACCTGTTACCCCAGCAGCTTGGGAGGCTGAGGCAGGAGGATCATGAGTTCAAAGCAGCCTCAGCAATGGTGAGGCACTAATCAACTCATTGAGACCCTGTCTCTAAATAAAATACAAGATAGAGCTGGGGATGTGGTTCAATGGTTGACTGCCCCTGAGTTCATTCCCTGGTACTCTCCCCTCACCGCCAAAAAAAAAAAAAAAAAGGAAAAAAAAAAAACTATGCAGATACAAAATTCTGTCACAGTAAAGTATTATCAGGGGGAAAGGGAAGAAATACTTTCCCTTTCAGTTTCCAGATTCTTAACTTCAAGTGTTTTAAAATGGATGTCCTCAAGACCTCACAGACTTTTTCTAAATGGTGTAAAAATGTGCAAATTAGAAAAGCACATCAACTTTTGACTTTAAAAATAGCACCAAAAAGTGGACTGATGTGTCATGGGTCGGAAAATGAACTCAAAGCTCAAATAAGATTCTCAACACAAATTATCTTCTCCTAGGATAATGCAAAGAGAAAGATAGTCAAGCTCCACCTGAAATACAGCTAAGTAACATACCAACAAGAAACCATGATCTACACTAAACACAGCTGCTAGAGAAAACTTTCACAGAACCATGGGAGAGAACAACTGATGAGCTCCACCTGGTACACAGAGTACCAACTTACTGAAAATGAGAATCCCACATCCCACAAGGAGCTATGAGCACCATTTGTCATGTCTCCACAAAGCTCGGCCCTGGGAGTAAAATTTTATATGTTCATCTTTCTTTTGCTACAGGAAATGATTAGTTACTGCCTGGGCAGGAGAGGGGAAATGAACTTGCTGGCCCATGTGAAAACAACAAAATGCTGTTTTTCTAGAACAGCTGACTAAGAACACACTGTCCTAAGTGCAGAGCAGTGGAGTATAGCTTCCTGGTTCCCAGCTCCCAACCGCGGGAAGAACAGTGCTGCAGGCCTGGCCTGGTCACCCACATGCAGGCACGACTTCCACAGTCACTGACTGTCACTCCGACAGCCTCAGGGACTGAGTCCTCAGAGACATGGCAGGACTGAGGGCCTGTTTGCCATGTTGCCATGTATATCTAACAAGACTGTAGAGGTTTTATCAAGGGAAAGAAATAAGGCCAGGCGAGCTGAGTAACTTGTCCTTGCACTGTGCTACCCTGAAGCTACAAATCCTGCCATGTCCCTGGGAGCCCAGGAACATGCTACACCTGCCCTGAGAGGAGAGAAGATTCTGAATGAGAGGGCTACAAGAACAATGACCACACTTCCTTGCCTGAAAACTGGGACTCAATCTGACAAATACAATCACATTTCTGGAATTCATCCTGTAAAATATCTGAAACCAGGACCAGTTACAAACCTTATTTAAGTAGGGTGTGTCTGTCATTCCCCACCTACCTAGCAGGGTTCCCAGGCCCCTCCCCAGCAGATCTGATTCAGCGAGTCTCTGGGTGGTGCCTGAGAACCTTGGTTTCTAACAAGCAGCCAAAGAGATCTTTAAGCTCAGACAAGTCTGGGGAACATAGGACTGGACAATTGTGCTGTAATAACATCAGTATGTTAGCTTGTAAATGATAACACTAATGAATATCAGTCTTCTTTTAATCCTCCAGATAAAACCACTGTTTTGATAATATCCATTTTAAAGACAGAGGAAATGTGTGCAAGGTTACACAACTAGTAAGGACAGAGAGGGGACTCAAATAGAGACCCAACTCCAACAGCCGTACTCTCTCCACTATCCGTATAGTGGGTTAGGTATATTAAATGCATTTTCAACTTATGACATCTTCAATATATGATGGGCTTAGGAGGATGTAACTCTATCATAAGTCAAGGAGCATACTCAAACATTATTCTAGCTTCTTTTTTCTATCATATCTAACTTGATTTAAAAAAAAAAAGAAGAAAAATCAATGTTTTCTACTTGTTCTGCTTTAAAAAAAAAAAAAGATTTGATCTGCCATATGAATAGTACCCCTATACCCACTCCCTTCTCAACTTCAGGTTAACTTAAAAACTTAAAAGAACACAAAACCCAGAACCCAATATGCTTCATCCAACAAGTTCTTACTGAGCCCCTCCCTGTGGATACAGCAGGGAAGAGACCAGACCCCTGCCCTCCAGGAGCTCACACTTTACTAAGAGGGCACACACTATTGGCCAGGAAGAAAAGAAGGCCAAGGGTCCGTCAGCTGATGCCAGGTGCTGGAAAGTCAGAGGAGAGAAATGGGGGCTGGGATTCAAGCTGCCAGGGAGTCTCCCTAATAAGGGGCCACTTGAACAGAGGTCTAAGGGTGCTGGGAAGCAAGGATATCTTGGGGGAGAGCATCCCACAGAGAAAGAAGAGTGCCCAGCTCATTCCCTGGCCCAAACCACAATCCTCCAAAACTTTCTGTCAGCATAGATAACTCCACATTTGCTCAGGTTTGGGATCCTCCTCCACTCCCCATCTCTGCTGGGCTGGGACACTCTTCCTCTCCTCCTGCAGACCTCAAGCTAAAAACCATGTCCTCAGGTAACTTTTCTGATCTCCCCATCACATGCAGAGCCCACACTGTACACATCACACACTGCTCTTCTCCCAGCACTAATCACAGCCATAATTAAACCACTATTTCTGTAATTTAATGTCTGCCTCATCCCAATAAGCTAATCTCCATGAGGGCAAGGATTGTATAGGTTGCATTCTTTGACCTAGTGCCTGAGAAATGGTCAAGTTCACCATTGGGAAAGATGTGAAGAAATGCTTCTGAGTTTTCTCAGGATAACACAGAGTTACAGTTTTCCACTGTATTGTGCACAATACACTGATTTCCTTCCTGATAAGAAAAGTTAGGAACAAGGAAACAGCTGTACTCAAAAAATGAAGTCCCAAAGTGGGCCCTGCAGACTGTGTTTGGGTTCAGTGTCACTTCATCTTACTATAATCTAAAAGGAAACAAATCAAAGCCAGAAGACTGTCCCTCCTAAGACCACATGAGGTCAATCATAAACACCCATTCAGAAGCAAATTAAAGTAATGTGCTGCATGTCCACAATAATTAGAATTTTTTAAATATATGAAAATAACACCTATTCTGTGACAGGAAGTAAAAGGGCAGAGCTGCTAGAATCTCACATACCACAGGATTTAAATGTTAGCAGCCACCATTAGATACTCACCCCTTGCTAGATACACTGCTAAGTGTTATCCACACATTGATCTCACATAACTGAGCTGCTCTAAGTGAAGCAATTCTGCAGAGCTCCAAACCTTTGCAAAGCATACCAGTTAGGACCCAATGTCCCAGTACCAAATGTACCAGCATCCAAAGTGCTGATACCAACCAAGCATGGGGCATTCAGCTGCTCTAGTTCAAGCTGCCCCAACTCACAGAAACAGGCAGGGGAAGTGACTGGCACAAGATGGCACAGCCTGTTAGTAGCTAAGTCCAGCCAACAACTTGATCGCTGACAGGTCATCCATCCTTCTAAAAGTCTGAACCACCACTTTTTGAGGTCTCAACCCTCAGAGAAAGTGACCAAGTCAAGCTTCCTAAGGTACATTGCAATGTTACCAAAATGCTACAGTGCTGCTCAGAGCAGAGCAAAAACAAAACAGGACTCTTTCTTTCTTCTTTGCAGCTGCCACTAATCTGAGTCGCACAACAAGCCTCTTGTCTCTCCACTCCCAAGCAGCTCTTCTGAGCAACAGAAGCCCAGGAACACCGAGGCCCTGGGTGCAGGCCAGAGCTAAACAGGCTAAAAAGCAGGCTGCTGTGACACTACTTTATCAAATACTCTGCAGGGCCAAAACCACAATTTTGCATGCATGATCACACTTCTGTACAAGAGCAGAATGCATGAAAGAAGGCTGAGCTGTGTGATTCATCCTGTACCCTGATAAGCACTCTGATTTTGATGATTTTCTGCATCTTATTTATACTGAAATGAAGTTTCTGTGGAATCCAGTCACCTCACCCCTTCCCCCAAATTAGCCGGCTAAAAGCAACAGCCTGTTATAACACACCACCAACCAGCTACCGTGGGGCCTACCAGGCCAGACCAAGCCCGCAATTATATGTTCTTGGTGACATGAAGTTCTTCTGAAAAATTAATCCTAAATGGTCTTACGCCATCCTTCAGGGACTTTAAGCCCCAACATGCTAATGCCCTGGAGCAGCAACACTCAAGAGAACTTTGGCTTTGACCCAGGGCTCCAAAACATTGCTCCTCTGCTTACCATAAACCCAGTTCAGCCTGCAGCAGGTGGAGGCCTACGTAATCCCCCACCACAGAACACCTCAAGGACGACTCACAGAGAGCAACTGCTGAAGGTGGACTCCCACTGGCCCCAGCCACTCAGCCAGAGCTCCCAGCCACCTCAGGTTTAGGCAATGCCTGGATCCTCCAACGGTGGTGTGTGACACCTCCAATGGTGGTGTGTGACACTAATGCTCTATTTAAAATGATAGAGACTCATTTTGAGAGGGTTGCTTTTTGTTTTTGTAAGTAAAAATCAAATGAGAAGGTATCCAAGAGCACCTTAAAAACTTAAGGAGCTAAATATTCTAAGGGTATGATTTTGGGATACTGACCGCTCTGAGCACTGAGATGTAGGAATATAATTTTACATTCCAGCACCCTTGCAGTAGGACTCAGGATACAGTAGAAAGAAGCTAGTCTGACCTGCACTGAGTCCTAGAGCTGTGACCTGGGCAAGTGGCTCAAGCATCTACTGCTCTCGTTCATGCACATTCTGAGGTAAACATCCTTCATGGCTTCACAAGCAACGTGAGAAAATGAAGTCACTCCTCTAGCGTAATGGATAACACAGAATCAATAAAGAACTTTTTTTCTTCAGTTTCAAGCACGCCTTTTCTCTTCCCTTTTTATTTATTTATTTATTTATTTATTTATTTATTTATTTTTAGTCATACATGACAGCAGAATGAATTTTGACATATAATACATACATGGAATGTACATACATCAATCATATTGTCAATTCTATTCTGCTGCCCTTCCTATCCTCCTTATTCTCTTCCCTTTTATTAATTTTCCAAATTCTTCTTCTGAAATCAACAATCTACATATCCTCTTACTCTAGGAATTCAGTCTGTTTCCCCTAAGGACCTGTCAGGGAAATTATGGCAAGATATTGTTGGCCCTATGCATGCATGGGTTCCACATGCATAGATTTAATCAAACTCAGAAAATACCCAAGGGAAAAAAAACCTGTGTCTGTACTAAACACACAGACTTTTTTCTTATCATTACTCTCTAAACAACACAGTGCAACAACTCTTCACATAGCATTGACACTGCATTAATTGTTATAAGTGGTCTAGAGATGGCAAAGTATACAGGGGTATGTGCATGGGTTCTACTTTTATAACAAGGGATTTTAACATCCTCACACTTTGTTATCCGTGGGAATTCTACACCAATTTTCCAGGCATACTAAAGGGACAATTGTATGGTCAATCATGGTTACTCCAGCATTGCTTGTGACCTTCAGTGCAAAAATAACACCCACTAATAACAATACTATTATGGCACTTAAAATGAGAAAGTTTGGGAGCTGGAGGTGTAGCTCCTTAGTAGGAAACTTCCCTAGCACATATGAGGCCCTGGGGTTCAATCCCCATCACTGCAAGGAAAATAATAATAATAAATAATGTTCTAAAACTTTTTATAGTATGATCAAATACAGATTAAGTTTTGTTTTGTTTTGTTTTCCAAAAAAACCATGTGCTAGACTAGTTGTCCAAGTAGTTTATCAGTGATGAGAAAAAAAGGGGATCAAGGGCACAAGAATGTGATAGACAAAATAATCACCCCATGTCCACATCCTAAACCAGAACCTGTGAATACAGGACCTTAGGCAAAGGGGGCTTTGCAGATATAATAAGGATGTTGAGACAGGAGACTATCCCAGGTCCAGCTGGACCCAATCCAATCATGTGGGTCCTTAAAAGTCAAAAATCTTTTCTGGATTTGACTATAGAAAGATGGTCAGAAAGAAGATAAAGATGGAAAAGAGGGCCATCAACCAATAAATACTAGAAGCCTCTAGAAGCTGGAAAGCACAAGAAAACAGACTCTCCCTTAAAACTTGTGACTCATTGATTTTAATCCAGTGTGACCCATTTTGGGCTTCTGACCTACAGAAGCATGAGAGAATAAACTTGTATTGTTTTGTGCTGCTAACTCTGTGGTAGTTATAGCAGCAATAGAAATAATTACAGAAGAGAGGATGGATGAATTACACAGAATCAATAAAGAACTTATAATTCTTTATAATTTTATTTATAATTTTATATATTAGATCCTTTACTTATAATTTTAAATAAATCTTTAACATATATATGTTAGCCAGAGCTCCCGCCATATATATATATATATATATATATATATATATATATATATATATATACACACACACACACACACACACACACATAAATAAAACTTATTTTAATTGGGAAAAGAAATAAATTCTTTGTCATTCCTTATATGTCATGATTCCCCAACCACAAGAGCTTTCACATAATACTCTGACTTCTTCTGCCTGAAATACCTACGATTCTCTCTTCCATACCAGGAACCCACTTACACCTCTGGTCCAACTCAGTGGTCCTCTCCTGCATGAGGGCTCCCTCCTCGGTGTTCTCTCCTGTACTGAATTTAAGTGGTGCCCTGTGGTTTGGTCCACCTTGTTGGATGAATACTTTAAAAACAGGGCTTGAGGCTCATTTTTCTATGTGAACCCAACACCTCTTAATGGGCATGGCATATAGTTAATGATTAGTAAGTGTTTACTCAACTGGGTTGGCTCCTGGATGTCACTAAACCCAAACCAATTTAGTAAATCCTAGTTGTAAATCAATAAAGCATCTCCTATTGGAAAAAAACTCTGTAATTTTGTTTTTATTTTATAATCCATTCTAAGGGGGAGTGTCACTGCAGAGTTGTCATATCTGAGTGTTGAAACTATTGAAAATTCAACTGAAAATTCAACTCCACTAGTGATTCTTTCAATAGCAAAGAAACCAGGAGAGGGGACAGAGTGAAATTTGAGTCCATGTTTACATACAAAAGGCTGCATCCACCAAGACTTGAGCCAGCAGCTTGTTTTCATCTCCTAGCAGCACTCTGCTTAGCCATGATCATTAGCACAGCCACCTCTACAGAAATAGTTATTTCCACGGCTCAGAGATCAAAGTACTAAAGGAGCTACACCCCTTGTTTGAGTGAGGCATCTTGATAACTAAAGATTTAACAAATCCCTAATCCAACTATAGACAAGTGGCAAAGTGGCAGACACATTGAATGTTTCACAGTTACTTAAACCAGCCTACAGCAAATATTATATTTTGTTGGTGGTATTGATGTTGTTCTCATTTTAAAGTCTTATTTATTGAGGTACAGTTTGTATACAATAACCCATCCTTTCTAATGTTCAGTTCTATGAGTTCTGACAAACATGAAGTAATCACCAGAATTGAGATAAAGAACACTTCATTCGCCTCCAATGTTCTCTACCTCCTTTATAATCAACCTTCTCACCTATCACCTGTTCCTTATAGGCATGATCTGTTTTCTGACCCTACACTTTTTCCTTTTCCAGAATGTTATTTAAATGGAAGCTTCACCTTCCTACTCTAAGTTCAGCTTTTACATATAACATGTTTGTTGTTCTCTGTTGTACTCTAGTGAGTAGTATTCCATTGATAGACATGTTAGCTTATCCATTTACTAATTGATGGACATTTGGGGTTTTTTACTGTTTGGAAAAAAGCTGTTAGAAATATTAGCCTAGAGGTTTTTATGGAACTTATTGTTTCCCTTGTATAAATATTTAGGAGTGGAATTGTTGCTGGCTATGTGCTAAGTGTATGTTTAACTTTCTAAGAAACTACCTAACTCTTCCCCAAAATGGCTGTGCTAGTGAAAGTTTCCACCAGATCCGCTTGCTCTGCATATTTGCCAATACTTGGTATTAACCATTTTTGTTCTAGAGTATCTAAACCACTGAGTAGTAAACATGTAAGCAACATGTTCTCAAAGCAGATTCAAGGAAGACCTTTAAGGGTTATGAATTTCACCAAAAACCACTCATCTTTTCCTTAAGTCAAAGCTTGACCCAAAAGAAGCATAGATTTGACAATTACCCCTGTGATGTTGCCTCCAGAACACACCTAGGCTCAAAAGTTCTTTCCAACAACCTGCTGTGAAAAGCTAAACTTCACCACTAGAGATCCCTTAGGAACAGAGGTCTCCCTGTGCTGTAGACTAGTCACAAGGAAATCCCAACACAAAGCAGGGACATAGGAACCATTTCTGGCTTTTGGCTAATGTCTGGCATGACTCTCTCTGCTTGTCTGAGGGATCCATATCTACCAGTTATTTGAAGGCAGAATTGCTCTCTCTCCCCTTTCAGCTTATACATATTTGTTACTAATATCTACTGTTATTTATTCTGATGCCTCTCCCCATTCTATATCAATAGCCCCAACAGTCGGATTCATCTCTGCACCTCAAGTTCCCATGCATACAGCTGTAACAAATGTTCTATGAATATACAAGGCGTGACGATCAGATTATTATAGTATCCCCGGTAGGGCATTGAGGGAGTGAACACTGAGACAGATGAATCTTAGAAGGAAAGACATCCATCAGTATGATGTGGGAGGCCTAGTTTAAGAAGCATACCATAGTAGCTAAATTTAACAGGAGGATGCTTGGTAATAAGAGAGGACAGGGGCAGGACCAAAGGAGATGGTATGAGGAAGCAGGAAAGAAGACTTGCCCACACACAGATGAAGCTCAGGACCAGACCAGCTTGGCACCTGCTGGGGGGAAGACAGATTCTGATGGTGAGAGGAAGGAGGGAGGGAAAGGGCAGCTCTGTCAATATGACTCCGTTTCCAAGAGCATGTGCCAAGAGCTGGGGTGGGGAGACCAGGGGCTCAAGAAGCAATGAGTGTTTCCAACAGCTGCTATGGGAGTACCTGGGAAATCAGTAAGAACTGAGAGGTGGGGGAAGGACCTATAGAAAACTGCTAGTCTCTTTCCAGAGAGACATTAGACCTTCCTAAATCACTTCCAAACCCTTCTGGGAGCCCTCTGTGCACAAGATGGTGACATAGGCTTGCCAACCTACAAGGCTAGCTCCCACCCTGCAATACCTGCAAGGCCAGCTATGGGAGAGCTCATAGGCCACCATGGAACTGCTGGGAAAACCAGCCCTGCACTATAGTTGAGCCTCTGTACATAGACACCATTTACAATTAATGATTCATTAAACACAAGAGTTCCCAGAGATGCTAACTGTTCTGCTGAAGTATCAGAAAACTTTTTAACCCATGTTTCCAACACCACTTGCTCATGCAATTAATCACATGGCTTTTCAGGCAGGACTTCTTCTTAACAGACATTGGGCCCCTTCATCTTTGCCACTCTGCAGCAGCCCAGGGTGATATGTGGCTATCTGGAAAGAAGAGGGGAAGGCACTATAGCCAGCCACACTTCTCCCCTACTGGAATACTTAGCAGATCTCATGGACAGAGAGTGCTAAGGAGCTCCCAGGTAATAATCTGAAATGTACCCAAAAATGAAATAGGGACACTCACCAGCTCTGTATTATGACCATATATGGTAATAAATGCTACCATTATGATCCTATTTGCAAAAACCCTAGCTGCTCAGATGCAAGGTGTTATGCAGTACAGGATACCAGTCACACAAGTTCAAGTTACACAGTTGCTTCCTGTCTGTAGTAACTAAGATTTTAACTGAGAAAGATTTTGCTTTCTGGTTACACAATGAATGCACCACAAGGTAAAACAGAAACTGGCAACTGCTGATAGATATCAGGCCTTTGGGAAAGTCACCAAAGCTAGCCAAACTGCCTGCTCAGCTCCGGTTTTGAAAGTTCATTGACACTGATGTGGCCCTCTGTCCACCCAAAGACCCCAACTGGGCCTCCTAAAGCTTTCTATTAAGCTCAAAATTAAGCCACATAAGGCCAAACTGTTTTATTATATTTATATGCTTTTCTAAAAAAGATACTTTGGCACAAATATTCCTAAGTGATTTTTTCACATCAGAAATTGGAATTGGGTTATTCTTCAATGACAGGATGCTGCCAAAGAGCAGCAGGGGCTATTTACAAAATGATCCCAGAAGAAGGTCACACCCTATCTATTTCCAAACCCATGATGAATAACTAAGAATCAAAGCTGAATCTAAAAATCTCATTTTAACTTTCCTCCTACCCAAAGAAAGGAAGCATATTGTTAAGTTCAAAAGACCCAAACAAGTTATCAAAAAGCTGCCTGTGAACACCAAACAAAAGATATTTTATGTAATTTATCAACAAATGCTAAAAATGCAATTCACTGCAATTATGCCTCTGCCTACATGCCATTGTGTTTTGTCATAGGTATTTCAAAATAATGCAGTCTAAGCAAAATGCTTACTTTCCCCAGCTAATACAAGGTCAAGGAGAAGGGAAACTAACATTTTAGTGATCCTCTACTGCTATGACTTGAATGTGCCCCCCAAAAAAAATTTCAGGTGCTGAAAACAGTGTCCAAATTCATATGTTCATAGATTTTGAAGGTAAACCTTTTGGGGGTAATTAGGATTAGAAAAGGTGATAAAGATGAGACCCACATGATGCATTAGTGGCTTAATAAGGAAGAGAGACATGAGCTACTACACATGCTGTATTGCCATGTGATACTCTCAACCATGTGATGGTGTAGCATGAAGGCCCTCACCAATGCAGTACCATGCTCTTGGGCTTCTCAGCCTCCAAAACTGTGAGCCAAACATTTATTTGTTTGTTTGTTTGTTTACTGGCAGTCCTGGAGAGTGAACCTTATGTATGCTCAGCAAGCGTTCTACCACTGAGCTTCATCCTCGACCCTTTTTATTTTGAGACAAGGTCTACTAAGTTGCCTAGGATGGCCTCGAACTTGCAATCCTCCTGCCTTGGCCTCCCAAGGAGCAGGGATTACAGGCATATGCCACCTTACCTGGCCAAAGTTTTATTATTTCTAAATCACTTAGTCTCAGGTATTTTGTTATAGCATCAGAAAATAGACTAAGACATCTACTTACCATGTACATCAAACCTTGATATAACATATCTTTGAGTTTGTTGTCCCCTAATATTCATTCTTCCTTTCTTCCTTAACAACAGAACCCCATGCAATCTGCTGTTGTTATTGTTTTGGTTTTCTGTTTTGCAGTATTGGTTGAACTTAGTTCAACCCAGACTGAACTCCACCACTTGGCTACATCCCTAACCCTATTTACTCATTTGTTTATTTATTTTTGAGACAGGACCATGTTAAGTTGCCCAAGCTGGCCAACTTGCAATCCTCTTGCCTCACCCTCCCAAACTATGCCAGGCTGAAACCCCCAGTCTTTTTAACTGATTCCCAAAATAAGAATGGCAGATTCCTATATTCTTTTACAGCCAGGTGTTTGGCTATGTGACTGTACTCTAACGTAGTCATTCTCTAAGTGTGGTCTAGGGATCGCTGGAGTTCCCAAAACACTTTTAGGGAGTCCATGAGGCCAAAACTATTTTCACAATCATACTAAAGCATTACTTGTCTTTTTAATGCTCAATGTCTCATAAGTCTATCATGGGGAGTTTGGGAAGTGACATGCCACATGATACCACAACAAACGGAATGCATAGCAGATCCGAGAACCCAGCTATTTTCAATCCAGTCAGACATGAGTTTGATTTACAAAATTATAAAGCAGTGGCTGTCTTCTCAATAATCATTGAAAAATAGTTCTTTTTCACATAAAAAAGTAATTTGTGCTAACCTATAATATTTATTATTTTTAACTAAATCAATAATCATCTTTTATATTCTCACTTTCAATTTTTTCTTATATTTATTTTTTAGTTACAGGTGAACACAATGACTTTATTTTACTTTATGTGGTGCTGAGGATTGAACACAGTGCCTCACGCATACTAGGTGAGTGCTCTATCTCTGAGCCACAACCCCAGCCCCTCACTTTAAATTTCTAATGCCCAAAATATCTGAAATAGTTGCCAAGTACTGCTGTGACAATTACTAAAAATTTAGTGATTTTTAAAATAAAACATTTATTATAGTTGTGGAGGCCAGAAGTCCAAAATTAGAGTCTTCTAAGGCTAATAAACTTAAGATGCTGGTAAGGCTGGATTCTTCCTAGAGGCTCAATGAGAACATGCCCCTCATAGGGCTCCTTGGCTGTAGTCCACCTACTAGTAACAGCATCACTTCAACCTTTGCTTCACCTGCCTTCCTCTTACAAGAGCTTACATGACTTTACTTCACTTGCCTCTAAACTCTTATTCAGAAATATACCAAATATTTCAAAATACTCTCCCCATCTCAAGATCCTTAACTTAATCACATCTGTAATGTCTTTTGCTATGTAAGGTACCATATGAACAGGTTCCAGGGACTGGCTCATGGATAGCAGCTTTAGGGGCCATGATTCTGCTATCATGATATGCTAGATATAACCCAGATAAGCCAAGCTCTTTGGGATCCTCAATAACTTTTAAGAATGTAAAAATGTCTTAAAAACTAAAATATTTGTGAGCCACTACTGTAGCATATGAACAGATTAAGTCATTATTAGGCAGGAAAAGTAAAACTCAGAAAAGCTAAGGGGTTAACCAGAGTCACACAGACTAAAGAGACCTTCAACTTGAAACCCAGTGGTCTGCTACCAATGAACTTAACATGGCTCCCTCTGCACGATGCTGCCAACCTCTGAACACCCGGACTATACCAGAGGAAAATGGAAATCAATTCATGGGCATTTTTGCACACATCAAATAAAGAGTACAACAATAAGCATTCAGAGGTGAATTTGCTGAGCAGGAAGGAGGAGAAGTTGGAGAGGAAGGTGTTTAAAATTTATTAAAATTTACCAATTTATTACCTTGTAAGAGAGACGAGGACAGTGTTACAAATGGTGACGTGTTCCAGAACCAAGGCAGAGAGATAAGAACCCCATCTCACTCTACAGCAATGTGACAAGGACTGAAGCTCTGAGACACAGGAAGCACACACAGCAAAGTACTGCTCTGGGTAGATGACAGGGCCTAGTGGCCAAAGGCAGATTCATGACCACTCATTTTAACAAGGATATCTGAAAGAATGCATTCCTGGGCTGTCTCTCTGACCAGAATCACAACTTCATGGTAGCAAAGAAATTGCACTCAGGTGAACTCCATTAAAATCAGGCATCTAAGGATCCAAATCACAATCTTCAAAGAGACACATAAAAAAAAAGAGGAGAATGGGAAGATTCTCAGAGGGCCAGCTCCTGCTCTGCCTAATAAACTGCCTGGCCAAGGCCGAAAAAAACAGAGCAGAGGTGATCAGACTCTCCCCTCCCTATCCAAGCAGTGCACACTAGTGAATGATGGCTCCCCCAACACAGGGGCTGGCCCCGGCTCCCTGGAGAAGCTGCTCCAGTTCTGTGCCTTGCTTTCCCAGCTCCCTGCTTGGAGCCTTTGGAGTGCTCAGCTAACACGACCATTTTGAAAGCAAAACCCAGCAGGAACGCCTGATCTGACAGCCAACAAAAACCCAGGAATAAAAGGACACAGATGCAAGGAACCACCATCAGTAGAATTTGCTCTCTAAAAGAGGAAAAGTCACAGAACTTTCTGGTGTTTTATTTTTTTTCAATGTGAAAGCCTATGGCCAATACCAGGCCATCTTCAGAACACCTCTAGTCACAGAGCTCAGCATTTCCTAGAAATGTTTATAGCACTTGCTTTCCTAATATTACACTAGTGTTATAAACTTCATACCTATAACCTAAAAAGCATAAAGATTTTGCAAATTAGAGACATGACTAATGTATCTCTTTCATCATGGAATCCACACACACCTGTGTGGTTGCCTTTATGTGATTATTCTGCTACAGAATAAATTTTAAAACTACTAAATCAGCAATCTCATCTGTCAATCATTTTGAAATTTTTCTTTCATATGCCAGAGCCCAGGGCAATTTAACATTCTATAGACCAAAACTTTCACACTGTGCCTATTAAAGGGATACATAATGTGAAGACATGTTGCTCGGAGATAATGCCTAATTCACAAAAGCAAACTTCTATTTTCTGCATTCCATGTGAAGAAGAAAAGATCCACAGGCAGAGAGCCACAACTGAATCTTTTATATCTAGGATTTTGGAGAGAACAAAAAATGACACTTTGACAGAAAATAGATTGGGAGACATAATAAATTTGTGCTGAATAAGTACTCTGTTATAATGAGTTATTCCAAGTTATTCCAAGAGTGGTAATTCCAATTTCCAAGGGAGTAAATATTAAATAGAGTAACTAGAAAAAAAAAAAAAAAACCTGAGCAAAAGTTTAAGGACACAGTGTATGAATACAGATGTTGTTTAGGAAGCTTTCAAAGAGACTGCTATTTCAATATTTTCTTATACTTGGGTGACATAAAGGAAAATAATTTATTATTAAAAGTGTAAAATGTTTAAGTAAACTAACAAAAAGCATGTAGAAAATACTGATTTTTTAAAAATCACCTGGGCACTCCTAATTCAGTAATTATGGTAGATTAGATATTTGCAGGTCTTTCTGCTATCCTATAATTAGATTCTGGATAAATTAATTTTAGAAACTTTCAATGCAATCATTAGTTCCAGGCAGAGAAACAAATCCCACAAGAATATGGCAAGAGCAGTGCACTAAAGCCTGAGCAAAGAGCACTAAGGAGTGAGCACAGAAGCTGTAGCTGCTCTGGAGGCCACTCTGAACACACCAATGACAGGGACATCTAGATCTCTAGCATTTAGCAAGGTGAGAAAAGTCCAACCTGAAACCAGGATTCCATAGGAAACAAAAGTGGTCCTCAGTCCATAGCATCCTCCTGGTCCTGGTACAAATCAATACATAGCCCAAGTAATACCTCAAGATTCTCAAAATATTAGCAATTAATCTAAACTCAACATGCACAGTAGAAAAGAAGCACAGACACAGATTTAGACCACCAGGGATTTAGACACCAGTATTATAAAAATTTAGGATATGGGGGCTGGGGTTGTGGCTCAGTGGTAGAGCACTTGCCTAGCATATGTGAAGCACTGGGTTCGATTCTCAGCACCACATATAAATAAATAAAATAAAGGTCCATTGACAATTAAAAAAAAAAATTAGGATATGATACAATTCCAACTCTACTGTTATTTAAATATATGAAACATGGAATAAAAAAATGGGCCAAGAGAGACCACCATCAAAAATAAAGATTTAAAACAGAAATAGAGCCTTTAGAAATGAGAAAACATAATCATTAAAATTTAAAATTTAATATATGGGCTAAATAGAAAATCCAATACAGTTGAAGAGAGAATTCTTGAATTAGAAGCCAAATCTTAAATATTACCCAGAACAAAGCAGAAATAAAACATCAAATAGAAAGACATGAAGAGTAAAAAGTTCTAACATCCATTTAATCAAAACCAGAAGGAGGAAATTGAGAGAGAATGGAGAAAATATAGAATACTCAAAGACTAATAGCATGAGAAATTTTCAGAACTGATAAATGATACGAATCTGCAGATACACAAAACAAAGCAAATATAAAACAGGATGAAAAACAGAAAACTATACATAAACATAATGTAATAAAACCACAAACTACCAAGACAAATAAACAATATTAGAATAAGATAAATCATCTACTAAAGAATGACAAAAAGAAAACTAACAGATGCCCTAAGAGTAAAAATAAAAACCATATTAACACAATGGAACAGGATGTTCGCAATGCCAGGAAGAAGTAACTGTCAACTAAGAACTGTAAGAGTGAAATAAAGACATTACAAAAACCAAAACTGAGAAATATTACCACAAGAGATTCCCAGAAAAAGAAATTCTGAAAAAGGCAAATCTAATCAGAATAAAGGTGCAGATAGGAAAAGGGAAAAGAAGCAAGAAATGATAAACACATAAACAAATACCAACTTGAAACAATACCACTGTCTAATTTGCATGGTGAAACAATAGATCTGAAGTACTGAAGGAGTGAGTCTTTGTTAGTTGTCCTATGAGTTCTGTATTATCCTAGAAAGGAAACAGAATACCACATACTGAGGGACTTCTAAACTGTCAAATGTGCACACAGTACTTTCAGGATAACCATTAGAAGAACAGAAATAAAATGTATCATTTCAAAGCCAGAAGAGAAAAAAGAAAATTGAATGAGAATGCAAATACACAAATCATCAAAAACCTCAATCCAAAAAAGATTAGCAATAAAAAACAGACCATACGCATGTAATTAAAACAAATTGTTAAACTATATTTCAAAAAAAAAGCAAAACAAACTGCATTCATTGTACATACAAGAAAAAAATTTATCTACCTTAAAAATCCTGAACTTTGTTCTTCAAAGAATACTTAAGAAAGATGCTCAGTCTATTAATCAAGAAAAACAAATTAAGAGACAATGATATACTGTCTATACCCACCAGGCTGGCAACAAAATATCAAATGTTGCAGGGAAGTGGGACATCAGATAAACTGTGATAGAGTCTCTCCAAACCAAACTTTAACAAAAAAAATTTTTAATTAATTTATTACTATTGCATGCAACAAGTAAATCTCACAACACAACTGAATGAAAAATGCAAGTTGCAAAACATATATGAAAAAGACCAGTCTCACATTAAAAAAATATATATATAAGAAATAGATTTTTTGGAGATACACACACACAGTAATCATGCTAGTATGGAAATCGGCGATGACACTATAAACACTACTTAGTTCAGCTGGCTCTTACATTCTAGGTCAAGCTCTTTATCTAATTCCAATTGGCACCCTGAGCAGCACCACACTAGAATGGCCTTAGACTGCTCAGGTGCAAAGAAGGCAGCAGACTTGGTGAGTGCAAGCTTCCAGGTAAAACCTCAATCAAAAGCAATTCCATATAAAGGAACAGGACTTGCCCCAAATGATTAAAGAACAGAACCTGCCTTTCAGTAACCTTTCCTTGGGGACTGAAACAGTCTCCTCTGCCCTTTGTTTATGTGTTCCTCCCACTCTAGCTGCATTTCTCGTGTCCTCCAATGGGAGAGCTAGCTTCTGTATTTCTTTTCCCTACCTTCCCACAAATACTGTCATTCCCTAGGCAGACTCTGTCCCTTCAGAGCCTTACATACAATCTCAGAAAAAAAAAAAAAAAGAGAGAGAGAAGCGATTACAGACCCATGAGTATTTCTAGAATGAGTGAAATGCAGAATATAACTTACCTGCATCGTCTTTCATACATCCTCTGGTAGCTCCAACTTCACTGTTCTTGATACTCAAAATCCACAACCTCCTCGGGCACTGAAGCTTTGCCTAGAAAAATAAAGGCAGGAAATGAGAAAGGAGGCAACCAACAGGAACCAAAGTATCCATGGGGAAAAGAAACTCATTTAATCAATCAAGTAAAAACTTGACCTTTAAGAGGAGAGAAGTCCACCCAAATTAAGGAAAATCTCTAGCTTAGTCTAAGACATTTTCCATTTTTAACCAAAATTATTCACAGTAAATTTAATATTTATAGAAGTCATGATTATTTACAAAGGGCCTTCACGTGCATTTTCTTATTGGAGGCTAAAGATCTTGAGAATACACAAGTATTATCTTCAAATGCAGAAGCTAAAGTTCCCAAAGGTCAAGGAACTGTCCCCTCACTACTCAGCTAATAAGTTAACAAAGAGGAAATCTAAGTTCAGCTCCATGATTCATCCTTCCCAAACTCTTCCACTACATAAATGGTATGATGGTTTCAACCTTCTTGCACTAGATATGCTTTCTTAGCCAACAGATACAGAAATAGTTTTGCTTGCTAAGTGACAGAGACACTATCATAAAACTATTTATTTGCCATAGGCAAGGTCTTGTGACCACACAAGAAAAGTCACACTGAGGTGGTAAAACAACTCTTGTATCATTTCTACATACCTTCTTTTTCCCTCTTTAAGTCAGTTACATTTTTTAATTTGGAAATAATTTTAAGCTCAGAAAAATTGTAAAATAATAATAGGACAAAGAATATCCATGTACTTTTTATCTGGATTCACCTACGAATCACTGAACCCATTTACTTAATCATTCACTTCTCTCTCCACACCCATGTGAGTTTCTCCCCTGAGCCATATGATCATAAGTTTCAAACTTCATGGCCCTTTACCTCTACATACTTCAGAAATTATTTCCTAAGAATAATTATGCTCTTACATAACCACAAGGTAGTGATCAACCTTGGTAAATTTAATATCAGTTAATATTTTAATCTACTGCCATGTTCAATTAACCTAAGAATGACCTTTATAATATTTACTTCCCTCCAATCCAGGACCCAGTCCAGAGTCAGATATTGCACTAATTGCTATTTTTCTTTATCTTCCTTAAGTCTATAACACACAATGTTCCTGTATCCTTTATAACATTGACACTTTAGAAGAATATTTCCTCTCTGCCTTTTATATTAATAGAACATTTCCATTTTGATTTGTCTGACGTTTCCTCAGGTGATTCCTGATGATTCAGTTCAGGTTATACTTTCTCAGCCAGAAAAACTAAAGAAGTGATATAATTCTCTGAATATCTCATCTGAATTTAAAAAAAAAAAAAAGTCTACTTTGATCCCAAAGTATAGTCCAATATCTCCAATTAAAAATTGTGGGAGATCAACCTTGCACGTGACTGAGTCACACTCCCCAGCTGGGTGCTGAGGTGCTCAGTCACAGAAATGTGGTAGAGCTTTCCCCACCCTTCTTGGGTTTGAGGGTCAGTGTCTCCTGCATGGGTGTGTCTTGCTATAGCCCCATAGGTGGAGCTATGCTCACCTGTTCCTTTGTAATATAACCCCTTACCCTCTTTAGGATAGAATCTTCCATGGAAGTGCCTTGTGTGTGTCCCCTTCTCTTACTGTGCCCTTGGGTGTGGCCTACCCAGGTGTCAGTCAACCTGCTGACAGTGGACATCATGAAGATAGACTCAGCCCCCTGAAACCTGACCCCCTGTCTCATTTGAATAGTTTCTCCTCAATAAAAGGGGTCAGTGTGTTCTCTCTCTCTCTCTCTCTCTCTCTTTCTCTTACTCTCTCTCTCTCTCTCTCTCTCTCTCTCTCTCTCTCTCTCTCTCTCTTCCTGCGGACCCTTAAGGTCAGAGGAGCCGTCACAGCAACCCCAAAGAAAAAGGTGTCTCTTGTGTGGTTATTTCATGCAGCCCAGTCAGCCCAGTTCAACTGGAGTGACCCCTGAGCCTTTTAGAACAGAAACCCGGCAAAAAATTACTACATTTTCTCTTGCAACTAATAAGTAATCTGTGGGAAAACACTTCAAGATCATGCAAATATCTTGTCCCAAATCAAAATCTCTCCCTAGATTAGCATCCATTGGTGATGTTTGCATGACTTAAACTTTATAGTGTGATGGCTCCAATATGCTAACTCCAACATCCCCAATGTCCTTATTTGGGAACTCAAACTGTCTCAGATTTAGCCAGTGGGAGCCCCTACAAGCTGGCTTCTGTATTTTTGTGAGATGTTCCACTTTTTTTTTCTCTTACTCTTAAATTTCCTTACTTTCTCACATTTAAAAATAAAAGTTTTGCATTCACCTTTTACCTATCCTGTCTCTGCCCTGCATGCAGTCAGTTCTCCAAAAAGCCCTGGGAACTTTCACGGAAGAATGGTGCAAGAGACCAAGATCTGCTTTAACACTGTCCTACAGTCACTATTTCTACTGATTACATTTTGAATATGAATCATGTTTCTCTGCTTCTTTTCAATTTTAAGGTAGGCAGTTAAGAGGGTTTCCATTTGATTCTGCCAGCAGTTCAATTACTGATGGATCCTCTGGATGCTGTCAGGCTTGGTTCTCTACTTGGTTAGATGGGTCTATTTCAGAGACATCCTTGGTCCTCACATACGGCCTTCCTCTAAGGTATGGTCCTTACTCCTAGGTTGTGGACTTTCTGATGTCTCAACAGAATGGGTAAGGTGCTCAGCAAGACCTCTCCACATTGGGTGAACCAAAACGTCAATCTCTCCCATTTAACACAAGACCTCTTGCATCACCCATCTGTTTTCTACCTTGTACCAGCTGCTCTGTGCCAGGCACCACTCTGTGTAAGTCTCACCCCTCAGGTAGCTCCCTTCTCTCCACTACCCCGCTATACAAATTCCAGCCTCAACAGCACGGCTGAACTCTGAGATCCACCTTCTCAATTCCAGGAGACCACATGTTCTGCTAGGACTCACCTCCCTGTATCTTGGCAGGGAACATGCACAAGTAGAAACCCTGGGCAGGCTTGAGTCCCCGTCATGGGGTGCTCTTCTTTCAAGGATCACAGACCTGGCTGCCTGTTGTCCACTGCCAGTGGCCTCCTAGATGGATGGCCTGTCTTTGAGGTGTTTAGGGCAGGAAGGCAGGACCAACACCAGTTACCTTCTTTCTTCTCTTCAAGTCTTCAACATCAAGGCTATATTTGGGAAGGGTGAAGAATCAAACCCTTTCAGCATATAATAAATGCTCTCTGCTTAAGCATTTCAGAGAAACTCACTTTCTAACAATCTGTTCTTAGAAACATACAAGTTTCCTTTTACTACAGCACTGCAACATCAAAAACTCTCTCTAGCAGTGAGGCAGTGCCAGACAAGGTGACCAGGAAATGTCTCTTCCTTCCAGAAAGCCAACACTCACTTCGGACAGTTGGCTATCACCAGGACATGCATTTACACTTCCAAACAGCACAGCAAAACACTCTATCCCAAGCACAGCAAGTTCATTACTCTTCTTCATTTTTCTTGTTTATATGCATGTATTCAAGATGAGGAGGAGACTCCTTTTCATGTATATCATTTTCTGGTATATTTCCATTTCTATTGCTAACCACCATTGAGAAAAATGATCAGAAAACAATAGTCAAAAAGAAAACGTGCAATTCCAGACACAAAGTTAATCAAAAGAAAACTGCCCAAAAAAGAATCATAGTTGTATCATATGCTATGAGAAAAGAAGATTTTCGATCACAGGGTGCTGGAGAACAAGTCTTTCCCTGCACAGGCCAGCAGATCTGCTCCATGGCGGGCACACAGGTTCCTACAGGGAACACTTCTTCAGCAGATTTTTCTCCATATTAGAAATTTACACAGCAGACTATCTACTTCACCTTCTCAAAAGGAGTCACTGCACAACAGACCTTTCTTTAGCTTTATTTCATGTGCCCTTGAACTTAAAAGAAAGCATCCGATAGAAACACAGTGCTGGCCTGTCCTTTTGCCCTCCTCTGTCCATCCTAACATTCTCCATCCTCTGGGAACTCTTGGGACATGGACTCATAGGTGTCCATGTCTCTTTTGGACCCTGTAGAATTCATTTCCACAAGTCAGTATGTGTCCAGTGACATAATTTCTAATTCTTCTGTGGGTCACCATTTCCCCAGAATTCAATGGGAGTCCCTGAGCCTGGTAAAACAAGACTTCTCTGATCTGTGCCCCACCCCCCCTTCCATCTTGCCTCCCCATATTTCATGCCCTACGACTTGTGATAGGCTACAGCCTTCCTCGTGAAGCAACCTCTTCCCTTTTTCCTCTTAGCTAACTCCTGGCCTGGTAACCACTTGGGAGTTTTTTGTGATCTGAGCAGTTAGTCCTGACCTTAACATTCTCATAGCCTGTGCTCACCTTTATTATAACAAACTGTACTGAGGACTTGCAGTGTGCTAAGCATGAATTATCTCATTTAGTCTCCCATGAACTCTGTAAAGTAGGTGCCATGATTCCACTTTTCAGATAAGCTCAGGCAGGAAGTTTCCCAATGTCACACATCTGGGAAGTGGTACAGCCAAAGAGCTGATAGGCTTTTGATGATCAACAGCATGAAATATATTTAGATGAAAAATAACAGCGAAATGGAAGAGTCAGGAAAAAGACTCAGAACTTCAGTGATAACCCCATGACAACACTAAAGGGTAAAAATAAAATGTTGCTCTCCAGAATCCTTTAGAAACAGATACCAAGAAGATACCTGTAAACTAACATCAACTATAATGCTCACAATAAAGTATCAGCAAATTCTAAGGATCCACTAATATACACATGGTTCAAACAAACAAAAAAAAAGTGTTTAGAAATAGGGAAGGATGTTCTTATTAGAACATGTGAGCATGCACATACACCAATGTACCAAAGATGAAGAAGAGTTCTTAGAGGAAAGAAACTGAAAAATGTATGTAACTAAATCAATTCCACTCTCAAAAAGTTCTTATATGACACATAAGGGTAGCATGTCAACTCCTACACAAATTGGAAGTGTTAGTAAACAAGCAAAATCCTGTTGCGGCCCTTCAGAGCCCTGTATGTGACTAGATCAGAAAGCCCATTCCTGTCTCCAAACTGTGGAACTTAGGAGCTAAAGAAGGGGGTGTACAGGAATGGAAATGGCCAGGTCCCTCCCAAACATCACCCTGATTAGTCTCATGAAGAATAAGATAGAGAGGATGATTTTCCTCAAATGGGCATCCTCACAAGGATTACTTTTCCTCATGTTGCAGACCCTGACCATGAAGGAGGATAGACAGTCTCACGCCATAATAAGTATCAAGCAGGGTCAAAGACACCAATGCTGGGCTCTATACTTCTGGAGAAAACCAGGGAAAAATTAGAAAAGCATCAAAAGCAGTAAATGCAAAGATCATTGATATATAACCCTAGATATGAAATTCACAAGAGAAGTTTAACCTGGGGGGGTGGGGGGACAAGGAAAACACTATCATTTAACATCATTTAAAGCACTGCTCTGCTCTCTTTTTAGCAATGGATACCATTTTTCTACTTACGTCAAAGGTAGAACAAAGGGGGAAAAAAAAAGTTTTAACCTCATGCATGAGGATTTTAGCTCTAATGTAAAGACTTTTCCAAAGCAAGAATTTTTAACTCAGGAATGTGTTGTTTGTATATCCATGCCAAGATTGCTATGTTAATTACTAATTGTAAAACTCCCATATCAATATTCAAATCAGCACGTGATTCTGCGCCACAGAAGTTACAGAAATAACAGATGATACTACCAACTATTGAGAGCTTTACCATGGGCCACTAGAAAGAGACCTGAGGGGAAGCCCAGTTCTGCGACTGCTATGGTATAAAATTCATTAACCATGAAACAGGAAAAAATCTGCCTTTTGAGATTTAGTAAGCTAAACACAAAATATTTAGTCTGTGCCTATCATATTGCAAGTACTTAAAAAAATGTTAGCCATTATTGTTGACAAATAACTTTAGCATTGCTTGGTCAACTTCTTCCAGTTATTCAATCCCTGATCCAATTAAAATTGAGAGTCGAGGTCACTGAAACCAATGTGACTGCACAATGAAAAAGAACTGGCCGCGTGTTCAACTGTGCAACTTGTCTATACTCATCCACTCCCTCATCAAACTTTCACAAAGGACCCATCACCTGTAGAGCACCGGGGTTGTTAGGAGCCACAGCAAAAATATTGATACAGGCACCTTTGGATTTTATGACTGCCAGCCAGCAATTCACATTCATATGGTAATTGGACTCATGCTGTCTAGCTGGGCCCATTTTCAGGACTCAGGTTACTCATGTCACTCTTGTAATGGGAGAGTTCCCATTGGTTGGGAAAGGATGGTAGGAGGGTGTTCCGGGGGAAGGGGAAACCCCCCGGCTCAGGTAGAACACACACGTGGCGGACCCACCTGTTAGGGGACGCACACGGCCTCTCTCTAAATAAAACTTTGTCTCAGTTTGACTGGCTTGTGTTTTTGTGCCCAACCGGGTTGCAAGATTGCAAGCCCGCGTGCACTGACAGCTCAGCAGGGGATCGCTCAGCAGGGGTGCCGCAGGCAGTGCTCGGCAGCAGGAGCGGGACTCAGCCGACCCGGGGCCGGGCAGTTTGCGGCATTTTGGTGGCCCGTACGGGGAACGCCCAAAATTTAAAGGTGAGTAATATCGCTCGCCCCTAAGGAAAGGCGACAGAATGGGTATTTCTGTTTTGATTTATTCTGCTCTTATTTCAGGCTCTCTAGCCTTACAATTTTTTCAGACAAGTTGGGATAAATGGTTAACTCAAGGTTTGAAGTTATTCGGCCCTGAGAGAGAGAAAATTGACATAATCATTTTCCTCCTCTCCGTTTCTGTTTCATTCTGTTTTGGCTTTCTTCTATCCTATCTTATTGGGTTACGTTACCTTTATAGTAGATTAGAATCTAGTAAAAAACAAACCGAAAAACTGTTAAGTAAATTGTTAGAGGTCCAGGCCATGGCAGAAAACATATTAGGTCAAGCAAAACAAAAGGTCTCTCAAGCTAGTCAGATAGAAGAAAATTTGAACAAGGCAAGCTCAGGGAAAAAACGGTCGTCAGATAGGGAGGCTGCTACTAACTCCGTTCCACCACCAGAGGGCATAGTTCAACCAACAGCTTTACCTGCCTCCATAGATGATGAACGGAATCCTGAGGCGGGACCCCAAAAACTAGCATGCCCTGTAGTTGAGCAGGGAGAAGAAAAAGAACGAGTTTACCGTGCCTTAGATTTCAAAATAATAAAGCAATTAAAGGAAGCTGTAGCAGCCTACGGCCCGGCCGCTCCCTTCACAGTCAGTATGGTCGAATCTATTACCGGCTGGAACTTAACACCAGCAGATTGGGCTAACGTGTGTAATTCTGTGCTAAATAGAGGACAGTATTTATTATGGAAAATTGCCAATGAGGAATTTTGCAAAGAGACAGCTAGGCGAAATGCAGAAGCAGGTTACCCTGAACGAGACCTGAAAATGTTACTGGGAAAAGAGGAATTTCAAGAGCAAATGCAACAGCTCAGATATGATCCTGGCGTATACGCTCAGGTCGCTATAAATGCAATTAAGGCATGGAAAACTTTAAAGGGACAAGGGGATTTTCAAGGTCAACTATCTAAGATAATACAAGGAGTTAATGAGCCCTACGCTGACTTTGTAGCTAGACTTATTGAAGCAGCCTCTGAGACATTTGAAAATACAGAACAGGCAATGCCATTTATAAAACAGCTGGCTTACGATCAAGCAAATCGTTGCTGCAAAGAGGTCATTAGACCATGGAAACAGGAAGATTTAAACACATATATTAAATTATGTAGAGACATTAATGAACAAGGACAAGTCATGGCAGCTGAAGTAAAACAGGCTTTAAGTACCAAGCCAAAAACATGCTATAATTGCAATCAAGAAGGGCATTTTAAAAGAAATTGCCCCATAGGAGGAGGGTTTAACAAAGCTAGGTATCAAAAGAGTAGAATCCCGGGTATTTGCCCACGATGCCATAGAGGGAGACATTGGGCTAATGAATGCCATTCTCAAACCACCATAGAGGGTATTCCGTTATCAAAAAATGGACAAAGACCAAGTGTCTACCCACGATATCGTGGAGAAAGGCATCAGGCCCCGTTGTCAAAAAACGAATTGGAGGGCCCAATGCCCCGGGGCCCAAAACCACAAATATACGGGGCAATGGAGGAACCCAGCAGCACCATCAAGGTGGTGCCTAGGACGCATTATCCATCAGATCCCTCATCAGACAGACTAGAGGGAGCGCAGGGTTGGACATCTGTGCCTCTGCCAGAGCAGTATTAACTCCAGAGATGGGAGTTCAAATCATTCCCACAGGAATAAAAGGACCTCTTCCCCAGGGAACAGTAGGCTTATTATTAGGACGCAGTTCTTCTACACTTAAAGGACTTATGATAAGTCCTGGGGTAATTGATCCCGATTATGAGGGTGAAATAAAAATCATAGCTAGTTCTCCAAGAGGTATATCAGTAATTTCATCAGGAGATAGAATAGCACAATTATTAATAATACCAAGCCTACATGATAAATTTTCCAGTTGTAATGTAGAAAGAGGTTCCAAGGGATTAGGCTCCACAGGTGTAGATTGGGCTATGCTATCTTTAAATTTAGATTCTCGCCCTATGCTAAAATTAAATATTCAAGGGCATGATTTTAATGGACTGCTGGACACAGGCGCTGACCTCAGCATCATATCTCGCCAGGAATGGCCTAAACATTGGCCATTACAGCAAGCGACCCAAACGCTTAGAGGCCTAGGAGTGGCAACTAATCCCCATAGAAGTGCAATGGTATTAGATTGGAGGGATCCTGAAGGATGTGAAGGAACTATACAGCCCTATGTATTGGACCATCTCCCCATAAATTTATGGGGACGAGACGTCCTAGATCAATTAGGATTGACATTAACAAATAACGTCAATCCTAACGCGCCCACTACTAGGGCAAAACAAGGCTTTAGAAAAGAAAAGAGATTTAAAAATCAAGAACAAGATATAACAGCACCAATTCAAGTAGATCAAGAGATAGATAAACATGGATTGGGTTTTCAAAAAGGGCCACTGAGACAATCAAAATTACTTGGAAATCAGAAAGACCAGTGTGGGTTCCTCAGTGGCCCCTAACTAAAGAAAAGATACAAGTAGCCCATGATCTGGTCAAACAGCAATTAGCGGAAGGACATATACAACCTTCCGTATCTCCCCATAATACTCCCATTTTTGTTATTAAAAAGAAATCTGGTAAATGGAGATTATTACAAGATTTAAGAGCCATTAATAATGAGATGGTTATTATGGGACCTGCTCAATCAGGGATTCCCCAACTGTCTGCTTTACCAAAAACGTGGCATGTTCTAGCTATAGATATTAAAGATTGTTTCTTCTCAATTCCAATTCACCCCGAGGATAGTCCACATTTTGCATTTACTATCCCTGCACTGAATCATGAAGGTCCTGATCAGAGATATGAATGGAAAGTACTCCCTCAAGGGATGGCTAACAGCCCAACTTTGTGCCAAATTTATGTTGATAAAGCAATCCAGCCACTTAGAAATCAAAACCCTGAACTACAGATATTTCACTATATGGATGATGTGTTAATGGCACATAAAGATAAAAACACATTGCTAGAATGTTATGCCACGCTTACAAACTTATTAAAAAATTATAATCTAGAGATAGCAATAGATAAAGTACAATTAAATCTTCCAATTAATTATTTAGGAGTTCTATTATCCTCAACCATGGTCCGTCCACCAAAAATTCAAATACGAGTAGATCAACTCAAATCACTTAATGACTTTCAAAAGTTATTGGGAGATATAAATTGGATAAGGCCTTATCTAGGCATACCAACAGGAGAATTAGGACCTTTATTTGATATTTTAAAAGGTCCATCAGATCCAAATTCACCCCGCATGTTAACGCCTGAAGCTAGAAAGGCATTAAAAATCATTGAAACATATATGGAAAATATGCATTTGGATAGAATTGATATAAGTTTGCCTTTATTATTTATTGTATTACCGACAAAAAATATTCCTACAGGGGTATTTTGGCAAGAAGGTCCATTATTATGGATACATTTATCTTATTCTCCTAATACTATTCTTACTAGATATCCTGAGGCTGTAGGGCAATTAATACTCAAAGGAATAAAAGCAGCAAAAGGAGTGTTTGGGATTTCTCCCAATAAAATTATTACTCCATATACTATGGATCAAATTGATGAGTTAGCTAATGAGTTAAATACTTGGGCAATAATCATGTGTAAATCTAGTGTTGCATTTGATAATCACTTGCCATCTAATCCTTTGTTGTCCTTTTGGTCTAAGCATCCTGTAGTTTTTCCAAAAATGACAAGAAAAACCCCTATCATAAATGCTCCAAATATATTCACTGATGGGTCAAATAATGGTACAGCAGCAGTAGTTACTCCTGATCAAACTTTTACATTTTTAGTACCCAAACAATCAGCTCAAAAGGTAGAGCTCAATGCAGTATTGCAAGCTTTTATGATGTTCAAAGATTCTACATTTAATTTATTTTCTGATAGTCAGTATGTAGTTAATGCTATCGTATCTCTTGAAGATGCTGGTAGGATTTCTCCTTCCTCTACTGTTTTCTCTTTGTTTTCTGCTATACAAAGTCTAATCTGGGATAGAAAGGATCCATTCTTTATAGGACATATCAGAGCACATACAGGATTGCCTGGAGCCCTTAGTTTGGGTAATGAACTAGCAGATAAATCTACACATGACATACATATTTTCTCCACAATAGAAGAAGCTATAAATTTTCATAAAAGGTTCCATGTCAATGCTAATACTTTACAAAAACGTTTTAAAATAACTAAAGAACAAGCCAGACATATAATAAAACAATGTCAAAATTGTGTGACATTTTTGCCACAAGTTAATCTTGGAGTCAATCCTAGAGGACTGATACCTAACCATATTTGGCAGATGGACGTCACACACTTGCCAGAATTTGGAAAATTAAAATATTTACATGTTACAGTTGATACTTCTTCTGGATTTTTGATGGGCTCCCTTCATCCCGGAGAAAAAACTAAAGATGTTATAGCTCATTGCTTACAAAATTTTGCCACTGTGGGTGTTCCTAAACAGTTAAAAACCGATAACGGTCCTGGTTACATCTCCAAGTCTTTTAAACAATTTTGCTCATCATTTGGCATTACTCATATAACAGGAATCCCATACAACCCACAGGGACAAGGCATAGTTGAAAGAGCTCATCAAACTATAAAAATGTACTTATTAAAGCAAAGGGAGGGAATTAGTAAGGGGTATATATCCCCCAAAGATAAACTTAAAATAACCCTTTTTACTCTAAACTTTCTAAATTTGGATTCATCAGGACTTAGTGCTACGGAAAGACATATGTATCCGAAAAATGTACATAAGCCTAAGGTACTTTGGAAAGATATTCTAACAGGACAATGGAAAGGTCCGGACCCAGTAATAGTCTGGAGTCGGGGCTCCGTCTGTGTTTTTCCACAGGAGGAACAGCAACCAATTTGGATTCCAGAGAGATTAACTAAAACAATTTCTACAGAAAAAGAAGATGATTTGACTCAAATCCATAACAGCTGATATCCAGAGTTCCAGCCTGGCTATTCTTGCATCTGCGACAGTGATTTACCACGGTGCCTTTTTCAATATCTATTTTATTATTTGCATTTTTCCCACATCATAAAGTTCTATTTTATTTTATTTTATTTTATTTTATTTTACCTTATTTTTTAAGCTTATACAAACCTAGGTTAATGTTTTTCTGATCAGTTTTATTTTTTTGACTGTGTTTTATTTATTTATTTATTTTTAACTGTAAAGTTTTTAAACATTGCAATGGAGATTTCACCTAGCTATAGCTACAAGGCCTTTATTTACTATTGTCTTATATGTTCTATGTTATGTATGCTGTTTTGTGTTGTATGTCTGTATGTGTGTATGTCCATATTTCATTTATAAGGAGCGCTCATGTATATATAGATACAAGTATTAAAAAAAAAAAAATTTAGTCACGTGACTTATATGGTTTAATTTACTTTAGGTAAACAGCTGTTATTAAATTTTGTTTTTAAAGGTGGTTAACAGATATGTTTGTTTACTTTCACCTTTCCTTTTCATTATATTTCATAATTCTGTTCAGGATAATGTCTCTTTAGCAACATGGCCATAATTCCCATCTCCATCCCAGTGCCGGTGAAGACTAAGACCAAACTACAACTTTTATGATAGCTATCACTATAAACTGTATAAATTGATACATCAATCAAAATAACTCAATAAGACTGCTCATTAAGGACTTAATTTACTTTGGGAGGAAATGGACATATTGATAGACTCCTCCAATTTGAACTGCTCAATCAAGGACTTAATTTACCTTGGGAGGAAATGGACATATTGATAGACTCCTCCACTTTGAACTGCTTACACAACTTGCCTGGACTATGTATCACCTGTATGCATTGTGCTCTATTTGTTGATACAGCGAACTGGTAGTGCTATATCTTAGCCGATGTGTCACCAGTGTTTCCAAAGGAGCCGTCAATTGGCTTGGTGTCGTGGCAATTCTGCGTCTTTCTCCCTTCTGCTAGTGATGGTCTGATTTTGGGGGCCAACAGAGGTGAGGCAAGAACCTCACCCCCCCACTGGCACCAAGGTTAAATTTGGGGGCCAACAGAGGTGAGGCAAGAACCTCACCCCCCCACTGGTGCATAGGCCTATTACACAGGTATGGCTATATACTGGACCGGTAGTCAGTGACGGGTATGATTCGGTTACAGTGGTATCAACCTAAGCCAGGAGACTGACGCAATAAGGTCAGTTTTCCCATGACGGGTAAGAACCATATGTGAATTGGACATACCTAACAGGCACGGTCCCTAGCCACATGTGCCTGTTGTTTATTTAAACAGAAGGGGGCAGATGTTAGGAGCCACAGCAAAAATATTGATACAGGCACCTTTGGATTTTATGACTGCCAGCCAGCAATTCACATTCATATGGTAATTGGACTCATGCTGTCTAGCTGGGCCCATTTTCAGGACTCAGGTTACTCATGTCACTCTTGTAATGGGAGAGTTCCCATTGGTTGGGAAAGGATGGTAGGAGGGTGTTCCGGGGGAAGGGGAAACCCCCCGGCTCAGGTAGAACACACACGTGGCGGACCCACCTGTTAGGGGACGCACACGGCCTCTCTCTAAATAAAACTTTGTCTCAGTTTGACTGGCTTGTGTTTTTGTGCCCAACCGGGTTGCAAGATTGCAAGCCCGCGTGCACTGACAGCTCAGCAGGGGATCGCTCAGCAGGGGTGCCGCAGGCAGTGCTCGGCAGCAGGAGCGGGACTCAGCCGACCCGGGGCCGGGCAGTTTGCGGCAGGGGTAGGGAGAGTGAAGACAGAAGTGTACAGCCCATGCCTATGCTCAAAGAACAAAACCATTTTTATTAACCATAAACATTATTCCAGCTTGTAACTGGCAGTGTTGGGATTCAACTCAGGGCTGTCTGGTTCCAGAGTCAGAGATCTTAGCCCCTTGACACAGTGTCTCTCCCCAGACTTGCCCACTAAGAACTTCTGTGAGGCCACATGACAGTAAGGGCCAGCCCAGCAGGAACATAAATAAAGGGCAGTGCTCATGGGGGATCCATGCTAGCTTGACACATAACAGGAAAAGCACAAGTCCTTGAACTGCAATGTGTGATGAAGACATCACAGCAACCCAGATTGAAACTCATCCAAAATACACTCGTGTCTGTCACTCTGAAGGCCCATCTTCCGGGTCACTTAACACATGCTGAGAGGGGGAAAAGGTGGACTAAGAAGCTGGTCTTGGAGTCAGATGTTCCTGGGTTACAGTGGCAGGTTCTCCAATGTCAGGCAGCTCTATGGCCTTGAGCAAGACTTGACCTTTCTCTATGCTTCAGGATCCTCACTATAAGGATCACAAGAGTTATAACTTACATGCTGTGCTTATGTATAATACCTGGGCACTAGGCATCACATGACTAAAATAGAAATAATAGGCAAATTGCTGCTACTACTATTTTGCTTCAAGACTTAGCCTAAGTCATATGGGAAAACAGCAAGTAGAGAGCATTAGTCTATAAATCAAGAGAAAGATAATCTATAGCATTTGAAATATAACATGGATTCATTGAAATTTCAACATGGACTATTATAACTCCAAAAGTATGATAAACCTCTCTTTCAAGATGCTAGAGAATAAGAAATCCTTCACTTCAAGAGATACGAGCAGCCATATATGGAGGGCCTCTGTCCTTAGTCCTGTAATAGGCACTTAACAGATGTTACTCACTCTTCAAAACCACTCAGGGGATCATCAAGTGATCCTGATTTTTCAGATGAGGATTCTGAGCCTCTCGAGGTGTAAGAAACTGGCTCCAGGTCACGCCACCAACAAACATCAGCGACTGCTACTTAAAACTGAAAGACTCACACATGAGGCCCCCAGGGACATGATCCCAGGGGCAGACACGGCCACTCCACAGGCATTTTTTTGGCACCAATCAGAATTCCACTGGACAACATTTGACATCATCTACCTCTACATTCCCACGAAGTATACTGTGCTTTGAAGTCCAAATCACTGAGAGGTCTTAATATGTCACCAAAGTGATATCCGACTGTAGACCTCATTCTACCATCATTTGATCATAATGTTCTGCAGAGGATCCTTAACACAAGTGGCCAAATTAATGACTCCCACCCTTGTTAGCTATGGTTTTCTATGTGCCACCCAGTCCTCAAGAAAAAAGGCAGCTGGAAGGTTCACTGTGCAAATTCTAGGACTTGTGTCTACTTCTAGGACTTCCAGGACATAAATGCCATCACTGAGGGAAGAGTCCGTGTTTTGATCACCACTGTGTCCTTGGCACAATACACTGCCAGGAATACTGTAGGCCTTCAATGAATGTGGGTGGATGCACATGCCCAGCCACAGTGCCAAGAGGCAGAGAGAAAGGGCTCCCAAGCAAGTGTTACTTGTCCCATTCAGAGAGGCCTCAGCACCTAACTGCTCTTTGAAATTTAACAGTCATAGAAACACAGGAGGTTAGATTTTCTGAATTATGATTATTTTGTAGAATGTGCATATATTATACTCTGGGGTAAAATGTAATTTTTGCCAGTCCTCTTCAACAAAATATTTGCCAATATTTTAAAATACATACTGTCCTTAAAAACTCCTTCTAATCTATTCCAGAAACAGGAATCATACATGTAAAAATCTTACTACTAGCGTTGTTCTTGATACAGCAGGCCCAAGAAGAACAAAGTTGGGCCCACTACAGTTTAATAGAGAAACCATAAACAAATAATTACAATACCTTACAATTAGTGTTCTGGGCAAAGCAGAACCAAGTGGGGGAGAGCACACTGCAAAGAGTGACTAATCCTGCTCACATTTCAACTCTGCTTAGTGAGAAAGGAGTTTTCTTTTCCTCTGCAATTTCCTTGTCTAATCCTTATATTCTTTAAAACAAAAAAGCATCACAGTTTATCTCTAAACTAAATACTCATGTTCCTTCATCATCATCACAAACTGCATGCTGTCTTAATAAAAAGTTTCTAAATCAATGATAATCCATGCTATAACACATAACTTGAATATTTAGCTAAGATTTATCAGAATTTCTTGACCCTATTGTTTCCTCCAAAAATCCCTGGCCTTCTAACAGCAAGTTGAAAACTGTGTGTGATTTTCTACCCCAAAATCCTAAAGATACAGCCAAATGGTTGGTTTATCTAAAATCATGATACCATTGAAGAGTTCATGCTATCACACTATTTTAAACAAGTTTGTTATAGTTAGCTTTTTCACTGCTGTGATCAAAAAACTTGATAAGAACAATTTTAGCCAAGTGAAAGTTTATTTGGCACTCAGGTTTCAGAAGTCTCAGTCCATAGAAGGCCAACTCCATCTGAGCCCGAGGTAAGACAGAGCATCATGGCAGAGGAAAGCAGCTCAGGACACAGCAATCAGGAAGCAGAGAAACTCTACTCACCAGGAACAAAATATATATCCCAAAGGCTGGCCCCCCAATGACCCACCTCCTCCAGCCACATCCTACCTACCTACAGTTACCACCCAGTTAATCCGTTCAAGCGGATTAATGTACTGATTAGGTTAAGGCTTTCATAACCCAATCATTTCACATCTAAACTTCTTTGTATTGTCTCACACATGAGCTTTTGGGAGACACTTCAAATCTAAACCATGATGTAGATTAATAATAATTTTCATTTCCAAGAAAGATTTAAGACAACATGCAAAATAGAATACATATATACTTGGAACAGTCAAAATAAACTAATCACAAAGTGAAGAAAAAAAAAACTAATTTTCCAACCACGAGAGAATACTGTTGGTATGACTTTAACATTACTACTAAATTTCTGATTAGGACAGAGAGGGAAATGGGGCAGGCCACATAATTCTCATCAAAGAGAGAATATAAAAGGGCTTAAGTAGTAACAAATTTTAAAAAGGAAATCCTTTCTATATGCAATAGTTTCTAAAATACATGTGAAAGCAATTGTCATGTAGTTCTTCATACTTTTACTAAAAGGCTACAGGCATAATACTAAGCCCACCTCTGGGAAAGGAATACTAGAAGGATGGTGAAAGTAATTTTAGAAAGCTTTCTAAAATTTCCACACCACTCAGAAAACATCACCTCACGTGGCGAGGAGCAGGCACTATTTACAAGTCAACTATAGATTGAGCTTTCACCCACTCAACCAGCAAGGTAAGAGCCACCCTAAAATGTGCTCATGGGTTCATTTCATATTTCATATTTCTAAAGGAACACACAGAGACTACCTTTTTGTATCTCTTTCTCTTTGCTCAATTTTTAATTTTTCTTAATAGTTATTCTTTTGTTTGGGGAAGAACCATATTTTGTATATTTGTTTTTCATTCTAAATTCCCTTATCCTTGTATTTCAAGTGGATCCTATTCATTTCGAGGTGACTTAGAGCTTACTGCTCAAAACAAAAAAAACAAAAAACAGTGCCAACTATAGACAAACATCCCCAAGTGGGGTACTCCATAGGTCTGTTATCATGGTTAAAGCTGACCCACTCTAAGAACCAGCCACTCACTAATGTGACAAATGTCATTCTAATTGGGGCTTGCCTAATTCCCAAGCTCTTGACCTGCACTACAAAGAGGCTGCTGGGATTACCCTTCCTACCCAATGGTCTTCCTTCTTTCTCAAGTCTCTGGCTGCCAAGAACTTCCATAGTTACCTACTGCTTAAAGGTATATTTTGGGGTTGTCTTACCTATAATAACTTCATCATCTCCAACTATTGAGTTCTTGGGATATTCCAGACAGGTTAATCTTAACAAGAGCATGATAATAGGGTTGTGTTCTCCTCTCACAAATAAAGACAGCGAAGTTCAGTAACCACTTTCCAAGTGAAAAGGTAGGAATGTAACCCAAATTCTGAGACAAAATTTGGGCTTAGGACTAAATTAATGACTTCACATATATAGTTAAACCTTGCACCAACTCAAAATTATTTTTTAAAACTGTAAAAATGCCAAAGGACTTTTATTTTGGTTTTGGTTTTTGAGTCTACAGTCTTCCCCAAATTTAAGGCTTGGAAGCAGTCTTTCTGTGTTTGCCCCTAGGTAAGGCAGTCCACGTAGTTCTACTACTACACGGATCTGGTTTGCACTTCTTGGACTTATTATGACAGTAGGGTATACCATGACTGATTTCTTGAATGTGTGAGTCACTGATTATTTTGTTTAAGCACTGAGTGTGGTTGGTTACTAGGCACCAAGCACTGAATTGGGTAGTGAGAATACATGTGGTGAACGGCTGAAACTCCACATCCGGGGCAATACATAACCCACCCACAAGTAAAAGGAGGGAACTCAGAAAGCCAAAAGATGAGACTCTGGTCTTCATGAAAGGAGATACTAAGCTGATATATAGGGGAAAAAGGATATTTGTACATACTCTTCTGGTTTGAGAGGACTCCTTCCATATGAGTTTCCTTTCTTTTAAAATGTTTTTTTTTTAGTTATTGATGGAATATTATCTTATTTATTTATATGCAATGCTGAGAATTGAACCCAGTGCCTCACACATCCTAGGCAAGCGCTCTACCACTGAGCTACACTCCCAGCCCATATAAGTTCTCTAAAAACAGAAACACTATAAAGGAGGTCTTAGACATAGATGGTTTATCCAAGAAATTCCTTCATTTATATCTACTTTTTAAAAAACTTTGATAGAACTAATATAAGTCAGGATTAGGTTTTTCCCCCTTAATTCAAATTTTTTTGTGCAGTGGGTATAGCTCAGTAGTAGATTATTTACCTAGCATATCTGAGGTCCTGTGTATATATTTCATCACACACACACACACGAAATTTTTTTTCTTTTTTTTACTGTAATAAATAACAGTGCTTCCTTTGCTTTGGTTTTCAGCCAGTGACTGAAAGGTACTTGTGAATATCATGAATATTAGTCAGTTGAAAAGCACAGTTTTTTAGAACTCTCTGAAAGGTCAGTAAACAAATGTTTATAATTTTATCAGTTTTAACATACAAATTTTAAAATTAAAAAATAGAAATCCTCAGACTTTTGTTCTTACTTGAATCAATTGTTAACATAATATTTTGTGCTCTCTTCATAACCTTTTTAAAGTTTATTATTTATAAATGTATACACACATTTCCACTATTTTAATTATGTATAAATAATAATAAATATTAATTCATTATTATGAAAGAATATAAATCTAAAGAAAATATGAAGCTTGAATAGAGAAAAGATAACATATATGACATATAAAACATATACACATATATGTACATATGTATAAATTAAATAAAAAATAGAAATAGCTAACACATGCCTGAATAAATGAGCCATGGTATATATAATATGATATCCTATGCACATGGTAAAAACAACATAGAAGGACTGGGGGTATAGCTCAAGAGTCAAGTGCTTGCCTAGCAAGTGTGAGGCCCTGGATTCACTCTCTCAAACAACATATACACAAAAGAAAAAAAATTTAAATGAGATTTATATGTATTAAAGACTTCCGTGATAAATTAAAAAAAATTTAAGCCACAAGTTTGGTTTATGCATACATTTGTATATATGTGCATATATTAAGTGTATTTTTTAGACCCCATAAGTCTATGTATATATCGCCACATATACAAACATAAGTACGGTAAAAAGGTCTACAAAGACATATCACTGATAAAAAGTGGTACCTGTAAGGATGGAAAGAGAATGAAGAAAAAGAGAACCAGAATTAACTTTATCTGCCATGTTTAAATCATTTATGAGAGGTACTCATCTATCATTTGCATAAATACAAAGAAGTTGAAATACAGTACTTGACATATTAAAATGGCCTGATGAATGAACATGGAGTCAATGTCACCTAGTGTTCAAAGAAATGTAAATTGAGTCAATGCAATTTTTCCTATTAAACAGCACTTAAAATTATATTCAATGCTAATGACAATGAAATGAGACAAATACTTCTCTACAAAGGGAAGGTATTTGTCATTTGTACCAATAACCTTAAAAATGTCCATGCTTTTTGACCCAGTTTCAGTTTGAATCTATCTTAAGGAAATAACCAGAAATGAGGCCAAAATTTTATACATCAATGTTTATCACTATTGCACCACTAAAATACAAAATTACCTAATTGTTCAAAAACACAGAAATGGCTTAAGAAATTGTGAGATATTCACATGGTAAAATAATATGTAGCCATTAAAAATGATTAAGATATAATAATATATAATATTAAAGTGAAAAAAGATATAATATTAAAGTGAAGAAAGTCAGACACAAAAGTATTCTTAGAAGTATAAAATATACAAATATGTACAGAGGGAGAAAAAAAGACAAAAGATACCAAGCAAGTTGGCAAAATGACAGTCATGTTTTCCTGTCTGTCTTGTTCACTTTTGTATCCACGGCAACTAGTACAGTTTCCAGCTCTTTGCAGGCAAGCAGACATGGCTGAATGAATAATGTTCTCCATCAAAAACAACAAATGTCATCTTAAAAAGAGTCTAGTCTTTTTATTTGTGGCCTGGCTATTCATAAACAATAGTCAAACATTTGTGCAACATAGGTTGACGACAACTGTTAGGAAGAAAAGGTTTTGTCCTGTTTGTTGTTTTTTTTTTTTTTTTTAAAGGTCACTTGGCAGAATAAGATTCATGCTCTTTCTATTTCTTCATCATTGTGAGTGTGGATATGACTGAAAAGTTAGCTTCTTTTAAATTATGAGTGTTCTTGGTATCTATAATCTTTGCTCAGATGTTCAACAAAAAGATTTGGAGCCTTGTATTCTGTGGATAATCATGTGTGGGCTCTAAAGGTGTTTTCCCTTGCTAAGCCATGATTGCTGTATCTGCAAAAGGAGATGTTTAGACAACTTAATCGCAAAGGTTCATCCTGGCTGTAAAATTAAATGAGCCTACAGCTTCATCAAACAGAAAAATGGAAGGGTGCTAATCACCTGTGTTTCATTTATCTTATATACTCACTTTTGTGATGGGAACCAAATCAGTATATAATTATTAAAGGCCTGAAACAACATCTTTTAAGGTTTAATTTCTTATCTGGAATTACCTTGTGAGTGATATATTAAAGTTTGTTTTATTGGATCTTTGGATGGGGTGGGAAGTGTTTGTTAAAACTTTACTTTTCATGTATATTTTTCTCTTAATTCCTTTTCTAGATGGGTCTCATTTCATGAAAACAGAACAACTATTTTGCTCCTACTGAACTCAATATTAAGTTTAATTTTTTACCCTTGGGTAAAAGCCTGTTCTTGGTCTACTTCCTTTGACTAAGTGCCAAGGAGGACTAGACTGAGCTTTCAGGCATGAAGGTGGCAGAGCAGGGAGAAGGGAGCCTACAGTTTCAGGATGAGCCTCAGAGGTGGCTGGGCCTCCTGTCCCCCTCTCAGAGCCTAGTTGTGCTTGAGCTGTGTCGCCAATGCTGTTGTTTAAGTTAACAAAAGATGCTGTGTCTTCAGAGTTATCCTCATGCCACATTTCTGTGGATTTTTCACATTTATCATAGGCTGGCCATGAGATAAAAGTTTAAGGATTCAGGAAAAATAATGCTGAGTCCCAAAAGAGAAAATCCATGAACCACTGGTATGCAGAATAAGCAACTGGTGAACAGCCCACCTATGTCCTTGCACCCAAGTCCTTGTCCACAGCTTGCTGACTGGCTAACTAAGCAACAAAACCACAAGATAATCATTAAGAATCTGAGGGAATCGCTCCTTTGGGGAATATATGCATTTAAGAGTTTTGTGACTGAAAATGACCTTAGCCTCATTACAATAGTAAAATGCACACCCCTGGGGAGACCCCTCAGTAGAGATATAAGAAGCTAATAAGACATATGCTGTAGAAGTAGCATGATCAGAACATTCCCTGTGCGGCGCTAGGAAAACTGGCATGAAACTGCACATCCTGTTCTGACTCCACCTCAGGTTCAGCCCCCTGCTACTATAAATATTGGAACCACAGACTGAGACAGGGACTACGTGATCACGTGCACTCCCGTCCTCTAGTGTGTACTTTCCCTTTATAATAAATCTCCTTCTCTGCTTCTCTTACCTGACCTGTCCTTAAATTCTTTTTTGCAACAAGTCAAGAACCGGGAAAGCGTTGTAGAGGTCTCCTCTGCTTCTGGAGATCTCCTCAGACCCTGTGCAGTGATAATTAGCAAACCCTTTAAAGGATTGGTTTGTTGGTTGGTTGGTTTAAATCAGAAGCCCAAAGTATTTTTACTGAAAACACCTCTTTTGAACATTATCTTTCTCCATGTGTAATCTCCAAGTTTGGGGCCCTGAAATGGAGTTTAAAAAAATCAAAAGCCTTATCTTATCTCAGACTTATCTCCCCCCAACTTAAAAAAAAAGGTCACTTCTGTATCGCAACCACAAAGGGGGCTGCTACAGGCATCAGCTCCAGGCCTGAACCCGCTTCCCTCACCTTTGGAGCAGGTCCAGGTGCACTCATAATGCAATGTGTCCAGGCCCAGAGGTGGTGCGGAATCATGGCTGGCTCACAAGCCACACTGTCCTTCATTCTCCTCCCTCTGGCATGTGAAAACAGAGAGCCAACTGCCAGAGGTCACGGCAGGAGCCCTTCAGGTACAGAGTGTGAAGCTGGCTGCCCTGCCTTGTTCTTTCAAGAGGAAATGGGTTGGAAATCCTGTACACTCATTGTTTTATTAATAAAACTTTTGGAGGAGGAACACTTTATACAGCAATACATAGGAAGAGGGAGGATAAGGCACTGACATTTTTATATATTTCTTGCCAAATTTTATAATTTGAGATTTTTTAAACAACAATGAAAAAAAAAAAGGAATCCTAGAACACACCAGTTTTCATAGGTTGCTGATTGCAAGCCAGACAGACATGTCTTATTACATATACACCGAGGCCTACTTTATAGCATTGCCAGTGAATATATACCATCGTGAGTATATTCTGTGGGGGCAGAGAAGATATGGTATCTCGTATTTCTTTGAGGGCCCCACTCTTACAGGATGCCCCCTATCCTTACATGGGAAAGTGCCCATTATCACCTAAAGAGTAAAAATCCTTTTTTTTTCCCCCGCATAGCTGACTACATTTAGTAGACTTAAGAGTTAACCAAAATTCAAAAGAGACTTCTGGAGCCTTAGTGTACTGTGGGATGCAAGTGGGGGCATGGAAGCAGGTACACATGCCGACCTTCTTAGTCCACAAATCTATTGTCCCTCCTACCCACCCCCAACGGATTTTCCCCCTGAAGCTGTCTCCTAAGAACAATGTCCCACAGTGTAAATTCTGAGCAAAGTAGTTGAGCAAGACCTGCATTCTTAATGGGCTGATTCACTGATGCAGCTTTGTGGCTTCATGGAGTAGGCCTTGGATTGGAAACCCAACTTTTGTTGGTTCTAGCACCTGTGATGTTCTCACACCTCTGATTCAGCCTCTTTTTGAATCAGGAAGACAAGCCTCAGATAAGTAGCTGTTTCCCACACAGACATGAGTGAGTGATGCTTCAATAGGAATTTCCTGAACAGGGTTTCAAACTAACAAATGTAGTTAGTATTACTGTGTTAGACACAGTTGACTACACTGAGATCTCTTTTAATTCAACCAAGTTGTCCTCACACCTACACTCATCCTAGTAAATAAAGCCCTCATTTCCCTATGCTAATGATCAACTAATTCAGATTAGGATGTGGGGAACTACTAGAACTGCTTAAATTTAAAATGATTGACTGTTTCATTGTTTTGATTTAAAAGGATTAGATTAAAAGGTTGACAAGGAACCTTTTACTACATTGAATTATGTTTTTATTTACTGCATTGAACTGTTTGTTATAGTTACAAAAATAATTATATATGACCATGGAAACCACTGTAAGTACTAAATCCCTAAGGAGGAAAACACTACCTGGAATTCCACCACTCAAAGATAATCCAAGTAAACATTTTGATTAATGCCCTAAAAGCCCCTTCTCATGTTTACATAGTTTCTTTATTGAAATATTAATCCTAAATGTTTTATTATAACTTACTTTTCATATATTTTGTCCCATACCAATACTTTTGTGCAACATCATTTTCATAGTTACATAATATTCCATTACATAGCTGATGTATAGCATATTTGGAGAGCCATCTGGGTTGCTTTCAGTACTCAACTCAAAACAATGCTCACCACGTGTCCTTAAAGGTAAACCACTGAAAACATCTCTAATCATTTCTTTAGAATTACTCCTAGAAGCTGGGCACAGTGGCGCAAGCCAATAATCCCAGTGATGTAGAAGGCTGAGAAAGGAGGATAGTAAGTTTGGAGCCAGCCTGAGCAACTTAGCAAGACCCTGTCTCAAAATAAAAAGGGGCCAGGGGGATGTAGCTGAGTAATAGAGCACTCCCAGAGCCAAAGGAGGAGGAGGAGAAGAAGACAGACAGGAAGGAAAGAAAATAGGAGAGAGCGAGGGAAAAGAACTTACTCCTAGAAATATTCCACATAGCTTACATGACATCTAAGCCCTTTGAAATAAAATCCGAAGTCATCTGTTTGTCCCTTTCTTGTTTCTCAATTTTTTATCCAACTGTGAGATATCTAACTGAATGACTGATAAGAATCAATACACAACGCAGAACCCTCTACCGATCTTGTTGAATCAATCTTGTTAGTAAAACCTCATTTTCCCCCACAGTCGTTTCCAGTCCATGGGAAAAGTTACCTTTCCTCCAGAAGGTCTGGGAGTTAGGAAGATGTGTCTCAAATTGTGAACCCTTCTTCTGCTAAGAGTAATCACCTTGGGTAGTGACAAAGACAAAAACGTTGGGATTCCCAGTCCCCACCCCTTTCTTGAAGCTAAGACTTAAATTACTAAGCATCAACCTGTTTATTTTTATAGAATCATATCAGTGGAACAACATGCAGCATTTTTTTAAAATTTTTTAAACAGGAATATTTTCTGTGTGAAATACCAAGAACTCAGGATTAGTCCCTGGGATGTAACTCTGTGTACATTCTACTACCAGGAAGGTTGAAACTGCAAAGCAGAATCCAAGAGGAGTCACACCATCACTATCAGAGCACAGAAGCCATCCAGGAAGGTGACTGCAACCATCTGTTTATTTTCCCTGCACACAGTTAAGATCACATTGCATCTAACAAGCCACACAGAGTCATTATATAGTAAATACCCGGTCTGTTATAAAGGAGGCACTGGACAAGACACAGACAAACCCAAAAAGCTCCAGAAATTTCTCAGTGGGGGTGCCATAAACATACTGGACAAGACAACCCTCGATTGTGTGGGACTTTCCCAAGTACTAGGCTGCATTTAGTATCCCACACCCTTAAAACCCTGAATGCTGTACACCCTGTCCTCGTCAGGATCACCCACATATTTCCAAACACCCAAGGAGAGGGGTGACAGCACTCCCACACTCATTGAGAACCTCTGTTTCTATTTGGTGAGATGAAATTAACCTCCAGGAATGACAGAAAACACTATGAATCTAGAGAAGCGATAGTGAGGTGCAAGCTTTAAGAACCATGAAGAAGTCAAAGGAGATCTGAAGAAACAGAGCAAGCTTTGATATGAATGGAAGACAGCGATCTCTAAGCTCCCTCAGGAGTCCAGTCCAGAGTTAAAGTCGGTAGTGAAATGTTTTCTCACCAACACTCTGCATCTCCCTGCTTTAAACTGATTTCATGAGCTCAGATAAGCAATAGACTGAACTTGGCCCTCTGTGAACACTGTTATTGGTCCTGCTCTCCTGGTCAGGGTGAGTTTTCTCCTTGAGTCCTGGGCATCCAGGGAGGGCAGGAGAACAGGGAGAGTCCTGGTAAGTGAAGGTGAAGGGCACCACCAGCCTGCCCAGTAGGGCTCCTCCAGACACCTACACCCAGGCACTCCCAGGGACTGCCGGCCATGCTGATCAGACCTTGCCTCGTTTCTTTCTGCCCCATCAGCCATAGTCAAAAGGCTATTGTTCACAGAGGGTCAGTGTGCTTAGGCCCTCTGGGAACAATGCTCTTTTTTGATCTCTACTCTAGTTGAAAAGGTCATTGACTGTTTTCAACCTTAGCCAATCAATGTCATCACCTTTTATTGTACAATGTTGGCAGTGATATGTTTTCTGATGACATCTGTATACTCAAGTGAAGACTGAAATCATCAGTGAATGAAGCAACTTTTTTGGTCCAGCTCAAAATTTACTAATGATGCACCATACTAGGTAGTATACTGGCCCTGGTTCTCAAAGTTTTAGAGCCCATTTAAAATAAAAAGCATTAATTATAAAATGTGAATTTCCAGGCCTCAGAAAGTCTAATTTCAGTAAGTTGTAGAGACAGGAATCTACCATTTAACTGGTGCCGCCTGTTTCTGATACAGGTAATCAAGGTGTTCAAAGAATGATAGGAAACTGAATTTTTTTTAAAAAACAGGCATCATGTTCTTGACATTGTATATTTCATCATCTTCAAATGAATTTCTCATTAGAAAAATACAGATGAGGTAGGTAAAAGTCAAATAGAAAAAAGAAATCAAAACTTAATCCTGATACAAAATGAGAGCCCCTACTTTAAGACTCAGATATAGATATGGACAGCCTACACAATTAAAATTTACTTTTCAGCCTCCATAAAAAAAGAATGGCTGAACACGAGATGGTTATTTATGTCAAAGCAGGTCATATAATACAACCTTATGTTTGGATAACCTTTACTTATTTTTCCATTTATCCTCATGAAAGATTATGTTACCTTACCACCTTACCATCTGATGACTTGCGTAAGATTGGCATAAAAACGAAGACATAGAGTTTATAAAGCATGTCTAAAGGGCAAGAATTAAATATCCAGAAGTCCATGCCTTTTTCTGCTGTATTTGGAAGGGCAAATATGGTTCATGCCCCATGCCAATTCAGACAATTCAGTAGACCAGAAAGCCCAGGGAAGGGTGTGGTGGTAGATGAACCGTGCTATCTATCTGTGCCACACATATGATAGATATGCCATCTCTCAAGGTATTAAGCAGCATTCAAAAAGTATGATTATATGCCCACTACACGCCAGGCACTAGCAACATACCCGTCGACTGCAAGTGCTAGGCAGAGGGTGGGTATGATGCAACAGGGTGGTTTCTGACCTAAAGCCTTACTTGACAAAATGAGATTTAAAGGGGTATTGAAGAAAGAACGTTAGTCAACAAAATCTGAAAAAGGAGGGAGAAAGGAGAAGTGAATACTTTTTCGAAGGAACTGAAACCAAGCCACTGTGGCTAGATCAAAGAGAGGGAGAAGGGGCTCAGGGAGGGCAGAGGGTGAGTGGGCAACCACCAGGTCACACGAGACTCTTGAGGCTGTGAAATTATGATTTTAATTTAAGATGGTGGGAAGCTGGATTCCAGCCAGAAAAGATTAGGTATTGGAGGTTTATTTGTTTCCTATGTGGGATTTTAGGGGAAATAAGAGGAAATTACCAGATTTGCATTTCATAAAGAGGGTAGGAAAATTCATAGGGAACGTAAGAGCAAGTGACTACAGTCACTTAGGTGACCAGACCAGAAGGGTGACAAGGGGCTAGTGAGAACTAGGAAAATACTTTTTTGGAGGCAGAATCGGCAAAGACTAGAGTCAGGAAAGAATGAAGGAGATGATGCAATTGGAGGAGACCAAGATGCAGCTCAGATTTAAATGCTTAAAACATATTCATCTGGAAACTACAAGGCAATCAGTGTCGGGGACCTTAGCAAAGAACTGATTTGAAAATCTGGGAATTTCAGGCACAGAAAAGGATAAGAACAAAACCCCCAATTCTTTTAGTTTTATAATAGCTACATAACAGTGGCCGTTTCTTTGTGACTTGTTCTTTGCAAAGTTACTTCCCCACCCTTTACCTAGCATTCTAAATCTAAAGAAAAACACAACTCAATGATTAAGATATTAACCGCTAAATATTTTTTCTTTAGACTTACAGAACCCAGAACATCTGCCAACCTTCAGATAATATCACAACATGTGAAGCCTTATTTTTCAATCCTATGCATCAAATAATACAAGGCATATAAATTGCTGTGAGGTTTAAATTGCAGAAGAGTAATACATTTGCCTAAAGAATTATTTTTAAAAAAAACCTATATTTCAATTAAGGTCAATATTTCAATTGACCTTAACCTAACTCCAGTAGGTTAAGGTCAATTGAAATATTCCTGGCAGAGAAAAAATAATAAAAGAGACACACGCCCTCCATACAAGAGCTCTTTCACATCCCTGAGTTTCCTAAGATGGTCTTTTGGAAGGGTAAAATAGCCAGCATTTCTCAGGATATCAGCTCTTGAATAAACCTGATCTCCTCTCTACTGATTCTTATTTCTTAAATATTGGCTTTCCAGCAGCAAGCAGACTCACTCAGTTCCACCAACAGTATGCCACACACATGGGAAGACTCAAACCAGCAATCTCTGATTTCCTAAATTTCACTACTTATTGCAATTGTTTACCTCTCACAATAACTTAATTTAGGCAACCATAAAACTCCTACTATTGAAAATATTTCTGAAAGACTACTACAGTTTCCTGCCTTATGAGGTATGGCATACCATCATAACTTCATCTTTCTTTGAAGGATGTTAAGTCTATAAAATATAAATTAAGTATATTTTATAGACTTAACATCCTCACGGCAGGCAATCAGAGTTCTGGCTAAATGATGACCTTGAGCCCCTCCCCACAGGGGCTTTGATTGCCTGAAGGCCTTGCTCACCTTGCTGTGTTATTTTGCCATCCTTTAGTACACAGACAGGTGTCATTGAAGACAAGACCAAAAATAGGGCCAAGATCCTAAAAACTGAAATAAAGATGCTGACCCTTGGCTAAGCCACTCATTGTGGGAGATGCTTGAGGGAAGAAAAGGGCCTGTTTCAAACTCAATCAAGAGAACAAGGGTTGAGTCTTCAGAACTCATGACTAGAACTTTTTTTAAAAAAAAAAAAAAAAAAGGACTTTTACTCCTGGAGCTGAAGTTTTCTTTAGTGATAAAACACAAATCTCCCAGAAATCAGGCAGGTACTTCTACTTGGATGAGAGTGTCTGTTTCCTGACAATAGGTTTTAGTGGGAAAAGAGCAAGATCGTGAAATCCAGTGGTAAAGAGGCTGAGTGTCCCAAACTTTGTTTAATATTACCCAGGTGGAACCTACCTTTTCTTCGAAATATTCCCCCAGCATTACCACCATCACCCCTGACATCAGATTCTCAACACACAGCTTTGAAGTTTCAGCAACCAAATTAGACCTTCCTGTGAGAAAGAAAACTGACTTCCACTTTTCATTCTTCAAAGACTCATATGGCATAAAAGGGAAGTTTATCAACAAAAACTTCCAGGTTCTATGTTTCTTAAAATGGCCGGAAACAAGTTTATTATTCTCCTTATTATAATTTTTAAGAATTCAAAAAAGATCTGACGCATGTGTATATTTATAAGTCACTGTTTTGAAGTGTTGCCACTCATTTAATTCTAGACATGTGTTTAAGAATAGATTATAAAATACCTGAAAAACACAAACAAAGAAGAAAAATTAACATCTATGATGCCACCAATCTTGGGATAGAGCAGAAAATATGCATACTTGCCCATAAAAGAAACAGCAATTAAGAGGGCAAGAATTTATGAATGATATGAGCCAGAATAAAATCAATAAAAACAAAAAGCAAAACTTTTCTGTCTCCTCCCAGCTTGTGTTGTCTTTCACATGCACCACCCTGCTTCTCAGACCCACAGCACGCTATCACTGTTTAGCTTGAATCTTCCTCCCACTCACACTGTGTCGATGTGATTGCTCTTAGGTCAGTTTTAACAAGTGACATTAGGCAGCCACATCTGAGCTTTTCAAATCCAGTTAGTGCATGGAGATAAAGTTAGCACCCAAATTATCTGTAGACCAAGTGTTGACTTTTCGCAGAGCAGTGAATGTGTCAAGACAAACTTAGATTTTCCATTACAATGTGCTCAACTGGAAAAAATGAGTCTGCAGCTGGCAACTGCTCTTATGAATGACTCTGAAACATGTGGCTGCTTTTCCCATGGCTTGGAATTGGGGAAGGGAAAGAGGCCGGAAGGATGAGTGGCAGGGCGCCTCAACAAGTGCACACTGCAGGTCTGAAGGCTGGCTCTCAATCAAATTATTTCCAAAGCCAAGGTGAAGAGATAATATGCCTAGATTATCTCTACCATGTAAAAATATATCCATAACAATCACAGGTTAGTATATGCACATAGTTAGTTGTAAAACATTATTAACCACCAGAATAAGGGTTTGGGGTTAAAAATATATATATCCATGAGACAGAAAATAATCATATGAATCCTATGGCAAAGGGTTTTCTGCAGAAATTGTGGTCTGCTCACTAAGGGAACCCCTGAAGCAAAGTGTGGTTCATGTCCCACTTATAGAGAAGAGGGTTTAGAGGCCAAAATAACCAGTTTGAGAGCAAGTGCTTCAAGACCCCAAATAATCTATTTGTTAATTAAAAAAAAAATCAGCACCGTTTGGCCTCTGACCATACTTATGAATAAACTTTAAACTTTAACTCTTTTTTGTGTGTGTATGTGTGGTGCTGGGAATTGAACCCAGGGCCTTGTGCATGAAAGGCAAGCCATTCTACCAACTGAGCTATATCCCCAGTCCCTAAGAGTAAGTTTTTAAACTAAAATACGTTTTCACTTACATTCATGCCAAGTGTCAGGGGGAAAAAAGAAAGAAAGGAAAAGTTCAAATTCACATTCTCTCACAAGATGACAAAAAAAAGAGCCATTTAAAGGTGTAATGTATTCAATGGAATAATACTTAGCCATTAAAAAAAGGACTTTGACATTTGCCATTAAATGGAGACTATCGTGCTAAGCAAAATAAGCCAATCCCCAAAAAAAAAGCAAAGAGCAAATGTCTACATCCAAATGTGGATGCAAACACACTATTGTGGGGGGGAATAGAAGTTCAGTGGATTAGGCAAAGGGGAATGAGGAGCAGGGAGGAGGGATAGGAATAGGAAAGGCAGTGAAATGAGTCTGACACACTTTCCTCTGTTCATATATGAATACATGACCAGTGAAACTCCACATCACATACAACAAGAAAACTGGAATCATAATTAGAATAAGGTAGATTCAATGTTTGTATAAATATACTCTTCTGTCATAGTTATCTTCAAAGAACATATAAAAATTTTTTAAAAAGAGAGAGAAAATGCAGTATATAACACCTCTAAAGTCATTCCTAGGAGAAGTATTCCCAAAACATCCTATATTTGCAGCATTACAAAAATCAGAACTTTATTTTCCAAGAGATCATTCTTAGGAAGAAAAACTCCCTTGGCTATGTAGATTCTGATATATTTTTTCTTAAATGTTGTTCTACTCACATGTGCTGACACAGCTGGCAGAAATGTGGTAACAACATCAGGGAACAGTGATCCACTGCCTGAACTGCCTGAATTAATGAATCATGAATTAACCCATTTTAATCTTCCCAATAACTCTGAAGTAGTTATTTTTATTGTCTCCATTTCACACATGAGAAAACTGAGGCCCAGAAAGGAAAGGAAAGCACCCAAGTCACAGAAGGAGGCGAGGATGCTACGAATCAGTCAGAGAGCTGTAAAGGTATTTCTACACACTTATATCTAAATGCTATAGTTACCCACAACCCAATCTTGCCTCAGTGAAGGCCAACACATTTAAGACCCTTTTTGCTGCAGATACATGTGCTTCCCTAAGAGAGAGATTTTTCACCTACAGCTAAGAGTTTACTTTTTGCTCACATTCCATTTTTTCCTTAACAGAAAATTTAAATCAAAAGCTTTTATCAAAAGCAAAGACAGACAATATATCAACTCTAACTACAAATATCAAGAAAGGTAAACTAAAATAGACTTGTTGTAGAAGAGTAACCCAAAATACAACCTTGAAGCGAAGTGCAGTGGCTTAAGCTTATAACTGCAGCTACTCAGGAGGCTGAGGGAAAAGGATCCCAAGTTTGAGGCCAGCTTGGACAACTTAAGGAGAATCTACCTAAAAAAAAACCTTAAGGGATAGGGTATAACTCTGCAGTAGAGCACTTGCTTCATATGTGCTAGGCCCTAGGTTCTATCCTCAGTACTGCTAAATAAGTAAATAAAACGTTTTTAAAAGGGCTAGAGATGTGGCTCAGTGATAGAGCACTTGCATAGCATGTGTGAAGTCCTGGGTTCAATCTTCAGTACTGCCCTCCACCAAAAAAAAAAAATTATAAATAAAATGCAGCCCTGCAAGATTTTTTGTTGTTGTTGTTATTGTTGAGGGTTTTGTTGTTGTTGTTCTGGTACCAGGGACTGAACACACTGAGCCAACATCCCTAGCCCTTTTTCATTTTTTTATTTTGAGACAGGGTCTGGCTAAGTTGCTTACAGCCTCGCTAAGTTGCTAAGACTAGCTTTGAACTTGCTAAGCCACTAGGATTACAGGCATGTGCCACTGTGCCCAGCTAAGTCTTGCAGTTTTAAGAGACAAAATAATTTGAAGATATAAAGTAAGGGAAATGCAAAGAATATAAATAGGGGTGAGTCAGTGTTAGGAAGTACTTGCAACACGTAGCACCTGTGCTACAAACTCAGTCCCAACATTCCACCAGGATCAATACAATGACTATAGCCATCCCTTTTCCTTTGCCCCAAGAAGGAACACATTCATTTGACATTCATTTCCATTTATGTATTCCATCGATGGACACTATTTCTCCTTTAACTTCAGCAGGTTTATTATTTGGTTAAGTATTATTTGCTCACAGCTTCTCTTTGAAAGAACAAGAGAAACAAAATGAACACAGCCCTGGTGACCCTCATGGCTCCAAGGAGAAAACAGCAGCAATATGAATAAAAGCAAGAGAGATGGTTTTGAGGTTGACAAGGTGGCTGTTTCACAGAAGTACACGAAGAACACCAGTGACCCACCTCACCAAGGAAAGCTTCGAGGTGAACAGAGATAGAATGGCAGGGTCCCTCCACCGTGGCATACTTGACACAGGACCCCCAAGGTCAGAGGAACCCAATCATCCTCCAGAGTCAAATGTCTTCTCCTCCCAGGTTTCTACATTTAGTGAATTCAAAAAGAGCTGCTGGAGGGTCCCCCGGCTGGAGATTCTATTGGATGGACCACGGGGGGAAAAACCCAAATGATCTCCTTTCTCTTGGTTCTGCTTCAGAAAGTTCTCCAGCTGGGCTGGGGTTGTGGCTCAGTGGTAGAGCACTTGCCTACTCTATGAGGCACTGGGTCCAATTCTCAACACGGCATATAAATAAATAAAATAAAGGTCCATTGACTACCAAAAAAAAAAATAAAAGGAAGTTCTCCTGCTAAATAAAGTAGTACCCCACAGCATCAAGCACAAGGCACACAGCTACTGCAGGGAAATCTATAGAAATGGGTAAGTAGAGACTATGCTTAAAATACATGACACTTTTATCCTTTCTACCTATTAGGAAACCTCTTGAAGTACATATTTTTATCTTCATTTTACAGATTTAAAAAAAATAACTTGAAATTTCTCTTAATTTAATGAAATATTGTTTTCACTTCAAAATGGATACTGCTGTTAAGAAATAAGCCAAACAAAGATTCCTGGCTTACAGGAGTGTGCCAGCACACACACAAAAGAAGCTGCCCCATTTTACTAAAAATTCATTCATTCTCACTTAAAGAACAAATGAAGGTATGAAAAACAGAATTAATGTGGAAACCAAGTCCAGGCAAGTTATGCTACTGTTTCTATTTAACCAAGCACACAAATCACAACATTTGAGACTGATTGAACTCCAAGAACAAAATGGGAATCTATGTTAGAATCAGTGGTTTGGTCCAAAATAGCTTTAAGAGTAAAAGGGTGATTTTATTTTATTTTTCATATATTTATTGGTGCATTAGAGTTGTACATAATGGTAGGATGTGTTGTTACATAGTCATATGCACATGATATAACAACATAATTTGGTGAATATCATTCCCTAATATTTCCCTTTTCCCTACCCTCCTCCCACCCTCTCAAGTTCCATTCATTTTCTTGCAAATAACACAATTTCATTCTTCTTTATGGCTGAATAAAACTCCATTATGTATATATACATTTTCTTTATCCATTCATCCATCAATAGACACCTAGACTGGTTCCATGGTTTAGCTATTGTGACCTGTACTGCTATGTGTATGCACGTATCACTGTAGTATGCTACTTTAATTCTTTAGGATAAATACGAGGAGTGGTAAAGCTGGATCATATGGTGGTTTCATGCCTAGTCTAAAAGGATAATTATAAAACTTCCCTTCATACCACTAATTTGGCAACTATCCTTCCATTTTTACAAAATGTAGATTAAAGTAGTATCTTTCCAGTTATACGCAAAACAAATGATAAGTTTAAAACATTTTCAACCAACCAAAAACAAATAAGCATTCCCAAGATAATTCATTCCACACAATCAAGGCTCAGTTAGAAGTACCACAACTGTTAAGTCATACACACACACACACACACACACACACACACACACACACACCTAAAAGGGATAAAGCAATAAGTTTGATAGAAAATAATTGTAAAATTGATTGGAGAGACCCTACAAAAATCAAATTAAAAATTCAGACTTCATGTATTTAGACTGTGTAACTTTCCCAGCTCTGCAAAGTTCAAGCACACCTTTCAATCTTCTTCAAGAAAAGGAGACTATGCAAATTAGTAATTACAATAAGTCAGTGTGGATATTTTAAGACAAGCTACTTGTTAAATTTGTTTGTAAGCAAACAGATTGCTTAGTCACTAATTCCTCTCTTTTGTTCCCTGACTATGAAAGAACCTAATATATGCAGAAATCCTTGGTGGGCAAATAATGGTGCCTTATGTTCTGCCTTTCTTTCATTCTTCCAGGCATTCATTTCTAAATCTCCCAGGGAAGCAACTGCAAGTTCTGCTTTCATTTAATAGTGATATATAGATACAACTGAATAAATAAATAAATGGAAATCCCTCTTCTAATCAGTGCAAAACTAACCATCCTAAAGTACTGCATTCATCAGCCCTACACATACCTCTCCTGCCAAACAGTCGGAATGCCTTGGCCTGGTTCTGAAAGCCAACATGTCTGACCCCTCCTCATCTCCTAGTCCCCTTCCTTCCCATCCCTCTGTTCAAGACTATATCCGACCTCCCTGAACATTGACTTTAAAAGACACAATTGCCCATCCTCCCACCTTGAAATGCATATCACCCTGGGATGTCATAATACTGAACTACTTGGGTTGGCTACCTGCTTCTCTGATCCCTCCTCAATTTTCTTTGACAACTTTCACCTCTGCCCAACCCCTTGGAGCTCCCTAGAGAATGGGTGATTTAAGGGCTGAAGCATGCAATAGACAAGTTGAGCCTGAAGCTTCCTGTGATGCCAGAAAATAAGGAAGTGCTGAAAGACACAGGCACAAACTTAACAGTGGGGTTTGTCAAAGGGCACAGGCATATAAATGAACTTTCAATGGCCAAAACTGGGACAATTTGAGCAATACAGTAAATGATGTACTGGATTATAACAAAGCATAAGTTAAATATCTATGCATCCATACTGATACATATATATGACTGAATAAATAAGAAAATGGGAGAGAATATACAAAATTCCTATGCAGAAAATTTCAACATAAGTAGACACTCCCAGTCCTTAGTGTGGGCTGCAATAGTGACTCCGTCCAAGAGGAAAGAGAAAATGATATCACTCACTATCTTAACTTGATCAGGTGATCCAGTCAATATCAACAGTGTCAAGTCATGTTGCTACTATGCCTCCAGATATAATAAGATGAAACTGGCATTCCATTTCTGTGATCTTGGCAATAATCCTAACCTCAATCTAATCATGAGAAAAATATTGGGCCAATTCCAACTTAGAGACATTCTACAAAATATCTGGCTAGTTACTCAAAATTGTCAAGGTGATCAAAAACTAAGAGTGTCTAGATCACAGTCTAGAAATCTAGAGAGACAAGGCACCTAGTTTTAACCTGACATACTCGATGGAGTACAGGAGCAGAAAAGGGACATTAGGTAAAAACTAGGAAAATATGAATAAAACATGATTTGAGACAATAATATATTAATATTGGATCACTAGAATGACAAATGTTACATATATACATAAGAGGTTAACAATAGGAGAACTAGATGTGGGGAATACAGGAACTCTGTGCTATTCAGAACATTTCTATTATAATCTATAACTATTCCAACATTAAAAGCTTATTTTTTAAAAATCACCTTTGGTTCCTCCTTCTCCTTTACCCCATACCCAAGCATAGCAGAGTCTATATCCAAAATACCTCTTTGTTCCCTTCCCTCTCATTCCTGCTTCCAGTGCCCTAATCTTTGTAGTCTCTAATCTACTCTCCGCACAGTTGCCATAATAAGCTTTCTAACACACAAATTCAAGGATAACACCACTCTGATAATAAAAACCCTTTGAAAGGACCCAATACCTAGACCAGAGTTAGTTAACCTCTTTATAAAGTCCCAGAGCAAATATATAAAGCTCTGTAAGCCAACCCCCCTTTGTCATTATGGTACCATAGAAGTCACATGTAATATGCAAATAAACTGATGTAGCTATATTCCAATAAAATTTTATAAAAACAGATGAAGACCTGCTTTTGGCCTACAGCCATGGTATGCCAATCTCTGGCCTAGAGAATGAAGCCCAAACTCCTTGGAGTGACATTCAAGGCATGATCCACATCATCAGGAACCTTCTCTTGAAATGAGCCCTCCTTTCTCTGGCCAATTCATTTGCTCTCACATGGATGCTCTACACTTAGAGGAGGACCCCGTCTCCACGAAGTTCCTTTAGCTTACTTCAACCCTATGGTAACTCATGTGCATTTTAACCAGGCAACTCATCTGGTACAACATCCATTCTTAAAAATCATCATATATTATCATTTAATTTTACATACTTGTCTATTTTTAAGTTATTAAATAACACAGTCAATTAACATATTCCATGCCTTCAAAATACTGAGGGTGACAACTCAACTAGAGCTTCCTAAAATATGTTTGAAGCAGTTTAAGAGATGTAAATAAGTGTACCCTTTAACACAAATCATTCTGTAATCCAAGTCTAAGGAAGTCTGGGCTCCACAAGCTTAAGCAGCTTTCTCTGTCACAGGAATTCTCAGTCTTCATTGTACATTGTCAATCTCCGTAAGAATGGATACATTACACAATAATTCTCAGATCTGTTTGACCATGGAATTTTTTCACATTTTTACCATCTGTGACCCACAAAACAGTCAGAGAATTGTTGAAATTAAGCATACTCCTACAGGCAGATCAAAAGTTCTAATTCTATTTGCCACTGCAGGAGGATGAATAATGGCCTCTGAAAAGATATCCACATCCCAGTCCCTGGAATCTATGAACGTTAATTTATATGGCAAAAAGGATTTATAGTGTGATTAGGTTAAAGAACTTGAGACTGGGACAGACTATCATGGCAGATACTAAATGCAATCAAAGGTATCTTTATAAAAGGTTGGCAGAGAGTGGCCTGGCACCAAACAGACGAGGGGGAGACAATGTGACCACAGAGGCAGCCACAAGATGTTGGCAGCCAAAATAACTGGAAGAGGAAAGAACATTCTCTTCTCCAACCTGCAGAGGGAGCCTTAATCTGGCAACACCTTGATTTTGGCCCAATGAAATTGATCTCCTGGACTTCAGAATTGTCAGAAAATAAATTTATGTAGCTAAAGTCACCAAGTTTGTGGTAATGTGTTACAACAGCCACAGAAACAAATATAACCACAGTGCCAATCAGAGCCACAGTGATATGATTTATGCCAACATTAAATTATTCGTAAATGAAGTTAAACTGGCCTTGTCCCCAATAGGTTCACAATTACCTTGGTTAGTGAGGGTTCATCCTCCACTTAAAGGAAACGTGTAAGTGATGATCAACACTTGACTAGATGGAACCACTTGGACTCAAATCGCATACCTTTAACATGCACAGATTAATTACATGGTCTTGGTCAAGGTATTCATTCTCTTGTGATTCACTTAACTCATCCATAAGATGGAATGGTATTTATAAAGTTGCTTTGAGTATTAGATGAAATTGAGTACAAAAAAGCACTTAGTACAGCTCCTGACACATTATAAATGAAAATTCAATGAGTGCAAACTGCTGGTACATTATAGTATTACTGATATGGTGGGGGGTGGGGGTATACTTTTACCCCAAGCTAAATCTCAAGTTCTTTCATTTGCAGTTTGATAGACGGCAAATCTTTACCCAATTTCTAGTTTATGCCATTTAAAATTACATCAGCAAGGTAAGGCAGGTAGAAACTTCATGCTTGCCTCTCTGGACCACTGCTTCTGGATATATGACTTGATAAATTATGACAGTTAATAGCTCCAACACATGTGCTTAATGTTACATGTTAAATTCTTATCACTCATTAAAAAGCCTAAGGTTACTCTTCTCGTGTTGTCTGTATTAGTTAAAGCAAAATGCCAGCAAAGTCACATTTTCTTAATTATTAGCTGCTGATTCTGCACTGGATAGTCCTTATCTTAATGTTTAGCTGTGCTCAGAGCAACAAATGAAATTATTCTGATATGCCCCAATAAAGGAACAGCACAAGGCACCGGAATGTGGAAAGAGAGACAACGGTCGTGCATGGACAAAAGTCTTCCCAGCATGTCACCCATCTCTTGGTCTCTCTTCATGCCTACCACCATCTGCATCAACCCCTACATATCACCTGCTGCCACAACTGGCAGCATCATCAGCCTACACAGGTGATTTAGAAGCCATCACACACATGCCTAATCAAAACTATTGGGTCACTATTGGTCAAGAAGCACTGGGGACCCAGGTTTGATGCATAAAGCCTTTAAGAATTTTACATTAAAATGGAAGTATCCCTAGCAAAATTAGCAATTTTTTTCTTTGTTAGTACATATTTCAGTACTCATTAGTGTAAAGGAACCAAAAGTAGGTTTAAGAAAACAGTTTTTGGCCAGGCATGGTGGTACATGCCTGAAATCCAGCAGCTCAGGAAGCTGAGCAAAAGGAGGATTGCGAGTTCAAAGCCAGCCTCAGCAAAAAAGCGAGGCACTAAGCACTCAGTAAGACCCTGTCTCTAAACTAAATAAAATACAAAATAGGGCTGGAGATGTGGCTCAGTGGCCGAGTGTCCCCGAATTCAATCCCTAGTACCCACACACACAAAAATTGGCAGATTCTGGACATAGGGGGAAAAAATCATACTATCTTCTGGGAGCCATGATCAAGAATTCTTAAGAAAATTTTGGGAGCTCCCCTATGGCTCCAGTGACCAAATCCATATTTTCTCTAGAATTCTGGTAAAGCAGGATGGGCCATGAAGTCTTGTATTTGCAAGAGATAACAATAGATACCACAAGAAAGTATACACTACACAGGACTTTGGAACTAAGAACTTCCAACAAACATGAGCCAAAATAAAGGAAAGAGGAGAAAAAGATATCAAAAAGAAACTGGGAAGATCAGTAGTGTACAAGAAGGAGATCAGAGTGGAGGGATGGGCAAGGGGAGGTAATACAGAATGAATTCTTTAAAAATCATGTCATGTGCATATATAAATATACCACAGGGAATTTCACCTTTATGTATAAGTAAAAGAACTAATCAAATATAAATAAATAGATGAGTGAAAGAAAGTCTAGCAGAGTATAAGGAGAACAGGAGAGGATAGGGAGAACAGGAGGTGTTATAATTTAGATGTGAGGTGTCCCCCAAAACTCACATGTGAGACAATGCAAGAAGGTTTGGAGGAGAAATTATTAGGTTATAGCCTCAACCTAATAAGTGAATTGATCCCTGATGGGATTAGCTGGATGATGACTGGAGGCAGGTGGGGTGTGGCTGGAGGCAGTGGTTCATTGGGGCATGGCTATGTGGTATATATTTGGTATGTGGAGAGTGGACTCTCTCTGCTTTCTGATCGCCATGTCAGCTTCTTCCCTCCCCTATACTCTTCTGCCTTGATGTTCAGCCTTACCTTGAGCCCCAAGAAATGGACTGAGATTTCTGAAACCATGAGCCCCCAAATAAACTTTTCCTCCTCTACAAATATTCTGGTTGAGTCTTTGAGTCATAGCAGTGAAAAAGCTGACTAAAACAGGAAAGAAAAGCAGTTGGGATCATGAACTGAAATCAAATTCCATGTATGATTTGTCAGGATCAACCCAACTACTATATGTATAACTATAAAGCTCTAATAAAAATCTAGAAAAAAAAGTTGAGTGAAGGCCACCCCAATTCCTTGGGGGGTCTCCGAGTAAACAGGGCACCCACTAACAGAACATAAGAGAACAGATGGACAGTCATCTCCCTCACTTCTGTAACAGTCCCTCTACAAGCATGGCCAGGTCACAAAAGATGAGAATAAAAAAGTGACATCAATGTAACTGACAAATTTCCCACGTCATTCCACCCTTAAATGCTGGTCAAAGTGAGTCTGTACTAACAGGAGTGACACAGAAACAAAGGCCAAGGCCAAGAGGAGGCCAGGCAGCTCTAGGCCTGAAAGAACTTGAAAGGTTTTAAGTCATCCCTGCAGTCTGCAGAGAAAACCAGAGACTCAGCAAGAAGCACTGAGAGCAGGGGTCCCAGATAATAGCTGGTAAGAACTTACATTCTCTACACTGATGGCTACACCCCCAGCTGTCCTCTCTCCCAGGCAACTAAGGAGGCAGAGACACAAGCCACTCTAATAAGTTATGGTAGAAACAAGCTCAATTAAGGGGCAGTGGAAGAGAACAAAAATAAGTTACACCTGTGGCCACATTCAAGAACTAGATAACAACACTCCCTTAGCAGTGACAAACAGATGGAAATGCATACGGCATGCCCGTCTCTAAACACACACAGAAAGCCATTCCACAGCTGACTAGAGTTACCTCAGCCTAATCTCTGTACCAGAAAGCTCCATCAGATATATACTAGAATGAAACCCATTTTACTGTCAAGGAAATTGAACTCTAAAGAAGTTCAATAACTTAGCCAAGGTCACATAGTCTGAATGTAAACTGCTACTCCTGTACTCACTGTCTACTGTCAGTCAGAGAAAGGACATCCTGAGACACACCAAATTTTCATTAAGGCTTCCTAATGCAGAAAATTCTCAAGCCCAAGATTTTAAAAAAAAAAAAAAAGTTACAATGTTAAAGATTTTTAAGAAACACCTTCCTTTGATTTTTTTATTATTATTATTTTAAAATCGAGGTAGCAAATCCAAATGCCAATAGAGATTCAGGCATGAAGAGCCAATGGCTGCAGCTGGTAGGTATGCGAAACTGGAAGGGAATACAGTCAGTCCAACTTCTGCCATGGGGAATGCTGGGTACAGAAACAGGCTGCAGCTGCCCTATGTGGCATCTGAGATAGGATCACAGAATCCTTGACTATCTGGCTTTTCTCTTAAAAATTATAAATGTCATATGACTAAATAAAATTTAGTTCCAAGGAATATAAGTCTTTCCCTTCTACTCCCCCAATTGCTAACAGATTAGAACTCTACATATTCTTCTTTTTGTAGATACACAAAATGTTCTACAAGTTGCTTTTTTCATTCAACAATATGTCATGGACATCCTTCCACATCAGTACATTCAGATCTACTGCATTCTTTTTTACTAAACACAGAGTTAGAACACAGAATTTCAATGCTGGAAGATAACCAAGAGTCTCTAGGCCAACTCCTTCCACTTAACAGATGGGGTCCCCAGAGGTCCTGGACACCTCTAACTACACAGGAAAGAATCCAGAGCCTCCCAACATGGGGCCAGGCCAGCAGGTATTACCAACATCATGCCGTCATCTTTACCTTCCAAAGGAGCCTAAGCCACCCACATGGTAGGCAAGAGCAAGAAGAGAGAGAAAATTATCTTAGAGCAAAGTAAAGAATTGTAATTAGCAAGGAACCTCACATACATCAACTTTGGTTTTTTTTTTAATTAGAGTGATCGTAGATATTTGCTAAATTCATCCAAGTTACTAAATTAGAATTCACTGAGTCATATTCTACCTATTTCTAAAACACATTTGAAATGAAGTCAACTCAGAATCTAAGGAAGTTCCTCATCTTCCTATTTCCAGTCCTTAAAGATACAGAGCAGGACCTGGCTCATAAATAAGCAGCTTATCCAAGGTAGCAAGAGGATGCCAATTACAGGACCTCGTGAGTAAATCCAGACAGCAGTAGCGGAATATGAGACATGGTTAAGGCCTTTGCTTCAAAGACCTTCCTTATATAAGGAAATATTTATTAAAAGAAAGAACTGTAAACTTCATGCTTAAAATATTAATTCTATGAGTGATTCAAGGTCCTGAAAAGCTAATTAAGTATTCAGACCTTCAGTAACTCCAGTTTAGTTCCCAGATATAGAAAAATCTCTCTATCTAAAGACATAAACTCCCTGGAGGCCAAAGCCTGCCTGCATGGCTAGCTTTTAAAACATTTTAGGAAACTTGACCTCAAACTAAAATCAGAACTTCAGCCAAGTGTTACTTAGAGCCTTTGAGAAACTATATTTCAGATAAACACAAATTTCAGAAATAAGCTATTCTCTTACTAATACACAAATAAGCTTTATAAAACAAATGCTTAGTCTTTTTCCAGAATTCTTTCTTAGCTGAATGTAAAGACCATTTATCTCACTGACAATCTAGAGCCAAGGAATATTCCAGACTGCTTTCTTCTCCATTCCCAAATGAAATCTGTCACCATACCTAGACACCTCCTGTCTTGATTCCCTCTCTCTTCTTCAACCCCTTGGTTTAGACTTTCACCAAATCCAAGGGGGTACATGGCAACAGCCTCCTAACATATCTTTCAGTCACCAAACTGGACCCCTCCCATCTATTCTTGCAAACCTGCCTTGGTAGCTTGGATTCGTTATTCAACAAATACTTACAGAGTTCCTACTCTGCAATAGGCACTTTTCTAGGCAAGAAGATAGAGCAATATGCATAATCTCTTCCTCAAAGCACCCCACAGTGTTACCAGGATGCCATGAGGAAAAAGAGAGCCGGGAGAGGCCAGGGAGTGCCTAGGAGCTGGGTTACTTTATCTAGAACAGTCAGCAAAGGTCTCATTCCAGAGGGTACATGTGAGCAAGTCCTGAAGGAGGGCAGAAGACAAATATGGCAGGGGAAGAGTGTACCCAGGCAGAGAGGCTCATGTGCCCACAGGAGCACCTGCCTGGAGTTTCTCAGAATAACCAAAGAGCCTGTATGACTGGAGCACAGGGCGCCAGGAGACAGCCATCAGAGACATGAACAGAGAGACCACGTGGTGCTGCACAGACAAGGCCACCATGGGAGGCTCACTGCAGTGAACAGAACAGAGTTTCCATGTAGTAAATTATTTCAGAAATTTCCCGGGAAATGTACGGGTTTTTCAGAATGCTGCGAAAAATAAATCAAAAAAATAGTGGGAAAGTATTACAACTCCCCTGTTGGCTTGGCAATCAACACAGAATCCATTGACTTCAAGTTCAAATCAAGAGTGGGAAAGGCTGGCATGCAGAGTGATGGTTGAGGCCAACATTTCCGAGAACTGGGACAAGAGCACAAAGAAGAGAAGCAGCCTCGATTCGGTTCAATCCCCTAGTCTTGCCTGCAGCTGTTACCATGTTCTAAGTGTGTGTTCTTGGTCCCATCAGCTGCCAATGGTGAGTCAGTGCTGCAAATAAAGTTAATAACTATGTATGGTATGCTTCATATAAACACTGATTCTACGCAACGCTGTTAGTCTTGCTACAAGATTCAAATGTGAGCATTATTCAAACACTACCACATAATGTCCAGAGCATTTTCCAGTGTTTCAATATTCACTATAGGGTATTGCTCTTTGTAAATACTTTTGAGTTTAATATTCCTTATTTATTAAACAAGTTTAGATATGTAATATATGTTATATAATAATGAGTATATGTAAATATATATTACATATTAATAAATAAGAGGAATGTTAGAAGTATTTTAGGAAAGATAAAATTAACTTTTTGGTAGCTATGTTTTAAATCACAAAATTATAAAGCATTGTTATTAGTTATTTAGAAAACAGAATTATTGAGCAATATGCTTTTATAAGATTTCAGCAATAAATTGCTTTAAAACAGGAAAAAAGATCTAATAACCTTCATTAAATATTTAAGCAATATTCATTGTTTATATGAAGTAGTAAAAACCAACCATTTTGCTTTGGTAAACAAGAATAGTGTGACTACTAAATTTTTTAAAGAACAGATTTTTAAAAGAAAAATGTGCTTTAACAGAAGAGATGCAAGAAAATATGTATATTTCATCATAGAAATAGGAACCTGATCTGAAGTCTGAACTGGCAATACAAAAAAAAAAAAATCAACAGCAAAACCAATTCTCAGAAACCAGAAAATATATATATTTTTATTATAGAAAAAGGAAATGTGTTTGTATGGGCTGAGGGAACCCAAATCTTTTATAATAAGCACTAAGAATGCCTGCCCTTTGCTCCAGAGAAGACTCTACTTTCTGTCTCTATCTTCCAAGTCTATTCACCATGCAACAAGAGAAATACCTGGGGACCCATTTCCCAAGAGTGGGTGGACTGACAACAGGGAAAGACAGAGGAGGGGACCCTTGGGAGATTTCAAAGTGGCAGAGGTAATTTACAGAGGCATGGAGTACTATGCCTAATCCAGGGTTTATATTTATGTATAAGTCTGTCCACAGGGCTCACCCTAAGAGACAGGTACTATTATTACCACCTCTCATATTAAAAATGAAGAGAGTGAGGTACAGGGAAGTTAAGCCACTTGTCACACAGCTTTCCAGAGGAAAACCGGATTGTAGCTCCAGCTCCATGCTAGTAATCATGATGCTTCCTGCCCCTATGCTTCTTCAACTGGACCTGAGGATTTCAGAGTACGATTGGCAGTTAGATACAGGCTAATGAATTCTCACTAACCTAATTATTATTATTACTTTTAATCTGCTGATATTTTTAAATTACAAAGGTATTTCATTTAAAAGTGCCATATGAGCTTTCACCCCATGTTCTGAATTGAATCCATCCCTTTCATAAAAATGAACAAGTTACTCCTGATTGCTTAAATTTCATGCCTGAAATACCCCCAAAAGACAACTTGGAATGAGCCAAGCACTGTATTACAAAAATGGTATGTGACATCTTTTCCTGATTAATGGGGAGCTGGATTCTGTCAGCATATGATGATGTGAAATTTAAAGGCTTTGGATTTGAAATTCACTCTTTTTCTATAAGTACATATTGGTCTGGAAGGTATGCAAGACTGTCCCCCAGAGACCATTCAGACAACACCTGGAAAGGAGAAAACAATGCTAAGGGAAACTGGTAAACACCCAGTCAGGTACACAGCATGTATCAAAACCTGTTACTAACTACACAGGCTGAGCAAGGAAGACCTCTAGAATGTTTTACTTGCCATAATGTTTAACTTAAACTTACTTTTGTTGTCACTGTTTTGAGCAATATCACTATCCCAGTCACCAACCATACAACCACCCAGCCCACCTCTGGTTGTCCGAACCACATCTGAGCTGTCATTTCAAGTCACTGTCCATCACTTACCTGTGTGCACTTTCACATTTCTTCTGATAGCCATGAAAGCAGTCCCATATAGCAGATACCCAGGCCACTTAGGAACTGACTACAAGAAAGAATTAATTATAGCTATCTTGGTGTGACCTCTGAACTGGGAAGATCCAACAGATAGATACTAGAATTAAACCCATTTTACTGGTAAGGAATCTGAACTCTAAATTTAAATAACTTCACTAAGGTCATACAGGTCTAAATGTGAGCTGCTAACCTGTACTCACTGCCTGTTATGAGGAGGGTTTTTAGTAGGTTTTCTTAACATGCTGAGCCTGTCCACAGGGCTCAGGAAATATTTTTACCAACAGAGAGAAATTAACAGTTTCACATGGTGAGCTCCAAGGAGATGCCCACCACTTGGAGTGGGTGTTTATTAGGCATGCAGGGACAAAAATGTATACAGTCTACACCCCATCACAAGATTTAAAAACAAAATCCATTCCTTCCTATGTAAAACTATAAGGAATTCCAATTCAATTATGTAAGCAGGAGGAAACATCTGACACCTCCTCCTTAAACACAGGAAAGGAAAGTTTGTTAGACAGGAGAAAGGAAACAAAGCAGGTATAAACAGTCCAGGAGGAATGTGGTTCTTAATAGACACTTTCACTATTTTCCCTTCAACTTGTTATATACACACAAATTCTTACCTGCAAATACATGCAAATGTGTGCACATGTATTATGGGGTTTTTGCTTACTGATTCTAACAATACCCAAGTGCCAGGTGTGAATGACAGGCACTGAGGAAAGAATATTACCAAGTCAAATCAATGAAATGAAAGAAGACTTCTCCAGGGGTTACTGGTGGCCCACCTTGTTGATAAAAAAAACTGATGCAACAATCCCAACAGTACCCCACCTCGTGCCCTAGTAACCCCACTCCCCTAGCACACTATGATCACTCTAGTGAATCCCCTTCCATTCTTCACATTGCATTTTCATTCAGCTATGGTCATGGTCACCTACAGTTTCAGTATCCTGCTACAGTTTCCTCTAATAGTCATCGTTAAAGGTTGCACTACTGGGCAAAAAAACCACAATCAATAGAAGAGTCCTACTGTGCATGTAAATCTTTTTATGTTCAAGTCATATTTTGTTGCTCAAAAATAGAGTCTGAGCACTGAGGTTACATAGAACTTCAAAAAAGATGTTCATATTGGACAGATATAAATTTTTAAGTCCATAGTTTAGAACAAGCTAAACTGGTACAGTTGATAGAAACAAAATAAGACCAAGAGTTAAACGGCCTGACTTCTAAACCTTGAACTAGTTGTAAGACCACAGGGGTATCAAAATTCCTTCAGGTCTGTTTTTTCCATTACATAGCACATGAGGGTTTGGGGCACTCGTCCAAGATTCTGCATATATCAACTCACCATGGTTCTGTAACAATAATATGTGATAGGCAAACCACATTCATTTGAAAACTGAGGAGGCTGAGGCACAGGTGGCACATCTGGTATCAACTGCAGAGCCTGAATGGAACACAGGCCATCTGGGTCCAGAGCCCAATCTCTTAGCCATTGGCACTACATGGTTAGAGGGTTTCTGGAATTTTTTCCAGCTCAAACCTTCTACAATTCTGAAATTCTAAGGATGAGCTGTGCTTAGTTGATCACATTTATGATGACATCTTCAAATTGCTCAATGCCCTTCACAGTAACAAATTTTTAACCTTTAAGTACTGAAAAAAATTAAAGCAGCTACCAAAGACACTGACTAGAGACACACACTTTAATGAAAGGTCAATCTAAAACAAATTAGAAATCCATATGGTACTTCAAATGCTGCTTGTTTATTCAACTCTCATGAAGAAAGAACTAAGTTAACTGAAATGAAAGCTAGAAGGATTGCTTTTGCAATAACAGAGAGTAGAAATGAACCACAACCCACTTCACAGCTCACAGATATTTCAGGTAGACCTCTCCCTATCAAGGACTCCAGGAGTTTGCCCACCACCCCACTCCCAGACCAGGGAAAGGCTGCAGTGACATCTCCAAACCATCAGAGAGCACATCTTCATCTGGGTTCAGAATGTTTACAAAAAAGGCGAGTTAAAATTTGAGACTCTTCCAAGACAATGGGAAAACTCCACCCCAGTTCACATGTACGACATTTTTTCCCCAAAATCAACAAATAAGTCTGAGACCCATCCTTTATGACCCTTCTCTTTTCAAAGTTCCAGCCTCTGCAGTCCAATTCATTCCTCACACAAATGAATGAAGGAAACTGTTACTTTCTAGATTGGGGATTCTAGGACTCTGCTATGCCAAAAATCAAGCTTCTGATTAAAATACAGATTCCCAGTCTCTACACTCAGAAATAATGCTTTGATGCACCTGGCATGAGGCTTAGGGATCTATATTTCTGGATAACATTCTCTGTATTTGTATGCACACAGAACATGTGCCCCCCACACACACACACACACAAGTACATGCACATGCCAACTACCACCACCTTTCCCCTGGGCCATCCTACTGGTTGAAAAGAGGGTTGGTAGACTGTACTTTGAAAAAAAAATAAATTTTTGCAGCAAAGCAAGAGTAAAGTTGTGTGTAACTTAAATCATAGTCTAAACACTGTCTCCAAGCTCTTTAGGAAGGGGAAGGTTTTCTGTATCTCCTGATACCAAAGGTGCCATCTTCAAAACAGACTCCCGTGCTCTGATCTGCTCACTGCTTTGGCCCTTACCAGGTGAGCCCCTCCTATAAAAAGAAAACCTTAGGAGTGAAGTTCCTGGCAACCTAGCAACTCATTCCCAGCATCAATCATCTGCTTTGAGAGCCACAGAGCAATCATTCCCCTCATAAACTAGTAAGCAGCTCCCAGGGGCTGGCTTTCTGTTAGGCACCCGAGCACCTAGAACATGTAGTTGTAGATGGTGGGCCACCTGGGCTTTGTGGTCAGCCCTTGATTTTCACTGCCTTTGAACCCTTCATTTTCAATCCAGACAGAAGCATGGACTTGCAATACTCCGAGATCACATTGTACAGGAAAGGCATTCTGTGCACACAGGGCAAGCAGTTTTGCGTTACTGAAATCAAACAATGTTGATGAGTTGCTGCTACTTCAGTTAAACAGGTGTATTACACCATAGTGAAAAATGAACCTCTCTACAACCCTATGATACTGAAAACCATGTGAAATATTCTTACATAAGAACCTCTTCTTATGGAACCTATTTCCTATGCAATCAGTCCAACAGTGACTAGGGTTTAAATTACAGGAATCCACAGGCCCGGAGTTTCTTATTACACTTGTGTCTGCTTTGGAATGAAGTTACTGACAACCTATCTCAAGTGACACAGGCAGTCTGGTTGCCTACTCCCAGGGCTCCCATGCCAGTCCTCACACCAGAACCTGCCAGGGGAAGTACTATAGGAGGCTACAGGGCCTCAGCCTGAAAGAAAAGCAGGCACCACCCAGGAACTGAAGGACCCAGGGCCAAATGCAATAACAGGTCATCCAACATGATGTTAAAATACAGACTCAATAGCCTTGCACCCAAACATGTTCCTGTTCCAGCCACCTAAACAGGAATTTTAACCACAACTAAAACTCAGGAGACCATATGTCAGAACACCGGCTTTCCTGAATCCACTACATCTGACACACAGGTAGAAAGGATTTGAGATAGAAAAGATGTGCTGAAGGAAGGGACTTGAACAAATAGGACTGTGCTTACCTTTGTGGGGTAGGTCATGATTGGGAAGAGTGGGGATGGGGAGTTTTTAGACAAGCAAGCCCTTCTAGTAGGGGGCAAATGTCTGTCTTAGCCTGGGTGTTAATAACTTATTTTCACTTTGTGATCATGAGCTTTTGTTTTATACACTTTTTTTTCTTTAGTTGTAGATGGACACAATGACTTTATTTTATCTGTTTATTTTTATGGGTGCTAATGATCGAACCTGTTGTCTCACACACACCAGGTGAGCACTCCACCACTAAGCCACAACCCCAGCCCATTGTTTTATAATAAAAGTACAACATTTATAAAAGGTACTTGCAATAAGATTTCATCATGAGACCAGTACACTAGCTTTTACACTGGGGATCACATGTCCCTGATGGCCACTGGGCCAACCAGACCAAAAACACATGGAACAATCAGAACTCAGCAATGTACCCACTGGAAGTGACTTACCCCATAGCAAAGTCATTTGTTTAGAGAACTCTCCAAATTCTACAACTCAAATGTAAAGTAGCCAACATGGCACTTCATAGCAAGAGAGAACATATGAGAATTAGAATTACTGAATGTTAATTGATTGCAATAAAATAATGTTTCACCCATTGTAAAAAAAAATGTCATAAAGTGCTGAGAATGAGACAAGGGCAAATAAGCAGAGTATTTTAAAAAGCTAGGTTCATGTAGGTTGGACTAGTCCTTAGTGCCTCTGGGCCTCTCCTCATGCTCAGCAGGCTGTACTTTTTGCCCCCTTCCGGACACTCCCTTTTCCACCCCTTATCACAGTAATATGCAAATTGGGGAAAGGGTTAGCATAAGTTATTTCCTTCTTTTCCGCCATGGACTTTAACAATCTTTTACCCTCCAAAACTTTTCATTTGTCAGTTTTTTACTGAATAAACAAGTTGTGTGTGTGTATGTGTGTGTGTATATATATCCTATTCTTTCCTTCTCTCTAAGTAAGTACTGAAGGGGCAGAAACTGACTTGAGAACATAGTACCCAGCACCTAGCAAGCACACGCTAGGTGTTCAGAGGATGGACCCTGAAAGAAGTCATTTCCAAAAACTATGCTGTCAAAAGGTGCTTACACAGAACCACTGTGTCAAAACCATCTGTATTGACCCTGGGGAATTTCCTGCTGTGCAAGGCAGATGACAATGTAATGCACATCAGGGCAGCACTGAGTTGGAACATTTCTTGGAATAGAAAGTAAGCAGCAACCTTCAGGTCAGGGAAAGGATTTGTGATGCTGCCATTCATGTTACAAGGAAGAATCGGCTGAATAGGAAATGGGTAAGTGCATAGATTTGGGAGCCAGGCATTAAGGAATTAAAATTCCAACTCCAGCAGGTCTTGGGAATGGCACAGCCTCTGACTTCTTTGCCTCTAATGGGCTTTGAATGTCTCCATTCTCTTACTTGAGGAGTGATTTAAAATTTAACAGAATGGGGTCCAGCATCTGAGTCGCCTGTGTTAGAGATGATCACTAGTGAGAGAATGGCCTCCCATTAGTGGGAGTGGTTCATTCAGAGATGCTGACAAGCCCATTCCTTCTATCCCTGCCAGGCGGTGTGTGCCCACAACAATCACATGCTCCCTCCCAGGACTCCGAGTCTGAAGTAAGCAACACAAAGAGACAAGACAGAGAAGGCACTGGCGTGGCGTGAAAAAAACTATACATGCAGCATCTGACAGTGCCATCAGGGGTGTCCAGGGCACAGTGGTGGCTCAGTTTTCCTGTGGTATGATTTTTGCAAAGGTTCTGGCAACCTAGGCTCCTTTGGTAACTGCTGGATATTCCTGCAATGAATGCTTTTTCTGCCTATATTCTTATCTGCAACCAAGAACACATGGACAGGGTGGGAAAATTTTGTCAACCTTTGGCTCTCAGAAGTGCAAGAGGTTGACAAAAATAAAACGTAAAAAGAAGTCAAGCTAGAAAAATGATAGCTTAGAAAATGAGACTGAGCAAAGATTCTTACTACAAAAATAGTATTCACAGAGCCTACTTCTCTCTGTTTTCACCTTAACCCTACGGTTAGTTCCTTTGTCTTTGAAAGCAGATGCTTTCTCTATTTACTTGACACAGTGGACGACTCTACAACCAGAAAACATATTGTTTTTCTTTGTTTCATTCTATCAACAGCTTCTGTGTTCAAATTTCTCTATGATTCTTATACACTGGAATGCTATGGATTATTAAACCCCTTAGCATCAAATACAGTTTAACAAATGTTTATTAAAGGGCCAAGTCTCTGTGGTATATATTTATAGCTAAACTCACAACAAATGGGGAAATGTCAATCCAAATGCAACTGAAAAATTTGTAATTAATGTTTAGAAATTTTTATTTTCAAATAAAAAACTGTAATAATTTTGTGAGTACTCCAAATCATATTAATACATTCTAGTGGTATAAAACAAAAGGTTCTAAATGGTGACCCATGAGTGAAATGCAGAGCACAAACAAGGTTTCTCTGTCCCCTACAGCGTCAGTGTTAAAGATTTAAATCACTTACTTAAAAATTTGGATTTCCATGAAAGTTGGAAGATCTCCCCTCACTCACACCTCCACCTGGGCTGCCACCTGGCAACCAGGAAAAGGTTCCAAGCAGCAGCTGCTCCTATTACAAGGGGCAAAGGGCTCCCTAGTGTGTCACAGTGCCCAACCTCCGCTTATCTAACATCCAACCCACTTGGGCAATTCACATGACCCAGCTGGCCCTGAGAGACATTTCCGTTGGGATTCTTGTCTTAGATACATAATAAAGTGGACTGAAGAAAATATACAAAGATACACACATATTTCAAATGCTTCAACATTTCCTTTTCACAGGGAAAAATTGGAGAAAATATCCTTTCCTACTTCAATTAAATGTTCCCTGAACTTCCTAGAAATAATAAATTTCCAAATCACTACGTAAACAAATTAATCACTACTTTTCTTATTTAAATGTTTTTAAGATCTGAAAAAAATGTTATTATGCTTCCTCACTTTATTCATATCACCTTCTTTTAGTTGCGGGAAGGAGTTTGAGGACAATGTGTAGTGCATTAGGGGAAAAAAAAAAACAGTTGGGATAAGAATCTCAAAGTTTTTCAAACACATTGGCCTTGACCATCACATTTCTCAAATACACAAACATCCTAATTTTAGATACATGCATATAAGCTTATTCTTTAAAATTTCCTTTTCCTCCTATCCAAAGATGGCAAATAAGTGTTCTCACTCTTTTTGTTCTTACATAGCACTGAATTAGAGCTTGAAGAGAGGAGCCACTCACTGATGCTTGGTAACTGCATGGATGCTTGAAGGAAGAAAGGAGGGAGAGAAGGAATAAACACTCAAAAGCACAGAATAACATTATTTCCCAGCCAAAGGGAGCCGGCGGGATCCCTTGCTACCTCCTCTCCAGTTCTCCAGCTGTGTGAACTGCTTTCCTTTACTGTATGGAGACCACACCATGGTAATCCCCATCACTCCCATTCAGTTCGACTTCCTAAAACCCTACTAAAAAAAATTTTAAATAGCACTTACAAACACATGTTTATAGTCCTTCGATCACTTTTCCCCCCAAGAGAGAACAGGCTACACACTGAGGTGGTGTTTCTTTGTCCAAAAGAGGTGAGGGCTTTAAGTGCTGGATGGGTCTCCTGCAGACACAGTAAATGGTATGCACTGAAGTTTGTTTTTTCAAAAGGGATGAACAGTAAGGATGAATTGAGGAGCCTGATATAACACAGAGAACACAGATTCAGAGCCAGTAAAAGGTTTTTTTCTACCAGGGAGGGAAGCAACAGCACATGCTCAGAAAAACATGGAATCAGTGCTTCGGCCACTCTAAGCACCCTGGACTGGTGGCTCCCCCTCCCAGACTCTTCATGTTCCCTCCTAGGGCCCCAAAGTGGGATCCAGCACCCAGTGTGCCACGGTGGCAGCAACGGTGCTTCATCTTCTGCCTGGCTCTTTTTCATGGCTGCCTGGTGACCTTCTAGGAATATATGGTTACATTTATTAAAACAAGTCTCATCAACAAAGCACTGCTAAGTGTGGGCTCTCCAGGGAAAAGAGGCCATGAAAGCTAATGAAAAGCTCTTCTAGGATTCCTGGGTTCTTACTCCCAGGGGGAAGCTCTAGAACAAGAAAAATATTAGCCTCATAGTCATTTATATTGGAAACAGCTTTCCTCACTTGCAAAAAAAATCACACAACAAACATCGCACAGTCTTGGTCCCTCTATACTGAAGGTGGTAAAGGACTGGGGCTCAATTATGTCAAATCACTTAGCACAGCAGAAACTCTTTTCCAATACATCTATTATTAAGCCTCAGGCCTATCCTTACATTGTCAATGTTTCAAAGAAATGAATTGTGTGGACTTCAACTATTCTGGACCCTTTTTTTAATTATCCTGAAAAATAATCCCTGTCGGCCTTTGTTTTGGTAGTACTGGGGAGTGAACCCAGGGTTTCACACATGGAAGGCAAATGCTCTGCCACTAAAGTATGTACCCAGGCCTCTTTTAATTTGAGACATGGTCTCACTAAATTGCCCAAGATGGCCTCAAACTTGCAATCCTCCTGCCTTCACCTCCTAAGGAGCTACAATTACAGGCATGCACCACTGTGCCCAGCTACACACGGAATTCTTTTAAAAAGTGAAAATAAAAACCCAGTGATGAAAGGAGAAACACCATCAAGGTTCTGCATGCTACTGCTCCAAGTTCATGGTTCCAAGTTAGGTTCCTCATAGTAGGGTCCTTTGATTCTCTGCTATTTTAAATGAAGGGTAGGAGAAACTGATTCTACCTGTGATCCTTCTGGACAAGCTCAGTGCCAAGACAGCTGACAGTATTTGCCACTGGCCAGATTTTAACTAAGTCTAACATCAAACACCAGTTGTCCCTTGTGAACCAACGCTGTGGTCAAGTTACTAACAAAAAGAAAAACTAATGACTGCCTAATAAATTCAGTTTGTTTTACAAATATTTTCTCCCTTAGTGTCCATGAGGGAAAGTAAACCTGAAAAAATAAAAATATTAAGACATGTGTCTTGATGAAATGACTTTGCCAATGCCAGGCCCATCACAGTCCCTGTCCCAGAAAAGCATCATGAACAAGTCAGTAGCAATTTTAATAGGTAAGATTTTAGGAGAACACAGTGGACCTTAAGTAAAGCCAAAGGCTTAAAAGCCAAAAGAACTAAGAGAAGCAATTGAAACCTGGATGCAATTCAAACAGCCTGGCAGCTTTACAACTTCCCTGCAAGGAGCACTATGGCATAAGGGAGGGTGGCACAAGGAGAGCAGCACCAGTACCCAGCACATCCCAGAACCTGGGCACAATTATAGCATAATATGCAAGAGAACGATAATAACATCTGCTATTTAGCACTACCATGTGTGCAACCCTGTACTAACCACTATGTTTTATATATATATATATATATATATATATATACACACACACACACACACACACACACACACACACACATATATAGTGTATGTGCGTGCATATATGTACATACATAACAGACACAAAAACCCATATATATATATGTATATAAGCCCCATATTTACATAAAGTCTTACAAATAAATAAACACACACATACAATGTCTTTTAATCCTTAAAATAACCAAGGCAAATGATATAAACCACTCTGCAGATGAGTTAAGAAGGTTAAGTAACCTACCTGCAGTCACAGTCAAGAAGCTTCAATTTGCACCCAGATCTGTCTGTCTGTGCTTTTATATACCAAGTCACTCTTCAACTAGAAGAGAATTAAGGATTCCCTAGCCAACCAATCACACTACCACCCCTGTTCAATTCAGGTTTCAGGGCAAAGACCTCCAAAGCTTGGGATGCTGTTCCTGGGAAAAATGAAGGAGTTCCTGAGACCACCACCATGGAATAACTTTATAAGAAAGCATACTGGATTGCTACAGCATGCAAGATAACTCACCCACCTACCACAGGTTTCCCAAACAATTTGAGTCCAAGTCTATGCAGCGCTAGAGGCGAAGAGGACTCATCTGTGGTTTGTTCCTCAACATTCTCATTGTCAACAGTATGAAACTCCCATTCCCTGCTTGTGAAATGACAGCATTGACCCTGTCACATGAGGTCTGAAGTGTTCAAAGGTCTCTTCAGGCTTGGGGAGGGGGCCTCCCGCCAGATGCTGCTCAATCATGTCTAAAGAAAAGATTCTGAATGATAGTATGTTTGAGGAACAGTTTCTACTGTTGAAAATAGGACTCTACACCTTGACATAATTAATAGGAAACACAGGACTGCAAAGAAGCCTGGTGGGTTGTTTCTTGCCCTATACTTCCACTCTCTTTTACTGTTATTATATGTAATAGTAAAATAAACTTAGGACCCATCTCCATTATTTAAAACAGAACACAGACCAGGGTTTTCAACTCTAAGAGAGAACCCTCCAGAAGACCCAGACCAGGCTAGCTCTCCTCTGCGAACTCTGCCTGCCATCACAGCTGCTGGTAGCACCAGGTTGGGGTCCCAGGGAACACCTTCTACGGGAAAGCTTGGACCCTAATCACATGATCATCTCAATGGACACAGAAAAGGCACCTGACAAACTTCAACACCCTTTTATGATGAAAATAGCCAACAAATTAAGTACCAAAGGAACTTACCTCAACACAGTGTCAGCCATGATCAAAAAGCCCACAGATAACCTCACACTCAATGGGAACACCAGAAAGCTTCTCTAAGATCCAGAATGGATAAAAATGCCCACTCATACCACTTCCAGTCAATATAGTACAGGAAGTCCTAGCCTACACAGGTAAAAAGGAAGAAGAAATAAAAGCCATCCAAATTGGAAAGAAAGAAGAAAAATCATCTGCTTATATATAGAAAATGTTGAAGATTCCACCAAAAAACTATAGAAGTAATAAGCAAATTGATTAAAGCTTCAGGATACAAAGAATTAACATCCCAAAAAATAAGTTGTGTTTCTATAAACCAACAGTGAATGATCCAAAAAGAAAATTAAGAAAACAATCCCATTTACAATAGCACCAAACAATGAAATACACAGAAATAAACCTAACCAGCCAGGCATGGTGGTACATGTCTGTAATCCCAGAAACTCAGGAGGTTGAGGCAGGAGAATTACAATTGAAGCCAGCCTCAGCAACTTAGCAAGATCCTTTATCAAAATGAAAAATGAAAATGTTAGGGATATAGCTCAATGGTACAGTGCCTCTTGGTTCAATCCCAGGGAAAGAAGGAAGGAAGGAAGGAAGGGTGGGAAGGAGAGAGTGAAGAAGGAAGGGAAGAACTTAACCAAGGAATGAGTCTTAGACCCAGAAAACTAAAAACATTGTTGAAAAAAAAATCAAAGACACAAATAAAGACACCCCATTAAGGGCTAGGGTTGTGGCTCAGTAGTAAAGCGCTCACCTCGCACATGCAAGACCCTGGGTTCAATCCTCAGCACCACATAAAAATAAACAAGTGAAATAAAGGTATTGTGTCCAACTACAGCTAAAAAATAAATATTAAAAAGGGACACCCCATTAATGGATTAGAAGAATTGATATTGTTAAAATGTCCATTCTACCCCAAGCAATCTATAGACTCAATGCAATCCCTACCAAAATCCCAAAGATATTTTTCATAGCAATAGGAAAAAAAAATCCTAAAATTAGTATAAAACCACAAAAGACCCCACATAGTGAAAGCAATCTTGAGCAAGAAAAACAAAGAACAAAGCTGGAAGCATCACATTTACTGATTTCAGAGTATACCACAAAACTACAAAAATCAAAAACAGTATAGTACAGGCATAAACACAGACATATAGAGCAACTGAGCAAAACAGAGAGCCCAGGAAACAAACCCACACACACAGTCAGCTGATTTTTAACAAGGGTGCCAAGAATACAAAAGGGAGAGAAGTTAGTCTCTTCAATAAGTGGTTCTGGGAAAACTGAATATCCACATCTCAAAGAACAAAACTGGACTCGTATCTTACACCATACACAAAAATTTTCTTAAAATGGGTTAGAGATTTGAACACAAGATCTGAAACCTACAATTCCTAGGGGGAAAAAAAAATAGGGAAACGCTCTTGACCTTGGATTTGATTATGATTACTTGGGTATGACATCAAAAGCACAGGCAAGAAAACAAACATAAGTGAGATTCTGTCATATTAAAAAACTTCTGCGCAGCAAGCTGGGCATGGTGATGCACACCTCTTATCCCAGCAACTCAGAAGGATGAGACAGGAGGATCACAAGTTCAAGGCCAGCCTGAGCAACTTAGCAAGACCCTGTCACAAAACAAAAAATAAAAAGGGCTGAACTCAGTGATAGAGTTCCCCCTGGTTCATTTTCAGTACTGAAAAAAAAAGAAAGAAAGAAAGAAAAGAAAACACAGCTTTTACCCAGCAAAGGAAACAATCAACAGAGTACCTAAAAAATAGGAGAAAATCTTTACATCCCGTGTAAGAGATAAGGAGTTAATATCCAGAATACATAGAGAACTCCTAAAGCTCAATATCAAAAATAAATAACCAAATTTTAAAACAGACATTTCTCCAAAAAAGACCTACAAATGAACAATAGGTATATGAAAAAATGCTTAACATCAGGGAAATGAAAATTAAAACCAAGAGAAATCACTTCACATCTGTTAGAATTACTATCATTAACAAATGTTTGTGGGGTTCTTGGGAAGGCTCAGCCCTTGTTCACTGCTGATGGAGATGTCCAATGGTGCAGCAGCTCTGGAAAGCAGTACAGAGGTTCCTCAAAAATTAAAACCATAACCGCCATATGATAACATAGCAATCTCACTTCTGGGTATAGATCTCTCCAGAAGAACTGAAAGTAGTATCTCAAAGACATAGCTGCATTCCGTGTTTACACCAGCATTATTCACAATAGCCAAGATATAAAAAGAACCCAAATGCCCACCAACTATGAATAATGAAAATGTGATATATACACACATTGGAACATTATTCGGCCCTAAAAAAGAAAATTCTACCACTGATGACAACATGAATGGACCTAAGAAACATTATGCTAGTGAAAAAAGTCACAGAGGGACAAATACTACACGATTCCTCTTATGAGGCACTAAAAATAGTAAACAATGGAGTGGTGGCTACCCAGAGATGAGAGGAGGGTGATATGGAGAGCTGCACAAAGGGACATTGAAACAAATGAGTAGGCTCTACACACCTGCTGTACAACAGGGCCTAAAGTCAACAACATGGTATTGTGCACCTAAAATTTAAACACTAACTTCATGGTTAGTGTTCTCAGTCCCCATCTTGCCCAAAAAAAGGGTTTGGCAGATGGACACAAGGAAACGTTTTAAAGTGGTAGATTACCTGGGTTGTGGTGATGATGCTAATACAAGTGTATACATGTGTCCAAACTCAACAAATTGTAGGCAATAATTTTCTGTGTTTTTGTACACAAATTAAACCTCAATAAGGCTTGGGGAGGGGAGGACAAGAAAGCTATGGCCCAAGTTTAAACAAAAAGCATTTGTAATCCCCTCCTAAATTCAACAGAAAATCAAAAGAAATCTAAAGCACATTAGTATAACTGTTCATCTCAAGTTTCTGGTCCTCCCAGAGCTGTTCTATTCCAGGGCCCCAGCCCCAGTCTACATCCCGCGGAGCACCACCTTCACAGGCCTGGCTTACCCCTGCCTTTTCTTCTGGAACTCCATTTCCATGTTAGTGAAGTGTAACTTTCTCCTTTCCTTTCCCAACAAAAGCCACGTGAAAGACGAAAACTTCACCAGCCACCTAACTAACGCTCATTCAGTCCCTGCTTCTGCTCCAAGAGATGCCCCACTGTGAAAGGTGGGTGATGGGCTCACCTTGGAGGTGAGACCCAACTTCTTTAAATATGATGACCTGCATCATGGACCAACAGGAAATCTCCCCAGGGTGTTGTAACTGTGGCCCCCACACAAGGCACGATCTGCGGGGGGGGGGGGTGTCTCCTGTGAAATGTCAGCAACCTCTGAAACCCCTCACCAAGTGCGCTGACCCCTCAGAGCCTCTACAGAGTCACCTTTGTCCCTGCTGTGCTCCCACCCGCCACCCCAGCTGCAGCTGGAGGAGCACACCCCTTTTGGCAGAATGGCCAAATTCCATAAATGCCACTCTTTCTTCTCACCCCCCTCCAGAAGCTGAAGGAGTTCTACAATAGATAGAATATTTCATTCACACTGCTGAAGAACAATTTTTCCCATACAGAAACTGAGTGGGTAAATTCTCAACCACATGAGGGGCCTTATTCATGACAATCTCAAATGATAACTCTGTTATCTGTCTCATAATAGTTCACATATTTTTTGAATCACAAGTTCATCTATACCACAAATTTAACACTTTATTTCTTGACAGCATTTCTGACATCAGCCCTTTTCACTATCATGTATATAAACGATAAGCTTCTGCTAATATAAATTCACTAAAGAATAATTATCGCACAGCAAGTGCCAATACCATGTTGGCAACAGAATTTTATACCATTGTTGTCCAGGGGCATATAATCTGAACCCACTTGGAAACTCTGAGTGTTTGGTTCTTCTTTGGCTCCTCTACCCAGGAATCTATAAAGACTGCACAGAGCTGAGACAAGCTCTGGGAGTGAACTAGTTCTAACAAGATCAGAAACTGGTGGCTTCTGCAAATAGTACTTTCCCTTTGCTGGTTCTCAGAATTTAAAAGAGTCTTCTGAAAGACTCAGGCTGCTTCAGTTAAGCTGAGGGGAACCAAGGAGATACTGTGCTCATGCTTGGGCTACTGCTTTCAAAGTGGAAGTGTGGCACAGGCAGCAACTGTGATAATCAACAGGGATGACAAAATGCAGGAAACCCAAGCTGAGCATTGGTCAGCTAACCTATCATCATCTGCAGGGTTCCGTCTTAGCAATAAAAACCCTAGCCCATGTCTGCTAAGGAAAGGACACAGCTCCTGCAGTTCAGGGCACTACCATCTAAGGAAGCAAGGAGACATGAGGCTGGAGATATAGCTCAGTGGTAGAATGCCTGACTTGCATGCATGAGGCCCTGGGTTTGATCCCCAGCACACCTCCCTCCTCCCCTCACCTCAAAAAAGAGCAAGGAGACAGGTTTGGAGTGCATGAGGAAGAGACTGAAGAAGTATAAACAAAAGGAGGAGCTAGGTGCTAATTAAACAAACAAAAACAGGTCCCTTTCTTAACATGCAGCAATTCATAACTTTACAACCAGGCATTTTTGTAGCATTGTGCTTCCTCTCAATTATAATTCAACCTCAAGACAATAACTAAACTATAGCTAGATGGTTGATGGCTTCAATAAACAAGAGTAAGTGACTTCCTAAAAGTAGGAAACCTGTGAGTCTGATTTCCACCAAGGTTCAGAGTCGGAATAGGCCAATGTGTGTAAGTGGAAAGAAGTTTCTCCGCACACAGCCCTGCAATCCCTGTGTCCAAGAAGCACCTTGGGCAAGCTTCCATGGCCATCAGCATAAAACCAGAGGTTTTCCTTTCCAGGTGGTAAAGTCAGAGCTATTAAAGAGCTCCTGTGCAGAGCTGCAAGGGGTTGAACAGGACTTCTGTTATGTAATCATTGCCAAGGCCAGGAACAACCATCTTGGTTACTACACAGTGGCTAAAGCATTCCTCCGACAGGCTGCGCTCTAGTAAGCTGGAAGGAAGCAAGTATATTTGAGAGAGGATCTTCCAACATTCAGTGAGAAAGGGAAGCAACGGAACTGAGCACTACAAGGGACAGACGATGAAATAATCCAAGGTCAGTAAGCCTACACTAAAAAGAACCACTTTGCCCTCCTAATGCTGCTTGATTTTTCCAGTGACCTGCTATCAGAATTAAGGCTAATAATAGTTTTTTTTTTTTTACCTACTCTCTGCTGGTCTGAGTTTCAATGCTTTGTTAAAGCATTTACTAAGGATCAAACTCACAAATTCAGCCCCGCTGCCTATGCCTTGTTTATGTCCAATCTCTCTGGCTTGCAGGAATGCCCTTTTTGTGGGTGGTCAAGGACAAACGGCATTAAAGCCTATTGTTTGGCTTTTTATGTAAGAAGGCTTAATGTGTCAGCTGCATTTTAATCTAAGGATTATATGCTTAACTGTCAGAAAATACCTTTTAGAAACATCAATAAGGATTGTTTTTACTATTTGCTACCACAAGGCCCAATTATTATTTATAAATTTATTGGTACTTTAGCACCTGAAATAAAAACCTTCAGCTGAGAAAAAGAGGCAGCTGCTGCAGAGTTAACAAGAAAGCCAAGATCTCTGCTGAGACCATCTAAATATATATCAGGCCTTAAAATAAAAGAACACAAGCTAATGCTCACCACTGCAGGTATGTGTTTGATCAAATGCTGCTGCTACAAATCCTGACCTGGATTTTGTGTGTCTGCAGTTGGTCTATTTTGTTTGTTTTAGACTTTCATATTAACTGCAAGTCCCATGAACACACATTTAGTTCCTCTTCAAACCTCAACACAACAATTTTCTTTTTTTTTATACCTTTATTTTTTTATTTATTTTTATGTGGTACTGAGGATTGAACCCAGTGCTTCACACATGCAAGGCAAGCGCTCTACCACTGAGCTACAACCCCAGCCCCCAGTTATTTCTTTTTAAAGGCATATAAGCCCACAAGGACAAAGATAACAGGAGCAGATATTAAAACATTCACACACAGGATGGCAACTAATGACAGACCCAAACAAGCCAAATCTTCCAGCTTGTAAAGCCTCATTCTTCATCATGAACAGACACTTCAGGATCTTCAGACACAGAAAGAAAAATGTCTAGCATGAAAGACAGAAATAAGGGGTGGAAGCAACCTGACAGAAATTGAAACCATGCAGAAAAGAAAATTTCAAAAAGAAAAATATTAATCTGCTTAGAGAGCTAAGAAACCATACTGGCAAAATAAAAGCATTTGGCAAACAACAACAGAAAAGTGTCAGAAATTAAAAACATGGTATCAAACATGAAAAACTTAATAGAAGGATTGTTAGATAATCTAACTCCAAAAAATACCCTAATAAAGTAGCTTATAAGGAGAGATGGAAAACAAAAGGAAAGATGTATAGTCATGGGATAACTCAACACCTAACAGGAATTCCAGAAAATAAAGGCAGGGAATGAATAATGAAATACTGTACTTCCAGAAATTTTCTAAAAATTAAGGATGAGTTTTCAGATTGAAAATACCCATTTGGATCTCAGCACAAGAAATGAAAGTGTACCCTTACCAAGGAATATTATTGTGAAATTTTAGAACTGATGATAAAAAGAATTATGAACACCAGAAAAAGATAAGAAAAAGAAGACACCTACAAAGGACAGAGAATCAGTAGGCCTGGGCCTTCCTACTGTCAACATTAGATGGACAAATGGTAGAAAAATGTGCAGTGCCTTCATTATTCCACAGCTTGGTGATTTCCAACCTGGAATGACATTCTCAGGTAATATAACAACTAAAAAGTCTTACCTCCCATTTGTAATTTGTTAGGAAGTTTCAGAAGGTGTGCTCTGTCAAAGTAAGTGAATAAAATAAGAAAAATGAGAATATGGGATGAGGGAAAGATGGAAGCCAATACAATAGATTTCTTTTAGAACTCCTCAGCATGGTACCAAAAGGCAATTCCTGAGATGTGCCACGCAGCAAGCCTACAGAGCAAGGCTCTAGGTGAGAATTCTCCAAGATGAAATTGAAAACATCTATGTGTGTCAAGGCACTAAGAGGAAATCCACATGGAAGGCTGCTCGAGGTTCAATTAGTGATCCGTGCAAGGAAAACTTATGTTTTAAAAAACAAAATAATTATTAAATCCAAGGAGAACTAAATGTGTATACAGGACAGTTAAGATATATAGAACATCTGTGCATCCTATTTACACAGTAAGGTAAACACTAGATAAGAAATGGGCTAGTGAACAGCAGAAACAGATAACATTTTTCCTAAGCAGCCTTGTAGAACTGCATAACCTTTTTTAAAAATCTAAATTTTTAAAAGAAACGAATATTGCAATCCACACTTTTTTTTATTTCAGTGCTTAGAAATCAAACCCAGAATCTCATTGTTATGCTTTAGAAATGAATGTCCCCCAAATGTTCCCGTTCATGCAGGAATAGTCAGAGGTGAGATGATAAGATTATGAGAGAGTTGTAACCTGATCACTCCATCCTAGTTACTTGGTGGTAACTGAAGGCAGGTGGGCATACATAGCAGGAGGAGATGGGTCACTGAGGGCGTGCACACGTTTCTCTCTTTCTCCCTCTCTCTCTCTCCCTCTACCAGGCAACCCCTCCCCTCTCTTCTCTCCTGACACTGTTATGAAATGAGTAGCCTTCCTCTGCAATGTCCTTCCACCATGATGCTCTGCTTTACCTTGGACCCAGAAAGTACAGTAAGCCATCTATGGATTGATACTTCCAAAATCATGAGCCTCAAATAAATTTTCCTCCTCTAAGTCCTCTAAATTGTCCTTGTCGGGTATTTTGGCCACAGTACTACAATGCTAACTAAAATCCTTATGCATGCTAGAAAAGAATCCTATCACTGAACTACATCCTTGGCCCTAAAATTGTTCTCTGCTACACAACCTGACAACTTAACAAAATACTTCCACATGTCCAGTCATTCAAACTCAGCACAACTCTACAAGTCATGTTATACACTTTACACAGAAGAGAAAACCATCTCAGGGAAGTTAAGCAACCTACCAACATGACATAGAAAAACAATGGGGCAGAGAAAGGACTAGAAAGAGCACAGCATGCACAAAGGTTAAGTCTGAGGCTTACAACGGCTGATATTAATACTGTGGGTAGGAATCTAGAGAGAAATGAGCTGAATCAAGTTTGGAGTTCAGTGGTTCTCAATCTTGAGAGTACATACAAATCACATGATCTTCTATTTAGAAGAGTTATCTAAAGTAAAAATGAAAACAAAGTAGAATGGTGGTCACCAGAGGTTAGGGGGAGGGAGGACAGAGGAGTTGTTCAATGAGTTTAGAGTTTCAGATTAACAAAATAAAAAAATTCTAAGATCTGCTTCACTATCCTGTGAATAGACTTAGGACTACTAATGGTAAACTTTAAGTTGTTTTTCAGTTCCACCCCCAGTTTCAACTTGGGCCATCTGGATAGAGCCTAAGAATTTTCTCTTGTTAACAAGTTTCCAATTGATACAATGCTACCATTCCAGGGACCAAATTTTCAAAACCATGGCTGTCCAAAGGTTCTAAATCCTGAATGCACAGGAACTTTACCTGAGACCCTAGATCAAGTAAAAAACGTACAGGGTGGGGATTGGGGCATATGAATGGATGTGGAATGCTTTTAAATACCTAGGGTGATTCTAGTGTTCAGCCAGTCTGAGCTCTGCCCAGTTGGCAGTACAGGGCATGTCACTGCTAAGACCTGTCACTACTTAGCCACATTCTGGCCGTGCCTCCATTTCCTCATCTGTAGAATAAGGACCACAGAGTTATTGAGAATATTAGATAGGATAACCAACAAAAAAAACATAAGTTGGTGTCCATCACATAAGTAATAGTAACTTCATTACTCTTGTTGCTGACATGACAGAAAATAAGGTTGACCCTGTTTTCTCCACCATAAAATGGGGTCAGGTTAAAGGCAATGAAGAAACTATTTATGTTCAATCACAGATTACTCAGCAAGGCAAAAGGCTCCAGAAGGGCTAAGAACAAAGTAAGCAGAATTAAATTTAAGAATCTATTATGATTCCCACCTGCATTTGGCAAATTTAGGGTCTTACTACAGAATTAGAAGCTAATCCTTTCACTCTCTGAGTGTTATTTGGAATGTAAATATCATTATAAAACCAGCTGCTACAATCAATACTCAAACACTGCCACCTTCATCTAAAGAGTGAATAAAAACAATGTGGTGTGTTCAGCAAAAGTTAGCTGAAATTCTCAGACATCCACGTGGTAAACAAGTCTTTGTCAAAAGGAACTGAAAAGGAAGGAAAAGACATAGTTCAGATAGGTTTATTCATTCAAGAAATATCTGAGCAGCTCCCACAGCCCGAGCACAGTCACACTGGGGAAGAAAACTGCATCTGCAGGGCAGTTTGTCAGGCCATGCAGCGGGTGGGTCTGGACAAGAAGCAAGCTTTGTGAATACTGAATAGCCCCATTTTTCCTCAAAAGCACAGTAGGGAGAGCCAAATTTGTGTTTTCTGCTAAATTTTTCCTTGCTTTATAGCTGCATATTTCTGAGGTGCATCATGGATTACTCACACTGATACTTCGAGCCACCAATATCTTAAGTCCACAGTAAATACAAAGAAATTATTGTCATAGTCCTCAGAAAGCAACATGACCCTCCCTAGACGTCTGGGTCATATCAACATCTGAGTCCCAAGCCTCCTTCATTAAGCTTTTTTGTTTCGTTTGGGGGGGGGGGCGGGGGTTGGGGGGAGGGTACCAGGAATTCAACTCAGAAGAGTTCTACCACTGAGCTACTCCCCAAGCCTGAGACAGAGTCTCACTAAGTTATCCAACTGAAACTAAAACTTGTGATTCTCCTGCCTTAGCCTCCCAAGTCAGTGGGATTCCAGGAGTGCAGCATCATCTCCAGTAGGAAAATACTCTTAAAAAGGATGGTAGTATCTACTTCTAGACAGAACTGGCTAAAGGCCTTGGAAACAGAATTGCACAACAATACAAACTTCTGAGTCAGTGATTACATCCTCTCACCACACTGACAGGTTCAAATCACCTCCCACCACAAAAATCTTTGTGTTTTTTAAAGCTCGGAATACTGAATGTGATTAAACCAGCAAACACTTCCCAAGTGAGTAAGTGCCAATCAAGATATGCCTGAATGTCCCACCCAGGCATATTTCCACCAGGGTGGAACAATGGCAGTGTGAATTTTGGCCTAATAATGTTCCCCTAAATATACCAGGGGGCATTCTTCACATGGGAAGCCAAAGATCAACTTACAGATAGAATGTAGGTGTGTTCAGGTACTTTTATGAAGCAGGTCTACTTTCTGTGGGTCTTTTCATCTCTGGTTCCTTGACATTATTAACCCATATGCCCTACTGTCATAACACAGAGGGGTTGGGGCAGAAGTCAGGACCTAACAGTGTTGACCCTTACAGCCCACATGACCCAGCTGTCAATGCAGAGGTCAGTACACTCACTCCTCTGCTGGCAAAGCTGTTTTAAAGGTCAAACACAATGACAAGGGAGAGTAAGATTAGTATGTATGAGGCACCATCTGAAGTGCCCCACAAATATCCATTAAGTTGATCTTTCCCAGAACCTATAAGATAAATGTGTTTATCCCCATAGCACAGTTGAGGAAACTGGGGCACAGAAAGGTTAAGCAATTAGTCAAAAGTTCATGCCACTAATAGTGGAACCCAGTCTGATTCCAGAATCCATGTTCCTTATCATTTCTTTATTCTTCCTACCTAATAAATCTTTCAGGTTAAATAAAGAAGATATCTGAAAGTGCTTACAAATCATAGAAAGATACATTAACGATAACTGTCACAATTACTATTTCACCTTTCAGGACCCACTGGCCTTCCTGCTAACTACCTGGATTTACCTCTGGAGGGAACCATTCCACAGGCTTCCTCTCCTGCTGACCTCAGGCTCTAGGGGTAAACAATATAAACCAGGCAATCCAAATCAGAACAAGCCAAAGGCACAATGACTGATCCAGCATTAGGTGCATGACAAATTATGTCCAGGAATGTGGTATCTTGGATGAGCACTTGATGTGGACCTGAAGCTGGTGGAGGTTTTCATTTGCCGCCCATGAACACACAGTTAAGTCAGATTCTCATGACATCAATTAGAGCCCCAGGCAAGCCCCACCTGAAGGCAGTTCCATCCCTAGACTTTCAATATGCTGGTAAGTTTTTTCACTAAACATGGTTAAGAACGGAGTTTTCTGTCACTTGCAACCAAGCAAATCATCCTGATCTCTTTCTAAAACATATTTTTTCTATTAAGCTATATGTATCAGTGCTTCAGTACTTTTCCCTTCCTGAAAATAAAACTTGAAAGACTGATAAATTTCAATCAGATGGATTTGACAAATCAAGACTTCTGAGTTCTTGACAAGATAACTGCATATTATGGACAACAAAAGATCCACATTTTCTAATAACACAGGACAAGTGATCTGGTTCATCATCAAATTTGTTTCAGAAAACTTTATTTTTAACCAAAGGGTAAAGTTTGCAGTTTCCAGCTTGGTAAAGTAACTGTAATACTTATTTTCTTTTGGTCTTTTCAATTATTATCTCTTTTCTTTTTTTTTAAGAGAGAGAGAATTTTTTAATATTTATTTTTTATATTTTAATATTTATTTAATATTTATTTTTTAGTTTTTGGCGGACACAACATCTTTATTTGTATGCAGTACCGAAAATCGAACCCAGGGCGGTGCGCATGCCAGGCAAACGCACTACGGCTTGAACCACATCCCTAGCCCTATTATCTCTTTTCTAAACCTAAACCATTATAAAGAAGAATTACTCAAAAAGGGCTAGATGTAGTTTGCAGTGAAATGCTTGTCTTAACATGTATAAGGACCCGCGTTTGATCTCCAACACAACAAACAAAAAAAAAGAAAAAAAAATTTAAAATAGGATTGAATTTTATAAAATAAAAGAATATGTGAATGGATACTGTATTAGTCCATTTGTCATTACTATAACAAAATACCTGATACTGGATGGTTGGTAAAGAAAAAGAGTCTGAAGGATCAAAAGCATGAAACTGATATCTGCCCATCTGTGGCAATGGCCTCATAGAAGATGGCATCACAATGGCAAAAGCACATGCAAGAGAGATGAGGAGCACATCCAGGAGAGGGATCCAGCAAAGGTGCCAGGCTCCCTTTCAACAACCCATTCTCAAAGGAACCAACCAGATTCCCTCAAACACTGCATCAATTCTTTCCGAGGGTGAAACCCCAACTGACCTTAAAAGTCCCAACATTGTCCTTCACACTAAGGACCAAATTTCTGTCACATGAATCTTTCAGGAACAAACCTTATCCAAACCATAGAAAATATAAATAATTTCTTCTTCTTCTAGCAAATCAACTATATCTAAACTTCATTTATCAAAATTCAGCCACAAAACCAACCAGTTTGGAGTTTGAATCATTGATTCGCTGCACTAGCTAATAATCCCTCTCTGTGGTTCCTTCAGGAGTCTGAGACTTCAGAGGAAAGCACCCCCATACAGATCACTGCCTCAAATGGTGGCAAAGAGCATTCCATTTGATATCTGACAGCCGGGCGATGCATTTTTACACCTTTGAATTATTACACACAGCTAAGTAACTGCAACTACAACTTCCAAATAAATGTCCAACCTCATTTCCTATAAGACCTCTTGAGCTAAAAGGTCATGCAGCCTTCATGGCTTATGATGGCTCATCAGTATGATTTGACTATTTCCTTTGGGCTGGTCTAAAGACAATCTTGGGGAGAAGAACAGGCAAGTCACCCAAAGCTTAGTGTCCACCCATGAACATATATGAGCACATAAGAAAATGCTAAATGGGTTAAAAAGATGTTAAAAGCACATTTCTGCAGGGCATGGTGGCATACCTCTGTAATCCCAGTGGCTCAGGAGGCTGAGGCAGGAGGAAAGCAAAGTGCTAAACAACTCAGTGAGACCCTGTCTCTAAATAAAATACAAACTAGGGCTGGGGATGTGGCTCAGTGGTTGAGTGCCCCTGAATTCAGTCCCCAGTAACCTCCTTCAAAAAAAGCACATTACTTAGAAAAATGTAACAAATGTTTCTGTATTTTCTGTGTTCATTACAATGCCTCCTATAGACTTCTCTGAAGCAGAAATAATCTTTTATGACCTTGAGTACACAAACAGATAAGCATTCCAATAGAGATAAATTTGTTACAGTACATTCCAAACTTTATTTTCTTGGTTTACTGTTCTTTCTGATGAGGTTATTATTTATTATTAAAGTAGCATACAATTAGAGGTCTATTTGGCCTGCTTTGGATAAGCACTTCAAATGCTCTTCAGCCCTTCTCATACAAGGCTGCTCTCAGGCAGGTCAGAGTCACCACATGTAAATAATCAGGACCCTCAGAACTATAGTAGTTGGTATGTATGTAACATTATGTAACTCATCACTGAGGTACCCATTAAATTATAGGGAATAAGTGTTTAATCAAATTTATAAAACTAATGAAGACAATGGACATATCAGTTTAAAATTGAGGATCTGGTACTTCTATTTCCATATTATTCTTTCATTTCAATTAATAGAAAACATAATCATAGAATGGAACTTCAAATTCATAAGTCAAAATTTTTACATAAATTTCATAAGGTAAGAAATTTATCTAGTTATCACCATTTTATACATAAAATTTAATGGGCACTCTAAATATCTGTTGAATAAATGGATGGATAGATAAATGGATAAATGAATGAATGAATAAAGACATTAACATAAATTTAATGGGCTCAATCTATTATGTGACTACAGAGGTTATGATTACTATGTTCTTCTTTTATGAAGTAAAGCAGGAGCTGGCAAAGTTTTTTGTAAAGGGCCAGATGGTAAATATTTTAGGCTTTGTGGGCCATATGGTCACTGTTCCAACAACTCAATCCTGGTCTCTTTCGCAACTATTCAACTCTACTGTTATAGCACAATATGTAAACAAATGAGCACAATTGTATTTGAATAAGACCTTATTTATAAAAACAGAATTTGACCATAGAAACATCCAAATCTCATGAGGAACACTTTCTATAATAACCCTTTATTTCCTAAAGATTACAAATTGTTAAACTCTCCTGAGAATATACTTTGTATACAACCAGAGATATGAAAAATTGTGCTCTATATTAGTGTAATATGAATTGTAATGCATTCTGCTGTCACATATAACAAATTAGAATAAAAAAATAAAAAGAGAAAGAAATTGGTAAACTCACTAAATTCTGCCCAACATGCTTTGTTGGGTCAAAATTTGGCCAGGGAATATATATCCAGATTCCACAGCTAACATCACTCCCTACTAATCTCAGTCCTGTTACCAGACAGGTGCAGTTAAGTCTGTGCATTTACATCCCTGAATTCTACGGCACAGCTGGTTTCCAGGAGTGTGGCCCACGTCCATAACTGTGAAGCCACAACCACAACGTGGGCTCCTCAAGTGCAAGCCCACAACCTTCTACTCTTTGCCCTCCTCTAACACGTAAAATTGAGCTTTAAATATTCCTTGATGGCACAGTCTCCCCAGAAGAGCTACAGAGAGTAAGAATGGCAGACGAGAATACAGAAGACTAGTGCCTGCAGGGAATAAAGTGAAAGGGACATGGTGAGTCATAGCAAGAGCAGCAGAAATCATGACAGGACTGAAGAAACCAGACACGTCTCTTGCACATGTGTCTTGCTCTCTTATCAGAAGTTAGAACCTCTCCTTCATATCCAGCAGAAGCTGGGCAGAGGTTGGAAACCTAAGATCACCTCCACTGTAACCACAATGAGGACAAAATCTTGTTTAATCCCCATTTCTGGTAGACGGTGCTCCATATACTTACCTGATATCTAGCAGAATAAATAAACTATACTATTCTCTTACAATAGAACACTCTACAGCAATGAAAATCAACAATCCAAAACTATATGCAACAATAGGGAGTAACCTTTTTAATACATTATTGATTTAAAAAAAACAGATGCAAAAAAGTACAATTTGCATTATGTATTACTTACACACTTACACACACACACACACACATACACACACACACACGTGGGCAAAAGAAACCCAAGTAAAACTAATGTATACTCTCAAAGTCAAAGCAGTGGTTTTCCTTGGAGGAAGCAGGGTAGTGTCTAGAAGGAGGAATGATGTTGTGTTGGTAATGTTCTTAACCTGGGTGCTGGTCTGGTCACACAGGTGTGTTCAATTTGTGCAATGAGATTGAGCTACATACTTGTGTGTATTTTCTGTAGGTATGTTATACTTCAAAAAAAAGGTTGTTGTTTTTTTTTAAATATCCCCTACCTAAATGACCCAGGCAATACTGGACTCCATAAACCCTCCATTCATCCATCATTTTCCCTGCTCACTCATCTTTTCAAAGCATAACCATACAGAGGCCAAAGAATGAGAAAGCAACCTAGATCATTCCAAGCTACCTATGATTCATTCTAAGCATAACCATATAGAGGCCAAAGAATGAGAAAGCAACCTAGATCATTCAAAGCTCCTTCTGAATGTTTCCTTTGAATCACTAACCTTTTTTTTAAAGAGAGAGAAAGAGAATTTTTTTAATATTTATTTTTTAGTTTATCGGTGGACACAACATCTTTATTTTATTTTTATGTGGTGCTGAGGATCGAACCCAGCACCCCACGCATGCCAGGCGAGCGCACTACTGGTCTTGAGCCACATCCCCAGCCCCATCACTAACCTTTTAGTCAAATTGAAAAAGGACAGTAGAAGTAGCCACTGTTGCCCTAAATGGTTAGTTTAGACTTCTTTTAAAATATGCTAAAGATGGGCAACTTCAGTTCATAAATGTCTATAAAGAAATGCTTGAAAATATAGAAAGAAACAAAACAATATTTCAACACACAGGGAACACTTGAGAGAGGTATCATAAATAAACTATCACTGAGATTGGAATGTACAACCGTCAACAGCCACCCTGCAAGAATCGCAGCTAACTGGTCATGTAATCGGCTGTAATGTGTAATGATAGGGAACTGCAATCATTGCAGAACACATCTTTTAGATTCTATATAAAATTTCAATTCAGGTAGTTAAGTTGGGAATCATTTTTACTCTCTCTAATGTTTTAATTTTTATTCTCTCTAATTTTGCTCTAATTTTACTCTCTCTAATGTTGGTTTAAATATATAAATCTCAATTTCATATTACCACTCATAATTTTCCCACATTCTCCTACAAGTTTAGATTTTTTTAAAAAAAATCATTTAAGACCTTTGTTCACATTAGATCACAGGCACTGGTGTACTGAAGAATGCTGATCAGAATGGGGTAAAGGCAGTGATCGAATCCACTGACGCAACCATAAAACATCATCCATAGGGGATGGATAGGCAGATTTCAGGGAATGAAAAAAGTATGGAATCCTTCTCTCTCAGGAAAATTTCACACCTTCATGTTCATGTTTCTTATATCAAACAAATTCATACTGCTTCATCTGTCCATTAATTAAATCTGTTTAAATTTTTTAGTCTGACTTTATTTTTATCAACTATGAAGGGAACATAAAGTTAGACCCTTTACTAGAAGCTATTTAAATAATTCTGTACCACAGAGTTTATGAATATCCTAAAATATCTCTCAAGGGAGAACATTATTATTTTTAGGAATTATGGCCCCAAGCATTTAGGAGAAATTCATATGTCTGTAAGTTACTTTCACACATTTCAGCCAAAAAAAAAAAAAAAGTATAAAACATACACACACACACACACACACACACACACACAGAAAAGGTAGCAAAAATACTAATAGCTATTAAATCTAATGGTAGTAGGTACATAGGAGTTTGCTGTACATTTTTTTAACTCTTTAGTATGTTTGAAAATTCTAATAGTAAAAAGCTGCTACAATTTTTTTTTCTTTTTTTACCTTTCACAGGGATGGCCGTCTTCTTTCTCCTACTCAAAACCAAATGGTTAAATATGCCCAAATGCACATTCAGGGGTCGCTCATGCTGCCTTCTTCGCCCTGCAAGAAGAAGCAAAACAACATGCTATCACCAAGGATTTTTATTGTTAGTGCTATTTCAGTTGATAAAACGTACTTAATATATAGCAAGCATCTAGATTAAAATACTGCTGTAATGTTTCTTAAAATAGGGAGAGAAGTGAAAAGAAAAAGAAACTGACCATATATTGAATGTGATAAATCAGCCCCACCTAATCAGGAAATTCTAGAACAAAGGAATATCTCAGGAACCTCATTTTTAATATTTATTAAAATATGATTGATAAACAAAAGTTGCATGTATTTAGGGTACAGAATGTGATGTTTATATATATTTTTTTCACTGTGAAATGATTGCCATAATAAAGCTAATTAACACATCCATTTTTTTTGTGGAAAGTACATTCCACAAATGTGTAATGAAATCTACTTTCAGCAAATTTCAAACATGTGATACATTGCTATTGACTTTAGTCATTGTGCCACATTTCAGGTCTTCTATGCGTTAGAGCTGCAAGTTTGTTGCAGAGAATTGCTTTTAATTCACATAACTTCAGGGCAGTGACACAGCCCAAATATTCTCTCAAACAAAAACTGGCACAGTAAGAACCTGAGCTTCCCTCTGATTTTGGATTTGAGACCATACTTAGAAGGCATCCACCTGACCCTCTTAGAACCATATTGAAATGGCTAAACCACCCCAAATCCTTTCAGGCAAAAGTATTTAGATCTAGCACAATGTACACTCAAGCACATGCTCTAGAGCAAGGAGGCATCATGGCCTGAAATTTGTAATCAGACTGCTACCACCATAGCTCCTGCTTTGGTACCACCTAGTACATTCGATCCTCCCCACAGCCCTAAGCAGAGTTTACTGATCCTATGACACAGAAAAGACAGCCCAGTGTCAAAGATAATGTATGAGCAGAAAGGAAACTCCTGCTTACCCAGGCTCAGGATCTGTCTCACTGTATGGAATGTCTTCACCCCACCCACGTGAAAACCAACCCCGGCACCAAATAGCCAAACAACACATTCACATAAGAGAAATGGGGGTATGGGCTACAGTTTATTTTCTGAGAGTATATATTCATAATCATCTTAATAGTACCACTAATTCTATCATCATTGCCAATTACAATACTTATTACCAGTGAGTATACTTCCTATGTAGACACAATAACCTTAAGGTAATTTTGGCATTATATATATATATATATATATATATATATATATATATATATACACACATATGCACTTCATTTTTCTCCCTTCTTTCTCATAAAAGCACCATTGCCCAACTGAAGTGAAAAAGCAAGCATCACATCATACACCTATTGATTTTTATCTTTGCCATAACCACAGGCAGTTCTCTCTTGCTATTGAGGACTTTCATTTTTTATAATGCAAAATACAGTACAATTTAAAAAGCAAAGAAACATCACCACAAATAAAGACAAAAACAGCACCAGCACTGTAGGGGAGAAGGCAGTGTCACTACATGATGGCCTGAAGAGGCACTTTGCTAATCACCAAAATCCTGCACTCACAAGGTCTGGGAGATATCTCCATCTCTATGCTTAACATGTGCGAGGGAGGGGGGACAAAAGCCTGAGGAAAGCCAGTCAGGGAGCCCCTGCACCGGGTTTTTGGTCCTGTTATCTCAGCTTGTTAGTATGATTAAAAAGCCAGAGACCCTCATCAGGCTGCTCCCTCACCTGAAGGTTGGAACACCTGTTCCAAGGACATGGAGATCTACAAAGGAGAGACAATGTGACTCACCACCTAACAAACTGGGCACACTGGACCCCCCAGGAATACTTTACCATGCAGCTAATGCCTTCAGCTACACAAAATAAAGGGGAAATGCATGAAGTACTTTCCAGAAACATCACTCTTACTCAAGATTTTGGTGGGGGAAGTTTAAACAAATAAAGAATTTAAAGTTTGTTACTATTAAAACAAATTTATGTTGTGGAGTAAAATGCAATAGCTGCATGAATTAAGCTAAACACCTATCCTCAGGTGCCTAGATCATTTCCAGCTTGGCTGTAGAAGTGGGGAAAGAAGATGGATTCTCCATTCTTATGAAAGATGGTCTTGGGAGAAAGCAGGGATTTGAATATCACAATGGCCCTTGTTCTGGAGAATTCTCTTCAAAATTAGTTGTCCCAGACTCACCAGATGTAGGCACAGGCAAAATGAAGTCTAGGCACACATAATCCCATTTCTATATCACATTTCCTGGTACAAGTATACTGAGGTTTATTTCCTGATGTCCCGCAACAGGTATATTTCTGTCACAGACTCATGCCACTCTGGTTTTATATCACTGACATTTCTTCTACCCCATTCACTTCTGGCACATTCACTATTAGCAGTAACTCTCATCTAACTGAATGTCTATAACATTACTATCAAAAAAATGAACTTGGGCTGGGGATGTGGCAGAACGCTCGCCTGGCATGCATGCGGCCCGGGTTCGATCCTCAGCACCACATACCAACAAAGATGTTGTGTCCGCCGAGAACTGAAAAATAAATATTGAAATTCTCTCTCTTTCTCTTTCTCTCTCTCTTAAAAAAATGAACTTGGGGCTGCGGTTTTAGCTCAGCAGCAGAGCCTAGCAGGTACGAGGCACTGGATTTGATCCTCAGCACCACATAAAAATAAATAAATAAAGATATTATGTCCAACTACAACTAAAAAAATATTTTAATAAAGAAATAAACTTGGGGCTGGGGTGTGCTCAAGCGGTAGCGCACTCGTCTGGCATGCGAGCGGCCCAGGTTCGATCCTCAGCACCACATACAAATAAAGATGTTGTGTCCGCTGAAAACAAAAAAATAAACATTAAAAAAAAAATTCCCTCCCTCTCTCTGTCTCTCTCTCTCTCTCTCCCTCTCTCCCTCTCCCCTCTCTATCTTTAAAAAAAAAAAAAAGAAAGAAACTTACCAATTTAGTTTATCTACAAGATGGCCCCCAGTGATCCCCACCTCCAGTATTCCTGTATTCACCTAGCCAGTCCCCTTCCACACTGAATAGCTCTGGCATGTGTAAAAACCATCATATTTTGAAATGGTGCAGTGAGACTTCAAAGGCTAGGTTGAAAGACTTTGCAGTGTCCGTCTTATTCTGTCTTGGGAGGGAAGCTGACTGTGGTGACATGAGGACAGGTAAGGTGGTAAAGAACTGAGGTATCTTCCCAAGAACCAGCAAGAAATCCAGCCCTCTGAAGCAGCCTTATAAGTCATCTTGGAGGCAGAGCCCCACTCATTGCTGACCACAGCCTCATGAGAGACCCTAAATCAGACTACCTGACCAAACTGCTCCCGGACTCCTGACCTACACACAGACATGCATGAAGTGTGTACAAAGACTCCAGATAATCTGTTATGCAAGGATAACTAATATAATAACATGTTAGCTTAAAGAACAATAGAATAAATCCTCAATATCCAGTTGGCATTTGATTTTGGGTTGTTTTTGGAAGCCCTGTGTGTGTCCTACCTGACTGCATTTCCCCCACTCACTCTTCACCACCACCCCACCACTAAGATTCACCATTGGTCTGAATTTTGAGACAATTATTCTTTTGCTCCTCATTAGGGTTTTACCACATATGTGTTCTCAGTATGTTGTTATGTTTTGCCTACTTTAAATCTAATAAAAATAAGCCTATACTGGAAATAAGCTTAGAAGCCCATATTCTTATAAGACTTGCCTCTTCCCTTACGATTTTGATCTTGAGATTCACTCCTATTGACTCATGTGGCTGTAGTTCACTCATTTTTTTCACCACCACCTAGCTCTCCTTGTGTAAACATACCTGCAATCTCCAGCTCTTTTCTACCACTGAGGATCCTCTGGGGATTTTTCCATTTTTTTACTATTCTGAATAATACTGCTATTTATGTTCTAGTGCTTATTCCCTGGTGCACACAGGCAAGAGTTTCTGCAGGGTATATACCTAGGAGAGGAAAGCAGGGCTTGGGATTGTACATGTTCAACTCCACCAAGTATTGCCAAATTGTTTTTCAAAGTGGTTGTGTACAATTGACTCTTTAGCCGCCTTTCCAGTCTCTCTCCAAATAAGAGGCATGCTTGTTTTACTAATTACAAGGAAAGCTTTCAACCAACAAAAGGGAAAGCCTTTCCTCTCTGCAGCATCACTACTGCAAATAAACAGTACTCCAAAGCAGTGACCCAGACAACGGGAACATATTAGTCACAGAACATCAGTACAAACTTCAGAACAATGATACAGACCAGCCGACACCACACACTGCCCACGGGTATAAGTCAAATTTGATTTCGAGACCTAGGGTAAATTCAGAGACTATTTTCTTCCTTTGGATTAACATATGATCATTCCACCTTATTGCTATCATATTGAAGGGAAAGAAAATAAACTCACATGCAGCCCAGCCAAATTCAAGACTCAAGCAGGAGAATAAATTATTTCTCCAGGAAATAATTGTTGCTTCTTTTTAACAGAGAGCTAGTTATGGTTTGGTGTTTTTTTTTTTTTAACTATAAGATGAAATTGTTATTTGCTATATTTATACATAGTAAGTTATACTATTTATATATAGTAAATTGTTATTTACTATAACTGGTTTTATTTGTAGTAATTCTATAAAAAATTCTTCTGTATTTTCTTTACAAAACGATGTCCTTTGTAGATTTAAAGTTAATCCAATTTCTTAGGTATCAATAGTAATTTTTATAATTTAATCAGGATTTCTAGTAAAAAGACGATAGCAAATGTCATTAAATACAAATAATGAGAAATTTTGTCATTTAGGGCAAAAAGGAAAGAGAACGTTATAAATTTCAAGGTAGCTCATGTATCAAAAAAAGAACAGTGGCACAAAAAAGACACCTAATGAGGCCATTTCAACTCAACTGCTCAACAATTATTTGTCTCTTCAAAATCATTTATCCTTTTGAGGTAGGAACTATTATTATGCCCATTTTGCAGACAGAGGCAGAGGAAGCAATGAAATTGTGCATAATCACATAGCTGATAGGCCACCCCAGGATTTGAACCCAAGCAGTTTATTCCAGAGTCCACATTCCTATTTTTTTTTTCTTAATACTTTTTTAGTTGTAGACGGACACAATATCTTTATTTTGTTTATTTGGTTTTATGTGGTGCTGAGGATCCAACCTTTACCCGTGCGAGACCAGCTCTCTACCACTGAACCACAACCCCAGCCCAGAATCCACATTCTTAACCACTACTCAGGGAAACTTCTCAGTTCCCCAAAAAGTCCTGCTATGGTGACAACAATAGCAGCCTTCAATTACTAACCATCTACAATATGCTAAGCATTTGTCAAGTGTTCTATTACAGTATTTCTAATTCTCCCCATATCTATATCAGGAATGTAGTATTCCCATTTTTCAGCTGAAGAAACTTAGACTCTAAGAGTTACAGAAATTTGGCCAAAATCACATAGGCAGTAAAAATTAAGTGGTGGAGACCACTTGAAACACATCCCTAAAGTTCATATTCTTTCTACAATGGGCCTTTGGGGGTATCTAGGCTACATACTAGTACCTAATCTCAGGGCATGTGGCACTTAAGTGTTGACCTTAGGCCCTGGAAACAGACCCCTGTGGGAAGCAGAGGCTACACTTGGGGAAGGTGTGCTGGCCACCGAGCAGCAGCAGTAGCCACCAGGTCTCCATCCTAAACCCAAAGAAATGGAGTGAGAGCTGAAAAGTGCACAGGACTCACAAGACCTGGGCTTGACAGCACGGCCTTCTGGAGTTACAATGGGCAGATCCCTAGAGCACAAGGTTTCCTTCTATCAAATGGGGATATCCTTCGTTTCCAAGGGGTGCTGTGAGGATTAAAAAGACACACACATAAAAAACATCTGGCACACAGAAGGCATCAGATACCTGCTTCACAATGGAAAGATTAAGTGAAGCTACCAAGCAGGAATAAGCAGAGAGTTGATTTTAAGAACTTGTTTCCAAATATAAAGTCTCACATATCTAGTAATGAATAATTTGACAAATTTTAAAGGACCATACTTGTATCATGTTTTTTTTTACTAATATTATGACTTCCTCATTCCACCCTCCCCTAAATGAAATAACCATGCCAACTAGATCAACCCTTTATGATATTAGTAAAAGTCAGACATTTTTTTTTCATGTAAACATTGGAGCTGGAATGAACTCAAAATAAAACATTTGGCTCATTTAACTTTTCTATTATTGAATTTAAAAAATCTTAAGCATTTATTTCAAATAGCAGCATCTTTTCAAAGTATTTCCAGTTTCCTGGAAATCATCCCAAGTTCTCTGGCCAATAAAAAAAATTGATTAAATGACTAATATATGAAAAAAGAATTCCAGCAACACTACATATACTACTGCTGTGAGAGAAAAGGTTCCTCAATAGTAGCCCTTTACCATACCTAGAATTAGGTATGATGTGCATTTAGGAACAGAACACCCAGGTTAGAACCAGAAATCACAGTAACCCATCCTTCTGCATTTAGGGAGAAATGAGAGAGCAGCAACAACTGCTGCATTTTAAGTTTGCTTTGCAAATCTGGTTCAATCCCATCTTTATTGATCAACTGATGTAAGCCATTAGTGAGCTACACAGGAAAAGAGAAAGGCTGGATCCCATGTCTCTGGTACTTGATCCAGAGTAGAACAAAAGCCCATCAGGGACAATTTTTCAGAGAGAAAAAAACTACAAGGGGCAGAAACCACCTCAGAACAGGTATTAAGAACCCCGTGGTATACACTCAGAGCTAGACCTTTTGCTCAGCACACTTTCTGAACTCTACCGCTGAACTACAACCTTAAAAACCCTCACTCAACCTTAAAAACCCTTCCTTAAAAACCCTCATTCAACCCCCTTAGGTATATAGTTATTACAGATCCCCATTTAGCAGATAAGGAAACTGACTCTCTGAGATTAAATGACTCGCCCAAAATCACAGAACTAGTACCTGGCCCATAGAACATGGCAGGCACTCAAGTAACCTTTGAACATGGGATCTTTATTTCTCTACCATGAAAAGAAAAAAATGACTAATCCCCTTAGGATTTTGTAGGGATAAAAAAAAAAAAGTGTCTAGATCGGTGCCTTGACCTTTGGAATATGCTGTGGTAGGTAGACAACAATGTTGATACAAAAAAAAATGCCAAGATGGGTCAAAATAATAACAACAAGCATAACAAATATAATGAATAGAGGATACACAAATGGCAAACAAGCATGTTAATCGTTGGGAAAATGCAAATCAAAACCACAGTGAGATTCCAGAACATACCTATCAGAACAGCTAAACTTTAAAAACCAGTGACATCAAATGCTGACAAAGTTGCAGATCAAGTAGGACTCTCACACCTTGCAGGTGTGAATTCAGTGTGTGAGAGGGTAAGCAAACTGTGGTAGGTCCACACGATGGAATACCACTTCGTAATAATAAAGAACAAATCACTGATAACACACAGCACCATGGTTGAATCTCAAGTGTGTTACACTAAGAAGCCTAATCTAAGAAAGAGTCTCTATGATCCCATTTATATGCTATAAAGTCAGAGAACAGATCAGTGTTTCTAGGAATTCAGGGGAAAAGAGAGTTTGCCTACACATAGAAAATATGGAAGATGACAGGACTATCCCATATGCTGTTTATGGTGATGGTAACATGAACCAATGCACGTACTGAAATTCACAAAACTTGCTATGGACTGAATGTCCAAAATGTGTTATGTTGAAACCCTAATCTTCAATGTAATGATATTTGGAAATCAGGCCTTTAGGTCATAATGGGATTAGTACCCTTTAAGAAAACACAGGACAAGAGAGATGATCTCTCTCTCTTTCTCTCTCTCTCTCTCTCTCTCTCTCTCTCTCTCTCTCTCTCTCTCTCTCTCTTTATGTGTGTGTGTGAGTGTGTGTGCACGCACCGTGTAAGCAGAAAATTAGACATCAGTCTGTGAACCAGAAAGACAACCCTCCCCTAAAATCAACCATGCTGGCCAGCACCTTGATCTCAGACTTCTAGCCTACAGAACTGTGGGAAATAAATGACTGGTTTTTTCAGCCAACCAGTCTCTGGTATTCTTATTACAGCTAATACATAAATGTGAAATTTGCTGTGGCATATTAGTTTACATACACAGCATATTAGCATATGCCCAAACTGAGAACTATATACCCTCCAAAAATTCATTTTACTGTTGGTAAATTTTTTTAATTACTAAAAAATAGCATTTAAAACTTATAAAGAATTGGTTTGCCTTGATGAAATGACTAGATATCTGACACATGTGGAGAAGGGTAGAAAGGTGAGGGCAAATAGCTTGGAAGCTCCTTGCAGAGGGAACAATGATGGGAGAGGAGACCCTCAGGAGTCAGTGGAAGGAGCAGCCACAGAGACCCTGACAGGTGCTCACCAAGTGCAAGACTCTGGAATAATGCAAGTCACATCATCTCCCTGAGCCTTAGTTTATTTATCTCTAAAATGAGGCAGCAAAGAAAATGATTCTGAAGGTCTTTTCCTGCCCTAGGTCAATTTTGTTTTAAGATACTGAATCTAAAAATACAACAGGACGAATAAGTAGAAATACCCAGTGATGGACAAAATAAAATACATCTTCACAAATGCCCAGGAAGACAAAATAAAGTGAAAAGCACCCACGTATATGAATGGTAAGGTGATGGTGACAGAAGTAGCCAAGACAGAGAAAAGATAGGCAACCAAGAACACCCCTCTATTGTACATTGGAAGCCAAGAGAGATTTCACAGAGGTACAGGCAAGGTCCTCAAAATAACTCAAGGACTCAAATGCTAAAAGAGCCAAGAAAAATGAGAACCAATAAAACAAAATTTTCAAGACTATTCAAGAGATTGACTGAGTGACTGCCAAAAAAAATGTAACAAAAAGGCTACCATCCAAAATGTGCATGCATCCCAATATCTTGGCTGTGTCCTGATTGGTTTTTTCCTGGCATTTTCAACCTCACTCTGCCTTCATCTTCACTGGTAGGAGCACAGAATTTAATAAAACATGCAGGAATAGTTTCCCTGCAATAGCCCACTTCAAAAGTTGCAATTTTCAAAATTCAGAAATTCCTGGAAATTACCATCATTGGATGCTGGTGGGCCATTTTCTTGTCCTATATAAGTTTAGACTGAATTCTAGAATGGAAGAAGCCATGTCATTTTTAAAATAGTTAACAAAATGAAACTATACAGTCACACAATGTCAGAAGTACTGAGATTTTTTTTCTTGTCACTTTATTAGTTTGTGAAGCAGGAAAATAGCTTGAAGTTAGTAATATTCCCAGGTTAACTAATTGAAATGTGATAAATCCTTCCTCTCTGTCCAGAGTGGGTCTCAAAACACTGTTTAATGGGCACAGCTATTCCAGCCAAAAGAACCCAGGCGGGCAGACCACTTAATCAGAACAGAGGAAGGATTAGGGAAATTAACAGTTGAAAAGGAATACCCAAAAGCAAAGTTAACACACTGAAAGAAAACTCTTGCAACACAACTGCTTTTACAAATTTTCCCCTGGATGATGAAATGTGAAAACATCAATTTGGTGTAACCTGGTTCTGTAGGTTAAGAAAGAAGAAAAAAGGCTGGTGACTTCACCTAGAATCTAGCCTCTTCCACCACTAAACAACTCACTAACTTCAGGCAGATTTCTTTACTTTATTTGTATCTCCCTTTCTGCATCTATAAAATGGGGATAATCTTGTCCTTCATCTACTATTCAGGGTAGATGGTGACATGAGCCAGGTGAGATCATGTCTGCAGAAGCACTTCAAGAGAATACAAATGCAAATAGAAGGTGTTATTTATGCTATTCTGCATGGGGAGAAAGGGGAGGCTGAATACAGTTTAATCACGTCCCAACTGCCCCTCTCAAGCCAAATCTACTTCTCTTCCATTACAGCTGTACTTTGGAGCAGGTGCTGGAATTGATGGAGATAGAAGGTGGTGAGGGAGGATGAATCTGTTACCCAGCTTCAGTCCTCCTAGCTGCAAGAAGAGAAAAGGGTTGTTTCTTACCCATTAATATTCTACTCATCTTTTCAAGAACTTTCTATGTGTCAGACACCAAGCTAGGCACAAAGAGAGGGGTTTTTTTTTTTGTTTTGTTTTTCATTTTTTTATTAGTGCATTATAGTTATGCCTAATATTGGGGTTCATTTGGATATAATCATACAAGTAGGAAATACAACTTGCTCTATTTCAGTCCCCAGTACTTCCTTCCCCTTTCCTTCCCCTTCTCCCTTCCATTCTGCCCCTCTTCTACTCCACTGTCTTCCTTCTATTTATATGTATTTTTAAATTAGTGCTTTATAGATATACATAAATGTGAAATTTGCTGTGGCATATTAGTATATGTACATAGCAGTTTGGTCAATTTCAATCTATCCTTTTCCTGTCCCTCCTCCTTTTCCTCAATTGAGACTTTTTTTTTTTTTTTAACAGAAGCAAGTTCACTCTGGAAACAGCTAAGCATCCAAACAGCTAAGTAGAAACAGCAAAGAGCAAAGTCTAGAGAAAGAGAAGCAACTACAACAGTGAAGGGGGGCATCCTAAGTGACTGTAAGACAGGCAGCAAGACATCCACAAGGACAGGAAGGGTGGATGAGAGGGCACAACAAGGGACAGTAGAGACTCTAAGATGCCCGGGATTTCCCCTACTGGCCACAGGAGCCACAAACACATTTAAGTGAGGACTACCATGTTCACCCACACAGCTAGCTCAGAAAGAGGACTATGACAGCAGATGGGTGGACAGAATGAAGAGAGAGCAGCAGGCAGATGGCTACAGTAGAAATCCAGGCAGGAGGTGATAAGGCTTGAGAGCATGAGAGAACAATGGAGATAAGGGGTAAATGGACTTGACTTGCTGACAGGAAGGATACAGGGGCAAGAGGAATGGTGGGTGACTCCCTGGTTCTGCCGAGATGACTGAGAGGATGGTGGGCTTTTTCACAAGACACTGGAAGAAGTAGAGTTGGTGGGCAGGGTGGGTTTGCTGTGTACCAGTGGCACTTTATTTATATACAACCTGATGGGATTAACTGAAGTGATAGTTAACTGAAGTGATAGGGTGTAGCTGGAGGATTTGGGATTGGGGCATAGCTTTGGGTATATATTTGTATTTGGAGAATGGAGTCTCTTTCTCTGCCTCCTGGTCACCATGTGAACTGCTTTCCTCTACCACCCTCTTCCGCCATGATGTTCAGCCTCACTTTGAGACCTGAGGAATGGAGCCAGCCCTCTATGGACTAAAACCTCTGAAACTGTGAGCCCTCACATAAACTTTTCCTCCCCTCTGTTGTGTTGGTCAGATTCTTTAGTCACAGCAGCAAAAAAAAACTGACTAAAACAGATGCTTAGGGTAAGGCATGAGGGTAAGTCACAGAGTTTCCATGCCTCTATGGGGACACCACCCTCCATTCAGCCATCTGGGAGCTCTCCAAACCCTGTCATTTCAAGTCTTTATGGCAGCTTCCATACATAGGTGTGATTGATTACATCACTGGCCATTAGTGATCAAGATGAACTTTCATCCCCTTTCCCTCTCTGGAAGTTGGTGTAGAGGTGGACATCTGAAAACCCCAATGCTTAATCCTGTATTTTTCTTTCTGGTGACCAGCTTCCCTCCTGAAACTACCCAGGGACCCCAGTCACCAATTACCTCATTAGCATACAAAAGGTATTCATCAATAGAGATTCCAAGGGTTTTAGGAGCTACAACAAGGAGCAGAGGCCAAATATATATTTCTTACTGTATCACAATATCACAGTCTCCTTCCAGAAGGGAAGTTTTTCATGTTGTATTTTATTCTACATCATTAATTAAGAGCCTGTGTTTCCCTTGATATGTAGTAAAAGTTCCTGTTCTCTGGCCACTGTGTTCTTCTTTTGATTCTCCCCTCTGAAGAGTCTTCAGGAGGCCCTAAACTGGGGGGAAAAAGCTGTTTGGCAAGGCTGGAGATGGAACCCTTCCACATGCTAGTAAAGTGCTCTAACCACTGAGTTACATCCCTGCCCCATTAACTATCTAGTTTTAATCAAACTCTGTTTCCACTACTGAGCTGTTCAACTGTTCTGTCAGCCTAGAAAGTCCCGCACCAACTCTGCTCCTTAAATTTCATTCCAATGAGTACTTCAGATAACCAGCCACTCTGTGGCTCTGCAAATGCAAAGAGAATGTTCTGGTCTCTGTAGGAGTTATTTCTGAATTCATTTGCCCTACCTTGTGTCAGGTACTAAAAGTTCCCTGCAGGCCTAGTACTTACTAAGTGACATTTGCATCACTAGTTGAACCTAGCCTGAAACTTTCCCCTGCTCCATAGCTGTCTCTCTGCTACATCTGGGCAAAGAGTGAGAAGGCAGCTGAAGGAGATGCCTGACAGTCCAGGCACTGTCCTAGGCATAAGAGTAGTGACCAGACAGCAAGGTTTCTTGAGCTTAGTCACACAAAAAATGTGAAATATATATATATATATAAATGTACATATATGTATATAAAGCAAACACATCAAAATGTTGATATCTGATAAGACTAATATTCTCCATATTTTTCTGGACATTTAAAATATTTAATGAGAAAAAGAAATCTCTTATAAGAAAAAAGTAAAGCCTATGCTCTCTGGGGGAGAAAACTGACTTTTCAAACTAACTCACTTCCAAAGATTTTTTTATCCAAAGATTTTGGATTAAAAAAAAAATTACTATAATCTATTTTGTTTTTAATATCATGTTTCAGCAGCTGAAAAAATAATCAGGAAGAAAATGGAAATGAACGAGTTCAGAAATTTAGATTCAACTAAACAATAAAAAGAGGTTCTCAGTCTAGACTGTCCATATTTCTACCTTCATATGCCCTGGAACAGCAAATGATAAACGAAAATAACAGAAAATCTTAACGGCTTCCTAATACATTTGTGCCCCGGGAGAGGAAGCCCTGGTAAGATCACATTTACTCTTCACCTACAATGTGCTGGGGATTCACAGATATGATCCCCTAATGAACCTGCAAGATGAGCATTATTATCCCCATTTAACAGTTGGGGAAATTAGCACTCAAACAACACAAGTATTTTGCTCAACATCTGCTGGCCCCATTGCTGGTGATTGGTGGAACTTGCATCCAGCTCTGACAAGTCAGGAACCTTGGTTTTGTTTTCATTACACCATGACACATGCTTCTCACTGTCTGATACTCCTTCTCTCATTTCTCCTATGCTTCAGGGCTCCACAACTGCGTGAATCTTATAAAGAAATCTCTAAAAGGCAGTTCAGGAAATATTTTCTAAAATTTAAGAAATCACAATGTTGAGATATACAGTATCATAAACATTATCTTCGAGTGTTAACTCAAGGCAATAAAAAAGTTGATGGGTAAAGAAAACTAAACAATATAATAACCTTGAAGGCAAAGGAAACACTACTTTTCTTCTTGGCAATATCAGGGATCAAACCCAGGACCTCGAGTACACTAAGTCCCGAGTCCATAATTTTTTTTTTAATTGAAAAGCCATAACACTTGAAGGGAACTTAAAGACATAATTAGCAACAAATGTGTGAGAGGAAAAAAAATGGATTCTTAAAGTCATTTTCTAATGATATATATCTTTAAACACTTGTTACTATGAAAGTACACATCATTTGTCTTCTACATGTAGACAGGCAGGACAAACTAGAGCATGTATCAGAAAATTGAGATTTTAGTATTACTACATTTTCAAAAATTAAGAGCATAAAGTTTAAAATATATGCTATCATTTATTCCAGTAGGAGTTGCATTTGGGAACTTAAATACAGAACCGAAAAAATGAGAAGTCAGATTTAATCTACACAATGACATTTCTAAACGCTGGAGTTTATTCCTAAAAAATAGGCCTATGCACAAAAAGGTGTGTATATGTGTGTGTGTGTGTGTGTGTGCATGTGTGTGTGTGTGTGTGTGTACTTTTTCCTAAACTTTCCCATATAGTCTTAAGTTTTAAGAGCATTATTGCTCTAAGCATACACTGGTGGACAGGAAGGAAACTTTTTAGTCAAAACCACATAATAAGGAGCTGGGATTGTGGCTCAGTGGTAGAGTGCTCGCCTAGCATGCATGAGGCACTGGGTTTGATCCTCAGCACCACACAAATGTAAAATAAAGATATTGTGTCCACCTAAAAATTTAAAAAAAAAAACTTAAGAATAAATATTTTTTAAAACACACACATAATCAGAACCTTCTACCAGTTGGATCTTCATAATCCTGCCACTCCAACTATGTGAGCCTATATACCACCCCCTATACTCACCAGCCCTGCACATACCAGGGCTGAGAGCCAAACCATGGGGAACATTACAGGTGCAACTCAGGCAGAAGTGCCAGGGAGGGAGCCTAAAAGGAACTATCTGGAAGACAAGAAAACTGGAAATGCAGAGAGTCACAAAGACCAAAAAGGGAACAAGAAACAAAAGGAGGGTGTTTGTTCCATGATAGTCAGAAAGGGATGAAGTGCCAACACAGGCTGAAAAGTAATGTCAAATGGCACTCTCAATGGAGGGGTCAGGAGAGAGTCAGATGAAAAGAGGCTCAGGAAAGGTTGGAAGAGAGGCCTGTAAACACAAATGTTCTCAAGACACTTGCTCATATTCCACTTTGGATCATAAGCTCAAGAATGGAGCCTACTTCCCCTCCCACAGTCATGAGCAGTGAAAATACAGGTCACTTAATGTCAGTCCACAAGAAGCACATTGCCACTTCAACAGCCCAAGGAGACCCAACTATGACTTAACCTAAGTCCCACAAGGTTTGATTCCACATACCGCAAATCACACCTCTAGTCTGTCACCAAAAGCATAACATAAAACAGACTTCAACCATAAGCAGGCAATTATTTGCCTAGATATCTGATGTGGTGCAAGGTTAGTTCACTACAATTGATGTTTCAGTAAGTTCACTACAATCGATATTACAAAAAGGCCCCAATTATCTTTTTTCCCAGAAACACATTTCTCCAATTACATACTGCATGCTGAAACAAAAAAATTATTCAGATTGTAATTACAATTATCCTTTGAAATAAAATATTTGACTGATTGCCAAAAGTAACTTAATGTATAAATGCGTGACTGCATATTAAACATACATGTAATTTTGCTCCAGAGATCATCTATTTAAGTCAAGACTTTTTAAAATCCAGTCCACAAAAAAAGAAGAAAGATCATTTAGCTCTATGAATCTAAACAAACAGCTATCAGTCAAGAGCCAAACCCAGGGGTGAGTGTGTAGCTCATTAGTTGAAAGTACAAGCTTGGAATTTACCAGGAGGACCCTGGATACAATGCCCAGCACCAAAAAAAAAAAAAAAAGATCAAACAACTAGAAAATAAAGGTTTATTATAATAATACAATCCACAATGCTGTCAGTACACTCATGGATAAACTCCCCCACCTTCAGATGTGCCTTTAGAAAATGTGGAGAGCCTAGGCAAACAGACTTGACTGGTATTGCTTAAAACCATAATCATATTTGATTTTTATCAGGCTATCAAAGTACAAAACATTTCACTTTAATTTCTACAAAACAGGCAGCCAACCTCAATGTCCTACATCTCCACAAAAAAGTAGCTATGAACATGTCGCTGCAGGATGGCAGGCACCACAAAGCCACTGGTCCCTACATGGAGCCAGGAGAGAATCTGCTGCTCTATATTCTCGACCAGGCCTCCCCGACCACACAAGTTTGGGGGGAAAAAAAATACAAATTAAAGTCAAGAGTGCTTGCTGGGCAAACACAGCTTGTAGCTCAGAACCTTGGCCCCTGTCCCAAACTGATTATCATCCCTTAATAGAAAGTCCAGAGCTGCCACAGCCGGACGGGCTCCCAGAAAAGCAAGCCACTTAAATTCATATCTGCATACTCAGAAAGGGCTGATGAGAATTTAACCAGCTAAGACTGCACTGAGGACCAAACACTACTGCCAGGTTTTTCTCTCTTGAGGTACTGACAGGCAAGAGCTATCTGAGCAGAAGATATGAAAACACCAGGCTGTTTTCCAAGAACCCTGACTGGCCTCACTCAAGGCTGCTGCCAAGTTTGCTGGTGAGTCTGCCCTGAAATACTGTAAAACTGCTCTCTTGACCTCAGACAATACTAAAGCCTTCAGCTAAAAACTGTGGAAAGTACTCATGTGTTGTGATGTCTGTGAGGCAGGCACTGCCTTGACCAAACCTGACTAATCACAACAAGGCACATAGTTTTTAAAGCACCTTATCTTTAAAAAATATATTTTTAAGACTATTGAAAGATGTTTGACTCAAACAGCTATTTGTACACTTAAGTTCATAGCAGCATTCTTTTTTTCTTTTTTTTATTGTTGGTTGTTCAAAACATTACATAGTTCTTGATATATCATATTTCACACTTTGATTCAAGTGGGTTATGAATTCCCATTTTTATCCCGTATACAGATTGCAGAATCACATCAGTTACACTTCCATTTTTTATTTATATATTGCCATACTAGTGTCTGTTGTATTCTGCTGCCTTTCCTATCCTCTACTATCCCCCCTTCCCTCCCCTCCCCTCCCCTCTTCTCTCTCTACCCCCTCTACTGTAATTCATTTCTCCCCCTTGTATTATTTTTCCCTTTCCCCTCACTTCCTCTTGTATGTAATTTTGTATAACCCTGAGGGTCTCCTTACATTTCCATGCAATTTCCCTTCTCTCTCCCTTTTCCTCCCACCTCTCATCCCTGTTTAATGTTAATCTTCTTCTCATGCTCTTCGTCCCTACTCTGTTCTTAGTTACTCTCCTTATATCAAAGAAGACATTTGGCATTTGTTTTTTAGGAATTGGCTAGCTTCACTTAGCATAATCTGCTCTAATGCCATCCATTTCCCTCCAAATTCTCATAGCAGCATTCTTCACAACAGCCAAAAGGTACAAACAACCCAAGTATCCATCATTAACAATGAATGAATACATAATGTGATATATACATACAATAAACATACATGTATGTACATATAGAAACAAAATGTGATATATACAAAGTGGTATATGCATATAATGGAATATTATTCAACCTTAAAAAGGAAATTCTGATACAAGCTATAATGTGTAATGACCTTGAAAACTAAGTGAAACAAGTCAGACACAAAAGGCCAAATACTGTATAATTAATTTATATGAGTACACAGAGTAGCCAAATTCACAAAGAGGATGGACTAGTAGTTGCCAGGAACTGTAGAAAAAAAAATGGGAATTACTGTTTAATAGGTTGGAGTTTCAGCTTAGAATGACATGAAAGTTCTGGATAGTGGTAATAGTTGCATAACAAATAAATGTACTAAATACCACTGAACTGCACACTTAAAAATGGTTAAAATTTTATGTTTGAGTATTTTACTGTAATTTTTAAAAATAAAAGATATTGTCCTTTTAAAAACAAATTATAGATTAGGAATTTTCTTAGTCACGTCTTAGAAATATTTTAAAATTATACATACGTTCCTGTGTACAGTATATTTAAGAATCCACCCAAATTGTCTTCAGTTTCCATACTTGGCCAAAATCTGTATCCAGTTTCAGTGTGGCAGGCTGAACAGCTGAAAGTTTCCTTCAAATGTCACTTCTGGCATCCTTGAGTTGGTATATAATCAACGACTGCATTCACATGTAGGTAAACACCACATTCGCATGACATCAGTGATATGAACAAGGTGCGTCATTAGGATATGGACTGTTAATGTCCCAAAGACTCATTTTATAATGAGTGAACATTCCAGAAGTATCCTAGAATAAAAATCTCCTGTTTCTAGGGCTGGGCATGTGGCTCAGCAGTACAGTGCAAGCCTAGCAATGGGCAAGGCCCTGGGTTCAATCCCCAGTACCACCAAAAAAAAAAAAAAAAAAAAAAATCATGGCAAACAACATGAGCTCATCCCAAGGAATTTTGTCATATACTGTTCGCATGTAATATTCAAAGATGGAATGGCTGGTTACTATGCATTTTAAAAGACTGCTTAAATAAAGGAAGCTCTAACTCTGTACTTCATAGATAACAGCACTGAGGTAGCATGCACCCTAACAATATCAAAGAGCATGCTTATTAACAACCAACAGCTTCTTGCAGGGAAAGTAGTCCATCATGGGAACCACAGATGCCTTGAGAGAGCAAACATTTCTCACATATTACCTCTGTAAAGATTCTCTGTCATTCTTCGCTGGGAAAGATGCTGAAATTAGTGTGCAGACACTGAAAGCCGAGATGCAGATGGAGATTCAGGAAACAGCTCTGTTATCTTGAAAGCCATTATATCGCTCCACTGTCACACTTCTAGAGCCAAGGCTGAAGGACGCATTTTTTTCTCCCAACTGGTTGTGTGAAGCAGCAAGTAGGAGCAAAAATATCAGGGAAAAATTTGTGCAGAGCAACAATCTCACTTCTGCTTCTGCGATTATCTAGATATATTCTCTTCCAAGCAGTACACAAAGCCAGGGAGCAGGATTACTAAAATGAAACTGCATCATCATCACAAGGAAATCTTCAGGTCCAGGAGCTGGACAAAAGACAGGTATTTGACAAATTCTAATAAGCTGGAGACAAATTACCACTCACAGTGTATTATATTGACAGAGCTAGCCAAAATAATAATACAAAAATAAACAAAACATAGTCAAGTGTGGTGGTATGTGCCTGTAGTCCCAGCAGGAGGATTACTTGAACCCTGGAGTTCTAGACCAGCCTGGGCAAGATTGTGAGATGCCATCTCAAAAAAAAAAATTAATTATAAAAGCTTTGCCTGTCTCCTCCAGCTCTACTCAAAGTCAACATCTGTCCAATGTCATGAACATTCCCCACACTGATCACAGGTGCTGTGAAATAAGTTCTATTACCACAACACCAAACTTTCACTATAATTTTAATAATATACTATAAAACTGCTTGAAAACCTTCAGACTTGTATCCCAGAAGTCCATCTGAAGACAAGAAGATTTAACTTTGGCAGTAATATTTCTTTTAGCATTTCATTTGCAACACTTGGTCAAAATGTTCATTTGGTGCATATCCAACATTTACAGAAAAAAGATCAGAGGGATTTATATACACTAAAATGATAACAGTGGTTATCTATGGGTGATAGGATTACAAATAATTGTTATTCTTTCTACTTATACAGTCTTTAAATGAGCGGGAGAAAGAAAAAGAATGGGGGGGGGAGTAAAAAGAAGGTCAAAAGGAAAGAAGTTTAAACTTAGATTAAAAGGTAACTGCAGAGCAGCCTTGAACAGTCCACACAGGCTGCAGGGCTCCAGGGGGTACCATTCACACAAGACCCTAAAACAGGCCCTGCCACCCGCTTACACAGAGCTTGCCAGTGCTGGCGGAGAAAAGATCACTGCAAGGAAGACAGCCTGGCAGTAGAGCAGATCTACAAGCAAGGTATGACTTCTTAATCACTTAAAGCTCTCTAGAAAATCAAGAATTTCAGAACAGACAAATAGCTCCAAACAAGTACAGAGACACACCTGACATGAATGCACAGAAAGCAGAAATGTCTGTTAGGGAGTAGCTCTTCAGTAGTCCTCCTGTGAGTATTTTCAAACATTGTTTATGACAAAGTCAACATGGCCTCTTTCCCTAGTATACCAAAGCTCCCCGAGGACAGGAACTGTACCTGCCTAGTTCATCACTGTGTCACCACAGCCAAGTTGGGTTCCTGGATCATATGATCATATAAGCAGCCAGCCAGTACTTTCTCAGTAGGTTTTATTTTCTTTTGTTTTTTGTTTTTTGTTTTTTACAGATACAGTACATAGCTAGCCATGATGACACAGGCCTACAGGAGGCTGAAGCAGGAAGATTACAAGTTGAGCTGGGCATCTTAGGTGTCTCAAAAAAAGGAGGGGAGGGGCAGGTGGGGGTGAGGATATAGCTCAGCAGTAGAGCATCCCTGAGTTCAATGCCCAGTACTACAAAAGAAAAAGAAACAAATACAGCACATACTTCTTTGCCCATAATAATGTTTTTAGAACACTTTTATGATTATTCTTATAGATATTATTTTAAGGGCTGCCCAGCATTCCACTGTGTGGATGTACATAATTTGCTTTACCAGTCCCCTATCATTGGGTATTTAAGGTTCCAACTTTTCACTATGATAAAGTGCTCTAGGATAAATAATGTGCTTGATTATTTTTTAATCTCAACACCTAAAGGTAGACTATGGGGTCGAAGAGTGTGTAAGTATCTAGCCATCACTCTTAAATGCTACCCTCCACAGCCCTGTCTTGTGGGCAGTGGTCATGACCTTTCCGATTTAAGTCAGCTACTGTGGACTGCTCAAGCAGAAGAATCTCCTAAAACAGGTGCCTTGGACATCAGCAGCCAAAACTCTAAACTGTCCTCTCCAGTCCTGTTTTTGGTGCCATCAGACTCAGCAATCTGAGAAGCAGTGTCTGCTCCAAGAGGTCCTCTGTTTCTCCTCCTAGTCACTCCACCTCTCTTCTTGCTAGTGGAGGACAAAACAACATGAGCACCTCCCACCTTCTCTTCCACAGTCAACAGGCCATGAGTCAGGTCAGCTATGTCATTTTGCTTCTTCTGTTTCCACAGAGGAAAACCTGACCCCGTTCCATCTGCACAACACAGAAATCTCAAGTCTCAGATCACTGCCATGAGGCTCTCGGCAGGGGCTGGCCTCCCTCCCTTTTAGGTAGGCCCGTCCTAATAGTTCCTCTGAAAGCTGGGGAAAGAGTCACAAGAAGAAATTCTCAATGGTACAATTTAAACTCCCTATCCACTTTCATAAAAATGGACCTTTCAGACACCTTCCCAGAAATTTAGTGAGAGCTTTAGATGCCCCGCCCCAAAAGATACTCTTAAATATGCACACCCCACATGACCAATGTCATCTCAGTGGCTTCCTGAAACCCATCCATGGACCCCAATAACAATCTCTTGGTTCAGAATAGGACCTTCAAACAAATGGCCAAAATGAGGCTTGCGATCCTGAGTGCTCTAATGATCCTGTCTTTCCTTTTAAAAATCAAAGGGCAGGGTAGGGGGAGAGATGGCCATGTTTAGGGCCCTGTGGAAACTCGAAGCACTGTCCAGCCAGCTGCTGGTAACTCTGTAGGGCCTGCCTCTCAAAGTAACTCAAGTATCCCACGCAGATGGCAGCAGTAAAGCAAACATGAATGGCTGGCAGAGCCGTTCCCAGGCACAGGAGAGTCTTTGCCTCCTCTCCACCTACATGCCTCATATTTATTTACTTGATTATTGTCTGCCGGCCCCATTACCAAGAAAACTCCATGTGACTCAGATTCTGCCTTATCTACACCCATAGCCTTATCTGGAAAGCCCAATAGTTCTGAAGGCCTAGGCTGGAGACTGAAGCCATTCAGATTCCACAGAGAACGAGGACATTGAACTGCATGTGCCTCCATGCACAGAGGATCACAGGGTGAGGAGAGTAACTGAAAGGCCCAAGGAACCGCAGTGACAGGCTCTAGGACAAGATCAGGTAGAAACACAGGGAAGGGACGACGCTGTCCACAAGGTGAATGTCTTGACTATTAGGGCCAAAAAGCTAGAGCAGAAGGACAATACTTGTGTGATAGCTACAAGTGTCTCTCACAGCCCATCTGATCCAGTGAATGGTCAACACAACACTCCAAGAGAGGAAAGGGAACTGGCTCACCCTCCCTCTCACACTTTGCTACCTGAACAACTGTGGAATGCCACCTGGCACCCTGCAGCACCACCAAGGATCTACAATATTTGTAACACAGTGGTTATTATTTCCATTTCACAGAAGAAAAAGCCAGTGCCCCAGAAAGGCTTAAACCCAAGTGCACGGCTCTTTCTGAAGCTCCCAGGTGGCTTTCAGAATCAGAGACTTGAGCCCTCACCTTTTCAGCTCCTGCTACCCAGAGGAACCTTGCTGTCCCACCACCTCACAAATGGCAAAATTACAACTTCTCAGGTGTACCCAGGCAGCCAGGCATGCCTGTCCCCACTACCCTTACCCTATCTCAGGAGACCAGGACAGGCCACCTTTGGCTGACAGCCATGGACCCTCCCTCACAAAGTGTTTCTTTTACCATCCTCTCTTGGTCCCATGGCCTTCTCCAGCAAGCCAGGCAAGCCCGCTCTGCCTTCTCCACTGGCCTGTGCACCTTCACCCCAGCTGGGGGCTCCACCTCTCCTCATCCTCTCTCCTCTTTGCTCCCAGTTTCCTAAGATAATAATCTTCTCTTTTGGCCTCTGGCATTCTCGTACCCACCCCTTTTCAGACCTAGGCCCAAGTTGGAGCAGAACCTCCCTGCCGATCCAGCCATTATCTTCTCAGATATCTGCTGCTGTCTAACTGTCCCTTTGGCTGACCCTTCCTACTGCTTTAGGGGACACTTTTCTAGAGGTCTGATTACCATCACTCTGTCCCCAGGGCTTTTTTCTACAAACCCAACATTTAATCTGTGGTTCTTGGGAATTCCATTCCTAACTTATCCATCATCCAACGGCCTGGTTGATCTGACAGTCCCCACCCAACCCCCAAACTCAAGTCAGTAACAACGGCCCTGGATCTCTGTGCATTTAGACAGTGTATCTGAACAAACAAAACCTGCTAGGAGAGGCATCAATCACAACCTTCAAAATACAAACATCTGAAGAACCAGCCACTTATTGCAATTTCTATAAAGTGGTTTGGAATGAAAGAAATTAAATAGGACCGAAGAAGGCAGTACTGACATAAGCTTTTCTTTCTTTTGCTTTTTTTTAAATATTTTTAGTTATAGATGGACACAATACCTCCATTTTATTTACTTAATGTGATGCGGAGGATCAAACCCAGTGCCTCACACGTGCTAGGAAAGCATTCCAACACTGAGCCACAAAACCAGTCCTTCTTTCTTTCTTTTTCAGGACTTAGAAGGGAACCCTGGGCCTCACACATGCTAGGTAAGTGCTCTACCACTGAGCTATCTCCCTGGTCCTTTTCATTTTATTTTGAGACATGGTCTCACTAAGTTGCTGAGGCTGATCCCAAACTTGAGATCCTCTTGCCTCAGCCTCCCAAGTGGCTAGGATGACATGGTGCCCTGCTTAAGCTTCTTTTTGTTTTTCATCAACAACTGAAGTTGTGGAGTCCATGAGCCAGGCTTTTCAGAAGTGTCCCCTAATCACAGGAGTTATGGAATTTGGGGAGTAGATGACAAGGGATCACTAACTCCAACTCTCCATTAGTGGATAGGGAAAGGAGGCCCACTTGTGCCCAGGTCACTAGGTTAGTTCACGTACCTCAGGCTGCACATTATTTGTAAGGGTTACTAGAGAGAAGACAGGAGAGAGGGAAAAGAAAACAAGAAAATGGAACCACTAAAGGAAGCAGAATTTAGTACTTAGCCCAAAATTGGGAAATAAGACAAAACTTTGTTTTTCATAAAATTTTTTGAACTTTTTTATTTGTTTTAATTAGTTATACATAACAGTAGAATACACTTTGATATATCATATATAATTTCTCATTCTTCTGTTTGTACCTGATGTAAAATCCCACAGGTCCTATAGTCATATATGTACATAGGGCAATAATGTCTGGTTCATTCTACTGTCCTTCCTATCCCCATGCTCCCTCCCCTCCCTTCACTCCCCTATTCCTAATCCAAAGTACCTCTATTCTTCTCTAGCCACCCCCCTCATTGTGAATTAGCACCAGCATATCAGAGAAAACATTCAGCCTTTGGTTTGGGGGGACTGGCTTATTTCACTCGCAATGTATTCTCCAGCTCCATCCATTTACCTGCAAATGCCAAAAAAGCTGTTTTATAGGATAGAAAGTCACTAACCTTCTCCAGGTTTCACATTCCTAGGAAATGGATACAATTTAGCCACACTTTAAAAGACAAACTTTTAAGAGACAGAACATCCACATTTTATGATTAGGATGCTCCTATGACTGATTTCCAGGGTGGTTTTGGTGCAGCCCCCGATTCTCCCTTACTGTGGGTCCACCCCTTATAGCACCCATCTTCCTAGACTCCTCTCTGTCCTCCTAGCTAGCTCATTAAAAATGGAAATCCCATGTGACTTTCACACCTAAAGCAAGAACAACTAATAATTTTTAAAAAAAAGAAAAAGAAAAAAGAAAACCCCCAAAAGAGCCCTTCCGGACCCATCAGCATTATCCGATGTCACCAGTTACCTTCTGTGCACTCTGCTGACGTGGGGAGCCTGCGCTCCCTCCTGCAGGGGACATTGCCTGTAGATACATATATCTGTCTCCCTCGAGCCCCCGTTATGGCTTGGATCTGAAATGTCACACAAAAGCTCATACACTGAAAGCTGGGTCCCCCATGCAGAGGTATTCAGAGGTGGGGGATCGTGATGAGTGGATCGTGAGAGCTCTGACTTCATGGGCGGATTAATCACTGATGAATTCATGGCTAAAGGGCTACTGGGAGGTGGTGGGAACTTAGGAGTTGGGCCCTAATCTAAGGAAGGTGGTCACTGGGAACACACTTTTGAAGGGTATATGCTTGCCCCTGGCCCCTTCCTCACTCTGCTTTCTGACCACCATAAGATCAGCAGTTTTGATCTACCACATGCTCCCCACCATGATGTTCTGCCTCACCACAGGTCCAGAAACAATGGAGCCAAGTGATTATGAACTGAAATCTCAGTGAGCCATAACAGATCTTTCCTCCTTTAAGTTGATTTCCTCAGTTATTTTGTCACAGTGACAGAAAGCTAACTAATAGTCCTCAAGGACCCAGACCCCATCTCACCATCTCAAAGCTCGCCAGGGAGCCTAAGCCATAGCTGACTTTCATATCACAGTGATGATAACCCAGGATAGAGAGGAACCCAGAAATGTTAAATCAAGACTCATCAGCAGTATGAGGTAGCATAGAGTGCTTCCCATTTTAGGAAGATTTATTTTCATTTTGCTATTTGTCATCCTCCCTGCCATAGACTAAAGGCAGGGGAGCTTTCTGTACACACCTCTTACCCCCTTAAGAGACAACAGCATGTTCACTACTGTTGTAAGCCCCACATTATAAAAAAGACCAAATTCAAGAGTGTCTTCCTCTCCTGCACAGGCCTCTGCAGCCTTCTGTCTTCCCTGGCAATCTCCTCCTCCTCTTCATTCGGCCACATCCCCTCACCAAGCAAGTAAGTTATGTAAGCTGTCAGGGTCCCAGGAGAGCCCGGACAACAAGCCTAGAAAAAAAACCTAGACCAGTGATTCTTCCCAGATACAAGTGACTTATACTGTTCTCCTCTGAGTTAATCCTAAATGCAGAAGTCCTATATTCTTCAATTCTCAAAGCTCCTCATTCCACAGCTGGGTTTGTTGGTTGGCTGGCTGAGTGGTAGTAGGGATGAAACCCACTGAGCCACATCCTCAGCCCTTCTTATTTTTATTTTGAGACACAGTCTCTCTGAGTTGCTGAGAGCCTCACTGAGTTGCTGAGAGCCTCACTAAGTTGCTGAGGCTGGCCTCAAACTTGTAATCCTCCTGCTTCAGCCTTCCAAGTCACTGGGATTACAGGCACAAGCCATTGCACCTGGCTAATTCCAGTTTTATATTTAACAACTATTCAGATAGAAAAAAAAATATATAGTCTGAAGGACAAAACAGCAAACCTGCTGTAATAGTCACAACTGCACATATTTCTGGGGCACTTGTACGTCTGGGGGACATACCAAGCTTCATACCCATGGCATCTATCTTAAATCACAGCAGCTAGGAGAGAGGTACCAAGCTCATTTTTCCTTCAAACACAGTTTTCTACTATCCTTAAATCAAATAATATTATCTTCTGCCACTCCACTGTCAGGCTATGTATCTAAATACAATTTAAATTTTCCTGTACCTAAATGGACAAATGGTGGACAGAAAGACTTTCTCCCCACTTTGACCAATGGGACAGGGGATAATGAAATGAAAATAAATCAGGCCATCTTGCTAAAATGGTATGCACCAGCTGGCACTTGATACTGATGAGTCTTGACTTACATTTCTAGGTTTTCTTTCCACCCTGGATGATCAACACTCCTAAACCATGTCACAAACACTGGTGAGCAGGGACAGAAAGTTTCTGCTCTGCACTGGTTCAGACACCACTCTGCCGTCCTAGATGTACAGGAACCCATGGGTTCAGTTTTTATTTCATGAGCTGGAAAGCACTTCCAATTTCTAACTCTGAATTCATCCACCTTACTGCAACTAGAACTAGGAGCAGCTGGCCCTTAGCTGACATAAGTATTGCTTATGGCAGGGATTCTCAAAGCATGACCCCAGACCACCAGCAGCAGCACCTGAAGACTTGCTAATATGTGACCTACTGGCTGCCATCTGCCAAAGCAACTTGCTTCAGAAACTGTGGGTGTTGGAGCCCAGCACTGGGTGTTATAACCAGTCTTCCAGGTGATTCTGATACAGGTGAAATCTAAGAACCACTGACTTAGGCTGATAAACATCCAAGGTCACAGGAACACCCAGCTGGGCTAACCTGTGTAGCATGGTTCTTTTATGTAACTCTGCTGGCTCCTCACCAACAGTCCTACTCAGTTTTGCCAACTGGCAAAGGCCCCAAACACTAACCTCCTTCAGAACATTCCTTCTCCTATTTTCTCAGGCAAATTACTTGTGTTTCATGCTCCTGTCTCCAAAAACAGAGATGGTAACATCCATCTCACAGGGTCAAGGACTCAGAAAGTGTCAGGGATGTGATTAGCCTTCAGTAAAGTAAATTCCTAAGATTAATACACCTCTACAGGAAGATCTAATCAGAACTAGGAACAGAGCAAAACAAAACTTGTTCCCTGTACACTCTCCACCTCACTTTTTACACTCACTCCATTCCAGAGCTCTGAATGAGGACATCCAGAATGGCAAAGACTTCACCTGGCTCCACTGTCTTACAAGTATTTACTCCTTCCATATGCAGTCTGAGTATCTAATGTTTGAAAAAGCCCAGAACATAGGACCAAACAGCCTCCAACCAGGTCTTTCTGGACAAAATTCAACCGATCTGGTTGCATAAAGCCTCACACACCTCAAGAGAGGTACAGGAACATGGTGAATATTATCAAGAGGTCATAATAACAGCTCACATTTACATTGTGTTTACCTTATGCTATAGTTTCCATGTTAAATGTCCCCAGAAGGCCCAAGTGTTAAAGACTTAGTCCCTAGACTGCGGCCCTATTGAGAAGTGGTACAATCTTTAAGAGGCATAACAGTAGTAGTAGAAAGAAGTTAGGTCACTGGGGATGTTTCCTTGGAGTGGATTTGGGGACTCCAGCCCCTTTCTGTCTCTCTTTCCCCTCCTGGCTGCCCTGGGGTAAGAAGCTTCCTCTGTTAGGCACTCCTGCCATGATTTACTGCTTCACCACCATCAAGCAACCCAAGAGCCAAAATTTTCCACCTTAAAAATTGATTATTGGGGCTGGTTTGTGGCTCAGCAGTAGAGTATTTGCCTAGCATATGGGAGGCACTGTGTTCAATTCTCAGCACTGCATATAAATAAATAAAGATCCATAAACAACCAAAAAAAATATTAAAATGTTGATTATTTTAGGTATTTTGTCACAGTGATGGAAAGATAACTGACATACCTTATTAACTATGTCCTCATAATAACCCCCTAAAGATCTGGGGAAACTGAGGCACGGAAGGTCTATATAATCTACTGAATGGCACAGCTCCTACATAGTGAGACCAAGATCCAAACCCAGGCATTTTAGCTCCATAGTCAGTGCTCTTAACCATCACACTAGAAGAAAGAAAGCTTTTACCTAGGTATCAACTAGCCACTTATCACTGATCCCAAAACATTGATTTTTCAAGACACTTAAGTCTGGGCACAATATCCAGTGCCATGGAGTTCAATACTGGGCCCTCAGGGCCCCTAACAGAAATGCTAATTATACTTGGCTTCTTCCCCTTCTCTCCTCCCTAATCTAATTCCATGCAAGTCAAATGAAAACTCACAAAGCAGGATTCCTCTCCTCTCATAACTCCCCTGGCACCGCACCACTTAACCCTAATTATATACCATCTGTCACATAGAGTTCTCTAATTGCTTCCTGTATATTAACAGTATATTCCTCCCCACTCGACTGCAAAATTCCTTGGAAGTATCCATACTTTCTGCGAAACCCAACAAAACCAGGCAAAAGTATGGGTTTGCATATGTAGACTTGGGAGTGTTAGTTAACTGGCTGGCTCATTCACTTTGCTTTCCTGACACTTCTTTGTTATCAACCCTCAGAAGCAGATAAATGTATGAAGTTTGTGCTATTTAAAGCCAGTGTTAGGGGAGGCATGACATCAACAATCACTGAGTGACAGGTCTGTTTTAAGATCTGAACTCCAAGCATCCCCTACATTATCTCTGCAAACCCCTCAGCAGCCTCAGAGGGCAGGTGCTATTATCCCAGACTGAGGAGGGAAGAAAGAACTTGAGACAGGGTACAGTAACTTGACCAATGTCACTCAAGGTTGGTGAATGAAGAAAGGAGATTTTTAGAGTCAGGTGCACTGGTGCACACTTGTAATCCCAGCACTCAAAAGGCTGAAGCAGGAGGATCATTTGAGCTAAGCAGTTTAAGACCAGTTTGGGCAAATACAGTGAAACCTTGTCTCAAAAAAGAAAAAAGAAAGAGGAAAGGTGATTTTAAAAGACCCATCCCAAAGCCCCTACTCTGCGTACCTCCAGGGCAGGGAATAAGGTGCCCAGACTCATTCTCCTCAAAACAATGCATACCTTTGTGTTTAAAGAAAAAAATTATCAAAAGTGTATAAGCTTGAGGTATAACTCAGTGATATAGTACAAGCTTAATATGCATGAGGTCCATCCCTCCCAGCAAAAAAAAAAAAAAAAAAATTATCATGACAGAGAAAATCTCTTTGTTTAAAAGCTGTTTTAAAAAAATGTGATGATGACTATGTTCATGGATAAAATTACAATATCAAGACAGAAAAGGTATCAGTTCTGCCCACAAAGAAAGGCTCATCCTGACATATTAACATGCTGCAAAGCCACAAAAAATAAATAAGAATTTGGCCTAGAAACAGAGGACTAGAATAGAAGAAAGGGGGTGGGGGACAGGGCACGACACAACCACAGATCCCTTCCAGTAATCTCAAAATCAGTAGGCTGAATTTACTGGAAACAATTTCCAGAGTTGGGTAATAAAAAAATGTTCTGGAGATGGATAATGGAATGATGGCACACAATGTTAATGTACATAATGCCACTGAATTCTACGCTTTAAAATGGCTAAATGATAAGTTTGTTTTATTTATGTGTATATAAATATATATAAATAGATATACTTATTTTATATAAATATATGTATGTATTTTATATAAATATATGTAAATATACTTACATATTTACACATATTTATATAAAATTCTAGAAATGCAAACCACAGTGGTTGCCAGAGTCTAGGAACAAGGAGGCCCAAGCAAAGTTCTGGGTTTATGGAATGCTCTGCATCTTCACTGTGGTGGTTTCACAGGTATAAACATATGTCAAAAAATAATCAAATCAAACACTTCAAATGGATTCAGTTTGCATATATAAATTATAATTCTTAAAAATATTGAAAAAATAGACTTGTATGTATGTGGAAACCTAGTATAGGATAAAAGTTGCTCACCAAAAACAATTAAGGAAAAAATACACTGTTTAATAGATGATTTGGGAAAATTGTCCCACAAAATAGAAAGGGAAAAATAAAGCTGATTCTTTCCTTATGCTATATACAATAAACCTTCAACAGATCAAAATCCTCAATGTTAAAGACGAAACGGGAAAGTTGATAAAATACAGAACATCTTCATAAGACTCCTAAAGTATAGTAATGGTTTGGAGCTATTCTAAAAGTTATCACTGATAAAGTTAATAGACAGGTGACAGGATGGGGTTAACATCTATAATACACAAGAAATATCTGCAAATCATCTGCATTAGAAAATAAGACAATGGTTGGTCAAAGAAATTGTCAGACCTAAAAAATATATTAAAATATCCCCGGGGCTGAAGATATAAACTCAGTTGGTAGAATACTTGCCTAGCATGCAAAAGGCCTTGGGTTCAATTCCCAGCACCACCAAAAAAAAAAGAAGAAGAAGAAGAAAATTAATAAAATTAGAAAGATGGCTGATATCAAATACTAACAAAGATGTGTGGGCTGGGGATGTGGCTCAAGCGGTAGCGCGCTCGCCTGGCATGCGTGCGGCCCGGGTTCGATCCTCAGCACCACATACCAACAAAGATGTTGTGTCTGCCGAGAACTAAGAAAAAATAAATGTTAAAATTATCAAAAAAAAAAAAAAAGATGTGTGAAGTCATTCCTCCTGCACTGATATGGGACTGTAAACCAGCTCAGCAACTCTGTAGAATAATTTTGGAGCATTTAGTAAAAACAGGTTTGCTGGTACTCTGTTACCCAGCCATCCCTTCCTGGGTACTGTGTACCTTAAAGCAGTGGTTCTCAAATTTTCCCGTGCAGAAGAACCTCCAAGTTGGGGCATGTCAGAACACAGATGAGTGGGGTCTGCCCGGAGTTTCCTACTAGAATCTACATTTCTAACATATCCCCAGGTGATGCTGATGCAGCTGGGTGTGGTCCACACTTTCAGAACCATCTCCTTAGAGATATTCTCATACAGATCATTAAGAGAATGCACACAGGATGCTTATTACAGTTTTGCTAGTGGCAGCAGGAGTGGTGGTGAGTTAAGCATCCATCACTAGGGAAATGGGTAAAGTAAAAGCAAAGGACACACATCAGACCACCCCTACAGACCAGCAACCATGGCAATGCACTGGAGAAATCTATCCTAATACAGATCTCACAAATAAAATGCTGAAAAATTCTTTCCACTTTCAAGAATGTCTGAAAACTTCCACATTAAAAAGTTCTAATGTTGAACGAAAAAGAAACAGAATGAAATCTATGGCACAGTACCACTTAAGCAAATAAAAAACACACACAAAATAACCCAACATCTTTAACAGAACACATGCATACCAAAGAACCTAACACAGAGAGAAAGCTCCTATGGCAGACAGAAGAATGGAGTGGGAATGAATGGGGAAAAGATGAAACAGGCACTGGGTTTTACATAGTGAGAAGATCTGGTGCCAAGTACTGGGAATGGTAACTCAACTCTCAGCAACCAAGTTCTCTAAATCCTCTCTCACCTGCCTTCACACACAACAGCTGCTTCAGTTCAAGCCCCAATAGCTTTGTATCATTCAGGGAAAGATCAGCTGACCCCTGAAAGTGGGGGCAAATCTTTTCCAAACCACAAGCATGGGCTCATTTCCAGCCCCTGAATCCAACCTGCTACTGAACACTAATGTTCCCTCTTTGACACACTAGTTTTAAAAGAAGCTGGGGTTCTTGGGTTTTGGAAAAGGGTGTGTGTATCTACATCTGTCTGTGTCTCCTTTTGCCTGTGTGTGACTCTGTGTCTTTGGATCTGTGTGTGTCTCAGTATTTGCATGTCTATTTGGCTATCTGCTATATCTGCAGCTAGACATAAAGAAGACTCTGCAGGGGACAAAGCATTCCAGTGGAGTCCAAGTCACTCTTGTTCTTCAGTCATTCAATTATGTTTTAAAGAAAGCAGAAGTACAAATCACAAAACCAAGCCATCTTTCTGCCCAACCCTCCTGCCCTCTCTTCTTTATTCTCCCCTCCCTTATATCCAGTCCTGTCTCCCCACTCCCACATCCAACTGGACTGATCCAAAATAAGGTCCTCATGTGATTAGCTTAATGTACAAACTTTACAGCAGAACTCTTGGAATATAGTAGCTGTGAGTAAATAAGCATTTAATTATAACCAAGAGGCTTTAACAGAAAAGTCAGAATCCTTAAGACCAGCATATCATGATTATTCTTCCAAAAGCAAATGTTTTGTGCCGTAGTCCGGCTGCAGCAAAATAGCCGGGAGGGGGGGGGGGGGACGGACGAATAACTTGTGCTCCTTGATACAGCAGGAATAGGAGCCATTTATTGTAGGACAACAGAGCTATTTATACATTTTGCATAGCTTATCTTAATTAGCATAAACTAGATACATCAATCAACCAATAAGGAATCTCCACACTTAATGGCTCGCTTTTGTTACTTCTCAAACCACTCCCTCTGACATTTTGCCAGGCACCATCCAGACTTGTTTACGAAATCTAACATTCCCCTGGCAAAATACCAGGTGTTATTTTTGACTTATTTACAGACCTTAACAGTTTTGACTAGTTACTAACCAAAATTAGCAAAGGCAAAGCCATCTATAAACTCTCTGTCCCACAGAGGGGCACTGGTCAGAGATTTCTAAGAGAAGCTAAACAGTGAACTGGCAGGAAAGTGTATGGGACAACCAAAAACTACAAATCATTAACACTGGGCAGGGTGGCACATGCTTGTAATCCCTAGCAGTTCAGAAGGCTAAGGCTTAAGGATCTCAAGTTCAAAGCTAGCCTCAGCAACTTAGTGAGACCCTGTCTCAAAAAAAAAAAAAAAAAAAACAACCATGGGAATACGGATCAGTGGTAAACTGGGTATGGATCTGGATTCAATTCCTGGTATCAAAAAAAAAAAAAAAAGAAGAAGAAGAAGAAAATCATTACCAAACTTACATGACAAAAAGCAACAGATCATTCTGACAGCAACTTTCAATAAGCAAGCCCAAGTCAGAAAAATATGTATTTATAATAGCTAAACAAACTGAAGAAGGAGAAGAAAGGCAAAGATAGCGGGCAGAAGAGTGATCCCATGCCTCCCTAAGACTGAGGCATGTAACCACAGGTACAAACAACCCAGAATTTTTATTCTCAAAATAACTGCATCATTCCTACAGCAGCACTTTACATTGGATGGTAAAGTGTTAGAAATTCTACAGAGCTTCCCTAAAATACTTTGTAGAAAAGGAAGTTTCATAAATTAAAGTATATTTGATATGCACTAGTGTAATGGGGCATGGGATCTTTCTTAAAACTGAGGCCTCGCTTCAAATCCCAACTCTTGTAGTAAGGCCAGAAAGACTTCAGACATGCTGCTCAGAGTAACAAGTATGAGTTTATTAGAAGGCATAGGAAAGGGGAAAGGGGGACACTCAAGGGAAAGAGTGGATCCTCTCAGAATATGATATGCTCTTCCTGCTCTCCAGTTTTACAAGGGTTCCAAGGAAGTTTCCAAGGAGTACCCCCACATCTGCCATTTGATATTAAGTGACAACAGGATGACATCAGACTTTCAAGTCCACAATGAGCATGAAACTCTAGGTCACTTTGGCCCATGCAGACAGGTTCCAATTGGAACCTGTTCTTGGAGACTTTATGGTTAAGAGGAATTATCCTTATCTCCCCAAGTTATGGGATCTGGTCTGTGTAAGGGTCTCAAAAGTCCCACCCTTCAGGGTAACTTGTGTTCTTTTTATCAGCATTTTAGACCTGCATTCCTCCTACAGGTAGTTTGCTGAGGAATGTAACATATCTGTCAATGTAAGCCAAGCAGACTACAGGCAAATTGTTTTTTTTAAAAAAAGGAAAGCATATGGAGTTTAGCACAATGGGCTCAGTTTATACAATTATTCCTTCTATATCATGTTCCCACCAATCACATCTGTCTATTCTCCTATTCTCTATGACCAGGGGCACTTTTAGTTTAAAAAAAAAATTACTGACAGCTAGTATACAAAAAGAGTTCTTTGGATTTTCATAGAATAATTAGCAAAGTACACCCATTTTTCTAGCCAAAGTGCAGGATCTTCCACAAGTTGAGATTTAACAAGAAAAATTAAAGAATTGCATTTTCAAGTAAAATTGAATGTCAACACAGTCAATTAGATTTTATGAAAACATAGTTCTTTTTTAAAAAAGTATTTATTTTTTAAATTCTTTTAGTTGTAGATGGGACAGTATGCCTTTATTTTATTTATTTATATTTATGTGAACCCAGAGCCTCACATGTGCTAGGCAAGTACTCTACCAATAAGCCACCAACCTCAGCCCAAAAAAGTCTTCATTTTAATCTCAAGTGTGCTTTACCACTGAGCTACATCTGCAGACCTTTTTATTTTGAGACAGGGTCTCATAAATTGCTAAAGCTGGCCTCATGCTTGTTATTCTCCTGCCCCAGACTCTGGAGCCGCTGGGATTATAGGAGTGTGCCACTATGTCCCCTCCCCCCCCCTTTTTTTTTTGCATTGCTGGGGATTGAACATAAGGCCTCATGCATATTAAGCAAACGCTCTACTACTGAGTACATCTCCAGTTCCTAAATATACTTCTTTAAGTTTCAACATATAGACATTGTCATATATTCTTTACTCTATAAATGCTGAAGAGAGAATCCCATTTGTAAATGTAAAAACACATGAGGAATATGGATATTAATAAGCTCTTTTATTAGAAATATTTTTTAATTTCAGCTGAATAAGCATTTATTGAGTATACAAGTCAGATACTGTGCAAAATGCTAGGGATTCTCCAATGAATAAGACACTATCTTAATGCTCCCCTTAAATACCAATTTAATGCATGCCTTGAATTAATTTTGTTCAAAAAAGTTTCTGTGTATTTGAAACAGCTATCAACACTGAAAAGTTACAGAACTATATTTTACTTTCTGAAGCAGAAAAAAAGGGGAAAGGCAGCTTAAACTGTATGATAGTAGCTGCCACCTCCTGCTATATAGGTTTCACAGTTGAAGACACTCAAAATATACTATATAATTTAAGAGAAGCAATAAGGAAGCTTAAAGGCCCAGGGCTTGCATACCTAAACAGGAAGCAAGATAAGGAAAGTAAGCCGCTACAGGCAGAAGGCAGCTCCTGGAGTCTCCCCCACAGCTAACACCTCCAACAGCAGGCTCAGACTCTGCTGCCCTGCTTGCTTGCCTGCCTGCTTGCTGGGCCAAGGCAAGGCAGAGCTGGAAGGCTGCCACCTGCTGAATCACCAAACATCCCTGGGCTTCCCTTGAAGCACTGACCAGACAGGCACCCAACCCCCGCCTGGTTTCTCCCATGGACATCTTACACCCCGACCAATGAAACGCCCAGCTCTCTCCCCTTCTGCTCAGGCCAAAACAGTAGGCAACCCCATTACATCAGGACTGCCCCAGGCAACTCCCATTGCATTCCTACGTCACCAATCCCACTCCTCTCTTTCTGCCCACTCAGTCCCTCTGAAAACCCCAGCGCCAGAAGGCATAGGGAGTTCACAGCACACCGTGACGGACATTCACCACTTTCACAGGCAGCCAACCAGCAACACCCCCGAATCTGACAGCAAAATAACCTGTCCAAACAGCTTAAAGGTCCAGAAAGGTAAATGTCAGAAGAGTTAAAATAGAAGGCTGGCTCCGTACGTAGAAAATAAACTTCCCTTTCAGGACCACTCTTTTTCCTTTTGGTTTCATAAACGTGTGCCACTTAAGTCTGTGCTGTCTGAAGGTGAAAAGAAACATCTGAGAAGCACCTGCCTGGATTCTCTTCGCTCCCTCCGTCCACAGCAACCCCCATCCCGATTTTTACTAGCGACACCCAGGAGGGAACAAGCCTTAACCAGAACGCGCTAGGCTGAATCCGTTAGCAGGACCAAGGCACCGCACCCGGCCCACCAGAGGAAACCACAAGCCCGAGTTTCGGTTAACATGGTCGAGAGGCAGCTGGTGCCGCTGCTTTGCCCTTGACAAGTCGCCTGGGAATCTCAGGGACCCTTTCATTCTCTGGGCAAGCAGCCTCCGGGAGAGATTGTCCAGTTCTGAGCTGCACCAATGGCCCCTCCAGGCCTCACCCCTTAACACCCTGACTCAATGGGGGCAACCCTGCGGGGTTTCAGAGCCGCCCGCGAGCCTGGGGGGTGTTACGCGGCGTGGGAAGAAGGGACTCGTTCCTAGGGGGTCCCACCTGTTATGTCGTCGGGGGACATCGAGGTGGAGATACCCCGAAACCGAGGGCGCCTAGCCGGCCGCGATCTGGCTAGAAGTACCAACTGTCACGCCGCCGCTTGGGCTGTGGGGGTGGGGCTGTGATTTGGGGTCGGGCCCAGAGCTGCTCCGCACACCGGCGGGCCACTATCCGGAGGATCCTCGCCTCCCAGTTCTCGGGCCCCGCCACCGTCCGCTTGCCCAGATATGACATCAAGCAGCCTTTCCAGCACGCAGCACCTCTGAAAAGGTGCCCACTGACGCCTCCACCTTCTTCCCCACCCCAGCCGGGCTGGGGAGCCCCGCCGGCGGCCCGCCCCCTCCGAGCCGGGATCCTAGCCGCCGGACCGCCCTCTGCGCCCACCCCCCGGGAGCGGCAGCGCTGGGGGAGTGCCCGCCAGGTACGCGCGCGGCACCGTGCGGGCTGCGCTCACGCCCCCTCGCCCCAAGGCTGCCCAACTGCCGCTCCCCGGGGTCAGGCCCACCCGCGAGACGGGTGTCCGATCGGCCCCCGCGACCCGGAGGCCGGCTCTCTGCCCCCACCCCACGACTCACTTGCAACGGAGTCTCTGCAGCCGCCCGGAATTCCGCTCGCCGATCCCCCAGCCGCGGAACGAAATCCGGGGCAGGGCAGCGTCCGGGCTCTGCACGGGATCGCGCTCTTGGGTCGGCCTGCCAGGAGCAAGGGACTAGCAACCTGACCGGACCGGCCCTTCCCACTCCCGTCCTGACCGCCGCCGCTGCCCCGGCCGCTGCCTCGCTGGTGCGAACGCTTCCGACTTGCCACCGCGAGCCTCCCGGGCTGACGAGCATGCCCAGTCCGCGGCCCGAGCCGGCCCGGTTTCCCGCGCGACCCGAGTCCGCTCCTCCGGGTGTTCACGGCGGCCGGGGGGCGGGCCTGGCCGGCCAGGCGGAGTCCGCGGGGGGCTCTTCCGGGGACCAGGGGGGACCGGCACCGGACTGCACGCCGCCGGGTGATCGGGGTTTGGGCTTCATTTATTTTACTTTCAAGCAGTGGGAAACTGAGGAGGCGAGTGCCTCCCCCAAAGACGAGCAAGGCCCAGCTGGACAGGAAGCCGCTAAGGGAGGATGGACGGAAGCCGGGGTTTATGATCTGGGATGATAAACCGTTTAGAGCACCGCAGGAAAGTTGAGCCGCTGGAGCCGGTCAGAATGCGGAGAACGGGAACCCAGCCTTCAAGGAAGCCAGGATCGGGGCCCCAACTACGCTTGGAGTCTCTTTCCCAGCGTGCTCAAGAGCTGCGACACTCGTGATTAACTCCTGGTTGGCCATGTATTTAGAAAGACTTCAAACTCTGGTGCATTTTAAAACCTCTATCCATAGACTTCCATCTTCCTACCCCCTCTCCCAAAATAACAAAGCTGCCTGAGCCAAAAGGCCCGCGAAGCCGAGGAACCTGGAGTATCCCGGAGAAGCTCCTATCCGTGCTAAAAGGACTAGGAGCGCGTCGGGGTCGTCCCGCCCTGGCCCCACCTCTCGTCGCCCCTGCGAGCTGCGGCGAAAACCTGGAGATTGGTGTGCCCGGGCGGGAGCCCTGCGCATGCCCAGTATAGTCCAACCCGGTGTGGGTCGCCCTAAGGAAGGTTTTCCTCTGCTCCGGGAGCGGAACCCCTGCGCCCGGGTTAGGGCGGGCGGCGAGGAAAGCTGACCTTAGGCTGCGATGCCCTGCTTCCCGGAACGGCACGCGCGGCACCTTCTGTGGCTTCGAGGCTGCTCGGGGCTATACCTCCCGCCTGGTCGGGGACTCCGCGGGCGGGGAGGGGGCGTGCGGGCGGTGTCGGTGTGACACGTGACTGTCCGCGGCGCTTCGGGCAGCCATCTTCCGCCCGGTCACCCGGCTGGCCGCGGGCGGTCGGGATTGATCCCAGCGCCAGTGGGACAGAAGAGAGCCTCCTCATCCACCACATCCTCCCTCCCTCCAGGCTAGGGCCTCGGCTCCACACCTGCCTCCACCCAAACCTGGGGTGTCGGACTCGCTGCGCCGGCCCTCTGCTCTCGCTCTGACCAGACGCTAACGGCTGCGATATCGAGAGCTCAGAACTCCAGCTGTGGATGGCCTCTGCTTTTTTCCCAGAGGAGGAAGTTGGAAGTGGGGTCCCCTTGCGTAAGGCAGCCGCCCCCCTGTTCTAACCTGTTCCCCGGGGCAGAGGCCTGATGTGTTGGCAGGGATGTCTGAACCGAGACTTTCGCTCCTCCCTGTGGTGCCCTACCCACGAACCCTGCTGGTGGACAGCTTGGATGGTGGTGATGTGAATAATGAACGTTTATTGCTCTCCTCCCCTGAATCACTTGGGGTCTCCGTTATCTCGCATCGCCATCACCCAACAGTTTGTTAGAAATGCAAATTCTGGACAGAATCAGAAATGCTAGGGATGGGGGTCCTAAGATCTGATTAATGTGTCCACCTGGTAGGTAGTTGTGATACATGCTTTACATCTTGGTTTCAACAAAACCCTAAACCCGTTTTTCATGTGAGACCTTGAAAAGTTAGGTACTCTGTTCCAAAACAGAAAAGTAAGGGATTCAAAATGAGGCAGTCTGTCCCAATGCGGACTTTTTATTGAGCGCTCCACTCCAGCTTCTCTGACTTCACCCCGAGGAGGACACTGTTAGAGCTCTTCTCCGAGAGAGTAAGAAAGAGTGCATTTGTCATGCATGGCTGTAAAATAACAATTGAAATAAAGTTCAACTACGTGTTTTTGGTGTCTACTGGGAGGCCCTGTGATTCATAGGAGCTCTACTGGGTATTTTCGTCAGTTTGCACGTAAAAGGTGAAGGAAGGTTTGCTTTCTTGTGATTTAAGTTTTTTCCAGATTAAAAAAGTACCAGAAAACTAAACTGCTGGCTGTTTTCTCTTCAGTATTACTATGCAGAGTGTACTGTAATCTTTACACTCTCTGGAAAATAAAGTCCAATTAAGTATCTGCTGTAGACTTTTTTCTTTAAAATGCACCTCTCTGATATAAAGTTGAATTAAATTTTGCAAAATATTAACAGTTCTGAAATGTAAGTGATGTGTCTAGGAGGCTATGAGGTTTTTTTTCTAATCTTCTGTATGTTTAAAATGATTCATAATAAAAAGCTTTATAAATGACTTTCCATGAGTAATTTTAGGATGATATGTAACACAGGGGAAAAAGCAAGGCATAAAAGTATTTTCACTCTAGTCCACTGAACCCTAAGTAATTTTGCCAGAGCATTTATTTACCAGTATTTTAAGAACATGTTGCTTGATTGTAAAATTTTAGGATTCTCAAAAACATAGAAAATCATGAATTACGTTGTCATCGAGATGACTAGAAAACAATAAAAATGAATTATTGCCAAGTATCATTAAAATTTCACATTAAAAATACTAAGGCAAACACTTCATTTGCCAAAACAGCTATTCGGAAGTTGGTGATTTGGTTCCAAATGAATGACTTTTTCTACTTTTAGAAAGTAATCTACCTGATTTAAAATGTGGTTTTATCCAGTTTTCCTGTAAGCAGCAGCCATTACTCACCAAACTGAGTCAAAATTCAGAGAGCAAGGAGACTTCTTTGTATCCATGGAAATGTGTCTCAATGAAAAAATCCAGAGCCTCATAGCCTGAGTAGCAGGAACAAGACCTCATGAGCCCCCTTCAGCCGGTTAAACCCCTGGCAGACCCACAACCTGGATTCCAAACCAAAGCTGCCCACAGTCATGTTTCCAAGTGTTTGCCCTGAGGCTTAGATATACTGATAAATAGTCAACCTTCTGTGTTCATTCCTGTGTCCCTGGCTAGGATTCCTGGCTTTGCCAATTACCTGGCTGTTATTGGTTGACCAAAAAAAAAAAAAACAGATTTACTTGATGATACTGGAGGACTGGAGGAGATAGGGATGTAGCTGAGGCTCAGAAGAGATCAGAACCAGGAACTAGGCAGGAACCCAGGTAGTCTCTATCTCCTGTGTACTTCTGTTCCTTCTCTTTGCAGTCCAGTTTTTTCTGCCTTCAGTTCACATAGTGAACTATGTCTTGAGAGCTCTCTGGAACAGTTTCTCTTTTCCAGAAAAGTAGCAAGAAGGACTTTACTCATATTCATTAACCCTGTCTAGTTGAATCCCATTCCCAGATTCTCCCTGTCCATTTGAACCAATACTACTGACCCATCTCCAGTTTCTCCTTTTCTCACTATTAAATGCCAGTAGCAACCTCCTCTCAGTTGTAACAGGTAAAAACTCTCCCTTCCAGGTCACGGAGGCCTCCTTATACACACATTTTGGTATATATGTTGTACTGTGTCTTTTACAGTTTTGTTTGTTTCTCTCAGGAAAGTTTTCACTCCCCAACTATAAATTAAATGCCATATGAAGAATATATATCTTTCATCTCTCAGAACACAGAACTTTGCACCAGGTGGCCCATAGTAAATAGTTATTGAATTATAATTTGTGATTTTGCTTTCTACTCCTCTATTCTGTGTTTTTGTTTAAAAAACAATAAAACACTAGGAATTTAAATGTCCTTGCCATGTTGTCCTTCTCGAATTAGTAACCATCATTCAAAATCTGCAGTGTACGTTTTTAAAGGATTTTCAAATTAGACATTTACAACTGGTTCCTAACCAAGGTCTGATAAATCGATACAGAAATGTCACCATTGTCAAAATCTACTGTTTAATCTTGTCTGTTCGGATAATCAATGTGTAACTCCAGGCAAGTGTAATTATTTTAAGAGGACATAAAATAGGAGTAATATAACCCACCCCCTCTTTGCTTCCCATGGGTATCATGAGAATTCATTAGATCTTTAATATATGTTTATAAAATGCTACATAAACAATTAGAGGTAAGCCTAATAACAGCATCAAGTATCACTCTGTGTATTATAAATATTTATTTTATTTTGCCATCAGCTCCCTTCTAAATACAAGTATTACAGCAATAGCAACAGTATACAAAATAATGAATACATGTTGTCTCCTCGGGGTTATCATTTACAATCTTGGATCTGGAACTAATTGTAAGGTTGAGACAAAAATTAATATCTCCCTTTCTAAAAAAAGAAAAATTACATGGTGCAGTCACCTGGATTTAATAGTTCCAACATAACCTCTTCAAAGGCTTCAAATCTAGGCCATGCTGCAGGGAGGACAACCACTAAGGACTGGCTCTCTTGTGACAACTCCCTTGTTTTGTGAGATTTTGAAGGGACGTATCAAAATTCTTCCTACCAGTTCTTTTACAGTGTAGCAGATAGGTCATTTTCTCCTACATTGACACTTAACAAAACGAGATACCAGCTAATAAAAGTTGATGGAAGATTTGCCCTACAATCTAGACCAAGATTTCTCAACATGAGCTCTGTGGATGTTTGGATCAGATAATTCTTTATTGTAAGAGGCTCTTCTGTGCATCATAGAATAGCAGCATCTATTAAATGCCAGTAGCAACCTCCTCTCAGTTGTAACAGATAAAAATATCTCCAGATGTTGCTACCTGTCCCCTAGAAAGGGGTAACACCCTCAGTTGAGAAACCTGATTCAGACTGTGGCTAAAGTGGGGTAACTGAACCAAAAGACACTGGGATCTTTGGTTGGTCGATCATCCTTCTACCACTGAGTGACATCTCCAGTCTTCTTTAATTTTTTTTTTTTACTTTTGAGATAGCATCTTGCTGAGTTGCCCAGATTGGCCTCAAACTTGAGATCCTCCTGCCTAAGACTCCTGAGCAGTATCCCCACCTTGAATTCTGGCTCCATGAACTTTATGACTTGACTCCATTAAAAAATAATGAAGAGGGTCTGGGGCGTGTGAAGCGCTGGGTTCAATCCTCAGCACCACTTAACAAATAAGTAAATAAAATTAAAAGGTATGGTGTCCATCCACAACTAAAAAAAAAAATTAATAATAATAACAGTTATTACAAAGCCTTTGTGCAGGTCGGGGGAGGCTGCTGGGGATTAAACCCAAGGCCTTGCACATACTAAGCAAATGCCCTACCACATGCTGTATCCCCAGTCCCTATAAAGGTTTTTTTTTGTTTTTTTTTTGTTTTTTTTAAGAAATGCTTTTCAAAATCTTTTTAAAAAGATACTATGAGTGGCATAATTAAATTTAAGAATATTCAATTTCCTTTGGAAAATGTTTATTTTCCTTCTGAAAATTCTGGAAAGATCCTTAGAATCCATTGAAAGCTTGGGCATCATAGTTTACTTTGACTACCTTGAATGTGCCCAGAACACATTAGCTTACACTTCACAAACTCATTTAATGCAATCCACTTTTTTTTTTTTTTTGGTGGGAGGGTACTGAGATTCAAACCCAGGGCCTTGTGCATGCTAAACAAGTAAGTGCTCTACCACTATAACTCCCACCCAAAAGTCCTACTTTATGGTAAACTGTTAACTATCTCCTGTAGTTTAAAAATTATATTAAGAGTGAAAATAAAATTATTGTACAGATACGCTTTGATACAACCTGTGTGTAAAGGAGGACGTGTCCCCTCTGCTTCTACCCCAACAATGCTTTACAATTGCAAGGTGATCTAGAAAACACTCCCTACAACCAAAAATAAGACAAAATAAAAAGAATAAATTTTCCACAAGATAGGTGAAATAAGTAGAGGTAGTGATGTAGAAATAGAAATTAAGTGAAGTTGCTGAAAATCAAGTTATCTTTTTCCATGCACTGGGGTTTGTGGAATTGTGGATTAATATTATGAAATTTCATAACATAATATCTCAAGATAATTGTTTGCTTAAAACATTAGTTATTGTACTCATACCATAAACATCACTATAGTACATGGGGGAATAGAGAGATTCAAGGGAGGAAGCTATAAGGCAGAATCAGTATAAGCCTTAAGAGTATTTTGGAATTTGCTGAATTCAGTGTCTATTGGCATAATTTTACTTGATTATTAACATTAAGTCAGCCACTCTCCCAAAAGAGACTTTCTACAAATGTGATTATTAGGTCAAAGGCTGGGAGTTCCCTTTCCCTAGCTTTTCTCCTTCCCTAAAATCTTTCTTTCGTTTCTCCGTCAGTCCCTTTAATATTCTTTAGCTGCATTTAAAACATTTTCTATTATTTCTGCATGAGTAAGAGTATGTGTCATTTCAGCCTCCTTGTCAGCTTCTGTTTCACTTTCATTAAATTTGTTGATTGAGTGTGTGAAGAAGGAGGCACTGTCTTCATTTCCAGCTTTTATACTTACCAGTTAGATCTCTCATGGTGCAATACTGTGATCTCTGCAATTTTGTTACGGAGCCCTCAGAGGATGGGGATGAGACCAGGGAGGGCACCTCTTCCCTTTCGTAAGTTTCAGGAAGGAAACAAGAAAGGGAAGGGAGACACTCCTCTCTTCCCTCTATTCATTTATTTGCTTCATAAATACTTATTGAGCACCCCCTGGTGAGCAGGGATTTGGGTGCTGAAGTTACAATAAAAAGCAAAAGCAGGTCTGGTTTCTGCCCTCATGCAGCCTAGGATCTGTCAGTAGGTGGACTTTAATAAAATAAACACACTAATGAGTGACCCCAGAGATGTTGACTGAATTGAGTTGGAGTAGGGTCCATGCATCAGCAATTTTTGGAAAATAAAATTTAAAAAGTTTGCAGATGTAGCTCAAGGCTCAAAGAGCTTGCTTAGCATGAGCAAGGCCCTGGGTTCAATCTCTAGCACCACACACACCAAAAAAAAAAGTGAGTCTTGACACCTTTTCTGATCTCAGGAAAAAAAGCATCAGTCTTTCACCATTAAAAATAATGTTAACAACAGGAACTTTATTTTCTTCAATGTTCTTTATTGAGTGACTTCTCCTCTATTCCTATTTTTCTGGTAGTTTTTTAAACATATATAGGTGTTAAACTTTGCCAAGGTTTTTCCGTACCCATTGATTGATACGATCATAAATTTTTTTGTTTATTCCACTAATAGGTTAGATTACAAGCTTGATTTTCAAACACTAAACCAATCTTGCATCCCTTGAAAAAAAGTCAATTAGTAATGGTGCATAATTATTGCATATTTTGCTAAATTTTGATTGATTCTTTTTTGGTCTTTTAGTACAGAATATGCTTGTCTTATCTGTATCCATTGTTACTTCTGGTTTGCCAGCTTCTTCATTTCCAGTGAGATATATGAAGCAGAGAAATAAGTCATAGAACCCACCACCTTGTTGTGCCTCGGGTCCCACAGTCCCTGGAAAATCCCTGACTTCTTCTTTCCACCTTTCAGAATCTTCTAATGTTTATTTCATGTAAAGTGTCCAAGGATTTTCATTGTTCTTAGTGGAGTCTACTCTATCTTCCCCCAAACTGAAGTTAAGATTTGCACTTTGAAAAAGCACTGGGGGAGCCGGGCAAGGTGGCATATATCTGTAATTCCAACAGCTCAGGAGGCTGAGGCAGGAGGATCTCAAGTTTAAAGCCAGCCATAGCAATGGTGAGACAGTAAGAAACTCAGTGAGACCCTGTCTCTAAATAAAATACAAAATAGGGCTGGGGATGTGGCTCAGTGGTTGAGTGCCCCTAAAAAACATTGGGGGAGTCAAAGGAAAGCAGAGGCCAGATAAAAGGCTATTGCAGTGGTTACAGGTAGTGGGTAGGAAATTAATCTGGTGGGAGACAGTCTCATCCCTCCTCTTCCCCTCACATTTCACCACCCCTTTTACATGAAGCTGGTGTGCAAGGGCACTACAACCCCACTAGAGCCACAAGAGAGGGGAGCAGGCATCTCCTGGAGTATTACACTATGATTAAGAGGTACAATACCCTCCAGATTAGAGCTGTTTCTTTCTAGAGCTTTAAACATTTTTCTTCAGAAAAAGAAAAAAATCACACACTTTATGTTTAGCCTGATATATGCAACATTTTGTTCAGTAGTGGAATGAACTACCATTGAACCCAGAGGTGATCTACCACTGGACTGCATCCTCAGCTCTTTTTATTTTTTGTTATGAGACAGGGTCTTACCAAGTTACCCAGGCTGACCTCAAACTTTGGAGACTTCTGCCTCAGCCTCCTGAGTAGCTGGGATTACAGGTGTGCACCACTGTGCCCAGCCAAATCTCATCGCATGTTATAAGTAGAGTGGAGCTTGAATAAGGGACGAAGTTGCTTCTTCGGTTATCTATGGCTGTGGCTTGGCGATGGTTTGAGGGCACTTTCCCAGGTTTTGCTTGAGGTTTCAAGGAAATGCTGATGGTAAGGTTCTGCTATAGTTGGATCTGAAATGTCCCCCCATGGCCCATGTGTTCAAGGCTTGGTTCCTAGCTTGGTGGCATGGGAACCTTTAAGAGGCAGAGTCTAGTGGAGGTTTTAGGTCATTGGGTTGTGTCCTTGAATGAGGGGTGGTGGAATTATGGTCTTTTCTTCTCTTTTTTTATTTACTCGTTACCATGAAGTGAAAACTTCCTCCACCATGTGTTCCTGCCAAGATTTACTGCCTTGCCACAGGCCTAAAAGTGATGGGGCAAATTGACCATGGAGTGAAACCTCTAAAACTGTGAGCCAAAATAAACCTTTCCTCTTTTTAAATTGATTATCTTAGGTATTGGGTTATAGTAACACAAAGCTGCCTTCCACAGGCTTTCACAGTATAGAAACCTAGTCTGTCTATGATGCTTAGAAATAGGACATTTAGGAGCAGATAGATAAAATTTTTAGGATGCGGCCCCCATGATTGAACATGGGTAAAAGCTTTATATGAAGAAAAAGAGAGAGCAGAAGAGAAATACACATAATGCATGCTCCCTATCTCTTGCCGTGTGATGCCCTGTACCGCCTTGGGACTCTTCCAGCAGGAAGGCCATCAACAGATATGACCCCTTGGCCTTGGACCTCCAGAATAAACTTTGCTTTTGTGTGTGTGTGTGTGTGTGTGTGTGTGTGTGTGTGTAATGTGTGTGGTACTGAGGATTGAACCCTAGGGCCTCTCACATATTAAGCAAGTATCCTACCACTGACCTACATCCCCTATCCTTTTCTTATTTTATTTTGAAACAGACATCACTGAGTTGCCCAGGCTGGCTTCAATCCTGTGATCCTCCTGCTTCAGCCTTCCTACTAGCTGAGACTCAAGGTGTGCACCTTGAGTCTATTAGGAAATAGACTAAAATACATCTATTTTGAAACAGTGTCAGGTGGCTGGGTCTAAATAACTATAAAGCAAGGGTTCAAATCCTGGCTGCCCTTGCTGTACATCAGAACCAACAGGGGAGATTTAAAAAAAAAAAAAAAAGGAGCTATGCCAAGAGTCTTCTCTTAGAAATTTTCATTCCATTGGTCTGAGGAAGATCCAGATTGGGGTATTTATTTTCTACAGATATATCACTATCCATTGGCTACCTAAAATGGAATCTTTCATCTTAAAGAAAGGAAATTAAGCTGTGGGGTGGCCACCAAAACTATAAAGCTACAAAGTTTTAAAATTCACAACCTTAGCTGGTTCTTTCAATCATTTGGAAACTTGTAAAAACCCCAAGACCCAGGCTGTACCCCAGACCAATAAATCAAAAACAGCAGGTGGAAGGGGATGTTGGGGGGGGGGTTAGACATCAGCTCTAACATCTTTGAAGGTTGAGAAGCTTGGCTTCAAATATATGACTTTACTATTAGAAGTGTCCCACAAGAGTTTATATGTATATATCTTTGGTTCTATGGAAACCAATCAATCAAAATATTTCTTTAAACTGAGCATAGTGGAGCACGCCTATAATCTCAGCTACTTGTGAGGCTGAGGCAGGAGGATCACACATTTGAGGCCAGCCTGAGCAATTTAACAAGACCCTGTCTCAAAATAAAAAAGATTGGGGATGCAGCCCAGTGGTAGAGTGATCCTAGGGCAGGATGATAGGGGGACTGACATCAGAGCTAGTATTCCATATGTAAGAAGTCTCTGTTACAAATTTGTCAAATTTTGTGGCTAAATTGTAAAACACACTCATCTTGGCTTTGACCTAAATTAGACATTTGGAAGGGAATTTCAAGATTATAATTTACTGCATGCTTGTGCAATTAAAGGGCAGAACTGTCTACCTTATGAAATAGGCTGTAATAATGGAAGAAGGTCTCATTTTAAACAAATCTATATTGCTATATACATAACTCAAATTAATGAACTTGCTAACTGTTTTTAGGAACAATTACCTGTGAATAGCACTAAATCTGAATTTCCATTTTTAAAAAGAAACATTTCTTGGTAAATGAGTGATTTTAATAGCACAAAGCAATTTTCCATGAGTATTATTCTGAGTTGCTTTTGTTCTTTTCAAAGCAGTCAACACATTTTATAATAACCCTGAACATCATTTTAAACCAATTTATTCCAATTCATTAGCTGACCATAAATATAGCTTTGTCTGCATACAGTAATTAATAAAAACAAAAGAATGAAGCATTCAGTGGAGATATCCAGCAGTAATTTGGGTCTCAAACTTTGACAAAGGAAAATAGAGAGAGGGGTTTACTCCATTCGAGTGTCTACCTGAACTTGGATGACAAAACTGGGAAGTAAATCTAGATGAGTCTATGATTTCCTTGCTCTCTGGGAGCCTACCCAGATGTTTTAGCCTCTTTCAACTTCTTCCTAAAACCTTTTCTCCTTTCTCTAATTGTACTCTTAGAAAAAGATTGATTAGGTCTTTCATCATCCTAGGCAAACTCTCTATCATTGAGCTACAACCCTAGTCCTTTTATTTTATTTTGTGACAGGGTCTGCCTAATTTGCCATGGCTGCTCTTGAAGTTGCAATCTTCCTGCCAGCCTCCTGAGTAGCTGAGATTATAGGCCTGCTTCAACTGTGGCAATCTAAAACTGATCTTTACTACTGTGTGTGTGTTGGGGGTGGGGACAGCGGGTGGTTCTGGGGACTGAACCTGGGATACTCTACCTCTAAACTACATCCCTAACCTTTTTATATTATTTTTGAGATAGATTCGCACTACATTGCTGAGGTTGGCCTTGACCTAACTTGCTGGGGCTAACCTTGACCTCCTCACTGGGACTGGTGTGTACTATCATACCTAACTCTGTACTACTCTTATAATAATGATTATTTTGTTTAAAAAAAACCAGTCATGCCCTAAGCAAGTGAGTTACAGTAACCTTGAATCTATGGATTGGTCTGAACTCCCAGACAGAGTGGTCTGGGGGGAGAAAAAAAAAATATATATATATATATATATGTGTGTGTGTGTGTGTGTGCGCACATATATATTATATATGTTTACATCTTAAAGAATAATAAAGAACTATTATTATGTGTGTGTGTGTGTGTGTGTGTGGTGCTGAGTATTGAACCCAGGGCCTTGTGCATGTGAAGCAAGCACTCTACAACTGAGCTATTATTTTTAAAATCCTTTGATATTATTTTTAAAATCCAGTGAATGTGCCAATAAAAGAAAAGCCAATTTAAAAAAAAATTTAAAAGGAATTGCCTACATATTAAAAAGAAAAAAAATACTGCCCAGGCTATTGTCTAAAATGAGCAACTCAGAAATAAGAGATTTGGAAACTATGAGAGGCAGTGATTATTATTTATTCACAAGGAGGGCGTTGTTTACCATGGGGAGATGGTAAGACACAAATTATTCAGTCTGTCAGTACATTTGCTTTCACACAGACTGAAAGTCTAGATGATTGACTTATTAAACCTATGACAAAATGGATTTCCAATTGCCATTGTTTCTGCTTTTAAGAAGATGCAGTCTTCAATCCCCAATAAAACAAGGAGAAAAAGGAGAAAGAGAAGGAGTAGCAGCAGTCTTGGAAGGAACTGATCCTTTCCAAAAAGTCTCAGAGGCAGATACTTTCTGTAACGAAGATATAAAAGGTGTTAATTAATTTTGAATAGCTTCAATCTGCTTAGCCATGGTTACCCTTTTAACCTGAGAATTTAGTACATGTCAACACTGTCTTCTCCCTAACTTTGTACATGAGTTACTGTGGTACCCCATACTTCAGCTTCAGGTTTCCCTCCTCCCAATGTGGCTTCCTCCTAGACAGTGGGCGCCAGGAATGAAAGGTCTGCCTTTTCCTCTGCTCCCTTCATTGATAGTCACTTCCTCTATGTCAGACTCCTCCTCTTGTCACACTCCGTAATCCTGATAATCCTGATAACACTGCTCTTTTGGGGAAGAATGTGGAGGGCCAGAGCCTCAGGAAAGTTAGCTGAAAACCAAGGATGAAGACACACAGTCAAAAACAATAATAATGAGGGGTTGGGGGCAGGGGCAGGGGGCCGCAGTGGGCAAGACAAGGAAGACAAGACACAGCTCTGGTGGACAGTGGAGGCTTACCAAGAGGAGGAATCTGCAAAACACCTGGGAGAGGACACCATAAGGCAGGATGTAACATGGATCGACATCCAGGGCACCAGGGGGAGAGATTCTCCTAAAGGTTCACAATTTAAAGCTCACAAATTATTTCTTTCTGGAATTTTCCAATTAATATTTTCAGACTGTGGTTGACTGCAGGTAACTAAAACCATAGAAAATGAAACCGCAGATAAGGAGGAACTACTTGTACTGATATAGCAGCCAGAGAAGAAACAGATATAAAGAAGTTCTTTCTATTGCACCAAGTTCAGCGCTTCACTGATCCTCCTAAGGTCGATGTGGTTCACCCTGAAGTCTGGTCCTGGACCCAGCAGTTCTCATTTTACACAATACCATCCTACTCTACACTTCTGGCTTGATCTCTCTCTCTCTCTTTTCTCTTTCTGAAATGCTGGCTGAAGGTAACTATCCCCAAGCCCTAAACATGCACCATATTTAACCATCTTTAGGTCTCTGTTCACTAATGACTACTTCCAACATCCAGCCCTATCAAATCATACTCATAAAAATAGAAAAAAGAAAACGCTCCTACCCATTTTTTTTAAGTCCAGCCCAACTCCTTGAATGATGATCTGAACCAAGGCTGCTGAATCATCTCAATCATAGTCCAAAAGCCTAGATTCCCAGCATGGCCCTTGAACAGATTGGCACTGCATGTTTTTCATTGATATCCACATAAATTCACATAATTTAGATTATCAAATATGTAAGGAAAAGTTATGCTCTCATTTCCTACACATGCATATAGCAGTTACTTAAAAGTGCCCAACTTCCCCCTGAGCTACAAGGTAACAGAACCCTACCTGCCCTTCTGCCCTTAGGTCCATATTTTCAACTCTCTCTCCCTCCCATTCATCGATTTTTAGCACTTTTCTTGCTCTGTTTTATGTGACATAATCCTGTAGGGAACCAAGTCGATTCTTCCAATTAGATTCATTACAAGTTCCCTTAAGAAGTGATTAGGAAGGTGGAATCCCAAGAGACTGATTATCTCAGTAATATTAACAGCATTTTTGGGGTGCTTGCCAACACCAGGCCAGATTTTAAAAGCCACATTTACTCATTTATCTCTAAGGTATCCTTGGAAGCTTGCAAAACTGTGGGTTGCAACTGAGCATCAAGTTATATTTTACTGAATGTCTTTATATGGTAATAATGAGAAAAGCAGACATATGAATGCCTCACTGAAAGACAGTTTAGGGTGGTGGTTAATTAGTGCTTGGATTCTGTAGTTAGATGGTACTGGCTTTAAATTCCAATGCCAGCTATAGGACTTTGGGGAAATTATTTAACTTCTCTGGGCCTCAGTTTTCTCATGTGTAAAATAAGGTAATAGTTTTTTTTTTTCTTTTTTCAGAACTAGGAATTAAACAGGGGTACTTTACCTCTGAGCTACATCTCCAGACCTTTATTTTTTTTAATTTTTTATTTTTTGAGAGGGTCTTCCCAAGTTGCTGAGGTTTCCCTCAAACTTACAATCCTCCTGCCTCAGCCTTCTGAGTAGCTGGGTATGATTTTGAGCGACCATACCTGGAAAACAAGTGAAATCAGCACAGTATTCGATACAGTCTTTGAATAAATGGTTACTATTAACAGTTATCATTGAAATTGACATTCCAGTGAATCATGAACTGCCTTTCATTTCCAAAATCATGAACTTATTGTTGCTAACCAAATACCACAGGCTATAGGAAAGATGTAAAGAGGGGTAAGAGGAGAGAGAGGGTTTTCCTATTTTGGGTGGGCTTTCATTATTGCTGAATTTGTTATACAAGTATAATAGAAATAATATTTTGAAAATAGTTTTCTTTCTTTTTCTTTATAAACCTAACTACCTGGAGCCCTTCAGCCTAGCACAGCCTGAGAAATCTTTAATCAAGATAGAGGAAAAGCTGATGTAGATGAAGTCTTTCTTTGTCATCCAGCAAAACAGAAGCTGAATGGTTTGGGTAGACACCTATGTCCTGGTGATAGGTAACAGACAGACATGAGTGGCAGGAACATGAGGTTAAAGGGATAATTCTATAAACTGAGCCTACTGTGCTGACCCCACATGCTTTCTTTTAAAAAGCAATTTACCTGTAGCCCTACCTGACTTAAGTCAATAAGATATGTTACATTTCTCAGCAAACTGCCTATTACCTGAAGGAGACATGCAGCCTGCCAATAAGTTACCTGGAAAGGGGTGAATTTTGTGACCTTTACACAGACCAAATTCCAAAACTCAGGGAGATATAATAATTAGGAGCAAAGTGCCCTAACCGTAAAATCTGTAAGAACAAGTTCCAATTAGAAAGATCAGCATGGGCCAAGGGGACCCGGAGTTGCCTTGGATCTTTACCCTGTACCATGGGAACTTGGAAATCCGATGCAATCCTGCTGTGAGTCAAAAGTCAAGGGGTGGACCTGGGCAGAACTCTTTGGAAACTTCCCTGGGACCCCCCCCCCCAAAAAAAATAAAACTGGAGGGCATGAGTGGCATACCATCTTTCTCTCTGAGAGGATCCACTATCCTTTGTGAGCATTCTTTTTCCCTTTTCTTATCCCTTTTAATAAACTGATGCCTGTTACTCTGAGCAACATGTCTGAAATTTTTTCCATGTAATCATAAGAACTGGTAACCAGGGACCACTGTGGCTGCCTCAGTTCCATGGTGGGCCCTAACTCTGTAGCAGAGATTTGCCCCCTCCCAGTCACAATCTGGAATAGGGCGAAAGAGCAAATGGTACATAAACTAGGGGAAAGCCAGATGCAGAAGATAAGGGGCCTTATGCCCCGTCCTTGTTCAGAACTCAGAGAAGAGAGTATCATTTAAAATAGCTTACACCAACCTGGTTCTATTATAAAATTATGAAGTTTGTGGGGAGGCACAGTTCAGCAGAGGGAGGGCCTGTGTGCTCCATGCTTGCCTTGTCTCTTAAGGCACATGGAAGGGCCCCAGAAATTCCTAGACTTGCTCCCCTGTTGGGAATAAAGTAGGCAACAAAATTGGCAGCTTCAGGACCTGCTACAATAAGGCCTCTGTAGCAATGACTAAGATAATCTCAACACTGTGGCTGGAGTTTGTGGGCCCATGCCAGGGGCTGGAGGACCTGGCTGAGACTCCTGACAGATGAAAAGTGGGATAGGTCTAACTGAGCCAAGGAATATCACCATCCTTAGGGAAGCACCATTGCCAGATTCCAGGAACCTGAGTGGGTCAACCACCCCATAGCAGGGGGTCACAAGACAGGACAAGGCCCATCCTCCCTGCCACAGGAGGTTTACATGCCCAGGCATCATCTGGTAGAGATGTGGGAAATGAATAGGGAGGAAAGGAAAGATGACTCATCTACCCTGCATGGGAAAGTATTAACGTTGCTTAAAAAAGGTCTGGACTTTGTTTTTACTTTCTGAGAAGTAATCTTTAAGCTGTTGGAAGGTCCTTCCTGATACAATTATCTGTTACCTGGAGACCCGAAGTTATGTCACAGTCTGTGCTAACAACGAGATGAGAGTGGGGCTTTGCTCTATCAGTGACCTCTGGAGGGGCTGGAAGCCAAGCATACCTACTGGTAGTCACTCCTATCTATTTGAATGAGTCCCAGTAAAACCCTGGACATCAAGACTCAATTGGGCTTCCCTAGCTTGCAATTTCCTGCGTGTATTGTCATACATCCTTACCAGGAGGGGTTAGCACTGTCCACAGCAACACCAGGAGTGGACAACCTGAAGCCTGCCACTTGGAACTCCCCTGGACTCTGTCCCATGTGCCTCTTCCCTTAGCCAATATTAATCTGTATTCTTTCCCTTTTCTGTAAAAGACAAATTTTGAGATGTCCTAATTTAATCACAAAGGGCTGGAGGATAGACGGGAGGAGATTTAAGAGAAGTTAGCCCGGGTGCAATGGCGGAACACCTGTAATCCCAGAGGCTTGGGAGGTTGATACAGGAGGATCACAAGTTCAAAGCCAGCATCAGCAAAAGCAAGGTGCTAAGCAACCTAGTGAGACCCTGTCTCTAAAGAAAATATAAAATAGGGCTGGAGATATGGTTCAATGGTTGAGTACTCCTGAGTTCAATCTCTGGTACCTCCCCCGCCACAAAAAAAGAGAAGTTAGAACATTAACAGTTATGGGTTAAACCAACAAAACACTGCATGTTCCTGAATGTATGTCACAGCTTTGGCTTATAACCCCAGGCAGTTGACGACCAGGTTCCACTAAGTCTGCTGGGCTTACTAACAAACCTAGACTAGTAACCCCAACCAATCCAGAAGCTACAAGTCACTTCTCTTTAGGGACTGTCCTCTTATTCCAAACTTTCCCTGCTTCCCATTACCCTACTTATCTACAGTCAGTTTAAGCTCAATATAAACAACTAACACTTTTTTTTCTGAAATTTTTGTTATAAAAATGCTTTGGGCTCTTTGGTCCAGCAAAAACATTTCCAATTGCTCTCTAGCCTTGCTACTGCTGGTTTCAGAACTTGTTCCCGATCCAGTCCTTTTCTGAGTAGCATCTGTAACAGTTCAAGAGACCCTTCTATTTCAGAAGAACTTGACTTAATAAATCATAACTACAAGTATTCCAGCTTTCCAGTGAGCTCCATGAATCTTCTGGGAGGTCTTGGAGACTTCTGAGACCTGTGTACTCAAGTTGGAGTGAATGGTGGGGAAGATTGCTTCCATTCAAGCAAATCAAGGAGACTCATTGTTTCACTCAATTTGAGTGGCAGTTTAAAAACATGTATGCCTACTACTCCAGCAAGAACTCCTTACCACTCCAAATAAGGGGAATCAGGCTTGGTAAAGCTTTTGGTCTCAAAGGAAAGAAGGGGATGTGAGCCCTACTGTGAGCACTTTAAAGCTGTCATGTGAGAAAGAAACAGGAATTGGTTGTGGTCTCACTGGAGGGTTACATAAAGCCCAACTGGTGGCATGTATAGAGTGCTATTTCTGCTATTGTAATCACAAACTTAGCGACAACCAGAGCCCTCCAAAATGCTGACTCAAAGATAATTGAATTCTTTGTCACCAGAGATCTTGATGTAGAGATTGGTGACCTCTTGTACTGAGTGACAGGGTGAGAGTTAACACTCAAGCTGTATTTCAGGCTGAGAGACTGTGCCTAGAATGTAAGAGAATGTGACAAAAATGTCAATCAATAATCAATGATGAGTCAGCATACAGATATACTATTCTTTCTGTAAGTTTGATTTTTTTTTTTAAATTGGAAAACAAATAAAAAGGAAAGAACTGGATGGCTGGAAATCTTCAATCATTCCAGAAAGAAACAAAAATTTTTAACATCGGAATTAGAGTCAAGGATAATGGGTATTCTGTTTTATGAAAATATGTAATACTTTCTGTTTTTTTTCATTACTAGTCTCTAGTAATTTTATATTATGATTGCTATGGAATAAATTATGTATTATGTCCCCCCACAAATTCATATATCAAAGCTCTAATTCCCAGTGTGAATATTTTTGGAGATTGGGCCTTTAGGAGTTAGTTCAGATTAAATGGGGCCTTTAGGAGTTAGTTCAGATTAAATGGGGCCTTTAGGAGTTAGTTCAGATTAAATGAGGTTAGAAGAGTAGTGTCCTAATTGGATAGCAGTGGTGGCCTTATGAGAGGGAGGGAGGGAGAAAGAGGGGAGGTGGAGATTGATTTTCATTGATCTTACTCTCTGCTATGTGAGAACAGAGCAAGATGGCAGCCACCTGCAAGCAAGGAAGTAGAGAGGCCTCACAGAAACAAACCACTCTCAGACTTTGTTTTTGACTTTCCAGCTTCTAGAACTGTGGAAAAAATAAATCTCTATTGTTTAAGATAACCCAATATGTTATTTTGTTATGGAACCCTGGCAGACTAAACTCATGATCTTTTAGTAACTTACTGACTTAATTCCTATCTGAGTAATATTACTCATATACAATAAGGTATACACATATACCTTAGTATATTTACAGAGGCAGACAAAACCATAACAGTGGCATTTCTGAACATAATTTTCAATTGTGCTACCCTGCAAGCATACAGGGCAAAATGGGGAATGGTGATAGCGGTAAGCTCAGGGTTGACCAAAAGCTTTTTGTCTTATGAGGAACAGAAAATCAAGGGACTTGTAGACAACAAATCACAGTATGAAATAAAAACCACCAGGTTGGTGACTCTTGATGAAACCAAGATTAGGATTGCTGTAAACTAGCTTCTGAACACATTAAAATCTGAGCAGATAGGGTTGAAATCTCACTATGGAGAAAATCCTATCAGTTCAGAATTGTAAACAAGATAGATGGCATCAAAGGAAATGAAATGATTTTCCTGCCGTCTCCTAGAGCAACACCATCTACTGGAGGAACCCTCAAAGATGCAAGTCTGAGCTGAATCACCAGACCCTCTTCTGGCTTCCTGACATTGGCGGGTGCTTCCTTCGGATGCTTATAGATGATCTATTTATAGTTCTGTTTCCATTATGTTTGCTTGAGGTTTGTTGTCCATATATAATGTATGTTAGGAGAACGAGTGCAAAGATCTTATCAGGGTGGGTTTTTTTCGGTGGGCTTTTGTTTGTTTGTTTTTTGGTGCTGGTGCTTGAAACCAGAGATACTCAACCACTGAGCCACATCCCCAGTCCTTTTTATTTTTTATTTTGAGAAAGGGTCTTGGTAAGTTGCTTAGAGCCTCACTAAATTGCTGGAGCTGGCTTTGAACTCACAATCTTCTAGAGCAGCTGAGATTATAGGCATGTGCTATCACTAGATTACAGGCATGTACCACCATGCTGGGCTATTGGGGTGTTTTAAATAAAAAAGGTAATGGGTTTTTGTTGTTGTTGTTGTTGTTGTTTTGTATTGTTTTGTTTTTATTTTATTTTATTTTATTTTATTTCTTTTTTTTTTGTACTGGAGATTGAACTCAGTCACATTTTTACCACTGAACTATGTCCTCAACCATTTTTATTTTTTATTTTGAGACAGGTTCTTGCTAAGTTTCCGAGGTAGCCTTGAATTTATGGCCTTCCTGCCTCAGCCTCTTGAGTCCCTGAGATAATAGATGTGAGTTACCATGCCTGACTTTGTTTTTGTTTTTTTTGTGTGTGCTGAATATTGAACCTAAGGTTTACACATGCTCGGCAAGTGCTCTACAGCTAAGCTATATCCCCAACCCCAAATGTTAGTTCTTTGATTTTTCAGAGTAGAATATAGTGCTCCTTAATTAAGCTCAAAATTTTCCCCCAAAACTCTGTGTGTGTGTGTGTGTGTGTGTGTGTGTCTAACTTGCCTAATTTTTTGTCTCTGTATCTAACCCATTGACCAGACCTCTAGACTCCAAATCTTCCTTCCTCCTTGTGTCTAATCCTCGCTTCCACATAACTCCCCAGGTTAATCCTGCCCTGAGTCAGAGGATGTTTAACAAGCTCTACACTTAATTCTGAATTTCTGTTTCAGCTCTTGCCTCTACCCCAGTTCTAGCAGAGGAAGTTCTGACTTATCTCCAAGCCTACGTCCCATAGTTCTATCTCCAGTTCCCATAGTGAACTTTGCCTCTTTCCCCTAATGCCTGTACCCTTTCTTGACTTTCAATCCACATCCTCCATTTTCTGGGGCACTCATGGGGACAGTTTTCAGGGAAAATATCTAAATAAAAGAACGTGTCAGGTTCACTGGGAGATGGTTAAAGAGTAAAATCAAGGAGGATGTCTAACAGCATACCACAGCTGGGCAGCCAGCTGCTCAGATGGAGATCAATGGGTAGGAGATTCATTGGGGTGCTCCTTGGCAGTCAACACCTATGGAAGGGAAGGGAGGGAGCAGGATGGAGCACAGTGAAGTTCAACTTAATTGAGTCTCAAATAAAGCCTCTGCTGATTCTGTGGGGAGTTCTCAAAACTGGATGAACCTTCAGAGGTAACTTGACTTTGGGCAAGGGGTCCTAACCTTCATACCCCTTGCCTATCAGTCATTGGCAGTGGGCTTGCAGTGGGGGCTGTAATTTCAGGCCAGGAAGCCCCAAGGGGGCTGATCTGGAAGTCTGTCAGGCATCAGTAAGAAGAATAAGTCCTAAGGATACTTAATCTTTCCTAAAGGAGAACAAGTTTTTCCTGAAGAGACATCTGGGTGGTGCATCCCAGTTTTCCCCTAATCCCACACTTCTGCTAGGAAGACCTCCTTAGAAGACTCTGCTTAGCACAGAATTTGTTTTTCATCTCACTCCCAATCTGGAAGTTACTTCCAAGCCCAATCCTAAACATCAGAGGGATTAACCTTGGTCACGACTAGCAGCGCTGGAAGAAGCTAGGCATATAGTGCTGAGCAGCCAAGGGAGAGCTGGGAGAGAAGTAGAAGGAGGGTAGAGCCAGCACTAGCACCAGGCAGAGAAGAAATAGCCTCAGCATTCTAGAGAGCAAGGGCAAAGCATGGAAAGAGCCATCTTGGAACAGGTGGAGGTGGAGACACTCCGCACCTGGGAAACAATTATCCCAAGAGACAGCAGCCTGGGACACAGATATCATAAAAATCAAGAAGAATGACAAAAGAGAAAACCAGACCAGTAAATATGTGAACAGAAACCATCCTCCTCGCCCCACAGGCTAACTGGGTTTCCCCAGTTCCCTTAAGAAAAAGGAAGAAAATTTCATTACTTCTTTTTTATCCATACTATTTTCTGTGACGTATCCTTAGTGAAAAGAGAGAAAACTGATACCAGAATCGCTCGTTTATTCCATATAAATCCTGGTAAATTGGACATACATCTCTTTCCTTAGATCATGGGAAATCTGATAATTCCTTGGGTCACCTTTGTAAAGTCCAGAGTTAAAGGCCTGCAGTAGTTTGGGTCTGGAGAGCTCACTCACTAGTTCTTTCTGATATGCAGAGATGATCTATTTTGTGGCATCCCCATTACAGCAGAACATATTAACTGGACTCTCCTCCTGGAGTAGACTACATAGAACACAAGCAGAAGATGAGAGGCCCAGGAATTTTAAAAAAAAAAAAGGATAATTTTTAAAAATGAATTAAATAATTATAAAGTTCAACACTGGCCAGCACATGCAGCTGTAAACAAGCTTGCTCAACATAAATGAGTGAGAAAACAATTCAAATGTTTGGCCTTCTGTGGTTATCCTATATATAGGAAAAGATTTTTAAAATATTAAATTATTTTAATTCTTTAAGATATCTATTATAGGGACTTTGGGTGTTGTTCAGTGATAGACTGTGGGCTTAGCACACATGAGGCATTGGGTTCAATTCCTAGCACCAAAAGGAAAAAAAAAAAGTGGGAGATGGGAGAATTATGTGCCAAGTACTATGTGCTAGGTTCCAGGGAGAGATAAGGGAATAAGACAGATGAGATGACTGTTGCCTGCAGTCTAATGGAGGGGGAAAGGTGATGAATTGAAAAGAGGAATTTCAAGTATGTTGATGGAGGTGGTTGCAACAGAGAAAAACAAAGTAAGAAAACGGGAACATTGGGGGAGAAGTAGAAGAATATTTGCAGATGAAGATATTGAGGTTCAGTGGGAGTGAGGAACTTAACACAAGTGCCACAGGCCTTCCTGGGCCACACATCAAGATAGACACAGCTGTGGCCTTCACACCCTGCTGATTACAACCCACTACAAAAATTATGTCCCTGAAACATTGGGGGAGAAGAATAGAAGGTGACACTGGAGCAAACACCTGCAGGAGCTAAGGTACTGAGCCATTCAAGTCACTCAAAGAGGAGTGTTCTGGCAGAAGAGACATGACATGGAGACAGGGGAAGGAGCACACCTATGTGTCGAGAGAAGCAGAAGGAGCAGAAAAACTGGAGTGAAAAAGAGTGTGTGAAGAGTGTGAGGCGCTCTAGAGGCAACCAGCTGGGGAGTGTGGATCAGAGGCCCAGTGAGCTCTTCAGGTGACTCAGAGCACTGCTCTGTAGCCCTGCTGCCCAGAGGGTGGCCGTGCACCAGAGCATAGGCATTACCTGCACACTGGTCAGAAATGCAGTCCTGGGCCCTGCCTATGAATCACAAATGGGACTTTGACAAGATCCTCGGATGATTACAATAAAATTTTTAAAGCACTGATTTGGAAACTGGCAGACCAACTAGGACTAGGTTCCCTTTCAGAGAGACATAGGAAGCCAGTAGAGGGTTTTGGGCAGAGAATATCAAAGAGAGTATAAAGAAAGAAGACAGAATATGTCAACCAAGAGATGGAGAGGGAAAAGGAAACTGTACCCCACCCAGCTCATTAGACTAGTTTGAGTACCAGAGACTAAACTGGGCTGAGTGTATAGAGATCAGAAAAACTTCACTTACTTTTGAAGCCTTCTATAGGAAGTAGTTGTGGGGGCGATGAGAGGGTGTGGGTGTGAAATTTCTTTTGCTGTGGTAAAATATCCATAACATAAAACTTGCCATTTTAAAGTGCACAATTCAGTGACATTAAGTACATTCACAATCTGGTATAACCATCATCACCGTCTTTTTTCAGAATGTTTTCATTTCTTCAAACAGATTCTGTACTCATTAAACAATATGTCCCTCACCCAAATCCCTGGTAACCACTGTACTACTTTTGTCTGTATGAATTTGTCTATTCCAGGCATCCTGTATCAGTGGAATGAGACATTTTTGTCCTTTTGGGTCTGATTTATTCCAATTAGTAGTGTTTTAGCAAGACTTTTCGGGTTTAATCTACCTTCTCTCACTTGGCAGATAAAGATATTGAGGTTCAGTGGGAGTGAGGGACTTAACACAAGTGCCACAGGCTGTCCTGGGCCACACATCAAGATAGACATAGCACTGTGGCCTTCACACCTTGCTGATTGCAACCCACTACAAAAATTATGTCCCTGGATATACAGATACACACAACAAAACTAAAGTTCCACAGAACAACTTATGCTACTATGTGTGATGTGATCAACTTTTCTTTTTCCTATTTTGTTTTTTTTTTAAATGCTGATTTAAATCCTCTAAACTGATTTTATAAACCAGCAATCTGAAAAACGCTGTGGGAGAAGATGCTTTAGAAAATGATGGCTTTGGGAGCCAGGCATGGTGGGTGGCACATGTCTATAATCCCAGCAACTCCAGAGGCTGAGGCAAGAGGATCACTGGTTGGAGGCCAACCTCAGCAATTTAGTGAGGTCCTGTCTGAAAACAAAATAAAGGGGGTTAAGGAGTAGGGGGTATGGCTCAGTGGTAGAAATGCTCTAGGTTCAAACCCTAGTAACTCCCAACACACACACACACACACACACACACACACACACACAAAGAGAGAGAGAATAATATCTTCAAGTTGGACGTGGCAGCACATGTCTGTAATCCCAGCTACTCAGGAGACTAAGGCAGGAAGATTGCAAGTTTGAGCTTATCCTAAATAACTTAGCAAGGCCCTAAACCACTTAGAGAGACCCTGCCTCAAAATACAATAATGAAAAAGGTCTGAGGATATAGCCAGTTGTAGTTTGCTAGTTTGCCTAGAATGTGTAAGGCCCTGAGTTCAAACCCAAGTACCACAGGCACACACACCCCCCAAAAAAAGAAGTGGGGTGGGGGGAAGAAAGAAAATAATGTTCTTTCAACTGAGAAAGGGTGAAGACTTTTGACATGAGCATTAATAGTGCCTCTGCAATGATGACAGTACCCACTACGTGAACTGTAAGGTACACGGTCCCCAAAAGGCAGTTCAACATTATCTTCAAGAGTTGATGAAAATATTCACATAAGGTACCCAGAGACTTAAACTAACATGAACATTTAAATATATCTTAAATTGTATTTCTAAAGTTAAATACATACGAAACACAGTAGTAATATTGTTAACACTAGCCAGGTGTGGTATCACATACCTGTAATCCTAATAGCTCAAGAGGCTGAAGCAGAAGGATCACAAGTTCAAAGCCAGCCTCAGCAAATGAGCCCGGCCCTAAGCAACTTAGCGAGACTCTGTCTCAGAACAACAAAAGAAAAAAGGGCTGGGGATATGACTCAAAGATTAAGCACCCCTGGATTCAATCCCTAGTACCAAATATAAATAAATATTTATGTGTTTATTATAGTTAACACACAGTTATATTTATTCTGTGTGTTACAACTCTGAGGAAGATATTATTATTTATCCCTATTTCATGGATGAGAAAATCAGTAAACAATATAGTATATACACAATATAAAATTTCTAGAATGTTATAGTCAGCTTAGCAGGAGTACTTCCATCTCTCTGACTAAAGTTCCAGCAGAGGCAAGAATTATAATGGCCCTAGTTTCTCCAACTCTTATGTCCCCCAAGACACTGAGGAAATCCATCACCTACAAATACATTTTGATTGATCTCAAAGAGTGAGGGGTTGTTGCTCTCTCCATAGGAAAGAGTACAAATGGGGAGTTGGAAAACCCATCTTTGCTCTACCTCTATCTTCCTTTTTCACCAATTACATCCCTTTGGGGTTCTGTACAACCAGCTCCCCAATTCCTCTGGCCACTTATAATTTAAGAGGGTCTCTTTTCAAAGTATTGGGAAAGGGAAAGCAGAGAATGGGTTGGCGGTGAAATTTTTTTTTAGGAATCTACTCCACTTTACAAGATATTGTATCATAAATATACAATCAAATCCAAGGATGTTTGTTAGGTACATTTGCTCTTCACTTCTTCCTGGGAGTGGGAGGGGAAGATCCGGAAAGAGGTAAATGCCTTTGATTTCTCCTCTGTAACCATGGTATAATTTAAAATCTATAGACCATCACACAATTCTATTGGTTATTTTCCATCAATTCTACCCTACCAAGAGACAAAATAAATAACTTTTGAAACTTCATTCTTCAGTCCTGGGAGTTATTATAAATAAATTGGTACATGTGTTGAGACAAATTATACGCTTTAAAATCTGTCACTAGGATCAGTTTTGCATAAAAAAGTACTCAACAACTGTTAGAGTGGTGTTTCTTTTGTTGGTGGTGGAAATAATTTATGACAAACTATGCTAATTTAGAGGCAATTTTCAAGTTTCATGACTACGTGAAAAAGTTATGAATAGTTCAGTAGGTAATGTTTGGAGGAGACGATTGTTAGTAGACCTTTTCTTGTTGATGTATTTTGTCTTGACAGACTGGTGTGATTGAAATGAATTCAGTGTTAGACATGTTTAATATTTTATATGCTATATGTCATCATAATGGCAAAGTGTACAGATTACTTTATTGACTCCCTTTGGGTTTTAAAAATAAGGATTGCTATTCAGAAAACTACCGTTTCATTATTACCTGACTGCCCTGTAAAATTAAAAAATATATAACAGCTATATTTATTCCTATTTTATGTCATGGTAGTCATCAAAATGTTGAAGTTGGTTACAGAATATTAAAAAGAAGCAATTTTTGTAAGTAAGTTATACAACACAGCAAGGACCTCCGAGGAGAAAGTAAATACTTTCATAAAGTTCTTGGGGCCTTACTTGACACACCTCAGCATCAATGCATAGACCATTCCCAGTTCCATATTTATTGCTACATGCACCTCATTTAATCTTTTGCAGATTTAAACATTTTATTTGTGGGGAAGAAAGATGTTAAAAGTATTGCTTGTCTTCAACAAGGTACTTTACCTTGTAAGCATCAAAAATCTACTTAAAACTAGTCACCTCCTGTTCTTTGCATTTATCTCATTCTAACAAGATTTTTGCATTTACTTTCATATCTGTCTCTGCTATTGGACTATAAGAGACTTATAAGTTTTGCTCACTAGCCTATGTCTAGTCCTAACATAGAACCTGGCACACAGTAAGTATTCACTAAAAAACATACACAGTTGTCCCTCAGTATTCTGGGGGATTGTTTCCAGGATCCCTTCAAAATCTGTTGATGCTCAAGTTCCTTATATAAAATGACATGGCATTTGCATATAACTTGTTCATATGTTTCCATATACTTTAACTCATCTCTAAATTACTTAAAATAGCTAATGCATTGTAAATGCTATGTAAATAGTTATGCTATGTAAATAACTATGTAAATAGTTATGTATTGTTGAACAAACAAATGACAAAAAGTCTGCACATGTTCAGTACAAATGTAATTATTTTTATGTAATTATTTTTTATGGAACTAGGGATTGACCTCAGTTTTGTTCTACCACTGAGCTACATTCCCAGCCATGTCTAATTTTTAGTTTGAGACAGGGTTTCACTAAGCTTCTGATGCTGGCCTCCAACTTGCGATTCTTCTGCCTCAGCCTCCAGAGTTGCTGGGATTATAGGTGTGAGACATCATGCCCCGTGAATATAATATTGTTAAATTTTTTTTAATCTATGGTTGATTAAATCCATGATTGTGGAGCCCACAAATAAGAAGGGCTGTTTATGTGTATATAATATAGCTATATATACACACACATATAAGCACATACATCTAAGTGAGTATATTCTCACATATTTATGAGACTACACTTTTGATTCTGTAAATTATTGTACATGTAGACATATATAAATATATATTTTTCCTACACATATTTATATATGTCTACATATACAATTCCAAAATTTAATATGACTGTTTCTTTTACACTTACACTTTTGATTCTATAAATTATTGTACATGTAGACATATACAAAGATATATAGAGAAATATATATATTTATATGTCTTCATATATGATAATTTACAGAATCAAAAGTGTAAGTGTAAAAGAAGCAGTCATATTAAATTTTGGAAACAATAACCTATTTTATTTAAATATTCAATTTTTCATTTTTCCTGGCTATATTAACAGATATGACTGTCAACCCCAACTGCTGAAGAATTGATCAAAAGTCTGCACATGTTCAGTACAAATGTAATTATTTTTATGATAATTATGTAATTATTTTTTATGGTACTAGGGATTGACCTCAGTTTTGCTCTACCACTGAGCTACATTCCCAGTATGGATCATCCATAAAAAAGATACACTTTCAAGCACATAAAATCTCTCACCATTATTCCAAGAGATAGAATTTTTTAGCCTGATTCTCTCTTGGTTCAAAAAAATATAACCTCAAAGATGTTTTGCAAGGAGTTGAGATCATCAAGGAGAATTTGTGGAGCTTTCTTGGAAACGTTATGAGTCAGGTGCTAGAAAACTGTCTCTAAGGCAGTCAGTATAAAAGTCATTTTCCATTACCACAAGCCACTGAAAGTCTGGCATCTATTTTATCTGAACCAACCCCCTGCTTTAGATTGCTATCTTGAAATACCATTCTGGGCTGAGTGGATCTATTGAAGTATGTATAAAATAGAATCAAGAGTCCATGGTTGCATTTGTGGTAGTTACTGACATGAAGGATTACAAGTACTCAGACAGGATGTATTTAACATCATGAGCTAGTAAAGTGACTGAAAGAGAAACATGTGTTTTCTTTTTGTTTTATAATAATGTTTTATTAGAAAACTAACATATGTACATTGTTGAAAATTGGAAAATGTAAAAAATATAAGGAAGAGAATAAAAATTGTTGGTAATCCTACCACCAAGGGAAAAATCACTGTTAATTTATTGTCTTATTTGTTTTCAGATTTTTGCATCATGAAATTACTGAAATTTGATTACTTTAACCTATAAATGTCAATTTCATATGGTTTATCCAAATATATATAAATAATTCACATCTGTATTATTTTATGTACTGAAGAGCACACTAAACAGTGTTGTACAGTTAGCCTTTCTCATTGAACATTATGGTGTAAATATTTGCTCATAATATAAAAACTTTTGAACATTATTATGAATGACTATTACATCCCAATGTAATGATATACCAAATTTTACCTAATGATTTCTCTATACTGGACATATCAGTTGTTTCCAATTTGTCACCATTATAAATAATACTCTGATAAACTTGGAGGGTGGTTCACACCTGTGATCTCAGTGAATTGGTAGGCTGAGGCCAGAGGATCATAAATTTGAAGCTAGCCTGGATAAGTTAGAGAGATCCTGTCTCAAAGTGGAAAGTAGAAAGGGCTGGGGATGTAACTCAGTGAGTGAGGCCCTAGGTTCAATCCCTAGCACTGGGTGGGGGGGGGGGGAGCAAGTGATTTTATAACCACTAAAATTTCTTGTTGATGTGGAAAAGAGGAACACAATGAAGAAGCACAGGCCGAGAAAGAGCTTGTAGACCAGCTCATGGCATGGTGTGTGGCTAGGTTTGTCACAGGGGTGTTTGGATGCTGATTAAGCTGGTGCTACAGTCAAGGGCAGACAGAGTTACACTAAGGATCAACCTGAAGCAGGTTGGCAGTGCTAGGAGAAGGCTGGCCCAGGGGAGGGGCATACTGGTGTTGAGAGCTGGGACAACATTCAGTCTTAGTTTTCTCAGTAATCTACAACTATTATTGAGGATCTACCATGTGCCAGGGCTGTTGTTGGCCCAAAGGAATCTGTAGAAAACAAATCAGGCCAACATTCCACACTTTGAGGGGTTTTATTCTAGTGGGAGGAATAGATAATAAATAATAAATATAATACATGTGTGTGTGATATTATATACTAGAAGGTGGTAAATGCTTTGAAAAAAAAAAGAGCTGTCTTATGGAGATGGCAAGTGTGGGTGACAAAGAGGAGGTTTACAATATCAAATGGAGTTAGTAAGGGTACACCATCTTTAAAAAGCGACATTGGAATCAGGACCTGATGGAGGTAAGGGAGAGAGTATTCTAGGCAGACAACCTGCAAATGTGAAGGTCCCATTAGGAAAAACAGGGAAGCTAGAGCAGAGCCAGGGGTAGGACATTGAGGGGAGGGAGCTACATAGAGGGCAGTTTGTGGAGAGCCCAAGCAGCTATGGTAATGGTGAATATTGATAGATCAATATCTCAAAACATGTTCTACAATTGTGCGCTAATGTTTTTTTCTGCAAGAAGGCATTCCTTGACTCATGCCTAGGCTTAAATGGAATGTAGGTGCAAAGATTGTGCTCCTGAATTCTGCCACTCAGTCACTCCTGGAGGTCCTCTTTCCCTGTGATGGGCAAAGGGATTTGAGGGAATAAGCAGGAGGTGAGAGGGATGCCCTGGTCCTTCCTGGGTGTTTGTTTTGGAGGATTTGGGACAGTATTGTAAGATTTTGAATGCTGGGTTCAGGTCTCATGGTCCTACTGCCTCCACCCTTTCAAGGACATAACTGGGGCTCCCTCCCATTCTTTGAGGGGGCGAGGGAATGTGCTCTCCTGCAGACCCCAACACAGAAAGACTTGGCAAGGGAGGGAAGGCCTGATTATTCAAAACATAACTGAAACCAAAGCTGTGGCAGCCTTTCCCCCAGAGGAGCCACTGAATGATTGCAAAAGCACTCACCATAAAAAAGAGGGAGTGGGTAGGATTGATGACGGTGATGACTCAGGACCTCTGTGTGAGTAAATGTCTGACTTCAAAATTCTCCAGCTTTGAATGCAAAAGCAAAAGCATATATTTACATTTTAAGATCTGGGGGACTGAAAATATGCTTTTAAGAGCTGTTTGGAGCTTTATCATTTTTAAACCTGCATCTCCGACTTCTTATTTTTAAACATAGCTACTCTCTTTATGAAAACCCAAAGCTTCCTTTATTTACATTTCTGGAATGTTGAAACATTAAAATAGGTATTTGGAACTGTTGTTGTGTACCTGCTTTCAATTCATGGGAATATACACAAAGTATAATAAAGTATAACTCTAACTAGTTCAAGAAAATATCAGAAAACCCTGCCAAGAGGTCAGAGTCAAATGAATCAGAGAAACCTAGCTAGAATTAAGCCACTTATTTTGATCCCCAAGGCTGGGGATCAAATCCAGGGCCCCCACACCTGCCAGTCAAATACTCTACCACTGGGCTACATCCCCACCGAGAATTAAGCCACTTTGAAGAGCTACTCTTTCTGAATGTTTTCATATCAGTCACTTGAACAGCTATTCTTGTGCTACTGTGACCAACTGGCTTTAGACCCTAAGTCCCAGAGTTCCCCTCTCAGATAAGACTCTGAATTGGACCAAGTCATTCAGGGACAATAGTGACTGTCCTGACCACATTCTTGTGATCAGCGGCTGCAGAGAGCCAAGCCTGAAGTCACCTGAATGCTCTTCTAATAGGCTTGCCTGTTGAAGATCTAAGATTCCCCCCTGGAATATGATTTCCTCAGTCTTCTCATCTCATGCTTTTAATTGCTGAAACTGAAAATGCTAGGGGTGGTCCTTTGATTTGTTCCCACCATGACCATGTACAGCCAATAAATGCCAGAAGCTTCACTTCCAAAAGATGCCATGACTGTCCTCCTTGTTCTCCCTACTCCATCTTGTGTCAGTCCTCACCAAATCTGGCCTGTTGCTCTAATAGCTCCTAAACGATCTCTAGGCTCCCATGTTTGTGCACTCAAAATGGTTTTAAAAGCCACTTTAAAAAAGCATTTTCACGCCTTCGTGTGAGATCCTCTGCCTCTCTCATTGCACCAAAATAAAATCCAAATTCCTTTCCTTGGTCTAGGAAACTGTGACTTGATAAGGCTCTTACCCACGTTTTTTCACTTCATCACCCCTGGCTGCTACACTTCAGTCACTAGGTCTTCCCCGTTGCTTTCTCAAGCCACTCAATTTGGTTCCAATCTTGGTATTAGGGATCTCCTTTCCCTGAAACTCTCCCTGCACCCCTCATCCTCTCAGGGCTAGCTCCTTAGCCTTCAGATCTCAGTTTGAATTCTTCCTCCTCAGATTCCTTCTCTGACCCTTGCAATCTGAAGTAGCCTCCATCCATCATTCTCCATTCTATTTCAACTTGCAAGAGGATACTCCTCCTGTTTATTTATATATATATTTTTAACATAGCTGTCTCTCACCATGCCCAGCTTGTGAACTCCATGGGAGCAGGACTTTTGACCATGTAATTTTCTACTACATCCTTAGCATCTGAACTGTGTTTGCAAGTAAAGGGCACACCATAAGTATTTAGTGAATGAATACAATTTTCTCCTGGCAGGACTGTTTTCTAGCTGAGAGTTTGGCATGAGTTGGTAATTTTTCTATCCAGCCCATATCTTTGGACAGCCTGTCTCTTCCTGGCTGCTCACCTGGTATATCAACATTCTGCATCATCTCCAAGGAGCTAGTTACAGGAGGGGACTAGAAGAACTAGTACACATGGAATATGTACTAAATGAAAAGCCTCTCAAATCTTGTGCCCTGCTGCATCCATTATCTTTTCACTTATTAGAACAGTTTACATTTATATGTTCTTCCAAGGGTATATCCATGCCTTTAGTGATGCTGTTTCTGTACAATCGAGGGAAGAAGGATTTTTTTTTTCTTTCTCATTAAGAAACTTAAAGCGTATCACTGAAATGGTTTTAGAAATAGTTAGTCAACGCTATTTTAAACATGGAAAATTAAAATCCATGGATATATAATCAAGCTACCTAACAAAACTTTGGACTTTATAACAGTTAATAGATGAAGGGAGGTTCTTAAAACTCAACTACAAACAGAGGCTACTTTTACATTATAGACACTGTCTTCCAGGAGCATTTTGTTATTAATATACCCCCACACTTTGTTTATGATTATTAGTAACTTAGTATCTTTTTGTTATAATAATAGTACATATTTAGTGTAAAATATTTGGAAACTATAGATGCAGTCTTGATTCAGCTGGTTTACAGCTGAACGTTAAAATACTACTTACCAATATGTGAATATGTGATATGAGACAATATTGCCCCCTACAGGTTCTTTGTGGTTAGATACATCCCTGGCCCTTTTAAAAAAATATTTTATTTAGAGACAGGGTTTTACTGAGTTGCTAAGTGCCTCGCTAAATTGCTGAGTGTGGCTTTGAACTCTTGATCTTCCTGTCTTGGTTTCCTGAGCCACTGGGATGACAGGCACAGGCCACCGAGACCAGGCCCCTACAGATTCTTTATGTGCTGCAGGCAGACTGGCCACTCAAAAGCCAGAGAATGTCCCACAGCTTCTTGAAGGCTTGTGGGCACTAAGGCCTGCTCTATGGTTTTAAGGGGAGTTGGGAGCCCTGTGAACGAAACTTGGTCCTGCTTCACAGTGAGCTTCATTCGGGAACAGACCTGCCTGAGTGTCTCAAGTTCCTCCAGTAGGCTGAAAAGGAGAGAGAGACAGCTCCTGAAAGAAACACCCTGGGTGAGGCTCCAGTCTGCAGTCAGCAAGACAATAGTCTAAGGCAGTAGTGTTAGACCATCCCCCACCCAACCACAGCTGACCCTGTTGTTCCTCACCTTGTTCTGTAAAAGACTGAAGGAAAGATGGCATCAGAACCACCAGAGAAGCCATGGGAGCTCTTCTGGTGAGCAGGGTGGAAGAGAACATCAGAGGTCAGTGGTTCTAAGAAGGCTCCAGAAACACAAGCTGCACATTGGGAACAGCACACACAATGGCCAACAGAGGGGCAGGAAGATCATAGGAAGGTATGATCATAGGAGACTTCGGGGGTATAAGAAGGAACTCTCATTGGTGGCTCTACTCCTTCAAGGAAAAAACTAGGGAAGGGGCTGTCTGGACAAGACTAGACATTTACAATAAAAGAGGTAGTGGGGCCTCTGAGCACTAGTATGTATGGGATTACTGTAAGTTTGATGGTGCAACTCATTCCTTGGTGACAGCAAGAGATACTTCACACAGAAAGGTAGAAGAGAGAAAAGCCTACCTATAATCTAACCATGGCAAGACACCATTTTTTGTCATTTTGACATATTTCCTTGTAATCTTCTTCATATGCATGTTTTATACGATATATACAATTTTATTTCTTTTCTCATTTATAAGCTCTTCCTGATATTAAAAATAACTTTAGCCAGGCATGATTGCACATGCCAGTAATCCCAGCAGCTTGGGAGGCTGAGACAGGAGAATCTCGAGTTCAAAGCCAGCCTCAGCAATAATGAGGCTCTAAGCAACTCAGTGAGACCCTGTCTCTAAATAAAATACAAAATAGGGCTGGGGACATGGTTCAGTGGATGAGTATCCCTGAGTTCAAATCCTGGTACCAAAAATAAATAAATAAGTAAGTAAAAATGCTTTTTGAAAAAGAGTTAGATGGATTTTTAAAATAAAGTTAACACTTACCATATAACCCAGAAATCATTATCACATATTCCCTCTAGTGAAATAAATACTTTTTTGCACAAATTCTTGAATATGAATGTTTATAGAAACTCTGTACATCATTAAATGTTGGAAACAACCCAAATATTCTTTAATGAGTGAAAGAATAAACATTAGTACCTTCATACAATACTACTCAACAATAAAAAGGAATGGATTATGGAGGTTAAAAGAAGCCAGTCTTAAAAGATTAAATACTGATGACTACATTTATATGACATTCCTGAAAAGTCAAAAACGTAGGTATGGAAAACAGAACAATAATTATCAGGACTTAGCAGTAGGGTGTGACTATCAAGGTATAGCATGGGAAAGTATTTTATGTGATAGAACTGTTCTTTCTTTATTTATTTATTTTTATTTATTTTTTTAGTTTTCGGCCGACACAACATCTTTGTTTTTATGTGGTGCTGAGGATCGAAGCTGGGCTGCACGCATGCCAGGCAAGCGCGCTACCGCTTGAGCCACATCCCCAGCCCTGTTCTTTATTTTTGTATTCTTGGTGGATATGCAAAATCTATAGAAGCACTTTAAAATTTATAGAACTGTATAAATAAAATATATATTTTTTAAATATTTATTTTTTAGTTGTAGTTGGACACAATACCTTTATGTTTATTTTTATTTTTAATGTGGTGCTGAGATTAAACCCAGGGCCTCACATGTGCTAGGTGAGCGCTCTCTACTGTTAAGCCACAATCCCAGCCCCATACATAAAATATTTTTATCACATTTAATTTAAAAATAAAATTTAAAATAGGCTTAAGATTCCCCTAAAACATAATTAAAAAAACTTTTTAGGATTGGGGATGTAGCGAAGTGGTAGGGGTTCACCCAGACATGCACAAGGCCCTGACTTTGATCCACAGCACTGCAAATAATAATCATAACTCTTTAAATAAGCATTCCAGTAAGGGACTCATTCCATAATTTATTCACACCTTCCCCTGACACCGGACTGTTGGATTGCTCCTAACTCTGTATAAATAAAGCCATATTGAAAACTTTTAGGGTGTACATCTGTTCACATTGAAGATTTCATAGTTCCGGTTGAATCCTAGAAGTGGAATTACTAAGATGATGGGTCTGAATATTTTTAGAACTCTTGATATCTGCTGCCAAATGCCTTTCCATTCAGGATTATGACAACTGCCCATCCCAACAGCAGTGTCTGAGGTTAAGTGGTTTGGGTATTTTTAAGAATGTGCAATTAGAAGAGATATTCAGGTTTGGTTGGGAAATCATCAGAGGGAAGAAAGAGGAGCAGAGGTAGAAGGGTATCTAGGCCAGGAGTGAAACTAGAGCTTCAGACCTGAGGATTATCTGCCTCAAGTTTTTGCATTTTTCTACTAACTCCAACTTTGGTCCTTTCCTCTTTCTTTTAGAATTTTTTATTTCTTCTTCCCTCTTTCTTTTATCCCTAATGCAAGAACCTAAAACTAGGCTACCAAAATAGCAAGGCTACAGTATGGAATTAACCATGAAATCTTTTCAAAACCATTGGTCATGTGAAAGACACTCTGCTAGCCTCTGAGTATGATGTCATAGACCTAAAAGCAGTGTCTTAGCCCTCGGGGAACTTACTATGCAATAGGCACAAGTAAAGTTGATATTACTTCTCTGCTCAACACCTTTCTCCCGCTAGCTTACTAATAATGAAAATGGAAATAATAACACCAACAGGTGCTGCTTAGCTGCTTGAAGAATGAGCTACCATTCCAAATTCAATTAAAAATTGCACCCACATTCTATCTGAATGCAATTAATCAAGGAATACAAGATATGAAATGAAGCCATGCCTTGCAGGATGGGTGTATCCAATTGGAATGCATGCCAGGTAGGAAAATGGCATGTGCACAGGAGAGAGACTTTGCTAAGGAGTACAGAACTGTGACTGTTTCCCCTAGATGACCTTGTGTGAAAATAAACAAACAGCATTTGAAAACTTGTCTGTGATGAACTAAAGCTGACTCAACAGCCCATTTCTATGCATCAACTTGCTGGGGGAAATGGAATGGCCTATTCCCCAAAGCAGTGTTCCTCTCGCAGAGATAGAGATATCATGTATAATAAATTGGGAAAACTTGTGAAATGAAACATCTGTTCTGCCTGCTTAAGCACCAAGGCACTCTCAAGATACGAATTTCCATTCCACATTGTAGGTGATACCATGACGAGTTGAGAATGAGTTTGGAAGGCTCATCTCTTTCAAATAAAATGGTTCATCGTGTCTCTCCAACTTTTATAATAATGATTTTGGAACATTTTAGATAGAAAATTAAAAGAGACAGGAGGAAAGAATGATGACAGAACCAAAGAAGAATCGAGAAGAGTTGATACAGCTTGAAAGGGGGATTTTAATGTGGAGTCAACAATGCTTTCAGCTAATTTAAGCAAATAAACAAAGCCATTATACTATATGTATGGTGTTTATTTTGCTACAAATCTATGTAGAATGAAAGGTACATTGTGAAATGCAAAACTCGCCTGTATTTAGGATCTGAGCAATTGCCTAGATGTTTGAGAAAACAAAAATGTGGATATTATTTTATTGAATGTTTTTAGAACAGAATGCTACTTTTTCCCCCTCTGCCAATAACCATTTGATTCTTTCTGTTTGCTCTCCATTTACCTACTAGGTAGCAGCCATGTACCACTTTCTAATGTGCTTTTGTTTTTTAATCTAGACTGCTCTCCACATTTACTCTTGACTAGACAATATATACCACCAACTCATTGTTTCCCCCAGGTGGCCAGGTATGAAATATGTTGAAATCAGTTTTAGGAAGGGACTTTTTTTCTTACCATAATGTTATATAACATTGGAACTAATGCTACATCTTACAGATTTCAATATTCCCTTCAAAGTATTATCTTATTTGAACTTGACCAAAACTTGGAGATAGACGTGCAAATATTTTTGCCCACCATTCTATACTGGGATAAATTAAAGAGTCTGAAAATTATTTTCCAAAGATTATTCAAAAAACTAAGACATGACAAAGACACCTTTTATCCTGCTGTTACTTTGTTTTTCAGTTATACTATATAGTCAATGCTTGCATGTAATCAGGCAGGTTTTTTTCCTGAAAAACTCTCAGGAGAAATGTTCTCTAGTCCCAAACCTTTTAGACCTTGTGGAATTTCTGCTTGATCCTCTTCCATTTCTTCTTCTTGGCAGGCATGTGGAATTTGCAGTGTGGAGAGGGCTTGTGATGTTGAGGATGGGCTTCCCCAAAGTCACTTCTTGTGGTGGCTCAGAGGATGGTACTGGTGTGTGCAACACACCAGCAACCTTGGTATCAACAAGTGAACCATAAGTGAGAAGAGGTATGTAATCCAGGTACCACAATGTGGGTAGTGACCTTATGGAGTCCCATGTGGCAAGAGAAAACAGCAAGAGTTGGTCCAGGGTAGACTGGTCCAACCATGTGTGCAGTAGTCAGAGGGGAGTGTTTAGCCAGCAGTGCATCAGAGTGGGCCATGTCGGCAAGGTCAGTGCTGGAGTCAAATGGCCACTGGAACAATAGTGGGACAGTGATGCCTATGTCCCAGGTAGAGGGGTGGAAGAGTATGCACATGAGGGCTCAGTCATTTCTCCTGATCCTGGTCCTGCTCTTACTTGAACTCTTCTTAGGATTCTCAGGTAAGAGAAGAGAGGCATGTGTGTAAATTAGAAGGGATTAGAAAGGACAAAACACAGGCAGAGTTTACATTAAAAAGCAATTCAGGTTGGGATTATAGCTCAGTTGGAAAAGTGCTTGCCTTGCAAGCACAAGGCCATGGGTTCAATTCCCAGCCATCAAAAAAAAAAAAAAAATATTCAATGAGGAATTGCCAGAGAGAAAAGAACTAGACCTCCCCTTTCCTTGACATAATTTAAAATATTCACCATTATTAAAGACCATTTTTCCCCTTGGAAATGTTAAGGCGAGAAGAAAACACAGTAACTGAGTCTACACTTATGGATATAAGGATGTTCCTTTGAGACTCTAGCTATGTGGATGGAGGGGTGTTGAGGCCTTGCATTAGGTAGAGTGGCTGCTAATGAGCAAATGAGCTTTGGTCCAAATTGGTATGAACTGATGTAGTTCTGCAAAGTTGATAAGTCTTGGGTGATGCTTCTGAGACTAACATGCCTGAGAATCACCTGCAGATTCTGATTCAGAGGGTTTGAAGTGGAACCTAAGAATTTCTAAGAAGTTCTAGGTAATGTTATGGTGCTACACCATTGTAGACTATTGAATAAGCAGGGAGCTTAGAGCTCTTCAGATTACATTGTATACGTATTTTTGTATTCTGATGTTTTCCCTCTTAACCTTTTAGAAAAAAATTATATATTAATTATTCTTTGGATTCATGGTTTTAATAACTGTAAAATTTCAGTTACTTGAACATGTAGAGATTTATTTGATCATACACCTTTTGTTTTTTTTTTTAAAAAAGATTTTTTGTACTGAAGATTGAACCCAGAGGTGCTTAACCACTAATCCATACCCCAGTCCTTTTGTATTGTTTATTTTGAGAAAGAGTTTCTCTTAGGGCCTTGCTAAATTGCCACAACTGGCCTCAAGTATGAAATCCTCCCGCCTCAGCCTCCTGAGTCACTGGGATTACAGGTGTATGCTACCATGCCCGGCTGAAAGCTTAAATGCTTCCTGTTTTTAACTATCACAAATTATGCTACCATCCCTGTTCATAAATTTTTGTTTTCTCTTTACCAAACTTGCGTCTCATCAGGGCTAGGAAACTTAAGAAGAAAAAGATACTTGAAAGAAATTGAAAATATAAAAACAAATATTGATTGAGCCTGTAATGTCTACATCCAAGGCATCGAATGACGGGAATTATGGAATACACAGAGAAGAAAGTTTTCCTTTCATTTGCTATAATGTGTACTCATTAACTGTGCCATAAAATCTAAAGTTTGAATGTGGCTGGAATTTCCCCATAAAAAGTATTATAATTAGGGATTATGTTCCAAGATTCATAATGAACTTTATGACGGGAAAAACACAAGTTACACAATAACACTGAACATTAAAAATTATAGGCCATGTCCTATGCAATGGAATAAATTTGCAATATACACTGAATATAAAAACTACCATATTATAACTTTGCACAAAAACAAATAAACTGCATCAAATTGGAAATAGTCAATAATTCAGCTTCTCTGGTTCACTGTGTCCTTAGATCCTGGCTTTAATTAAGGTGACATCAACCCAAACAGTATTTTTGAATTAAAAAAGCGCTTTAAGATACTCTTTCCATTGGACTAAAGCTTATGTATATTGATTTTGTTCCAGTAAGACACTGTACTCCCATATGTTAGAAAATTGTAGCAATACTGCTGCGCAAATGCTGCGCCCCTCCCCTGACTCAGGCAATGGCAAGGCCCTACTGAGGTGGATGGCGCAAGGCGTCCATCCTCTGGAGGAGCGCAGTATGTTTCTGGGAATGGGCTGATTTGTTTTTGTATTCCTTTAATAAGTATAGTTGTGATTTCTCATAAGACCATTAAGTATGAAGGAAAAATCATGACTTTCCCAATTAATGCAACTACTTCTAAAGCATAGATCTGTTTGCTTTAAATGCAATGATTCAGCTGTGGAGTGTAAATTGTTAATGTCTAATGAAAAACTCCCTGTATTCCTGTCAGGGAAGTTTTTGAGAAATTAAATTAAAATCTAGAGAAGATAGATTAGTGCTTAGTACTGGGCAACTTGTTCTTGTTTCTGTGCACAATGGTTTGTGCTCTTACTTTTGTTTGATTAAAAGTAATAACAAGTCAACCACTTGCCGTAACCATGGCACCGGTTCCAGTCAGTAAGTCAAGAAAAGAATAGTCAAGGTATAGGCCAATAGTTTGGGACATTTGTAACTATTATTAAAAGTTAACTAAGCAGAAACAGCTCAAAGCAAAACTCAACTGAAAGTACAAATGCTTGCTTATGCATAAGTCAAAATACATTCTTCTATTCTAATTGTAACTATGTAATATTTTGTTTCTTTGAATAATGATTACTGTTTTGTAACCACAAAATACTGTAAGCCTGCCAAAATGAAAAGTATATATGATCAACTTCACAAGTAAAGATGGGGATCAACACCTTCACTTTGGTGTCTGTGTTGTTTCTCCACCCCCTCTTTCGCCGACTCCTCACCATCCGTTCGTCTCCTGAGACCCCCTGTTGGAGCTGGTCTCCGACACAATACAAAATCAATGATAAAATGTCTACAATGTGAGTGGTTCTTCCTCAGATGTCAACCTGTGCGGTGAAGTCTGCACAGCCATTGGCATTGCCTCCATATCTCAGGAGACATTTTTGGGATAAATAGTGTATTCCATTGTGCTGTGAGGCTGTAATCTGCCAGTTTCTTCTTTTGCCATTCAACAGGATGCTCAAAAACATGCAAAGCAGTAAAAAGAAGGATAATGGGAAGATCCAGCAGGTCTCAGATTTTAATGACATATCATCACAAAATCTTATTAAAATACAGATTATAATCCAGAGGTTAGACTGAGGATTCTGCGTTGTTATATAACAACGCAGAATATATATAAAAGTTATTGATGGATGGACCTTTAATTAATTAATTAATTAATAGTGCTGAGAATTGAACCCAGCACCTCACCCAAGTACTGGGCAAACATTTTACCTCTGAGCTACAACCCCAGCCCCTGCATTGTGTTTTATTTGTTTGGGGTTCTGGGAATTGAATGCAGGGTCTCTAGCATGTTAATCAAGCACATTACCATGAGCTATCTCTCCAGCTACATTCTGCATCTCTTACAGTCTCCAAGGTGACTTCACAGGCCCAGTTTCATTTGTTTCTTTGGTCAAAATAGTTACTTTTAGTTTGTTGAAACTGATTTAGTGTTTTCTTTTAATTCCTTTGTTGAATCTTGGGATGGAAAGGAATTTCTAGATGATTCTAATGTACAGCCAAGACTAAGAACTAATGATGCGGGCTGGGGTGGTGGCTCAGTGGTAGAGTGCTCACCTAGCCTGTGTGAGGCCCTGGGTTCTTCAGAACCACATAAAGATAAATAAATAAAGGTATTGTGTCCATCTACAACTAAAAAATATTAATAAAAAAAAGAAAATGAAAAGAACCAGTGATGTAGTGAAAAGTCATGAGTTCAAGGCACTGTCTCTAAAAGGCATTCCACAAATGAAAAATTAAATGTAACTTTAAAATCTTTTAAAAAGAATTGTTAATCAGACTGCATGCAGTTTATCACAAATGAATGATATAGTTGGGCATGATAACACATGCCTATAATCCATGTAACTCAGGAAACTGGGACAGGAGGATTTCAGGTTTGAAGTCAACCTGAGAAATTTGACTAGACCCTGTCTCAAAATAAAAAGGACCGGAGATGTAGGATGTAACTCAGTGGCATAAATACTCTGGGATCAATCCCCAGTACAGAAAAAAAAAGGCAAAGAAGCCCCAAAACAAATGAAATGATACACATTTCTAAGTGCCCAAGGAGTTTAAAGTCAGGAAGAGTTCCATGGGTAGGGATACTTAAGGAATGGAAGAATGCCCACCCAGAGTTCCAGATGTGGCATTAGCATAGGTGATGGTGGCAGTGAGACTCTGACCTGAGGACAGATCTTCTACTCCTCTGGAATTGTGCTCTGTATAAAGTTGAGAGTTTGGCCAAATGATAGTAGTTGCAACTCAAATCAGTCCACGTGCACGAAGATTGTTACAATCTTGCCATTTTCCCACCTATGTAATCGGACTGTATTTGATTTCTATTTACTGATTGTATTACTAGGAACTTTCTAATTCTTATTTTAGAAGTTCAAAGCCCATAGCCATTTTCTTACTTAGAACTGGTAAAGTCAGCTTTGAGTATGTCAAATAATGTGTGTGGATAACACATTCCTCCTCTGCCTAGAATAACTTTCTTCCTCACTCTCTCTCTTCCCTCACTCACCCTCTATTTCATCAAAGGCCTTCTCAGTCTAATTTTTGGCAATTTGAGTTTAGAACAAATTCAAATTCTCTTTGGGAAAGTCAGTATCTCTAATGTGTGTGGTATTTATAAAGCTATGTTCATAATTTTTTTAAAAATTTCTTCAGTGCTGGAAATTGAACCCAGGGCCTTGTGCCTGCTGAGCTACAATCGCTAGGCCTTTATTTTGTTTTGAGACAGGGTTTCGCTAAGTTGCCATAGCTGCCCTCAAATTTGAAATCCTCCTGCTTCAGCCTCCTGAATAGGTGTGATTATAGGTGTGCACCACCTATACACAGAAATTCCTAGCTCAGATATTCTTTGATATTCCTCTACGAAAGAGATGAAGCTTATGTTCCAATTAAAAAAATGTGAAAAGAGGAGGAGAAAAGAGAGAGATGAAGTTTATTCTCCTTTCCTTAGTGTGGGCTGAACTTAGTGGCTCATTTCCAACTAGTAGAACTCACAAAAGTGATGGAATGCTACTTGTAAGATTAGGTTATTAAAAGACTAAGGCTTTCATCTTAGGGATGCATGCTCATTTTTGGACAAAACTTTTTTTCCACGTTTTTATCAGTGCATTACAGTTGTACATATTGATAGGGTTTATTGTTACTTGTTCATACATGCACACAACATAACAATATAATTTGGTCAATATCACTTCCCAGGACCTCTCTGTCCCTCTGAACCTCCTATCCCTTGAACTCTTTCTTCCACTGATTTCCTTTTGATTTTCATAACTTCCACCCCTTTCTTTTCCTTTTTCCTCTCTAGCTTCTGCATATGAGAGAAAACATATGTCCCTTGACCTTCTGAGTTTGATTTATTTTGCTTAATTTAACAGTCTCTAGTTCTATCCATTTTCCTGCAAATGACATAACTTCATTTTTCATTAGGGATTAATAAAACTCCATTGTGTACATATGCCACATTGTCTTTATCCACTCATCCACTGATGGACTCCTAGGCTAATTCCATAATTTGGCTATTGTGAATTGTGCTGCAATATACATGGATATGCATGTATCACTGTAGTATGACGACTAATTCTTCAGGATAAATACCAAGGAGCTGGGTCATATGGTATTTCCATGCCCAGTCTTGAGGAGACTCCATATGGATTTCCATAGTTGTACTAATTTACAGTCCCAACCACAGTGTAAAAGTGTTCCTTTTTCTCCACATCCTCTCCAGCATCTGTTATTGCTTACAGTCTTGAGGAGTGGTGTGAGATGAAATCTCAGTGTAGTTTTGATTTGCATTTCCCTAATTGCTAGTGATATTGAATAGTTTTTCATATACTTGTTGAATGTTTGTATTTTTTCTTCTGAGAAGTGCTTGTTCAGTTCATTTGCCCATTTATCAATTGGGTTATTTGATTTTTTTGGTGTAAAGTTTTTTGAGCTCTTCATATATTCTAGATATTAATCCTCTGTCAGAAGAGTAAGTAGCAAAAATTTTCTCCCATTCTGTATCTTCTCTCTTAACACTCCTAATTGTTTTCTTTGCCATGCAGAAGCCTTATAATTTGATGCCATCCATTTATTATTTCTTGGTATTATTTCCTGAGCTCTAAGGATCCTATTGAGAAAGTTGTTGCCTGTGCCTAAAAGCTGGAGTGTTGACCCTATGTTTTCTTCTAGGAGTTGCATAGTTTCAATTCTAATTCCTAGGACCCATTTTGAGTTGATTTTTGTGCAGGGTGAGAGGTAAGAGTCTAGTTTTATTCTTTTACATATGAATAACCAGTTTTCCCACAACCATTTCTTAAAAAGGCTGTCTGTTCTCCAGTGTATATCTTTGGCACCTTTGTTGAGGATCAGATGACTGTATCTATGTGGGTTTGTCTCTGTGTCTTGTATTCTGTACCATTGGTCTATGTGTCTGTTTTTATGCCAGTATCATGCAGTTTTTGTAATTATAGCTCTGTAGTATGATTTAAAGTCAATTATTTTGATGCCTCTAGTATTGATTTTTTTGGCTTAAAATTATTTTGTCTATTCTATGTCTTGTACTTTTCCAAATGAATTTTAGGACTGTTTTTTAGTTCCGAGAAGAATGTCATTGGTATTTTCACAGGGATTATATTGAATATGTACATTGCTTTTGGTTGTATGGCCATTTTAATAATATTAATTCTGCCTATCCATTAACATGAGAGGCCTTTTCATCTTCTGAGGTCTTCTTCAATTTCTTTCTTCAATGTTCTATAGTTTTCATTGTAGAGATCGTTCATCTCCTTAGTTAGATGTATTACTTGTTTTTTGTTTGTTTGGTTGTTTTTTAGGCTGTTGTGAAAGCAGTTGTTTTCCTGATTTCTTTCTCAGCCAATTCATTGTTGGTTTATAGAAAAGCTATTGATTTTTGTTTGTTGATTTTGTTACCTGCTACTTTGCTAAATGTGTTTAGTAGCTTTAATGGTCTTTTGGTGGAGATTTTATAATATTCTAGATATAGGACCACTGCAAACAGTGATAATTTGTGGACAAAATATTTTTAAGCAAAGAATCTGCTGCTCTAAGTTAACTGAAACTAATTCTGTATTAAGTACATGTGCCAGAATGGAAAGAAATGTTTACTATCAGGAGAATCCATGGATCAGTAGACCCAACAGATATGAAGTGTGTGTGTGTGTGTGTATGTGTGTGTGTGTGTGTGTGTGTGTGTGTGTTTCAAATACATCTTGGAAAGTAAAAGATAAACCTTTGGAAAAAATAGATTGATTGAAATGATTTTTTTTCCATTTAAATAATTTTTAAGTTGACACATAACAATTGTCTATATTCACGGAACATGTGGTATCTCTCTTTTATTTTTTGTTTACCTTTTTTTTTTTAAACCAGGAATTGAACCACTGAGCCACATCCCCAGCCCTTTTTGTTTTTTTACTTTGAGACAGGGTCTCACTAAGTTGCTTAGGGCCTTGCTAAGTTTCTGTGACTGACTTTGAACTTGTGATCCTTCTGCCTCAGCCTCCCAAGTTACTAGAACTGCTACAGGCATGCACCACCATATCTGGCTAATGTGGTATTTCAATGCACATATACAATGTATAATGATAAGATCTGGATGATGTGTTAGTGAACCATTGGATAATCTTAAGTGCCCCTCTCATACATTCATACACTTCCAAAATAGTTGATGCTAGTAGCTCAGAAGACAAGAAGACTGGTTGTGCTACTGAGGCCTGTGGGAACTGCTCTGTGAGAAGTATTGGTAAGTTAGGGCCATTTGATTGTGTGTGTGTGTGTGTGTGTGTGTGTATGTGTGTGTGTGTGTGTGTGTGTGTGTTTTAGTTACAGGAAATTGAACCCAAGAATGCTTTACCACTGAGGTACATCCTCTATCCCCATTATTTTTTATTTGAACACAGGGTTTCACTAAGTTGCTGAGGCTGGTCTCAAACTTGAGATCCTCCTGAATCATACCCCTGGGTCTCTGAGATTATAGGCATGTGCCACCATGCCTGGCTTTGAGCCATTTGATTTTTTAAAAATTTCTCATAGTTTTTAAAAAATTTATTCTCATTTGTTATACATGACAGCAGAATGCAATCAATTCATATTACACATACAGAGCACAATTTTTCATGTCTCTGGTTGTACACAGAGTCAAACCATTCATGTCTTCATGCATGTACTTAGGGTAACGATGTCCATCTCATTCCACCTTCTTTCCTACCCCCATACCCCTTCCCTTCCCCTCCCTCTCCTTTACCCTGTCTAAAGTTCCTCCATTCCTCCCATGCTCCCCCCATCCCCATCATGGATCGGCATCCTTATATCAGAGAAAACGTTCTGCATTTGTTTTGGGGGGATTGGCTAATTTCACTTAGTATTATATTCTCCAACTCCATCCATTTACCTGAAAATGCCATGATTTTATTCTCTTTTAATGATGAATAATATTCCATTGTGTATGTATACCAGAGTTTCTTTATCCACTCATCTACTGAAGGTCATCTAGGTTGATTCCACAGTTTAGCTATTCTGAATTGTGCTGCTCTAAATATTGATGTGATTGCATCACTGTAGTATGCTGCTTTTAAGTCCTTTGGGTATAGACCGAGGAGTGGGATAACTGGGTGAAATGGTGGTTCCATTCCCAATTTTCCAAAGAATCGCCATACTGCTTTCCATATTGGCTGCATCAATTTGCAGTCCCACCAGCAATGTATGAGTGTACCTTTCCTCTCGACATCCTCACCAACACTTATTGTTGTTTGAAATTGTTAGAGATGGTGAACATTTTTTCATATATTTGTTGATTGATTGTATATCCTCTTCTAAGAAGTGTCTGTTCAGTTTGTTGGCCCATTTAATAATTGGGCTATTTGTTTTTTTTGGTGTTAAGAGTTTTGAGTTCATTATATACCCTAGAGATTAGTGCTCTATCTGATGTACTTGTGGTAAAAATTTTCTCCCATTCTGTAGGCTCTCTATTCATCTCACTGATTGTTTCTTTTGCTGAAAAGAAGCTTTTGAGTTTGAATCCATCCCATTTAATGGTTCTTGATTTTATTTCTTGTGCCATAGGAGTCTTATTAAGGAAGGTGGGACTTAATTCCACATGGTGAAGATTTGGACCTACTTTTTCTTCTATTAGGTGGAGGGGTCTCTGGTTTAATTCCTAGGTCCTTGATCCACTTTGAGTTGAGTTTTGTGCATGGTGAGAGATAGGGGCTTAATTTCATTTTGTTGCATATGGATTTCCAGTTTTCCCAGCACCATTTGTTGAAGAGTCTATCTTTCCTCTAGTATATGTTTTTGGCACCTTTGTCTAATATAAGATAACTGTAATTACGTGGGTTTGTCTCTGCGTCCTCTATTCTGTACCATTGGTCTGCCAGTCTATTTTGGTGCCAATACCATGCCATTTTTGTTACTATTGCTCTGTAGTATAGTCTAAGGTATGGTGTAGTGATGCCAGCTGTTTCGCTCTTCTTGCTAAGGATTGCTTTAGCTATTCTGGGTCTCTTATTTTTACAGACGAATTTCATGACTGCTTGGTTTACTTATCTGGGAATTCTGGGGGTAGAACAAGCTCTAGGATGACTCATTACATAGGTCTCTGTTGACCTCATCATCCCTACCCCATCTCCCTGTTTCTTGCCTTATCTTTTTCTGAGAAAATGACTTTCTTTGACCATTGCTAGCCCAGCTACTGAACTTGACTTTATCTACTCCAGGAAGAAGAGCACATTTCTTCTGACATCAATGAATCAATCCACACCCCCTACCTCCAGAGAATACATTGACCAACTTGAAACATAATCGGCACAGTGGTGAAGATGCTGAGATTGACTGGCTTGACTAGACCGCAAGAACAGTGAGAGGGTGATTGTCCAAACGGATGATGGATAAGAGATGTGAGTAAACCAATCATAAGTGCCACATTCCCTACAGCCTGGAGGCTTGACAGCAATAAGCCATTCTAGCGACCTGATTGCTGTGCTTCAGGGACATATGACCAGAGGCTAAAGTAATAACCTGGAATATATTCTAGGAACTTTTGCAGCTGGAAGTTTAAATTACTAGGAAGTCTCTGGAGAACATGCTGGTTCTATTTTACTTAGAGCTGCTCTACTTCTAAGTATCAGAAGTTAACTTTCTCTACCCAGCAGGGGAGAAGAATGAGGTCAATTTGTCCTTACGTTTCCAAGAGAGCCCATTGAGAGTTTCAAGTGAGGTTAAGGGTATAAAATGAGGAGGGGTAGACATCTGCTGATTTTTTTCCTTAGGAATGCTTGAGTTGGGATTCTGGTATATGCAACCAAAAGATCCTAATAAAATTGCTTTTAAAAAGATCTGGATTTTTAGGCCTAGCATAGTGACACATGCCTCTAGTCATAGCTACTTGGAATGCTGAGACAGGAAGACTGCAAATTTGAGGCCAGCTTGGGCAACCAAGTGAGATCCTGTCTCAATAATAAAAAATTTTAAATGGCATGGAAAGTAGCTCAGTGATATACCACTTAAGTAGCATGTGTGAGGCCTCAAATTCAATCTCCAGTACCAAACCAAAAAAATAAAAAAATTAAAAAATTAAAAAAAAAAAAAAATATATATATATATATATATATTAAGTGAAATTAGAGTGATTTTATTAAGCTTTATATTAGGAATTAAAATATTTTGCACTAGGAATTCAGTTCAAGAGCAAATCTATGCAAAAATATCCCAACTAATTCTGATGCTTTCAGTTACAATGTGTTAGAATTGAAAGAGTTCTTAAAGATTCTTTTTCCTTTTAAGAGAAGATTGAATCTTTTAATATGTATGGCTATTTGTATTTCTCTTGTGAATTGCCTTTTGAAATTCTTTGTCATTTTTCCACAATTTGTTAGCAAATTATAAGGTTTTTTCTTTCTTTCCTTTTTTTCTTTCTTTTTCTTTTTCTTCTTCTTTTTCTTTTCTTTCTTTCTTTCTTTCTTTCTTTCTTTCTTTCTTTCTTTCTTTCTTTCTTTCTTTCTTTTTTGATACTAGGGATTGAACTCAGGGATGTGTTACCAATGAGCTACATCCCCAGTCCTTTTTATTTATTAATTTTCACTTTTAATTTTATTTGTTTGGTAGCAGGGATTGAGCCCAGGGTGCGTAACCACTGAGCAACATCTCCAACCCTTTTTGATTTTTTTTTATTTTGAGACAGGGTCTTGCTAAATTGCTTAGGACTTCGATAAATTGCTAAGGCTGGCTTTGAACTTGCAATCTTCCTGCTTCAGGCTCCCAAGTTGCTAGGATTACAGGTGTAGGCCACTTCTGGCCCTTTTTATTTTTTGACACAGGATCTCACTAAGTTGCTGAGGCTGGCCTCAAACTTCTGATCCTCCTGCCTCAGCCTCTCTAGTCACTGGGATTACCAGTGTGTGCCACCTCACCCAGCTTGTAAGTATTTTCATATGTAGAATATAAACATATTGTCTATCATGTGCAGTATATATGTTTCCTTTTTACATGTTATTGTACTGTTTTTAATATGTATGCAAAGTTTTAAGTTTTTGTGTAAATTCACCACTCTCTTTGCAGTTACTGGGGATTGAACCCAGGGGTACAGGATCACTGATCTACTTTTTATTTTTTATTTTGAGGTAGGGTCTTGCTAAATTGTCCAGGGCTAGCCTAAAATTTGCAGTCATCCTGCCTCAGCCTCCCAGAATTTGGGATTATGGGCCTATGCCACCATACCCTGTGATTTCTATCTCTGTTTTATGAATTAAAATTTTTAAATTGTAAAAAGCAAAAAGACTTCCAATCCCACAAAATAATAAACATCCAATTATATTTTCACAGTTATTTTATGATTAATTTATTTTATCTAATTTTAAAGACCTATCTTCTTATTGTTTGCTGTTTTTTGAGGGGTGGTTCTGGGGAGTGAACCCAGGCCTTAGCTAGGAAAGAACTCTACCACTGAGCTACACCCCCAGCTTAATGACTTATCTTCAATTTGATTATATATAAATACTTAATAAGTCTGGAATTTAATTTGTGAAGTAAGCATCTAGCTTTGTTTTTCCCCAATAGTTAACCAAGTGTCCATGTACTGTTTTTTAAGTAATTAATATTTTCCTTGTTTATTTGAATTGCCAACTTGTATTAATATTTTTCTTTGAGTTTATCTGAGGTGACAGAACTGCTCAAAATATTTATTAACACAGAATAATGTTTATGTAATCAGTATTTGACTTTATAGCTCAATCTGAAGAATGGAAAAATAAAGACAATGATAGATTGTAATATTATGAACAATGCTTGTTGGAATTTTTTAAATTAGATAAATTAGGAAAAAAAATACCGTGTTGCCTTATTTTAAAGTAGAAGCTAGTACTTGACAAAGGTGCCAAAAAATTCGTTGGAGAAATTATAAACTTTTAAACAAATGGTTCTGGGAAAACTGGTTATCCATATATGAAAAAATGAAACTAGACTCTTACCTTTCATCCTGCACAAAAATCAACTCAAAATGGGTCCTAGGAATTAGAATTGAAACTATGCAACTCCTAGAAGAAAACATAGGGTCAACACTCCAGCTTTTAGGCACAGGCAACAACTTTCTCAATAGGATCCTTAGAGCTCAGGAAATAATACCAAGAAATAATAAATGGATGGCATCAAATTATAAGGCTTCTGCATGGCAAAGAAAACAATTAGGAGTGTTAAGAGAGAAGATACAGAATGGGAGAAAATTTTTGCTACTTACTCTTCTGACAGAGGATTAATATCTAGAATATATGAAGAGCTCAAAAAACTTTACACCAAAAAAATCAAATAACCCAATTGATAAATGGGCAAATGAACTGAACAAGCACTTCTCAGAAGAAAAAATACAAACATTCAACAAGTATATGAAAAACTATTCAATATCACTAGCAATTAGGGAAATGCAAATCAAAACTACACTGAGATTTCATCTCACACCACTCCTCAAGACTGTAAGCAATAACAGATGCTGGAGAGGATGTGGAGAAAAAGGAACACTTTTACACTGTGGTTGGGACTGTAAATTAGTACAACTATGGAAATCCATATGGAGTCTCCTCAAGACTGGGCATGGAAATACCATATGACCCAGCTCCTTGGTATTTATCCTGAAGAATTAGTCGTCATACTACAGTGATACATGCATATCCATGTATATTGCAGCACAATTCACAATAGCCAAATTATGGAATTAGCCTAGGAGTCCATCAGTGGATGAGTGGATAAAGACAATGTGGCATATGTACACAATGGAGTTTTATTAATCCCTAATGAAAAATGAAGTTATGTCATTTGCAGGAAAATGGATAGAACTAGAGACTGTTAAATTAAGCAAAATAAATCAAACTCAGAAGGTCAAGGGACATATGTTTTCTCTCATATGCAGAAGCTAGAGAGGAAAAAGGAAAAGAAAATGTAGGAGTGGACTTCATGAAAATCAAAGGGAGATCCAAAGAGGAACAGGACTAAGTGGGAGTGGGAGTGGGAGATGGGGAGGTAGGGGGAAGTTTAAAAAAAAAGATGATTCTTTGTTAAATACATAAATAAAATGAAAACTAGCTTTTTTAAGCTTCATTTGGTGGCTTTATTTTCACTTGGCATTTTCCCCTCTGTCACCTAAAGATTTTCTAGCAGATTTAATATCTGACATCGGGAATTCTTAGACCTGAGAAAGGAACTGCTGACAGGAGATTTTTCTATGAATAGTAGGACTGATAAAAGGGGGGATTGTGCTTTTAAGATTTGAGGATGGATGCTCATCCTTAGGATTTAAAACTCTATCTGCAAAGCCCCTGGCAGGAATACCGGATCAAATTGTATACTCCCGGCTTCACACACACAAAAATATGTTTTAGTCAGAATGAATCTCAGAATGTGACCTCATTTGTAAATAGGACCATTGCAGTTCTAATTAGTTAATACTGGAGGAGGGTAGCCCCTGATCCAATGTGATTGGTGTCTCCTTGGAACACAGTCATGTGAAAACAGATGCAGAAGAGCAACCATGCAGGCAGAGTTTGGAGCTATGCAGCTGCACATAAAGGATCAATTCTGTGTGTCAAAGATTGTTGGCAAACTTCCAGAAGCCAAGAAGATAGGAATGATTCTTCCACATTTTTCAGAGGGAACATGGCTCTGCTGATACCTTAATTTGGGAAGCCTAGCCACTCAGTTTGTGCTGCTTTGTTATAGCAGTCCTGGGAAACAAATATAGGCCCCCAGAACTTAATAGTCTCAGGGTTTCTGACACCAAAATGCCCCAAAACATCTTTGATCTGATTTTTGCCAAATTTTGAACACTTTTAAGAGATGATATCTCCTTTTCCTTCTATTTTTACAAGTTAAGCTGTTCCTATTTTACAGTAACAGATTTGAAATGACAATTCATTACACAGTTACAATCTGCTAGACATTCATGTAAAGTTCCATTGTAATATGGTCATTTTGTATTGGCCATATGACAAGACTGTGCGCCCGTTATCCTAAGTTATCATGATGTCCCCTTGCTGGTTACTATGCACCAACTTATGCTCTCCCCACCCCACCAAATTCATATGTTGAAACCTTAATACCCAATGTGACTGTTTGGAGACAGTATCTTTAGGAGAAAATTCAGGTTGAAGAAATCATAAGAGCAGGGCCCTATATTCTTTAGTTCTATGACCTTATAAGAAGAGGAGGAGAGACAGATCGCTTCATGTCATGCCCCAAGGAAAGGCCACATATGGTGTTTTGTTAAGGTAATCTGAGATGAACAATACACAGGTTCAATACTCAAAGGGTTAAATACATATACCTTTTGGGAAATGGCTATGTGATTTTCCCTTATTGGCTGTTTCCTTCCCTACCAGATCTCTAAATTTGGAGTACTGCAGGATCAGACTTGTTGCTATAGATACTCCCTTTCCCTGGATCTTCTATCTCAATAGGGCCCACAGCTTTAAATTCTGTGCTATTATTTGAATGTGTCCCCTCCAAAATTCATGTTAAACTTAATCTGCAACACTACAGTACCAAGAAGGGGGACCTTTAGAAGGTGATGAGACAAGGAGGCCTCTATCCTTATGAATAGGATCAGTGCCTTGGTAAAGAGCTAGAGAGAACTAGTGAGGCCCTTGTTGCCCTCTATCTACTGCCATATGAGGATTCCCACAGAGAGGAGATGCCATGGACAGAACTGGCTTTCGCCAGACACTGAATCTGCTGGTTCCCTGATCTTAGACTTCCCAGCCTCTAGAATTGTGAGAAATGAATTTATAAATTACCCAGTATTGGTATTTTGTTATAGCAGCATCAACTAAGACATCATGTATATGCCGATGACACGTGCATCTAGTCCTTATCTCTTTCCTCAGCTATAGACTGGTGTGTTGTTAACTGCGTTTTTGACTCCTCCACTTGGATAAATAAAATAGGCATCTCAAATATTAAAGAGTATAAAACAACTTAATTGAACTGTTTGTTCTTTCTGGCCAGCCATGCCTGATCCATGCTGAACCTCCACCCCAAAAATCATCCTTGGTTTCTTTTCCCTTACCTCCTCTAACTACATCCAGTCCATCAGCAAGAGTTTTGAGTCCTATTTACAAATTAAATGTGATCCCTTTCCGCTTTGTGCTGTCGTCACCCTCTACCATCATTTCTTGTCATGGTCTCCCAAATGATCTCCCTGTCTCTAATCTTGATGTCATATAAACTTTCCTGCAGAATTATCTTTTTAAGATATAATTTTAATTTTACCAAAAAAAACCCCACAGAATTTAAGTAGGCAAAGATTTAAGCAACTGGTCCCACCAAAAGGTATATATATTTAACATTGAACATTGTTCATCTCAGATTACCATAACAAAACACCATGTGTAGCTTTTCCTTGTGCATGTCATGGAGAGAGCTCTCTCTCCTCCTCTTCTTTAAGGTCATAGGACTAATATATTAGTTCTCTCTCTCTATAATATATATATATATATATATATATATATATATATATATGAAATCATTTTCACTGCTTTAGCTTAAAGTATCTTTTTGCTTATTTTTGTTTAGGTTTATTAAGGAATAATTTAGAGAGAGTAAAATATTCCAATTTGACCTTTAAAAAAAAACAAAGATATATAGTTCAGTGACTTTTGACAAACATAGTACAATAACCACTGGAATCAAGATACAAAATATTCCCTTTACCCATAAAGTCACATTTTGAAGTTTAAACAGAAACACATCAACTCTGGGCAAAATGTTTTCAGTGATTTTCTTCTGCATTAGAATAAAATCTGGACTCCTTTTCAGGATCTTTGAGGCATTGCAAATCTTAGTTCTTTGTACAATTTCAGTCATTTGAAATTACCAAAATGTGACCATATTTGACTTACAAAAATGACAGTTTCATGTGGTTCATGTGATTCATGAATGACTTGTTAAATGAATGTATGAGAGCTGGGGTTGTGGCTCAGTGGTGGAGTGCTTACCTATCACATGTGAGGCACTGGGTTCAATCCTCAGCACCACATTAAAAAATAAATAAATAAAATGAAGTTATGCCCATCTACAACTAAAAAAAATTTTTTTTAAAAAAAAATGAATGCATGCACTGAAATTCTGAGTTGCTACCACCAGGAGGCAATAGACAAGTATACATTTGTGTGTACCACCAGGAGGCAGTAGATGACTATATATGTCCATACATTTTCTTTTGAATCTCCATTATTTACTGTGTTCTACATGCACACAGACACACACACACACATACAAATTTCAGGCAATTTATTCTCCAACACATGAAATCTTGAAAAATAGCTTTCCCCATAGTTGAAAATGTCTTCACCATATCATTGTTTTTAAAAAAAGGTCATACGTGTCAGGCATGGTGGTATATGCCTATAATCCCAGTAACTGGGGAGGTTGAGGCAGGAGGATTGCAAGTTCGAGGCCAGCCTCAGCACTTAGAGAGACCCTAAGCAACTTAGTGAGACCCTGTATCAAAAGAAAAAAAATTCAAAAAAGTGGGGGAGCTGGGGATGTGGTAAAACACCTCTATTGCATAAGTTAAAGTCATTTGCAATCGAGTCGGGCTCCCAATATAATAACAATGACAAATAGTCTCAGAGAAAATAAAAATAAAGACCTTTTGTTCTATCCGACTCAGACCTAAATGAAAGTTTACGCACAATCATTTTCAAAAGATTTACCCTAGTGCTTAGAGTTTAAGAAAGTTCTATGTTGACCAGCAATATGGGGACATCTGTTCTTAAATTTTAAAGTTTTAGAGCAAGTAGTTTCTAGGCTCTGAGTGCAGTGAAACAGGATCTCTAAGGGTAAAAGGTAAGGATAAAGTCCCTACTATGTGCAGCATGGAGCTAAAAAGGGAGAGGGATAACGTGTGGGAGAAACCCAGGTAAAATTAGTTTTTCATGTAACACCAAGAACAGTGACACCCCTATTGGAATCTGAAAAACAGACCATTGCTATTAATAAGTGACATAGCTTTTAATTCCATATATACTCTCTTTTCATACAGATCTGGAAAGTCACAGAAAGCTACATTCATTCCCTAATATCTAATAATAACTTATTAGAAAAGTCTGATGTTTTCTTTTAGTTTTGTCCTTCTCCAGAATGTATTTTCCAAATTAGATAAATTATCTGGATGAAGAGTTCATGGGAAAATGTCACACTTTTCTTCATTCAGCTTATTTTACTTTCTGCTTTAGATTAGAATAGATTGATTTTCCTATTCTGCTAATAAATTATATGATAGCAAGATGCCTTTAATATTTTTATACTAAGAAAAGATGCCTTAGCATTTTAAAGTATTGGGAAGCTACTTGAGATAAATCATTAGGTGCATGAAGTCATACAAAATGCTCAACAACCAGAAAAAAAAACAGAAAAAAATCTGATTTAAATAAAACTATTTCACATTAAATTATTATTATTTTGGTTATGGACAGCAATTTTTCTAAGAAGTAAAGTTCTTAGCTACATGAAGACTAAAATAATGGTATACAAATATCGATTGGGTATATCCAGCTAAGGGTATATCTAGCATCATTGGTTTTATGGATATGGTGACTTTGAGTTGTATTCAAGTGCTCATAAAGAAGCCTTGCAATTGGAATAATAGTTTTGTTCCTGAGTCTCAGAAGTATTTTCTAGCTCCTTTGTTCTAATTCCTTGTCTAATAATCACCTTTTTCAAAGAAAAAAAATAACATAGTAAATCTATACTAAAAAAAATTTCTCTCAAAAGTTCACATGCCGGGCTGGGGATGTGTCTCAAGTGGTAGCGCGCTCGCCTGGCATGCGTGCCGCCCGGGTTCAATCCTCAGCACCACATACAAACAAGGGTGTTGTGTCTGCAGAAAACTAAAGAATAAATAAATAAATATTAAAAAATTCTCTCTCTTTCTCTTAAAAAAAAAGTTCACATGCCATCCATTTCTATTAAACTCAGAAACTACAGAGAAAGCAAGAGGCAATAAAATCTATAAGGAAATCAATAGCAACATATTTAGGATGGTGTTACTTTCCCCTCACACACATTTTTTATTGGTGCATTGTAGTTGTATGGAATAGCAGAATTTGTTGTTATGTGTTCGAACATGCATACCACATAGCAATATAATTTAGCCAATATCACTCCCCTGTTCTTCTGCTCTCCCTCCCCTCCTCCCACCCTCTGATAGATAGTGTTACATTTTTATAGATTTTCTTTCACAGCACTGTCTCTCTTTTTTTCTTTTCTCTCTCCTGTCCTCCTTCCTTTCCTCTCCTCCACCACCTCTCTTCTTCTGTTTCTCACAAATGAGCTAATCATTTGTGGGAATATTGGATATCTATCATCCCATCTAGACCATGAGCCCCATGAAGTCAAGGACTAAATTTAGTTCAACTTTAGTTGTCACATAGTCTGCACTAAGTAAATCTGTATTTCTAAGATGCAATACTCCCAGCAGTAGTAAGGAGTTTCTTAAAATGTATTGGTTTTCCATCAAGAACAAATAATAATAAATGCTGGAGAGAATGTGGAGAAAAAGGGACACTTTTACACTGTTGGTGGGATGTAAATTAGTACAACCATTATGGAAATCAGTATGGAGTTTCCTCAAAAGACTGTTCATGAAACCACCATATGACCCACCTATACCACTCCTCAGTATTTATCCTAAAGAAGTTAAAGTCATCATATTACAGTGCTGCATGCAGCCCCATTTTTATAGCATCACAATTCATAATACCCCAACTATGGAACCAGCCTAGGAGTTCATCAAGGGATATATGGATAAAGAAAGAAAAATGTGTGTGTGTGTGTGTGTGTGTGTGTGTGTGTACACATATGAGTTTTATTCAGCCTTGAAGTAAAATGAACTTATGTCATTGGCATGAAAATGAATGAAACCTGAGACCATTGTGTTAAGTAAAAGAAGCCAAATCAGAAGATCATTGGTCACATGTTTCTCCCATATGTTGAAATTAGAGGGGAAAAAAATGGTGGCAGGGGGCATTCATGAAAATCGAAGAGAAATCCATACAGTGAAGGAAAGGAACCAGGGGGAGGCAGGAGGGAAGAGAAAGGGAAAGTACTGGAAAATGACATTGCCTGAATTATATTGCTTTATTCTGTGCATACTTTAATATGTAACAATACATCCCACCGTTATAGTACAACTATAACTCTCTCTCTCTCTCTCTCTCTCTCTCTCTCTCTCTCTCTCTCTCTCTCATTCCACTCTCCTTTAAGATATGCTTTGATAAATGATTCCTGTAAGTTCAGAAAGAAAGCTGTACATTGGTGTTGGGGGGAGTGGGAGGTACTGGGGACTGAACCCAGTGGTTCTCTACTACTAATTTAGAAAACATTCGGGGAAAAAAGCTTGTATCCCAAATAAAATATACTGCTTTCATTTTACTTATTTTAAAAAAATGGTCCTTAGGGTGTCCTTTCATCTCACCATTCTATGATTCGGTGAGCATAGTTTATGTTCCCCTGCCTAGACTATTCCAGGTTGCCTAGGTTTTGAAAGTACCCCCAGATCTCTACTTTCCACCCTGATGAGTCCCAATGTATGGGCTCTCCTCCAAAGTTGGTTCCTACTGCCCTCATCAGTTTCCTGGGTTGAGAGATGGTGGCCTTTCGGTCCTTTCCAGGATGTTTGGGTATACAATATTATGATGGTAATATTAACCCCCCAACTGTAGTTGTTCACAGTTCTCTGACCACTTCAGTAATTTTTTTCCCACTGGAATCAAGGTGGTGTTATTGGGTGGTATGGGGTTAGGAAAAGATTTTGGCTTGTAGTTTTTTCTCCAACCCTGAAGTATGTCTTCCTTCCTTCCATCCCCTGCCCCTTTTGCTCGCTCGCTTTCTTTCTTTCTTTCTTTCTTTCTTTCTTTCTTTCTTTCTTTCTTTCTTTCTTTCTTTCTTTCTTTCATTCTACTCTCCTTTAAGATCTGCTTTGATAAATGATTCCTGTAAGTTCAGAAAGAAAGATGTACATTTGTGCTGGGGGGAGTGGGAGGTACTGGGGACTGAACCCAGTGGTTCTCTACTACTGATTTACATCCCCATCCCTTTTTATTTTATTTTGAGACAGGGTCTCCCTAAGTTACTCAGGTTGGCCTCAAACTTCCAGTCCTCAGCCTCTGGAGTAGGTGGGATGCCAGACAAAAAGCTATTTTGAATGAGAAAAATATTTTCTTACAATTATCTCAGGGAGGAAACTCGCAAGCTCCTAGCTGACTAGCATCCAGTGCCCACTCTGAATGACTTTCTTACCACTTTTCCTTTTTCTCAGAACCATGGCCTTACAGCACTTAAATCATTCTTACCTTTCGTAGATGGGAATCTATTTATTTGAAGACAGAACACATATCTACACATTTTTAATAATCCCTTTCTTTCTATACCTCTCTTCTAAGGCTTTCTTGGTCATATGGCTCTTTAGAAGATTCTAATGCATAGTATGGATTAGGAATCACTGAGTTAAAGGAACCCAGGGACTGCAGGAGGAAGGGTACAAAGTGAACAAGTGGCTTTGAGAGATTAAAGGAGCCACACCTCTAGCAGGGCTTGGAGACTGGTTGAAGAGAAGGTAGGAAATATTATGTTCCACCAATTCCTTATAAACTCTGTATGGTTTGGAAGATATGATTAAAACTTCAGTTAAAGAACCATGGATACTTCTGAGTTGTTCTTGTTTGGCAGAGATAATATGGGGTTTGAGATGGAACCACCTCTCTCTTTTACTTTTAAGTACAATGAGGTTACATTATTTTCCAAGGTTGTTGCATTTTTTTGTTTTTGTTTGGTACTAGGGATTGAACCCAGGGGTGCTTTACCACTGAGTCACATTTGCAGCCCTTTTATTTTTTATTTTGAGACAGGGTCTCACTAAGTTGCTCAGGGCCTCACTAAATTGCTGAAGCTGGTTTTGAACTTGTGAGCCTCCTGTCTCAGCCTCCTGAGTTGCTGGGATTACAGGCATGTGTTCACATGCCCAGCTCCAAAGTTGTTCTTACTTAACATGGAAATCGGAAAGTTCAGAAATGGATTCACTTTCTTTGTCACCCAATATATATTGTTTGTCACCAGCAAAATTATTTCAGTTTGAGCTGACACCTGAAAAATGATTGGTTTTGGGTATTAAATGTCTGCTATAACCAAGACTTACATAGACTTACTTTGGAGTATTTACATTAGAATATTTATATATTGGCTTATATAAGGCTGATAAGAACAGATTATGCAGACTTAATCAACACTACTTGTGCCCATAAAAATAAAGTCTGAGGAAACAGAAATGAGGTTCTTTTTCACACCTTGAGTTCATGCAAATTCAGACAAGACCAGTCTAAAGAGTAGACTAGGATCATTATATAATATTTACATGTATCAAATTATAATATCAAAGCACAGAAAAGTACAACTATTAGATGAGAATTAATTAAATTGTTTAATTAAAATTTAAATTATTTAAAATTATTTAATTAATTTATTTAATTAAAAAATAAAAATCAAATTTAAAGCAAAAAAAAAAAAGGGACAGGGAGAAAGAAGAGCAGACTGCAGCTGCAATTTTAAGGATCCCCAGAAAGCTTTCTTCCTTTCTTCTTTTTTTTTTATACTCCCACAGAAAAGGTCCTTGATGATACTGATATGTCCCTTATTAGTCATTTAGTGCATTTAGTTAGTCCTAATGCAAATATCATCTCAATGAATATCAGCTTTAGTTCAATCTATCACATTAACCAATTAGTTAGCAGAAACCTGGAAGGACTGCAAACACCAATAAGTTCTAAGAAGTGAAAAGAAAAATTTAGGTTTGGGATACCACTTTGGGCTGCTAAGACTGTGACAATAGAAGATTCCAGAGTTAAGCAAGGCTCCTGGGCTTTAGTATTTGTGCAAACCAGAGAAAGGGAACATTGAAAAAGGAACAAAGAAATCTGAGTACATGTTTTGGTTGCTTTAAACTTCTTAATCCAGAGTCTGCTTGAACATGATGTAGCCTGCTCAACTAAGAGGCAAGCATTAACAGGATTAGATGAAGTCTCAAGTTCTATTCCCTAGAGTCTCATATTAAATCTGAATTTGTTCCAGGAAGGGTGTTAGTTACTCATTTTGGATTAGTCTCTGAATTGTTCTTTGTGAATCATATTGCACTGGAGACTTGGCTAATGGATACAAGGATGATTATACTGTCTTTCCCTTCTGACAGACATGGGTACATTTTGGTTTGCCACTCACAACATTAAAATATTTGAACAATCTCTGTGCTAAGGAGGAAGTTTCAAGGTTAAGCAAAGCTAAGGACCAATCTTTTAGATCTAACTCAATGGGGAAATAGACTCTTGGTGTAGAAATAAAATCATGAAATGCCTAAAATTCCATTTATTAAAAATCTATGCTTTTTTAAAAAAAATATACTGTAAGTTTTAGCATTCTCAAGCCTGCACTTATCTAATCAAATGGTTTTGGGAATGTATCTGACAACACTCTCAGAAAGATGAACTTAAAATCTTTCTTCTTCTCTTAGAACTGCAGAAGAGCAGACATTCTCTCATATCCTAAGACTGCTCTGATTAACTACATTAAGTACAGAATTCAGGACATTTGTAAAGAGATCATTCTTATTATCTTATTCAATGTGACAACTTAGAAAAAACACATAATTCTATTGTAATCTTCTATTTTCTGTTTAACAAAAAAAAAATAAGACAACTGAGCTTCTGTATATTTTGCTACATCTTGTGGAAAAACCTTATAATTACTAGAAGCCTATAATTATGATTGGCAGACTTATATAGTAATTTCTTGTTCCAGTAATAATATTCAAATTGCCTCACTTTTCCAAAAAGTATAAATGCTTACATAGTTTCTTCACTAAGTTTCTTCATACTGTCCTATGCCTTTAGGCATAAAAAGTAACAACCCATGATTCTGTTGCATTGCTTACTTAAATAATGAGTTTCAGTCTTTGTCTCATTTAAATTCATACTTTTAAGTGCTCTGATGGGGAAAGCTAAGAATCCTAGGACAAATGGCAGTTCCTTTTAAAGACAGAATCTCAGAAAGCTTCACACAGGAGATGATGTTTAAGCCACTGTGATGAAGAAGTAAAGTTTATAAAAGCAAAGAGACCATTTTTGGCATAAGGAATTGTAATGCATTGAACACAGAACGTATCGTATGTTTAAAGAATAGTGACTGTTTCAATGTGGTAAAGATTGAGAATTGGTTACTCCTGGAAAAATGATTAGTCAGAAAAAATGTTGTATTAAACATTCAGAGACTTAAAATAAAAGCAGTGGTGTGCCATCAGTGTTTGTGAGTAAGGGAATCTCGTGATAAGCTATTTGCTTAGAAATAGCAGCTGTATGGAGAATATATTGAAAAGGGGAAGGCCTGAACACAGAAATATCAGTTAGGAAGTTACCTGAATAGTCTCCATGAAAGATGACAAAGGTAGTGCCAATGTAAGGGTAAAGAATCAGAAATTCAGAGAATGAAGAAGTATGAGAAGGAGAAAGAGGAGAAAGAAGGTGAATACAACTACAGGTTACTAAAGGGGTTGTAGATTTTTCTCTTTTGAAATTTATACTTATATTTACTATTTACCTATGGATTGTTTCAGAGATGAAAGATTGGGGAATGAGTTAAATGATAATTTGAAGCTTTTCACAACTCTATTTCTGTGATTAAAAACCGAGGATCATAAATATAACCTATTTTAAAGGGAGTCATCAATGTCAAAATATCCCATATTCTATATATTCTCTATGAGACCCTCTCGGCATTTCAACTCTGGAGGATTCTAACATGCTTATCTTGGAATGCCCATCTCCCTCCAAAGTGCCTTCCAACTTTGCTTATATCCAAAAATAATGAAACCACTTCTTTACACACACAGAATAAGTTTTGGTTTTACAAAGATTTAACCACTCTACATTATAAGATGCTTTTGTAACTCCTTCATTTGTTCTTCCTGAGTCAAAGGCTCCCATTCTCTGACACAGTTCTCTTTTATTTTAGTTTTACTATTTTTTCTTTGTCTTTAAGTTTCCCTCATTTTTATGGTACATGTGTTTGGTAATTATTTTCACGAAGGATGAATTATGAAAATAAATGATACAAAGCAAGCCATTGATGTATTAGATCATTGGGGTAAAGAATGGTACATAATTTTAGAGTTCTAATTTGACAAAAGGGACTCAGCCAAGTGATAAGCATTAAGGTATTCCAAATTATTATATATTCAGATTTAACTTTAGAAAATTTATGATTATGTGTCAGAAGCGGTGACTGAATAAAAGATTTTGAAACTGTCCTGTAACAGAAGCAATGCCCCTTTTGGGAATACTGTCTGTGCAAAGACCCTGACTGAGATGGCCCACTTGCATGGTGATGCACTGTTCAAAAGGAGGTTCTGTGCTAGCTACAAGAGTCACTCAGTTCTTGACCGAGACCTCAGACACCATCTCCCAGGGATAGAGGATTCTGAACATAGAAAGTTAGCTACAATGTTTCACCAGTGCTACAACCTTCAAGCCTGCCCACAATGGACAATGGGTTCCCTGAGTGCCACAGGAAGCTCCTAGCATTGCAACAGTAAAATAGCTACAAGAATGTTTCTAGCCCTGTAACTTCTAATGCACAAAGAACAATGCCTCTATGGTTTTTAACTTCCTGATTATGAGACCCTATATTAAAAACTTACTGGGCCAGCTCTCTGTCACTGTTTCTCCATCAGGGTGAGAGTTTTTAAAGAAAGCCAAGGCAGACAAGTAAGAAAACTCAAGGTGTTTTGTTGCAACACACAACTAAGCCTGTCAAGGTAACTCCAAGTGAATTTGGGGACTAAATAAAGACACAGACATAGAAAGTACCTTTTCTTGGGTTAGTGACTGCTCCTTAGCCACAGCTCCCACAAGGGGGACAAGGCAGGCAAGAAAGAGAGGGAGCACCTTTTGAACCTGGGTTTTATTGAGGAGAAGCCATTCAAATGAGGCAAGGTGTAGGGTTACAACAAACAAGCATGTGTAAGCCAACCCCATTGGGTGATGCCCACTCCTGGAGCTGCACCTCTTTATCAGTGTGGAGGTAAAGTCCAAATTGTATTGCAAGGTGCAATACCTGTTCAGTATCTCTTTACTCGGGACTTAAAGGTGTGTATATAGCTCCTATCTAGAGTGGTTCCCGACAGTGTGTGCTTAAGGTGGGACAGTGCCCAAGTGCATGGAATCATCCTCCATGCTGCGCTCAAATCTGATGGTGAGGAATGTGGCATGAGGCATCAAACACATGAGGCATCAAATCCCTGTTTCTATTTTTTGAAACCTGAGCACAATGACTCTTTTTAATGGAACACAGAACATGAAATGTCTTGTATAACTGATAGAGCATTTGATGGTACACTTAGGAGAAAGAGAATGACATTTAGCATAGTGATGTATAGATAATGTGCTAAGAGGACCATTTGGATGGTGTAATGTTTTGATTGTCTTGTAGATGATCTTAGAAGTTTACCCTTGAGAAAACTGGGACAAAGAGCTAATAAGTTTTATAGTAGTGAGAAATTTATTGAGCATTTACTCTGTCAGGCACTGTTCTGAACTCTTTATGTATCGTAGTACAGGCATGGGGCAACTGTGCTGAGAATATCCTTTTCTAAGGGTAGCTTTGTGTATCTCTGTTCAAGCTCGGGCTGAGATCACATTACTTTTTGAGGCAGAAGGGCAATTAGCTGAATTGAGTTGATCCCAGAGACTCAGAAGAACACATTCTGCCTCCTGTCTATAGGCCTGGGAGAGATGGTCTAATCTCACTAATGTTCCCTCATTGAACTTGTCCTAGAGAAGTGCCAGAACAGAGTCTGCTCTCCTCACACCTCACCAAGAGAGCTCTCGAACCAACTTGTTTCTAGATCCAAAGGGGAAAAGGGCCTTCATTATTTTTCACTGATGATTCTAGTGTTAAAGAAACATGTTCATTTAAGAGGGCATAACATTTGAAAAGTGGTCATAAACTAAATAACTAAAACAGGTGACTCATACTGATATAGAAATTATAGAAACAGAAGAAATCTTTAATTGAAAAGTAATGAGAACTCTCAGGTAGATAGGATTATAGAGCATAAAACAATTCTAGGAACTTAAAATATGATTTCAAAATTCAGTCAAAAACCTGAAGAAAAGACATTATAAGATAAAAATTATTATTCACCAGATCAATGGAGGAAATGTTTAACAACACAGGCTAAATACAAAGAAATAGAGACAATAAATGAAAAGCTAACAAAAATGAAGGATAGATTTAGGAGAACTTATGGCATGAAACTACATAAACAGAAAAGAACAGATAAAGATCTTTGATTATAAGAGACAATAATTTTTTTTTCTGAACTGAAGACTTGAAGTTTTTAAATAAAAGTGATCCCTGTGAGCCAAAGACTATAGCCTGTGAGATTTCTGAATTCCAAAGATAAGAAGTATATTTTATAAGCTTTTCAAATGGAAACAATAAATTATTATAGACTTGCTTCCAAGTCTTTATAAGTGGAGTGTGTCCTATGTTAATGTTTTACTGGCAACTCTACATATTAACAGTTAAAAATATAAGAATTGCCATCAGAGACTTTCCAGAAGAATATGGAGAAAAATTAAAATTTGTACAGAAGGAAGCCCATAGACAAATTATAATTAGCATGAGAACAGAACTTGTGGCTACATCTTTAAAAAAAGAAAAAGAAAATCACATTAGCATAAGATTTCCAAGCTACAAGATGGTGCAACAATGCTTATGAACATTTGAGAGAAAAGTTCTATGATCCAAGAATCCTAAGTGAAATTCAGAATATCATTTATATGCAAGGGCACATGAAAAAATTTGAATATTCAAGTATTCAAAAATATATCCTCCATGTTCTCTGTTACAGGAAACTAATGTTAAAAGAACATAGAACTAGGACTTGCATATCAAAATAGAAAAGGATGACTTGAAAGTAAAAGAGGTGAGATGAATCTTACAGAGGATATGAGAACTGAAGCTGTCTACCTAAAGCCCCACAGCCTGACTTTACCATTCCGAGAAATTTTTGCCCAAGAAGGTAAAATAGTTTTATTATTATTTCTGATTTTAGGAACTTCCTAAAGATCTATGCTTGGATAAAAAAAAACTATTCATATAGTCTTCATCAGAATAAACAGCCCCCTTTTAAAAACAATTGATCACTCAACTAGGTTTTTTCCAAATGCCTATCCAGAAAGTCTGTTCCCTAGTTCTAACAATCCTAAATTTTAAACAATTCTAGAGTTTGTTCAATCCCAATCAGAACCCCATACTGCACACTGAAAAATGCAACTTTTTTTAAAAAAAAATAGTATCTTTTTTAAATTTTATTTTTTAGTTATAGGTGGACACAATATCTTAATTTATTTTTATGTGGTGCTGAGGATTGAACCCAGTGCCTCACACATTGCTACCCAGTGCTCTACCTCTGAGCCACTGAAAATGCATCTTAAAACTAAACTCCCTAAACCTTAGAAATAATCTGCTCTTGATTCACTATTTTGAGATGTTTCTAAGATCCTGTGATGATAGCAGTTTGCTACTGCAGAGAGCAATAAATGAACTTGGCTTTGCTTAATTAGGTTATTTTGATGGTCTTTTGAAGGAGTCAACAGTTGGCAAAAATTATAAATGTAAATCCAAAGCAATTAAAAGACTCATAAAAATTTTTTTTAAATTTCTTATGCCAGAACACAGTGTTGCACACCTGTAATCTCAGCAATTTGGGAGGCTAAGGTAGGAGGATCACAAGTTTGGGGCCTGCCTCAGCAATTTAGTGAGACCCTTTCTCAAAAAAAGAAATTAAAAAGGTGGAAAGTATTTTCAGTATATATTACAGAAAGAGGCCTAATATCTCTAATACATAAAGAGCTCTTAAAAACAGAGAGATAAAGTAAAAATGCTCAATAGAAAAATAGGAAAAATAGATAATTTGCATACCCACACATGTGCATACACATATGTAAAAATGTTTTTAACAAATTTAAAGTGATAGAAAGTTGGTCAGCAGTCAACAGAAAGTAAGTTAGTAGTTAACTTGGACTAGAAGAAGAAACAAGGAGTAATTATCAATGTCATAAAAGATCTCTTGGAGTGTTAGAAATGTTTTAAAAGTGGATTGTGGGTAATAGCTGCACAATTCTGTAGTATACTAAGAATCATTGAATTTTGCACATAAATGGGAGAATTTTAGAGTATTTCAAGTTATAACTCAATAGGCTATTTTAAAAGTGAACCTTAAATAGATACATATAGCTGGACATGGTGACACATGCCTGTAATCCCAACTACTCAGGGAGGTTTAGGCAGAAGGGTTGTTACTTCAAGGCCAGTCTGGGCAATTTAGCAACTCCCTGACTCAAAATAAAAAATAAAAATGACTGGGGATGTGTTTAGTGGTAAGGTCCTGGGTTCAATCCCTAGTATGCAAAAAGTAATAAATGAATTAACTTAAAAATATGTATAAATTTCAAACACACTCATAATTAGAAAAATGTAAATTAAAATGACACTGAGATACTATTTCTTGCCTTTCATATTGATGAAAAGTAAAACAAAATTTTAATTCATAAAATGTAATAATAAATTAAAATATGACTAACACATTTTGTTAGCAAGACTGCGGGAAAATAGTCATTTTTATAATTGCTAGTGAGAATACAAATTGGTACAACCCTTCTGGAAGGAAAGTTGAGAATACTAAACAAAACTACATCTCCACTTAAATTTTAACCCAGTAATCCAACTTCTGTAATTTCCATGAAATTGACACGAGTGCATTAAAATAGGTTGAAAATCATAGCCTAGAGTTTATGTATATTATTACATTAATATTAATTAGTGTTATAATTTAATTATATTACTCAAATATATATACCATATTTAAGTTTTATAGATGTTCTACATCTGGGAGGATTGAACAAAATGGGTTTTAAGTAATCTGGAAAACTGCACACAAATATTGTACTTTATTTAGTAAAATTGTTTTTCATAGGATCTGGGTAATAATTCAGAAATTACTTCCTGTATATACAAAGATTAAGCAATTCAGTAATAGATTGTAGATAATGAGAGGCAGTTTTCTCTCAGAGTTAAAAATAGGGAAACGAAGTATAACACAAACCCTGGTTGAAATCAGAGCAGAAATATCAGTATGCACTCATGGATATATATGTAGTGGCATACCAGTGGCAATGAGAACAACTAGCTACCAGGTCTTGGTTTCTAAATACCATTCTTCGACAAAGGGAACCAGGCAGTACATCATACAGGAAGACTGGGACAGAGAGAATGCAAGATGAACTTGTGATGTCTAATGGTACTACATGGTAAAGAAATGTTTACAAAAGGATTGGGGTTGTGTCTTAACAACATGGGAACTAACTTAAAGGGAGCTCCCAGTGCCTCCATCTGGGACAATCAGAACGACTAAATAAATTATAGTGACACTGACTAATGTAAATAAGTGAATGAATAAATACATGGGGGGAAAGGGACATCTCTTATGCAGGATAGAATTTCAATTAATAAATATAGAGAAAATTTATGCAAATTAAAAAATCATCGTTAGAAAAAAACATGATAATATTTGTTGCAGTCAAAATTAATAACCAAAAATGTTAAGAGAAACAGAGTATTTGTGTAGTTGTAAGTATCTCCCCACAAAGTACTCATGAATTACAGTAACTTTTTATATCCTATTTAAGAAATCCTTACTTAACTCAAGGGCTCCAAGTGTCTCTCCTTTATTTTTTGAAAATTATATAGTTCTTGCTTTTATATTAAGCTCAATGATATCTTTAGAGTTTACTTTGGTAGATAGCGTGTAGATGGAAGAATGATGGCTTCCCCAAAGATGACCATGCCTCAACCCCTAGAATTTGCAAATATGTTTCTTTGCATAGAAAAGTGGATTTTTTCAGATGTAATTAAGGGTAAAGATCTGAAATGGGATAAATTATCCTGAATTATTTTGGTTGGCCAATCTAATTACATGAACTCTTAAAAGCGGAGGACTTAAAACTTAAAAGTAGAGCCTCTCCTATCCAGGTTATACCTTGTACCTGCTAAAACTGCACACACAGCTCAGCTTGTCTTTCATGGCCACAGTACAGCTACAGGGAAAAGTTTGATGGTGAAGAGGAGAGACTCCTGGGAAGCACACTATCCTGAATTTTCTATCATTCCCATGCATTTCTTTTTACTTTACCAATTTACTTATCCCCATGATAAAATAGCATTTTTTTTGTTTATTTTTAATCCTTAAATAGATAGCATTATATTGCTAAAAGAAAAAAAAAGCAGGGAACACTTCTTGTTTGTAGGCAGAGAGAGATGTGATATTTGAAACAAGGTCAGAAAGATGTGACCTTGTAATATTAAAGAATGAGGAAGGAGTCACTGAGCCAAGGAATGTGGGAAGACTCTAGACACTAAGTTTGGAGCAGCTTAGATGTTCATTATCTCATACTATACCTTATAATATTAGTGTAGTGCTAAGTGTTTTAGAAGTCTGTAGTAGGGCAGTAATGTAGACATTACCTTTGACCAATTTGCAAGTTTTAAAGAACATTTGCAAACAATCAAAGCAGGGGGGCGCTGGGGATGTGGCTCAAGTGGTAGCGTGCCTGGCATGAGTGCAGCCCAGGTTTGATCCTCAGCACCACATAAAAACAAAGATGTTGTGTCCGCCGAAAACTAAAAAATAAATATTAAAACATTCTCTCTCTCTTTAAAAACAAACAAACAAACAAACAAAAACAATCAAAGCAGGCCTGGTTGATTGAAAAGAATTTAGAGAGAAAAAAATTTAACACATTATTTTCATGGTTTATTTTCTCATGTATACTTTGTTCTATTATTTTTTTTTAACTACAAAATCAAGGTATATCATTACAACAGGCAAGCAAAAAGAACAGAGGATATCATTATCCAATCTATCTGCAGGTTATAGATCTTAACAGCTTGTTGCTGTTTCTTTCCTCAACACTTTGTCTCCCTCTGAACAGGACCGTCTTTTGTCCTAAATGGCTTTGTCACTCCTATGATGGAAAACTTTATGCTAATAGTTTCTGAGTTCCAAAGTCTGAGGGAGGAAAGGAAAAGCTGAAGCCTCCAGAAAGAGCACAGAGGCAAGATGACTGAAATGAAATTCTCATTTCAAAAGTTTACCTTGGATTAATTATTAGGCCACCAGCCCCCTCCAAAAAGTAGCCACTTAGTAAGTGGTTGTTGAATAAATGAATGAAGACGGGTCAGTAAATAAAATTGTTTTAATATTTGCCTATTTAGTGTTCAATTTCTTATAAAGATGTTATTCCCATGTGCAGGATAAAGATTCAAAATAGTATTTTCAGCTCCTGACATTGGATAATGTGGGCATGTATTTTTCTTCTGCCTGGTATCTTTCCTTTCTGACAAGCTGCTTCTACTCTGCTGTACTGACACCGTATAAAAGAGCCACTCTGAGCTGACTAGCCCTTATCAACTTATACTTTCCTCCCCTCCTCTGTCATCTAATATTTGTTTAACCCTGCATATTCCAGTTACTGCTCCTGTCAAGAAGAGATACTTTATCACTGGGGATTGATCTGAGGGTAGAAACTCAACTGTAGCTACCAGTGCAAACATTAAGAATCAAACAGCCTGGCCTGCCTTCCTACATTCTTTCCTTCCTTCCTTCCTTTCTTTCCTCTTGCCTTTCACCATGACCTTTTCTGCTTGGCTTTTTGGGGATAAGTGACCAGACTTGGTTAGTTGGGACCCCCTGGAGTCAGAGCTCTGGCCTAGGACACAGACAAGTCTCATTTTCACACACAGCTAGTTGACCCTGCCAAGGGAAAGGAAGAGACAATCTCAGGCAGCTCCTGCAATTACCTTTGTTGCAGGAATTTCTTTTTCTTTTTCTTTCCCTTTTCCAATCTACGGCACTTTCCCCTTCCACTATGGGCTCCCATTGACTGCTCTGTACCACCATTGGATGAAAAAAAAATAAACTCTTGGAGTCTATGGATCCTGAAGTCACATAGTTCTTACGGACAGTGCAAGCTGGGCCTCACCCTTTTTTTTCCTTGTTGCTTATGAGCTCCTTTGAGCCATTTTGGGACTTTGCTACCACTTTGGGTTTCTACCACTTTGTCTGAAAGGGAAGTTTACATTCTGCAAGGCTATGAAGCTAGTTAACCCTTTGTTCCTTTCTTTCTTTCTTTTTTTTTTTTTTTGAATACTAGCTATCCCTTATTTGTACCCATTCCCCTACCCTCCCAGTCTCTGCTAATCTATTTTCTGTCTCCATGAGTTTGCCTATTCTAGGTATATATTTTTTATTTTTTTGATACCAGGGATTGAACCCAGGAGTACTTAACCACTGAACCACCCCAGCTCTTTTTATATCTTTTATTTAGAGACAGGGTCTCACTAAATTAATGAGGCTAACTTTTATCTCAGGTCCACCTGCTTCAGCCTCCTGAGCCACTGGGATTACAGGTGTGTACCATCACACCTGGCTTACATTAGGTATTTCATACAGGTGTATCATATAGTATTTATCCTTCTTTGGTTTATTTCACTCAGCATAATATTTTCAAGTTTTATCTGTGTTATAGTATGATTCAGCATTTCATTTTTTTAATGCATGGATAGTATCACTATAAACAATATTAAACAGAAATTTGGAACCAGCACTTATTGGTATGTGGTATGTGTACAGACCACTTTTTGTTTATCCATTTATCTATTGATGAACAGTTGGGTGGTTTCTACCTTTTGCCTATTGTAAATAATGCTACTATAAACATCAGTGTACAAGTACCTGTTTAAGCTATTTTCGATTCTTTAGGGCTATATATTTAGGAATAAAATTCTGAATGATAAGGTAATCCTATATTTAACATCTGGAGGAACTGTCAAACTATATTTCATAGTGACTGTACAATTTTATATTCCCACCAATGATGTACACATCCTGATCTGATCATCTCCATCACCAGCCATCTTATCCACCCACATACCTCATAAGTTTCCTAGTGCTTCCCATGCTTCATAACCATGACTATGAGAGACCCAAGATCATAGATAGCAAAGGAGATGGGATCAAAAAACCACCATCTGTGATTTCCCATTAATAGATAACTTACAGCAAGATCAAGAAAGGGATGAAAGGACATCCTACAATATTAGGAGGTAGTTAATGAGTTAACAGGCACTAAAAGGATTATGAGGATTTCTACAGAAAGTAAAAAACAAGTTTAAACAGTAAAGATGTGTATTATCTTACAGAAAGCCCATAGTGGTTATGCCCTAGGCTTAATTCACTGGCTCATGAGTACCATCAAGGGTTCGGGTTCTTTCTACTTTCTGCCATGTTATCATATTGTGCTGGTTTACTTTCAAGCTAGCTCCTGCCTGGTAGCAAGGAGGCTGCAGTAGATCTAGTCACTATATCTGGACATGATAATGTTCAGGGAAGTTGTCTCTTCCCTGTGTATATTGCTTTGTCTGAAGAATGAATGATTTTTAAAGATTATACTCAAGTTTATTTGCATCTTTGTGATGTCAACCTCTTCTTTCTAAATCATTAAGAACATTTATTAAAAATATCTATTCAAAATAATTTATTTCAATAAAATTCATGGGGAAGTTGTTGAGTTATTTGGAATTTGGGGGGTTGGGGAGGACAGATGCATAGACTAGGAGAAAATATGAAACTGATGGAGTTTAAGTCCAGGAACAGAAATTTGGAACCAGCACTTATTGGCCTCTCAGATTTTATTTTATTTTTTAATCTCCTGATTTCTAAATTGTTTGTAATCCATAACTTTCATTGACTAAAATGTCTTCATTTCGTATCCTAAAACATTTCATTTAATCAATAGTAACTACTGTACCACCTTTGAAATATCAATTTTAAGCATTTTATTCACTGAATACTATCTCCTTTCCTTTCAGATTATTTTCTGTGCCAACCTCAATATTCTTCCAACTCATTATATTTTCCAATCCAACACCCTATTAAGTGTTGACTGCTTATTGTCCTATTATTTTTCTCTTCCTTTGAACCAAAAAACAACTTTCTCAGAAACTCCTCAGTAGACTGTCCTGCGTATTTCATTACTTAGAATTGAGTCACAGGCTCTTTTCTAAGCCAAAATTGGTAAGGAAAATAGAATTATCAAGACTAGTTTAAACCAGTAAATATTTCCTTCTCAGAGGGGGATAGAATGACCTTCATGAGAGATAAATACCTACAAATTGTTTCTAAATAGAAAAGAATGTTGGTGATTACTCAATAGTATTCGAAAATTTATCCTTTTAGCCTCATCTGGAAGTGACATCTTTTTTTAAGTCATTGTTCATTTGTCAGAAATATGGTAGATAAGAGGAAAAGAAACACAAGGATGACTGTTTCCATTGCTCACATTCTAGAACTGGTGTAACTAAATAATTGTTGGATGACTTTAGGTAAGGCATCTAAATTCTCTTCATTTCTATTTCTACATCTACAACATGACATGCTGTTCTGCAACTTCATGAGATAGCTGAGAAGATGTAATTAGATAATTATAAGCCAAACAATATTATTTCCATATTTTAGCTTCCCACATTACCCATTTGTTTCTATTTTCATTTGCTCATTCATCTATACACCCACTCAATAAATAATTTACACGCACTTTTAACAAAAAATTCTGAGAGGCTATTTAATGTAATGTATTTATTTTCACCATGGCCCTTGAATCTATGGTATTAACCAGTGAATTATTTAATTGAACATGCTTTATCTCTTAGAGTACAAAATCAGGCAGGGTACTATAGGAAAGTCAGGAAAGATGAAGTGGGGTAATCAAGAGTGTGACTTGTGGAACCGTTGTGTTTGCTTCATTGGAGTGTGAGCTGTACTGTTTACTAAAGTGGCTGCAACCAAGTATGTTAAGTTCACAGTTGCCTACATTGCTTTTCTGGCTTAGTATTATTTGGGTTTTAATTCTTACTGATATGTATAGACAAAGCAACTCCATCTCAGAAAGATGTATTTACGCTATAACAAAACAAAAGTGAACAAAAACTGAGAAGACCAGTTCAGGCATGAACTACTGAGGCAACAGAAATTGATGGGCTAAGTAAAAAACTGCCTTTCTGCTGAAGAATTAAAAAAAAAAGTCAGAACTGTTGTTCTGAAGGGTCTCTATTTTTTGAATGATAAGGAGATGTTATTGATTTTAAAATCAGCTAACCACAAGTCCTAGAGATCCTATGGCTCAAAGAGATGTTTTCAGTTTTAGAAAACTAACATTTCAGAGAAAAAAAGCTAAAAACAACTGTAGTCATCTATGACTCTTTTTGAAAAACATACAATAAAAGGGATTTTTTGAAAACTAGGGTTTGGAAATTCATTATTTGTCCTTGTGATGGGATAAAAATATATTTTGGATTAAGGGAACTTCTGCAGGAAATTCTATTATGAGTAACAATGCTAATTTGTGCAGGAAAATCATTTCATAACATGACTAGAAAATGTTATAGTTAACTGTTTCCTTTTATTAAATACAAGTAGTAAAGCATATTAGGACTATTAGTAACTTAAACCTACCATAAATTTACATCTGGTTTCTCAAACAGTTCTTTGGACTATTTAGAATCAACTTTTTTTTTTTTTTTTAACCAGAGATTAAACCCAGGGGAGTTAAACACTGAGCCACATTTCCAGTCCTTTTTAAATATTTTATTTAGAGACAGGGTCTCACTGAGTTGCTAAGTGCCTCACTAAGTTGCTGAGGCTGGCTTTGAACTCACAATCCTCCTACCTCAGAGCTGCTGGAATTACAGGCATATGCCACAGCACCTGGCTAGAATCAACTTTTGATGGGAAGGAACATCAATGCCTGAGGATGGGTCAGGATATCAGAAGAGAAATTTTATCAATGCAAAATATCTCCTTTGGCAGGACATAGATGAAGAATGTAAAACAGCAGATCTTCTCCATAGCTGCGTGTGGTTCAGTAAAGTTCTCTACATCAAATGAATGCAACTTTAAGCAATTCAATTTCGTGCTGATATTCTGGGAAACACTGTAGTAGTTAACTATTGTCAATAGTGTGGTTATTTTTGAGCAAAGCTGTCTTACAGTCTTCAGATCTTGTGACCTAAGCAGCCTCTACATTCAAGCAAGTTGAAAGGATTACTGTTGACACATGATCACTCGAGCCCCATCCAAACATATGGATCCTCTTCTGTTGGCTTCTGCAACAAAAAGGCAAATAAGCACTAAATAAACCAGAAAATGCAGAAAGAGTAATGATGCAATAGAAGAGAGTAAGATAGTAGAGCTACAACTTTCTTGGCATAGATACAAAGCTAGTTGCCTAATGTAGTTCTGAGATAGTAGCTATCTATGAAAACCTCTACCATTTGTCAGTTTACTTAAGGGAGGAACGAGAAATAAGAAATTTTTAAAATTCTGCTTCATAAAAGTAACTCATATTTACTTGGGGCAGGAGACAACCAAAATTTCTATGTAAGCTGTCTCATTTGATTCTTCAATAATCCCATGGTATGAGTGTTATATCCTCACTTTATAGGTTTAAAAAAAAGGGAGGCAAAAAGAGTTTAACTTACTTAAGATCTTGCAAATGGTAAATGATGAAACTGGAATTTGAAAACCAGAAAATCTAATTTCAGAGACTTAGTTCTTAAGCAATACTCCACAAGATTCCAAAGTCTTATCCCCTTTTTATTTCCTCAACAGAAAGCCATTTTCTTCAGTAATTTTGTTAAAATTCTAGCAGATGGCTTTAACTATTCTTTAGTATAATGGTTCATTGGAAAAATTGTACTTTAGAGATAGTAAAATAATGTAAAATATTGAGTTAAACTCGTTTTTTTCCTCGCTGAAAACAAACAGTAATGTTCACTTCCAGATAAAACTGCACAACTAGCAATTCAAGCCTTCCAATCTCAGTTGGATCCTCCAAATGGCCATTCTACCTTTTTTATTTGTTTTCTCCATTCTTCTTAGTTATAAGACCTTTCCCATTACTTTCTCATTTTTCAGTTGCAAAATTAAGACATTTCCACATTCCAAGATTTAACTCCCATATCCATCTCTTCATACAATATTGTCTGCAATGTCACTAAGAAAATTGAGGCCATCATGAACTCCCTCCTGCCATACCTACAAATTTCTCCACATGTTCACCCATCCTTTTAGTGTTTCTTAAGAACATATGTTCTCCTCTTTTAATGGTCCAAATTCCCTTGAGCTCTTGGCTCAAACTTCTCCCAGTTTTTCTAGAAACTTAAATTATTAATTTTCTAGTCTGTCTCTTGTGTTGTGGTACATTGTTGTGGTGACCACAACCTTTAATAAGGGAGAGTAATTCACCCATGATCTCTGTAAAGAGCAGCCATATTTTGTACCATGTAAACTCCACCTGCTTGGACTAGAAGGGACCCTCTCTCAAAAGGCAGTTAATTTACAGATTAACCAGAGAGTTAAGACATAGCTTGACAAGAAAAGATAAGCAGGGCCCCTCACTTTTTTTTTTTTGGCGGTGGTACTGGGGATTGAATTGTGGGCACTTTACCACTGAGCTACATCCCCATCATTTTTATTTATTTATTTTTTTTGAGAAAGGATCTTGCTAAATTTCTGAGGCTGGCCTTGAATTTGTAATCCTCCTACTTCAGCTTCCTGAGTAACTGGGTTTATAGGTGTGTGTCACCACATCTGGTTTAGTGCTTCTCATTTTATAAAAACTTTTCAAAGGCTCACTACTCTAAGATCTAAAGATGTTTTATAAAGTGAAATGAGTGAATTTTTATTACTAGAAAAGATAAATGATCTTTGTGGCCTGTCTTGTCTGTGAAGTCATTTATTAAACATTCAGTGGAAGTAAGTTCATACCACATGTTTAATTGCTGATGAACTAAGCATTTGAGTCCAGGAATAATAAACCAAATATTATTAATGATAAAAATAGAATCTGTTATAAATGGTTTTTAAGTACATCATCTGGTTCTCATGATAATCCCACAATGTATGTTCTGATATTCCTAATTATCAGATTAAAAAAAAACTAAGAGAATTTAGTTAATCAATATCGCTCAGTTAATGACTGGCAGAGTTTGGAGTATAGATTCAAAGCTTATGGACTCTTTGTCCTCCTTATACTCTTTTTTCTTTTTTTAAAAAAACATTTTTAGTTGTAGTTGGACACAATACCTTTATTTAATTTTTATGTGGTGCTGAGGATCGAACCCAGCACCCCACACATGCTAGGCAAGCTCTCTACTGCTGAGCCACAACCCTGGCCCCTGTCCTCCTTATACTCTTAATCTGGCTTTTAACTAGTCAAAAACAAAGGCATACCTTATTTTATTTTATCATCTTAGCATGCCATCAAGAAGATTGAAGTTGGTTTATATAAGTATATAAAATATCAAAAACAGGACTGGGGATATAGTTCAGTTGGTAGAGTGCTTGCCTTGCCCTGGGTTTACTCCTCAACACGGAAAAATAAAAGAAAAAGAAAAATAGTAAAAACAGATGAGAAATTAGAAAGGAAATAAAATCAAGCTAGGAGCAAGTTTAATGTATAAGGATGTATGTTACAGGGATTTTGTTTGTTTGTCTTTTTTTATTTCTTAGTTTTGTTTCTCTATACTGCAGGTTTATAGGAACATAAAGCAGGGTCTCTAAACATTGCTTCATTAGGAAGAAGTAAATGATGCCTTTGGGGAGACCTATTAAATCCTAAGGGCTCAAGGGGTTGGGCATGAAAGGTGATCATTATTAAGCATCTACATTAAACAAAATATAGTGAAATGTACTTATCACAAATGCTTGTAGAATAAACTTAGAAACATCAGGTACCACTGCTTATACAGAGTAAACATTAGGCGATCTATAAGAAAGAGGTGGATGTTCACTAAATACTAAATTGAGCAAAGTTCTGTGAAAATTTTACTGACCAAGAATATTCAGGCATTGACAGTGTACAAAATAGCATATCAAAAAGCACACTTGTTTCCGTAAACATGGTTTCTTACACAGAATGCCTTAAAAATTTCAGCATTCAAATTGGAATCTATTCTTTATTTTATCCATTTTCTTCCAGGTTAACATTTAGAGAGACACCTTTCTGAAACCAGTAAGTAGGTGGTGATTGGCTTACCAAGAACAATATAGTAGTATCTTTGAAGGGAAAACTACAATTATGGAAACATGATACAATTTTTTTTGATTTTGTATCACCATGTGACTTAATACTCATTCTTTTCCCAACTGACATGTATCCTGAGGTTCAGGTGGAGAAACCAAGTTATTGATTAAATTTATGATTTTTATGTAAAAACTTGAGAGCAATAACCTACTAAAATCAGCAGTTGATTTGAGTATGTAACCACATGGGAAGTGAGGATGGATGTGGAGTGGTGGTAAATATCATGTTTGCTTCACACAGCAGATGACCTCACACTTAATAACGAGGTAAATCTTATGGGCCATGACTCAATGACCCAAATTATCATGATTGCTGTCTCTCTGCTTTGGGGATCAACAAGTGCAGAATTTTTTGGGTGCTGTGTTCGCTCAGGTCAAAATAATAGAAAAGATTCAGGACTGAAATTTCTTAAGAACTAAGCCCCTTTCTAAGCCCTCTGTTCTATCCGACTTATTTTCAAACTCTAAAGGGAGAAAAACTTTGGTCTCCAAGAAGCAACCTGCAGCAAGGACCAGATATTTGCATAATCAAGTGTATTTTAAACGTCTGCTTCAGAGTGGAAAAACACAGTAGAATGGGGTGAGGATGGTGAGACAGAGTCACCTATTAAAAGATGGCAGCATTGGAGACTAACGCTTGGCTTGGGCTTCATTCGCATCACAGAAAACCAAAGAGCCGGGAAGCCTTTGAAGACAGTCTCGGAGCCACAGACTAAGAGGAAGCTCGCCCACGCCCCGGGTCAGCCCACGCCGGCTCCACAAAGGCCACAGCTGCCCCAGTCTTCCCAGGGCAGCTCCACCTGCGCCACAGGTCGGCATCTCTCCGGGAGCGAACCGCTCAGTACAGTCCCCGGCAGCACCACCAGCGCCGCCCAGGCCGGAAGAGCTCTCCGGGCCCGCCCCCGCCCGCCCGCCGGAGCCGGAAATCGGGGGGTCAGCTGCGGGTGTTTTGCCTTCCGAGGGCCGCTTGGCACGATGCTTTGTGGTCCCTGCCGCCTCCTCAGGGCCTCCGTAGCGCCCACCGCGGCCCTGGCTGCCGCGCTGCTTTCGTCGCTCGCGCGCTGCTCTCTCCAGGAGCCGAAGGACCAGGTGGCTTCGGCGCTCAGCCCCTACTTCGGCACCAAGACTCGCTACGAAGATGTCAACCCCGGACTACTGTCGGACCCCGAGGCGCCGCAGCGGGACCCAGAGCTGCTGGAGGGGAGCTGCACCCCGGTGCAGCTGGTGGCCCTCATCCGCCATGGCACCCGCTACCCCACGGCCAAGCAGATCCGCAAGCTGAGGCAGCTGCACGGGCTGCTGCAGGCCCGCGGGCCCGGGGATGATAGGCCGGGCAATGCCAGCGATCGCGGCCTGGGCGCCGCGCTGGCTGACTGGCCGCTGTGGTACGCGGACTGGATGGATGGGCAGCTCGTGGAGAAGGGGCGGCAGGACATGCGACAGCTGGCGCTGCGTCTGGCCTCCCTCTTCCCAGCTCTCTTCAGCCGGGAGAACTACAGCCGCCTGCGACTGATCACCAGCTCCAAGCACCGCTGCGTGGACAGCGGCACCGCCTTCTTGCGCGGGCTGTGGGAGCACTACCATCCTGGGTTGTCCCCGCCCGACGTCTCAGGTGACCGCGCGCCGCGGGGCAGATGCTCTGCCGCGTTCCCGAATCTTCCCTGGACTTCCCACCCCCAGTCTCGTCTCACTTTGCTCTGTATCCTAACTTCTACCCTTCGGGCTGTGCTTTCTCTGGGTACAGGATGTTGTGAACTTGATTATCTCTCCTTTCATGTGTACATTCATTTATTTATTCATTCATCAGATATGAATTTTAGCACCTTTTACGTGCCGAACGCTGTAGTAGACTCTGGGATCCAGAGCAGGAAAGGAAATGATCTTTCCCAAAATTTGTGGTCGCCCTTTTTTTGAATTAACCACTTTTGAGTGCCAGCCTGTCCCTTCTTACCTCCCTGGCAGTTAGTTTTATGGTTGAAACCACTCTTTAAAAATGATATTTAGAACCTTCTTCCTCAGGCATTGCTTGTAATACAAGTTGGGGTTTTTACTCATCACCTTTTTCAGGTGTCTGGTCTAGACTTAACACCTGATTTAGGAAGCTGTTAACAAGCCTTATTTATGCCCTGCTTTTTCCTTTTGTTTGGTTCTTGTATTTACTGTTATAGAGTTCCCTTATTGTAGTTGAGGTTCATTGTCAAAAGCAATACTTTACCTACCAATTGATTTCATACTTTTTCAAAATTTGAGAAATGAAATAGTGGTATCTTTTTATTTATCAGGCAAAGAAGTTAAGCCCAAGATTGTCCTCTAATTTGAGGACTAGTCAGGCCTGGAGTCCAGGTCTTCTGTTTTTCCAGAATGATACTTTTCCCATCAAAATGTTTTTATAGTCAATTATATTGTAGCAAACACCCAATGCCTCATATATACCACACATGTCTCACATTTGTTTTACTTAATCTTCACAACTTTTCTCTGAAGCTGATGGTACCCCCACATTGAACCCAAGGGTACTTAACTGCTGAGCCACATCCCCAGCTCTTTTTTTTTTTTTTTTTTTTTTTTTTTTAGTTTGAGACAAGGTTTTGCTAAGCTGTTGAGGCTAACTTTGAATTTAAAATCCTTTTGCCTTCCCAGTTGCAGCAGCGATTGCAGGCATGGGCACCTGCACCTGGCTTATAACTTGCTTTTTAAAGTATTACACTATACAGCTTCCTTTTATCTTATAATATCTGATGAGAATAAAAACATAACATATTTGTGACAGAGAGATGAACAATTGTTAATAACTACTTCTAGGTTTTAAGGTAAGAATTGAAATGAGGAACTTCATTTAGCTTTACAGCCCAAATTTAAAAAACAAAACAAAACTGGTTTATCATTTCTTCCATAGCAGTTCAGCAGTCTGCAAGGGATTTTTCCCCTAACTGTGTATCATGTTATTGCTTTGTGGGTAACTCAGTAAACTAACTTGTTACTTACTGAGTCGTGCTTTTAAATTATAACTAGGTTTTTCCTATTAGTTTGGGTGAAAGTTCCCTGTAGGTTGCCTAAATTAGCTGAATTTTAATGTAGCACAACATATACTGGACCTCCTGGCATGAATGATGGCACTCAGATTGCATTGAGAAGATTGTCATTTGCCTCTGGGGGAAAAGCCAGGGATCAGAGTAATTCAGGATAAATCCCCCTCTCACCATTTTTCAGTCTCAGAGATTAAATCCTTTGCCTAGCCACTTCATTATCCTACACAGACAATTGTTTTGCCTGTTGTGTAAATCTGGGCTTTTGAGGGAGACCACTGAATTAGATTTTGTGTTTTTATAGAAATAGAACAATGCATTTGTTTCTGTTTAAAGAGCAGCAGTAATTAGATAATAACAAGGGTGAACCATCCAGACCTACATGAGAAATCATATTTTGAGGGCACAGAAAAGATGACAAAGTTCTCTTATTTTCCTAGTGAAGTCGGTCTTTTTTGGGTTTTGGTAGTGGGGACTGAACTGAGGGACACTCTACTTCCACTGAGCAATATCCATCTCTAGCTCTTTTTATTTTATTTTGAGGCAAGGTCTCCCTAAGATGCGGAAGCCAGTGTCGTACTTGTGATCCTCCTCTTTCAGCCTTTTGAATCACTAGGATGACATATACTGGCTCCTGAAGATACTTTCTTAAGAACTGTAATCCAATTAACAACTAAAGTGGGAGAAATGATCTATTTCAGGGACTATGCCTTCACATATATGTATATTTTTGCGTTGTGTATCTAAAACAAAGGTATAACTGTATTTGAATTTCTTATATTTTGTGTACAGAAATAATACCTGGTGTTTTTTTCATGGTGAATTATTGGAGGAATGATAATTGAGATGTTTTGAATATGGTTGAAAACTTAAAAGACACCCCAATAGTTGAAGCAATGTTATGAATGCTTATCCAGTACATGTTTGCCAAGTTGGGGTAATAGCATACTGTTAATTGGAGTTACCTAGGATCTTCAGTTAAAAGATAAACCAAATCAGAAGCACTTAGCACAATAAAGACCAGTAGACTTCAAACTTTGTGCTGCTGTCAGTAGTTTTTGTCTAAAGTAGAATTTTTTGTAAAGTAACACAGGGTTAGGAAAAATAATTAAGAAAATAAAACAATCTATTTAGATTTTGGTTGAGTGGAGAAACAGGTCTAATCTGTTAAATTCTCTCTCACCTTGTACCTAGAGACTGCTGGTTTTTAGTTTGCTTTCTGAAGTTTTCTGTGCCTGACAGAAACAGAACTTTCATAACACAATTTTGCACTTCTTATGATTTTCTTGCATAATTATTTTTTTGTCTATGAGAAAACATTCATTTTGGTTACCTTTATTTCATTGTGTGTAGTATTGCTTCAACACATTTTATTTTGGGTGTTGATTGTATTTTAGTATTTCTAGCATATTCTCTTTAAGAATTGCCATCATTATAAATGGGTAATAAAATTTTATACTTATTGCCAACTGTAGTGGTGCACACCTATAATCCTAGTTACTCGGGAGGCTGAGACAGGAGGATCACAAGTTCTTTCGTGACTGATACGTTATTTCAGATATGCAGATTAATGTCATTATGTTCCTTTTTCACACTTGAAGCAAAATTTTTAGTAATTTAAAAGTATTATTTATTGCCAACTGTAGTGGTGCACACCTATAATCCTAGTTACTCGGGAGGCTCAGACAGGAGGATCACAAGTTCAAAGCCAGCCTCAGCAACTTAGCATGGCCCTAAGCAACTTAGTGAGACCCTGTCTTGAAATTAAAAGGGCTGGGGATGTGTCTCAGAGGTTAAATGCACCTGGGTTCAATCCCTGGTACCCATCATTTATGTCAATAATTTACATGTATATAACTTTTTTTTTTTTTCTTTCAGATATGGAGTGTGGACCTCCAAGCATAAATGACAAACTAATGAGGTTCTTTGATCATTGTAAGAAGTTCTTAACCGAAGTGGAAAGGAATGCTACAGCTCTTTATCATGTAGAAGCCTTCAAAACTGGACCAGAAATGCAGAGCATTTTAAAAAAAGTTGCAGCTGTTTTGCAAGTGCCGGTAAACAATTTAAATGCAGGTAATATATCTGCTGCATTCATTTGAACTGTGGCTTAAATAATTTTGAACTGTGAAAATGAAAAAATTAGGAAATTCAGTGTTATTCCTTTTAAAGCCCCAAATTGAATTTACATTCAATTTAAGAAACACCTCATGTTTACTATTTAGATTCATATTCTTCCAATATTATGTAAATTGAGGTATAAAATTCTCTGTATTCTGAATTTTTTTTTTTTTTGTACTAGGGATTGAACCCAAGGGTATTTAATCACTGAACCAAGTCCTCAGACCCTTTTTTAATTTTATATTTTGAGACAGGGTCTTGCTAAGTTGCTGTGGGCCTTGCTAAGTTGCTGTAACTGGCCTCAAACTTGGCAGTTCTCCTGCTTTAGCTTCCCAAGTCACTGGGAAGTCATGCACCACCATACCCGGCTTGTATTCTGAAATTTTTTGAGAACCTAAACTCTGAGCATTACTTATAAAAACAAAAAATTTTGTTTTCTGAATTTGCTTCATAAAGTTATTCAAAGAGACTCATAAATTCTTTAGTTTTTGAAACAGTTCAAAAGTACATGTATGAGAGTTTTTGAAAGTGAAAAGCGAAGTGGTATGTTTTTTGAGGCTTTTATATGTAGAGATGTTGAAAAGATAAGTAGTCATGTCTGTCATAAGATATTTCAGTGTAAGGGCTGACTGCAGTTTATCATCCAAACTGGGACACTTTTTGAGAGTAAAAGATAATACTATTATTAATTATTCTGGGAAAACCAGTGGAAAACAGGACACATGGTGACCTAAGCAATGGAAAATTAAGAATATAAAATTTTTTTCCAGTTTTTTAAAAATTTGTAATCTGTAAAGCAGATGTTGACAAAAATAAATTTTTTTATAAAAATAAATTTTTATACATGTATGTTCATGGACATACACAAAGATTATAGATTTTATTATATTATGAATCAACTTCCAAGAGATTGGAAGTAGGAAATGTGGAGGGGTGAAACTATTTTTCAGTTAAGTCTGTTTTGGAGACCAGATGCTTTATAAGGATTAAAAAAATGATGATGCCTAAACTATTATTTGAAATTGAGTTTTTTTTTCCTTTCCGCAAACCAGCTGTACATTGGGGTCACCTGTGGAACTTTAAAATGTTCTTATTGGGAAATAATTAAAACATGTAGGTAAGAATAAAGGCTGACATAATGAATACTGTACACTCGAAACTTAGTTTTATGCTTCACTTAGTTGCTCTAAATAGCACCAAGGACCTTGGATTTCTCTCCTGGATCTCTTTCTTTTCTCTCCAGAGACATTGTCATCAATTCATCACTTAATCATCCTCCTGTGCCAGTATATATGTTTTTGTACATAACTGGGATATTGTTTTGTGGATTTTTAAACTTTTAGAATGGTATCAAAGTACATTTGAGTCTGAAATTTGATTTTATGCAACTTTGTGTTTTTTAAATGTAATTTTAATCCTTTCTATTTTTATTTATTTATTTATTTATAGTGCTGGGGATTGAACACAGGGCCTTGAATATGCTAGGCAAATGTTCTACCACTGAGCTATAACTTTAGCCTAGTCCTACATTTTAAACTTATACACAGAATTCCCCATGATATAAGTATACTAGTCTCTAGTCATTATTCTGTAGTAGAAGGTTTTTAAAAACTACTTTTAGGACTAGAGATGTAGTTCATTGGTAGAGTGCTCGCTTATCATGAGCAAGGCCTTGGGTTTAATTCATAGCACTGTGTGTACTCCCTACCCCCCAAGTACATTAAAAACTACTTTTAGTCTCTGAGTGGGTAAGGATTATTTGTGTTTTCCTGATGGAATAACCAAGAGCAACTTTTTTTGGGGGGGGGTACTAGGGATTGAACCTGGAGTGCTTATTAACCACTGAGCCACATCTCAGCCCTTTTTATTTTTATTTTGAGACAAGGTCTCACTAAATTGCTTAGGGCCTCACTAATTTGCTGAGGCTGACTTGTAATCTTCTTGCCTCAGGCTTCTTTGGGATGATAGACATGTACTACTGTGCCTAGCAAGAGCAACTTATTTTAGAGGCACTATAAGCATAGTAGTTGAAATAGTTGATCCTGGGATTGCACCGTTTGTATTTGAATTTTAATCTAACCGTAAATTATGATTTTTGCCAAGTTCCTTAATATCTCTATGCCACAGTTTCCTTCTGTATAAAATGGATATAGGAATTATATTTTCCCCAAAGGATTATTGCAAGGATTATCTGAGATTAATTTATGTAAGACATTTAGCACAGTGCCTGGCATAGTAACTGCTCCATAAATATTTTTGCCATTCAAATACCTACTTTTTTAACATCAAGGGATGGTCCTTTATGTACTATCTGTAATTTATTTTTACTTAATAATACATCTGTCTGTACATATAGTTCTGTCTCATTCCTTTATAAATTATGTTATTTCATAGAATATATGGTTTGATTTCTGGGTCAATGCTGGTTAAAAGTTACTCAACCCATCAAATTTTACTTCTATAAAAGAGTCTGGAGCTAATATACAGTCTAAATTCTTTTATATAGGAAACCATTTTTTCTACTGAAAACTTTTCTAGTTTTTAACTATCTAGTGATATTACAGAGAGCATTCTTATGGTTTATAAGGATTATATTTCACACTGGAGAGTTTATAAGAAAAGTAATAACAGGTGATGTTGCTGGGTTAACAAGTATGAATATTTGACACAATATACTTCCAAATTGTTCTCTGAAGGTGTAGAAAAATTTGTTTCAATATATTATCTAGCACTTAATACTATTAATCATTTTAACTTAGGCTCTTTGATTAGTGAAAAATAATGTCTAGCTTTAATTTACATTTATTTAATTTCTTCTGAAATCCAAAATCTTTTTATATGTTTATTAGCCAGATGTTTAGTTGCCTCTTCATAATCTTGTTTTCTCCCCCCTTCTCTTCTCCTCCCTCTCTCACCCTCCTTCTTTCCCTCTCTTCATTTTGGTACTCAGGATCAAACCCAGGGCTTGGCACATGCTGGATAAACACTTTGCCACTGAGCTTTACCTCCAGCCCTATTGTCTGTTTGCTATTGAGTATTTTTACATTTTTCTTATTGGTCATAGATATCCTTTCTATATTGGAGATGTATTGACCAAACCTTTTAATTCTGTCTAGCAAAGAATTAGTCGTTGGCTTATTGTTGCTGATATTTTCTCTTAATTTGTTGCCTATCTTTTAGGCTCCCTTTTGGTACCTTAAGTTTACATCTTTTGTGAAGCCATATCTGTCTCTTTATTATGGCATCTGATCATTATATTTTGCTTAAGAATATTCTTGAAACTCAAGATTAGTTTATTTTCCTATTTTCTTCTATTTACTTGTTTATTTTTTAATACTTAAATTTCTAATGCATCTGAAATATTTTTGAAGCTCCAAAAGATTGACCAAGAAGTTGGAAGTGGTCATAATACATGAATTAGCCATAACTCATCAAGTAAGATCATTTGTTTTAACTTCATTGTTTTGTAGGTGAGCAAGTTGAGATCCAGAGAGCCTAGAATGACTTTGCTCAGAATAATTCATGTTAGAATTAGATATATAATAGCATTAGTTTTCATTTCTCTGTACTTCAAAGACTTTTGGTAAACAAAACAGAACAAAACAAAACAAACAAACAAAAAACAGGTGTTTTTGGTCACCTCTCTCTGGTTAAAGGGTACACATATGGGCTGACTTTTCATAGTTTCAAGTCTAAATGAGCCAGTTCCTTTCATCAGACATGAATAGTAGTTAAAAGTCACTCTATTATATTAGGTATTGGGATTATAAACCCTTCCCTTTATTTTTTTTAATAACTTTATTTATATATGGTGCTGAGGATCGAACCCAGGGCCTTGCACATGTGAGGCAAGTGCTCCACTGCTGAGCCATAACCCCAGCCCCATAAACCCTTCCTTTTATATGAGCAGAGTTTTGAATGGCTTTTAGGTATATTCCCACTGAAATTTATTTTTTACAACTATATACTACCTCAGGAATTGTGTAAGCTCAGAACTATTGCAGAAAGCATGTAACAATTAAATTTGGTCCCATTTTTCCTTTGGGAAAGAGGAAAGACAGTATTTTAAAGAAAAATTGAAATAATAAAGGTAATCCCTGTAGTTGACTTCTTTTTTCTCTCTCTAGGATTAGATGCCAGCTACTTCTTGATTAGAGAGTAGCAATGTTTTTATTCCTACTGATAAAGGCTACCTTTTTATAGCCCAAGCACTCATTCCCTTATCCCTTTTTTTGATACATACATACATATACACACATGTGTGTACACATATGAAAGTGATGTTATCAGTGATTTAGCAATATAAAAATCCCAGATAGCTTATTATGAAATTGCTTGATCAACTAAATTTGAAAAACTGATGCTATAATACCAACTTTTCACTCCCTCTTTAGTGTGTAATTTTCCCTTGTTCTTCTGTGGACTCTTTCACCTTTCTTCTGCCCCTTTACTTTGCTCTTTTTTTCCCTGTTTTCTGTAGTCCTCTCTCTCCTTTTATACCTTTCTTTCTTTATTTGACTTTTCCTAATAGTTATGAATTATTGAATAGTTCCCACACTCCCCAGTACTGAGAATTGAACCTAGGGGTGTTCTACATCTGAACTATAGCTCCAGCCCTTTTTATTTTTAAAATTTTGAGTTAGGATTTTGCTAATTGCTAAGGCTGCCCTTGAACTTGGCCAACCTCCTGCCTCAGCTTGTGGAGTTGCTGGAATTATAGGCATGTGCCTATAATGCCTGGCACTATTCTGTAGCTTAAAAAATCGTTCAATAAGCTGGATGTGGTGGTGCAAACCTGTAATCCCAGTGACTGGGGAGGCTGAGGCAGGAGGGATTGCAAATTCAAAGCCAGCCTCAGCAAAAGCAAGGTGCTAAGCAACTCAGTGAGACCCTCTCTCTAAAGAAAATACAAAATAGGGCTAGAGATATGGCTTATTAGCCTAGTGTCCCTGAGTTCAATCCCTTGTCCCCAGAACCCCCTAAAAAATTGTTCAATAAATACACCTTGTTATTCCTACTTTTCAAGTTGGGGACTAAAATCTTTCTAATTTTAGTTTCCCTTTACCAGCCCTCTAATATTAGCAAAATAAAAGTCTGTTTAATGTAGTAGGTCTTTGGGTTAACCTTTTTGTTGGATTTGCCAGGCAAACATGCTCTTAATAAATAGTTTTAAAAACTGAAAAAAGTTACAGAAAGTTTCTTGGTTTTATTGGACTGAAATGTACACATCCTTGTGATTTATTCCTGGTAGTTGTAGTCTTTCCCTTGCACAGAGCAAGTATTAATTCTTTGATAACCAAGAAAAAAAAACCTAGGCTCTTCTCCAAACCAAACATATCCAGTTTTTCAATTTTGCTGCAAATAGCATTCTAGCAATATTCAGCTTTTGAAAAATTGCAGAAACTAATAACTCATAAAATTTTACCTGTTTTCCCCCCAGATTTAATTCAGGTAGCTTTTTTCACCTGTTCATTTGACCTGGCAATTAGAGGTGTCAAATCTCCTTGGTGTGATATTTTTGACATAGATGATGCAAAGGTGAGTATTACTTTTGCAGTTACTTCATGGTTTAATGGGGCTTTTTTTTTTTTTTTTTTTTGTTACTTAAAGCAGCTTTTCTGAAAATAAGCAAAGTTAGGGAACATAAATTGTCTCGTGACTATTTTCTTTATAAATAGAAATTAACGTTCAAATAAGTTTCACTTGTAAAAAGTTCATAAAACTTGGGAAAACATTTTTTTCATGATTTGATTTCTAGGGCTCCTCAGTTTAAAACCTATTCAACCCTTCATCAAATTTTACTACTGTAAGGGTATATAATCCAAATTATTATTTTTATAGAAAGCCAAACTTCAGAACAAGTGATTTTCCAAAGACCTAACTGTTCTTACATAGAAGTTTTCATGGGAAATTGAATTCTGAGTTCCACCTGGTGGTGGCAGTAATTCACTTACAATTCCTGTCTGCTTACCTCATTTCCCTCTTTTGCTCTTCATTTTCTGACTGATTTTTTAAGGTCAGATTCAGATTAAACATTTTTGACAAGAATTCCACATAAGTGATATATCTTTTCAGTGCAGCACATCAGAAGGAATGTCAGTCTTACATTTTTGATAATGATGTTTGATCATTTGATTAAAGTATTGCCTACAGATTTTTCCACTGTGGAAGTATCTTTTTCCCCTCTGTAAATAAAAGGCTTATTTAAAGAATCATGACTTGAAAACTCAAAATACATGTATATTAAATTAATTGAATGAGTTTCCTTTTTATATGTAAGAATAAATTTAAAATTTTTATTTAAAAATATGAAGTTATCTTTTGATTTAGGAATTTCCTATGATTCTTTTCTTCTTATTTTAATATAAAATAATTTATCCCTGCTTACCACTTGCACTGTGTAATAATAGGTTTACATACTAAAGTATTTACAGATGAAATAAAATGGTGTTTGAAATTTGTTTGAATTCAGTGGTGGAGGCAGGAGCATAGCTGAAATAGGATTGGTCAAATGTCGATTATTGTTGAAATTGGATGATGGGTACACTTGGGTACTACTTGTTGTACTACTATTATATACTTTTATATGTTTGAGATTCTCCATTAATATATTTTAAAATTAAAAATAAGTAGGTACTAATGAAATTCTGAGAATTATATAAATTGTCTAGGACCTTGTGAAATGCTGGACCATATGTGCTTTCTTTTAGCCAACATTTCTCGAATTCCTGTTCTATGCCAGATACTTGCTTGGAACTGAAGATGACTAACATTAAGATAGCATTATCTTCAAAGAATGGCAGAAGGAGTGAAATAAAGCCATTTATAATAGAAGTATATATAAGATATAGTGGTACACAAAAGGAAGTTGATTTAATGGTTGTCAGGCAAATCTTTAAGAAAGAAATGACACGTTTTTCTGGGGGATAGCCTATTTTGCAACTTTGTACATACCTTCTAAGGTAATGAGTGTATCTAGATTGTCTGTCATTTCTAGGTCAATTTTGGTATCTAATATTTTTCTATAAGATATCCATGGCTGGGCATGGTAGTGCAGGGTAGTCCATGCCTGTAACCACAGGGACCTGGGAGGTCAAGGCAGGAGGGTTGCAAATCAGAGGCCAGTCTGGAAAAGTTAATAAGACCCTGTTTCCAAATAAAAAATAAAAGGGCCAGGGATTTAGCTCATTGGTAAAATGCCGTAGGTACAATCCCCAATACTAGAAGGAAACAAAGAAAGGAAGCAAGGAAAAGTCCATGTCATTCAGGTTTGCAGGATTATTTACAAAGTTTGGCAAATTTATCTCTTGAAATTTGAAAAACTCATTTTCTGTTTGGACCTTTGACTCTGTAGTTATGTTGTATATTTATATTTTTCTGATTCAGTTTGGGTAACATACTTTGTCAGAAAAATTATCTTCTATTTATATTTTTAGTTTTTATATAAAGTTTTAATAATGTACAAATGAGATTTTAAATCTCTTTTATTAAATATCATTCTGAGCTATATCCCCAGCCCATCATAGTTTGTATTTTAGTGCAACCGTCTTGCTAAGTTGCCCAGGTTGGCTTCAAACTTGCTTCCTGAGTAGCTGGGGTTATGGGTGTGTACCATTGGACCTGGCTTATTTTAAATCTTTTTTTTTTTTTTTTTTTTTAACTTTGTTTACTTTGTCCCTTTTGCTAACTTCTAGAATTAATTGTCTCTTTAATTTATTTTGGTTTTGGTATATGGCACTGGCCTACCCCTGGGCTTAAACTTATTATGACTGTACTTCATTTTTGTAGAAGCTTATCATCTTTAAATGCTTAAAATTCTGATCCAGCCATGCATAGTGGCACATACCTGTAGTCCCCAATAACTCCAGAGGCTAAGGCAGGAGACTGCAAGTTCAGTTCGAGGCTAGCCTGAGCAACTTAGCGAGACCCTGTCTCAAAAACTAAAAGGGGCTGGAGGTATACCACAGCAGTAGAATGCTTGCCTAGCATGTGTGAGACACTGAGTTCAATACACATACCCTACATACATCCAAAGTTAATTTCTTAATCTTCTGTTAATGTCTTTCTGTGCTATATAATGAATACTCTTCCAGGTACTTTTTTTTCCCCCTGTATCTGTCTTTGCTATCATCTTAATGTAATTTTAGAAGAAAGAGGAGCTAACTGCATATTCTTAATCCACTCTCCTAACCTGTCATGGATGATGGATTATTAGATTTGAAGATTTACTAACTTGTTTTGGCCCACAAGCCTTGACATTTTCCTGATTCAGATTTGTGATGCAGCAAAAGTTATTGTGTGTCATATACCTTCAGCGCTAACTCTTTAATGCATGATATTAAAATCTAAATGCTAAGATTCTACTGTATTTTGTACAGAATGATAATATAACTGTTTCTGGGGAAATATTATTAAATTAGAAAATCTCTAACATTTGTGAAAATGTATTAGACATAATATTTGAAATTTTTATTTTTAGGTATTAGAATACCTAAATGATCTGAAACAATATTGGAAAAGAGGATATGGATATACCATTAATAGTCGATCCAGTTGCACCCTCTTTCAGGATATCTTTCAGCACCTGGACAAAGCAGTTGAAGAGAAGCAAAGGTAAAAGCTGTAAAATTTTGAAGTAAATTCTGAGATTGCTATTAAACTTCTGGAAAATATTTTATAATTGATGATTTTTTTGTCTTTTTAAAATTCTGATTTGTTATATGTCACAGCAGAATGCATTATAATTCATATTACACATATAGAGCACAATTTTTCATATCTCTGGTTGTATACAAAGTATATTCACACCGTTCGTGTCTTCATACATATACTTGGGGTAATGATGTCCATCTCATTTCACAATCTTTCCCACCCACATACCCTGCTTCTTCTCCCTCCCCTTTGCCTTATCTAGAGTTCATCTAATCCTCCCATGCTCCCCCTCCCAACCCCATTATGAATCAGCCTCATTATATCAGAGAAAACATTTGGCATTTGGTTTTTTTGGGATTGGCTAATGTCACTTAGCATTATCTTCTGTAACTCCATTCATTTACCTGCAAATGCATGATATTTTTCTCTTTTATTGCTGACTAATATTCCGTTGTGTATATATACCACATTTTCTTTATCCATTCATCTGCTGAAGGGCATCTACGTTGGTTCCACAGTTTAGCTATTGTGAATTGTCCTTCTATAAACACTGATGTGGCTGTAGTATGCTGTTTTTAAGTCCTTTGGGTATAGACCGAGGAGAGGGATAGCTGGGTCAAATGGTAGTTCTATTCCCAATTTTCCAAGGAATCTGCATACTGCTTTCCATATTGAGTGCACCAATTTACAGTCCACCAGCAATGTACAAGTGTGCCTTTTTCCCCAGTTCCTCGTCAACACTTGTTGTTTGTGTTCTTAATAGCCACCATTCTGACTGGAGTGAGATGAAATCTTAGAGAAATGCAAATCAAAACTACTCTAATTATTAGGGATGTTGAATATTTTTTCATTTATTTGTTGATTGATGGTTTATCCTCTTCTGAGAACTATTTGTTCAGTTCTTTGGCCCATTTATTGATTGGGTTATTTGGTTTTTTTTGGTTTTTAGCTTTTTGAGATCTTTATATACTCTAGAGATTAGTGCTCAACTGATGAGCGAGTAGTAAAAATTTTCTCCCATTCTGTAGACTCTCTATTTGCCTCACAAAAGATTGTTTCTTTTGCTGCGAAGAAGGTTTTCAGTTTGAATCCATCCCATTTATTGATTCTGATTTTAATTCTTGTGCTATAGGAGTCTTAGTAAGAAAGTTGGGGCCTAATCCAACATGATGGAGTTTGGGCCTATTTTTTCTTCTAATAGATGCAGTGTCTCTGGTTTAATTCCTAGATCCTTGATCCACTTTGAATTGAGTTTTGTGCATGGTGAGAGAGAGAGATTTAATTTCATTTTGTTGCATGTGGACTTCCAGTTTTCCTAGCACCATTTGTTGAAGAGGCTATCTTTTCTTCAATGTATATTTTTGGTGCCTTTGTCTAAGATAACTGAAATTATGTGGGTTAGTCTCTGTGTCCCTTATTCTGTACCATTGGCTACCAGTCTGTTTTGCTGCCAATACCATGCTGTTTTTGTTACTATTGCTCTGTAGTATAGTTTAAGGTCTGGTGTAGTGATGTATAGTGAGTATAACAGGTGGCTGTTATACTCTTCTTGCTAAGGATTGCTTTAGCTTTTCTGGGTCTCTTATATTTCCAGATGAATCTCATGACTGCTTTTTCTATTTTTATGAGGAATGTCATTGGGATTTTGATTGGAATTCCATTAAATCTGTATAGTGCTTTTTGGTACTATGGTCATTTTGACAATATTAATTCTGCCTATCCAAGAACAAGGGAGATCTTTCCATCTTCTAAGGTTTTCTTTAATTTCTTTCTGTATCGTTCTGTAGTTTTCATTGTAGAGGTCTTTCACCTGTTTCATTAGGTTGATTTCCAAGTTTTTGGTTTTTTTTTTGAGGCTATTGTAAATGGGGTAGTCTTCCTCATTTCCCTTTCAGAGGATTTGTCACTGATATACAGAAATGCCTTTTTTTTATGGGTATTGATATTGTATCCTGCTAATTTGCTGAATTCATTAACTAGTTCTAGAAGTTTTCTTGTGGAATTTTTGGGGTCTTCTAGGTATAGAATCATATTTGTCAGCAAATAGTGCTAATTTGAGTTCTTCTTTTTCTAATGAATTTCTTCTGTCTAATTAATTGCTCTGGCCAGTGTTTTAAGAGCTATGTTAAATAGAAGTGGTGAAATAGGGCATCCCTGTCTTGTTCCAGTTTTTAGAGGGAATGCTTTCAATTTTTTTCCCTTTAGAATGATGTTGGCTGGGGCTTAGCATAGATAGCTTTTACAATGTTGAGATATGTTCTTGTTATCCCTAGTTTTTCTAGTGTTTTGAACATGGAGGGGCGCTATATTTTGTTAAATGCTTTTTCAAGTCTATTGATGTGATAAATTACATTTATTGATTTCCCTGTTCAACCAACATTGCATCCCTAGGATGAACCCCACTTGATCATGGTGCACAATCTTTTTCATATGTTTTTGTATTCGATTTGCCAGAATTTTATTGAGAATTTTTGCATCTACGTTCATTAGAGATATTGGTCTGAAGTTTTCTTTCTTTGATTGTGTCTTTGCGTGATTTTTGGAATCAGGATGATATTGGCCTCATAGAATGAGTTTGGAAGTGCTTCAACTTTATCTATTTCACAAAATAATTTGAAGAGTATAGGTATTAGTTCTTTATAGGTCTTGTAGAACTCAGCTGTGTATCCATCTGGTCCTGGGCTCTTCTTGGTTGGTAGGCTTCTGATGACGTCTTCTATTTCATTGCTTGAAATTGATCTGTTTAAATGTGTATATCCTGATTCAATTTGGGCAAATCATGTGACTCTAGAAATTTGTCAATGCCTTCAGTATTCTCTATTTTATTGGAATACAATTTTTCAAAATAATTTCTAATTATCTTCTGTATTTCTGTAGTGTCTGTTGTGATATTTCCTTTTTCATCATGTATGTTAGTAATTTGAGTTTTTTCCTTCTCTTTGTTAGCATGGCTAAGCAATGTTATTTACCTTTTCAAAGAACCAACTTTTTGTTTTGTCAGTTTTTTCAATTGTTTCTTTTGTTTCAATTTCATTGATTTGAGCTCTGATTTTAGTTATTTCCTGTCTTCTACTACTTTTGGTGTTGATTTGTTCTTCTTTTTCTAGGGCTTTGAATGTAATGTTAGGTCATTTATTTGATGACTTTTTTTTTTAAGGAATGAACTCTATGCAATGAACTTTCCTCTTAGCACTGCCTTCATAGTGTCCCAGAGATTTCAATATGTTGTATCAGTGTTCTCATTCACCTCTAAGAATTTTTTAATCTCCTCCTTGATGTCTTTTGCAACCCCTTGTTCATTCAGTAGCATATTATTTAGTCTCCAGGTGTTGGAGTAGATAATTGATGATTTTTATAAAAAGCTTATTTGGTTTTGTTTTTTCAAAATTTTAACATAATTATTGATACCATTCAAATAATATATATTAGTTTTACATGGAATCATACTGCTTATTGTCTTCTGGACTTGCTTTTTTCCTTCAACATTGTGTTTAAAGTATTCAGTATACTATTGCATATTGCTATGGTTCATTTTTACTAGAGTACAATATTCAGTATTGTGAATGTGCTACAGTTTATATCATCTACTCTTGCCAATGGGCATGTAGATTTTTTATTATAAATAGTATAATCATGAAATTTTATTATACATGTCTTCTTTTAAGAATACAAAATATTTTTATTTTAAAATAGAGTTTCCTCATCAAATTGCCTTTGTTAGCTAGGCACAGTGACACTTGTCTATAATCCTAGTGGCTCAGGAGGCTGAGGCAGGAGGATCACAGGTTCAAAGCCAGCCTCAACAATTAATGGAGACAATAAGCAACCTAGTGAGACCCTGTCTCAAAATTAAAAAAAAAAAAAAAAAGGCAAAAGAAAATGGGGCCAGGGATGTGGCCCTGTGGTTAAGTGCCCCTGGGTTAAATTCCTGCCACCAAAATAAATAAATAAATAAACAAGTAAAACCCTTTGTTAACATTTATACTTTTTTTTTTTCCTTGTCAGTACTAGATACCAAACCCAGAATCTTGAGCATACTAAGTAAGTACTGTACCACTAAGTACATCCCAAGTTCTTTTTAGTTTTGAGACAGGGGCTTACTAAGTTGGCTAGGCTGGCCTCTAACTTGTGATCCTCCTGCCTTGTTTTCCAGAGTAGCTGTAATTGCAAGCATGTGCCACCTCACCCAGCCCCAAGTGTTTTTAAAAATAATTGTTCATAGGGTTGGAGATGTAGCTCAGTAGCAAGTATATGCTTAGCATGAGTTAGGTAGGCCCACTCAAAAAAAATTTTCTTTTTATCATATGAACATTTGATAGGTTTTTTTTTAAGTTTTATTGATTTTTTAAAAATATACAACAGCCGAATGTATTATAATTCTTATTACACACATAGAGTACAATTTTTCATCTTTGTATATAGAGTATGTTCATGCCAATTCATGCCTTTATACATATACTTTGCTTTTTTTTGCATTACAATTCTTATTACACATATATATCACAATTTTTCATATCTCTGTTTATATATAAATTATGTTGACACCCAGTTCGAGTCTTCATACATGTACTTTGTACCATCACATTCCACTGCCCTTGCTAATCCCCTGCCCCCCCTTTCCTTCCCATCCCTCTTCCCTGTATAGAATTTATCTAATCCTCCCATGCTCCCCTCCTCACCCCACTATGAGTCACCCTCCTTATATCAGAGAACACATTTGGCATTTGGTTTTTTGGGATTGGCTAACTTCACTTAGCATTATCTTCTCCAACGCCATCTATTTACCTGCAAATGCCATGATTTTATTCTCTTTTAATGCTGAGTAAAATTCTAATGTGTATATATGCCTCATTTTTTAATCTATTCATCTACTGAAGGGCATCTAGGTTGGCTCCATAGTTTAGCTAATGTGAATTGTGCTGCTATAAACATTGATGTGGCTGCGTCCCTTTAGTATGCTGTTTTTAAGTCCTTTGGGTATAGTCCTAGGCGAGGGATAGCTGGGTCAAATGGTGGTTCCATTCCCAGATTTCCAAGGAATCTCCATACTGCTTCATTTGATAGATCTTTAACCCCATTTTATTTGACAAGCTTACATTGGTAAATGTATAAGCCTTTTCCAAATATTTTGATCATGCAATAAAAATTGAGACAGGAAAGACTTGGAGGCGATTTATATCATTGTGTTTCCAGTACTTTTATTTATATAAATATATTTGTTTATGGATATGACACTAATTTGTAGAATTTTCTTGGGTTTGATAGGAATTAGGCAAGAAAACCCAGATTATTTAGTTTTTACTACCAAAGACAGGATTTTAGTGATGACCAATAAGCTGCTTTGAGATAGGAATTAACTTTTTTCCTATTTGATTTTTTGAATGGTTTATAACCCTTAGACTTTACAAGATAACAGATCTTTCCTGTTCATTGTTCATTGTTTGCCCCAGTGTTGAATGTGAGGCATGATAAAATTATGTCAGGAAGTTTTTAAAATAACTTGTAAGGCTTGCTTTAAAAGTTGATTTTAGATTTAAAGCTTAAGTTAAAAAAAATCACTGATGCTTTAAAATAAATGAATATTTCTGCATACCAAAACCATAAAAAATGAAACAAATTACAGATCATCCTCAGTTGAAAGATATAGCACTTACGAATTGAAAGACCTAATTTGATAATCTATGGATTGAATGTTATTCCTATTAAAATACCAGTAAGTTTCTTATCAAAATTGAGAAGCTAATTTCAAAATTTATACAGAAATTTAAAGGATATGGAAGAGATAAAGCAATTTTGAAAAGAAAGGGACTTATAATTCCTAATTTCAATACTTATTGTAAAGCTTTAGTCATGGTCAAGTAGGTCAGTAAAGCCATGGAATTGAATAAAGCTGTGAAATAAACTTAGATATACAGTTAGTTGGCCATCTATATCTTTGGATGCCCTATTTGTGAATTCAACTAATTGTGACTATAAAATTTCTGGGAGAGAAAATTTTATCTGTACCGAATATAGATAGGCCTTTTTCTTATTATTTCCTAAATAGTACAGTATTCTATTTACATAGAATTCATATGCAAAGTATACCATTTTATGTATGGGACTTGACCATCCATGGATATTGGTATCCATGGTGAATTCTGGAACCAGTCCCCCATAGATACTGCAATTGATTTTCTACAGAAGATACAAATCAGTGCAGTGAGGAAAAGAATAATCTTTATAACAATGGTGCTGGAACAATTGGATATACATGTTAAAGGAAAGAAAAAATGATGTACAGATCCTTACGTAACACTATGCACCAAGATTTAAACATAAACGTAAAACAAAATTTTGGGGCTGGAGTTGTGGCTCAGTGGTAGAGTGCTCACCTAGCATGGGTGAGTCACTGGGTTCAATTCTCAGCACCACATATTAATTAATTTTTTAAAAGTTTCATCAACAACTAAAAAAAAGAAAATGTGAAACTTCTGAAATAAAATATAAGAACAGTGTCCTAATTATAATAGCTAAATGTATAAAACTCTTAGAAGAAAAAAATAGGAATAAATACATGACCCTGGATTAGGTAAGGATTTCTTAGATATAATGCCAGAGTATGGTCCTTTAACAAAGATTAATAAAATGATTTCATAAAAATTAAAATCCTAGCATTGTTGGTTAAAAAAAGGAAAATAAGTGTGAAGATCCCAAAATAAATGCTAAGGATCCTGAATTAAGAGATCTGATTATATTTGATTAAAACATTGATGTGTCACTATTATTTGCAGTCTTCAGTTTTCTACTAGGTAAAAACTTTCACTTCAGAATACAGTATTTGGAAAATAGAAAGACAGTTGTAGACTTGGAAAAAATATTTGCAAAACAAATAAGTATGCAAATAAGGATTTGAATCCAGAATATACAGAGAATACAACTCAGTAATAAGAAAAACAACCCAGTTTTTTCAAAAAGCAGAAAAGAGTTATGGACATATAGCTCAGTGGTGGAACATGTGCTTAGCATACCCATGACCCTGGGTTCATTCACCATTACCAAAAAAATACCACAAACAAACAAAAAGATTTGTTTGAACAGACTTCATTAAAGAGGATAGATGGATGGCAAATAAGCACTTGAAAAAATACACACCATCATTAGATATTAAAACAGTGAAATACCACTAATATACTCCCTAAATTGGATAAAATTTAAAAAGGATTGTCCTAAGTGTTGATGAAATATAAGGAAACTGGGAATTTCATGCATGCTGGTATGAATGTAAAATTATATATAGCCTCTTTGGAAAAGGTTGGCAATTTCTTTACACATAAATCTGTATTACTGATTTCTTAATATCTACCTAATAGAGATGAATATATGTGTCTACACAAAGACTTTTATGTGGATGATTACAGATTATTCATGATAACAAAAACCTGAAAACAGTTCAGATATTCATCAAGTAATGTGTAGACACACAGAATGTACTATATGGTACATGCATATGGTAAAAGAAGAATAAGCTGCTAATAGATTCAACCAATTGGATAAGCTTAGATATTATGCTGACTGAAAGAAGCCAGTCACATAAGACTATATATTGATTGATTTTATTGATCAATAAAATCCTAGCACTGTTGGTTAAAAGGAAGTGTTAAGATCCCAAAATAATCCCTAAGGACTCTGAATTTAGAGAGCTGATTATATTTGATTGAAACATAGACGTGTCACTATTATTTGCAATCTTCCATTTTCTACCAGGTAAAATCATGCTATTAAAACTGTTGAAAAATATTCAGTGACATTGAAGAATGCTGGGGATTGAACCCAGCAGCACTCTGCTATTAAGCTATTTCCCCAACCATTTTTTTTCCTTTTTCAATTTTTCATTTTGAAACAGTGTTTTGCTAACTTGCCTAGTTTGTCCTTTTACTTACCGTTCTCCTACCTAAGCTTCCCAAATACCTAGGATTATAGGTGTGTACTTACTATGTCCAGCAAGAATAATGTTTTAATAGAGTATTTTAATCTTTGTGTTTTTCTTATCCATGCTATCAGTTCATTAACCTTTTTTTCTTATGTGACTTTTAAAATCCTTGATTTTGGATTTAAGAGTTTATAAATGAAAGTATGGGGGGGAGAGAGAAAGAGTTTGTGTGTGTGTGTGTGTGTGTGTGTGTATGTGTATATGTAGGAAATAATCTGTCAGGTTATATGAGGAAAGGACTCAGTTCTAGAGTTTCTAGGCACCTTTTGGCTTTCTTTCCCCCTCTCACTCCACTTTAGGATGGTATTTTTTATATTTTTATTTATATTTTTATATATTTTATATATACACATATATTTGTATGTTTTCTTCTTATGTTAACAATAACTCAAAGACATTCTTCAATGTCACTGAATATTTTTCAACATAGCTTTAATAGCATGATTTTACCTGGTAGAAAACTTGAAGATTGCAAATAATAGTGACACGTCAATGTTTCAGTTAAATATAACCAACTCTCTAAATTCAGGGTCCTTAACACTTATTTGGGATCTTGACACTTATTTTCCTTTTTTAACCAACAGTGCTAGGATTAAACTTTGAACCAGTAATTATGTTATTTAAGCTAATTTAACCAGCTATTACTTTCTTGAGCTATGATTAGAAAAGCAGATTGAATTTACTGAAGAAATGTGATCTCTCTGGATTTTTTTTTCCTTTCTCTTCCTCCATTATGTTTATTAACATATTTTTATCTTTTTAGATTGGGGAAATTCAACCAGTCACTTCCTGTTTTGCCTTAAGATTTTTAACATGAACTGTAATTACTTCCTGAGACCTTCTATTTTGTCAGGAATATTCCCAGATAGCTGCTGTTCTGTCACGAAATAACTCTCAATGTTAATCCTTTCTCTTTTTCATTCTTTTTTTTTTTTTTTTTAACTTTCTTTTTGGTGTTGTTAACTTGAACTCAGGGGTATTCCACCACTGAGCTACATCTCCAGCCCTTTTAAAAAATTTTTTTTGTTTTGAAACAGGGTCTTGTTAAATTATCCTGACTGGCATTGAACTAGAATCCTCCTGCTTCCGCCTTTGGAGTAGCTAAGATTACAGGCATGTATGTGCCATCATACCTAGCCCTTTTCCATCTTTTTATGGACTCTAAAGTCTTTGCTATTTTCAGATTTCATAGTTGAATGGTGGTGTTGGTTTTTTAGTTGTGTAGTTCCACATTTTAGTGTAAGATGACAGCATTGAAATCAGTATGTAACTACAATAAATGTATAGCTATGTTGGTCACTTAGCCCCTTGTAAAAGAAGGAACTTGGTGTTTTAAGGTTTTTAAAAAATATATGCAGATTTTAGGTAATTTTTTAAAAAATATTTTTTTTTTAGTTGTAGTTGGACACAATACCTTCATTTTATTTATTTATTTTTATGTATTGCTGAGTATCAAACCCAGGGCCACACACGAGTGAGGCGAGCGCTCTACTGCTGAGTCACAACCCCAGCTCCTCTAGGTCATTTTGATAACTTTCTGAAGTCAATGTTCCATGGAATCTAACCAGGTGTACAGGTATCTCTTTTAGTTCTAGTTTTCAAAAGATACTGAAAATAAGGTAAAAGATAATTTAGCTATCTTGGCTGTACTCTAATAAATTTAGACTCAAAGGTCCAACTGCCTTTTGGATAAACACTTTCACTGTCAGTAAATTGTGAATAAATAGGGTCTGGGACTTTAATTCATTGCCCTCTCTTCAGTACCTAGAAAAGTCCCTGATGTCTAGCACATTATATGTGTAGGGGTTAGTGCTAGACATTGGGAATGGCATGCAAATATGGATAAAGTTACATTCTACTTTTAAGGTACTTATTATCTAATAAGGATGAGACTTAAAAAGTGATTTAGACAAAAGGATATGTGTGCTTAGGAAAAGGAGTAATATCAGAATCAAGGTAGTTTGAAAAGGGTAGTATGTGGGTGGGAAAAGGGTAATAAAGTTGGTGCTCCCATTATCTAGTGATGGAATAGCTTCAATCCTTTTTCTTCTGTGCTATCTATTTTAGTCAGTGTCATCATTATCCTCCCAGACATGCAAGCCATAAACCTGTATGTCATTCTTAACTCCATCTCTCCCTTATCTTCTATATCTATTCACTGAGTTGTGTGGTTTTTTAGTTTTTTTTTTTTTTTCTGGTTTATATTGATTCCTTCCACTTTTCTCCATCTTCACTGTTCCCCTTCCAATTCAGGCTAATATGTATTCTCTCTAGATTTGAGCAGCTGACTCTTAAAAAGTCTTTCCTGATTTAAGTGTTATTCTCACTCTATTCCAAGACAATCTTCTAAGAGGCAATTCTGATTATAATCTAACTCCAGTTTAAATAATTCTGTGTCTACCTATTGATCTTTAGGGCAGAGTGCTTACAAAGGTCTTATTATTACTTCTTTTTAAAATTTAATTTTTGCCAGGAGCACATTTCAAAATAATTTTATTGACAGATCAAGATCTATATAAGTTAAATATAAAAGACTATATAAAACATATGTACAGTTTAAAGAACAGTTAATTATAAAGTCAGCAGTTTTGTACACATCAACTGAAATAAAGAAATAGAACATTACCAGTACACCTTCTAATACAACTTGCTAATGTATTTTTAAAAAATATCTTATAGTTTTGCCTTTGTATTTATGAAACCCTACCATATAATTTCTTTTTATCATCTTTCAGTGTTACATATGTCTGTTAAGTTCATGTTATTTTAGATAGCCAAAGAACTCCTTGAATTTTATCCAGATTTTAAAAAATCACTCTCAAATTTATTGTCATACCTTTCTTGCCATATTTTTAGAGTATACCTATTGTGCATTGATCCCAAGAACAGAATTAGGAGACAAATCTTATTCTAGTTATTATTTTTAAAATCCCATTACTTTTTAGTAATTACTATTAATCATAGAATAGGCTCTTCTGAAGTAGTAAGATGGAACATAAGTGTTCTAGTTCAATCTGAATAAATATGTCAGAGATTCTATAGAAGGAATCCTTCCATCAACTAAGAGATTAGTAAATGATTTCAGGATTACATAATGAAAGACTTAATTCATTTCAATTTAGCTAGCATTTTGGGACATATATAATGTGTAGGGGTTAGTGCTAGACATTGGAAATGGTATACAAATATGGATAAAGTTACATTCTACTTCTAAGGTACTTATTATCTAATAAGGATGAGACTTAAAAAGTGATTTAGACAAAAGGATATGTGTGCTTAGGAAAAGGAGTAATTTCAGAGTCAAGTTAGTTGGAAAAGGGTAATATGTGGATGTAAGATGTAAGTAGGACTTAATCAAGAAAATATAGTGTGTGGGAATTTGCATTGGTTTTAGAATCACATTAAATTCAAATACTTGTTCAGTCTTTCTAAACCAAGTTAAAATACAGGTGGTACTCTTAAGTTGTTGAGAATGTTGTATACAATTATATATTCATATGTGTGTGTCACACAAATATACATAAATATATGCATGTTTATGTTTTATGACTATTTTATGAATAAGTACTTAATAAATAGTTACTTTAGTTAATTATCAACACCATCATGATTATCTTTTAGGTAGAATTGGGGTAGAGAGGAACGATGAGCATTGTAACAAGGAAGAAAAATACCAAGCTAAGGCCTGTGTGGAACTGAAAATAGAGCATTTGGCATGTGCTCTGATGTAGGGATTCTGACCGTGGAAATGTACAGGAAAGCATTCCCCTGGGGAACAATCTCCTGGCGGGTAACAGGCACCCTGTTTCCCACCCTTAGAATGCCCTGCAATCTCTCTTAGGTTCTAGTAATATAGCTAATACATGTGCAGTGTCTAGCTGGTATGGCAATGCCCTGAGAAGCCTCTATGTTAGAGCCTCATCAAGCCTCAACCTTGATTGCAAGCACATAGCTCCTGGGAATAAAGGAACTTGTTAGATAACTACAATGTTTCATCAAGCTCTGGATACCCACCTAATAGTATCTTTAGACAATGGACTTTCTTGAGAGCTTCACAAAGCTCCTGACATTTCATATTGTAACTGTGATATATAACTGCAAAATAAGCAACCTTACTGGTACTATAATCAAGAATGTAGTTATGGTACTAATAACTTAATGTAACCTATTGGTATAAATAAACACAGCCACTTGACAAGGAGCCACTCTGCCACTTTCCTGCCTCTGTACCTTGTCTCTGTGTCACCCTTTATTTATTTCTTTACACTTTACCACTAAGCTACATCCCCAGCCCTAGTTTGCCTTTTATTAATAACTAGAATTAGTGAGCATCTTTTCTCATGCTTATTTACCATTCATCTATCCACTGTGGTGAAGTCTGTTCAAATCTCTTTTTTTGGGGGGACTGGGGGTTGAGCAGAGGGGCACTTAACTACTCAGCCTTATCCCCAATCCCCTTTTTAAAGTTTTATTTAGAGATAGGGTCTTGCTAAGTTGCTTAGGGCCTCACTAAATTGCTGAGGCTGGCTTTGAACTTGAGATCCTCCTTCCTCAAACCTCCTGAGCTGCTGGGATACAGGCATGCGACACAGTGCCCAGCTTATTAGTCATTTTTAAATTAGGTTATGCATCTTCTTTATTATTGCTATAGGAGTTGTTTATATATATTCTAGATATGTTCTTTGTCAGATTTATACTTTAACAATATACTTTCCTAGTCTATGTTTTTCTTTTTTCCTTCCTTTTTTAATTTAATGATATCTTTTGCTAGGCCAATTTTGTCCTATCATTGAGGCATTTCTTCCTATTTTATATTCCATATATTTTAATATTTTCCTAGTTTGGCTTTTGTGAACACAAACTACTCCTTTGCCTTGTATTAGCTTTGGGAATTTATTCACTTTTCTTTCCAGTGCCACCCCCCACCCCCATTTGCATTGTTTTCTCCCATGCTTGTTCTGTCAATAGCAGCTGACATCTTAAGGAAACCCCGCTGAAAACCTCCAGACCTCTCTTTACTACATCTTGGTACTGTATCCTGTGAATTCTAGCCAATGTGGCCTGCCTAAATTCTTTCTCCCATCTCATGATTGCCTTGCTTTTGGGTTCCTCCTTCCTGCACTACAGCCTGCAAACTCTAGGCAGTAAGGTGGGGTAGTGGTGGGGTTTACGTAATTGGCCTTTCTTCTAACTTACTCTGACTATAACTGAGTATCTAAAAACCATTTATCTTATGTTTGGTCCAACTTTCTAGTGGTTTAAGACAGGATGTAAACCTATTACTCAATTTTGGCTAGCAGGTGGAACCTCTTTTTATGTATTTTTGCTTGAGGAAAACTATACTTGAGTTATTATAGTTTTAGTTGTGTTAAGCTGTCAGATCTGTATTTATTTCTCCATATATGCACTGGAGCTGATGTCCCCATCAAATGTATAAAAAGTCTTAAATTTTTTTTTCTTGGTAATTTTCTTCCCCAAACATCTCATATCTCTGGCACTTCTTGTTGCTTGTTTGTTATATAAGCATGGAAATTATATGACTTGTCTAAAGCTCTATCTGATACTCCCAGATCAAGTTTAAAAACATACTCTGCATAATATTAGTTGAATGTGAACCATGAATTAACCATGAGCTTAGAAAGATCTGGCTGAGTACATTTGAGGAAAAACATGCAATTATTAGTTGTTTTTCTGGTTGAGCTCTTTGAATTACTTAAGTATTCATTTTAGATGTTTTACCTACTTGAACACATGCATTATCGTCCTCATTTAGTGATATAATTTTCAACTGCAAAATAAATTTTGATTGCCTTGGCAGCTTCTCCTTTAAAAAACATTTCTATCTTTCTGCCAAAAGACTGCATTCTTTTGTTAAAGAAAAAACTTGGTCTTCTCTGTCAGTGCATCCTGAGTGAGCCTCATAACTGTTTAATATTGAATGTTAAGGTCAAAGAAAGCTACATGGGATCACAGATCAAGGCAATCATGAGATGGGAGAAAGAATTTAGACAGGCCACATTGGCTAGAATTCACAGGATAGAGTACTAAAAAAAGTAGGATATAGCAGTCTTTTTTTTTTTTTTTTTTAATTTTGGTACCTAGGATTGAACTCGGGACACTCAACCACTGAGCCACATTCCCTCTGAGTTGCTTAGCGCCTCACCGTTACTTGAGGCTGGCTTTGAACTCAGAATCTTTCTGTCTCAGTCTCCAGAGCCAGTGGGATTACAGGTGTGTGCCACTATGCCAAGCAGAATATTAGCAATCTTTATGCTCTCAGTAATCATCTGACAAAATGATATGCAGAGGCCTATGTGTAAGTGTAATTGATTATTTCCTTTTAATATTTTTTATATTTCTGACATAACTTTTATCTACATATATTGTGATGTGTGTATGAGAGGGAGGGAGAGAGACAGAGAGAGAGAGAGAGAGAGAGAGAGAGTGTGTGTGTGTGTGTGTGTGTGTGTGTGTGTGTAGAGGGGAGAGTTCTTACACTTTTGTTTAGACATAGACTAATTCCCATTTGTTGTTGCCAAGATTTTGGACTTAATCATAGACCAACTCTGGATTGGAGAAGGTTGAATATTTTTGTGATTTGGATAAAATTGTTCCCCATGGCTCACATGTTGAAGGCTTTGTCCCCAGAGCATCTGTGCTCTGAGGTGGGGCTTTTGAATAATGAAGGCTCTAATCTTACCAGTAGATTCACCAATTAATGAATTCATAGCTAATTGGATTACTGGGAGGTGATGGAAACTTAGGAGGTGGGGCCTAATTAAAGAAAATAGGACACACGGGGCATGCCCTTGAAGGGTATATTTTGTCCCTGGCCCCTTTATCTGTCTCTCTACTTCCTGGCTGCTATGAGGTGAACAGCCTTCCTTCACCATGTGCTACCCGCCATATGTTCCATCTTACCACAGGCCCACAAACAATTAAGCCAAGTGTCCATGGACTAGAACTGCTGAAACTGTGAAACAAAATAATTCTTTCCTCCCTTTGATTTTCTCAGGTATTTTGTCACAGTGAAGGAAAGCTGAATAACTTAGAAATGAAACCAGAAAAATCCCCACGTCACCCTTGGAATGTGTTTAAAAAGAAACCAGGATTTGGCACTTCCAAATGGTGATTGGGCCTATACTAACTGGAGTAAACTACTTCCTAGGAGATAGCATAGAACCAGATTGAACTCTTCTAAGACTTATCCTGAATTAGAACACTTAAAGCAAAAAGCATCGTGTTCCTAGAGATGGAATCAAATTACTTCTTCACAAAAGTTACTGATTTATTTTATAAAAACTTTGACATAACTTGAATGGTTTCTATTAATGCTGAACTATTAATACTCTTGTATATTTGCTTTGAAGTATTTAGAATTTTACTGACTACTCAGAAAAACTTTCTTGTATGTGTACACACACACAAACCCTACAACATTTTTAGCCTTCCATAGTTGAAGATGCTCAAGTCCCTGTTTTGGTTGTTCATATATAATTTAGAAAAGAAACATGATATGTTTTTCCATTTGACACTTATGTTACTTAACTTTGTTCAAAAACAAATAGAAATTTGAGTAAGTCTTATGAAAGGGCAAATAGTATAAGTAGGAGCACCTGCTTAAGAAGGATTATGTTAACCCTTTGGAAGAAAAATACATTCATTTTGGACATAGGTATTGCCATGGGAATAGTTGGTATTTTATATACTAGAGTTTGACATTTTGCCAGTTGAATTTCACATAAGTAGAAGGCAGTTTGTATTTTGTCTCATGGAAGCATGGTGTCTGTAATAATTAGTCATGTGGTGTGTTCCTGAAGGACAATTTCTAAACTGTCTTTATTCATCCTCTTGCAGACTTACATCTTTGACCAGTTTTTTGTAGGACTGCATATGTTTTCTTATTGCACATTATTCCAGATTAAATGCCTGAGAATTGTGTTCTTTTACTTTTGTACATTCTTAGAGAAGAATCGATGCTTTATTTAACAAATAAGCCATTGTCTTCGTCTGTGGAATTTTCATGTGCTTGTATCAAATCGCATGTCACTAAAAGAGTGTTTTAAAGTGGCCAGTTCAGATTTATATTCTATGAGCCTGTTACCAAGCACTGATAATGTGCTCTTCCTTAGCTAGGATCTCAAAATACCTTGAAATAGGACTCCCCCCCATCAAACAAAACAAAAAATCTAATTTGATTTGAAATTATTCTAAATTAGCAATGGTTTAAAAGTAAACTTAAGTGTCTAGATTCCTAAATTATTTATTCTACTTCAGATATGCAAGTATTTTATTTTACATAAGATTAAGATTTTTCCAACTGATTTTTTTTTTTAATAAAGAGTATCCATGAAACTTGATTTATGGTGTGCCTATAGTTTTGCTTTTGCATTTGAATCTTGATACTTTGGATTATCTGAGTTTTGAAATGTTATTAAATCAAATGAGTTTATCATGATATTATGATTTCCTGTAGTACAAAGTGTTATATATTGCTATTTTAGAAAGAGATCTGAACCTGAACTCCTGGAATCTAAACTACCAATCTGTATGACCTGGGGCATTTCAGGGTTGTAACTACTTTGACTCTTGCCATGGCTATTTGCTATCACACATTGATTGAATACACTATGCCAAGCACTGGTTTATTGCTATATTTCAAATCCAACAACTCTGCAAGGGAAGTGGCTTATCTTTGTTTTGCAGAAATCAGGGCTGAGACAGGAGCAGAAACTTGCCTGAGTAGGTTATGCCTTCTTGTTTTCAAGCTGCAGGACTGTGCCCCTCACTTCTACTATGCTCACTTATTCTATCTGATGCTCTCTGCTTTCTGAAGATTTGGACCAACAGAGTTAAGAGATCAAATTATAAATTTATTTTGGATGATGTTAGGTGTGCTCTGTTTTAAGGAAGTTAATCTTTTGAGCTTATAAATCAGACTGAGAGGAATAAATATTTTTGGAAAGGTTATTCGTTTTCATTAAACCACTTCTTTAAATTTAATGGATGGTATTTTTCTAGTGAGTTTAGTTAATTCATGGTTCAAAAATGACAGGCAAGTAAATTAACTTCAATTTTTTCATCTCTAAAAGCATATAATAGCTACATGGTAGTGTTAACCAGCTGCTGCACTTTATTAGGGCTACAGTAGTCAGTATTTCTATTTTAAGTTTTACTAGGAATGTATTCACAATGCATCTCCAATAACACCTCCTAAGTAAAACCCACCCAGTTTTTCCTCAGAAGAATTTGTTCTCCTTCTGAGTTCTCCTAACATTGGACAAATGCTAATCTGTAAGAACCAGGCATGTTTAATTTGTGTTTTAGTTCTTTTACCTCAGAGCTCTTTCTCCCCATTTCCCCAAACCCCATCTCCACACTCTGATAAAAGAAATTAGTGTGGTATCTGGGACTTGGCATGAAATGGTAGCGTTTGTCACATCTAACAAATTAACCAAATGGATCTTTGAAAAGTCTCTTCTTTATTATATCCTGGAAATTTGAGTACAGCCATTTTATCTAGGTCCTTTTGTATGAATACAAACAACATTAGCCACCTCTTTTCTCTTAAGTTGCAAGAGTATCTACTACATGCAAGATACTTCAAAGCAAAAAAGGTAAAGACAGAAAACTAACAAATAACCACAGATGAAATTGCTCATTTCTCCTTTATACTTTGCATAATCTCATAAACTTAAAATTATTTTTACTTGGTTATTGTAGAAAGTTATAAACTATAAAAACACAGTTTTAAATTGCTTATTATTTCCCATAGGCCCATTTGTATTTCTATCCAAAATCTTATAAATTTATGGCTTTCTAGTTTTCAGACTTTAATTTTGACCCTACAATCTTAGTCATCTTTGTCTTACTGTATTGGCACGTTTAACCAGACATTTAAAATACTTTTTAAAATTTTTTTTTTTTGGGGGGGGACCAGGAATTGAACCTAGGGGCGCTTAATCACTGAGCTACATCCCCAGCCCTTTTTATTTTTTATTTTGAGATAGGATCTTGGGGCTAGGGATGTGGCTCAAGCGGTGGTGCGCTCGCCTGGCATGCGTGCGGCCCGGGTTCGATCCTCAGCACCACATACAAACAGGGATGTTGTGTCCACTGAAAACTAAAGAATGAATGTTGAAATTCTCTCTCTCTCTTAAAAAAAATAAAAAATAAAATAAAACAATCAAAAACCAAAAAAAGAAAAAGAAAAAATGTTCTTCTAACTTTCCTTTCTCCTCATTAAAAAAAAAAAAAGAGAGAGAGAGAGATAGGATCTTGCTGAGTTGCAGCTGGTCTTGAACTTGTGATCTTCCTGCCTCAGCATTTTGAACTACTGGGATAATAGGCATGCATCACTGCAACCAGCTGGGTGGCTTTTTGTTGTTGTTTGTTTGTTTTTTGTTTTTAATGTTACAAGTTTCTACAATAGAAATTGCTCTATCTAAAAAGACTATAACTATGACATTTATAAAAAATTCATACTTTTGAAAATAGTCTAAAAATTTTTTAAAAATACATATACACATTTAAATTTAGATTCAAAAGACAGTAATTTATTTTGATTATATGACTTTCTTTGTGAATCTAATGTATAAACTTATTTGATTTCCCATAAAACTCCAATAAGCATGTTAAAGCATCTTTTTCCTCAACTGGTTCTAACATGATTGACAGCAAAGCAGATAAAAGAGAGGTTGCAGCCTAGATTTAATTTCTTCTATCACATGAATGTATTTAGTAGTGTTTGAACTCTGATAATTTATATATAACCCTTTCCTTTGACTCTTTTTTAAAAAAATTTTTTAGTTGTCAATGGACCTTTATTTACTTAATTTACTTTAATATTTATTTACTTTAATTACTTAATTTATTTATATGTGGTTCTGAGAATTGAACCCAGTGTCTCACACATGCTAGGCAAGCACTCTACCACTGAACTATAATCCCAGCCTTCCTTTTGATCTTTAATTCCTCAAAACACGTTTTTCACATATGTGTATATTATTTATATTATATTATATATTTTTTGTTTCTATTTCCTCTTCATTTGATTTATATTTGATACTTATGTCTATCCTATGTTGTTCAACACATTAGCCACTGAAAAGAGGCTGGTCTGAATTGAGATGTCTATACAAAGTCTTGGTGGAAAAAGGATATCAGTTCATAAAGCATTTTTATATAAATTACATGTTGAAATGATAATACTTTGGATATAATGTCATATATCTTGTTCTAAGTGCCCTGGAGTTCTTCAGTAGTGGAAAGAGGAGTTGCAGTGAATTCTTTCCATGAGAAAATGGGGGAGTTGCTGTTCTCCTCCCCTGTGTCCTAATCTTATGGAGAACAATAATGGCACTTTGGATTTAGGGTTGTTCCTGGCTTTGAGATTTCTGCCTAATAGTTAAAGAACTTATAATATACACCAGTGTATTTCTATTACTTTTCCTTTTCCTTTTGTCTAAAAGGAAAGTAGAAGAGGAATTAATTTATCCTGTAATAGACAATGAAGAATGATGAATGCATCAGATATATACGCTCTCTAAGGGGTACATTTTTTTCCTGTTCAGCTGATTGTTACCATATAGGAATACATGGACTTGTATTGTCAAGTCTTTCAGGTTTCCAAGAGGAACCAAAAATCTGTATTTTTATGAATTTTTATATCTCCCAGTTCTTAAATCTGATAAGTAACACAAAATTTAATAATAGTTTTACAGCTTAAACTAATTACAGTTGAGGCCTGAATGCTACTGCTCTGTGACTTTTAACCCAAAAGGATGTTTCTTGGAAATAAATATAGATTTTAGGTACTTCAGATGACCCAGTTAAAGTATACAGAGAGAAGCTTGGAATTTCCAATTGGTGAATGGCTTTTAAATTTTATACTTTTTTTTAAAGAAAATATTAACCTCTAAGTAGTGAATAATTGTCTAAAAAGTCTGTTTTGAAATACTGTTGCAGTTTCAATTTTTAAAAAATCTGTTTGCCTGGGTTTATTTAATTTTGTTGTTGGTGGTGATGGTGGTTTTTGTTTTTTGTTTTTGCTTTTGTGGTGCTTGGGGATAGAACCCAGGACCTCAAGTGGTAGGCAAGCAGTCTCCACTGAACCACATCCCTGGTCCTTGATAAATTTTTTGAGTATGTATTTCTAGCATACTTTTAGTTTCTGTGAATGTTATTCTATTATTTACTTTTCTGTAGTTTTTTTTTTGTATTATTTACTTTTCTTTTTTTTGTATTTTAATTAATTAATTAATTAATTTTAATTTTATTGTTGGTTGTTCAAAACATTACATAGTTCTTGATATATCATATTTCACACTTTGATTCAAGTGGGTTATGAACTCCCATTTTTACCCCGTATACAGATTGCAGAATCACATCGGTTACAACATCCATTGATTTACATATTGCCATACTAGTGTCTGTTGTATTCTGCTGCCTTTCCTATCCTCTACTATCCCCCCTCCCCTCCCCTCCCCTCTTCTCTCTCTACCCCCTCTACTGTAATTCATTTCTCCCCCTTGAATTTTTTTTCCCTTTCACCTCACTTCCTCTTGTATGTAATTTTGTATACCTCTGAGGGTCTCCTTCCATTTCCACGCAATTTCCCTTCTCTCTCCCTTTCCCTCCCACCTCTCATCCCTGTTTAATGTTAATCTTCTTCTCATGCTCTTCGTCCCTACTCTGTTCTTAGTTACTCTCCTTATATCAAAGAAGACATTTGGCATTTGATTTTTAGGGATTGGCTAGCTTCACTTAGCATAATCTGCTCTAATGCCATCTATTTCCCTGCAAATTCTATGATTTTGTCATTTTTAAATGCAGAGTAATATTCCATTGTGTATAAATGCCACATTTTTTTTATCCATTCGTCTATTGAAGGGCATCTAGGTTGGTTCCACAGTCTTGCTATTGTGAATTGTGCTGCTATGAACATCGATGTAGCAGTGTCCCTGTAGTATGCTCTTTTTAGGTCTTTAGGGAATAGACCGAGAAAGGGAATAGCTGGGTCAAATGGTGGTTCCATTCCCAGCTTTCCAATAAATCTCCATACTGCTTTCCAAATTGGCTGCACCAATTTACAGTCCCATCAGCAATGTACAAGTGTACCCTTTTCCCCACATCCTCGCCAGCACTTGTTGTTGTTTGACTTCCTAATGGCTGCCAATCTTACTGGAGTGAGATGGTATCTTAGGGTGGTTTTGATTTGCATTTCTCTGACTGCTAGAGATGGTGAGCATTTTTTCATGTACTTGTTGATTGATTGTATGTCCTCCTCTGAGAAGTGTCTGTTCAGGTCCTTGGCCCATTTGTTGATTGGGTTATTATCTTATTGTCTAATTTTTTGAGTTCTTTGTATACTCTGGATATTAGGGCTCTATCTGAAGTGTGAGGAGTAAAGATTTGTTCCCAGGATGTAGGCTCCCTATTTACCTCTCTTATTGTTTCTTTTGCTGAGAAAAAACTTTTTAGTTTGAGTAAGTCCCATTTGTTGATTCTTGTTATTAACTCTTGTGCTATGAGTGTCCTGTTGAGGAATTTGGAGCCCGACTCCACAGTATGTAGATTGTAGCCAACTTTTTCTTGTGTCAGACGCCGTGTCTCTGATTTGATATCAAGCTCCTTGATCCATTTTGAGTTAACTTTTGTGCATGGCTAGAGAAAGGGATTCAGTTTCATTTTGTTGCATATGGATTTCCAGTTTTCCCAGCACCATTTGTTGAAGATGCTGTCCTTCCTCCATTGCATGCTTTTAGCCCCTTTATCAAATATAAGATAGTGGTAGTTTTGTGGATTGGTCTCTTGTGTCCTCTATTCTGTACCATTGGTCTACCTGCCTGTTTTGGTACCAGTACCACGCTGTTTTTGTTACTATTGCTCTGTAGTATAGTTTGAATTCTGGTATCGCTATACCACCTGATTCACACTTCCTGCTTAGCATTGTTTTTGCTATTCTGGGTCTTTTATTTTTCCATATGAATTTCATGATTGCTTTCTCTATTTCTACAATAAATGCCGTTGGGATTTTGATTGGCATTGCATTAAACCTATAGAGAACTTTTGGTAATATCACCATTTTGATGATGTTAGTTCTGCCTATCCATGAACAGGGTATATTTTTCCATCTTCTAAGATCTTCTTCTATTTCTCTTTAGGGTTCTGTAGTTTTCATTGTATAAGTCTTTCACCTCTTTTGTTAGGTTGATTCCCAAGTATTTTATTTTTTTTTGAGGATATTGTGAATGGAGTGGTTGTCCTCATTTCCATTTCAGAGGATTTGTCCCTGATATACAGGAATGCCTTTGATTTATGCTTGTTGATTTTATATCCTGCCACTTTGCTGAATTCATTTATTAGCTCTAATAGTTTCTTTGTAGACCCTTTTGGGTCTGCTAGGTATAGAATCATGTCATCTGCAAATAGTGATAATTTGGGTTCTTCTTTTCCTATTTTTATGCCTTTAATTTCTTTCATCTGTCTAATTGCTCTGGCCAGTGTTTCTAGAACTATGTTGAACAGAAGTGGTGAGAGAGGGCATCGCTGTCTTGTTCCAGATTTTAGAGGGAATGCCTTCAATTTTTCTCCATTCAGAATGATGCTAGCCTGAGGCTTAGCATAGATTGCTTTTACAATATTGAGGTATGTTCCTCTTATCCCTAGTTTTTCTAGAGTTTCGAACATAAAGGGATGCTGTACTTTGTCGAATGCTTTTTCTGCATCTATCAAGATGATCATATGGTTCTTATTTTTGAGTCTATTGATGTGGTGAATAACATTTATTGATTTCCGTATATTGAACCAGCCTTGCATACCAGGGATGAATCCTACTTGATCATGGTGCACAATTTTTTTGATATATTTTTGTATCCGATTCGCCAGAATTTTATTGAGGATTTTTGCATCTAGGTTCATTAGAGATATTGGTCTGTAGTTTTCTTTCTTTGAAGTGTCTTTGTCTGGTTTAGGAATCAGGGTGATGTTGGCCTCGTAGAATGAATTTGGAAGTTCTCCCTCTTTTTCTATTTCCTGAAATAGCTTGAAAAGTATTGGTATTATTTCCTCTTTAAAGGTTTTGTAAAACCCATCCGGTCCTGGGCTTTTTTTAGTTGGTAGTCTTTTGATGGTTTCTTCTATTTCCTCAATTGATATTGGTCTGTTTAGGTTTTCTATATCCTCCTAACTCAATCTGGGCAGATCATATGACTTAAGAAATTTATCGATGCCTTCACTATCTTCTATTTTATTGGAGTATAAGGATTCAAATTAATTTTTGATTATCTTCTGTATTTCTAAAGTGTCTGTTGTGATATTGCCTTTTTCATCCCGTTTGCTAGTAATTTGAGTTCTCTCTCCTCTTCATTAGCATGGCTAAGGGTCTGTCGATTTTATTTATTTTTTCAAAGAACCAACTTTTAGTTTTGTCAATTTTTTCAATTGTTTCTTTTGTTTTGATTTCATTAATTTCAGCTCTGATTTTAATTATTTCTTGCCTTCTACTTCTTTTGCTGTTGTTTTGCTCTTTTTCTAGGATTTTGAGATGAAGTATGAGATCATTTATTTGTTGGTTTTTTTCTTTTTTTAAGGAATGAACTCCAAGCAATGAATTTTCCTCTTAGAACTGCTTTCAATGTGTCCCATAGATTCCGATATGTTGTGTCTGTGTTTTCATTTATCTCTAAGAATTTTTTAATTTCTTTCTTGATGTCTTCTATAACCCATTGATCATTCAGTAACCTATTGTTCATTCTCCAAGTGATGCATGATTTTTCCTTACTTCTTTTATTGTTGATTTTCAGTTTCATTCCATTATGATCAAATAAGATGCATGGTATTATCTCTACTCCTTTATATTGTCTAAGAGTTGCCCTGTGACATAATATATGATCTATTTTTGAGAAGGATCCATGTGCTGCTGAGAAAAAAGTGTAATTGCTTGATGTTGGGTGGTATATTCTATATATGTCAATTAAGTCTAGGTTATTAATTGTGTTATTGAGTTCTATAGTTTCCTTATTCAACTTTTGTTTGGAAGATCTGTCCAGTGGTGAGAGAGGTGTGTTGAAGTCTCCCATGATTATTGTATGGTGGTCTATTAGACTCTTGAACTTGAGAAGTGTTTGTTTGATGAACATAGCTGCACCATTGTTTGGGGCATATATATTTATGATTGTTATGTCTTGTTGGTGTATGGTTCCCTTGAGCAGTATGTAGTGTCCCTCTTTATCCCTTTTGATTAACTTTAGCTTGAAATCTATTTTATTTGATATGAGTATGGACACTCCTACTTGTTTCCGAAGTCCATATGAGTGATATGATTTTTCCCAACCTTTCACCTTCAGTCTATGTATGTCTTCCTATCAAATGCGTCTCCTGTAGGCAGCATATTGTTGGGTCTTGTTTTGTGATCTGTTCTACTAGCCTGTGTCTCTTAATTGGTGAGTTTAAGCCATTAACATTTAGGGTTATTATTGAGATATGGGTTGTTCTTCCAGCCATATTTGTTTATTTATGTTACTAAACATGGTTTGTTTTCCTCTTTGATTATTTTCCCCCCTTTACTGTCCTACCTCCCGCTGTTGGTTTTCATTGTTATTTTCCATTTCTTCTTCCTGTAATATTTTGCCAAGGATGTTTTGAAAAGATGGTTTTCTAGCTGGAAATTCTTTTAACTTTTGTTTATTGTGGAAGGTTTTAATTTCATCTTCCATCCTGAAGCTTAATTTCGCTGAATACACAATTCTTGGTTGGAACACATTTTCTTTCAGTGTTTGAAATATGTTATTTCAGGATCTTCTAGCTTTTAGAGTCTGTGTTGAAAAATCAGCTGTTATCCTGATTGGTTTACCCCTAAATGTAATCTGCTTCCTTTCTCTTGTAGCTTTTAAAATTCTCTCCTTATTCTGTATATTGGGCATCTTCATTATAATGTGTCTAGGTGTGGATCTCTTATGACTTTGAACATTCGGCGTCCTGTAGGCTTCTAGGATTTGGGATTCTGTCTCATTTTTCAAGTCTGGGAAGTTTTCTCGTATTATTTCATTGAATAGATTGCTCATTCCTTTGGTTTGGACCTCTATACCTTCCTGTATCCCAATGACACTTAAGTTTGGTCTCTTTATGTTATCCATATTTCTTGGATGTTCTGCTCACGGTTTCTTAACAGTCTTGCTGAGCTGTCTATGTTCTTTTCAAGTTGAAATACTTTGTCTTCATTGTCTGATGTTCTATCTTCTAAGTGTTCTACTGTGCTGGTAGTATTCTCAATTGAGTTTTTAAGTTGGTTTATTGCTTCCTGCATTTCTAGGATTTCTGTTTGTTTGTTTTTTATAACCTCTATCTCCCTGTGTAGTTGATCTTTTGCTTCTTGGATTTGTTTATGTAGTTCATTGTCGAAGTGATCTTTTATTGTCTGATTTTGCTGTCTAATGTCTTCCTTGAGACTCCAGATCATCTGAAGCATGTATATCCTGAATTCTTTATCTGACATTCCATCTGCTGCAGCTATTACCTCTTCTAAAGTTGAATTGACCTGCATTGCTTGTGGTCCTTTCTTTCCTTGTCTTTTCATGCTGCTTGCGTTTCTTTCTGCTTGGTGAAACTGTTGTGTTATTGAATTTTCCCCCTATATATTTATATTGTTCTTGTATAGTTGAAAAGTCTCCCTTGCAGGGGCGGGCGGCGGCTGTGCTCCTCCTCCAATTGGAGTGATCTGTCTACCACACTGACGGGCCGCTGGGCCTGTTCTGCCGGTCGGTCGCAGGTCTGCCTACCCGCGGGTGGCGGCTCTGCTCTGCCCTTACTCCAATTGGGGTGATGTGTCTACCACGCTAGCGGGTCGCTGGCCCTCTTCCAGGTGTGGGAGGCAGCTCTGCTCTTCCCCTACTCCAATTGGGGTGACGTGACTACCACGCCTGCGGGTTGCTGGGCCTGTTTCGGGCGCCGCCGGCGGCTCTGCTCTGCCCCTACTCCAATTGGGATTAAGTGACTACCCCGCTGGCGGGACGCTGGGCCTGTTCTGGGTGCGGACGGCGGCTGTGCTCTGCCCCTATTCCAATTGGGGTGACGTGACTACCACGCCAGCGGGCTGCTTATTTACTTTTCCATAGTTCATTTTAATGTGAATTAAGTTTTCCAGAATGTTTAAAAGGCTCATGTCAGCCTATCTTTTCTAAGCTTACATATCTCCCTGCTCAGAAATACAGTCTGTTGCTTTCTGAAAATTTTCTGGCTTGATTCCCACTCCCCATCCCTCGCACACACATACACTCATCTGGGGCTGATCTTTGTCCCTGTTGTCTCTCTCTGATTAGTCTAGATTCCACTTACAACTGTTTCTCTTAATTGTGGGCTTTGTGTTTAAAGAGTTCACAGGGATTAGTTTTTCTCCAGCCCAGGCCCAGTAGCCCATCTGCCTCACAAAAGTACTAATGTGAGCTAACTTTTCCTTGTTTCAGTTGCTGACTCAAATTGGACCACAGAGCTTCCCAATGACTACCAGGATTCTTCTCAGTTTGCTCAGATGCTCTGTGGCTTTCTTTCTTCAACAGATACTGGTGATAGGCAGTTCTTGATGTTATTGGTGGTTCATAGATAATATTTGTCCACATAATTGTGTTGTAAATGTTTTTCATAAGTTTTTAAAAATTTGTTGACTAGTTGCTCCATCTGTTTTTCGTTCGTTTGTTTTGTTTTTTGGTCCTGGGGATTGAACCCAGGGGCATTTAACCGCTGAGCAATATCCCCATCCTTTTTATATTTTATTTAGAGACAGGGTTTTGCCAAATTGCTTAGGCCTTGCTAAGTTGCTAAGGCTGGGTTTGAACTTACTAACCTCCTGCCTGAGCCTACCGAGCCACTGGGATTACATGTGGTGTCACCATGCCCAGCTGTTCATCTGTTTTTAAGTTGGGGAGTCAGGAAATCCCAAACTTCTGCTTCTGTCCTTTCAAAATCCAGATGCACTAAATTTATTACCTGATATGTGGGGTGGTAGCAAGAAGATGATCATATTTTAATAGGCTTAAAATTAAGAACAGTTGTCATATTCTTTCCAAAAAGTTTGGGGAAAGCTAAACAGTCATTCACTGCTTCTTATAAAAGGCTTTTAACAGAAAACAAAATCATAAAACTTGAAGGCAATGAAAAAATGACAGTTTTGCTCATGGTGTTGAAAGTGGTTTGTTTATCATTGTGTAAATCCCACTCTCAACAAGAGACAAATCATATTAACTAGCATAGATTGGTTGCCATTTTTTTTTTGCTTTATTCAGAATTTAATGGCCAACTTAGGTTTTGTAAACCATTGAAGGATTACTGTTCACTGTTGAGACTTGATCTTAACCAAGAAATTTACTGATTAGCACTTGTCCTTATTGTCTAGATGTAGAAAAAAATAAATACACTTTAAACTTGTTCAGAAGAGCTCCATGGAGTAATCTATTTACTAAGGGCCAATTTGCTAATATTCATTCACATGAAGGCAATAAAGTGTTGAAATGCACATCTATTTCAAGTTCCTTTATCTGTAAAAAGGGCGATGTGTATGTAATCCAATCCTGAATCTTAGAACTTAACTTTCAATGTAAAAAGACCAGTTCTCTGCTACACAAAAATTCAGCCATATGCTTGATGTCTATAAAGTTAACTCTTTCTCCTTCTCTTCTTCTGCAGAGTCTCACTAAATTGCCAAGCCTGACCTTGAACCCACTACCCTCCAATCGCAGCTATTATGCCCAGCCATGTATATAAAGATTTTTCTAAAAATCTACATGTCACTGGTGGCAAGCTTGTAATTCCAGTGACTTAGGAGACTCTAAGCTGGAAGTATCACAACTTAGGGACACCCTGTCTTAAAATTAAAAAAATAAGAAGTACTAGGCATATAGGTTAGTAGTAGACCACTCCTGGGTTCAGTTTTCAGTACTACTAAATAAATATTTTTTAAAGGTTTAATTAAAATTTTTTAAAAGGCTGGGTAAGTTATATTACTACTGTATAAATATTATGTTTGATGATATGAATATGTATATTTTGCCCTTCAATTTCTCTTTTAAGGTCTCAGCCAGTTTCTTCTCCAATCATCCTTCAGTTTGGTCACGCAGAGACCCTTCTTCCACTACTTTCTCTCATGGGCTACTTCAAAGACAAGGAGCCCCTAACAGCTTATAATTACAAGGAACAAATTCATCGAAAGTTCCGAAGTGGTCATATTGTACCTTATGCTTCCAACCTAATATTTGTGCTCTACCATTGTGAAAATGCCAAGACTCCTCAGGAAGAATTTCAAGTGCAGATATTATTGAATGAAAAGGTGTTGCCCTTGGCTCACTCACAAGAAACTGTTTCTTTGTATGAGGATCTGAAGAACCACTACAAAGACATCCTCCAGAGTTGTCAAACCAGCGAAGAATGTGAATTACCAAAGGTGAACAGCACATCTGATGAGCTATGAGTAATTGAAGAACGTTTTTAGTTCATCAGTGCTTCCCCATAGGGAGTGATTACATGTTTATAATAAGTAGACAATATCTTGATTACAGAAGCTTTCATATTACTTGGCTATTTCTGTCTTTTCACAGAAAATCTAAGTTTTTTGAGGACCTGATACATATATAAGAAATGATTTTCACTGGAGCAGCTCTCTTAAGGAAATAAAAAAATCTTTTCAGAGAGACAACTAACAGGGCAAGTGTTTACAGAAATGAAATTTTTCCAACTTCTACAAGAAACCTCACACTGAAGTAGAGTATGATTTGAAAATGATACTTGCAAAGTCCTGGATTATCAAAACATGTCAATTGGATGATCCGTAATTTGATTTAACTGGTCCAATTGTGCTATAGATCTGTTTTTTTCCCAGGTGGAACAGTTCTAGTATTAATTGTGTCTCTTAATCAGAAGTATTGTGATTAACTAAGAGTATCATTTTAGAAGAAAGCTAACATTTAAGACTTTGAAACAGTGTTAAGAAACAGACTGATTTAAAAGGGCATCTTCACCGAATGAAGCAAGAAAAAAGTAAGATAATTATTTTTGTTAATAGTATTTTATAAAGTATTTAAACTCTTTCAACAATTACTTTTACTTTTAATAAGTCTTGCAAGGCTATTTCAATTATCATCAGACCTGTTTTAAGTATACAACAATGGAAAGACAAAAGAGGACCATTAGCAACAAGTCAGATGGATAAATCAGAGTTTCTTAAATTCGTTGTTTAGGTATCTTTTTCATTTTGTCCCTTGGCTCCCATTTTTAAATTTTATTATGTGAAGTGTATCCTTTTTTTTCTTTTTATATTTGTTCTTAGATATACATGACAGTAGAGTATATTTTGGCATATTATATATACATGAGTGTAACTTCCCATTCTTGTGGTTGTGAAATGCATCTTTTGGTTGTTTGACTTCTTTTTCATTAAAAAAAAGAATATCATCCTAGCTGACTTCGTTTCATACATCTGAACTCATTTCATAGAAATACTTCTGAGTTCTATCAAATGCCATGAAAATATTTTCTACAATAAACAAAATTCTTCTTTACCTGATCTTTTTTGCTCTCCTTGTTGAAATTCAGTCAGTTATTGATGTTGGAATTTCATACAGCCTTGACTCAGTCAGGCAACATAAGGCAATTTTCCAGTAGAAATTTCTTCAAATGAAGAGATTATTGTTAATGCATTTTATTTTAATCTATCTTCTCTTTAAAGATTATATCTTTCAGAGGAAAATGTAGGATTTTTGTCAAAAATGTATAGCTACTTTTGGGGCTGGAGTTGTGGCTCAGTGGTAGAGCACTTGCCTGGCATGTGTGAGGCCCTGGGTTCGATCCTCAGCCCGCAAATAAATAAATAAATGAAAAATTCATTTACAACTAAAAAAAAATTTAAAAAACAATGTATTAGCTACTCTTACAAAATAACATGAAGTAAAATCTCAATTTACTAGAATCCATTGCACTAATTTTTTGATAGTTTACTTTTGAGGGGATACATATACATAAACAAACACATATTAAAAATATGCATGTGTCTGTGTATAAATTGTCAGGTGTGATTTGGATTAGGACTCTTTTAATCAGATTTCAGTAGATAAAAATGGAAAAATCCACTTCAGGCTTGAAGAAAAAAAACTAAAATAGGATCTTTCTTGGTACTATTTTCTAGTTAATGTTTAATTTTTCAGTCAATGAAGTTGTACACTGATTTAGGGATATGATTAAAAAAATTTAAACATTTTTTCTGTGTACAGGAAAACCTCTTGCTCCTTTCATTTTTGCAAAATATAATTGGGACACCTTTAAAATTATATTTATTGTTGTATTATGGGATTTTGCTAGTACCTTTTGAATGAATTTTCTAAGTTTAAAAAAAAGTAGTACTAATAATTAAGTAAAAAAATACGAGTCAACACTTGAGGACTTTAAATATGGTGTTTGTGCTATGAAAAGTTTCATTTCTTTATGGCATTTTGAGAAATGGAATTACCTACAATGGCAAATATTCAGAAATGGACATGGAACAGATTAATTCAGATATTGTCCCTGGCACACAAATCTTAAAAGGAAAATATAGATGTTACAAGAAAAGAATCCCGAGTTCAAATGAACTTGGAATTCTGTTTCCTGTGGATGCCCCATTCTTAACATGCTGCCTTGTTTGACCGAGAATTCTTTTTAAAGAAGAATCTTCTAAAGAAGAATCCTCTTGTAAATGATAATGTATTTGAAATTTTTTGTATTTAACAATGTCACTCGGTACTGGGAATTTAGCTCCGTAGTAGCTAAGCATGCTCAAGGCCCAGGGTTTGATCCTCGGCACCATTAAAGAAACAAACAGACCAGGTCATTTAGGTTTCTTTCAGATAAGAGAATAGTGAATAATGGAATTAAATACAAGTCGAAAAAGGCTGTACTCAGTTGTACATTAGAGTAAATAGGTGGTATTATTAAAATTTTTATCTTAAAATACTATTTTATAAAAATGGAAACCCATTCAATTAAAAATCTGAACAAGAAAGTATCAAAATAGTGTATTGAAATTAGAAGATTCATAGATTGTTGATCTTACAATGAATGATGTTCCTAAAGTTGATGATTAGCTGGTAAATGCTGATGCATTAGTACACTCATTGTGATTATTTCTGCAAAATTCTGCTGTTTCTTTTCTTTTTAATTTGTAAATAGGCAGATAAGAGAATAAAATAATAAGCACTCATGCCCATCCAAAATGCCAAAATTAACATTGTAATATTTGTTTTAGAATGTTTCAAGAACAGCTTGGAGTACTTTTGTAGACCTCCCCTTTTTTCTCTCACTCCTTTCCTAGAGGTAGCCATCAACATAAAATCTGTATTCACTGTTCCATGGCATGCTTGACTCTAGAAACTTGTACTTTTGTTGTGGTATTTAAATTTTTTTCTATAAAAGTTCTTATACATTGTGTATTCTTGAATGAGTGATTGAACAGCATTTTTTTCAAGACTTCTTGATTCTGATCATTTTTTGCAAATTAATTATTTGACTTCATCAATACTTATTGAGCACTTTTCATGTAGAAGCACTAGACTTAGTCAATAGGCATGTAAAGATGAATGAACACTTAAAGGGTTGTCTTAATAGAACTTGAAAACAAATTTATCTGGTGTCTCGCACTAACTAAACGACTTGATTCTTTTAATGTAAAATATCAAAGACTATGAAAGTTTTATAAGAATTGCTTATTTTTATTGTTAAATAGGACCACACAGCCATCTTTATAAAGATGTATGGTAAGTATTTCAGAATGGAGGGGAAATAGGATCCATTTTTTATAATATTAAGGAGGCTGTGATACTATTCTGGTGCTATAATACTCATTTAGGAAATGCCTGAAACTGAGGAATCTCATAATAAAAAAGTTTTTATCTAGGACATATGAAGAGTTGAACATAGTAAAACTGTCTTAATTAACAAGGGTTCATTTATAATAAGTGACCAAATTACTCAGGTAAGTCAAAATCCAGTCCCTATTGTTTCTGCCATTTGGGTTGAGGAATTATGCCTATTGACATTAGCCAGTTTTTGGTCTGATCTACAACTTGATGTGTGCATTGCGTTGTATTTAGTTTTTTCTGGTTATATCATTGCCTTTCAGATTCTGCTAATACACAATCACTCTCTTGAAATTATTTTTTGTGGATAATTCTGCTCTTTAACACCATAAGCAAAAAGAAAAAAGTGCTTTTTTTTTCCAGGCATAATCAACTTTCATGATCTGAGTGCTTTCCTTTTGTAAACTGCAGAATTGATGCATGCCCTTAAAGATTTCAGAGTTTAATACAACTGAACCAGAACATAAAAGTGCAAAAGTTTGGCACATTTCTCTAAGATGATTTTTCATGTGGTTCTCTAATAATATTTAGAATTTGACTGCCTTTTGCCAAATGTAAATGAAATAAATATTTGCAATATTATATAATCTAGCAGTTAACTCTGAATTTATGTCACAGATCCTTATTTCTGTCTGCTTCATTCTTTTCTCCAGTATTTCCTTCCAGTCATCTGGTGGTCTATTCTACTCTTAAGCATCCTCACATAAACCTATTCAAGTGTTTTTTACTTGTTTTATGAGACAATTTCATGGCAGGAAAAGATTTGTCATGTTCTCTCTGCTTCTGGGCTCCCATGAGCTGAGCAGCTCTATTCCACCAGGTCCTTCTGCCATGATTCTGCCTCATCTTATGTCCAGAGCAATGGAGTTGGCTGACCATGGGCTGAGATCTCTGAAACCACAGTCCTCAGTGTAGGCACAGTGGTTTGCAGACCATTGACAGGCAGCACCTGGTAATAAAGCAGCTTCCTAGTAATAAAGAAATGAGACCAGAATGTGAAACTAATTAATATAGTCAACTCACAATACCTTGAGAAGTTCTCTGGCACCCGTAAAATCATTAAACAAACCACAGTGGGCTGAATCCCCAGACACTAAATAGAGATTTCAGAAAGTCTTAACAGGTTTTTACATTGTGGTTAATGGCTAAGGCACTTAACACAAAAAGTGAGACAGGTTTATCCCTGATTTATTTTTTGTGAAAGGACAGACAAAACGAATTCAGCAAAACAGAAATCCACTGGAAAGTAGTATCAGAGACAATATGTCACCTGAAGCATAAAAATCAAATAAAACAAAAAGGATTATGTAGACCCTTTAGTTATGAGGTTCTTCTGCTGCTCAGCTCATGTAGACCCTTTAGTTATGAGGGAAAGGGTTTTTAAAAAATAATAATAGGTTCAGTGGCACACACCTCTCTAATCCCAGTTGTTGAGGCAGGAGTATCTCAAGTTCAAGGCTAGCCTGGGCAATTTAGCGAGACCCTTATCAACAAGACCTTCTAGAAAATTAAAAAGGACTGGGGGTGTAGTTTAGTGGTAAAGCACCCCTGGTTCAGTCCACAGTTTAAAAACAAAAGATTTGGGGTTTTTTTCCAATTGAAGTAGTTAATTTGTAGTTTGAGCATCATTCCTGACACATTTAGGACAAGGTTAACTTCTAAAACATTATTTTATCATATTAAAGCAACACATTTTAAAATAGAAGGATTCTTTTCCTATTTTTTGAAATGGAGTCTCACTGTGTTGCCTAGGCTGGCCTTAAATTTGTGAGCTCTGGCAGTACTTACATTGTAGCCTCCCCAGTAGCTGGGAATAAAGGTGTGTGCTATCACACACAGCTGGAAGGATTCTATTCTAAAACTAGTCTCAGTGTCACATCTTTCATTTAATATGATCCTGGGTTTTAAGCAATTCTGTAGATCCAAGTAATTCATTTTACACTTTTGTTTGTTGTACTGGGAAAACAGATGTTTGTTCATTGAAATGATAGCTTTCTGAATTAGCGAATATAACAACAGTCTTAATTAGAATATTTACATTTCTAAAATAGTTAATATGGAAAATTGGGATGAAAATCTAGAGATTTTTTGTTTTTTTCCCTAAGAGTTCATCCTACCAAGCTCAGTTCTGATGATTTTTAAAAATTTATTTATTTTAATTAGGTATACATGACAGCATAGTGTATTTTGATTAATTGTACACAACTGCAGCACAACTTTACACTTCTATGGTTGTGCACGATGTAGTGTTACACCAAGTTCTGATGGTCTTGATTAAACATTAAAATGTTGTTGCTTACAATTCACAATAGCTAAATTATGAATGGATTAATAAATTGTGATATATATGTATGTATTTGTGTGTGATATATATGTATGTATTTGTGTATATCTATACACACACACACACATACCTACACAATGGAGTTCTACTTAGATATAAAGAAGAATGGAATTATGGCATTTGTTGGTAAATGGATGAAAATGTAGAATATCTTGCCAAGTGAAATAAGCCAAACTCGGAAATTCAAAGGTCGAATATTTTCTCATATGCGGAAGCTAGAATAAAATAAACCAAAGGGGCTGGAAAGAATAGGATATCATAAAGATAAAGGAAGATTAGTAGTATAGAAAAAGGGAGATTGAGAGAGATGGAAAAGTGGAGGTAATGCAGAATGAACTCTTTTAAAAATCATGTGCATATATAAATATACCAGAGGGAATTTCACCTTTATGTATAAGTAAAAAGAACCAATCAAAAATAAATAGACCAATGAAAGGAAGTCTAGCAGGGTAGAGGAAGGAGAATGAGGGAGGGGAGGCAGAAGGGTAGAGGGAATCATGATCTGAAATCAAATTCCATGCATGTATGAGTTTGTCGGGATGAACATAACTACTGTGTATAACTACAAAGTGCTAATAAAATAAAAGAGTGTGAGTGCTTTGGAAACTTTCTACAAATACTCTCATTCTGGAAAACAATCCAGCTTTGATATAGATTATATAAGAATGTACTTACTGGTGAAGTATACCTTTGGATGGATATATTTCTACTTAACCAATAATGTTCTTTCCCTCCCTCTCTTCCTCCCCCCTTCCCCCTTCTTCCTCCCTCCCTCCCTCCCTCCCTTCCTCCCTCCCTCCCTCCCTCCCTCCCTCCCTCCCTCCCTCCCTCCCTTCCTTCCTTCCTTCCTTCCTTCCTTCCTTCCTTTCTTCCTTTCATTTTTTTTGGTGTCAGGGATTGAAGGCAGGGACACTTAACCACTGTGCCACACCCCCAGCTCCTTTTTAAATATTTTATTTAGAGACAGGGTCTTGCTGAGTTGTTGAGGCTGGCTTTGACCTTGTGATTAATTGGAGATGAGAACATTATTTTTGCTTTAACTAGAGTTGCCCTTCCTTTGAGACCATTAGTTTCTTTTCCTTGCAAGTTTTCCTTCTCTGCCTTCCTGCAAAGACAAGACAGAATAGTGCTTTTGCCCTTCTCTGTGCAGTGTTGCTCTCTGAAGTTTTATGTCAATATTTGCATTATGGAGATTAAGATGAGAGCCTGACTTTTAATTAGACTATTGTTTCAGTTTTGTAGTCTCCTTAATCCACCCCCTTTTGAGTCTCAGTTATTGCTTCTTCAGAACTATGTATCTGAAGAGTGGAAGCAAAATTGAGATTCCTGGGGCAGGATATGTGAAAAGTCCAGTCTTAAAAGAAAATTATTTCATGTAACACAGCATAATGTAACAAAGTACTTTGTAATTCTCAATTTTCAGCAATGTACCTGATGTTACTTAGTTTATCCATAAAATAAATCGTGTATACTAAATAATAGTTGAGCAAGAGAAGTATACATGCTAAGTGCTGTAGGTAATACTTTGTGTTATTCCACTTCCTCAGTATAGCATATGAAGTTGGTAGTATGAAATCTATCTTGCAGATGAGAAATTAAGGCTGAGAAAGAAAGTCATTTTTTTGTTTGTTTTGTTTTTAACACTTAAAGGGCTGTTCACATTTCTTGTAGCCTTATCAGTGGTATAAGTGGAATTTGGACCTAGGTCATTTGGGGCTTTTTGGTATGCAGATTAATTGTAAACTACCCTATAATCACTGGATTTTTTTTTTTTACCATTGCAATAAAACTGCTTTTAAAGATCTTATCCTTTGCACTCTGACTTTACTATAACTGCTGAGGCCAAGAAGTTGCAGGAAATGGGAGGTAGGAAGTGTGATCAGAGCCTTGTAAGTGACCTTTCCTAAGACAAATCTGTTTCTTCCATCTGCCCAGGCTTGGCTGACTGCACCATGCACAGGGTCTAGAAGGTTTTCTGAATTACCCAAAGGGTGGGGCAGGTTAATGGAGTCTTGTGTTTTAAACTATCCCTTTGAGTTATGTTTGAAGTATTTCAAAACGAGGCACAATTCAGGCCTTGTTGGAGATTTCAAGTTTTAATTCCAGAATAATGGGAACTATAGTTAGAGATTTATTTTCCTTTTTATTGCTTTTATAATAGAACCCTTTTGAATACTAACCATGTGTCAGGTTTAGTATTAGGCACTGAAGATAAAAAATATTTTGTGCTCTCAGATATTTTATGTGCATATTGTGCATGTTAATTAGGTGTTATCCAATATCATTTAGAATGTCGTAGGAAAATTTCCCCTCAAAAAAGATAGTTTCTGCACTTAAATCAGAATTATGTCTGTGGTCTACATTCCCACCCCATCTTCATTCAGTGATGCAGCTGTCAATTGCTTATGCCAACCCTGTATCCTCTCTCCTGTAACTCACCTGTTGAATCCTTAGAGCCAGGCTCATTGAGCACATAGCAATGACAGCTGCTTTACCAGCTATCCATAAAATGGAGTTTTAAGAAGGATGAAAAAGGCTAGAATTTGCTGCCAGCTTGCTGGAGGCAAGTTGTGTATGTTGTCCTGTATCAATGACCTCTGACCCACTTTATATGAATTGAGTTTGTTGCTTTAGCCACCATTGTAATAACCATGTGTCACAACAAATATCACATGAGCACTTAATTGTTTTATATCAGAGGAATCTTTTTACATACAGATATTGCTAGAAAATGTTTCCCAGTCTGCATGAGAGTAGAACTTGACTTTCCAGTGATGACTTTGCTATTTACTGTGTAGCATCACTTGTGGATTTGTGTGCTGATATTGCCAGCTTTTCCTGTATAGTTACTGCTGATTCATTTTCCTGAACCTTGCTTAGTGTAGGGAGCAGAGAGTAAGTCAAGAGGGCTTTGTACTTTCTGGGCTCTCCTGATTTATTTTTCATGTCCCATATTTATCTGGACCTATTTTTTCCTTTATCCCTTTGTCCTTATTCTTTTTAATCTGGACTTATAGTCTCAGAGATCCTGGTCACAGTGGGGTTGTACTGGAAGGGGGCTTCAGTTGGCGAGATCTGAGAGTTCATAGGGCACATCTGTTCAAGTCCTGTTGGAGTTTAAGGTAAACTTTTTGTGTAACAGCAGTTTGGCTGCTGCTGTTGACTGGTCCTCTACATTTTCAGAGCGTACAAAGGTATGATTTGGGGATATCCCCATTTATATGTTCATCAGCTACCTAAAGCTTCTTCCGTCTGCTTCTTTCCACCAAGAAAATGCTTATATAGTTTTGGTCTTGTAGCTATCTGTTCCCACCCCTTTACTTGTGGGAATTCTTGGGGCTACTTCACCTAGTTTTGTTGTAGATATTGTCTATGAGATTTTGATTTTGCCTTTTAATTGACTTTATAGGTGCAATGGGTTGGGGAATTTTTAAAAGTGATGCTATCACTGTCGTTTTGAAATTTTCCTAAGTCTTTTAGAGGATTGTGTATTTGGCATCTTTTAACATACTTATTAACTATTCATCTTTGGTAAAGTGTCAGTTCAATTATGTTGCCCCTCTTAAAAATGGATGGAGCCAGATGAGGTGGCACACACCTGAAATCCCCACTACTCCAGAGATTGAGGCAGGAGGATCAAAAGTTTGAGGACAGTCTAGCCAACTTAGTGAAGCCCTGTCTCAAAAATTTTTAAAGAGTTCAGGTTGTAGCTCAGTGGTAGAGCACTTGCCTAGCATGTGCAAGGTTCTGGGTTCAATTCCCAGTACAGGAGAAAAAAAAATGTGGTAGTTCATCATCTTATTTTTGAAAAATTAGTGTTCTTCATACATTCAGGCTACAAATTCCTTATTAGATATATGTTTCACAAACATTTTTTCCCCAGTCTGGTTTCTTTTGATCAGCATTATGTTTATACTATTTATTCATGTCATTCCATGAATTGTAGTTCATTCATTCTCATATTCCATTATATAAATATAATTTATTTTCTTAATGAACATTAGGGTAATTTAAGATTTTTGACTATTAAAATAATACTGAAATTAACATTCTTGTCTTTTGTGAATATGTATGATTGTAGATGTATGCAATTATAATCAAAGATCATAGGGTCTATGTATGTTCAGCTTTGGTATATAGGTTGAGCATCTCTATTCTAAAATCCAAAATGCTCCAAAAATCTGAAATTTTTGAGTGCTGATATAACATCACAAGTGGAAAATTCCACACCTACCTCATGTAACCAGCCCATAGTAAAAATGCAGGCACACTAAACATATGTAAAATTACCTTCAGGCTATATCAGATATATATGAAACAAATTAATTTTATGTTTAGGCTTTAATATTTCAAAGATATCTCATGTATATGCAAATAGTCAAAAATCTGGGAAAAAAATTCCAAAATCTGAAATTCTCTGGTCTAAGCATTTTGGATAAGAAAAATAGCAAAGTCATCTAAACAGTTTTCCAAAGATATGCAGTGTATACTGTCACAAACAACATGTGAAAGTACCATTTGACTGACAGTCTCCCAGCATTTGGTATTATCCTTTTTCATTTGACTCATTCTTTTGGTTTGTTAAGATGGGTTTAATCTGCATTTCTTTGCATGACCAAATGACCATTACATAACTTCTCTTATGGTATACTTTAATTCTTTTGCCTGTTTTTCTATTAGTTTGTCTACCTTTTCTTGTATTGATTTATAGGCTTCCTTAACTTTTTGACTTTTTGATATTCTGAAGTGTAAGTGCAGAACTGCCTTTATTTAGTTTGAGAGGATAGACCTGAAAGTTCATCTCTTTCTAGATCTGGAAATTTCTCAGTATTTCTTTCATTAAATATTACTGCTCAGTCATTTCCTACATTCTCCTTACCTAGAATTCTTATTAGATGTATGTTGGATCCTTGCAGTCTGTCCACCATTAAATCAACCCTACAAGCTTCTTGATTGCCTTTCTGTATTCTTTAACCCTTTGCCTCTCTATCCTACTTCTTGAGTAATTTCCTGACCACTGTTATCTAGAGTTTTTCTGATCTATTGAGGTTTTATTTCTTTTTAAGGGCTGGGGATATGGCTCAAACGGTAGCGTGCTCGCCTGGCATGTGTGCAGCTTGGGTTCGATCCTCAGCACCACATACAAACAAAGATGTTGTGTCCATCAAAAACTAAAAAATAAATATTAAAAATTCTCTCTCTCTCTCTCTTTTAAAAAAATTCATTATTGCTTTTTAAGTATATAGTGACTACTTTAAAATAATTTCCAGTTCCCCTCCCTGCTGTTCTTCTTAAATGCAGGGGATTGAATCCAGTACTTCTAATTGATATTGTTTTTTTTCATATTCACTTGTTTTTATTTCTGTTGTTTTATCTTTCGTTTTCTTAAAATTCAAATTAATCTTCAATTTCTCTTTGACCATTCTAAAAGTTTATTTAAAAATCTTTATCAGCCTGTTCCATAAAATTAATTTTAATTTCATTCTGAATGAAATTATAGTTGATTTTATCATTGGTTTTATTTTTGTCCTGTAGCAGATTTCTTTTTATTTGGAATGTCTTTGCCACACTGTTTAGCATAAAAATTGTATTTGTCTACTTTTTCTCTTTCTCTCTTTTTCAGTCTTTCTGTCCTCACCTCTGTTTAGTGTGTTTTTTTCAGATGCCAAAACTATGTCTTGGGAGGGCATCTGGGGGACTCCTGTATCACCAAGCCATTCCTAGTCACACACACAGGCTTTGTCCTTCCGATTCCCAAGGCCTATTCTGAGGCCTACTGCTTCCTTAAAAGGTTCTTGACAGTGAGATCTCCAGACCCTGGTTTCAAGCATAAAGACATTAATTTTCCATTCATTTGGGATTTTCCAAATTCATTTGTGATTCCTTTATTTCCCATTAGATGTCAGAAATTACCAGCTCAACCACCTCTACCTGCTTCCTGGCCAGGAGCATCATCCCTCTCCCTGTTCCATGCTTCTCTTTCTGTTTCTGGTTCATGGAACATGAGCCAATTTTTGAGGCCCTTCACATCTTATTTTTCATATTTTATTTATTTATTACTATTTGAGCACAGGGAGTGTATTGATGTATGGACTTAATAGTCATCTTTGTCAGAAATCCAGTTATGTATGTTAAATTATTTTAACTACTTCCATATATGGGGAAAGTTAATGAATTCCTCTGAATCCCAGCTTGTTCATCTGTAAAACAAGGCTACTGATCCAAGGTCCTTAAAGGCTACTTTAATTCTAAATTCTAAAGATATATAACCTACAACCTGTGACTGCACCCATGCTCTCTCACCTAATGTGAGGTAGGGGACTTGGAACCCATGTTTTCTGCTTTCTGATGCAGGGGCCTATTCTGACATACCTCACTGCTATCCTTGTAAACATGGCAAAGAATCAAATCTAATTCGTGGCATGCTGTTTCTACCCATTCCATTTCTCCAACTAGAACACTGCTGATTTCTCTACTTTTTATTCTAAGCAGAGCTGGCTTTTAGAACACTTTCTGGAATTGCAAACATAAGATCAGATAAGATTTTGAAAGTAGACCTCTCTGACATAAAACTTGATTCTTACACAAGAGCAAAGGGCAGAAATTGAGAAAGAAGCATTTTAGCATGGTTGTCATAATCTCAGAAAACTGGGAGCAACAATCAGTGTAAATAGTATGCCTGCTGTGAAACTAGAAGACATGACCATCAGAGGGTCTCCTTATATCATAAACACAATCACTACATCAAGGAAGAAGAGCCTCATTAAAAAAGAAAAAAAATGTTGCTTTTAATTTAATAACTAAGCCAACTAAAGGTATGATTTTTTAAATTTTCAGGAAATGCATGACTTTTTCTTCAATTAAATCTAGACTCATGTACTGACTTCCTAAGAGCTAACATACACTATTGCTTAAAATACCAGTCCATAAACAATAGGAAGGCCATGTATGTTTAAGAATGAAATAGAACAAAAGCCCTGGGTCTCATGTGACCTCTGCTGCTAATGAGCTGTATGACTTGAGGAAGAGGTGACTTACCTTCTTCGAATCTCACCTTTTTATTCTCATCTGGAAAATGAAGAAAGTTTCATCCATAGAGTCTACAATAGTGATAGAACAAGCTAGAAAATACTTGTATCATGAGGTTTCTTTCCTCTTCAAATTCTAGCTTTTGTATTTAAATGCAAAAGGTTTTGGTTGAATTAGTTCAATTTTACCCCCCTCCCTGATTAAATAAAAGCATGTTAATATAAGCAGATTTAAGTTTTCAAAGATTATTGAGAATGGATGAGTGGGAATTTAAAAGAAGAGCTCCAAAGATCAGACCCTATTATGAATTAGAAGACCCTATAACAAGCTCTCTCCAGTGTACCTTGGCTCCCACTTGGGACCTGTGTTGGTGCAACTGGTCAGAAGTGCACTGTAGAACAGTTGCACAAGATGCATGAGATCTAGGTAGACAGTCTGTGCTCTTCTGCTTTGTTTTCCATCACAAGTAGGAACATTTTGTCATGGGAAAAACCAAAAGCAGTTAACAATCCACTCAGGGCATCAAGCCATATGGAGGCCAGTGTTAGAGTGGATTGTTACTGCATTTGGCTTTTCCTATGACAAAATGTTAGGATGGAAAACAAAGCAGAGGAGCACAGACTGTCTACCTGGATCGCTAGCATCTTGTACAAAACACTTTCCCCCAGTTGAGATCACCTGCTAATTTTCTATTTTGGGCCAATGACAGCTTAGTGACAAAAGCATGGGGTTCATTATGACTTAATTGAGACTTCTGTGTGTCAAAATCCAATGGGGCCTTGTAAAAGCAGTTCCTCCTGGATCAGTTGGATCACTGCTTTTTGACCCCTGCTGTGACAGAGTGGAGCCATCCCCTCCGGATGCCCTTAGTTCACTAGTTGTGAATTCTTAAGCCTTCTTTCTCTCAATTCCCCTTCTTCACTCTGCTTATGCCTTGGTACAGATCAGGGTCAAGGGCAAAACTGGTGACCTGAAAAGGGAAGGAATTAAGTTCTGAGTAGGGGGCAGGTTTGAGGAGTTCGGGATCAAAGTTTGAATCCTTTTTGTGGTTGTAACAAATTGACTTCCAAACTGGAGGAGGCTTTCCGCATGTTCAAGGGCCTAACACATAATAGGGGTTCCATGAAATGTGTTGAATGACTTGAATCAGGTAAAGTTCTGAGTCCGATAGGGTTGTTGCCCTTGACTCTATCCTCTGGCTTTTTCTCTCAGTAGGTGGTCCAGCCAGACCATGAATATGCCTAGATCAGCTGAGTTCAGGGTGTAGAATCCGTGCTGTCTAGAATCTCTTGCTTCTTTCCTAATTTTCTGGTTCTTCCCAACTCCCTTTTTGTCCTGTTACAGTAATCAGATCCAAAGAAACCAGTGTGTGAGCTTTGAGAGGAAGGGGCTGGGGGAGTTGCTTTGTTCTCCGGCCCCAGGAGTACACATAGCCTTGTGGAACAGATCCAGGCCAGTCGAGGTCAACAGGTCTACACAGGGGTTGGGGCCAAAGTCTGACAACATGCACCTGCCTGGCCTTGTCCTTTGCACTTTTGTTTTTGTTTCCTCAATAATCTAATATAGGAAGAGGGCCAAAGGAAGAGAAGGGGAAGAGAGGCATTTGAATCTTGAGTCCCTGCCAAGCTTCTCAGTATATAAATCTCTGTTCCTTTTTAATATCACTTACATTATTCATGGAAATCTGTTTGGGGAAAGCTGTGGTCAGAAATTGAAACATTGTCCATCTGTATGCCAACTTACTGTTCCAGTCACCTCAGCTGTACTGACAAGAAAGAAAAGCAAGAAGCACTAACAGATTGCATGCATGCTGTGTGCTGGGCCCTGGACCAAGCCCTTTACCTACAGTCCAACCTGTCCTCACAGTAACAGAGTCCAAAGTCAGGACACGGTATTTCTAGGAGATGAATGCCAGCAATCTGACCCTGGAGCCAGTGTTCTCATCCATTGTTTGTCTCCCTTCTCCTCAGAAACATACTGAGCAACAGCCATCAGTATGCTACCTCAGCCTGGTTGGTTTACAAAAAATGTTTCCTTCTGAGGATGGAAGGAAGTACCTCTGCCTGAAGGAACACCACCTTTGCTGCAGGGGCCATGTTTGGAATTCCACCCTTAGACTTCCTTTTGCCGTCAGGCTTTTTCTGGTACACCAAATGATGCACCAACACTCTCAGTCATTTCCTTGATGTGAAGGAGTACATCAGATGGGGTCTGAGTGGATGGCTTATGCTTTTGTAATCTCACCTAGGAAGAGTTGTCATTTAGGTTTAATCATTATATGTCTTAATAGAAATTCTCCAAATCTGAGTTTCACATTTTGTCAATCATTCCTAAATTACTTACTATGTTTAAATAACAATCCTTTGTGGCATTTACATATCATTTTTGAAAGAACATTGACCTAAAAATTATTTTTAGGTTTCAGAAAAAGAGAGGAAGAAACTAAATGTGGTGTGATAACTAAAAACCAGAGGGAATGGGCCAATGAGGTGGTACACACCTGTAATCCCACTGACTCAGGAGGCTAAGTCAGGAGGAGTGCAAGTTTGAGGCCAGCCTCAGCAACTTAGCAAGACCCTGTCTCAAAAAAAGACTGGAGATTGTAACTCAGTGATAAATCTCCCCTAGGTTCAATCCCCAATACCCACCTGCCCCCAACACACACAAAACCAAAAAGACAGAAAAGCCCAGAGGGAATGGTGTTTCTTTAGTGAAATAATGTTTTGCCAATCTAAAGTGAGTTTCAGTCCAAGACCATGAGAAGGTCAGCCAAGGGACAAGAATACCATATTTCTTTTCAATAACCTAATCAGGTGCCCTTAGAAATCATTTCTGTCCATCAAAGAGAAAAGACAGAGGAGCCTTGTATTCTCCAGAAGCATAATGAAATTTTAGGTGATTCTAAAAAATGTCTGGAATATATTCAAGCAAACATTTTAAGGAATAACATTCTTATATATCAAGCACATATATCTTTATATATATAATGACTTCATTTCTCACACAAAATTGACTTTTTACAATGACTGGTTTGAAGTTTTCTGAGCTAGAAAGAGGAAGCTTGAATTTTCTTCACTTCTTCCTCTTTGCCTCCCAGCTTTTTGCAAATGTGAACTACTGCTGATTCATTCACAGACTCTCCATTTAAAATAATGACGCAACAATACAAGTTACAGATATGTGAAAGGTCACAGAAAAAGCATCATAAAAATGTAATTTGAGCTGGGAGTGGTAGCACAGGCCTGTAATCATAGCAACTCAGGAGACTGAGGCAGGAGGATCACAAGTTCCAAGACTTAGCAAGGCCCTGCCTCAAAGCAAATAACAAGACTGGGGATATAGCTCAGTGGTAGAGTCCCTCTGGATTCAATCCCTAGTACCATAAAAGTGGGGAGGGGAATAACATGTAGAGTTGTCCCCAAGTTAGATGGTCAAAGAATTATGGCTTCTGGAAAAGAGGTTACTTTCTAATATGCATTCTCTGATGACATTTTCCACAGAGAGCTAGTTGATCTATTGTAATCCCATATATGTTTTAGCATCTGATGCCCAGAATTTGGCTTTATTCCTCGGGCATTTACTGAGCATACGTTTACTAGGCACTGATAAAATAAAGAGATGGTTTCTATGTCAGGGGAGACAGACCCTTCAGAAGATGATTGCAATGTACTGTGTAATACCCTAGTGGAGGCATTTAGCAAGCAGCTCATGGGATGGTCAGAGAATGCTTTCTCCATAAGCTAACTCCTCAGCAGAGCTGTGAAGGCCAACCACTGTACACAAGGTGAGAAGGGAACATGATACCAAGTCTCAGCATGATGAGAAGCTGTATTTAGGGATCAGCAAAAGCATTTCCATTAATCACATGACTATAGAACTATAATATTCTTATCTGGCTCAGAACAATAAGAGTTATAGCAGTTATTGGTTTTCTTGAAAAGTATAAAAACAGGGTTTTTGTATTTGGACAAATCTAGTTTCAAATTCTGATTCTTCATGTACCAGCCATATATTCTTGATGCTGTACTGTGTCTCTGAGCCTCAGTTTTTTATTTGTAAAATTAGCACAATATTTGTTTTGTATGGCTTCCTATAGGTAACAGGAGATAGCATATGTTAAGACCTACAACAAGTAAAATTAATAGATTTAACAAATAAAAATACAAGACACCCAGTTAAATTTGGATTTTGGGAAACAACAAATGAGTTTTTAAGTGCAAAACCGTCCCTGATATTGCATCAGACATATACTAAGTCATTATTTGTTTATCCGAAATTTAGAACTGGATATCCCAGTAATTTTACCTAATGGTAAATGCTGATAGTAAGCAAAGTGTAACTTAATAAGTTGTTGGTATGATTAGCGTTTTTTATGCCAGGGAAGCACTTGGAGGAAATAAGAGTTTTGAACAAAAGAATATACTCTATATTGTATTGTATGCACACAGGTGTGGGGAAGATGGTGGGAAAGGTGAAAGAGTTATTAGGTAATGCTAGGAATACAGAAGCTTCTCCAAGTTGAAGAACATATTTTCTTAAAATTTTTTTCTTTCAAGTTAGTTTAACACCAACAACAGCCAAAACAAATTCAACATATTTGTAATAGCCACTTTTAAAGGTCAGGCCAACAGGATATGAGTGTTGACATATTACAACTTAGGATTTTTCAGCAGATAGCTTTCAGGTCCTTAGTGTGTCACATTCTACGTCTCTTCTCTCTCCTAGTACTGCCAGGGTGCTGCACATTGGACCAGCTGAAAGGGCACCGAGTCTAGCACTATTAGTCAGTGTCTGAAACTGTGGAGAGGGATTCAAAGAAAGATAAGCACCCTCTTCCCAAAAAGTTTATAGTCCTGTTTTTAAAGTCTAGTGAAGAAGAGATGATAGATCATTGTCACATTGAGTCACCTCCTGGAACTCATATTCTGTGAATGCCAGGTCAGGTTCATTGCTACTTCCCCACCCTTAGTACCTAGCAAGCAGTAAGGGCCCCACAGACATTTGGTGAATGAATGAATCAGTGTGGGCTGGACTCACCAAGGAAGGGTTGATGAAGTAGTTTAGTCTGAAATGGACCTTACAGGAAGAAATTCTGACTGAGCAGAGAATTGTCACTCTTGTCATCATCATTGCATTTACTGTCAACCAGCCACTGAGCACAGTATTTCTATTAATTCTGCTCAGATGTTTCCAATATTCTGAAAAGTTTAGGTCTTTCTGGCTCTAAAGTCCATTTTCTGCAAATCAGATTGCATATTATTTCAGGGAGAGCTTCCCTGACCAGCCTATCAAGAAGCATTTCTCCTGTTACTCTCTATCTCAGCCCATGTTCCTTTGTAACATTTATGAAAATGTAGGATGAATTTATTAAATATTTCTGGTCTGCCTCTCTCCAATCCATGAGGGCAGGGATTGTGTCTGTCTGATCACTTCTGTGGCTCTAATACCCATTAGCCTGTTCATTCCCTGAAACTTACTAAGCACTTGAGTATTATGTACTGAATAAACACATTTTGGTTTTCAGACCTATCTACACAGAATCACCACACATATGAAAACAAAACAACAACACACATAGAGACACACACACAAATCCCAAAAAACATAACCATCAAGACCTCACCTGACAGTCACCTGGCACAGATATCCAGCGATGGACATGTGAATCCCAGGCTTTTGCTTTTTCTCTTTCTTTTTCTTTCTTTTTTTCTTTCTTTTCCCTCTCCCTCTCCCTCCCCCCTCCCCCCCCCTCCCCCTCTCCCCCTCTCCCCCTCTCCCCCTCTCTCCCTCTCTCTTTGTTGTTGTTCTTTAAAAACTCTGTAGCGAATCTAATGCACAGCTAAAGATGAGAGCTTTGGTGAGGGCATGCTAATATAAGAAAACTATGAGGACACAGGTAAAAATCTGATGGATATCTTATTCTCCATGTAATCTTTCAAACAAAGCTTCATGGAAGTTTCTCTAAGAAACATTTCTGGCCATAACCTTTGCCTTGATACAAACTAATTGCATATATAATCATACTCATCCTCTTCTCTTTAACTTTAAAAGTAAGAACATTTTGCATCAGGAGCAAATATATTTGAATTTAAACTTATTTCTATGGATCCTTAAACATGAAGAAACTCTCAAAATAAGAAATTAAAGATATCCTGAGATATCACTTCTTATCGATCAGATGGCAAAAAATGTAAAAGTTTAACAACATATTTCATGGGCAAGGCTACATGAAGACACTCTGAAACACTGCTAGCAGAAATGCAAAATAACTCAATGCAGGAGAGTTTGTCAATTACTGGCAATATTATATAGCCTTTGTCCCAGCAATTCTACTTCTAGAAATCTATCGCAAAGGTACACTGGCAACAATATAATGGCATGCACTCAAACTTTTAATTGCAGACTCTGGCCTCCGGAACTGTAAGATAATAAATGTGAATTATTTTCAGGCACCCAGCTTGTGCTAATTGTTTGATTAATAATAAGAAACTAGCGGGGCACATGCCTGAAATCAAGGTGGTTCAGGAGGTGAAGGCAAGAGGATTGAGAATTCAAAGCCAGCCTCAACAAAAGCGAGGCACTAAGCAACCCAGTGAGACCCTGTCTCTAAATAAAATACAAACAGGGCTGGGGATGTGGCTCAGTGGTTTAATGCCCCTGAGTTCAATCCCTAGAACCAAGAAAAAAAAGAAAAGAAAAAAGAAACTAATGCCACAAATTGGTGGCAGTGGGATCACTCTGCAGATGCTCTAACCAATTGGTTTTCTCAAAGGTGAGAAAACAGTGGAGTTTAGAGTGGTCAGTTCAAGGATGGAATTGTTGTTACTGAACCCAAAATATGAAGCGTTAATGTGCACTGCCTGACAACAGTATCAATGGAAAGTCATTCTTTGAAGGACACAGAGGTAGGGGTAAGCAAGTTAAAGAAGTTGAAGGAGTTATTAGGGACATCAGGTGCAACTTGAGTCCTAGAACCAGGACCTGCTTTGACCAGGAATTACTGTAATAGCCAAAATGTTAACATCTGTGTTGTTCCTGCTGCAACCCTTCCCATCCATGATCCCAAGAATGTTTCATATTATGCCTGTGTTTTTTTCTCTTTTGTAGATCAGCTGTCTCTTCCATGCATAAAACACTTTAAAATCAAAGTAACAGGTTATGTCTAGGTGTTCACTTTTTTCCTGTTATTTTTTATTTGCTGGGTTTATGAGGGGTTCTTGACTTCCACACAGTGTGGTGCACCTTTCTTCTGGGAAAGTTATCTCCTAACATTAATTTATTGCATCTGTTTTTCTGGCCAGTGTTTTAGGAATATCTATTACCACACTGTTGATTCTTTAGTTTCTGCCCATATCATAAATATGTTGATCATATTTTCATCTCTCAGTTTTTCTGCTAATTATTGGGAGGTCTTTTCAAGCTTATTCTCCAAATCACTGTTTCAGTTTTCTTACCTGTCAATGTGGTAATTTAATTCTGTGATGGTATTTATAGTTTGTTTTTAAACAATCATCCCATTAACTTATATAGTTCTTTTGATTTCTGATTTCATCTCAGCCAGCTTCTTGTTTGTGCTTGTTATCTTATTCATTTTTAAAATAGATAAAATATCCACATTTTCCTAAATCTTAAGTGCTACTTGCATCCTAAAATTAATTATGTTGCCTGTAGAAATCTAACCCAAACATTTGAGTGAAATCTTGCATGCCAGGCTCTGTTTATATTGTATAATGTCTCATTGGCTCTTCCCCACTACTTTTTTTTTATTGGTTGTTCAAAACATTACAAAGCTCTTGACATATCATATTTCATACATTAGATTCAAGTGGGTTATGAACTCCCATTTTTACCCTGTATACAGATTGCAGAATCACATCGGTTATACATCCACATTTTTACATAATGCCATATTAGTAACTGTTGTATTCTGCTACCTTTCCTATCCTCTACTATCCCCACTACTTTTTTAAAAATTGGAAACAGATTGACTGGATTTTTTAATGTTATTGTATTTTTTATGCCTTCATTTTATTTTATTTATATGGTGCTGAGGATTGAACCCAGTGCCTCACACATTCTAGGCAAGTGCGTTACCACTGAGCTATAACTGCAGCCCCCCATGCCACTCTTAAAATATTAATTATCCTTGGAAAAAGAAAAGTTGCATTCAGCTCTGACAGATGCCTGTGATTGTGGGGAAATGTCCTTCCTCTGCATCTTGGATTGTAGGACTAGGTATGCAAACCACGTCATCTATTTTCTGGTAGTTTGTTTCTTTTTATTTATTCTGCATCTATAAGGAAGAGATCCTCTGGAATTTAGGAAATAGGACTTTAGATCTTCAAAACTGACCTCCCATCCTGGGAAGAATAATCTCTAGCAGTGTGTGGTTAGCCCACACTCATCCTGTCCCCTCTTAAAGCTCCTCTGCTGTATCTCTGGGCTTCTCAAACCAGGCTTTGGTATCTAGACATTCTTTTTGACATCTGGTAGATGACTGAGCAGGATTTCTAAGATTTTATGCCAGCATGACTTTTTTTTTTTAATCTCCTTTTTATGGGTTCATGAGTGTTTTAATAGGAAAAGGAAGAGGGCAATGCATGTTGCTTGGTTTATGTCCTCTGGAATCCTTGGCTGAGAATCAATGAAAACTTTTTCATTTTTCTCCTGGACTTTCAAAACAATTTTCTACTTACTAATTTGTTTCTCCTCCAAAATATGAACCCTCTCTCTGCTATCTGGGTTTCATCCAGAAGTGTTTTAGTCGGCTTTTAATTACTGTGTCCAAAATACTTGAAAAGAACAACTTACAGGAAACGTTTATTTAGGGTTCACAATTTCAGAAGTCTCCATCCATAGATGGAAGCAGGCTTAGGCAGAAATTGAACGGAGGTGCAGTCCCAATGAAGGTCTCAGGCAGCCCTACAAGTTCTGGGGCTGGGATGGCCCTTTAGATGCCTTGATTTGTACAGGAGAGCAGGACTTCAAATGGTCATTCTTTAGATGGGGCTGCCCTTACAGGAGGCATGACCTTGGGTGAAGCAGTGTAAACAGAGTTGACCGTTGGAGAAGGCCCCAGGTGTCACAGCAGTGTCTACCTCAGGCAGTCACTGGGCTGTAACAGCTCTATACTTTGGCCTCATGGGTCACAAGAGGCTGAAATGAAGTGATACTGAATGCAACTCTTCATTGAGTTGACTAAGGTACAAGGGCAAGATCATAAACTTCTTGCAATCGATTATAGTAAAATAATAACCAGATAGTCTTAACTTACAGCCCAAAATTGTATAGAGTATTTCAGGCTAAAGACGTTTTTTATTACAATTGGTGAAGAAATTATGGGCTATATAACAAGATAAGTTAATTCTGCAGTGGGAAGTGGTTAGAGCTAATTAAAAGTCACCTAATTTAAAAAAAGACAAAGAGAACTAATACAGAGACTCCTGGATTCGTGAAGAGAATCTGTGTTGCGTCTATAATATCCCTATATTTTATATAAGAGCCTGAAAGAAAAATAATTGCAACTTTATGTGCCTGTGGAATAGGCTCTTATTCATTCAACTCTAAGGGAATCCCCTATTTATGTTTTATTATCACTTTGTGGGTCAGCAAGCCACAACAAATGGAAACTATGACTTAGTTACTTGGCTTCTACTGTCTCAGAAAAAAATAATGATTAGTGACTGAAATAATTTAAATCAAGGGTTACAAACTCATCTACCTATAGAGGCCCAGATGGTCAGTATCTGTGGGGAACTGGCACCGGTCATGCTGATGGAGGTGTGGACCCTCCCCAGCATCAGTCAGTTCTTCACTGTTGTTGATGTGGAGATTAGGGCCTGATGCTGCCAAATAATTTGATTTTTAAAGAAAAGCTGGAAATGTAGATTCCTATGTGAAATTTCCAGATGTTTTAGTATAAGAAACAAATTCAGATTAAACACACACACACACACATACCCACTGTGTGAGCCAAATAATAAATGTCATAGGTGAAATAAAATCTGTAAATTGCTAGATTGTAGATAAAAATATTTAATCAGAAACCTTTTTGGTGAGGTTAGAATCAATGTATGAATACAGTGATTCTAGAGTTTATTAGAATATTGTTATTTAAATAGATTGGTCACCAATACCAGGAATATCATTGACATGCTTAGAAAGACCATAACTACTTATTACTTTATATTTGGCAATTATAAGGTCAGTAAGAAACTTGAAGTTTTTTGATCAAAGACCATTATAAAACATTTTGAGACCAATAAATCTAATGCTATTTGATCTTCAAAGTCAACAGTGAATAGTATGTACACCTACTATTTTATATTACAGTAGCCTTTTTTGCCCTGGAATAATATGTCCCTGGTTTTAGGAACTACTCTCCTTACTCCCATTCCAGTTGTGGGTCCATTGGAAGCTGCCATGTTTTTCCTTTACCTTGATTTCCTATTCACTCTTGATTGGCATGGTCCTCAAAGCCTGGCCAATGGCATACAAGTCAGAATTCCCTGAGAAAGAGATTTGATCCCTCCACAGTGGCAGGGGAAGACAGTAGCCATATGGAAGAAGTTGATCTATAGAGAAAAAGGGAGCTCAGATCACTTCAGAGAGAAGCAGAACAAGTAATGAAAAGAAAGACTATCTTGGCTGCATTTATAATCCTAGCTGTGGTTATTTCTGAGCCTTTGCTTCATCCCTGTCCTCCCTTCAGCCTGATTGTTTGTCAAAATATTCTTAACACCATTAGTCATTAAGGAAATATAAATCAAAACTATAATGAGCTGCTAATTTAGATTATGGCACAAAAATGGCTGTAATCAAAAAGACAATAACAAGTGTGCATGAGGATGTGGAGAAATCAGAATCCTCATTGTTGGTGGGTTGTAATATGACATAGCCACTTAGAAAATACTTTAGATGTTCCTTAAAATGTTAAGCATAGAGTTACCATTAGGACCCAGGAATTCTACTCCTAGGTATATACCCCCCAAAATTGGAAACATAAGTACACATGTGAGTTCATAACAGTTAAAAACTCATAGTAGCTAAAAAAATGGAAACATCCCAATGTCTATCAATTGAAGAATGGACAAATAAAATATGGTAATTCACTCAATGGGATATCATTCAACCATAAAAGGAATGAAGTACTTATATATGCTACAATGTGAATTAACCTTGAAAACCTTATGTTAAGTAAAAGGATCTTTTGTAATCACAAAAGGTCATATAATGTGTGTTTGCATTTATATGAAATGTCATGAATAGACAAATTCCTTAGGAAAGATCCAGAAAGATTGGTGGTTGCCAGAGGCTTGGAGATGGGGAGTAAGAAATGCATAGGGTTTCTTTTTGGGTGGAAAACATTCTAAAATTGTTAGGAAGTAGTGGTACTATAACTCTAGGGATATACTGAAACAAGTGAATTATATACTTTAAAAGGTTGAATTATAGCTCAATAAAATTATGAAAAATAATTAGGCATGCTAATTCCACAACAGTTTTATCTGTTTTTCAGATAATGCATTTTTTATGACCATCCTACTTAATCAGAAACCGAATAACTAGCAAGAACCAATGTATTAATAATCATCAACAACTACAATGTCTGTCATGTACAAAGGAGAATGTGGGATACCAGAGGTTGGAAATACAAAAAGAGGTTTAAACAAAACCAAACCAAAAACCAAACTCAAAAGGTGTCAAGGTGGAGGAGTGGTCAAACAAAGTCCGGGGTGTGGTCTTCTTAAGAAAGAGGCTGTATCAGGGCTACCTCATCTGGCTGTGCTGCTGTTCACCATCCAAGAGCATGAAGATAACAGGTGAATGAAAGCTAAGTGTAGTCTGTTCTCTGCCCCCAAAGCCATGTGGCCAAATGTACGGTGCCTGTCCCAGAGAGGGCATGTTTTTCTAATCTGCACAAAGTTGCCGTGTCACCTAGTAACAGCTATTGATATAGAAAGAAAATAATAATAAAAGGCAACAAAGGAAGTGATAGTCACCAAGGGGTGGGGCAGTTAGAGAGGTCTGCCTAAGAAAAGTGGCATTGGAATTTGGGCCTTGAAGATGGGCCAATTTTAGATGTGTAAGTAGACATAAGAGGAATGAGGAGGACATTTGAGGTGTTGGAAAAGGTGATATAAGCTGAGGTGAGGATGTTGGAATGCACAGGCAGATTTAGGAATAAACATATGGCCCCAATTCATTCCCTTAGCAAATGTTTACTAAGCAGCAGTGGGGTGCCAGGCCCCAAGGTCATCACTGCAGTATGACAAAGCCTCTCTGGGTGGCAGAGTGGCACAGGTCCGTGTCAATCCTAGTGACTCAGGAGGCTGAGACCGGCCACCTAGGCAATTTTGTGAGATATTTTCTCAAAAACAAAAACAAAACAAAACAAAAAATAACAGGGCTGGGATGTAGATTGGTAAGAGCACCCCTGGGTCCAATCCCTATACTAAAAAAAAAAAAATGTCTCTTCCCCCCAAAGCCCAAATACCTGACAGGACCAATGGTGGGATGTTGCAAATGCTCTGGGTACTCTAAAAACAGTGACTCATGTGAGCAGTGTTTTTCACTCTCCAGATGATAGGGAGATAATCCTGGCTGGTGAGTGCTGCAGGAAAAAAAAGTGACTGCAAGTGCTTTCCTGTGTAGATAAAGCAGATGAGGAAATTCTCGGCTTGGAAATCTTACGGATGTTAAGCCTGCAAAACAGGCTTTGCAAGGCTGATTGATTTTATGGTTATTAAATTGTCCTCAAGATACTGTCTCTGATCAAATTAGATATGAAAACACTGGATAAATGGAAGTGCTCATGTTTCATTTTTTGCTCTAATGTAGTATGCTCAAAATATAGATAACACCAGAGAATTTCTTCTCCTTATTCTAATGGAGGACAAGAAAGGACAGCTGATTTCACACACCTCAATACCAACAAACTAAATAGGATTCAAATTAATTCAGGGCGACTCATTAGTTATTTATGGTGAGGAAACAGTAATGAAACGTCCATCTAGTGGAACTGTAAGGATTTATGAAGACCTGGCTGCTCAAAAGCGCATGTAGTTCTCCCTTTATGAAAACGAAACACCAGGCACATTATCAACCTGGATCTAGACTAGTTTTTTTTTCTGAAAAAGATGCATTATGGGATAATATTAATTTAATGATTTCAGGATTCACATCAACTGAGTATTTATGGGACCCAGTTGAAATTCATGAATCCCTCCAAGGCTAGAAGTGATCAGTTGACCAACAAGAGACTTGGCCAAATAAAGTATATTAGTTTCTTGATGGATGCCATGGCACACTCCTGTCATCCCAGCAACTTGGGAGGCTGAGACAGGAGGATGGCAAGTCCGCCACCAGTCTCAGCATTTAGTTAGCAAGACCTTGTCTAAAAATAAGTAAATAAAAGGGTTGGGGATGTAACTCAGTAGTTAAATGCCCCTAGTTTTAATCCCCAGTGCAAAAACAATAATAATAATAATGATTAGTTTCCTAAACAGATTTTATTCAACTCTAGGTTGTATCTTACATCTCAATGTCTTTTCTAGACAACCAGAAGTTTTCAATCCAGCTTGAAGCACCAGTTTCATGTTATTGTAGGTGACACCATGCATGGTTTTCTGTGGTAATATCTTGCAGGATAGAGAAGGCAACTGATCAGAATGAATCTGTGGCCTATTGAGTTGTTTGTGGAATGCTGGAGGCTCTAGTCCCACAGGAAATGGGAGAGGCTGGAAACAAAGGACTTGAGATTGCCAGGACCATGTGGTGATCAAAAGGGAAGCAGTCGGTCCTCTTGGTTCCCTCAGAGTTCTTCAACCATGAAACTAGACAGTCTTCTCTAGTAAACTCATTAAAGGTAGACTATTCACCCAGTCTTTCTTTTATAAGAAAAGAATATCTCTGGGTGATGTATATGCTATTTTCTTATTGTGGCAAAATCTAACAAAAAAAATGTCATTGTAACCATTTTTAAGTATACAATTGAATGGTGTTAATTGAATTCATGCTGTTGGAAAGCCATTGCCACTATCTATTTCCAAAATCTTTTATCAACCCAAACAGAAACTCTGTACTCATTGAGTAATCCACACTCCATTCCCTCCTCCTCCCAGCACCTAGAAAATTCTAAACTACTTTTAGTACCTATTAGTTTGCCTAATCTAGATACTTCATGTTTCATATAAGTGGAATCAAACAAAAGTTTCCTTTAGTATGTAGCTTATTTCAATTAGTCTAATGTCTTCATGTTTCAACCACGCAGCATGTATGAGAACTTTCTTCCTTTTTATGACTGAGTTATATTCCACTGTGTATATGTATACTACACTTTGTTTATCTGCTTATCTGTTGATGGATACTTGGATTGTTTCCACCTTTGGCTATTATGAATAATGCTGCCATAAGCACTGGTGTACAAGTATCTGATTCTCTTTTCATTTCTCTTGGGTATACACGTAGGAAAGGAAATGCTGAATCAGATAATACTTCTGTTTAACCTTTGATGAAATACCAAACTCTTTTCCACAATATCTGCATCATTTTACATTCCAATTAGCAATGTACAAGATTTCCAATTTGTCTATCTTCTCACCAACACTTGTTACTGTTTATCTTTGTTGTTATATCCATCTTAGGGAGCATGGTACCTCATTGTGATTTTGATTTATACTTTCCTAATTGCTAATGATGTTGAGCATCTTTTCACATAGTTACTGGGCATCTGTATATCTTCTTAGGATAGTGTTTGTTCAAGTATTTTGCCCACTTTTAAATTGGGTTGTTTGTATTTTTGTTGTTGAGTTGTGGGAGCTCTTTATATGTTTGAGATATTAAACCTTTTTTTTTTAAAGAGAGAGTGAGAGAGAGAGAGAGAGAGAGAGAGAATTTTTTTAATATTAATTTTGTAGTTCTCGGCGGATACAACATCTTTGTTTGTATGTGGTGCTGAGGATCGAACCCGGGCCACACAAATGCCAGGCGAGCGTGCTACCACTTGAGCCACATCCCCAGCCTGAGATATTAAACCTTTAGCAATGTGTGATTTGCAAATATTTTCTCCCATTTTGTAGATATCTTTTCACTTTTATTAATGTAGTCTCTGTTTTTTAAGGATATCTCTGATTCTTAAGCAGAAGGAGGAAGTTTTATATGGGAACAAAAAAAAATGCAAGGAAGAGATCATGGGAATAAGGTGGGAAAAATAGTAGGAGGTAAAATAAATGCACACATACGTAGGACAAGGATGCCAGTGTCACCTTTCCAGGAGTCTCAGTCCTCTAAGAGGGTTTGACTATGATTTTCAGAATGAGGTGCTTTTACTTCCTTTCAACTGACTTGCTGAAAATGAATGATAATAGCAGTTTAGAACAAGATTTTGAAAGTCCTTCAGACCTAGGCTAGAATCTCAGCTACCACTTACTAACTATAGGTCTGGGGTGTGGTATTTCCTCTATTAATTTCTTCACCTTGTGACAATAAAATGAAATAATTAAAGAATTTATTTGCCCTTGAACATTCCGTTTCTGTTTGTGGTTTATCTTACTTCTTTATCCTGTTGGAACCTCACAACTTTAAAGTCCTTCCCTTGGAAACACTCCCATTTTCATATCCTGTCATCCTGTTGTGTTATGGTCATTATTTGTGGGGAAAAGGGAAAGTTGTACGAGGAAGGTTGGGGAGGGTAAGCACAAAGGCCTTGGGAAGAGTCTGTTTGCTGGCTTCTTCTATTACATCCTCATAAAGATTTGCAAAAAAAAAGGGGACAACCTGCATGCTTTGTTCTGTTACCCTTAAGATTCTGCCCTGAATTAAACTGAAGGTATTGTATCTGGGCATGGTAGTGCATGTCTGTGATTCCAGTGAAAGGGGGAGGCAGGAGGATTACAAGTTTGAGGCCAGCCTGGGCTGGGTAGTAAGAGCCTGCCTCAAAATAAAAAAAAAATAAAATATAAAGGGCTGGGGATGTGGGCAGTGGTAGAGGGTCCCTGAGCTCAACCTTTAGTATAAGAGAGAGAGAGAGAGAGAAAGAAAGAAAGAAGAGAGAGAGAGAGAGAGAGAGAGAGAGAGAGAGAGAAAGAGAAAGAAAGAAAGAAAGAAAGAAAGAAAGAAAGAAAGAAAGAAAGAAAGAAAGAAAGAAAGAAAGAAAGAAAGAAAGAAAGAAAGAAAGAAAGAAAGAAAGAAAGAAAGAAAGAAAGAAAGAAAGAAAGAAAGAAAGAAAGAAAGAAAGAAGTGGGGTGGGAAGAGAAGGGAAGAAGGGAGGGAGGAGCCACAATCCCAGTTCCCAGCAAATGTATTTTTTATTATTTATATGGTGAAAGCTTTGAAAAATACTTTTTTTTTTTTTTTTGGTGTACCAGGAATTGAATTCAGGGGCACTCTACCATTAAGCCACATTGCCAGCCCTATTTTGTATTTTATTTAGAGACAGGGTCTCACTGAGTTGCTTTTGTGCCTTGCTGTTGCTGAGGCTGGCTTTGAACTCATGATCCTCCTGCCTCAGCCTCCCGAATTGCTGGGATTACAGGTGTGCGCCACCTGCCCAGCTGAAGAATACATTTTAACACATTGTGGAAATGTGTGAGCGTGAAAGAGGAGGGAAGTGAAGCAAAAATATGGGTGCTGAGTGTGAAGGCCAAGTTGGCCCAGGTGTTTGGAATACAGCAAAAACTCATCCTGACTATAGTTAAATGTGATTTATTTCCTCCAGCACTGAAAAGTGCAGGAGCACCTCTATTTTCAAGCAACCCAAATGCAGAAGCTCAAACAGTGTCACCACAGCTACATCTTTTTCATTTCTCTGCTCCTTTTTTTCTCTCTTGTCCTGTGTGCATTGATTATGTTTTCTTCTTTTCAGATTTCCCTCTTCTACTGTTTTCTGTGTGTGTATAAGTGGTTACCTTTAAATATTTAAAACATATCTATTCTTCAAACAATAAAGGTGATGCCTTTCTGTGACTTCTCTCCATGCTCTTCACCTCAACTTTCCTGTTACTACTCTCTAAATTGTAGTTCCAGCTTGTTTTTAAACATGTACTTTTAAAAGCATATTATTCATTTTGATTTACTACTGTATTTTTAGTTATTTATTTTTGTTGTGGTGGTGGGCCTTGCACACACTGAGAAGCACTCTACCACTCAACTACATCCCTGGCCCTATTGCTATGACTTTTTGTACCATTCCTTAAAATTCTTCTCTTGCTGGAGTATACTCTGGTGTAACTCTTTCAGAGAGAATGTTTGATTGGGAAACTTTTGAAATATTTGAAAACATCTTCATTTTGTCTTTTGCTTTTGAATGATAATTTGTCTGGTTATAAAATTCTGGATCTAAAATTATTTTCTTTTAGCACAATTGACTTCTGGCCTCCACTGTTGCTTGGCTAATCTCATTCTCAGCCTTATAAGTATGATATCATTTCTTTCCCATAGCTTTTAGGATGTTCACTTTATCTCTAATGCTCTGGAATTTTATATGATGTAATGATACAATGATACAGAGGCATGTCTGAAGTATTTTATGCACTTAGAAAATAAGTGAAAGAAATTTCATGGGCATATTCTTAATTTATTATACTACACAGTTTATGGGAATTTTCAACATCAGGACTCACTGTTTCCTCTTCAGTTTTAATGTATGCCTGCTAGTATCTCTTCAACATTACCTCTTCACTGTTCTTTATATTATTTGCTTTTTAACACTCTATCAAATATATATATGAAATATCTAGAAGTGTCTTCTTTGAACTTTTCTTTAGTGTTTTCATTCTTTGTCTCTTTGAGATGCATTCTGGTAATTAAGTTTTTATCGTCCAGTTTACCCACTTACTCTTCACAATAAAGGAGTTGCTCGTCTATAAATTTATGTATTTTTAATAACTATGCTTTTCATTTTAACATTCTAGTTGGTTCTGATGTTACAGTGCATGCTCTAATTTCCAACTTTCTCTAGTTCAATGGCTTTTACTAAATTTATTTCTTTGGGGATTTCTACAATACACTCATTTGGAAGTCTGCCTTCCAGCCCATATTTGTAGGTATTAAACAACAACAGCAAAAGATTTATTTATGAATAGATTAAATTGATATAAGTGCCTAAAGGAAGGAGAAGCAAAAAGTCTCCTCTCTCCATTTTTTATCTTCTCATAGGACACAGAGGCATTTCTGAAATGTGTTTTACTTACTTAGAAAATAAATGTAAGAAGTTGCATTCCTCCAGAGAAGAGCTAGAAAGTAGTTTTACTTTTGCTCCCCTTCAAACATTAATTAAAAAAAAATCCCAAAGGACACATAAACCAAGAACTGTTTGTCATATTCAAAAGTTTGTAGATGAAACATTATGACAGGGCAGAACAAGACAAAACATACAAAATACAATCATCATGAATCTTGGCATCCACAAGTTTATAATCTGAAACTTAAATAGTGACACAACATTATAAGAATTAAGAATAGATTTAGTGTTTAACAAGTGAAATCTGAGGTTAATAAACAGATTTTTACTTTGATTTTAGTAGAAATTTAATTAGCTTTTCCCTCTTAGTAATTCTAGTTTGCCACCTGTGCCTCACTGGGAGGGTTAAGAGACTGGATCTAGTTTTTCAAAGTTGCATTGAGAAGCCTCAAGTTTTGTTTGATTGTTGCTCAATGGGGAAACAAGCAAACATGAAGCAACTGGTTCTGATGAGGTGGAACGAGTGTTTATTTAGGCCTGCTAATTCGAAGGATCTTATTACAGGTGATTTCACGAAAATAAAGTGTACTGTTGCTTTGATCATTTCATCATTGCTAACCATATTTCCCATTTCTCTTTATGCTCCCCCTGCAAGTGGTATTTTACTCTGTAAAGTTGTGTTTTCTTATGATTTGATTTGTTCCTTTTTTCAGAGATAGAACAATTTGAAATACTCATGAATTAGAATTTTGTCTGGCAATTTTGGAATACCACGGAGAAAGATGGAAAGCCACCGAAATGTTTACTTAGCTAGAAGTTTCTTAGCTTAGAGCAGTTTGAGTAACTTACCTCCCACATCACTTTACAAGTAATGTGTTTTGCTAACAATGAGTTTGCAATGTTAAATAATAATCTTAAGAAACTGCTGTTTTTTCCCCCTTTGGTTTGTGGGGGTTTCTTCTGTGTGTCTTTGAAGAATTATTCTGCCAAGGCATCATCCAAGAGAAAACAAACTTATCAAGAAGCCAGACGCTTGCTTTGTGTTATAAGCAGAGGCACTATCAGAATATGTTTGAGGACTAGAAAACCTGTTTTACAAGTGGATTTTCATGTGTTTGGGGATTTTTTTTTTTTTTATGTCAGATGAATGAGCAAAAAAAAAAAAACCAACAAAACAAAAAACTAAATCCTACTGTAACCACAAATGAGAGTTTCTAATGATATTTTAAAAATTACATTTTGACAGAAAATTTCTTTTGCAGTAGAAATGACAGATATGTTAAATGTATTTATGCTTTTTTTTTTTTTGTCTATTTAAGTGAACCACTGTGCTGTACACATCACTGGCCCTATGCCTGCTTAGAACACAGCTTTTCAAAAGCTTATTTTAAAGCCTGGGAAAATCAAACATACCTATTACTCAACTTTCTCCTCATCTGTAACGTGAATTGCCTCATTGAAATTGAGTTGTTTCTAACAGAAACTCCTATTATACGTGGTTAGTCACTTTTAGAACTTTCCAAGTGATCACAGAACTGACTCAAGCTTTCTGAGCTCTTTGGACTGGGCTGTGTTTTTGGTTTGGCTCACAAACCTCAGATTACTCTGGTCTTGAACAGAACCACCAGGCTTGCCCTCGCAGATTTGAATAATCAATTCAGTGTATTAAACACTGTGCTAAGAAGGTAGGCAGACGGTTGTAACAGTTCCCACCCACAGTTCACAGTTGATGTCTTATAATACCTTACTGAAAAGAGGGTTTTCTTCTGGTTTGGGGATGGGCTAATGCCAGGTAGAACAAAATTGTTGTATTAGATAAATTTCCCAGTTACCCTTCAGACATAATATAAAGCTTGGCCTCTAAAAAAATATGCAAGTAAGAGGAGTCACATTATTTTAAAAACAAACAAATACAAAAATGACCTGTAGAATTATCCTGAGATTCTCAATAAGTAATAACATTTGGGCATAGTTCAAGGTATATAATAAACACAACAGTAATTGGTTGAACATTAGTACCTTTTGTGCTTTATTTGCTATATGTATCCCCTATTGCTATATAACAAACCATCCCAAACTTCAGAGGGTTAAAAAATGACCATTTGTTGTTGCTCAAGAGTCTGTCAGTCAACTAAGTGGTTCAACTAGCTGTGGCTGGACTCATTCATACATTTTCAGTCAGCCATGGTACATTTCTAGGCAGTTCTTCTGACTTGAGGCTGGCTGTCTCATAGGTTTAGGGGTCAATAGGATGTCTGGTCTAGTACAGGACTGGGATGAATCAGATCTGCCTCGTGTGCTCCCTCATCCTTCAGCAGGCCAGCTTGGGCTCGTTTACATAGCATTGTCAGGGATCCAATAGACAGACTTGAAGCAAGCAAAGCCTCTTGAGGCCCAGAGTTGGGACAGATGTATCATTTTTCCTACCAAATCTTGTCATCCAGAGCAAATCACAAGGCCAGCCCATATTCACAGGGGTGGGGAAATAGACTCCACCTCTTAGTAGGAGGAACTACAAAGTCACATTGCCAAGAGATGTTTGAATAATTGAGTCAAGTTTTACAATCAATCTACTGCTATGTCCTCAATTAATTTGAAAGATGATGTGCAAGTAAAAGATTTGATTTATAAGCAGCAGAACAGTGTTTTTATTTGAGGTTATGAGTTCCTTTAAATTTCATTCATATATACAGATATATGAATGAAAGAAGATCTGGGATAGCTCACAGAGTCTAAGGATGAGCTTCAGCCAGGACAAAGACAGAACTCCTGGACCAACCAGAATCTAGAGCAGCAAGAACTAATAGTCCATTCGAAGCACTGCTACTGGGTTTCTTAATTCCTGGAGAGCAAGTCCAGTCGGCCTCTAGGTTAATGCCCAGACCTTGGCCAAGGAAGGAGTCTCCTTGGCTCTAAAGTTTCTCAAGACTTTGTACAAAGAGGCTGAAGAATTCTTCAAAGTGAGATGGAGGACTGGGAATGTAGCCCAATGGTAGAGAGCTTGCCTAGCACGCATAAGGCCCTGGGTTCAATCCCCTGACCCAACAAAGTTTTTTTAAAAAAGGTAAAATGGAGTCCACTGTCAGATGGACAAGCAAATACAACAATATCCTCTACAAAGTTTAAACCATTTAATCTACAAAAATAAGATCGAATAGTGGTTTAAACCCCCGACTTTTGGGGCATGGAGAAGTAAAATGTCATTTACCTCCTCACCACTAGTCCCCGTGAGCGAAAACTGGAAAGCAGCTAGCGGCAAATGAGGCAGGTTGTGCAGAGAGGAAAGGTAACTAAGAAGTGGCTTTCCTCTACCCAGTCAACGACCATGAACTTCTTTAATTAACTCCTGTCTGCTGTGCCTAATCAAAGCATGTCTATAGACAAAAGTCTTTGCTATGCTTCAAATAATATGGTTAATACTATTCCAAATAGAGAAGAATGTTTCTTAGGTGTTGTATAAGTTAGGAATGTTTCTGGCTGCTGCTGACTTTATCTGTAGGACAGTTATTGTCACTAAGTAAGAAGCTCCAGAGCCGTGGTCCCAGGGTAGACCTAGCAACTCACTTAAGGTCTTCAGCACCCTGGCTTCTCCTTTGTTTCCACTCTTTGATCCTCAGTGTGGCATGATGTCTCCCCTCATAACAATAAGATGGCGGCTGCAGCTCCCACCATTATGTCTTCATAATGCTGTCCATCTCTAGCAGAAAACAGAGAGAAGGGAGCAAAAAACGAACAAACCAGCACCACCACTAACAACAGAAAGCCCCACAACCTTTTGTTTGCTTGCCTCTCTCTGCCTAACACTTGACCAGAACATAGCCATCTCAAAACAATCACTGCAGAAGGGGAATGGGGTTGCCAAAATGGGCTCTCATGTTGGACCCATTGTTGTCTGTCTGACATTTATGGTACTTCCACTCACATTTTCTTAGTGTTGTCTCTAATTTAGCCCCAGATGGATCCCGGCTGGCTTCTTGGAACATGGACCTCATTTAGAAGGGCTCTGTGCTTAGTTAGAAGGCCACCGCAGACAAGAGTTCAGTAAAGAAGTACATGGTCATTGACTGGGTAGAGGAAAGCCACTTCTCTGTGTGGAAACTCATTTAGAAGTGCTCTACTGGTGCTGCCTTGAAATTCTTAATTTTTGAATAAAGAGCCCTGCCTTTCCCCTTTGCCCTGGAACCTGTAAATTGTCTAGCTGTTCCTGGCTGACTCCTGTCTCCCCGTTAGCCTCTTGCCTCAAGCATGCCTGTTGCTTTCTCTCCTCCGCTTCCCTGAAGGTGAAGCCATCACTGGGTGCTCAATCAGCTGGTGGACATGGATGGTTTGGTAGGGAAACTTTGACTAGTGCAGGATGGGAACCAATGGAGAAACGCTCCTGGGTCCCATCTGTCAAGAGTACTCTGCACAGTTCTTAGAAGGTTCTGGGGGAGTTCAGCTCTATTACCTACAGCAGTGACTTTGATAACATGTCCTTCCACTAGGCTTTTCTTTCTTCCCTGTTCCATACTCTCTGGATCATCTTCCAAATAAAGAGCTGTATTCTGGTCTTATCTAAGGCTCTGCCTTCAGGGGAATCCAAGCTCAAACACTCTCCAGTAAAATCCAGGGTTTCTTTCAAGAAGAAAGGGTGTTTCCATTTGCCCATTCATTAAGCAACATCCACAGCATCAGACATAGTGATTGTAGGTCGATAAAGAGGATCCATTCCAGATCCTGTACCCCAGACTTCCAAAACAGAACTCTAACATCTATTGAGTACCTACTGTGTGCCAGACACTGTGTTACTTTCAAATATGTTCACTTACTTTCTTTGTACAAGGGCCATTTCCTCCTTACAGATGAGAATACCAAGGATCAGAGAAGTTGAGCTCTGTCTCCAAGGCCAGTAAGTGGAAGACTTAGAATTTTAATACCAGCTGTCTGAGCATTCTTCCCACAGTGTCCCCCTGCTAACAGGAAGGACACCTGATCAATAGACCGACTGACTGCTGCTGTGTGGAGGTGGGTACAGCCCAGTTTTGAGCCTTGTGGCCACTCATTAAGAACAAAGCTCTTCCTGAAGAACAGGTAGTGGACAGATGTGCCAGCAAAGAGGCAGTCTTTCCTCTCAGCTTTTGGTCCTTGAATAAGAATATTCACAGCAGAGTTTCGGGAACACAGTTATAGCCAACACAAACTTTCTTTAAACCAATAGAAACCTGGCAGCAGTATTTTCCAAGCCTGGCTAGACACAGCATTCTATTTTGTTTTGTCATGTTCAGAGACGCATCCTATCCCCTCACAGACCAGGGCTGGTAGCAGACTACATTTACAGGGTGTTCTGGATAATGAGGTCAGGCAAATATTTGAAGTGGCAGATCACAGACGACAGGGACACTACTGTCTTTTTCCAAGGCAAGCTAGGAAAAGAAACTGGATGCTACTCCAGATGATGTCTGCAGTACTAACTGAATTGGTAAAGGGTGCCAGTGTCTGGCTGGCAGTCCCCAACAGGATGAAAGAAAGAACTGTAACATTGTTGTTCTGGAAGGATGTATTTTTAGTACACGGTATCTAAGGTGTGACCCTCTTGCATGGAACACCAGAGTGGAAATTTACTTAGGCTAAGTTGTTACCACATAATGAAGAATGAGTTGAGTTAAAATTAATAAAAATTGTATTCATAACTTCAGACAATTTTCTGAGAGGGACCCTCAGATTTATTTTTATTTTAATCTTGTATACAAATTACTCAGTATTTATAAGATAAAATTTGGTATGTCTCTACCCCTTGCTGATTTCAATTTCTCCATTTTTTTTTTGACTGTCATCTAACAAGACATCGCAGCACTGATCTCAAACCTTTGTTGGTTGTGCCCTCAGACAGAAACCTTGTGCATGAATCTTCAACATATGTATATTTATGAATTTAGAAATTATATCCCAGTAATGCAGAATTAATACTTTATATACAATGTAAAACAGACTAGAATTAAATTTTAAAGAATAAATTGGAGATTAAAAAAATGTTCCTTTTGAATTAGGAACAGTACAAAAACCACTGATTTTGCTAATGAAAGAATGATGAAATACACTTCTTTCTTTTAAAAATTGAAACATGATCATCATTCCATGACACTTTGATTCAAAATCTGGGGCTAGTTTGGCTTATTATAATACTTCAAAAATTTTTTATGAAGGCTTTATTTCAATGGTTTTTATTATATTCACAAAGATTGTGCAAAAACCACCACTGCCTAATTTTGGAATATTTTTATCAACCCCCAAAGGAAATTCATGCTCATTAGCAGTCATTCCCATTCCTTTCTACCCCCTAGTCCCTGTAACCACTAATCTATATTCTGTCTCTTTGGGTTTGCTTATACTGGACATTTCCCATAAATGGAACCATACAATATATGGCTTTTTTTTGTCTGACTTCATTCACTTAACATAAATCTTTTCAAGTTTCATCCATGTTGTGTATCTGTACTTCATTCTTCCTTTTAGCCAAATAATGTTCTATTTTGTGGGTATACCACACATTTTAAAATTTCTCCATTAATCAATGGACATTTGGGTTGTTTCCACTTTTGACTATTATGAATACTGCTGCTTTGAACATTTCTGTAAAATTTTTGTGGATATTTGTTTTCATTTCTCTTGGATATAAACTTAAGAGTGGGACTGCTGAGTCATTTGCTAACACTGTTTAATCCTTTAAGGAACTGCCAGACTTTTCCAAAGTGACCATACCATTTAATGATCCTGTCAGCCAATGTATGAGGGTTCCAATTTCTTCATCAATTGATGGACATATGGATTGTTTCCACTTTTTTCATTTTGTGGACTATCTTTTCAATTTCAAAAATTGTAAATCATATACTCGATAAAGTCTAGTATGAATAAAGAACTCATTACTCAATAAAAACACAATAACTAAAAAAATGGGTAAATAATTTGAAAAAATATTTCTCTTAAGAAGATATGCAAATTCCATGCACATGAAAAGATGTTCAACATCATTAGTGATTAGGAAAATGTAAATTCAAAACCCAGATACCACTCATAGCCACTAAGACAGTTATAAAACATCAACTGACCGAAAACACATAGGTTTATTTTTGGACTTGCGATTCCATTCCATTGATTTATATGTACTAATACTTGGTTTTTAATTATGTTAAAGCTGAAAAGATAGCTTATAAATATTCCTCGATCAAACACAAAAACCTTACATCACAGTGTATCTTTGCTAATCATTTTCTATAGCGATCCCCAATTATGCACATTTGATTGGAGAGCTGACTAGTGAGTTCCCATCTTTTCTGATGTCTGTGGTCTGTGAGTTATTCTTGCAAACCAAGAGTAAGGTATTCACTTCTTTTCCCTTTGTAACACAGAGATACAAAATTCACCAAAACTCCTCCTATAGAAGACTTTAAAAACAGTATAACAAATTATTTTTCTGACCTTTCAAAAATGTTATGAGAGTCTTTAAAAGGTATTATTCTTTTATTTTAGCAACAAAAACTGCAGGACAATGGGAACAATTCCAAGATTAATTAATTTAGGTTGATCCATAAGCTATTTAATAGTGTGGCTTAGCCAGGCGTGGTGATGCATGCTTGTAATCCCAATGGCTTAGAAGGCTGAGGCAGGAGGATTGAAGGCTCAAAGCCAATCTCAGCAGTTTAGTGAGACTGTAAGCAACCTGGTAAAAACCTATCTCAAAATAAAAAATAAAAAGAGGTGGGGATGTGGCTCAGTGGTTGAGCACCCCTGGGTTCAATCTCTTTTTGTTCCCTTTGGTACCAAAACAAAAGTATGACTTAAAATTCCCTGTGCGTGAGATCTTTATTTTTGTTGTTGTTGTTATTGATTTCTAAATCAGATATATTATTGTTAGAAAAAGTGCTACTGATCCTTGAACTGTATTGAGGCACATTTTGTAGCTTATGTGGGGAGTTTTTGTTAATGTATGCCCAGAGATGGCCGAATTACTAAATCGTGGGCACAGTTTCTACACAAAACTGTCCTCACTTCTGATATCAACTACCAGGAGTTTCAGCCAGCTACAAAATTCAAGGGAAAAGTCTTCAAGATTAGCTTTATTTTTTTTAAAATGGTACTAAGGATTGAACCCAGCGGAGCTTAACCACTGAGTCATATCCCCAACCCTTTTTTTATTTTGCATTTTGAGACAGGGTATCCCTAAATTGCTGAGGCTAGCTTTGAACTTGAGATCCTCCTGCCTCAGCCTCTGAGCTTGCCACCAGGCCCCTCTTGCCTTTGTTTCTGACATCAATCGCAACTTTGTGGCAGGTCAGAGTGTGTATGGGGGCGGGGTGTCACAAAACTAAACTCAGGTTCAAAAATTCACTAGAAGGACCCAGAGAACCCACTGAAAGTCATTATACAATAGTCAAGTGTATTATAAGGGAAAGATACTGTTTTAGTTTCACCTTTTGAAAATACCATATCAGGATTTTGTTTTTTAATACATTCTAAGTGTCCATGGCTTTTGATTGAGAAGTGTATACCACTGACTTTTTTGGCAATTACTGATTTGAGTTTATATTTTTCCATTTTATATTCATATATTTTTTTGTGCTCAATTGACCTTGCTTTTTTTGTTCTTTCTGGACTTATTTTGGATTAATTTTTTTTTCATTCCATTTTTTCTGATCTTTATGGGTTTGGAGCATATAGATTTCATTTGTATCATTTGGGTGGTTATCCTTGGAATTTAATATGCACACTTGAAGTATAAATGGAATAACATATTTTTCTTTAAAGGGAACTTTAGCAAACCTGACTCAAAACAGCTTCCTCTGGGTTATGTATTATTATTGTTCACCCTTTTATTTTTACTTTTTTTTACTCCTAAAATGATACATCAGCATCTTGGATGTAGCTCAGTGGTAGACTTATATACAAAAGACCCTGAATTCAATACCCAACATTCCCTGCTCAAAAAAAAAAAAAGACACATTAATTTATCTTTTCTAGAGGCAATGTTTATTTATATTTATCCATATTTATTTCAGTTGATTGGAATTTATTTATTTATGACTTATTTTATGGTACCGGGGATTGAACCCAGGAGCATTCTACCACTGAGCCACATTTCTAGCCCTTTTTATATTTTATTTTGAGACAGAGTCTCATTGTAGCACAGAGTGTGGGGTTGGGTGATTTTTTGCAGATTCAAAGAATGAGCTTCTTCACCAGCAGCGGGCAAAGGCACAGTACAGGAATGTATTGAAACAAAGTGAAGCAAAGCTCCCACGTTGGGAGGGGACCTGAGAAGATGGCCAGTGAATGGCTGTTGTCTAGGGGTTTCTATGGATCTATGGACTTAAGAAAGTCAGCTCCCTTCCCAACACTGGGCAAGCACTCAGTGTTCACAAGGTATTCATACAGCCTTTAGATAATCAAAGTATTGATCAGGCATCTTCCTTCTTTGGAGAGGCGTGGACTCCAGGTCACATATGTCCTGAATTCCTATGGACTCCAGGTCACGTAGATCCCAATTTTAAAATAACCTTTTGTAAGTTTCTCAGCAAAAACTTACAGCTGTTATTTGTGCTCTACTGTCCAGGAAGCTGCCCAGGGGCACATTTCCCTAAATGCCTGGCCTTATCTCTTCCACCTGACCTCATCAATAAGTTGCCCAGGCTGGACTTGAATTTGCAATCCTCCTGCCTCAGCCTCCCTAGTAGCAGGGATCGGTCACATGTACTACTGTGGCCAGCCTTGTTGAGGTTTTAAATCTGAATCATTCATTCCTGAAAAAACTTCAGTCTTTATTTCTCTGAATAGTTTATATTCCCCATTCTCTTCTCTAGTTCATTCTAGAAATATGATAAGACATACATTGGCCCTTCCACGACTCAACCCTTCACTCCCACCTGTATGTATATATATATATTATCTCTTTATCTCTCTTGGCTGCATTCTGAGTCATTTTTTTTTTCAGATAAGTTTTCCATTTAACCAACTCTGCCTAGATAGAGACTGAATACACAAAAGTCAAGGCCAGAGCCCTTGTGGTAATGGGATTCTGACCCACGTGTGAAGCCCAGGAAGGCAAACTGCAACCTCCACAGCAATCTGTCCAAACTGTCAAGACTTGCTCACTGACCACCGATGTTCCCATTTTTTACTCTGGCTTCTCACTGAGCACTAAGCAGACCAAGCAGAGAAGGCCAGACGTGCACCCCAAACCAATTACATATAAGGTTCACTTCTAGCTAGTCCACCTCTAGCTTCCCTGAGCCAATGACTCTTGGTGTCAGAGGACAGCTGGAAACTTCACTTTTGGTTGCTATAAAGCTTTTCCATGCCCATGCTTGCTTTAATGTCTCTACCAAACTCAAGCCATGGCAGCCAACTCCTTGCCATATAGCAAACTCTGGATGAACAGTCTTTCATTTGGGTCTTCCTGGTTTTAGCACCAATCAGAACTATACTGCATTTTGATGCTTCCATTTGGATTCTTTTTAATCTCAACTTTAATATCTTTCAGTTTTAGAAATACCATTTGATTCTTTTTCAAAACTGGATATTTTTTAAATTCTAATTTGTTACACATGACAGCAGAATGCATTACAATTCATATTACACACATAGAGCATAATTTTTCATATCTCTGATTGTATACAAAGTATATTCACACCATTTGTATCTCCATACATGTACTTTGGATAATGATGTCCATCTCATTCTACCAACATTTCTAACCTCATGCTCAAAACTGGACATTTTTATACCCTCTTGTTCATATATATATATATATATATATATATATATATATATATATATATTTGTCAACGGACTTTGTTTATATGTGGTGCTGAGTATTGAACCCAGTGCCTCACATATGCTAGGCAAGCGCTCTACCACTGAGCCACAACCCCAGCCCCTTCCTGTTCTTTTGCCATCACTTTTATCTCTGTCAGCATATTAAATGTTTTATCCAGTGATTCTAACATCTGAAGTCTTTATGGGGGTGCTTTTATCATTTGGTGTTTCTGCTGTCACTTATTCATGGTAGTATTCTTCAAGTGTTCCTTGGTTATCTTTTTTTCTTTAAATTCTGAGCCCACAGTTGTGCTGTGAGAGTTGTGTGAATGTCCCCTGAGGGCATATTCTCTCTGAAACATTTGCATTTGCTTCTGGGCACCTGGGAGCATCCAAAATTGCATAAAATTAAGTTCTCCTTGGGGCTTTTCAACCCACACTGTCCCTTTGAAGGACACTGCCCATAAGTGAACTTTTATCTCAGTCCTTGTGCAAATTAAAGAATCAAATCAATTTGTAATATAGATTAAAATTGAGTATGTAGATAGACATATGCTGTTTGATCATAATCTCCTAAATTCTTAAAGCAATACTCCTAAAAATTCTTAATATATAAGAAGTGATTCTAATATGAGGAAAGTATATAACAAACATAATAGAACTTATCATCCTCTTTTGTAGAATGGAAAGTAAGTCTATTTTTGTAACCATAAAATTATCTTTAAAAATATGTATATGTTCTATATGTATACATATATATGTGTGTGTGGCGCGCATGCGTATAAGCCTGAGGCTATAACTCCATGGTAGAATGCATGCTTAGCATGTACAAAGGCCCTGGTTCAATTCTTAGCACCCACTGCCCCCTATCCCCCCAAATTAAGAGTTGAGTCCCAAGGATATGGACCATCTGTTGGCTTCCCCATGCAAAACATTTTTTTTTGAGAATCTATCACATATTCAAAGATCATTTCCCTGTATTGTATCAGAATCCATCACTCTTACAGAAACTCTGGTGTCAGGGTCTAAATGACATCTCTACTGATTGTGTCTTTTTTCCAATTTCGGTCTGACTTCTGTCTTTCCAAGTTCATTCACTCCCGAGTTCTTCCTCTGGATTACACTGTACTGGGGAAACAAAAACAGTCAAATCAGGAGCTCACAATTCAGTGATAAAAACCAACTTTGAAAAGTGTTTTTTCAACAAAGTTTTCTGAAGCATGGAGGGAGAAAGGAATCATTTAAACTGAGGGACAAGAAAAAGGTCACAGAGAAATAGCCATTTAGCTCTGCTGGAAAGGTATGAAGAATTTGCTGGGAGCTATCTTTCCTGACAAAGATCTGGTTTCCTTATTGTTCTGACCTACAAAAGAGAGTTCTACTTATGAACTGAGAGGTAGTAAGGAATTAAAGAGATTTTTCATCCACTGGGAAGAGTGGGACCTGAGGCTGGAAAAGTTGGGCTAGCTTCAGTTGGCCCAAAAGAGGTTTCCAGAACTGAGAAAATTCTAAGATTTATCTCCTAAGCCCTAGCCCTATAGTTGCATAGAAGCTGAAATTATTTTCCTGCTTGTCTTTTGGATGCCAATAACCATTTCTTTCTGTAGTGTGTGGTGGCCCTGAGGACAATGGAGCTGAGAGCGGGTGGCAAGTGGGGCCTCCTGTTGAGGAGAGGTAGAAATGGACAAGAGGATAAAGGGTAGTATTGTCTCCACCCCTTCCCCCTTCTCTCCCTTCAAGTCTTTGGCTGGTACCAAGTGGGGAGAAGGGGCAAGCAGATACTCAAGCATGGTGTTTGTCATGGTATTACTATGTTTCCAAAAAGAGAGAAAGGTAGCAAATTAGAATTTTAACACAAGAGATGAGAGTCTAAGAAGAAGGGCTTTTTTTGGAAGGAGGAAGGCTAGACCTGGGAGAAATACACTCACAGGTACTACCTAAAATGAGGAAGCCCAGGTCAGCAGGCAAACTCAGAATCCAGGAGGAGGTAAATGGGCAAAACTTGAGTCCCTGAAAAATTGAGAATGGAAAAAATGAGCAATCTTAGTTCTGGAAGAGCTGATATACCTGATGCAGGAATAGAGGTACAGGTGAGTCAAGGACAGTAGCAACTAAATATGATGCCTTGCCTGGAAGGGGGGACTAGGCAATGATGTGATCATTGACAGGAGCCCAGTTACCAAAACAGGCACAAAAGACTGGAAACAGTGGGACTCAGGGTTGTTGACTATCCTGTAATTCTTGATCTTGACTAAAGTTGGACCTACTGATGGCAGACAAAAGGAGCCCAAAGTTAAGCAGATCCAAAGACAGCCTTCTTTCTTTGCTTTTCTTCTCTCTTTACAGTTTTATTATCTGTAAAATGAGGATGATTATAAGTAGCTCATAAAGTTCTTGTAAGTATTAAATAAAATGTTTTTTAAAGCATTTAGGGACTTGTCATGGGACTTGGGTGATTACCAGTGCACAGGTGGTAGGAAGAATTCACCAAGACAAAGGGAAGCAGTTAAGAGAGTTCATTGGAGGAAGCTACGCTGCTGCATCCCGGCAGCAGGGACATAACGAAGACATCTGCCCTCAAACTCAGAAGGGGTCTGGGTTTAGATATGTTTCTGAGTTCTTTGTTTGCCTTTGGCAGGCTTTTTGCTAGGCAGGTTATGCTAAATAAGGGATAGTCAACAGATTCCTGGGCCTTGCCCGTAATGCCTGTGGTGCATGTACCAAATGCTCTTTTCTGGGTTTTACATTAGATGCATGAGATGCAACTAATACTTATGAGGTCTTAAGTAGGAGATTCTCCCTTCTAGGTTACTACAGGTCAAACTTGAGAGTCTTTACACATGTTCCTAGAGATGGTCCACAATCTTTTTGAAAAACAGGATCTTGTTGTTTACACTTTACACTTAGTTCTTCCAGTAACTGCAACAGTGCAGGATGAAAGGGAAATTCTTAGCCTCACATCACTTCTGCTGATAAAGGTGACATGAGAAGTGACAAGGGTCCCTAATCCTGCCTCAGTACCTATACAGAGTAGTCACTCAGCTATCACCACCATCATCACCATCATCATCATCAAATATTACAAGGAAAGGCTGATAAAGAATCAAAGTGTGCTAAGGGTATATTCTAGACTCTAAAAGACACCCCTTTGAGCTGTCTGATTCTGAATCTAGGGAAGCAGATTTAACAACTTTGTAGTTTGTAGGTAACGGACTAAAATACAACATAATTCCTGTCTATAAGTACACAAATTCTATCCTATTTAGTAGAAGTTCAGTTGATCTCTTTTCCCATCCCTTGTGGGAAATACTCCTTATCTATAAGCAAAGGTACCCCTGAAAAATTCAGTGCCAGGGAAAATCTTTTGATGTAAACCATCTGATATATACTTTAAATGGATGAATTATAGCCAATTTTATCTCAATTTTATCTTAATAAGACTGTTAAAAAAATAGCTGTGGGTTTTTGTTGTGCTTTTAGTCCCCAGCACTATTTTGGCATCCAAACTGCTTGTCAGGAAATAACATTCACCCTGGGCTGGTAAGTGAGAAGAGGGGGAGTTACTCCCGTGGCAATGCAGAGATAAAACACATCTGGGAAATGGAAATACAGGTAAGGAAGGAGACCAGCTCAGGAAATTTGATTTGCTCAGTGATAGAATATCCTAGGAGGAGAATTTACAGACGTAAAAGGCCCTAGAGCATAGCACTGAGAGTGTGAATGCTGTCTAGAGGTTAACAATTCAAAAGATCAGAGAAGACAAGGATTCCTCTTCTCTAGCACACCTCCCAGGCTCCGTGCACCAGCCTCCCCAGCAATCATTTCCCTTTTGGGACAAGATGGTCTCTTCCAGCACAAAATGGACTCTGGGCTCTTTTGCCCTAATTCAAACTGCTTTCCCTCACTGCTCTCTAGATGTCCAGCTCTTCCAGTAAGCAATTTAAGTAGGTGATATCTGACCTGCCCCCTTCACACCACTGGGTTAATACTGCCCTATCTCCGGGCCACTTACCTGCACGTGGAGTGACCTGTCCATCAGTCCCTTTTCCCTTGTACCACTTCAAAGGTTGGAAGAGCACCAGCCCAGTTAAAATACTGCCTTTCCCGAAAATCATGTTTTGAAATTTCCTGTAGGAGCTGCTCGGGCCACATATTGACTTTCATGGGTGCCCTTTTCCTTCACAGGCTCTCTCACCATAATGGTTTTACAATTTTTTTCTGGTATGAGAAAAAGCAAAAAACATTCTCTTAACTCTAAGCTCATTTCTCTTTCTCCTGATTTAAAAGAAATCAGACATTTTCATGGGCCCTATAAAATATTGGTTATTATGGTTAGTTGCCAGGTTTCTGTTTGCGACTAAAAGGCTCAGGGGTCACTCCAGTTGAACTGAGCTAACTGGGCTGCGCAAATAACCACACAAGAGACACAAATACATTTTTCTTTGGGGTTGCTGTGACAGCTCCTCTGACCTTAGGGTCCACAGAAAGAGAGAGAGAGAGAGAGAGAGAGAGAGAGAGAGAGAGAGAGAGAACACACTGACCCCTTTTATTGAGGAGAAACTATTCAAATGAGACAGGGGGTCAGGTTTCAGGGGGCTGAGTCTATCTTCATGATGTCCACTGTCAGCAGGTTGACTGACACCTGGGTAGGCCACACCCAAGGGCACAGTAAGAGAAGGGGACACACACAAGGCACTTCCATGGAAGATTCTATCCTAAACAGGGCAAGGGGTTATATTACAAAGGAACAGGTGAGCATAGCTCCACCCATGGGGCTGTAGGAAGACACACCCAGACATGAAGACAGTCACTGGAACCCTAGAAGAGTGGGGCAGTCTAGCAGCATGGGTGCCTGAAGCCACATCACCCAGCAGAGTTAATTCAGTCATGTGTGATGTTGGTAGTGGATAGTCAGTTAGTGGATAGTCAGCTCTGAGACTATATTGCATAAAACAGAGAGTTTGATATAGTCGTTAAGAATGACCCTAGCTGGGCACAGAGGTACATGGCTGTAATCCCAGCAACTCAGGAGGCTGAGGCAGGAGGATCCTAAGTTTGAGGCCAGCCTCAGCAACTTAATGAGCCCCTCAGCAACTTAGTGAGACCCAGTCTCAAAAAAAAAAAAATATATATATATATATATATAACTGGGGATGTAGCTCCATGGTAGAGTGCCCCTGGGTCCAACCAACAATATGAGAGAGAGAGAGAGAGAGAGAGAGAGAGAGAGAGAGAGAGAGAGAGAGAATGAATGAATGAGAATGAATATAATAAAGAGCAACATTCCTAGAGCAAGGCTGTCAGGTTCAAATCCTGCCTCTGTCCATCTCTGAGATCTCTTAATGCCACTGTGACTCAGTTTGCTTCTCTATAAATATGTGTTAGCTACTATCTCTACAAATTATTGTGGATACTAGGTGCTCAATAAACATATATTGAATAAAATGAATGAAATAATGAAAATTCTCATTATGCCAAAATATTATTTTCAGCAATATCAAACTACCTTCAATAAGGATTTGAAGGGTGCCCATAATTTTTTCTGTTTTTGAGAAAGAGGAAAGGAAAACCCCTCTGGGAGATGACCTACTTGGTAACACATAAGTAGGTCATTTCCTACACATTATTGGGATAACCAATGCTTTTCATCTGGGCATGTGTATGAGCACAGCTGGCCCAGCCTCCAAAGTGAAAAGACTCCTTTCTATAGCACAGCTCCTGACACACCTGCAGGGACACAGAAACGAATCCTTCCTCAAATGTCTCCTTCCACTTCAGTCAGATGGAGCCTTAGAACATTCTTCTATGTATGCTGACTTAAACATTGTCTCCTTGCAATTTCCAGCCACCTATCCTGCTTCTGCTTCTTTGAGCCCACTTAGAAAGAGGTCATTGTCTGTAGACACTTAGTTCCCAAATTTTCAGGGTTTTTTTTTTTTTTGTACTGGGAATTAAACCCAGGGGTGTTTAACCATTGATCCACATCCCCAGCCCTTTTTTATTTTGTATTTTGAGACAGGGCCTCACTAAGTTGCTTAGGGCCTGGCAAAGTTGCTAAGACTGGCTTTGAACTTGCAATCCTCCTGCCTCAGCCTCCTGAGCCACTGGGATTACAGGCATGAGCCACCTTGCCTGGCTCTAGTACTATTTTGTCTTCTCTCTTCCAAGGTAGTATCAATTTTTTTTTATCCTGATTAATCTAGTTCTGGGGACAGTGAATTACAATTTCTCCACCAGCCTGATCTTTTTCCACAAGGCACAATCCAATGTCACTCCTAACACATGGCATCTCAAAGTGAACATGATGTACCTGTTCTGCTCTCACCAGGTAGAAAAGTTGAGATTGCCACCTCCTTGTTCTGAAGATACAGAATGGTAATTGCAGTCTACTGTTGGTTTATAATGAGTTAGTGATCAACTAAACTCTCTAGATTCTTTTTATATCAATAATTTTAAGTCAGGTTTCCCCCATCATTTGCTTCTACATTCATTTTCTAAACCTAATGTAAGATTATAGCTTACTATGATTACTCCTAAAGCTACTGCTTTCTGAGTATGCTGTAGCCTATTGAGCCTCTTTTAAACTTTGGATGGTTTTCTTGTGATTGGCTAACTTCACTTAGTATTATCTTCTCTAACTCTACCCATTTACCTGCAAATGCCATGATTTTATTCTCTTTTATTGCTGAGTAAAATTCCATTGTGTATATATGCCACCTATCCAAAGTATATGTATGAAGACACAAATTGATGTGATATGCTATATATACAACCAGAGATATGAAAAATTGTGCTCTATATATGTAATAAGAATTGCAACGTATTCTTCTGTCATATATAAATTAAAAAATTTACATAAAAAACTTTGGTTTTCTTTTAGCAATCACATTAGTTTTCTTGCTCAGCCATTTACCATCTACAACCCTGATAAGCATACAATTTTTTCTGTCACTGCACATGTATCTTGCCCAGGACAGTGTCAGATCACCCACCTAAGGGACTGCCTCTCAGTTGACATTTTTTTAATAGAGTTACCCAATTAATTCTAAATGTTCTAATTGCCATCACTTAATAAAAATGCTCTAATAGGAAAAGACGTTGTAACAGGCCAATTCCAATCATTTAATTTGCCTAGGTCAGTACTTTGAAAACTTGAATGCCCTTCAGAATCCCCTCCCTTAAAATACAGATTCTCATTCTCCTCTGAGAATCTGTCAATAGGTTTAAAAGAGTTTTGGAAAATTAGTAATTAAAAAATACCCCTAAATGACCAGCGGCTTGGGTGGCTGAGGCAGGAGGATCACACATTCAAAGCCAGCCTCAGCAAAATCGAGGTGCTAAGCAACTCAGTGAGACCCTGTCTCTAAATAAAATATCAAAAAGGGTTGGGAATGTGGCTCAGTGGTTGAATGCCCCTGAGTTCGATCCCTGGTATCCTCCTCCTCCAAAAAAAAAAAATAGCCCTAAATGATTCTGATATGACTAGTGCTTAGAGACCAAGTGGTCTTGCCAATCAAAGCATGGTCTATAGACCAGATGCAGCAGTGGGCTCCCATAGCTGGTAAGAAAGATGGAATCTCAGCCTTATCTCAGACCAACTGAGGCAGAGTCTATACTGGAGCAAGATCCCAGTATTCATAGGCATATTAAAGTTCAAGGAGTACTATCTATGCAATTCCTACAATTTGGTTCTAAAATTATTCAAAAAGGAAGAGGAGAAGGAAATAAGAAGGATGGGAAGGAGAGTTCTGCCTCCTCTACTTACCAAATTTGTATAGTTTAAACTTGGCCAACACTTCTCTTTGCCTAAATTCCAACCCTGGACAGGGTAATTGTGCTTATCTCACAAGGGCATTATGTAAAGGAATTAATGGATGAGAAATACTGAGAATAGTGCCTGCCCACACTCGGCTCTCAATGTAATGGATTAAATTGTGTCCTCTAAAAGGTTATGCTAAAGTCCTCTTTGTACCTGTGAATATGACCTTACTATTGGTAGTTGAAATCTACCAATAAGGTTAAAAGAAGGTTATCAGGGAAGGTTGTAGGCCAACATGACAGGTGCACCTGTTAAGAGGAAAATGCCATGTGAAGACACAGACTCACAGGGAGAAGGCCACGCAAGACACAGGAAGAGACTGCAATCACACACTGCAGGCCAAGGAATACCCAGCATTGACAACACCACCAGAAGCTAGGAAGGATTCCCTGAGGGGTTTCAGAGGGGAGGTGGCCCTGCCAACACCGGATTTTGTTTAACTTCAGAACTTTGTGACAAGTTTCTGTTGTTCTAAGCTACTCTGATTAGTACCTTAGCTATAAATATGATAGTTGTTACTATTATTAGTAGTGAGGGCTGGCACTGGGCCGAGCACTAGGGATAATGAGGTGGATAATGAGGTGAACAAGCTGGGTCTCGCCCTCAGGAAGAATTTTGCTAGGAATTGTGCTGGACGGTAGTGATGACCAGATTTTACCCATCTGGTGAACCCTTCAGAGGGGACTACTACGGAGGGCAGATGGGAAAGTGCTAATCAGTCCTGGGGGTTCAGAGAATGGTAGGCCAGATATGTAAGAAGCCAAATATATTGTCCCAGGCAGAGAGATAGTATTCGAAAACTCCTGAGATGACAGAGATGACCAGTAACATCTCTGAAATCATGGATGCCATTTCTTGAGCTTATAAGTTGTCTGGAGACTCGAGTTTCTATTTATCTATTTATTTATTTTGGTACCAGTGATTGAATCCAGGGACACTTAACCACTGAGCCACATTCCCAGCCCTTTTCAAAATATTTTATTTAGAGACAAGGTCTCACTGAGTTCCTTAGATCCTTGCTACATTGCTGAGGCTGGCCTCAAACTTGTGATCCTCCTGCCTTGGCCACCTGAGCTGCTGGGGTTAGAGGCGTGTACCACCATGCTGGCTCTTTTTTTTTTTTTTTTTTTTGATTATTAACTCTAAGGTGGCCCAGATTCATTGATGGGATGCTTATAGGAAAGAAAGAAAATACCGGAGTGGGATAATTGAAGAGCGTCCAATGAAGGAACTGTTTACAAAACTGTAGTCAGGGTTGACAGAAGCACAAGGATTAAGGAAGCAGCCAGGAGCTAGCAACAATAGACCACTGCTTCCAGGCAGTGTCCAGAGGACAGCTGGTCAGGGCCCCCGCAAGGAGGCATTCAGGACCAATTTGCACCTGATAGGGAAGAAGCAGGGGCAATAAATATTTGTGATGGTTAACTTTATGAGCCAACTTGGCTGGGCCTCAAAACCAGATTTTGATCAAACACCAGTCTTGATGTTGCTGTGAAGATAGTTTTAAGATGTGATTAATATTTACATCAGCAGACCTTAAGTAAAGCAGATTCACCTCCATAACATGGGCGGGTCTCTGCCAGTCAATTTGAAGCCTCAATAGGAAAAAAACAGAGATTCCTCCGAGGAGGAAAGAGTTTGGCCTCAGACTGTCTTCCGACTGAAGGTTACACCAGTTATCACCTGTATGCAACCTGCCCTGCAGATCTCAGGCTTGCAGTCCCCACAGTGGCCAAAGGCAATTCCTTAAAACCTCTGACTCTCTCATGCGGATATCTTACCTGACCTCCCTTTGGTTTCCTGCCAGTGAAACTAACCAAGTTGGGGGCGAGGTAGCCCAGGGGTATTGACTTCAGAGATCAGCCTCCTGGGGTACAGGGACAGAGTAGGGAGGACAGGATGGACAGCTGATTTGGAGGATCAGTTCAAGATTGTCAAGCACCGATGTGTGCTTTTGCATAGACAGGCACACACCTGGCCGTGTCCGACTGTCCCTCACTTTTCACTTCGTGTTTTCCATGCTAATTCCCTGGGGCACTCGATTCCCCCGCACTGAGCAGTTTTTGTTCATGCTGCTGTGCCTCTGTACACACGGCTCCATCTGCCTGTGCTGCCCTTTGCCCTGTCCGTTTGCTAAGTCTTGTTTATCCTTCCAAATCTGGCTCCCGTGCCACACTCTGTGTGAAGTGGACAAAGGTCTGCTGTGTTTGCCGACCCCAGCGTCCCCCAGCTTTCTTCCCTGCGAGTGCCGTGTGGTTCTGTTATTGCATGGATCATACAGAATTCAGTGGTTTACACAAAGGTCTGCGCAGTTAGCACCCTGTGGACAGAGCAGGGGTGTGACCCATCTCTCTCTCACAACCTCCCGTTGAAAGCCTAAGCAAGTGGCAAGCAAGCGCATGTGACCCATGAAAGAGGTTCTCGGGCTTCTCCTCAAAATGCAGATGTGGCAAGTCTGAAACCACAACTCTAGCTTTTCAAAACCCATACATTCTGAACAGACCTGAGTTTCTGCACAGCATACATTTTGAGACAGCCTAGGAAATGTACTGGAGATTTATTTGTTGGCAAGTGTCTAATGTCAACCTCACTCAAACCGACTCCCCACAGCGTGTCCAATAACACCCTGAGCCACATTCTTCAGCTGCCCCAGGCAGAGTGCAGTGCATAAAAAGACATTCAACAGTGGGACAAGGCTCTCTTGGTTCCTCTCCTCCTGAGGTCTCAGCACTGAGTCAAGCTGTTCTAAAGCCCTTTTCAAAATTGTTTCATCTGATGAACGCTGGAGATTCATTTTGTGGAGTTCTGTTAGGGAAGGATTGCTTTGGGCACATATTTGTATGTGTTTGGGGGGAGTCTGAAGGGAAAACTCAAGCCCATTTATTTAGTCCAGTTTTCTGGTATGCTCTTATTTCTGTTTCCTTAAAATAAACTATAATGTCCAATTTCAAGCTATTTTCAGAATCTCCCTAAGCATAATGCAAAATTTCACACTGCCACTAAATGCTGAAAGCATATTTCAAGCTGAATTTTATTGCAAGTAACACCCCCCACACCAAAAATAAGCCTCTTTTGAACTGTCTAAGAAGGCTAGGATGTAGACAAGAATGGTCAATATGATAATCGAATGAAGGAGAATAACTCCATTAATTGCAATCCTGCTAGATTTTGTGCCATTTCACATAAGTTTAATGTTTGGGGAAAAAAACTATTCTATCAACATTCATTTGGGGGATGTGCTGGTACAGGGCACTGGGCTGGTTGGCAAGAAATGCTCAAGGAGACATCAAGCTTTCAAGGAGCCCATGGTCAACCATAAGATAAACCAGGGGAACAAGAGATTTGGTGTAATAAGCTTTGAAGCTTTACAGAAGGGGAGGCAAGACCTCAACAGGTAGAGAAGGGGGGAATGTCTTTCTAGAAAATAGGAATGATGTGGACCAAAGTGTACAGCAGGTCATGTCCAGGATCCCTCCAGTGAACAGAGGCCATGCTGCCTCTGGGACAGGTGACTTAGAAGGGACTAAGGCTCAAAGTATGGTTTGTGAGTCATATACTGAGATGTTAAGGCCTACCTAAAGAATTTTAGTCAGGAAGCAGTACAGGGCCATGTAAGAGTGTAGATGAGGAGGTTTAGACCTGATCTGTGTTAGAGTCAGTGATTCTGGGGGTGGACAGCATAATGGATGGGTTTAAAGTCTGTTTGAAGGTGGAGAGCTCTCTTCATGTTTATAACTTTTCTTCTTCAAGCCATACTGCTTAGATTTTATGATATGTTACACATTAACAAGTACCAGTTGTATCTCCACACCCTTCTCTCAGAAGATAGGCTTCCTGACTCCCTGAAATTATTCCTTTTCCTGTCTGCGTCAGGAAGATTAACTCCTACAATCAGGAAACACGTTGCTTCTTGTATGCAGCTGACTGGGGATTTTGCTCCTTCCAGGAAAGGTTGAGTATTTGATGGAAAATATTTATCTATGTTGGGGGCAACTCCTTGGATGAGAATTTGTCTCAAGGAAATAGGATGACCACAAAGGCTTATCTGAGGGACATCCTTCTCTATATTGCATATAATAAAAAATTGGTGGCAGCCCAACTGCTCAAGAGGAGATTAGGTAAATGTTACACAGCCAATTAAATATTTTGGAGGAGAATATCAAATGATATGGGTGAATGTTATAATGTAGTGCTAAATTTAAGAAGCAGGTTATAAAATGATATGATCCCAGTTTAAAAAATAATCAATAATTTATAAAGAAAGTTTTTTTAGGGGCAGTATAATGGGGATTGAACCTGGGGGTGCTTAATCATGGAGCCACATCCCCAGCCCTTTTTAAATATTTTATTTAGAGACAGGTTCTTGCTAAGTAGCTTAGGGCCTCTCTAAGTTGCTGAGGCTGGCTTTGAACTTGAAATCCTCCGGCCTCAGCCTCTAAACTTAAAATCGTTGGTCAAATTTATACCAAAGTGATTATCTTTGGTTAGTAGATATTTTAGGTGATTTTTATTTCTTTTTTGGTCTTATGTTTAATACATTTTCTTCATTGAAGATGTAGAAATAAATATTGAATAAATGAGTATTAAAAAATGAAGTTCTTATGGTTAGAAAAACTGCTATTTATAAATGACTTACACAAGAGGGATAGAGTAGAGTTGGGACCTGTACTTAGTTACTGTGTATCTCTTGTGTGAGCCTGGGCTTCAGAGTGCCATTTCATGACATGAATTCTGGGACAAGCGCAGATAAACATTAAGACACTTTACCCTTTAAATTATATACATTTTCCATGTCTCATAACATCAGGTATGAACCTTGTCATAGTGCCCTTTGCAGTAAGTAATTCTCGGTTATGTGTCTGCTTTTCCTGGTGAACTGGAGCACTTTGGGTGCATGAATAGTCTTTCATCTCTTCTATTTGTTAAGATCAGTCTGTTTTCAAGTGACAAATACATTACTAAACCGATTTAAACAAAAAAGGAAATTAGTATTAGTTTTTGTAACTAAAAAGACTAGAGGCAGTTCTATTTCAAGTGTGGCTAGACCTAGTGTCCACTGATGCTACCCAGACTGTCTCCCTCATCTCTCATTTTGGTTCTGTTGGCCTCTTTGTCTAATTATTGGAAGCCTCAAGCTCAGATCCTCACAGCTTCAGCCTCCATTGGGAGGAGGAGATTCTCCTCTTCCCAATAGTTCCACAAAAGTCGAAGGATTGCTTTTCTTCAAGTTCCATACACAGCACTGTGATCAAGGGCTTAGAATACACGAGGTACCCCTCCTATACCTGTGGTGGTCAATGGGGAAGGGTGTCAAGGTGCAAGGTTAGTCTCGTCTTAAAAAAAAAAATGTGTGTATGTGTGTGTGTGTGTGTATCAAGAGAAGAGAATTGGTAGTTTCCCAAAGGAAAATCAGATGTTGTCACAGGAAAGGGAGAAATGGATTGGGGGCATGGAGAAAGCACTGTCAGCTATGCTTCCTTTTGTTAACCTAGCACTTTGCTGTACTTTCCATCTACCGGGCAAGTACTCAGTGAAGCTTATAGAATAAATGAAGGGCCAAGACAAGCACTCACTTTTTTCCCCTGTAAAGAAACTTTTCTCCCAGTTCTGATCACCCAGGTGCACTCCTGATTCATGCTTTCTATGATTACAAATTCTTGCTCTCACAATTTTTCAAATAATGGGCTCAATATCAGTTATTCATAGAAATAATGAATTTTATGATTCTTGAAATCCTTTTCTTGTTCCATCTTTACTAAGCATTCATTTCTTAGTCAAGGGAGAATTTCTGTGGGATTAATGAGCACAGCCATTATGGTAGTTTCCAATCCAGAAACTACCATTATCTGATTTATTATTTGTCATTGACAGATTGTCAGAACGTTTCTATTGTATGTGGGAAGTAGTCCAACTCAAATATGGATCACTTTGCTTAATGATTGTAGAACTTTTTTTGCAGCAAAGCAAAGAGCATTAGAAATTCTGCTACTCACCATTGTGCAGGTGAGTTGCAAGTATTTTTCGTTTCCTGTGGTTGGACTTCTATATTATGATCTTTGAAAATTTAACACAATCACACATAAAAAATTTTAAACAGTACAATAAATACGTCTTTCCTCATGGAAGCAACAGCTGCTTTTCGTTTCTTTCTAGAGATATGCAAAGCAAATATAAGCATAATCATATCAACTTATCTCCATAGCTTCCTTTTCCCTTTTACACAAACAGCAACATCAATGTACCTATTATGCACCTTGCTTTTTTCACGTAACAGTACACATGTCTCAGAGATTGTTCCATATTAGAACAGATAGCTCTACCTTGTTCTTTTTAATGACTGCATCACATTCTACTATAAGGATATACCATAATTATTTTAACTAACCCTCTATTGATTTATGTTTTATTGGTATTCTTTTGCTTTTTCACCAATAAGGACTTTCTGATTCAGCTGATCAAGTGTTTGTTTGCCTTTTAAGAGACATCACTAGGAGCTTCCCAAAAAATAAACAACAACAACAAAAATCTAAAGCCGTGGCAATGGGAAGGAACAACTTGTGATTCCAAGTAAGCTTCTAAATGCCTTTTCCTGGCACAGGGTACCTGTGCCCTCTCACCCATTATTACTCTGGTACATGGTAAAGGAAGAGGTATTATATTCTTGCCTTTCATCATTTATTAAATTCAAGTTCTGAAACCCTCCTACGGCCCCAGAGTGACCCCAAAGCTCTGAACCCTAAAGCTCTGTTCTTGCGTTTAACTGAACTGCCCTCCCAGGCATCCAGCTGACCTCTGGCTCGAAAATTGTGATTTGTGTACCAAGTGAGAGGCTAGGTAGGGCTGAGCTGGGCAGACGTCCAGAACAGTGGCTGTGGGACAGTCATCAAAACAGGTTGGGAATCAGAGTTGGGAAGCAGCCTCTGCCCTCAGGGAACACTGCTCTTCTCTCAAGAGGGGAAGCTAAAAGCTGCCTAGATTTGGGGGCTTTGACATTTTCTTGGGCATATCCTGAGGGTTTACACAGCCCCTTGCTAAGTGACATATAAGTTTATATACTTCTCAATGGAGTACACACACTTAACTTGTAAGATTCCTACCATGAGTACTTAGCAAAAAGAGAAAAAAAAATTCAAGTAATGCAGAGAATGCCCTACCCGTCTGCCTGATGAGCATGCTCAGGGCAATGAGGTGTTGTTCCTGAGGCCAGCAATACTTGTTGACTGGAATCTGTTGATTGAAAGACCAGGCAAGTGACTGCAAGAGATTGACCCATACCTGGTGGCAGGTATGAGAGTGGTCATAGGGGAAAGTGAGGAATTCGTTGAGAATAATTAATAATTAATAATTAATCTGAGAAAATGATTATTAGCATTGATCATATCAAACTATGCATTTGGAGCTACACTTGGTTTTGTATCTGAGGGATTTGCAGGTTCCTGTTGACTGTATATGAATATCACCCTTAGAAACTGACTTCTAGACTTAATGCATGTTAGATATGAGCCCCACTGCATTTCATCTGAACTTGCCTGAAACTTATAGTGAAGTTCATTACCAAAATTCACTAAATGGTAGGACAGAATTCAATCCCATGCTGTCAGCAAGGCCTAAACACATAGCCAGTACCTTTTACTGCATCCTCGTTTATGACCCTATCATCTATATAACTGGGAGAATGAGATGGCTTTGGGGTGACTAATGGACTGGCTTGCCCAAGACTAAGATATTCCCCAGGACTTTGAGTTTAAAAACCAAGATAGACCCAGGCAAACTGATGGTGTGTTAACTGTTTTGGGTTTTGAAAGGCACCAAGACATACTATGTAACCATTAATTTTTCTATTCGGAATCCTTCATCTGATATTCTGTGACTGGATCTTGTCCTGAGTTATAGGCACATGTACAAAGTGTTGAAGGTTAATTGGTGCCTTCAGATAAGTAAAGCCTATTAGATATAAGGTAAGTCCATTTGTAATGGGCTTTGAGCTCTTGGAGTCTTTATTCAAGTCTTGGACTCTATTAATAACATGACTTCAACAATATAAGTAATCACTGGCTGACTTATGTACTTTATAAATATATTTTCACTATTTGCTGGATATTATGAATTGTAACAAGGTGAGTGAAGCCAGTGATAGAGAGTTGTGTTGCAAAAGTTTTCCCCATTAGAGGAGAAATTGAAGCAAAATGAGTGATGGTAGACTTGGGAGGCTGAGGCAGGAGGATCTCAAGTTCAAGGCCAGCCTGGGCAACTTAGTGACACCCTGTCTCAAAATAGAAAATAAAAAGGACTGGAGTTACAGCTCAGTGGTATAGTGCCCCTCCATTTAATCCCTAGTACAGGGTGGATAGAGAGGAAGAAATAAAGAGGGAGAGAAAGCAATGAGTGATGATGGGAGGTTCTCCAAAGAAGTTATATAAATGGCCAATAAGCAATGAAAGATGTTCAATACCAATAGCCATGGAAATGCAAACAAAAACCATGAGATACCACTTCCCATTCTCTAGGATGACAATAATAATAATTAGTAATAACAAGAACAATAGGTAGATGATAACAAGTGAGGACGTGGAGAAACTGGAACCCTTACACATTGCTGATGTGATAATAAAATGATGCAACTGCTTTGGGAAACAGACCAGCACTTCCTTAAATGGTTAAACATAGTTTATGCTCCTTCCTAGCAGGCACTCTATCTTGAGGCATAATTCAGGAGATAAGAGTTAGTTGGTATTGCTGAAGGTATGTGAAAAAATTATAGAAGTTTTTTTTTAAATCACTAAAATTAAAAAACAAAAGGAGTTCTCTAAAACCATCTAAGCTCCTCTTTTCACTTATTGAGGATGACTTTTCCACAAATAATGCCAAGTTCATGACAATTTTATTCTGTTTTAAAAGTGTGTAAAAATTATTGTATCAATAGGCACCAAACGGACAGCAGGTATAACAGCTATAAGCATGCACTGGTGGGGCCAGACCCTCTGGGTTTAAATCTTGGCTCTGTTGTTTACTTAGTCCCTTTGTGCATCATTTCCTCTTCTATAAAATGGAATAGCAACATGACACATTTAACATCTGCTAAATTTGATGGTTAAATTAGTTAATATATGAAAGCATTTACAATAGTGTCAAACGTTGTGTGCGTGAGCTTCATTGTTTCGACTTAGTCAACTAAGTGAGGGGCCTAAAATAACAAGTTAATCTTAACAACTCGACATCACTTGGTTGTACCACCTTGGGAATCTGTAATTATAAAAGAACCCAAGCATTAGACCACAGAGGAGTTAAGTTGGTACTTTCTCAGCAGAATTCTTAAAAATGGTATCCATGCTAAGTAGATTAAGAAATGGAATGTAGAATTAAGACTATGTTTGAGAACAGATTTTTAGACAGAGAAAAGTTTACAGAACCCCATGGATTTTTCCCCCTAATTTATTTGAAAAGAGCACCATGTGCCAGTTTGAGAGATTCTCATCCATCTGTCATTTGGGGGGATGTTTGTCTCTTGTGTGAATCCAGTACCCAAGTAGTGGGCTTATCCTGGGACAAATGAGTTAAAATAATTGCCTTTCAGTAAAATAGACTTTTATGGTTTACATGTAATGATATCATAATTCCTGTTACAAACAAGTATTTTTTGGAGGGATACAAGTACACACATATTCAACTTACTGGCATTTTATTTTAGGTTCTGCTCAAAAACATCTCAACTTGACTGACTCATCTTCATGTGGACAAAAATTTCACATACCAGTATGAACAGAAAAGTGGGTGGAGAGTTTGGAAAGTGTTTGGTAATTGATTTAGATGGGAGTACCAGAATCTTGTTTTGCTAGGGTCCTCCTTGCACTTCAAGATAGAATGACAACTCCTACAAGAGCTTGCACCTCTCTTCAACTTGGTCTATAAAGTCTACTCACACTATGGGGTTCAGCGGTTGTTTGTGCTGCAAGTTTGAAATAATACCATTCTTTTCAAATACTTAAAAATACGGAAATAATTTTGGTTCACAGCTCAAAATATGTGAGTGTGGCCAATTTCTTCCAGAAAGAAAAAAATATATATTCTATGTTCTCATTCCAAACTTTGAAATTCTGGCTGTCCTTCTGAAAGGACCTTACAAATAAAATTGCAAGGAATGCAGGTGTAGCAAGAACGGAGATAACAGCCCTCCCAAGAGTTCCCATTGTGCCATTCCATAGATTTGAGGCAGTATTTGATGATGAAGTGTGTGAGCCACTGCATTGCTAACCAATACCTGAATTCCCTGAAGGGAGCACGGTGGGCCGCATCCGGGCCCTGGCTGGAACTGAAATATGTTACTGTTTCAGGCCACTCGGAGGTGGCAGGTGCAGAGAAGCAGAGAACAGAGACCTGACCCAACCCAGTTGAGCCCCTTTATACATGAGGCAAGGCAAAGCTGGGTAAGTTAAACACTCAGAGCTGTTTGCTTCCTCTGTAAGATGGAGAGAGTAATATTCCATTGTATTTGCCATGGTGTAGATCAGTTATTCATAGCTGCATTAAATGCCATGGTCTTCAACAACGAACATTTATGGTCTTGCTGTTTCTATAGGTCAGTATTCCAGACATGGTTTAGCTGGGTGCTGTTGCCTCTGGGTGCGATCAAAGCTGCAATCAAGGTGTCAGGCGGGTTCCAGGATCAGATGTCTTACTTCAGTGACTCTGTCCTGCGTGTGATTGCTCATCTTCAGGTTTGACAAAGGGAGGATTTGCTTCCAAGCTTGCTTTGTGGCCATGGTTGGCTACTGGTTGGAGATACCAATTCCTTCCCAGGTGGACCTCTTCCTAGGGCAGCTCAGAGTGTGGCAGAGGGAGTCAGAGATAGCAGGGGAGAGTGAGGTTGATGGCAGTCAGCCTTTCTGTAACCTAATCTTGGAAGGGACATTCCATCAGTTTTGATGTATTGTTAGTCCTCAGAAGCCTGTCATTAGTCCAGCCCATTCCCAAGGCTACACAACAGGAGATGGGACAACGTGCAACACCTCGGGGGCTAACACGTAAGGAAGTACAGGCCTTTCCTAAACTCTGGCATCAATCCCAGAAAGGAGTTCTTGGGATTAGTTTCTGGCAGCAGTCACCTTTACCAAAAGATTAAGCAGCAGCTGAATTTGACACCACCCTTGAATTCGTCCTATATTGGGTAAACTCAGTTAATTGACTGCTTGCTAAGATTTTTGCCATGTCAGACTAGGCTTGGTAGAATAATAAAGATTAGTTTACAGATGGATCATGTAGACACTACATTGTAAATAGCAATATTCTTCCACTCTTCAGAAGTTATTATTCTGCAGAGAAGTTGCTCATGTCACTGATGAACACATGAAGTCCTAACAAAGTAGCACTGAAGCTAAAATGTTCACTAAAGAATTCACAGCCAACCTGTGGTTATAGATACATTCTTTAACCTGGTAAACATCAAGGAAAACATTTTGTGAGATTCAGTTGGCTATTTCATGGAATTTACAATGGAGAATATGAATATTAGATACTTGAAAATCATGACCTCCTGATGGAAAATATAGACATCAGTTTGCCATGTTTGCACCAGATATGTCAGAAAGTTAAAGGTAACAATAATTGGAGACAACTCCTGAGTATGGTGAAGAAAGAACTGAAGTTTTGGTGGTGCTAAGAAATATGGCCAGGGAGCTTCCAAGTGTAGGGGAGGGGATAAAAATTAAAAAACAAAATTTTTTCCTCTACCTCTTGGCTGGGGACTAACAAAAGACAAATTAATAAGCTAAATAAATAAGTTAAAAGGCTTATTTTACATGCAAATGGGTAGGGAGGCTTTACAGAAAAGAAACCCCCAAAGCAGTTAGGCCTGAGAGTGTCAAAGTCATTTTTACCAAGGGCTGATAAATTGTGGAGGTGTGAAAACACAAAGGAAAAGAGGTTTGGGCTTTTAGGGCTGGTAATTTGTAGGAGGGTAAATATGTGGGGGAAACTCACGGAAGACAAAGGTTACTTCAATAAGGCTTGTTAGACTCTTTTGGGTGCTGATTTTTTTGTCTCCTGTGACATGGGTTGCTCTCCTCTCTCCCGGAGACCAGGGGCAGGAGGAACCTCTACAGACAAAGTTGTGCTACCTTTACAGAAGGAGAAATGTGACCCACTTTAAGGCAGAAAGAGGGAGGGCAGAGGGTCCCTTTGAAGCCAACTGGAAGCTACTTCCATGATAAACTAAAAGTGTCACCAAATTTATATGTTTTTGACTGTCTTCCAATTTGGGGGAGGATTCAAGACATTTCTATTTTATCTCTTTAAAAATGTGAAATAAGTGAGAGTCTATAATAAAGTTTCCCATTAACTTTGAAACCCCGAACTGTCGGCCGTGAAAAGGCAACTCTATATTAACACACGGTTCAGTTCCCTTCTGTAGATTTATTGAGTGCTGCTCAGCACCATGCTGGAAACTTCACACATATCTCTTTATGCAGTTCACGGTGGTCCAGGAATGTAGTGATTATGTGTTAGTCCTAACAGGGGCCACCCAACTCCAATTATCCTAGTCAAAATAAAGGGTTACATTTACCAGGTGGCTATTGGAATAACTCACAGAACCACAGGAGCCCTAGGAAGTGGAGTATTTCTGGGAAACTTGCAGGAACCAGAAATTAACTAATTTATGAGTTGGGGATCTCACTATGTTGGCCCTGTTTGGTCTGGAACTCCTGGGCTCTAGTGATCCTCCAGCCTCAGCCTCCTGATTAGCTGGGACTACAGGCCTACACCACCACACCTGACAGGGACCAGGATTTGGACACTACTAGATCTCTCCCCACTTGTCATTCTTTATGACTTGTACACATAGGAGTGACCACCAGCATCTCTGGTTTTATACACAGTATTGACACTTCCTAACTGAGAAAGGAAAGGGCTCCTTTCACAGCTCCAACATAAAAATCCAGGAAAAGCACTCAAAGTGGACATACAGCTGCCCGGGGCTATGCTCAGCCTGCAGCACCCACCCCTAAGGAACAGAAGAAGGGACCAAAAAATATGCCTCCAAGCCTAGGATTCTTTTGGTACATCCTTATATACATTTGTTAGTAGACTGGCCCACCCTCCTATCCTCTCTCAGAGTGCTGATGAAAGACAGTTTGAGGCTAGCCACTTGTAGAAGTAACTCAGCCCCACTATTCTACCTGCCTCTGATTCCACTCTCAGGGTGACTTTCTCTCATTGTGTGGTGCAAATTATGTTTGCAAGGAAAAAAGGACCTAGCAGCTCAGGAGGCGGAGGTAGGAGGACGGCGAGTTCACAAGTCAGCCTCAGGGCTAGACTGGGGTTCTGTGGTACAGCAGCGATTGCCTAACAGGTGTGAGGCACTGGGTTTGATCCTCAGCACCAAATAAAATTAAAATAAAGGTATTAGGTCCACCTACAACTAAAAATAAATGTTTACCAAAAAGCCAACCTCAGCAACTTAATGAGGCACTAAGCCACTCAGTGAGACCCTGTCTCTAAATAAAACACACAAAAAAAGGGCTGGGGATGTGGCTCAGTGGTTGAGTGCCCTTGGGTTCAATTCCCAGTACCGAAAAAAGGAAATATAGTTTTATTATTTTATTAATCAATAAAGTTTAACAAAGTAACTGAGTATCAGACAATATCCCCAAATCCATAGCATTGCTCCAAAATAAGAATGATAGTAGTAGTGTAGGAAATCCATTTATAATTCCTAGGAATTACTTGAATGTGAGTATGAGACCTAAGAAAACTGAAGAAAGAGAGAGACCCTGTGACAGAGAGGAAACTTAATCTCTGTATCAGTTCTTCCCAAATTCCATGTTTACTTTATTTATTTACTTATGAACACTTTCAGAAACCCTACACAATTTTAGGGAGCAGGGAAGGGGCTTAATAAAATAATTTGATAATTCTCCTGGAAGGGAAAACAGGCAAAAAACAGTTTCAGATTTTAAAACTGAGCTGCTTCTCACATGGGTTCCATGTTAAGTAGTGATAAGGATTTGGTAGTGTGACTCAAGAATTGTTAGTGGTGGCCTCTGCCAGCTACATTACATTATAGAGGAAGCACCACAAACCAATAGAATGACTAATTATTAGAATAAGGAGAGTGGCGTGGCAGTATTTTTTAAACACTGGCTGATTTCTACACCTAATGTTTTCATATCCTGTACTCTTCACCATTCAACCAAGACCATTCTGACTCAGGATTGAAAATAGAAACTATAATCAAAGTCTTCTGATTTTGGTGTCCAAAAGATAGAAGCCCTTAAAGAAAGAACTCAGAGCCAGGCATGGTGGCACACACCTGAAATCCCAGTGGCTCAGGAGGCTGGGGCTGGAGGATCAAAAGCTCAAAGCCAGCATCAGCAACTTAGGGAGGCCCTAAGAAAGACCCTGTCTCTAAATAAAATACAAAAAAGGGCAAAGGACTGGGGATGTGGCTCAGTGCTTAAGCGCCCATGGACTCAATCTCTGGTGTACACACACACACACACACACACACACACACACACACACACGAGAGAGAGAGAGAGAGAGAGAGAGAGAGAGAGAGAGAGAGAGAGAGAGAGAGAGATAGAGAAGAAAAGAAAGAGCTCAGACTAAACAAAACATTGGGAGAAAAAGCAAGCCAGTCTAATGAAAAGCCCTCCACTAAAATTAGAGATAAGTGACCTTGTGGAGGAATTCCAGGGTGAGACTCAGGAATGTGTGTTTTACAAGCATTCCAGGGGATTTCTGTGCGTGCTGAAGTTGGTGAACCAGTGGGCTGGCTTGGTGTCTCCCCACCTGGCTGCACAGCAGAATCACCTGAGGCAGTAACATGTTCTGCTGCAGGCCCCTCCACCCCCAGCAGACATCTCTAGAATGGTATGGTGGAAGGAAGTCCAGACAGCAGATTTCTATTTTACAGCTTCCCAGATGATTGTAGTGGCAACTCAAAGCTAACTATTGTTGGTCTGTTTCCTTTCCCATAATTCTATTAGATTTTGAATTTTTAGAATACATCCAAGATTATCTCGTCAACAGACACATTTCTTCTCTTTGTACTTATTTTATATATTTACTATAAAACATGAGAAGGTATGGATGAGTTGGAGGACCTATATCTAAGGCAGAGTGTTATCTCTGGACAACATGGGTATCACCAGGGAGCTTGTTAGAAATGCAGATTGTGTAGCCCACTTTCCACCTGCTGGATGAGAAACTTGGTTGGTCAGGGACAGACAGCAATCTTTAGTTTCGACAAGCCCTCCATCCAGGCCATTTGATCCTGCCAAACGTTTGAGAATCAATGATTCTCTTAAAGATAAGTTTACAGGAAACAATAAATGTTGGTGAGGATGTGGTGAAAAGGGTACACTCATACACTGCTGGTGGGACTGCAAATTGGTGCAACCACTTGGAAAGCAGTATGGAGATTCCTCAGAAAATTGGGAATGGAACCACCATTTGACCCAGCTATTCCACTCTTTGCTTTTTACCCAAAAGACTTAAAATCATCTTACATAGTGATGCAGTCACATTAATGTTTATAGCAGCTCAATTCACAATAGCTAGACTATGGAACCAACCTAGGTGTTCCTCAATAGATAAATGTTTAAAGAAAATACAGTATATATACTCAATGGAATATTACTCAGCTTTAAAGAAAAATAAAATTATGGCATTTGCCAGTAAATGGTTGGAGTTGGAGAATATCATGCTAAGCAAAATAAGCCAATCCCACAAAACCAAAGGCCAAATGTTTTCTCTAATATGCAGATGCTAATTCACAATAAAGTGGGGAGCACTAAGGAAGAATAGCATTACCTTAAATTAGGTAGAGGAAGTGAAGGGAGGGGAGGGGATGTGGAGATAGGAAAGATAGTAGAATGAAACAGACATTATTACTATATGTCTACCTGTGACTACATGACCAATATGATTCTGCAACATGTACACTCAGAAAAATGAGAAATTACATCCCATCTATGTTTGATATATCAAAGTGCATAAACGCATTCTACTGTCATATATAACTAAATATAACGAATTAAAATTTTTTTAAAAAATTAAAATGCCTGTTGCCTAGGACCTTACCACCACCACCAGATTTTGATTTAATTAGGCAGGGATGTGGTTCCTTAGATGATTGTAGTATATAACATGATGATTGTGGATGATTTTTAGTATTTGATGACTGAAAATATTATTATAAAGATCTATTGACTTCAATAATATTTTAAGTGAATATGAATTGAACTATTACTTATTCAGAAAATATACAGGATTCCTATAAACTCTCTTACAATACTTTTAGGAGGCCAAAGGCCCACTAGTTATGGACCATTTACATTTTTATCTAAGAGAGGAACAGAGATTATATTGGCTTTCTACTGCTCATCTCTTTTTTTTTTTTTTTTCAAAGAGAGAGTGAGAGAGAGAGAGTGAGAGTGAGATTTTTTTTCCCAATATTCATTTTTTAGTTTTTGGCGGACACAACATCCTTGTTTGTATGTGGTGCTGAGGATCGAACCTGGGCCGAACGCATGCCAGATGAGCGCGCTACCGCCTGAGCCACATCCCCAGCCCCTCTGCTCATCTTTTTAAGATGTGATTGTCGAAATTTATAAAATCCCTCCAGAAGATTTGGAACCCACTAATAAACTAAATTATGCTCTTTGCAAATTAACTGTCTGCTTACAGTATCCATGACATTCCCTAATAATGATAATATAGATTTATTTTTTCACATTTCTCAGGTTCTCGTGCAACAATGTTTGAGAACCTCTGGGGCTTCAAAGAACTCCCTCCTGTCCAGAGCAGAATTGTTTTTCTAAATGAAAAACTCAATTTTTTTTATTAAGGAAAATAAAGCACTTACTATATAGACCCATGTCGTTTCATAATGAAAGACACATCTGTTTAATTATAACTTTGATTTGTTTTTCCATATTTTTTATTTTATTATAATTATTATTTATTTATTTATTTTGATACTGGGAATTGAACCCAGGGACACTTAACCATCAGCCACATCCCCACCCCTTTTAATATTTCATTTAGAGACAGGGTCTCACTAGTTGCTGAAGCTGGCTTTGAACTTCCAATTCTCCTTCCTCAGCCTCACGAGTCTCTGGGATTTCAGGCATGTGCCACCACACGCAGCTCCTTCCTTCATTTCTTTAAAATTTGATTCTTAAAGTTCAGCTAAGTTTAAACTTAAAACTTAAATTGGATATTTCCATAACCTAAACAAAGTAACAGTTAAATAATTTAAGTTAATGATTTAAATTTGGTTATTTCTCTGATTTAAACTTTTAAACAACGTGGATTAAGTTTTCTGCCACTTTGCTAAACATATTTTAAAAGAATCTGTTGAAGTATGAAAAATTCAGTCAATTAATTAACTGAACTAATTGGTTTGCTTGTAATTGTTGTTTTCATTGAAATCCATTGAAATTTGGAGAGCATTTCCATACATGCCCTAATAGTTTCTATTTTGTGGAATGTAAGAGTACACTAATAAGTAGATTTCTTTTTAAACAAATGTAAGGAATAGTTGAAAACTTTGCACAGCATTCCACCTAAAAAATAGCAGAAAGGTTTTCCTTTTGCTGGGAGTGAAGACCTTTTTCCCTCTGGGCAAACTTTGGTTACAGGGTCATTGATGCAAGTGTCATCTCCAGTTGTCACTAGTTTTTCTCTTTCGACATTACCTGTCTTTAGTGATAGGCTAGGGTACTTCAAAAAGAGACCCAGGGAACATCATGGTGGGAAGTAAATACTTCATGCAGCCAGAAGACAGCTCAGGCAGTGTTAGCCATCAGTAAATAGGGGGGCTCCTATCTAGTTTCCTTTTATCCTTGAAAACTCAGGTTAAATATCACCACCCATAGCATCTCCTGTCAGTCAGCAGTCATTGTTCCCACTTTTTTGTTTTGCACTTTCCCTATTACTCTGAATATCCATTCATTCCAGCATTTAAGACATTTCTTTGAGCTGAGTGCATTGGCGCATGCCTGTAATCCCAGCAGCTATGAGGCAGGAGCATTGTGAGTTCAAAGCCAGCCCTAACAATTTAGTGAGATACTATCTCAAAATGAAAAATAAAAATCAAAAAAGGACTGGGGATGTGGTTTAATGGTTGAGTGCCCCTGGGTTCAATCCCTAGTACCCAAACAAAAACAAACAAACAAAAGACATTTCTTTGGAATTATTTGTTTATATGTCCATCTCCTTCACCAAACCATTAACACCTCAGAACAATGATTTCTAGTCTTGGACCTGAGAAGTGTCCCAAGTTATAATGAGGACCAGTCACGTGGCTAACACACTCTGATGGGCATGAAGAGAACGTGCAAAACCACACTGCTGCCTGATTGTCTGTGGCATTTCTTCTATTACAACCTTTCCTGCTCTTCTGTTGTCTCCTAAAATCAGCAATATAGATACTTATAATTTTCTGAGCATGCCATATTATTTCTTTCATCTCTCTGCCTTTCAATTTTTAAATTTCCACACCATGCACTTTGGAGAGGAAAGGGCTAGCAAACCTGTTTTTAGTCTCAGTTCATGTATCCTCTTCATGACATCAATCTCCATTCTCCCTTCTCCTGAAATGGAACTGGATGTCCCTCCATACTGCTCCCACAGTGTCTTTTCTTGTAGCTGACTGGCCAGTTTAATCTATACTCTCCATTTCTTCTAGAAAATAAAAAGAAAGAAAGAAAGAAAAGAAAAGAAAAAGAAATCATGAAGGTCCACAACAAATTGAATGTCCTTCAACAGCAGGATGCACTGTAAAGTCTACACCCTTCAGCACCTATGCGGGATGCTTGCTGACATCCATTGTTTGTTCTTTAACTTATGTATGCCCCACTACTTGTTAGTGTAGTAAGGAACTGAATTAGATGTAACTTAAATGAATAATATGTGAGTGGTAAAAGAGTTTTATTTTCTATAAAAACAGATAGATGTTTTAGAAAGATAAACTTCTCAAAATTGTACTGTTGGATTAGTCACAGGCATGACAACAAAGATGGAATAAGGAAAGTAGTGATCTTGAAGGAATCAAAATAGTTGTTTCTCTGATTGTTTCTTAAGTGCCCTTAATGTCTAACTTTTTAAAATCCCCAGCTGGAAAATGGTTAAAGCTAGCTAATGAAAGTGGGTTGTGGAACTCCCATCAGTAGACCCATACCATGATAGAAGCCATATCAAAATATTAGTAAAGTATATATGTGATATGTCAAAATAAAATGTCTAAGGCATGCATTTATCATTTTTACCTTTGCCAATTATCCATTATATTAAAATTACAAGGTTAGGGGGAGTCTGTTTCCTTCAAATAGATTGTGAGTTTCTTGAAGACAGGGACCATGGCTTGCTCTTATTTGTTACATAATGCTTGTGCTGAGAGGACTTTCACTAAGTGCATTCTTACCCAGTGGAATGCTGCACATTTTGTAACAGGGAGTTTCCACATTTAGGTCTCTTTTAGCATTTAAGCATTACAGCCACTAGGGGGGAATATAGTTGCATTCCTTTGTGATGACCATCCAGGGGAGGTTCTTCCTTGCTAGATCCACTAAAATGGGATGAGACCTTCTAAAAGGCTCAGGAACCTGTGTCATAGATATCTCACCAACAGAAACATTCTTTATATATGTATCCTCTGTTGGCCAATTCCAACTCCTCTAAACAATAAAAGGATCAACTGGTAAGCACCACCTTATTAACATACTCAAGCCCAACCAGTTTCAGGAAAGAAGAAATAAGGAGAAAGCCCAGCCCTCATGTGAGTGTTGTGAGTAATATCAAGGATTATATATATTGGTGTTATGCAGTCTACCGTGTTTTACAGGGGAGTCTTGGAGGAAACATTAATGAGGAAGCTATGGAGAATGTGTCCGTTTGAATGGACAAACCTTGACCCTTCCTCCCATTTCTTGAATGAATCTTCTCCACTTCTTGTGTGCCAGAGTCATAAACTCCCTAAATTGGGCTTCTCTAGTTGCTCATATCTGTTCAGTGGGAAGGCTTTCTCATAGGATCAAGAAGACAGAGGAAAAAGAATTCAAGACATTGCCTTTAGGAAGAAAGATCCTAGGAAAGTAAGGTTTTTATTTCTTTATTTTTTCAACTTTTTAGTAAGTTGCCATGCTGAATTATGACTAAACTGTGACACTAAAGGGTCATAAAGAACACAGCTCAAATACAAGACGGCTAAGTCCTCCAATTTCACATGCCTTTGGAACAGTTTTTAAAAAAGAAAGAAAAAGTTTTCCAAAGTATTATTTGAAAACTAACTAAATTGAAAACAAGATAAACATTCTGGTTTACAGTTATCATGGGGTCTTGAAATAGTTGACCTAGAAGATGAGTAATTCAGTGGTCACAGCATTTGGGGAGTCTGCTGAACTGGGTTTGAGTCTCGGCCCTGCCTCGCCTAACTAGTGATCTGGTCAAATTATCTTCCTTCCCAGAGCACAAGTTTTACATGGGATCTAAAAATCTTTCCCAGGTCATAATAATTATGTATTTCTTTTCCAGGAAGTAGCCCTTAGGGATTTACCCTTAACTTCTTTCTGTTTCAAGAACACAGCTCTTTTTTTTTTTAGATGCAATATGAACTAAAACACAGTAATCATTCAAATTGCATGGTTTCTCAATCTACACTTAACTTACCTTCTCTTTAGGACAGAACTTGACAAGGTCCAGGATATGACTGGAACTAATACAAAAGGATTTTCCAGGGAAATAAAAACAGGATATTGCTGTTTAAACCTCAGATAAATTCAAAATGATCTAGTTTGTGTGGAGCACAGGAACTCAAAATCGGCATTTGCCTCCTAGATGCTTGCATTTGAAGGGAGTGGTGGCAGTTTACTCAAAATGAAAAAAATAAGTAAGCTGACATCTCAAGACTACAGACATGCAGGGTGCTTTTTAAGATTTTTGACTCAAATTTATTTTTTTCCACCTTCCCATGGAGAAACGAAGTCAGTGAATACTCAGATCTTCAGATGCTGTCTGGAAAATTGGCAGTATTCAGAAATACAATTAGATATAAAGGGAAACTTCCATCTTTCATTTCCTTAGAGTGTAACTTCTCCAGTTCTTTCACAGAAAGCAGATCAGAGTTAGAATGATTGTGACTCTTGTGTGTCTTCTTGGTTCTTTTGAGAGCACTGTCATGTTAATCTATTCGTGGCATCCTGCAAGGAGTTTAGTATGAAACTAAGCGACTGCTCCCTTGGGGCAGTTTCTCTTCCTCCCCTCTGCTCCTACCTGACATTTGGGTCTTTTCAGAGTTGCTTCTCACTGATCTCTGAAAAAACCTTGGGGCCAGGAGCCTTCTCACTTTGTGCCTTTTTCTCCTTTACGGAGCGCATCCTAGTTGGGGGATGTACTGAAACAAGTCTCTGAACTACCATTGGCTATTGCCTGGAGCTGGACTAGTTTACCTAAATTTGTGAGGCGGGGTCGTGCCTCTGCTGGCCAGTCCGTACTGTGAGGATAGTATTGTGAGCTTAAATGGAATAAATATATGTAAAACCCTTAGCATGGTGCCTGGTGTAGAGTGCACAAGTGGTTCTTGAACCTCGCGGATTTTCTAATCATCTTGCTTGGTGCAGCTGGTGTACAAAGTCTGCACGGTAGGGGCTGACAGCCTGGTTTGAATCCTCTCGCTTGGAATATCGTCTTGGCAAAATCTGAACGTTTCGATTGACTCATTTGTACCATAGAGAGAAAGTAGGACTTGCTGCCTCTGGCAGGGCCAGGATGGGGAAGGGTTCGGGGTTGGGGGGACTTGAGGGCTACAGCAAAGCTCAGGGGAGTGCCGAGTAAGGATCTCTCCATCTACAACGACTTTTAAGTGATGTATGTGAAGACAAATTGCACCTCAGGGCCCTGTGAGGACCGTGCCGGCGTGCCTCCCTGAGACTTCAAGCATCCCTGCCCTTACCCGAATAAATTCTTGGGTCCAGAAGGCCGGGATGGAGCCAGAGGTGGAGGACGCCCTGGAACCCTCTAGGTGTGCTGGGGACGAGGACGAACTTGACCCGGGGTTGCGCGCGGGGAGTGCCAGTCGACAGCTCGGATTGCAACATCTGGCCTCGGACCTGGGCTGGCAGAGCGCGCGCCCGCGAGTCGGGGGCCGGGCCCGGGACCCCGCCCAGGCAGCTCGCCGGGTCCCCGGGGCTGGGCGCTGCTGGCGGAGCCGACGGGGCGGAGAGGAGGGCGGCGGGAGGAGGAGAAGGGGGCTGGTCAAGGGAAGTGCGACGTGTCTGCGGAGCCTTTTTATACCTCCTTCCCGGGAGTCGAGCAGCCGCCGCCACCATCACAGCCGCCATCCGTGCGACCTTCGGTCTCTGGTCCCAGAACCCGGGCTCCGCCACAGCCAGCCAGAATGTCTGGGGTCAAGAAGCAGAGGACGGTAGGCTTCCAGTCTCCCGCCTCCCCGCCCCCTCCTACCAGGCTGCGCCCATCCCCGGGCACTGGGGTCCCTCCCTACCGGGAGGAGGCAGCCACCGCAGCGCGGAGGCTCGGGCGCCGGGAAGAGGAGGAGGAAGAGAAAGGCGCGGAGGAGGAAAAGCCGGAGGGCGAGGCGGGGTCCGGGACTCCCCGAGCAGTCCTCATCAGACAGCTCCTTTCCTCGCTGCGCCTCTCAGAACCGCGCTAGTGGGTGATAGCGCCTGAGAGAGACCTCCCGAGTTTGCAGAGTGGGTCTGGATCTAGATAGGACCAAAGATAGGAAATTCCCTTTCTAACCCTTACAGCGCTCTAGGACCCGCCTTTTCTTCGTTGGGACCTCTGCGCCAGCAGAGTGGGTGGTGGGCTGAGCTGACTCCGGTTCTGCCAGGTCTGATCGCTGAGCACACGTCAGCGACAGTCACTGAGGTTTTAACCATGGAACTTTCTTGGAGTGGACTTTAATGACAGACTTTCCTAGAAGAAACTGCAATTATCTAGGCTAACTGGAGGAAATTGCACTTACATACAGTCAGGACTTAACCCTCTAGCATGCTTCGGTTCCCTGTTGACATTGAGTGACATCTCAAGTTTAGTATTGAGAATTAGCACCTCGGTTTGGTGGAGCAAGATAAGAGGACTTTTCGGGGAGGGGGGGGTGCAGTTTTCTCCCGAATCAGTCTGGGCTCTTCCTTTTCATTGCGAAATATGAAGGCTTATTAAAGAGAAAAAAACGTTCCTTTCCTATGTAGTAACACAGACTCTTACAAATTTTGCATCCTTAAAAATAGCAGCAGTTCTGTCAGTTATACCCCAATAAAGGTGGGGAAAATGACAGCAACAATCATAGACTCTAAGAGTTGGAAGGACAGCATTTGGGTCACCCCAGATGTGGTCTACAAGCCTTGATTAAAATCCTGCCCAGCAGTCTGGCTGTGGACATTCATCTTTAACCACACCACTGCAAGCCTCAGATGATTGCGGTGACCACTAAATAGGTAGTCCTCTCTCAAAGAGTTAAACGTATGCTTGGCACCTTGCAGATGTTTAATAAATGTTTACTATTTTTCTTATACAATGCTGAGATATCTTTGAGGTGTACAGTACTTATGGTGGGCTGGACAGGATGTGAAAAAATTGCAGGGGGAAGGAGAGTGGAGGGACCATGCAGGTACTAGAAGTGTGACTTGAGCAGCAAGGGAAAAGGGTGGGGACTCTATGGCCTCAGGGAACCACACTGGCCCAAGAGGAAGGTGGCATCCGTTTTGGGTGGGGCAATAGTTGGGGTTCAGCTGCCTCTTATAGGAGTGATTTTTAAAGGAGAGAGAGACTCTCGGTATCATAATTTTCTTGTAAAATATTAAGTGATGATTGCCTGTTTTCCTATTTTATATGATTAATTTCTGTAAGATTCTAAGGGGTGACATCTAAATGACAAGCTGCTGTAGCAATTACTTATTCTATAATGGGGTTTTTATTCTTGCCTCCCTGCTTACATCAAGAATGCCTTCTAGTCCCAATGTGGGGCTTCGTCAAGCACTAATCAGAAAGGGATGAGGGTTCTCTCTTCTTCATGCTTCCAGTTAGCAAAAGCTTGTAGAAGTGGACAGTTGAGGACAGGGGTTTTACAAATCCATCCTGGGGACTCTGCACAGTCACAAGTGAGAAAATTGAGGAATGGGGTTTAGTTTTTCTATTTACACATTTTGAACCTTCTGTTTTTGTGGGGGCTGTAGGATTACATTAATACCTGAAATACCTAACTGAAACAGGACTTCTGAATTTTTATTTAACCTAAAAACAGTTATAATCCAGTTACCAATCCAAGTTCCCAAAAAGGGACAGATGGGTACTATTGGTACTACTTACAGCAAGCCCATGTGCAAATACACATGGAATCTCTCAAACTTTAAATGTTAACTCAGAATGTGTTTTAGCTCAGAGCCACATGCAAGGCCTCTGAACTAATGAATTATTTGAGAAGTAACTCTTGCTTAGCTCAGAAGCCAGCCTAGGAGTGAGGCTGGGCTGATCTTTTCAGTGATTTGTAGACGCTCTTAAATTGTTTCCTGCATTATGAGTACAGGAGGGTCAATTCACACAGCAGTCACTGTGGTAACTTCTAAAGTTTGGAGACCCTCCTGTGTGCCAGGTGATGACCCTTTGAGTCCTTATTGTGAAAACTTAAGTATGACATAGGTTGATAATTAGCACACACGCACCAGACCAACCCCAAACTGTATTAGCAGATTTTTGTCAAAACAAAACATCTTTACCATATTTTTCTTTTTTGTCTACTCTCTGAATGAATGTAGCCTTTCAGTTCAGAGCACTGTAGGAAGAGTAACTAGTTTCAGGTTAAATGAAAGCATGTAGGATGATTTTCTCATACGCTTAAAAAAAGAAAAAGTGTTGTTTTTATAGAGGAAGGTAATACATTCCTTCTGTGTGAGCCATCTTACCATGAAAACCAAAGAAACAGTGGCCAATCACATCCCTCCTTTCTAACCTTGATCCCCTCCAACCCTGGCCACCCTCCGAACCCATCCTTTGCACACACACACACACACATATACTCAGGAGAACGAAAGGCAGGCTGCCTCCAGGGGTCTGGAATGAAGGGAAGGCAGAGACCTGGGCCTTTGTCCTCTTCCACCTTCTCTTTTCATTTGAAAAGGAGAAAACTTTTTATTGTGACAAAATGTACTTGATGTAAAATTTACCACTTTAACCATTTTAAAGTGTATAGCTGGGCCTTTCTCTGTGTATCATTTCCAATAAGCATTTTTTAAGCCCACAGACAGTGTAATAATGTTCTGGAAAAACCCAACCAAAAAAATATCAATTGAAATATTATGTTATTTTCTACAGGATCAAACAAGTCAGTTTTAGGAATGAATGAAGAATATTAAAAACCATAGGGCTACCAGACGCGGTGGTGCATGCCTGTAATTCCAGCTTCTTGGGAGGCTAAAACCGGAGGATCACAGGTTTGAGGCCAGTCTGAGCAACATAGTATACACTGTCTCAAGTTTTATATATATAATCTTCATATAATACTTAATTCTTATTTACACACACACACACGCACACACACACTTGCATATATGTTTTTAAAGGGCTGGAAATGTAGTACAATGGTTGAACATCTCTGGGTTCAATCTCCAGCACTGAAAACATAATAATAATAAGGCTCTTTATAAAGGATTATCTACATTTTCATTACTTTTAAAATTCTGTATGATGCTGCATTATTTTCCGCAAAATAGCGACTTTTAAAACCATTTGAAAACACTACTTAGGACAAGATATGAGTTTCTAGATGAGGAACCAAGACTTTCTAGAGCTGTTGACCCATACACACTGAAGTTCACCTCGGAAAACTGAGTATTATCTCCAGGGGAGAAGCAACACCAGGGATGTAGACACGATTTAAATTTAGGCCTGTCCAATATCGACACTCCTGTTCCTGCCCCTTCTATACCTCTGTTTCAGGTTGTAACCTGTCTGGCCTATTGTTTCCTCATCTATGAAATGGGACAAGAATGATTTTGATCATTATTACACTGTACTGTTGTGGTTTAGCATACCCAGGAAGAAAGCACACATCATTAAAGAAAGAGAGAGAAAGAAAGCAAGCACAGGTTATACTGTTCTGAAGGCTCAGTAAATGACAACCATCTAAATATTTAATACGGGAAAACAAATGCAGAAATATAGACGTGACAATTTGAATCCTTGTTGTGAAAGCTTGAATAGAAGATTGATTATTAGTGTAGACACAACTAAGTAACCCAAATACTGTATTAGCACGTTTTTGGCAACAACTTTGGTCAAGAAAGGCAATCTGCATATAAGTAAATATTGATCTAACTTCCCTCCACCCTTCCTGTCCCTTCAGCTGTTTCCACATCTACCTTAAAATCAATGTTATCCAGTTAATGCTGTTATTCCCAATAATAGACCATCTGTTTGGACTTTACTATAAAGATAAATATAGTTAACATTGAGCTTTATATCTTTATAGCTTTATTGAGATAGTTTTCTTTGTCTTTGTCACTTTTCTGTTAATACATGTCACTCCATGGTTTGCGTAGGGTATAATTAGGCTTAACTCCACCATGGAGCCTTTAAGGAATGAGAATCTGAGAAAAGAGTCAATGATGTCAGTCTCAGTCCTAAGAGATTACTGTTTATCTCAAGATCTATCACTAAATAGTAATGGGCATACATTAGTCTTTGTATTAGGAGAACTCAGAAAGTAAAGATAAATAAGCATCAAAGTAATGGTGACTTAATTGACCTTTTAGACCCTGGAAGATCTGTTCATATGACTCTTAGCACAGCATATATGTTCAGCATCTGCCAAAGAGCCTGGCATAGAGTAGGTGTGCAATAAATATTTGTTGAATAAATGGCTACAGAATTCTTAAAGCAATAAATTCATTCTCAGGATCTATATTTTTATTACATTTCTCACTCTCCCTTTTTATTGATCAGTTCTTCTGTGCTTGATTATTTTTGGGTATTTGTCATTACTGATGAAAAATTACTTGCAAATCTTCTTTTGAGGCTTAGGATGAATGGCCTTTTTTCAGGGAGGATGAGTTACTTGGAGTAGTTCTGCCTTGTGCCTGGCAGCTCTCCTACTCTGGGACCACTTAAATTTAACATTTTTTTTTTTAATCACCCAGTTGATGTGAATCTGGGTTGCAGTAGGACTAAGCTTGTGGATAGGACTTCTCAGGGAGCCCCCTCCCACACCTCACATAGGATTGACATGCCAAGGCAGCTATCTCTGGGGAGACTGGTTCCGGAGTGGAATGAGGCTTCATTCTGCTTCCTCTTATTTTCAGGTTTTGGCTCTTAGGAGCCCAGAATAATGTGAAGACCTTTTTATTCTCCCTACTTATGTGGATCCAGGGCTTTAATTTCTGTTCCACCCTTACCAGTGAGGCTATTGAAATCAATTTAAAAAGTCTCTCATGGGCTGGGGTTGTGTGGCTCAGTGGCAGAGCGCTTGCCTCACACAAGTGCTCACAAACAAAATAAAGATATTGTGTCTATGTATGATTGAAGAAAAAAAATTCTTATCAGCAAATATGCCCTGATAAGGATGAAAGTATCTCCCTGCAAAAATAAATAAATAAATAAATAAATAAATAAATAAATAAATAAATAAATAAAATAAAATCAACACCAGAAAAATAAAGGAAGTATTTCCCAGCTCTAAGTTTCTGCTTTCCCCCAGATTTCAACCTGGCAGTTTCTATTCATCAACTGTTTTCTGTCTTTTAGTTCTATTATTTTATATTATAACCAGCATTTTTAGTTTTTGTGTCCCTCCCACCACCACCTTGTGGAAGGAGGAGTCTTGAATGACCTAACCCATCACAGCTAGAAACCAACCTCTTCCTCATCTGAATTCCTATATATCATTAACGTTTCATATCTTACCTGTACTTTACCATATCTGCGTCATTCTTACAAAGGAAGTGATTTCGTGAACAAATGAACTTGAGTCGGCTAATCAGAAATGTGTAATTCAATCCCTTTCCCTTACAAAGTGCTCCAGAAGTGGGGGTGGTATGTGTGCTCCCCTTATCTTGGTGGCCTCTGCCTGATCCACATCCTTGGAGAAGGTCCACATCCTTTGCCCTGTTTGACCTTCGGTATTGATCCAGCCCAGGTGCTTTCTTGTCTGAAAGGCCCCTTCCATGTTAGCCACTCTCTCTTTCATTCTCTCCTGGGTTCCCTGAGGTTATCGTGTTGCTCCGACAAACTTCTGAGGCTCTGGGAAAATCTTGATGAGTCTGGTTAAGGGCCTCGATATTTCCTCACTACTCTCAGCAGCGTGGGAATGCCTGGCCTCCTGCTTTGACATGCTGGAACCCTGAAAATCCCTGGGGGATGCTGAAGTCCACCTGGGCCTCTTCTCCTCCCAGGTCAGAAACACACCCAATGCCCTCAGCTTTTGGAGCCCCCAAAGCTATTTGGCTTCCATCTTCCCCAAGCCCAACACTCCTTCTTTCAGATTTACCCTGGCCTCTAAACTCCTTTTGCTGCTCCTCTAACAAAAAATTAAATAAAGTTTTCCCGGAAGGTTAATGGGTTTATTGCAAGCCTTGAATTTGTTATACATTTGGTCTTATTTTTCTTTCCTGCTTTTTTTAAAAAAAATATTTATTTTCTTAGCTTTAAGTGAGCACAATATCTTTATTTTATTTTTATGTGGTGCTGAGGATCGAACCCAGTGCCTCATGCATGCTAGGCAAATGAGCTACCATTTGAACCATATCCCTATTTCCTGCTTTTGATATTCATATATTGTTTTCAGTTTAGCATAAATTGTTGCACAAGATTCAAAAATATTTTAAGTCTCTGCAAAAGTACAACTGAATTAGAATTTGAAATATAACTTGTCTCTGATGGCATGTGGTGCGTAAAGTGGCTTTCATCATCTGGCTGGTGTGACGTTCATTAAAATCTTATCAGCAACTGTTTCTGTATTTCAAATGTACTCCTGAAGTTGATTTTGCTATAATTGGTATTGTGGAAGCATGACTATAATATAAAGACAGCAAACAATCTGTCTAACATTAAATAATAACGTTTGGCAGTAAAACTATATATCCTGTGATCTGTTACAAAGCTTTTCCAAAATATTTACATAAATATATCAAATGCTGCATCATTAATAAAGCTCATTTCTAAGCTAGATTCACATTTGCTTTAAACATCTAGTTAACATCTGCTTTACATATTTTGTTATTTAAAAAAACATTATTTTTGTCCACCAAACATCTACATCCAGTCTAATGATATACAATTACCTTTTCTTTAACTTATGCTGACTGGGTGCTTTGAAAATCATTTGCAGACTTTATTTGTTGATTTAAATAACTTCCAATAAATAAAATTTGAGATTTTATTCTTACACACCTCATTCATCTACATCCTTCCCTGATTATTATTTTATGGATGATTCACACCTTCCAATTTCCAACAAAATTGGCCATATAAGACAGTAATTATAATATTTGTCCAGCATTAAAAAACAATTAAATTTTCATCCTCCGCTGGTGGTCCCATTCTGTTTTTGTTTTTAATCCCCTGAAGGGTTTGATAATTTTTTTTCTTACAAACTCCTGTCAAAATCCTCACTTAGTATTTGTTTATTCACTAAGTAAATATTTCTTGAATGACCAAACCAGTAGCTCTGTTTGTTTCACAGACTGTATCTACTGAAGCCTTACATTCTTTGCCTAAAGATTTTAATTCATTCAAACTAACTACTCAAAACACAGCATTAACTTTTTCTAAGTGAATCACCCCACCCACAACCTTTATATTCTATAAACTTTCTGCCCAGTAAGTCTTGCAATGGATTTGAGCCAAAAGCAACAACAACCCCAACTGACTTTTCCTACATATTTAACTCCTTTTTCTACTAAGTTAGCTTTATTAAATTATTTACTTTTTATTTAGGCTGTCCCTGCTCAAAAGTATGTGTGTATTTTTAAAGAATCCTAGCAGTTCACTTCTGGAAGGAAAATTAAAAGCCCGCTTCTTTAAGCTCTTTATATTATAGCTGACATAGTATTCAACAGCTTCAGGAGCTGGGGGTGTAGGTCAGTGGTACAGTGCCTGCTAATATAAGTGAGGCCTGAGTTGGAACCTCAGTACCACAGTGGAGGGCAGGGGTAGACGGGGCGGGGGGGGGGTGGCGCTGTGGCCATCTTCTTAGTTGACTGGTTGGTGATGTGAACCTGAACTGAAACTCTTATCACCAAACTATACATCTAGCACTTCTCTATCACATGCCCTTTGAAAATGGCTCTACCATTTCCTACAGCTTTGTTTCTTACTTACCAAGAAACATTTTCTATACAAATATTAAAGACAGGGGCTGGGGCTGTAGCTCAGTAGCAGAGTGCTTGCCTTGGAGGTGGGAGGCGCTGGGTTCAATCCTTAGCACCACATAAAAAAGTATACAACTAAAATAAAGGCATGCTGTTCACCTACAACTACAAAAAAAAAATTTTTTTTTTTTAATGGTAAAGACAAACTCTCCCTCTCAGGTGGTTTATCAGTGAGTGAGTCACATTACACCCTCAGACTTTGTTCTGACATTCTGGAGATAGAATGACAGACCAAAGAGCAGCATTTGAAAGATGTAAATTTACAACTTTAAAATATCTTGGGTTGGCTGGCCTTTTTCTCTATAGACAGTTCAACCTATTTTCCCCTTACACACTCCTCTTAAGTCTTCTCAAAATGTTTAATCACCTTATCAGAAAAAGAGATGCCAATAATTATATAATGGGCAATGCAGAGAAAACCATTTTAGGCAAATGCTAGACCAAGTTCAGGTACACACTAAAGCCTCAATTCAGCTTTATATTATTCCACTGTTTCCTGTTCATGAAGCACCAAGAATCCATTACAGTAATCATGAGGTCCTGTCAGGTAAATCTCTAACTTGCTGACTCTCAGTAGGGGATTTTTTCCTTAATTATATGAATAATTGAGTCACTATTATGACAGTGTTTTGAGTAGTTACTAAAAAATAAGAGAAAAAATTTGCATCTATACCTCAGGGTTTTGTTAGTTTTTTTGAAGTTGGCGATTGATCCCAGAGACACTTTACTACTGAGCTACATCCCCCAGTCCTTTTTTATTTTTTATTTTGATACAGGTCTAAGTTGCTGATGGTCTTGCTAGATTGCTGAGGCTGGCCTCGAACTTGCAATCCTCCTGCCGCAGCTTCCCAAATTACTGGGATTACCAGTCATCCCTGGGGTTTAAATTAACCATACAGATTTTTTAAAAGGTTAAATAAAACTCAACATTAAAATTCCAACTGAGGAATTTATATAAATATACAAAAACCGGGAGTTTTACTTTTTAGAGCATATTTTGTTAGAAGTGTCCCACTCTGTTGTGATCTCTCTATTGCCTACATTTATTGAGCACTTATGCATCTGGCACCAGGCAAGAGGCTTCCTGTGCATTAACTCATTTGGTTTTTTTTTTTTTATTGTTGGTTGTTCAAAACATTACATAGTTCTTGATATATCATATTTCACACTTTGATTCAAGTGGGTTATGAACTCCCATTTTTACCCCGTATACAGATTGCAGAATCACATCAATTACACTTCCATTGATTTACAACTCATTTGGTTTTCACCACCTCATGAAACAAGCCTACGAGCAAATAGTCTGAAGGGAGCTCATTTAATTGAGATGAGCCTTTTGAGCGTTACCCAAAGGAAAAGCTAAAATCTTCCAAGCTTCTCTGTGGTTAAGCAGTTGTTTATTTCGTCAAGGGAATGAAACATCAGGCCATCAGCTGGATTAGGTAACTCATAACGTAGTGCTGCTTCATTTGAATAATATTTTGGCAGCTATCTACCGCTAATATCTCAGATAATCATAATTTAATTTAGAGACTTTCCTTAGTATGTTTTAAAAAAGAGTAAATGGCATAGATTAGCAAATAAACATTATTCCCACTATCACACATGTTTTTTCTCTCTTTATGGTGATGTGAGGTAGAAAATAAATTTTATTTGTTCTCAGACTCACAAGTATGGATAATGATTTTATTTTACTGCTGTTTCAGTGTTCAGTAAATGTGAACAGATTGTTTCCACCAAGCCTGCTAATATTTGAGCCAAGTCGTAAGTATGATTTGTAGACGATAAAAGGAAACTGGGCCACCCATAAAATAAAAATTTGACCAAACTGCAGTTCAGGATTAAGGATGTTGTCAGCCAGATACTGCTTCCATTTCGTTGGAAATCAATGAGGAGTGCCTAGAAATTGTGAAACTGCAAAAGGGATCTTTCAGGATGTTTGGGAGAGAGATGGGGGGAGTTGCTTTATTCTCTCAGAAGTCAAGAAATCCAAGTTTCTTAGCAATCCTGGTTCAGCATCTCAGTAATAGGTACTAGAAAGGTCTGGATCCTGATACCCAGGAGAATGTTGTCCATGTTGAAGAGGGCACCGTTGGCTGGATGTAATGCTAGAGAGGGGCTACATTATTTGAATGAAAAGAGTCGTAGTTACTGCACAGAGATCGAACCGCATGCTCTGTGTCTTCACAGTGGGACACAAAGTGCTGTCAAGGGTGTGTCTTCTTATTACAGCCACATTCTGTGAATGGCAAAATATGGGAACACCTGGTTTCTCTCATTTTCTTCTCAGTGTTGAGATTTTGATTGAAAAAGTCTTATAAACATCCCTCACATCATTAATTCTTATGATTCCAGAAGGTACCTTGGTTATCTAACCGGGTTTTCCAATAAGGGAAGCAAATAAGCTATTACCCAAGAACTTTCCATACAGTATCCCATCTCATCTCACGATAACATTTGGAGTAGTTAGTGCACATGCCCCTGTTTACCTTAGGAAGTGCAAATGTGAGTATCCCTTTTCAATGACTCCCCCCACCCAGTTCATGTAATAGATGTAATAGATTCTATGACTCACAATGAAGAATAGTTTGATTATGTAAACATGTATTTTAATTTCATCCTTGAGGATGCAGATTCAAGCAGTGAAGAAATTAAAAAGATGCTGCGATTGCTTTGAAAGTGATTTTCCTCAGGGCCTCTTTGAAACGTTATGTAACTTTTTAGAAGATGTGGATTTTAGCAAATGCTGCTAAAAGGCAATAAATGTTAGCTTGGATGAGGCTCTGTGGCCAGTTTTAGGAGTAGGAGTCCCTTGGAATCAAACCCAACGTTTCACCTTAGTAATACAAGGCTTCAGTGTTCTAATGGCTGAGTGTATGTGCTCAAGAATAAGTGTTCTTAGAAATAATTGCAGAGACTTACATGTAACTCTAGACATTGCCTTGTTCATTATGTGAGCTCTGCACAGTCAGGCATTCATGAGTTACAAGTTCCCAAAACACCACAAGCTATGGGCCTGTTCTCTGGACCTAGGAGAGGTTTCACTGGCATTTCCACAGCTCAGCACAGAATTTCACTCTTTCATGGCTCAAGAAGCCTGTGTCATATACACAGCCTCCTTGCCAGTATTAAGAAGATACACAGAGGTGACACAGAACAGCCCCCAGTGGAACTCGGGCAGGGGGAGGGTGAGAGGGGCCACTATGACCTGTGTTGAACACAGTAATTTTGTGTGGTATTACCAAGAGGGTAATTGCTACTTCCCTGTTTTACAGCAGAATTTCTCTGGTTGTGCATAATCCTTTATTTCATTATATTCATCAAGGCTTGTTCATACAATTTATTCATTACCATAGAAGCTCTCTCTAATGAGTAATTATAAGTATTACAAAATCCTAGATGGGAACATTAAAGAGATGAAATAAATCCCCTGCAGTCTTCTTGTAAGCCAATATAATAGTAGAGACAACCCAAGTTTGCCAAGTTCAATGGCCTACTCCAGTGTTTTGTCTCAAAACAGAAAGAAGCTCAGAGATCCCCGAATGGCATGGGAATGAAGGGTTTCTTATCAAGATTGCACCAAGTTGATTGTGTGCTGTGAAATAAGATATGGCCTCATTTTCATGGAGAGAGCTAGTACTATAAATGCTCCAATGCATGAATTAAATGATTCAGCTAATTATACATATTTTATATGTTTCTAACAAATTAACAAATGATCCTTGAAATAGAGAAAGTTGTATGTTGCGGTTTTTCTACTCTTTTTGGGTGTATGTTTATTTTAATGAGGACCCTGGGAACACAACCATTTCTTCGATGTTAATTCATTCTGGCTTGCCTCCTTATTTCCATGAAATAGAAAAAATCTAAAGCCATTTCTGCCTTCAGATCACCATGTTTGGCTTTATGGGTAGTTGTGAATAAACCTAAAACACGGACATAGTCAGAGGCCTGAGGAAAGAGAATGATGCTAGAGTCAAGGAGATGTCTTGGGGGGAACTTGATCCTGTAGATCAGGAGCTAACAAATTAAGTCCTATGGGTCAGATTCAGTTCCCTGCTTGTTTTGGTAAGCCTGTAAGCTAAGAATTTTTTTTTCAACCTTTTTAGATGGGGCGGGGTAAGGGATCAAAGAAAGAATTACACTTCATAACTTGTTAAAAGTATAAAAAATTCAAATTCCATTGTCTACAAGTAAAACTTACTGGAACATATGATGCTTGTTTTATACAATGTTTATGGATGCTCTCACAGAAAGGAAAGATATGTATTTGTGACAGAGTGTGTGAGGCCTGCACAATCGAAAATATATGTCGTCTGACCCTTTAAGAATAGTTTGTCACCTCCTGATGTAGAGAATGTAAGTTCTGATGCTGAGGCTGATGTCCTGTCAGTAAGTCACTGGATGTGCCTGAATTCAGAGACCTGCATACCCGGCTATACCTCAAAAGCCCTGTTGAATTGTTTGCTGTATTTCTGTTGTTTTGTTTAAAACACACACACACACACACACACACACACACACATTATTTTAAAAATATTCTTATGGAACCCATTATGTGTCTACTATAATGATATTATTGAGGTTATGAGGTTATCATTCATTAATTACAACATTTTCTTTATAAAGATTCTGGGATTCTCTTTATGCAGTATTCTCTTGATAAAGATCCATGGGAGATATTTCTTTTCAGTCTTAGTACCAGAAGGTTTTTTGTTTGTTTGTTTGGCTGGGTTTTTTGAGCCTTCCTCCCCATAGAATCCTTTGGAAACTGTGAATTCGTCGAATGTCCAGGTTTTCCCCTTTAACATGCCTGTCAGACTACTCTGGAGTGAATTGGTGGCTTACTTCCTTCTTTTCTTTTCTTTCTTTTTCTGTATCATCTATATGCTTAGGTTAGTACCATTTCATTTTATACCCCTAGGCTGATTTTTCTTTTACTCACCCATTTCTGATTCCAACTGTTTGCTATGCTTTATGTAAGTCACTCTGTTTTAAGGAACCATGAAGAACATTAAAAATATATAAAATTAATAATAAAGGACATTTGAATGTTCTAGAATTTCAGAGAGCTCTCCATCACTGTACTACCTCAAAAAGCACGTTGCCTTCTGCCTCGTGCTTGGGACCGCTTAGGGCTCTGTGAGTATAGGGTCCAGCGCCAGTCCATGAAGTAAGTAATGAGGGCTTTCTAACATTTCTAGAATGTTCTTCCTTCCTGTTAGTAAATCCTTTCAAGATGGATAAAGACATAGATTGTAGATCAGAAGTTCTTTATCTAAGGTACTCAGAATTCAGGAGGATGGTGAACTTGGATGGGAATATTTTTTATACCTATAACAGAAATCTACCACTTCCTTCAAATATGATCACAGGAAACACCCTAAACACCCTATAGTAATATTAACAGTACCTATGACTAAGCCACCAATAGAAACCAGAGAAATTTTCATTTCATTTTACTGTAACTAAACGCTGAAATATTGCAAATATCTGTGTTCTTATTACTATAGAGTCGAGATAGTCATAAAGTAGGAGCTGTGGCACACTCTTGTAATCCCACCTACCCAGGAAATGGAAGCAGGAGGATTACAAATTCAAGGCCAGCTATAGCAACTTAGCAAGACCCTGTCTCAAAACAAAAAATAAAAAGGACTGGGGACGTAACTCAGTGCCCTTGGGTTCCATCCCTAAAGCTGAAAATCATCATCATCATCATCATCATCATCATCATCACAGCTGTCTAACTAGATAGCTAGATATTATTTGGTATTGATAAAGGAGCATATTTATTACTGTGCTACAATTTTTTAAAAATCATTTTCATAACTGTTATTTTTTTACTTTTTGCAATCCTTTATGTCTTAGGCCTTAAAGACATTTTTTTCTGAGGAGGGGACCATAGGCTACCAAAGAGGTTCTTGACTCAAAAAAGGATAAGAAAACCTCTGCAAGGATGTACCCACGTGAACAAACACACACACTCTTTGTTCATAGGCTTCAGGGTGTTTGTAGACTCCCCCTTACAAGTCCATGTCTAGCCATATTGCTAACATTCAAGACAGTGAGCTATATGAGAAAGGGCTTTATTTTGTTTTGATTTACTTAAGGCCCCATTCAATGAATCACTTATAGGAATTGACTTACACTCTCTTCTTCATCAGAGCATTGCCATGGTCTGTCTTTTAGCATTATCTTTACTCTACAAGAAGAGGAGATTATGTGTCCCCCAAAGATAATTCTCTTGGCTTGTATCATGTTAGGCTCTTGATAATTTTCAGTGATAAATTAAAAGTCTACCACTTCACACTCTGATTTGTAGTTTAATTTTCTATTTTAAAAAACATTTTGTTTGAATTTTTACAACACATTATGTACTGATTTCATAAGTTTGGAACTGGATCAAAAGTGTAAATGACATAGTACCTTTCATATTAGGTTAATGACATAGTACCTTTCATATTATTCTGTACCATGAATAGTTATGTCATTCTTTTTACAACACAGAGTTATTACCCACAGTTATTTTTTGTATATAGGGAAGCCACAGTTCAACTGAGAACATAATTTCTGCTAATATGTATGTGTTGTCCGTCGCAGGTTAGGATTTGCTTATACCTGTTGTGGCTTTATGCTTCCTTGAGTTCTGTTCATTATGCTGGTATCTAATGTTTCCCTTAATTTTCTGAGATCTGGGTGGGACCTTAGAAATTTTATAGTGTCATGTTTCTCAATCCTTCTGAGCTTCACAAAATACGGATACCTGGACTCCATTCCCAGAGTATCTGAGTGAACTGGTGTGTGGTGGGACGTTATAATGCTTTTAAATGTTTAAAAAAGACTTTTAAAAACAGAAGGGAAGCTTCCTCGGTTCAGCCAGGTTTGAGAATCATGACCCAGCATAATCCCTTCATACAAACAAGAAGCACTGCCACATGCCTGAGGGCTGCTGGCTAGTTAGTAACAGGTGGATTTTCTCTATTTCAGAATGCTATTTGTCCTTCTCAGATTTTTTTTTCCAAAAAAACATTAGGTCATTTACCAGCTAATGTAGACTTTTGTGGTCACCACACTCCTCAAGAAATATTTTAAATTAAATATTCCAACCTATACACTAAAAGCTTCTCCTGTTTTACCATTACCTGATAAGCAAAGAACTTTCTGGAAAAACCTGGAGACTATTTTTTCTTAACTGTTCTTGCCTGCCCACTTATCTCTGTAAATTTGCCCTATTCTCCTATCACAATTAAGAGAGTGGCTTAAGTAAGTAGCTTGTAATTCTTTTTCTAATATTTATTTTTTAGTTGTAATTGAACACAATATCATATTTTATTTATCTATGTGGTGCTGGGATCGAACCCAGGGCCTCGCAAGGTTGAGGTGAGGGCTATACCGCTGAGCCACAACCTCAGCCCCCAGTAGCTTGTAATTCTTGATATTGTACATCTCCAAACCTTACTGATCACTTTTGTTACGATAGGAATAAATCTGAAAGATTTTCCTTTTTACATTTGAGAGACTTGAATATTTAAGACTTCATTGGAAAGTGGGCCTGCCTTTCCTTGGTGAGCTAGTGTGAATCTAGCACTTCTGGGGAAAATATGGGTGTACTTCATGGGAAAAAATGCCGCCCATTTGTGTTTCATACTCATCATCTAAAATAACTTAGAGGGCATCAAATTAATTAATAATCTTGTACCCTTTCCATCCGAGATTTTTTGCTTTAATTTATCCGATCTTGGGTTTGTGATCCACTTTGTTTGTCCCACTAGGTTTAGAAATTAATTAAATGTTGCCCTATGTAGCACTTATCTTCCTAGAGGTTATTCATTCTTAGTGCAGTAAATAAGCCCAAAGACAGATATTTAATGCAGCTATTTAGGCTTATACAGACTAGATGAATCAAGCTTATGGCGATTCTTAAATTGATAACAGGTTTTCTGACTTAGGGGTTTTTTAAAAAATAACAACTTTTCTTTTACTTTCATTTTTTTTCATTTTGAAGTGAACTTAATTACAACTATTTTGAAAAAAGTCATAGATGACATTAAAATTTTTCTTTAGTTCCCATATTAAAATAACTAATTGGAGAAAATATATCGCATGATATTTTGAGATCAAAAATGAGAGATCAAATGGGGTAAATATGAAGGAAGAGAGAATTCTATGCTAAATCCTTTCATCAGCGCTGTACAGAACCAGCATGGAGAACTCAATGGAATAGCTCCCTGTGGAAGTCTGGTTGTCTCATCAGGTTTTCTGACTTATGGGTTTTTAAAAAAAAAAAATAACAACTTTCTTTCACTTTTATTTTTCTTCTGTTATTTTGAAGTGAACTTAATTACAACTATTTTGAAAAAAATCAGATGACATTAAAATTTTGGATCATCTTGTTTTTCTTAGGCAATACAGTATCAAAATGTGTACAACAAAATCCTTCCATTGAATTACTACTGGAGACCTCTGCATTATTTCTTTGTGGGATGACAACATTCACCATATAAGACTAATATTGTATGTGTCCATATGTCCATACATATATTTATAAATGCAGTACACTGTGAACCACAATGTATCTAGGCCTGCCAAAGGATGAGGATTAAAAAAAAAAAATGTGATCCCAAAGTTGAAAAAATAATCTTGTTTTAAAGATATGCTTAGCCTGTGAATAAAGATAAACATTGTAATGTGTACTTTAAGAATTGATTTTAAAACGAGAAGTTTTGATGGAGCAAAGATTTAAGCACTTAAAAAAACAAAACCGGCCAGCGCCACAGGACTATAATTCCAGCAACTCAGGAGGCCTCAGCCTCAAGAGAATTACAAGTCTGAGACCAGCCTCAGCAATTTAGCAAGGCCCTAAGCAACACAGTGAGACCCTGTCTCAAAAGAAAAAAAAGAAAAAAGGTTGGGGACGCGACTCAGGGGTTGAGTGCTTCTGGGTTCAATCCAAAAACAGTATCTATAGTCAGGTAATATTTGGGAGAAAAAGAAAATTATACATATATTTATAAATGCATATAACATATCTAGAAGAATACATAATAAACCAAGAATATTACTGCCTCCAGCCAAGAGAACTGAGGACAGGGAGACTTGCTTTTCTTTTTTTGGTACCAAGGGTCGAACCCAGGGGCTCTCAAACACTGAGTGCCACATCCCCAGCCCTTTTTAATATTTTATTTAGAGACAGGGTCTCTCTGAGTTGCTTAGGGCCTCAGTACATTGCTGAGGCTGGCTTTGAACTCTCCATCCTCCTGTCTCAGCCTCCAGAGCTGCTGGGATTACAGATGTGCTCCACCATGCCCCTCTTGCCTGCCTTCCTTCCTTCCTTCCTCTCTCTCCCTCCCTTCCCCTTCTTCTTCCAACCCCCACCCCTCTCCTTTCGTTCTTTTTCTTTTCTCTCTTTTTTTTTTTTAAAGGAGGAAAATTTTATTTTGGCACACACTGTCAGAGGCTTTAGTCTGTGGTCAGCTGGTTCCACTGTGTAGGGCCTGAGGCAGACAGAACGTGATGACCGACGGGTGTGGCCGAGGAGAGCTGCTCTGCTCGCTGAAGCAGGGGAGCTGACAGAGAGAGCACTGAGATCTACTTTTTGAAAACAGAAAATTAAAAATATGCGTGGAGATAATATATCCAGACAAGAACTGTGAAGGGTCTGAGATTTCTTTACCCCACTTATGATCTAAGAAGTTAGTTTGCCATAGTTTCATGGATACTGGCGGAAAACAGGAGACTTCTGGGTCCAAGACGAAGGACTTGATTACTCCAGGCATAACACGCAGAATGAGCACCAGCATGCATGTCAGTGTCCCTCGCCCCCAATTCCCATAGGATTGTCGGATACATCTAGAAAGGTGCCTGCACAAACTGTGTGGCATTACAGGAGAATCGCCTAAGCACAGGGAATATCCTATTTAACCCTCATCATGGAAAATCTGAATCTGAACCTGAAAGGGCAGTAGGCAGGCTGGCCCTGTGCTCTGGCTTCCAGGTTGTTCACTACACAAACATCCTTGAGAAGATAACCTGGAATAAATGGCAGTTAGCCCCACTCACAACACTCACAAGACTGCTCAGAGACACAGATACTTATGAAGAATTTCTTATTTCTCATTATGTATATGATCCATCCATTCATACACACATATGTATATGTGCATATATAAAGTTTAAAGGTGAAAGTAACTTTCTGATGCTTTAAGGTTTTTTTTTTTTTTGTTGTTGTTGTTGTTGTTTTGGTACTGAGAATTGAACTCAAGGGTGCTTTTTAACCCCAGAGCCACATCCAGCTGATTTGTGTATTTTATTTAGAGACAAGGTCTCACTGACTTGCTTAGAGCCTTTGAACTCGCCATCCTTCTGCCTCAGCCTCCTGAGCGGCTGGGATCAGGGCTGTGCCACCACCGCGCCCCACTTGCTTTAAGGCTTTTTAACTAGGTTGTTGGAAAATATGTCTACATTGATTATTAGTTAGATTATTAGACCTGGGTCTGCTATCACCTAACTTCACATGGATCGAACGAAGGTCATTATGGTCACAAACTCCAATTTTATATCGGTCCACTATCTGCAAAGTCAATTTATTGGTCAAGAGGAGGGATCTCAACGGACAAAACAAGTGATTCAGCACAACTCATTTTCCCTGACTACAACAACTATCGTCACCAGCAATGTCACCTTGGGCACTTTCATTACTGAACAGGGATTTTTTTACATAAGTCTTCAATTTGAGAACTGGCGCCAACATTTTCTTTAGTGAACCTTTCTTTGGTCTCATTCTAGTTCTGTTTCAAACTGAAATGAATTTTGAGTAAGTATGAATTGAAAATTGTAGGGAGGGGTGGGATTCTTTTTGGCTTTGGCACCTGGGTACTAAGGGGCTATAGGAACAAGCTTTCATTCATCAACGGAACACATTGGGTTTCTGTTTTACAGTTCAGGGTGGGCCAGAGGCGCCATGGTGGGTCTGTGATGGATGAATTGACATCTTGTTAGAAAGGTGTTGAGCCCCTCCTAAGTCACCTTGAATGCCCTGTTTTTGCAGCAGAAATGACCCATATTTTAAAAGTACAAGTATAATATACATTAAGAAAAATATATAAATCTTAAATGTGCTGCTCAGTGAATTGTCATGGAGCGAACACAGTTGTGTGACCAGCACTCGGATCAGGAAATAGACATTTCCTGAATCCCAGAAACCTCTTCCAGCCACTACCTCCGTCTCCTAATGAACGATTTCAGTGCATTTTGCCTGTTTTTGAACTCTTATGAATGGAATTCTACATTATACACCCTTCTGTGCGTGGCTTCCTTTGCCCTAATTTATATTTGTGTTATCCATATTGTTTGTGGGTCACTGGGATTTGTTCATTCTCATTGTCATATAGAAGTGGTTCTCAGTGGGGGTGACGTTGGCATTGTTCACTGACATTTTTCTAGTTGTCACAACTCAGGATTGCCAGAGAGAGGTTGCTGATCACCACCCTACCATGCGCAGGACAGTGCCTCATGACCAAGAATGATCAGGCCACCAATGAGAAACCTTGCTGTGTAGGAGCATTCGTAAGCGTTACACAGCTTGAACCTGGCTTTGAAATTCTTGAAACCACAGTCTTATTGGAATAGAGACAAACAGGAAGAATCTTTATTTGTTAAATAAAGTGTTAGAGTGAATATGACTGGCCGTGTACAGTCTCGGTCATAGACAAAATTGTGTGTTTTGGAACTGCTTTACGAATTTGAAGAGATTCTAGATAAGAGAATAAAATGGACTAGCTCAAGGTTTTCATCAAAAAATGAAAGGGCTTTTTAAAAAAAAAAAAAACTTTATGGAGGAACAATTCAATACTATGAAATCCACCCATTTTAACTATACAACTCAAAGATTCCTAGTAAATTCACACAGTTGTGCAGTGATCACCACAGTCTAATTTTAGAATGTTTCCATCACATCAAAAAGATTCCTGTTGTCCATTGGCAATCGTTCCCATTCCTACCCTAAGTCCCCATCCGTCTGTTTTCTGTCTCCAGATATTTCCTTTTCTGTATGTTACTTATGAATGGAATAAAACAATATGTGGTCTTTTGTGACTAACATTTTTACTTAGTTCAAGGTTCAAGGTTCAGTCATGTTGTAGCAGTACTTCAGTCTATTTTATGATTGAATAGGATTCCATTGTGTGGGCCAACCAGACAAATTCTTTTGTCCACACACAGGTTAATTTGGGGTGTTTCCATTTTGGGACTTTCATGAGGAAGTACATGAAGTACTTTTGAGCAGAGGTAGGTAAATGGCTAATACAAGCAGGCTTTTGAAGAAGACCACGGGGCCAGAGCATAGGACCAGCCAGCTTACTGCCCTTTCAGGTTCAGATTGAGATTCTCCATGCTTAGGGTTGTCCTATGCTTAGGTGATTCCGGGATAATGCTCTATATCATTTTCAATGTTTCCCAAAATTATCTGGCCAGTGCCCTCTTCCCTGCCACCCCCAGGATGTAAAATGTACTAACATCTCCATGGACAATCTGAAGAAAGCAGTTCATGAAGTATTGATACCACCCAATTTTACCACTTATGGTGAATTCCTTATTTATATCATAGATTGAATTTTCATGAATCAAATTGGTTATTTTAGATTTTTTTTTTAAAAGTGACTCTTCATTCCCATTCAATAAACTCTCATACTCTTTTAGTGCTTCTGCTGTGGTTGGTTCTCTATAGTTAGTGACCATGAATAATATGGCATCTTACCCATGCAGCAGCCAACTGGATCAAGGCAACCTGAATGACTTATTTGTCATGAAATTTTATCCTTAGCATTCTGGTTACCCAACTGGGTTGAATAAATATGGGTTATCTCCATTGCATGTGTGTTCACTTTGGCATTCTGGATGCAGAAGAACTTGAAATCTACGTAAATAATGAAAATATCAAAGTTTCATGTCAATGTCACCCGTGCCTTTTAAGTGGTATTTTTATTTTGTCCATGCAATAAAATTCAGCTTTACATTTCTATCCAACCTCAACAAATGTCCCATCTGTTAAAAAAAAAAAAAGAAGGAGAAGGTAAAGAAAGAGAAGAGAGGGGATAGGATGGAAGAAGAAAGAAAACACAAAAACCAAAATTCTGCTTACCCAATCCAACTTTCCATTTTGATAGTTATGTGATTTTTCACTTGTCAATTAAACCTCAGTAAAGCTGAAGAATAAGTGAATGAGTGAATGATTTATTTATATGATAAATAAAAATTGGGGCTGGGGTTGTAGTTCAATGGGGGAGCACTTGACTGCATGCGTGAGGCACTGGGTTCCATCCTCAGGACCACATAAAAATAAGTAAATAAAGATATTGTGTCCATCTACAAGTAAAAAAAAATATTTTAAAATAAGTAAATAAAAATTTTAAATAATTTCAAGTTAAAATAATATATACTTGGAGGATTTCCCAGGGCTATAAAACCATGTTAACTCTGTGGGAACATTCTTCATTTTTGATTTGGAGCTTTAAGTCTTCAACAATAAAATTTTTTTTAAGAAATTAAAAGTAAAAAAGATTAAGTCTTCAAGATGGAAAGTGTATGTATGGTAATTATTCAGATTATTTGTGTTAGAGAAAAATTATAAAGTGTGGCCTGTAGAAAGATGTTTGAGCTGGGCATGGTGGTACACACCTGTGATCCCAGCTGTTTGAAAGGTTGAGTCAGGAGGTTCACAAATTCAAGGCCAACCTGAGCAACTTAGTAAGACCCTGTCTGAAAATAGAAGGGCTGGGGACACAGCTCGGTATAGAGTGCTTGCCTAGTATGCTCAAGACCCTGGGTTCAATCCCCAGTAAAACACACACACACACACACACACACACACACACACACACACACACACGCGCGCGCGCGCGCGATCTTTGGAAAAGAAACTATTCACAAGCATGACTGGTAAATAAAATTCTCACCCTCAGTGTCAAGCCATCTGCATCCAGTGAAGGTGTTAACAATGTAGATTTTTAGAACCCATAACGTGGGGATGGCTGCAGTGTTTCCCTTTTATCCTCCTTTAGGTGGATAAGTGGAAGGGACTGAGCATTAAGAAGTAGCATATAGGAAATCAGAGACAGTTTGAGACATTTTGAGGTAGAGCCAAACTGTGAAAGGAGAAGCATCTGGAATCCTCTCTTCTCCATCTGTCATAGAGGACAAGGAGGGTTTCTAGCTTTTTCTTAAATTTTTATTTAATTCACATGACCATTTAATTTTGCTGTTCTTTACATTTGCATTTGCTCCACAGATGCTGAGGGAAGTGCAGACTATTCCAACTTGTGTTGTCTGCTCACATGAAAACTAGACTCAGACCTACATGAGTCCACAAGTAATTTTTGAACATCAGTTCAACAATGTGGCCCCTGTGTATTCCTGACAGGCTCTGCCTTATGTTCACTGGGCTTCCATCACCTGATAAGAACCAGAGACCGAGAGGGTAGATTTGCATTAGTGTGCAAGGTTGCTGTATGACCATCCTGCATTATTGTGGTTGGAAATGTTTTGTCTCCCATATGGATTCGTGGAAACTTAAACAGAGTGTCAGGTTCACTAATAGCTATTTGAAGCTTGTTCCATTTATTCAGGTGAAATGTTTGCATCTACTATATAGGAGAAATAATTGATATGTAGTCTGCACGGCCTTTTTTGAATCTGTACAGTCATACTGTATCAATTTGTGTCATCAGCAAAATGCAGCAAGATAAAGAGCTGTAGGCTGGGGATATAGCTCAGTTGGTAGAGTGCTTGCCTTGCATGCACAAGGCCCTGGGTTCAATCCCCAGCACCACAAAAAAAAAAAAAAGTGGCATAATAATTTTAATGTGTGATCAATGAAGGTTGAAGCCAGCCCTTCAGGTTAATCCTGGTTTTGATTTTTTTTTTAATCCCTGTCTTCCCCTTCAGGAGCTAGATTTTTGGCTGGACTGGCTGGATATTGGTTCAGGAGTCTTTTTTCATCTGTGTGCATGAAAGCAGTAATGGGGTACATGATTAAACCATGTTAGGCAGTATGATTAGATCACGCTGTCATCCAGTTGTACTTGCCAAGGTAAGCCATGTTTCTCAGGCTCTCATCCCAGCCCCCTAATACTGCTTCTAAGTCCCCAGGAAACAGCTCACATATGCCTGTGACAGGTCCCATTCACAGAGTGACTCGCCAAGCACACAGTCAGGATTCAGGATAGCTGCTGTGTCTTTGAATTCTAGATTATTTGCTTAGCCTGTTTTTGAGCTTTAGATAAATGGAGTCACACCGTATGTACTCTTCTGTGACCATCTTCTTTCAACATGTGTCTGTAAGACCCATCCCTGAAGCTGTGTCTAACTCTCCTTTGTTCTTTCTTATTGTTGTGTTGGATTTCATTGTGTAAACACCTTGATTTATGTACCCAGTCTACTGTTGATTGACAGGTGTCTGAATATTTATAACAATACTGTAATGTAGCTTCTGTTCTTCCAGCCATTTTGCAGATGGGGAGACTGAGGCTATGAGTGCTTCCTGAGAGACATATAGGTAAAAGCTATAGATTTTCAAAAAAGCAGTAGATTTTTTTTTTAAAGGTCAGCTTCTTAGGCTTGTGTCAAGAAGTCAGTACCAGAAAGTTTATGGGGGGCCAGTTCTTGGCCTCTCCTTGGATAGAGATGGAGGGGTAAGAATAAGGTAACCTATTCTCAAAATCCATTAATAGGATTATATTGTTATGTTGTGTATTGTGTGCCTGCATGAATATCTTAAAACAAATCCGATCAGTATGTACAACTATAATGCACCAATTTTAAAAAGTGGGAAAAAATCCATTAGTAGTAGGATACAAGATGTTCTGATTTCATATCTCTCCCTGACCATCTTAGACACTGCCAAAGTTTGTTGGATCTGCTAATGTATTACTGGCTTTTGGAATGATAACGAAAGTACACAGTACGCTTCCTTCTGTCAGAAACCAGATGTTCTCCAGCTCAAGAATGCAAATCATACACCTTGTTTTCTTCTCTGAAAAATAGGAAGTAACTCGGGCAGCTTTTCAGTCTGGATGGAAGAATTTATATATATATATATATATATATATATATATATATATATATACTGACAAAAGTGGTTGTGTATGTATGCAGAAATATTTTGTTTTTCTAAGGTCATTTTACAAAAGCTAAGTGTGCAAGCTGTCTTCTGTAGAACTTTGTCCTTTTCTTCCACATACTCCTTTCCCCTGTGAAATCTGTGAGCTGTGCCAGCCAGGAGGAGAATGGCTTATTTCCAAAATTAAAAAAAAAAAAGAAAAAAGAAAAAGAAAGCACTTTTACTCATTGGTTGATAAAGGGGGAGTGTGCAGCTGTTTAAATTGTCTAAATTCAGTCATTGTGGAGTCTGAAGTTGCCTTCTCTCTCTCACCTCCACCAAAGTCCTCCTCACCTCTCACTCACACATCTTCTCCTGGATTCTGTATCTCCTTCTACCAACTCCCAACCAATGAACCAGCTCTCAGCTAATTTCAAGGTAATGTGTGAAAGCTGAATGGTCTTAATATAGGATATTAGGTCTTGGTAGAAAAATTATCTAAACTCTATAAAATCATGACGTCTGCAGTTTCACAACTGAGTTAGAACTGTGAATTCTAGAAATTGTTCTCTTGCAATGCAATTGTTTATAGCAGTGATAGAGTAGTGAAAAACAAACCATCCCCTCTGATCAGCACCAGAGAAGATGTACATTCCTTTGAAAAGATTTCCTAAAGAACAAGGCAAAGAGATCTGCACTGTTCAGATGATGTATAAATGTAATAAATGCAAGGTTAGGGTTTATTTGCTGAGAAGTAAATCCTTATTAGAATTCCAGATAAAAATAGAGGATGTACAGTTAAATTTGAATTTCAGACAAATAAAGAATATTTTTTGTATATATATGTCCCAAATATTGCATGAGACACCCTGTATTTTTATTTGTTAAATCTAGCAACTCTAGCTACTTTTTTTCAATACAATTTCAACAATTAATATTTTCTGAGTACTTCTGGTTTGATGGAGTGACCTCAGGAGCCCCAGGCCTTATGTTTGTCTCTTAAACCATTGTATCCACAGGCTGCAGCATAGTGTTTGGCATAGAGTTGATGATTAATAAATATTTTTTTGAAAATTTTAATCAAAGGAATAAACGAATTACAAAATATAATGATTCTTCTAACCTAGGTAGGAATGCAAGCTCTCATACGTATAAAGATAATGTGACTAATGTGATCTAGTTTTGGATTTCTGCTGATTTATTTACTTAATAGACTAGCCCACTTAGGTAAATAATTCAGATACTAAATTGGTTACTCCCACTTCAAAAAGAAGTGATAATTAAACTGGGGATTGAACAATGGTCTAATCTAAATTCAATGGAATATTTTAAATTTTCTGATTTAAATTGCCCTCCTAAACATAACATTGCCTATCTCCTTTTTCATATACACTTTTATTCCACAGTTCCTATCAAATAAGTTGTATGTCTTTAATTCTCTTATTTCTGACAGGGTTGAATTTGATGGAGTGGAAATGGATGGGCACTAACTAATCAGCTATAACCTGGAGCTTTACTATTAAGTAAAAATTATTGGTGTGAACTAGATTTTCCTTCTAAGGCATTTATAACTCATTATAACACTTTCATCTATAATAGCCTTAAATGAAGGCTCGTTAATATATAATATTTTTCTAGTATAAAATTTAGGCATATAGAATTTCTCGTTGTTAGAGTTTCTTATTTTTCGAAATATAAAGATAAAACACAAATAAATTTAACATAATCATAAACTCCTCAAATCTCAGGACTGTAAGACCTTAAGTATACCATTTATAATGGACATCATATAATCTCTTTCTCCTTCGGAGGAAAACCCTGAAGAACTATACAAGTTTCTGAGACTAAAACCCTAAACACTTTCTTATCTATACTTTTTTAGCCTTTCTTATATAAACTATTTCTTTCTTGCTTGAAGTGATACTCACATTCAGTCATTAAAATTGGAATCCCAATGGAAAGAAAAGATTGAAAATTTGGGGTCTATTTAAAAAAAATACAAAAACAGTGTGTCAAGAAACACCGTAAACAAAGTCATAAACAACACATTCATAAAGTTAAGGGATATAGAACTGGTGGGGAGATTAATCAATACATTTATATATCGAAAGAAAATAAAGAAGAAAATACAAACCATCTTGAACATAATAAAAAGTGTGCAATGACACTCAAAATAGAAATCTGAACTAAAAATGTCATTTAAATACTATTTTCTTCCATCAGATTGGCAGAAATCCAAGTCTTGATAATATATTCTGTGTATGTGTCCCCAATGGCAGTGGGGACCTGGAATGCCCACATTTTCCTGGTAGGAGTAGAGTTTTGTATAATCTTCCAATTTGGCAATCTGGTTCTATCTATCAGTATTACAAAGCCCCTACCGACTGATTCATAATCCCACTTCTAGGAATTAATCCTACATATATATTTTCACGTGTGAGAAATTATGTTTAAAGTTATTAACTGCTGCACCGTTTGTAATAATGAAGGATTGGAAACAATCCACTATCCATCAAAAAGGAAGCACTTAAATATCTTATTGTATATCCATACAATGGAACATTGTGCAAAGGCAAAATGAATGAGAAAACTCTCTGTATTCTACAAGGAAGGGAGAGATCTAAAAAGGCAAAGTGTGCAGGGTGCGGAAAGGATAAATAAAGAAACTGTCAGGATGTATGAGAAACTCACAGATAGGGTTACCTATTTCCATCAGAGGTGGAAAAGATGGATGGGGAGATGATGGGATTTGTTGTGAAAGAAGCTCTCTTCCACCTACCTGGCTGTGTGCCCAGGCCCCGCAGCCAGAGAGAGTTTGGCCTTTGGGGTGAACTTCAGCGGTCTGACTGACAGGAGCATAGAATGTGAAGATGGGGAGTGGTGAGAGGGGAGTGAAGAGACCAGGAGCTGCCCTGGAGGAAGGCTGACCCATGAGGGTGCCAGACCCGCAGGTAAGAAAGTCAAACCAGGTGCAGGGAGGTGATTTCCAGGAAAGCTTAGGATGAATGGCTAAAGCCAGAGAATCCCTGCCGAGGGAGAGGACAGCAGTCCATGTGCAGCCCAGGAAGGGATCTGGGGCAGAAATGCCCAGGACATATCCAGCAGCTGTGTCTGAGTAGATGGAGTGGGGGTTCATGGGAAAAGCAAGCCCAGACTCTATCCTTGGGGAAAATAAAACAGAACGTGCTTCCTTCGGGAATCACTGATACACTCTTGTGCTTTGTCTGCCAGCCCTGATAGCTTCTGAGAAGCCACGGTGACTTCTCACAATTTGTTCCTGATGGTCTTATTTATAAGCTGAGCTTTTCAGATCCCCAAAGACTGATCAATTTCTAATAAGAAGATGGGGAACTGAGACCCTGAGTGACCAGCTCTGTGACCTCAGACAAAACACTTAACATCTTTGAACCTTAGTTCTTCTTCTGTGAAATGGTCCAGATGAGGTATGTCATATGCCACTGTGACTAGTGAGGCTCAGGTGTAGCTTTGGAAACTGTCAATCTCCCTGGTAAGGTGCTGACCACGGTCACGGTTCCTGAGCGTACTTCAGTCAATAGAAAACAGCTGCCCATTCTGTCCGTGGGTGAGAGAGGGCTATGTGTGTTTTGCTGTGTTAGAAATAGATGGGCTGGGGATGTGGCTCAAGCTGTAGCGCGCTCACCTGGCATGCGTTCGGCCGGGGTTCCATCCTCAGCACCACATACCAACAAAGATGTTGTGTCCGCCAAGAACTAAAAAATAAATGTTTTTTAAAAAAAAAATTCTCTCTCTCTCCCCTCTCTCACTCTCTCTTAAAAAAAAAAAAAAGAAATAGATGAGCATTGGGAGGTGTCCTAGTTGGAAAATAAAAGACAATATCCCAATTTTTGAGGGAAATCATTAAATTTCTTTCTACACTACCTCTTTCGTGACAGGGAAAGCCTAAGCAGAGGGAAGCACTAGAGCTGCCTAAATTTTAACTGATTTCCTTAATTTTTATTCTTATTCTAATTATCTTATGGGCAATAATAACTTTTAATTATCACTAGAAGCAACTACTTTTCTTCTTCAAGTTAACACTAACTGAGGGCTTGACTGGTGTTGTTTTATGTACATCTTCCCATTGAATCCTCCTAAAAGCCTAGTAAGCAGCAATGACTGGTAATTCCATTGTATACATGAATTGAGAGGTTAAATAATTTGCTCCAAGGCACCAAGGGGGCTGCTGGTGGAACGAGGCTGCCCAATCAGTCACTGTGATCTTGGTGTACATTCTGCTTCTTTAAGAAAACAAACTTTCAAGAGAGGGAGGTGGGTGGGGTGGGGGGTAGGAACAAGAGTTAAAGCAAGGACCCCAAATCTGTAACCCAGCTGAGACTTGTGAACATTTCTCCCATCTTTGAGACTCAGTTCTACCACCATGGCACCCATTTCCTTCAGCACCATCTCAGCACCTGCTCTTCCATCTGTGAACCATGACACTCAATTAACTAAATGTATGCAACATCATGAGCATGACAAATTAACCAAGTGAAAACACTTAACATTTACTCAGTAAATTTTTAGCTTCTACAATATTGCAGGCACATGGATTCAAAGGTAAATGTGACTAGAGCATCCCCTATAAAAACCTTGTGTAAGAAGTAAATGTATGTCAGCAAGTAAGTAGTTAGCCTAATCTCTTTTAGATTGGTTAGTGTTCCCTAAATTTGCTTAAGTATTAACATTGTCTGAAGCACTGTAAAAGTTTGATGTTGCAATAGCAACATCAAAACCCCCTACAGCCAGGCATGATGCACACCTATAATCCCAGTGGCTCTGGAGGCTGAGGCGGGAGGATTAAAAGTTCAAAGTCAGCCCTAGCAAATTAGGGAGGCCCTAAGCCACTTGGAGAGACCCTGTCTCCAAATTAAAACAATCAAAACACAAAAAGGACTGGGAATTTTGCTCAGTGGCTAAGCGCCCCTGGGTTCTAACCCTGGTATACAAACAAACAAACAAACACACAATAAAACAACAATAGCAATGAAAACCTTCTAGTGTCAGTACCTCAGAGCAACTGAATTAGAATTTCTTAGGGAGGGCCCTGTATTTTCAACAAGTGTCCAAGGAGAGTGTTACAATTAGGTAAGTTGGGGAACTCAGCTCTGAATCCAAACAGGATCCTGTAGGGTTGGAGGAGGAAGTTGCTAAGTGTGCCTGTGTGTGATGGGAAATTAGCCAAAGCCTCCCAGCAGTGTGTAGACCACACCTTAATGAGTGAGTAAGCAAACAAGTAGAGAGGAAGGACATTCCAAGCCAGAAGCATGAAAAGGAATGGCTTGATCCCGGTGGGAACATGGGATCTGTGTGATGGTCAAGAAGGTGGTAGGTAAAGCAGGAAAATTGGCCATGGTCCCTACATGAAGTCTGTGGACATTACCCTCAAAGCCACAGGGACCACCATAGGATATGACACCAGGGAAGAGACAGGGAATCCTGTTTGAAACGTGTCAGGGGGCCTCCTGGAAACAATTAGCTAACTAACAGTAGTGGAATGGGTTGAGAGGTATTAGCTAAATTTGGCAGAATTTAGTGATAGATTGATTTTTTTTTTTTTTTTTTTTTTTTTTTTTTTTAGTGAGGGAAAGGACAGTAGACCAACTCCTTGATCAAATAATGGAGAGAAGTGTGAGTCATGGCCCCATGGTGAGGAATCTGGGAAGAGGAGCAAGGGGTGATGACAGGAAGATGAATTCTGCTTGATCATGCTGTGTTTCAATGGCTCTGGGGATTGTAACTACTAGGCATTTGGATATCTGCTGATAAGGAATTGGGATTCATAGTGTAACAATGGTAGACCAAGCCTTGGGAGCAGGTGGGAATCACTAAGGGGGTTCAGGGGAAGTTCTGCTGAGGGAGAACTAATGAGAACCCCATTATAAAAATGAGCCGTGCTCTCTCTTACCCTCTTATCTTGCTTCCTCCTCTTGTCTTCCATAATGCAGCAAGAGGTTCCTCACCAAATGCTGGCTCCTTGATACTGGATTTTCCAGCCACCAGAACTGTGAGAAAGAAATTTCCTCTTTTTCTAAATTGCCCAGTTGATAGTGTTTTGTTATAGCAGCATGAAACAGACTGAGACGGTGCCTGAGCAGAGTGAGCAGCATTCACATTGAATCTGCTTTTTTAATATAAACTTTCCGGAAGGACTTCAGGCCATTTCAAGCTGAAGAACTCTTTTAGTTTATAATGTAGACTTTTATTTGACTATCTCTGGGATGTTAATTTATATATTGGGAGGAAAAGCAGTGGAATAATCTGCTTGAGGAGGTGCTCAGAAAGCGTGTGGCTCATTTGACATATTCGAGCAGGGTTAAACAATTGTCCAATTTTTTTTTTGGATTTAGGTGTTAGTTTTGATTTCAGTGCTAACCAATGCTGAATTAATTCTCATAGAGTATGGATAACTCAACAGAATCATAATCTGTTCACAAATCACAAATCATACACAGTTCTTTGAAACATATTTTACAAATGCATTTGTGAGTGGGAGTTCTGTTCTTTTTAACATTTGAAGTGTGCTGGCTGTGAGAAGACAGACCACAGCAGGTCTTACTTGAAGACTTTAAAGTAAGACTTTTAGTTCACTGCATAACAGGAGCTATAACTGAAGTTTGGAAAGTGTCATTCTACTGTGTATGGCTACTAAGGCCTATATCCACATCAGTCAATCAACAGAATATTTATTAAGCTTCTATTACCCATTCAACAAACATGTGCTAATACCCAATAAAGTCCTTTATTTTCCACCTCTTTTTAATCCTTGCAACAATCAGCAAGAATCTCATAAGAATAGCACAGCCTCATAAGACGTAATGGTTAGGTTTAACTTGTTGTAGGTTCTAATGGAGCCAGAATTGAAACTGACTCTAAGTTATCGGCTTTAAAATCTCCTATCCGTTCCTCTGAGCCTGGCCCTATTAGGAAGTCAAAATGGTGGCTCTTACCATGCAGGTTGACACTGAAGTTCAAAACACAAGATTTAAATGTATAAATCCATAAAATGTAAGGCACACATCTAAAACATTAGGAAAATGCCACAGAATGTAATGTCTATAGGAGTTTAGGAGAGGCATCAAAGAAAGCCTGTGGGTGGTACTGCATGAAGAACAGGCAATATATGGAGAGTTGAGGACATGGAGACCCTTCCAGGTGGGAAGAGCTGAATGACCAAAAAAAAAAAAAAAAAAAAAGTGCAAAACTGTGTTCAGGAAATCATGATTAGATCTCCCACCTACAATAGAAGTTTTGCATCTGAGAGTAGAAAATGTGTCGTTTAAGGGTAAATGGAGCCTGCCGTGGAGGCCCTTCAATGCCAAGCTAAGAAGTAGGACTTTATTCTGTAGCTAATAGAAAGCCATTTGAAAACTTTTGAGGGCTGGGTTTGTGGCTTAGCAGTAGAGCGCTCACCTAGCACATGTGAGGCACTGAGTTTGATCCTCAGCAGCATATAAAAATAAAATATAATAAAGGTATTGTGTCCATCTACAACTAAAAAAAAAGAAAAAAGAAAAATTTTGAATACAAAATTAACATGATTTAAAAAGTGACCTAGAAAATTAGGACTGGGCTTGTGGCTCGGTGGTAGAGCACTTGCCTAGCAGGTTTGAAGCCCTGGGTTCAATTCTCAGCACTGCCTATAAATAAATGAACAAAATAAACGCCCATCAACAACTAAAAAAAAATAAAATAAAATAAAATAAAAATGAATAAAGAAAGAAAATCAACCTGATTATCAGTTCTGGAGGTCAGTCAAGGGGCTCTGGGACAGGGGGAATGGGGGCTTCCCAAGCTTGAACAGACCCAGAAGGAGCAGGGTTCCCAGGGGACTGTGTCCAGGAATAAGGTCCAGAGAGTCAGGCCAGAGTCATCCAGGAGATGTGCAGTTACAGCAGTGGGGACAGTGCACCCAGAAGGAGCCTGCAGAGTGTGGTCAAGAAGGTAAGGGAGGCTGGGTCTAGAGCAGCTCTTCACCACCCCAGGTGGATCTGAGAAGTGAAATGTGGCCATTTGTAGTCCAGTTGAGAGACTATCATAAAATACCATCAACTGGATGGCTCATCAACAACAGGACACAGATCTGGTGTCCGGTGAAGGCTGCCTTCTAACTAGGGCAGAAAAAGGGCCAGGCCACTCTGTGGACCCCTTTATGAGGGCTCTAATCCCATTCACAAGCGCTCTACCTTCAGGATCTGATTACTTCTCAAAGGTCCCACCCAATAATCGCCACGTTAGAGACTAGGTTTTGGGGAAAAGACACAAAAATTCAGACCGTTGGAGCCTATAAATGAAGAATGAGCTTCAGAATCTTTGGGAAACTCAGAACAGGTGATACTGCAGAGCAGTATGGAGGTCAGTGGGTATGGACGGAGGCAGAGCATCATCAGGAAGCCTGCTCACTGTGTGTTGTGGAGTCCGGCCTGAACACTAGAGTGGACGTCCTGGGGACCAAGACATGAAGGGGGGTGGGGATATAGCTCAGTTGGCAGAGTGCTTGCCTCGCATGCACAAGGCCCTGGGTTCAATCCCCAGCACCACACATACACACACACACACACACACAAAAAAAAAAAAAAAAGACATGAAGGATCTAAGAGTGTTGATGGTGGAAATTAGAAGATCTTACATGAGTGACATCATGAAGAAAGCCTCGACGTGACTTGCAGATAATGAGAGGAAGGACAGCAGTGGGTCTCAAGCCTCTTCTTGAGGTTGTACATGATGTGGAGTTACACTGGTCGTGTATTCATGAAGCCATGTCCAACTCATTCTACTGCCTTTCCTAGTCCCAGGAGCAAGTTCCAAAGGTTATTTGGAGAACAGTTATTTGGGCCTTAGAAAAAATTTGTCATTAAGAACTTGTTTCCATGGGAAATGTGTTTAAAATAGTCTAAGGTATCAGGAATATTTCAACCTTCTATAACCCTGAAATCGAACTTCCTCCAGCTTTACTATCTTTCCTCCTGCTTCTCAGCACAAGTGTGAGCCATCTCCACCCAGAGCACTGAAGAGGGCTTTTAGGATCAGGTATAAAGATTGTGAGTGTCTGTCAGAGTGTAAGCCTTTCTCCTTAAAAAAAAAAAAAAATTATCGGAGCATTATAATTATGTGCAACAGTGAGATTCACTGTGACATGCACATTGCAAAATTTGGTCAATTTCAAGATCCTCGAAAGTAAACTCCACACACTTATCCACCCCAAACTTCTGGCTATGTACTTCTTCATCTTGGGTCTCCATTCAAGAACAGGATGTAATTTCAGAATGATCTGTTCCAAAATAAATATTTACGCTTTTACCTGCAAAGACGCATACTGCTTCTCGTCTGCTGTCCTATTTCCAAAAGAAAAATGTAGCCCTTCTGAGTTTTTCCCCTCTAAGCAGTTTCAGATCTCCTTTCTTCTTCTCCTTTCTCTCTTTACTTTGACCCCTCTGTATGGAAAAACTAGGGGCAATGTATGTCATAATGGGAGGTCTGAGGACGGAGACAGGGCCAAATGAAGATTGATCTCTGTTTTGGAGGGACAAAAGGGAATCCAGAGAAGATGCTGCTAGGTCTCCTCTGTTTTCACTCAAACCCCAAATGTCACTGGTAATATTTTTAAATGTTGTCCATACACACTGTGGATATGTCCATGCTTGTGATATGTGTCCCCAACTGTTGCATCTGCCCATTTGTCATGCTGTCCCCTTCTGCTTTTCTTTATTCTGTGATGTGCTTATGAAAGGATTTCTCATATAACCCCAAGCAGACTGAATCCTTAAATTAGAAGTAAAAATAATGAACTCAGCTACTTTAAGAAACATGGTCAGGAGGGATAAAGAATCAAGTAGTTCAGAAGCTCAAGTGATTATGAAATGCTTAGGTTTTCATGGTTTTGTTTATTGCAAAATCTTAGGGAAATGTACTTTAAAAAAACTTAAGCCCTTTGGTTTTAAACGGTTGTAGACTTAGAGAAAAAAATCAAGGAGAAGACACAAAGGGTTCCCATAGACCCTTACACCTCTTTCACCCTGTTAGGAACTTTTACATCAGTGTGGCACGTTTTTACACTCAATGAACCAAAGATATATCAGGAAGGAGCACAGAGATACTGAGGAACAAAAGTGGCCAAATTATATTGTTATGTTATGTGCATGTACAAATACCTAACAAGGAATCCCACCATAATGTGTGATTATAATGTGCCAATAAAATTAAAAAAAAGATATGTCATTATTAGCTGAAGTCTACATTTTCTTCAAGTTTTCTTAATTTTTACCTCATATTATTTTTCTGTCCAAGGAATCCACTCCATGTCACATTTCATTGTCACATCTCCTTAGTCTCTTCTTGTTTGTGACAGTTTTTCAGACTTTCCTTTTTCTTTCTTTTTGAATTTATGTATTTATTCATTTATTTTTAAATTCTTAAAAATTTGTTCTTTTTAGTGTATTCCGACATATTACAAATACATGAAGTATAACTTCCCATTCTTGAGGTTGTACATGATGTGGAGTTACACTGGTCATGTATTCATGTATGAACATGGGAAAGTCAACAAATTCATTCTACTGTCTTTCCTAGTCCCATCTCCACTTCTTTTCCTTCATTCGCCTTCGTCTAATTCAATAAATTTCTATTCTTCTTGCCCTGCCTTATTGTTTGTTAGCATCTGAATGTCAGAGAGGACATTCGGCCTTTGGTTTGGGGGTATTGGCTTATTTCACTTAGAATAATAATCTCCAGTTCTATCCAGTTACTGGCAAATGCCATAATTTCATTCTTCTTTGTGGCTGAGTAATATTCCAATTTGTATGTATATCACATTTTCTTTATCCATTCATCTCTTGGAGGATACCTAGCTTGGTTCCATAGCTAGCTATTATGAATTGAGCTGCTATAAATGTTGATGTGACTGCGTCACTATAGTATGCTGATTTTAGGTCCTTTGGGTATATATCAAGGAGTGTGACAACTGGGTCAAATGGTAGTTCTAATCCAAGTTTTCTGAGGAATCTCCATACTGCTCTCCAGAGTGGTTGTACCAATTTGTAGCCCCACCAGCAATGTATGAGTGTACCTTTCCCCCATGTCCTCACTGTTTTAATTTGAATTTCTCTAATTGCTAGAGATATTGAACACTTTTTCATATATTTGTTGACCATTCACATTTCTTCTTCTGTGAAGTATCTGTTCAGTTCCTTTGCTCACTTATTGATTAGGTTATTTGTTTTTGGGTTTTTTTTGGTGTTAAGTTTTTTGAGTTCTTTATTTATCCTGGAGATTAATGCTCTATCTAAGGTACAGATGGCAAAGATTTTCTCCCATTCTGTAGGCTCTCTCTTCATGTTCTTGATCATTTCCTTTGCTGTGAAGAAGCTTTTTAGTTCGCTATCATCCATTTATTGATTCTTAATTTTACTTCTTGCACTTTGGGAGTCTTGTTGAGGAACTTGGTTCCTGAGCCGACATAATGGAAAGTTGGACCTACATTTTCTTCTATTAGGCACAAGGTTTCTGATCTAATTCTTAGGTCCTTAATCCACTTTGAGTTGAGTTTTTTGCATGGTGAGAGAGAGGGATTAAATTTCATTCTACTACATATAGATTTTCAGTTTTCCCAGCACCATTTGTTGAAGAGGATGTCTTTTCTCTAATGTGTAGAGTTTCTGGTGCCTTTGTCTAGCATGAGATAACTGTATTTATGTGGGTTTGTGTCTTCTGTGCTGTTCCATTCGTCTCAGACTTTGCTTGCTTTTGATTATTTTGACAGTTTTGTGGCGTGCTGACCAGATATTTCATAGGATGCCTCTCAGGGTTTGCATGATATTTCTTCATCATGGTCAAATTGGGAAGTTATCATGTCCAATGGGAAGCTGAGGCCAACTCGAGGCTTTGGCTCAGCCCACCCAGCATGCATCCTGGCAGATTGCAACTCCTAGCAATTGTCCTGATCCATCCCTCGATGATGAAGAGGGTGGCGACAGGGCACCTGGTTTCACTTTATCCAGCATAGCACCCGTTATGGGGAGATGAAGTTCTGGCCAAGTCAGACATGGACCCCTGGCCCTCAGGGCACCTAGAAGCAGCAGCACACCTGTGCTATAGGAGTGGGCAGTGGACAGGGTATGTCACAATCTGTCCCTGGTTTGTACAGCTGGAGGCTGGAACCAGAGGAAGAGGTACATCAAGTGAGTTTACTAAGCAGCTGCAGGCCAAAGAAAATTGGGCAGATTCCAGGGCCTCTGAGCAGAACCAACTGAGGACCTAGGGCTATGACTCAAAAAAGAGGATGCAGCCAAAGTTCCCCAGGGTCATCAACCTGTCCCTTCCTGCTTGGCTCTGTATATGGAAAGGCTGGAGCTGGGTTGTTCTCCAGCTAATGGAAATTCCACAATCCCTTCCCTTCCAGATGATGCCTTGTTTGCAACTGTTGTACTGACCTCTGAGTTGATGTCTGTGTGCATAAAAGATCTGGAACACAATGCACAAGCCCATGAGGAGAGGGTCTCCTTTACTTTTCTTGGCAAATGTGTGAATGATGCTTACAAACTGTATTGCCATCCAGGATTTTTCAACAGTATATATATATATTTTCAACTATAGATATGTTTTTCAGATGCTTTTTCAAATACTATAAAAATCCACATGGGATTTTTAAAAAGATATTAATTTTTCAAGATGCCCCTTCATCATTCATATATATTTGGCTGCCATTTTTTCACAGTATTCAAATTTTTATCCATTTAATATCAGCCTGTGATTTATTTCCTAGTGGTAGCTTTGAAAAATTGAATCAACTTAGTGGTGGTGTATTTTTAAAAATGGTTCTCTCATTCTCAGCATTAATCTACTTGGCAGAACTTTCCTTGGTAGGAATTGTTGACAGTGATAAGTTTTTGTCCTGAAGAAAATTTATATCCATCCTAAAACTTCCTCAATGTGATCACAATTTTAATTTATAAATTCCAGATTTGAGCAATTTTTGTACTGTCCAATAACTATTTTGGAAGATGATTCGATTTATTCTTCTAAGAAAGTTGTCAATTCTTTTGTCTCAATTTGTCACAGCTGGCCTTTTGCCCTGGCTACCTCATGTGGTTATTTCCTTTGTAACTCAAGAATAGGTTAACACAAATGTAACCCTGGAGGGTTGGTGGGTTTAGGGAGGTGATGTTTATCAGGATAAGTAATGATATTGTTTGGATCTGAAATGCCTGCCAAAGGCCCATGTGCTAAACACTTGGTTCCTAGCCTGTGACACTGTTGGGAGGTGGTGGAACCTTTAACAGGTGGAGCCCATTTGAGGGAAGTGAGGTCATTGGGGGTGTGCCTTTGGGAGCCTGGCCCTCCCCACCTCCTTCCTGGCCTCCGTGAAGTAAATAGTCCTCCTCCAACACGTGCTTCTGCCATGGTATAGTGTGATGTCACAGACCCAAAGGCCACAGGACCAAGCAACCATGGACTAAAACCTCTGAAACCATGAACCAAAATAAAACTTTCCTCCCATAAATTGATTATTTCGGATATTTTGTCATACTTATGGAAAGCTAACACAGCTAATAAATACACTGTATTGTAAAAACTGCGTTCACAGAGTTGGATTTAGCATGCTTTACTCATAATCTCTCTTTACACAAAAGATTTTAAAACCATATTTTCTTTAAGATAAACTTCTTTTCAAAGTATGTTTTCAAATTTAGTGACACTTCTTTTAAAACTTCCCTCTTGCTGGGCATAGTGGTGTTTGGCTGTAATCCCAGTGACTTGGGAGGCTGAGGCAGGAGGATTGCAAGTTCGAAGCCAGCTTCAGCAACACAGGAAGGCCCTAAGCAACTTAACGAGACCTTGTCTCATAAAAATTTTTAAAAAGGGCTGGGGATGTGGCTCTGTAGTTAAGTGCCCCTGGTTCAAACTCTAGTACCCCAATAAAAAAGCAACAAAACAAATAAAAACCTACTTCCCTCTCTACTAAAAACTAAAAAAGTAGAATTGAACCTTAAACCTTACATGTTTATTGGTGGTAATTGCCTCGAAGTTGAGCAAAATGGCCTTTGTGATGTCTTGCTGCCACTTCATGAACACTGTCAGGATGCCTTCCTTGGGAGGTTCCTAGGAGGTGACGCAACAAACTCAGACTCTGCGGGTAAAGAGTGAGGGCCTTGTTATGGAGAATATATGGAAGATGGAACCTCATTAGTTTCTAAAAGCTGCTGCATCTTCCCCATTTTTCCTCTGGATGAAGTAACTAAATCATGGAGATGGTCACCATCATGATCAAGTGCAATGGAAAATGCTTGAAAGGTGATCCGTGGAGAGCTCACCGCACATCATCAGACATTTCAGAGGGACTGGCTGTCTCAAAGTTGTCTCAAGGTGTCAGGATATTAGGTGGCTGGTTTGTTGTCTGTCTGTTTTTGGTTTGGAGATTTTCGTGTTGGCTGTAACTTACCTCAGGATGGCTTGTGTCCACGTTTCTGTGATCCCTTGGGCATCAAGAATCTTATCATTGGGGCTGGGGATGTGGCTCAAGTGGTAGCGTACTCACCTGGCATGCGTGCTGCCTGGGTTCGATCCTTAATACCACATACCAACAAAGATGTTGTGTCTGCCGAAAACTAAAAATAAATAATAAAAAATTTTAAACAAAGAATCTTATCATTTTGGTCTCATCCATCTCTGGTTGAGAAAGCCTTTGAATTTTAAAAACGTATTTATTTTCAAATTTAACATTGAAAAAATCAGAATATGGAGACAGGATGGAAAATAATTTCTCAAAATTACCCAACCCCCAAGATGGTTATTATTATTACAATTTTGTCCTTGGTTTCCTGACTTTTTTTCAACATAGCCTTATGCATATAAGTATGTATGTTTACTTGACTTGTAAACTATTTTCTCACTTGGGTATATATCAAGATGTATTTTTAGGTCAATAAATATAGATGCTCATGGTCATCATATGGATGTGCTATAATCTAGTTAATTGATGGACATGTTTATTGTTTCTTATTTCACAGTTTTAGATAATACTGCTATGAACATCTTGGACAATAACTGCTTTTTCTATATTATGATGTTGGGCTTCTTTGAGAATTAAAGAGTCTAGCAAAGAAACTCACAATGAAGCATTGCATGTTCTCAACAAAAGTTGTGTAATTTTATTTCAATGAGAGAATGTCATTTTAGAATAAACTAAAAAGGAAAAGTTTTTTTAAGATGAATGAGCTTTTCAATCTTCAAGATATAAAAGCATATTATAAAATGACAACCATCAGAACCATAGGTATTTACACTAAAGCAGAAAATTTCTTTATTATAAATATATAAAGGATTGGGGGTATAGCTCAAGAGTAGAACATTTGCCTAGCATGGGTGAGGTCCTGGTTTTACTCCCCAGAACTACAAAAAAATATATACATGCACACATAAGAATTCTGAAAAAAAATTGAAATTTTAAAAGACATTCAAAGTAAAAAAAAAATGAGTTGTAATATATTTGAGATCACTGGAGATAATTATAGAAAAGACATAAAATTGAACCATTTAAGCACATTTTACATGTATTAAAAAAAATTAAGCAAGGCATGATGGTGCACATCTGCAATACCAGTATTTCAGGAGGCTAAGACAGGAGGATTACAATTTTAAGGCCAGCCTCAGCAGCATAGTGACTCTCAGCAACTTTGTAAGGCCCTGTCTCAGAATAAAAAGTTAAAAAACTGAGTGGGGGATGAAGCCCAGTGGTAAAGTGCCACTGGGTTCAATACCTAATATCAAAAATAAACAAACAAAACAAAAAACCCCATAAAAGTTACAAATAACTTATTACAGGGAAAAACTAAACTGCATATTTGTAGAAGTAACTAAATACTAAATGAATACAAATCAACCTGGGGGGAAAAATGGTAAAATTGCAAACACAGCAAAGTAATTGGACTATTTAGAAATAGGTATAAAAAGGTAGATTGGTAACTTGGTTTGTCTCCCTGGAAAATGAACCTGCTCTATATAATGAGAACTATACAGTGGTTCATTATTCTTGATATGCAGTCATATACTTTGCATTATACATCCTCAGGAAAAAAATCTGAAAGGGGAAAAATTCTTGAAATATTCATAGCTACACATATTAAGTCATAAAAATCAAGTGAGAATGATTTTTTAATTCTTAACATTTTAATGTAGTATCAAAAGTCTTAATATGCAGTATCTCATTTAATCCTTAACAAGGAACTATAACTCAGATCAGAGAGCTGAGCCTGGAAAACTAGGAGTTCTGTCTAGGCAGGAGGAAGACCTGGACATAAACCCACCTGGATCTTCTAGCGTCCAGGTGTCTGCTCATCCACATCCCTGATTCTAAGCAGTTGTTTTCAGATCTGTAAATGGATCACAAAGCCCATCCTCCCTAACTTCCAGGTTTTGTGCAAGAGACAGAGAGAGAGAGAGAGAGAGAGAGAGAGAGAGAGAGAGAGAGAGAATACATGTGAAAGTGGTGTAGCTTCAACTATGGACTTGATAGGGCAATAGTTGAGGTTGCTTCTTTCTGAAAATGGACCTTGAAATGATGAGGATGGGGATGGGGAAGATGGAACACTTTTTAAAAAAAAAACAGGTTTCATTCACATTATTATTATTATTATTATTATTATTATTATGTATAAAAACCCTATGTTGTAGCCACAGCTGGAGCCTGGGTCCTCTATACAGAGACTTTGGTGTGGGTTTTCACAAGATGGTCAGTGAGTTCCTGATAGGGAGACTTGGTGAGCACAGTCTCTTTCCAGAGATCGGGGTCAAACAGCTGTATGTCTTGGAGATGGCATCGGAGGTGGCCTTGGCAGCGGTGCCAAGGTGGCAGTGCAGCCCCTGGCAGAAGTGTAGCAGTCATCAATATCAGCCATCAGCAGCAGCTTCTGGGCACAGGAGCTGAGACCATGCCAGTGCCTCTGGGGGCAGGGTTGAGCTATACCATCACAGAACCCCAACATCTTGTCACCTTGTAAGGGACAGTGTGGGGCTTGCCAATCTTGATCCCCCAGTAGCCTCTCCGCACAGGAACAATGGAGAGCTTGGCCAGGATGATGGCCCCTCGGATAGCCGTGGCTACCTCCTTGGAGCACTTTACTCCCAGTCCAGCGGGACCCCTGTAGTCCCCATTAGGTACAAATGCCTTGACCTGGGTCCGCTGGCCAGCAGCAGAGCCTGTTTCTGTACAGGCAGGATCTTCAAAACCTCATCCTGGAGTGATGCCCCCAGGAAAAAGTCAATGCTCTTCAGACTCCTTGAGGGAACACTTTTCATCAGCAAGGGAACAGTGAAACAGTGCCGCAGCTGCGAGGCCCAAGTTCAAAGAGGGCAGAGTGGCTCTAATTAGAAAAGTAAAGTGGGTTTGTTTGCGTCATGAGGGAAGTGGCGGGGTACAGAGGGAATTCAAATATCCTTGCTCATTTTTACTAAAGATATGCACGACCCAGAAACAAAAGCAAACCCCTCTGCACCCTGACGTGTGCTTTCTAGCCTCCTCATTCCCTCCAGGCTCTCTCTTTCAGGACGGGCTTAACTGTGATGTGACTTGGAGTTGTCTGTGAGCCTGTCCCGTCCCACCCCAAAGCCATCTGAAGTCTTTCACCCAGATTGTTCTTTTCAAGTAAAGGCTGAGGCTCTCTGCCATGACCCAGGGCGCCTCACCCTGAGTTCCAGAAGCTGCTTTGGCACTTGGGAGCCGAGGGCGGATCCAGCAGAGAAACTCACTGACACCCTGGGCTTGGTGACATGGCCCAGACACGACTGACCTGGGGCAAAGGCCATTCTCCTTCCTGGTTAAAAAGTGTTCATGATTCCAAGACAGCCAGAACAAGGGCAGTAAGTTTGGGGTTAGAAAGAGGAGGCTGCCAACTGGTGCATGTCAGCGTGGGTACTTCCTGGCTGGACTTAAGCCATCAGGGCAGCAATGATGACAGTGACATCATATGTGTGTATCTGTGGGGTGTGTGCACGGGTGAGAGAAAGATTCACTCCTCCCCCCCCCATACAAAGTCCTGTCCATTGGCTGATTTGATTATGAGCCCACCTCCCCAGGCTTCCCTTAGAGACAACCCAAGTCCCCAGAACCCTTCTAAATCTGGATGATTTAGACCTGAATTACTATTATTTCTCCAGATTAAATACCATCTGGTACCTTTAGATTCCACATCCCACTGGGTGTCTGGTATTTTCTTTGCCATTTTATTCAAATAATTATCTTGTTTAATCCTTTCAGCAACCCCAAGAGGAAAGTATTGTCATTCTTATTTTTCAGAGAAATAAATGGGGATCAGGGATGTTAATCTGGTCAATCAAGTGCCTCAGAAGGCTGTAAAGTGGGCACAAATCTAAGTTTGCTTGACTCTAAAACCCATGCTCTTGCCACTCCTGGGCATGTGGGGGGGGGGGTGGGAGAGCTGGAAGAAAGTAGGGATTTTTGCAAGGTTTTTCTTGGGGACCCAGCATAGAAGGACGACGATAGCGTTGTGGTTTCTGGGCTACTTTCTGCTGAGTGTGTGTTAGTCAAGGGGCTAAGGATGTCTGGGTGCTCCTAGGACCATGCAGAGAGGCAGGCATGTTTTCCTTCAACATGTGTTTTATTTTCTGTAGACGATCCTTTTTCTGACAGCCACTCTCTTTCCAAAGTTTAGAACACCATATGCTTTTTAGAGGAGTGTAACGCTTTCAGCAAGGAAAAGTTTTTGGCTGCCCTGCCCCCTTTGTAGTTCAAATATCATTTAAAACATCTGCTTTTATTTTATTAGTTTGCCTTTTGCAAAACATCAAGGGTGACTTTGAAATAAATAAGAAGCAAAATATCTTGCTGAACCAAAAGACCCCAGTACCTGGTGACCTAAAAATATTTTATCTGTTTAAATATTGCTTCGGCGATAGAAATTTGTATAAAAACCTGTGATGAGGAGTAGTTCATTTTGGTAAATTGTGTGAACTATTTAAAAAAAAACAAAAAGCTTGTTAGGGGGCTGGGGTTGTGGCTCAGTGGTAAGCACTTGCCTAGCTTGTGGGAGTCCCTGGGTTTGGTCCTCAGCACCACATAAAAATAAATAAATAAAATAAAGGTATTGTGTCCAACTACAATTACAAAATAAGTATGTAAAAAAAAAGCTTGGTATGATGGCATTTAATAAAATCATAACAGAGTTCACAGATTAGCAGAGCCTGGGTTTATTCTAGATCACTGCTTATTTACAGAAAAGAAAAACTGTCAAAAGAGAGAAAAAGGAACCCAATCTCTGTAAACAAATTAAACATTGATGGGGTTCACATCACAGGTGGGCAGTAGCAGTTGTCTTTTAGTCTAATATGCCGAGTTTGGGATCCGAGTCCCTTTCTAAAAGTGCAGCCATGTTGAACCAGTTAACTCTACTATTTGAAATACTATTATGGCTTTTTTGTTTGCTTGTTTGCTTACTTCTTTGGGGGTGAATGGTACTTGGGATTGAATTCAGGGACACTCAGCCACTGAACCATATCTCCAGCCCTATCTTTTATTTTATTTAAAGACAAGGTCTCACCGAGTTGCTTAGTGCCTTGATTATACTAAGGCTGTTGATCCTCCTGCCTCAGCCTTCCAAGGTGCTGGGATTACAGGCCTGTGCCACCGCACCCAGCAGCTTACTTTTATAATGGCCCTTTTTGTGCATGTGGTAAATTTTATACACTATAAAAAACACACCTTAAGCATTACCTGCAATGGATTCTAACAAATGCTAATGCCCCTGTGCCTCAAATCCTTATCAAGACATAAAACTTGATATAACTGCTGTTACATCATCCCAGATGTAACTGCTGTTCTGTCTTAGATTAGTTTTCCCTGTTTTGGAACTTGAGGTGAATGGAATCATGCAAATGTAGTTTTTCTGTAAAGTTTTATTGGCTCAGCATAATGTTTTCCATTCGTTATCATCCCTGTTGTCTGTATCAGCAGTCCATTCCTTTTGATTGAAAAATACTATTCCACTCTGCATCTTTTTCAATTTGAGGTTGAATTTTTGCTTTTTATATTTTGGGGGAGTTTGGGAGTATCTATTTTTTTTTATTGCTGGACAATTGACCATTTCCAGTCTTTAGTCTGGAATATTCTTGCATAAGAATATTCTAAGATTATTCTTGCACAAGTCTTTTTATGGAAACGTGTTTTCCTTTCTCTTGAATAGATAATCATAGGGGAGGTAAATGTTTTGTTCTGAAAGAAACTATCAGGTGTAGTTACAGGATGTTGTACCCCTCTATACCTCCACCATCAAATATATGAGGACATGGCCTTGCTGCCATTAAATGTTATCAGTGGCATCTCATTTTAGTTTTCATTTGCCTTTCTCTAATGACCAATGACATGAAGCATTTCATGCATGCTTACTAGCCAAGTGTTTACTAGTCAAGATATTAACATTTAGCTTTCCTCTTTTTTCTATTTCCTTGTGCCATTTTTCCTAAAACGATTAAATTCAAGAACATTTAATCTGAATATCAGGTCCAAAAGTCAGTTCATTCATTCATTCATTGATTCAGTAAATGTTTATTGAGTTCCTACTATATGCCAGGGGCAACTATAGGAGCTGGGAATGTAGTACTGAGTCCCCAGCATCATTTGGATAGAAGAGAAGATGATCAAATACTCAGCCCTACTCCTTAGGGGAGGCGGAAGCTTACACACACACACACACACACACACACACACACACACACACACACACACATACACACATACACACGTATACTATAGAAAGGTCTATAAAGAACATCTGCAACTGAATAATAAAGACGATCCCATTTTTTAATTTGTTTTTTTTACTGGGGATTGAACTCAGGTGCGCTTAACCCCTGAGCCACATCCCCAGTCCTTTTTTATATTTTATTTAGAGACAGGGCCTTGCTAAATTCCTGAGGCTGGCTTTGGATTGATCCTCTGGTCTCACCCTACCAAGCTTCTGGGATGATGGGCGTGCTCCATCACACCCAACTGACAACCCCGTTTTTAAACACAGGGAAAGAATGGAACAATCATTTCATGTGGAAAGACCTCTGACCTCAAATCAGAGTTTAGAATCAGGATCAGATAGTTTGTTCCTTCAGTAGGCTGATTTTTAACCCAATCAAAACACTTGGTGTTTGAATTTCCCCCAAGTCTCATCACTGGTACATTTGAATTTCTGCTGGGGTTTTGAAAGACTTGTACATTGACCCAGGGGAGAGTGGAAGCAAAGTTTAGTTCTTGTGAGAAAGTAACACCGTGTGCTCAGGGAGTAATCTCTGACCTGCTCACTGCTGTCTGGGGCTGACATTAACCCTGAGCCTCTCCCTGGCTCCACCACAGGGCTCCACCAGCCACCCCAGCATGCCCCCCAACTGGAGTGTTTAGGATGTTCTCCATTCAAGCTGATTGGATTTGGGGAGGCCAGGCATCTATAGAAACAAAGACATATCCCTAGTCACCACCCCAGGTGCATAGCTAAATGTCATGGAGTCACAGTCCCTGTGATGTCTCCTCACCTCCCTGGGGAGAACTGTTGTTTAGCATCAGAACAGTCTAATTTTCTGAAGGGATTGTGATGGATAACGTGAGAAATACCAGGTGCCCAAGAAATCAAACGTGCTGGAGAGTTGGGTGGGCAAGGCAAACTTACTACTGCCTGAAGGGCTTTCTAGGAAACCCGGCTGCTAGGTGGCCCTGCTGGCTTTTATCCCTAAGGCAGGCTGCCCTTTGCCTGGGTATGAGGAGTTGGGGGTTACCATCTATGTGATTGGCTAAGTTTAAAATTGGGGCAGACAAAGGGAAGGGCTATCCGTAAAATGACTATAATTGGATCCAACTAAGGCTGAATACTGTATTCTGAAAATGGACCACTGGGCTTTCTATTTCTCACTATTCTAAAGGTAGTATTATTGGTTTGTAAATTGATAGAATTAATAATGGTAACTCTGTTTCCAGATATAAAAGAAAGATAAGGTTGGTGAAGTATATGAATATAATCTGTTATTACCCTATAATTTTATTAGTTATTTATCAGGTTGTGTTGCATGAACCAATGAAACATTATCTACTAATTTAAGATTGATATTTAAAATAAATTTTAAAAACTCATTATTTTCAGGAAACCAAATTCTTATGAATTACATTAACAGAAAAGAACAGATAAAGAAATTATGTGTGTATACTCACAGCTCTGAAAAATATACATATGTGGCTAATGTCTCAGGGTAATCTGCAGAAATGGAAAAAAAAATATGAGGAAGGACAAGGGTGAATCTTTTTCAAAAAATGTTTTGTAGACATTACATATATCGGTTTTGAATTAAAATTTTAAATGGATATTTATTGTTCTGGTGAAGAATATGTATTTTATTAATCCAATTTTGTGCTTGACCTTGTCTTGTTTTGTAGGACAACCAACAGAAATCTACCAATGTAGTGTATCAGGCCCACCACGTCAGCAGGAATAAGAGAGGACAGGTGGTTGGAACAAGGGGTGGATTCCGAGGATGTACTGTGTGGCTAACAGGTATGGACATACATATCGTGTGTGCGCGTGTGTGTGTGTGTGTGTGTGTATACTGGGGATTGAACTCAGGGGCACTTAACCACTGAGCCACACCCCCAGCCCTTTTTGTATTTTATTTAGAGTCAGGGTCTCACTAAATTGCTGAGGTTGGCTTTGAACTCGCAATCCTCTGGCCTCATCCTCCCAAGCTGCTGGGATTACAGGTGTGTGCCACTGCCTAGCTATAGAGATATATTTTTGAAATTGAAATGTGGCACACACTTTTAAGGAAATTAGTGTAACATCTCGCACTCCGTAGGTGCTTATTTTTAACCTTAGAAAGAGGCTGAGAGCTGTAGTAGAAAGCCTGGGTGTGACTCCTAATTCTCTCATCAGTGAAAAGAGAGTCAAGGCCTGACTCTAGAAATAACATCTGATCCAGAAGTGGGAAGTCTTAAGTTGTCAGTTTTCTGACAGGACAGGGTGGGACAAGTGGATTATGACACCCTTGCTCCACTCCAGGAAATTCAATACTCCTCACGTTCATCCCAGCATTGGCTGGCAGTTATGAATGGGGCTTTTCTAACTTGACACCAAGGATTTACTGGCCCATCAGGCGTGGGATGATTAGAGAGAGTCTTTTTGTTTTCCGATGTTCTGATATTTGAGGGGACTGTTTCACCTAAACAAACAAGAGAGCAAATGTCAGGACACTAGATTTCCACCAGCTGAGGAGTGCCCTTTGTCTGTGGAAACAATAGAAATCACTAGCTCCCACCCAGGTGACCCAGTGAATCTTCCTTTTCTCATGTTTTTATCGTCACAGAATGCCAACGCTAAGGATTAGTGACAGAACTGGACTCAGGACCTAAGACTCCCAAGACCCTCATACTCTGAGGACAACAGAGAGAATTGCTGCCTAGAACTGAGGCTTTTTTTTTTTTTTCTTGATCCTGGGGACTGAACTCCACCGTGTGCTATCACCAAGCCATATTCCCAGCCCTGAAACAAGATCACTCTAAATTGCTAAAGCTGGCTTCAAACTTGCAGTCCTCTTGCCTCGGCCTCTGGAGTCCCTGGGATTATATCATGTACCACCATACACAGTGGGAGACGAGTTTTAAGTAGCCTGGACTCAAAAGGAAAAAAAAAATCATTTCCTACACATAGCTTTTCAGTAAATGTTTTACTGAATGGGATGATGGGTGTGCTCATAATCATCCCAGATGTAACTGCTGTTTTGTTTTAGATTAGTTTTATCATCCATAAATTCTCCCAACCTCCATAAGACAGGTAACTAATCTTTTTCCTCCTCCTCCTCCTCCTCCTCCTCCTCCTCCTCCTCCTCTTCCTCCTTCTTCTTTTTCAGGTAACTAATCTTTATTCTCACTTTACAAACAAGGAAATTGAGGCTTAGAGAAATTCACTGGCTAATGCAGGTTGAGTGAGAGTAGCCAATGTATTCTAAAGAATCTGGAGGGCAGGGACCTGCCTTACCTCTGTTTTGTTGTTGTTGTTGTTTGGTTGGATGGTTTCTGCTATTCTAGTCATTTCCCTTTCCTCTCCAAACCAGCCTTGTTCTTCTGATCTTTTTCTCTGTTTTATATTCTGGTACCTTTGGTGTCCTGCTTCTTCATTCCGGTGCCCTGCAGGGAAGCAGCTTCGCCAGCCTTTAGCGTAAGGAAGGGCAGTGGGCAGGGGGCTTGCTCCAGGCAGGTGCTCAGAGCTCCCCTTCATGGACCCTGTGCTGCCCCCTCAACTCCCTTAGGAGACACCACTTGTAGCAGTAGATAGTAAAACCTTTGTGTTTTTGTGTTGGAACATCCACACAAAGCCCACTCCTCTAATGTGACATTCCCTTGAAAAGAAAAAAAATTTTTAAAAGGTAGGAGAGGGGAAAAGCATTAAAAGAATATATTTTCTCTTTCTTATTTTATTCTTTAGGAAAATCATGCAGGCATGTACAACTATAATGCACCAATAAAAAAAAGGTGGGAAGGGAAATAAAATGGACCAAAAACATAAAAATAAGAATAAATTAAAAATCACACTGGGCAGAGTGGCAGCTGCCTGTAAACCCAGCCACTCTGGAAACTGAAGCAGGAGGATCACAAGTTTGAGACCCTCCTCAGCCATTTAGTGAGACCCTCAGTAACTTAGCAAGACCCTGTCTCAAAAACTAAAAAGGGTTGGGGATATAGCTCAGTGGTAAAGCAACTCTGGGTTCAGTACAAAAAAAAAAAAAATCACCTTTTCCTAGCTTGTTTTTTTATTCTTATGTTTCAGAAGTAGGATATTGACCAGGCAGACCAGAAGAAACCATATACTTCAAATCCAAAAATTCAGATTTGAACTCTCACTCAACCTACATTAGCCAGTTAATTTCTCTAAGCCTCAATTTCCTTGTTTGTAAAGTGAGAATAAAGATTAGTTACCTGGAAAAAAAAAAAGATTAGTTACCTATCTATGGAAGTTTGGGAGAACTATATGAAATGAGGTATCACTGTACTTAGTGTAATGCCTTACCCATGGTAAAACTCTTAGTATATAGTGTTTCCCAGTATATTAAAAATAAATAGAGCAACAGTCTAGTTAAATACAGTTATTGTGAATTAGCTCTTTGTTTTCTGAGAGCTGAAGAAAAATGGAAGAAAATCTATTTCTCTCATTTTTCTGATATGAAAGAACATACGAGATATTCAAGATTCCCTTTTCTCCTACCCCAAAACCCTGCATTGACTCTAAGCATTTATCATCTAAGTGTTTATTTGAAACCCAATAACATACTTGTAGAGAACACATTCAACAATGATTTAGCAAAGACTGACAACACATTCTTCATGTAGCTATTCCTTCTAATGATCCTCTGTCAAAGCCAACAGCATGACTTCGAGACACAAGAAAATATCTGAAAACAGTTTATCTATTATCTTTTTTTTTTCCATTGAAGTTTCCCTTCCTCTTAGACCTTCGTCCCTGCCTTGCTCTCGTTTTTTCTACCTTTTGCTCTTTCCTTCTGCTGTCTTCTCTGTGTTAACCTCTTGCCCTTTTCTTCTTCCCTCTCAACTTTTCCTTTTCCATGCTGGGCGTCGTCTGACAGTGGCTTAGCACCATGGAATATTCTTCAGGTTCTAAGATCTTTAGGACAAGTGAATTTTTAGAGTGCAGGGTGGTTCAGATTGCGTTTTCCTCTTTATCCCTGTGTTCTCCCTTATCTGGAAATTATAAAATCATTGTGCTTTGACAGCATGATGGAAAGCCCCTGGTAACTCTGTTGTCACATAAAGACCCTACAAAGCTTTAAATCTCTGATTATAAATATTCCTAAGAGCTCTAAATCCTTCAGCAGCCTAGCTCAAGGTGACTCTCCATTTTTGTGTTTTGAGAATCATTTTGGAAAAATCTGGAAGCACATGGGCTCTTGTGTCAGATGGATATTCAGTGACATTTGCAAGGGAGGTGGGCCTGCCATTCTCTAGCGGCTGTCTGTCCCCCTCCTCTCTGACTAATTGCTCCCATATGAGGGAAGATAAGACCACTGTGTAGTATCTTCCGCTTTTCAAAAGAATCCAGAATCTGGGTTTATATGCACAATTTTCTAATCTTGAAAACAGGATTAGAAAATCCTGTTTTTCCTGTAGGCAAAAGAACACACCAAGGGTCGTATGTAGCCCTCAGGTCTCTATTTTATAAACCCCACTTTCTATGAAATCCTAATCCTAATAGTGGACCAAGAGTTATGTCAAATTTTGAGATAGATGCAAGTACTTGGCTTTTAATATACTAGACTCTTTTTAGACTTTAATGATTTTAATTTAAGATCAATAAAATATTGTAACAAAGGTTTTAGGTACATATAAAAGTGCCAGATTAGGGGGCTGGGATACAGCTCAGTTGGTAGAGTACTTTTCTCACATAGATAAGGCCCTGGGTTCAATCCCCAGCACCACAAAAAAACAAAAATGTCAGATTGGTTCAGAAGTTATCATCTTTAACAATCCAGGACAACACTAGTCTGTCTTGCTTATTCTGGTGACAGGTCTCTCTGGTGCTGGAAAAACAACAATAAGTTTTGCTCTGGAAGAGTACCTCGTCTCCCATGCCATCCCATGCTATTCCCTGGATGGGGACAATGTCCGTCACGGCCTTAACAAGAACCTGGGCTTCTCGCCTGGGGACCGAGAAGAAAACATCCGCCGGATTGCTGAGGTGGCTAAGCTGTTTGCGGATGCTGGTCTGGTTTGCATTACCAGCTTCATCTCTCCATTTGCAAAGGTAAAAAGATTCAGGTCTGGGCACAACTCTCACACCCAGTCTGAGTGCTCTCCAGCTGCTGAGGACAGGAGTTTGGTGGAGCGGAAGGGAGAGCCGAATATTTTATTTTCAACTTACCCACCATTTCTTCCTCTCCCCCCATGCTCCCTCATTTCCTCTATTTACAATTGCTTACATAAAGAGAGTTCCTTCATTTCCAGATACCAAGGCCCCAGTTGACCTAGACTCTCTCATGTTCACAATTATAAAGGACATTGGTCAGAGTTGACAGGAAGAGAAAGTTAAACAAGCAGAACTCTTAAGACTCTGTAATTTCAGTTGTTGGAAAAGAATGTTTAGCTTGCTAAAGAAAAGAACAGCTCACTACAAAGCTTCAGATTGTGTGTGTTTGATGTGCACATGGCTGAGGTGGAGTGTCACTCTTCATGTTTTAAAACTAGAAATTCCTAGGAGCGATGGATAATGTGCTATGTGTTTTGAGTACATCCTTTGGATGGAATATGCTCATGTTGCCAGTGCCTTCTTGCTAAGAGGGGCTGTTTTGCTCTGAAATTTCTTGAGAGAGCTGTGTTTACCAGAGTGACATTTCTGGACTCTCTAAAGGACTCCGTAGCCTGGTGTTATCTCAAGGCTACCAAATGCCAGAGCATTCATTTTGTTTTGTGACAAAGAATTTCATTGTGAAATTTTGTCTTAATTCATTTTCTGTTGTAACAAAATACTGCAGATTCGATTATTTTATAAAGGGTAGATGTTTGTTTGGCTCATAATTTAGGAGGCTAAGAAAGTCTAGAACATGGCACCAGCATCTGCTCAGCATCTGGTTAGGGCTTTCTGGCTGCATCATAACATAGTGGAGAGCTACTACATGGCGGTGAGACAGAACATGTGTGTCATGTAGTCCCATTGTGGGGGCTCTTTCCTGATGATCTTATCTCAAGAGCTTACTCCTAAAGGCTCCCCATCCAAATATCATCAATATATGAATCTAGGGATTCAGTTTCCAACATAAAATTTGGGGCACGTGTACAAACCATAACAAACCTCTTTTTCCATTCTTAAATGTTCTGTTTTTCAGGATCGTGAGAATGCCCGTAAAATCCACGAATCAGCAGGACTGCCATTCTTTGAGATATTTGTAGATGCACCTCTAAATATTTGTGAAAGCAGAGATGTAAAAGGCCTCTACAAACGGGCTCGAGCTGGGGAGATTAAAGGTATGAGACCCAGCTGGGTGCGATGGTGCACACATGTAATCCCTGTAATCCCAGTCAGGAGGCTGAGGCAGGAGGATCTAAAGTTCAAAGCCAGTCTCAGCAACTTAGTGAGGCCCTAAGCAACTTAGAAGGACCCTGTCTCAAAATTAAAAGGGCTGGGGGTGATTAAGTACCCCTGGATTCAATCTCTAGTACCAAAAAATTAAAAAAAAATAAAAAGTATGAGAACCAGCCAGAAGCTCCATTGCCAATTATTTAGCCTATCAATCCTCTGATTACATCCTCAGGAATCTGTCTGAAGTTTCAAACTGTTTTCCAAAATTTCATATACCATACACAACTTTTTATCAAATCATAATATATGAATATGTCCATAGGTTTATTAAAATGTGGAATTTTATCTTTCAAGAACTCTCATCTAATTGTGAAAGCAATCAAGTTCAGAGAAATAAAATGGATATACATATGTAAGGGGTGTATTTCAGAGTTTTCCCTTCTTTTTCTGTTTTCAATTCTAGCCCAGTGTGGTGATACCTGCCTGTTATCCAATGACTCAGGAGGCAGAAGTGTTACCAGTTGAAGGCTAGCCTCAGCAAATTTGCAACACACTGCCTCAAAATACAAATTAAAAAGGACTTAGGATGTGGCTCAATAGTTGTGCAATCTTGGGGTTCAATATCCAGTACTAAAAAAAAAAAGAAAAGAAAAGGAAAAATAACAATTCTAATTACCTGTAGATGGCTTGGACTTTGCTAGATATTATTCATAATTTGGGGCTTTCCATATTGAAAACACAGCTGTATATTTTCTTACCTATGGCAAGAGGTCAAGGATGGTAGTTTGACCTTTTCTGTTATATCAAAACTCTCAGTTTAACATATTATTCCAACATGGGTTATGCCTTAATGATTAAAAAATAATTATTCCATTGGGACAGATGTGATTTCCCCTGTATGTCTTGCAGGATTTACAGGTATCGATTCTGATTATGAGAAGCCCGAAACTCCTGAGTGTGTGCTTAAAACCAATTTGTCTTCAGTGAGCGACTGTGTCCACCAGGTGGTGGAACTTCTACAAGAACAGGTGGGCACATGGTTCTCTCTTTCTTTTTTTTTTTTTTTAATTTAGTTAAGTCATGAAAGACAATCTAGGCCTCTTTCCTAAAGCATTCTTTTCTGTAGTTTTCATTGGAAATTGTTGCTGATTCCATTTCATTTCAGAACATTGTACCCCATGCCACAATCAGAGGCATCCATGAACTCTTTGTGCCAGAAAACAAACTCGATCAGGTCCGGGCTGAGGCTGAGAATCTCCCTTCGTTATCAATCACCAAGGTAAGGGGTACAGACTGGCCAAAGGAGAATCAGGCTTAATATCTGTCATTATAATTCATTTACAGTTACTCTTGTTAAAAAGGAAAGTATGAGTAAGGGACACTTCATTTTTGTCATTTTTTTCCCACCTCTTCTCTGAGCAAATCTTTCCCCAAGACTTGCCACAAGGCGGGGGGCAGCTATGTAGGGGGACAGGCTGGGAAAGTGTCAGCTCTATTTGCCTGGGACAGTTTTACACAGCTGTGGTTTACCTTCAGTCATTTTCAAGTGCAGGCATCCCCATAACTACTTGTTAGCAGTGGCTAAGGAGACAGTCTGGAAAGCAAGTGCTTTATGGACAACCGAGAAGGAGTTTGAAGAAAACGGAAAGTAGCCCTGATATCCAGTGATGGGAATGTTCCAGGCTTTTCTACTCTGCTGCTCCTTCATTGGGGACATTGTAGCCGGAGGGGAGGATTTTACTACCTGGGGGATATGTGGTGCAGTCCCAGCAACTGCCCCACACAGGGCCTGTGTGTGGTCAGTTTTAGTTTGTCCACACAAGGTGATCAAGTCTTCATGGGGACCTATTGATTACCTATTAAAACTTTGGAGGTTCATAAGGGACAAGGTGAATGGGGAACTTGCTTGTGCCCATGAAGACTTTTTAGAGTATTCTAAAAAGTCATGACCCATTTATAAATAAAACCCCAGCTCTGTGAGACAGATCCTGAGCACCAGGAGCACCAAGCAGGTGAGAAAACAGATGATGACAACTGGGATGTGGAATGATAGTTCCAAACAGAGCAATCTGGGAGGCGGAGAACTTCAACTTCAGATTGATTCTTTCAGTCATGGGGAAGATAGGAAAGGTTTTAGAGCCATGACCCATGGGCTGGGTTTTAAAGGATGAATAGGAGTTGAAAGTGGAGAGGAGGATGGGTAAAACCCAGGCTTGAAACCACTTCTGTGTTTAGACCACGTACACGTTGTCTGGAATTGTTGACCAGGAGTCCCCAGCTGGAGTGGAAGGAGGCAGAAGTCCCTCCGTGAGTCCTAGGGGCCAGAAGGGCTTTCATTATCATGCTAGTAACTTTGGACTTTATCTTAGACTCAATAGTTTGCTCAATTCAATCAAATGACCAATAAGTACATGTGGTAAAAACAAAAAAACAACAACAACAAAAAAAAACATTCAGCCAAACCAGGATTTTTGTGGAGAATAAATGAATGAAGACTGAAATTTCAGCTGTTGCATATTACAATGAAAGTTATAGGCTGGAGTGTCCAAAAAAAAAAAAAATCATCTCAATTTGGAATCTTTTTACGGCTCTTCCATAAGAAAATTCTAGACGTAAGCCTATCTGACCCTGAGATCACAGGTTAGCCCGATATGTGGAAACACTTAACAAAAGATTTAGCCCTCATCCTCCAGTCAACTAAATAAGAAAGAACTGCCTGGGACCAGATGCCAGAGAAACAGAATTTATGGAAATATTCACCTGCTGTTTGTGTTTTGCAGCTGGATCTCCAGTGGGTCCAGGTGTTGAGTGAAGGCTGGGCCACTCCCCTCAAAGGTTTTATGCGGGAGAAGGAATACTTGCAAACCATACACTTTGACACCCTGCTAGATGGTATGACTTTTGTTGTTGTTTCTTACTCTTTATTACTAAAGAAAAAATTTCTGCCAGCAGCTTGCACAGGAACGGGAACTATTCATCTTTGGTTTGTAAATGTCTTTGAGAAAAATAGATCTTTTACAGTGTTCCCAATTTTATTATGTGTAAACTTCCATTTGTAGGAATTTTTTTTTGATCATTTTCAAAAGATTATTATCTAAAATTAAGGAACTGAAAAAATGAAGATTTTACTTGCACACAAATGCAAAAGAAGGTTAAGTCTGTTTCATCTCCACCTGTTCTTTGCTGGTCCTGATATTCAGAAGCACTGTTGCAGTCTAGCTCACCACTGATGGCTGCATCCTGGGGCAGCCAAGGCCGGCTCCACAGAGGTGACTGACTGACTCACGGGGCACTTCCCATCCTCCAAGTTGCTCCTGTCATGCAGAGTTGCAGCAGCTGCTCTCCTTGATGAATGCTAGAGTGTCAGTGTTTGTCCACACATGAAATACATTAGGCGGTTTTTGTCCTCTAAACTCCAGCTGGACTGACTCAAGGTAGCTTTCTGGGCATAGGCTAATGGATTTTTTTAAAAAGTTCTCCAAGGGGCTGGGGCTGTAGCTCAGTGGCAGAGCACTTGCCTTGCATGTGTGAGGCACTGGGTTTGATCTTCAGCACCACATAAAAATAAGTTAATAAAATAAAGGCATTCTGTCCAACTACAAAAACAAAAAGACTGATCTAAGGTCGGAAGCATGTGTTATTCAGAAGAATTCCTGACCCTTGTGTGATCATTTCCTTCCTAGAGCTGCTTGAGCTTATCAAATGTAACATTATTTCAAGTCCTGGGGAAATAGCTAAGAAATGGAGAAGGAGTAGTGGTAGAGTCACACTGAGCAGAGCTCCAGGCCTTTCAGGAAGAAAGGGAAAATCGGATGTTCTTTCTTTGAAATGTTCAAGTGCTAAACGTCTTTCTGATTCTGCCTGGGTAATGGGGTATAAAGCTAGAATCAGAACTTAAAGACAGATAGAATGGGCCCTCTTCCCTTATTCTTCTGCTGTTCATGCCTCACAACCTGAGGCCTTTATTTATCAGATTTAAAAAAAAAAAAACACTTTCTTTACTTCTAGCTTGTCTTGACAGTGGTAATAATGTAATCTGTATAACATTTCTCAATTTTTAAAGAATTTTCCCAGGCATTATTTCATTTGATCCTTACAAAAGCCCTGGAAAACAGGTGATCCTTCCACACCGGGCTGCTCTCCTGTTGTCCTTTCCAAGAGCATCTAGAAGGTCAGGATTTCTGTAGGAGGAAGGCTGATGTTTACATTGATGTCTCAGTTTCAACACATGCCAGACACAGGCTGCTTCAAGAAAATGTCCCTGAACTCTGCAGCCACCCATGAATAAGAGGTTGACTATGAGCATCTAAACTGGAGCTGTGGCCAAAAGACAAGTAGAAGAATGAGAAGTTATACTCCATTTATGTCTGATGTGTCAAAATGCATTCTACTGTCATTTAGAACAATTTTTTAATTAATAAATTTTTTAATTAATAAAAAAAGACAAGTGAATCACATCAAAAGAGGCCCCTTTACAGATGGTGCCTTTGACAAGTATTTGTTCCATACAGAAAAATGCCAGTGTGGCAGACAGGGTTGCAGTGGTCAATGTTAATGGCAGCCCAGGTTCCTTAGCCTAGGATCTAGGTCTTCAGTGGGGGACAGAAATCCCAGAGTGGGCAGAAGTAGCTTGTTCTGAGAAGGGGAGGAGAGGTCATTTTCCTGAGCTCAGAGTTTATAGTGTCTGCTGAATTCTTCAGAGTCTCTGACCTGGGCTGGGGATAGAGCTCAGTTGGTAGAGTGCTTGCCTCACATGCACAAGGCCCTGGGTTCAATCTCCAGCACCACAGGGGGAAAAAAAGAGTCTATGACCCAAAAAAAGATGAAAAATAACTAATGCAGGTAATTCATCTGGTAATTTAGGCAAATTCTCTTTCCTTCTCTCTCATACCATTTCCATTTCATTTCATGAGCAAAACACATTGATTTTCTAATCCTTATTTGGTCCTGACTACTATGAGGTGAATGAAGCACTTATTGTTCCTACTTCTCAGATAATCCATGTAATGTCTGGCTCTTAAACCCACCACCATGGGGATGCCAGTGAGCTCATATTCCCATTGCTACTTGAGCTCCGATGGTTTCAAGTCTCCCACAAAATTCCACTTCTTTTCAAAGCCTAAGCCCAAGGGTTCATAGGAAGTGTGTTTCTTGTGCTTCTGCCTCAGGCCCATGGATACATGTATCCATGCTTGCTGTGTGGATACGTGTGGCCATCTGTGTCCACAGTGGTATAAATCCTGCCCAGATCACTTAAGTTTGGTAACTGGTGGGGCTGTTTCTCAAGTGGGAAGAAGAATATTCCCTTCCTCTGTTTTAACCTCAATTGAGCACTCTCTAGGAAGTTGCTTGAGTCTCACTAAATGCCTTGGAATCTGTATGAATCCCTTTATCCTGTGTCTCCAGTGGGGATATGTCACAAGGGGTTCAGGTGCATATGTCATGCTGTTTCCATGACCCCTACCCCCTTCCACCCTTCCGGCCCCGTTTCTGGGGCTTTCTGGAAGACTCCTTGTTTCCTTATGGAAATTTTCTGCTGGCTGCACCATCTGCCTCTGCAACCAGAGTCCATTGGGCACACCTGTGCAACCCCAATTACAGTCAAGTTCTGCATACCCCCCAGAAACCTCCTCCATTCTTATGTCAATCAATTTTTAAAAAAGTATAACAGGATATGATTTCCTGCCTGTCTCTGCCACTTTCTGTATCTCAGTTTAGTTTTAGCCTAAGCAGAGGTAGAATATCATAGTGGATGAGCTGTGAAGCCAAACTGGGAGCTAGGTTTGTACGTCAGTGATGAACTATGAACCTGGGCCAAAATTACTTACAACACTCTCTGCATTTAGTTGCCTCATCTTTGGGAATATTAGTTACACACTGACTTTATTGGAATATTGAAAGTTTAAAAGAGTGCCCAGTTCAATCGTCAATGTTTCACACCTATTAGCTATCATCATGAACAAAACCCTACTGCATACAGTTAAAAGAACTTGGAGGGTTGAAGACACTAAGTGGTTTCTGCAGTCACATCTGTTTGAATTAGCACAGATCATCTCATCAGTTAGCAACAAATACTGATTGAGAGCCACGGTTAACCTGGCACCTGAGGACAGAGTGGCTGTGAAGGCAGACGTTCACTTACTGGACAGACAGACAGGCTTCTCCTCTGTGTCTGAGAGCATCAGGTTCTCCCACCACAGCAGTGGTTCTTTTGAGACCATAGAATTCTTTATTTCAGGGAAACCTGATGTAATCTATACCACAGACGAAGTGGAATGTCTTCCCTAGGAGGGGCTGGGAGCTTGGCCTTCCTCCTAGGCAGCAGGCTGGTGGGCATCTAGAGGAAGCCGGTGGAAACTGCTTTCATAACCATGGAACTTTCCACATTTTCCATACCACAGCAATTTCCTGGCAGTGCCTGGCTTGATGGCTGGCGTCAGGACTGGGGACACAGAATTAAACTCTCAAAAGAGATTTCTTTATATATCATAAGATGGGGCAAGATATCATTCATATCGATATAATTTAATTTTTTAAATGGACAAATTCAGCTATATGAAGATCGAACCATTTAAAAATTCTTTTGATTGTAGATAGACACAATATCTTTATTGTATTTATTTTTTATTTGGTGCTGAGTATTAAACTCAGTGCCTCCCAGGTGCTAGTCGAGCACTCTACCACTGAGTCACAACCCCAGCTCCAATATGATTTAATTTTAACCCATTCATAAAGGTTTGATTCAATGCCACTGAAAATTTGAAATATTTTATGTAGCCACAGACACATTTTCAATTGCATCTATCATCAAACAGCTGCAAAACAAAAGCCCAAAAGGAATTATTTGTCAGTGTTTTGGGTAGTTGTATAGTATGAGGAGGACCCACTTCCAGATGAATGTATTGTGTCACTTGATCTCTTACTGGAAATATAGTTCCAGGGTTGTCACAGACCATCCTATCATGTCCCATTTACATTTAAATATGGAGCATCAAGTTTACATTGATGACTTCCAAATGGGATCAAGACATGACAGCCTTATGAGACACCATCACTTAATGGCAATTCTCCTGCAGCTGGCTTTCCAAGGCAGGACACCAGGTGCCACACACACCACCAGCCCTTACTAAGCACCAGTGACTCTGGACTTTGATGTAGGCTATCACATTTAGTCTGGATAACACCACTGTGAAGATATTTTATCCACAGAAGGAAGAAAGTTGGAAAAGTTAAACAACTTACTTGAAGCTTGTATTCAAATCCAGCTTATCCGGGCTCTGACGCTTGTGCTTATTTTCCTGGGCATGTTTTCATGTCCTCTAATTACCTGGGATTCCAGAAATCCTGGGGCAGTTGGTTTCTACACCTTCTCCCAGAGCCTGGTTTGGAAATCATTTGACAGTGGTTGTAATATCACATGTTTACAAGAGATAACTTCTTGCTGAAGTCGGAAGGGTTATTAACATATTATAATTATAAAATAATCTGTTTTTTTAAAAAACAGGTAATCATCCTAACAATGTTTTTGGAATGTATTGAACAGTATTCCAAACAAATTCTGAGTTTTATCAACATTTTGGTGTTGTATATTCTTTGTTTTTAAACATAGCATAATGGAAGAGTTCAGTATATTTGTATGTTATAAATGTGAAGTGTCATAACAGGAATTGGTTCCTTGACATTGTTGCTTTAAGATTATTTTGGTGGAGAGCTAAAAACGTATTTCTTGTGTTTGTATTTCTCTAGGCATGGTCCTTTATGGTATGTACTTTAACTTTCCAAGTAGTTAAATTATTATAATTAGATATGTTGCATTAATTAAAAATGTTTGAAGACATGACTAAAAAAATTATTAATTAACCAGTTGGAATCGTTATCAATTCATGATCCAACCAGTTATAGTAGAATAATAGTACATTATATTCTGCTAATTGGAGTCCAAGTAACAGGAAATTTCTGGATTAGGTGCAACTATTGTTTATAATGTTGTGTTTAGCTGATGAAAGTAAACTTGTTTCTAAATTATTGTTGCATATTTTGTTCATGAGTACTTTTAAATTTATAATTCTTTCCCAATGACTCTTGGTTCCCTTTTAGCTCCACAAATTTGGAAATTCTACCATGTTTACAAAACATTTTAATTAATGAAGGATAAAAATCCTTTTTAGATGCAACTTAAAGAGGATGCACCTGGTTGGATTGTGTATGGTTGTACTTTATTTGTGATGTGTGATTATGCATGAATTTAATTTCAAGCTATCATAATTGATAGTTATAGAAATGGGAATAAATATACATTTGCTATGAATGTAAATTTCTGAATTGCACCAGAATGAAAAGGTAAAATTCCAAAGGTATCATTTATCTCTGATATTATTTTCATCATTGTTATCCTTCCTTAAAAAAAAATCCCTAGTTATATAACAAAGATTAACTCGGTGTTTACACAGAAAATCTATACAACCCATAAGCAGATCTCCAAGACTGAAACAGAAAAATATTTTTAAAGCAAAAAAAAAAAAATCATTCAGTTGAACAGGAAGTTATCTGTTGGATTTACATTCGTTAAAAACAAAACAAAAACAGTACTCTTCCATAATGGGATGTGCTACATAAACCCAAGGTAGTTCCCACCAGAACTGGAATCACATGAAAGGAAAGGCAGAAAGCCTGAATCAATGTTTAAAGCCATGGAGGATGTTCAGCACAGTTAAGATTATGTATTAGAAAAGTTGAGAAAGATAATAAGGAACCCACAGTAAATCTGTTTATTCTCAAATGCAGTTGCAGCCACAGGTGTGGGATCAGTAGGACTCCTTTCCATAGCATCCTACAGATGCACTCCTCGACCTGGACCACAGTAGGGGCGTTCTGCTTAGTCACTATGGATGCCTACTCCAGGGGGAATAGAGGCTACTTTGGGCAGGAACCTGGTGGACCAGAGGAGAAAATTGCAACGGGAGGTGAAGCATCCCTTGGATTTCCACCCAGAACATTTGATGCAAGACAAAGTTGCAGGCATGTTGCTGGCAGGACGAGGCTTCCTCCAGCGTGATGTCCTACTTTTGGCTTTGCATTTTGCTTTATTCTGGTCAAGCCATTCTTAGAAGCAGAGTCAAATATCATGGTCCTTCGTTTAGCAAGTATGGCTAGTAAGCAATCCACAGAAAGCATGATTTTTTTTTTTTTGGTACCAAATATTGAACTCAGGGGTGCTTTAGTTATGACTCGGCTACATCCCCATCTTTTTTATTTTTATTTTTTTTATTTTGAGACAGGGTCTTGCTAAATTGTTGAGGGTCTCAAAATATTGCCAATTCTGACCTTGAATTTTCTATCCTTCTGTCTCGGCCTCCCTGGGATTATACCATGGAGCCACCATGTCTGGCATAAGCACAATTTCTAATTAGAATATCAGCATCCTTGAAAGTGGTATTCTTAATTTCCCTCTCTTTCTTTTCCTCACTTGAACTATGGTATATTTAATTATCTTTCATCATGAACCACCATTAATTTAGTGCTAAACAGTATGCCCACTCACATCAAATCAGAGAAATACATCTTTTTACTATTCCCCTCTTTTTTTTTTAAGTGAGGAAACTGAGTTTAGAGAAATTGAATGACACACACTTTGTAAGTGGGAAACTCCTCACTTAGACTTTAGTGTTTTCTGCAAAGGGGTTGGCTGCTCTAAGTGTCCTTGACCTTGGAAAGAGTTGTTTGAATGACAAAAGCCTTAACTTTTGTAAGGCACATATCTAATTTGTGTCTTATTAAGGGTCCTAATGTATGTTGCAGAATTTTTATGATAGTCTGGGTTTCTTTGTGGTTGGTAGCTGCTGTCTGTATTCTGTGATATTCTTAGGTCCTAATTTTAGAGAGTGTTTAAAAGGTGCAAAGTGATATGCCTGGAAAATTTGGTTTTATAGCTGCTAAGGTGGAGTCTCATGCCCCCAAACAATAGAATTCAAATATTTAACTCTGTCAGAGGCATTCTAAATGTTGAATTTGAAAGTTAGATTTAAATGATTTCATTAGTTTATGACATATTTTCTCAAATCCATGAAGAGCTGCTCGTATTTACTCTGGAATTGAATGTCTTCTTTATTCATCTTCCTTTGATTCTCTTTGGAATCTGTTTCCCTGATATTTCTTTTGTGTTACACACCTAACCAGTAAGTACAATTTCACCTGTAAGTACAATTGAGAGGCAGATGTGTTTATTAGAATGTTAGAGCATTGTTACAAAAAGTATTGGGGGGCACGGTTTCCTATTTATTTTTTTACATTGACATTGTTCAAACATGAGAGCCAATTTCTACTCTTTTAAGCTTCCAACTGAAAAACAATTACATATTTTAACTATTTTATCTAGAGACACTTCAAAATATTCTTATTTTTTAAAAAAATAACCCCCTTATTCACTAAAAAAAAAAATTCATTGGGGGACGGGAGGGGTGCGCAAAACTCAGTGATAGAGCACTTGCCTAGCATGTGTGAGACCCTGAGTTTAATCCCCAGTACCACACACACACACACACACACACACACACACAAGTTTAACATAAGCAAACTTTTCGATATAACTCTGTTTTCAGGAGTCCTACTAGTTATTAAGCTGGGTTTTCATGTCATGATGCCTGAGACACTTGTGGGATTATTGGTGTTTGTGTATTTTTAGTTTCTGTGTTAGTGTTCTAATACAAAAAACATAATCGACAGGATGCATATTTGCGTGTGTGTGTGTGTGTATACATACACACACAGACACACATATACATATATGTGAAGGGGGCAGGGTGAGGGAGAAAGGATTTACCCTAAAAAGTTGGCTCGTGCGATTGGAGGCAAGTTTAAAATCTGTAGGGTAGGCCAGCAGGCTGGAGACCCAGAGATGTGGTCGAAATCTAAAGGCACCCTGCTGCCCGAATTCCCTCTTCTTCTGGGGAGATCAGTCTTCTCCTTTTCAGGCCTTCGACTGATTGGAGGAGGCCTAGCCACATTATGAAGGATGAGCTCCTTAGAGTCTACTGATTTTAAATGTTAATCCCATCTAAAATTATCTTCAAAGAAACATCAAAATAACATTTGACCAAATATCTGGGTACGATGGCCTCGCCGTGGAGAGCAGACTCAAGAGTCCATATAAAATCAGCCACCCCATTTCTCTGTCATCAAGAGTCTTCCTGCCTCTTCCTTTATGGTCAAGATGTTGACATGCTATGTTCAGCTTCTCTGAACCATGCATTCTATACCTTCTGATTCATTGTGTTATAGACTGAGCAGTCGGAACATGCAGTTTACTTACATTCCTCTTAGACACTTAGCATAAAGGTGAGAGGGACTCACTTTCCAAAGAAAGTGCAGGAGCTTCAGTAATGGCCTCCTGTCATTTCTTAATCCTCCTATTTTTTGGCTGATGGTTCTCGATTACAGTTAAGCTTGCCAGACTCATGGCTCCCAGAAACGTCAGATTACCAGTAAAAATATTGAAAGGTGCTGCTGTGCCTGCACCACAGTGAGCATCAGAAGGACTATGTATTTGGGGTCCCAGGGACTGTGGGTTGTCTTGATTTTTCCTATCTTTTCAATTCAGTGGGTTGGCCATGCCCAGTGCTGTTACAAAGTTGGTTTCCAAGAAAAACTAGAGAGTGTTAATTTGTTCCATCAAACTTTATTTTGTTTAATTGGGTTTTTAAAGACTTTAAACTTCCTCGTGCCCTGGGATCAGGACAAAGCTTTAAAAATGGAACCCAGGCCGAGTGTGATAATGCACACCTGTAATCTCATCTATTCAGGAAACCGAGGCAGGAGGATCATAAATTCAAGGCCAGCCTCAGCAACTCAGTGAGCGTCTATCAGGAACTTAGCAAGACCCTGTCTCAAAATAAAAAATAAACAAGGGATGTGGCTTAGTTTTAAAGCATCCCTAGGTTCAATCGCCAGTACCAAACAAACAAAAGCAGAACCCCAAAAGAGATACATGGCCTTCCCATACCCAAGGTTAGGCCACCTTTGTGGGCCACTCAGCCCACTTTTCACCCACTGCCCATCTCCTGCTCTGGGAAGCCCTTCAGGACTTCTCATCAATAATTCTAGAAAAACCCACAAGCAGCTGGGTGCGGTGGCGCACACCTGTAATCCCAGTGGCTTGGGAGGCTGAGGCAGGAGGATCATGAGTTCAAAGCCAGCCTCAGCCATAGCGAGGCACTAAGCAACTCAGTTTGACCCCGTCTCTAAATAAAATACAAAATAGGGCTGGGGATGAGGCTCCGTGGCTGAGTTCCCCTGAGTTCAATCCCTCGTTCCAAAAACAAAAACAAAACCCCACACAGCTGACATAACCATGTTGGATTTGGGTTTTAAAACATTCAAATCCTTAAGGGAGGGCACACCTTACTTCCAGTGTTCACGCATCACACGGGTCTTTCCACAGATGGAGTGATCAACATGAGCATTCCCATCGTGCTGCCCGTCTCTATGGATGATAAGACTCGGCTGGAAGGGTGCAGCAAGTTTGTCCTGACACATGGCGGACAAAGATTGGCTATCATGCATGACCCTGAGTTCTACAAGCATAGGAAAGAGGAGCGCTGTTCCCGCGTGTGGGGGACCACATGTTCAAAACATCCCCATATCAAAGTAAGTTGTGAGATCTTGGGAAGGGCTTTCCTGATCTATTTCAACCAAGAACAGAAATCATTCTTTTTAATTCCTTCATGGAGGATTTCAAAAACAGAGGTCCAACAGAAGAATGTTTTTCTAAGATGGGTTTTGCAAGCTTGGCTTTGGGAGATATTTTTTAAAGGAGGATACAGAAATGCCTTTCTGTTTGAGATCCTGGAGACCTCAGATCCTCTAATGGTCACATCCTTAGCTAAATGGGAGTGTGTAGATAAATTAGTCTGGTGTCATGAGTGGAAATCATGATACCAGACTAAATTTGTGTAGCTATGCACAAACTCACTGCTAGCCCTGTTCATCTTTAAAAAAAGATCAAGGAAAATATCTTCACACAGAACAAACCCAGTCGACCTCTGGAAAATGAACTCAGAGTTCATGCTCTGTGGCCAGTGAGGGGGTCAAAGAACCTTTTCAGTAAACACCAATCAGCATAGTTAGTGGCCGAGCTCCCAGAGGAAGGATAATACATTTTCATCAGTGTAGATGTTCAAGATTGAGAAATGTGTTCCTCTGAGTAGGATCATTTATCATAAATGAACCTCCTTGGGTTCATTCACAACTTCTAATTGCTGTTGTGGGTGGGGGTGAGAGTAAGAGGGCATTATGGGATCTCCATTTCCCATAAATAAAAATATGTGAAATTGGATTCAGAAACCATTTCTCATCCAAGATAAACACATTAGGATGGAAAATGAAGAGAGAGAAAGACTACTAATTTGACTTCTCAGATTCCCCGACTGGAATAACTTTCAGCAAGTTCCCAAGTTTCACCAAGAGCAGTTCAAGGCCCAGAGGCTCTAAGAAGCCTCCTGGTGGACAAGGTATGCTATCTTTCTGGACCTGTTTCTTCACTGACAAAAGAAAGGGCCAGGCAAAATAACTCTAAGGTCTCTTCCAGTCCCTTGACCCCAGAGAAAATTATGCTGCTGTTGTTCTCAGTTGTGAAATGCTCCAGGACAGAAAGGACATTTTCAAGGTCCCTGTTGGGAGATGTTATGCCAGGGCTCAGACCCAGGAAACAGATTTGGGATCCCAGCAGGTGGAATGAGAGGCAGAATGCGATTAGGATAGTTAACATTGCTTTATTCAGAGGTGGATTCAGCCTCTAGCCTCCAGCTTCAGCCCCCAGCCAGTTCTACTTACCTCCCTTTTTATATACAGTCCAAACAAAGAAGGCACAGTGCCAACAGGTTACATCAATGGGCATGCTCACAAGCAAATGTTTACAACCTTGAGCAGGTACACTGAATCAGAATGTTTCTGACCTTGGGCAGGGTTTGTCGCTCAGTGGTAGAGCACTCACCTCGTATGTGCAAGACCCCGAGTTCGATCCTCATCACCACATAAAAATAAATAAGTGAAATAAAGGTATCATGTCCAACTATATATATATATACATATATATATATATATAGAGAGAGAGAGAGAGAGAGAGAGAGAGAGAGAATGTTTCTGACCTTGACTACACCTTAACCATAACATAGCCAATTTATGGCTGGCCTTGGCTACATACTAAAAACATAATATAAAACATAACAGCCTGCCAAAAGCCTCAGCAAGGGAACTGAACTATTGCCCTTTTGGTCCTGTCCCAAGAGTGGCTCCAGGGAATTTCTTAATCCGAATGAAAGAGGGCACCGGGCAAGCAAAGCAGCCTCTTCAGTCACTGGATATAGCTAGCCACCCTCTAGATCAGCATTATTAGCCAGGTGCGATGGCTCATGCCTGTAATCCCAGTAACCCAGGAGACTGAGGCAGGAGGATTGCAAGTTCAAGGCCAGCTAGGGCAATTTAGCGAGAACCTGTCTCAAAATAATGATGATGATGACAATAAAGGCTAAAAGGGCTGAGAACGTAGCTCAGTGGTAGAGCATCTTTGGGTTCAATCCCCAGCATTAGGGGAGGAAAAAACAATAAGAGTCTTCAACCTTAATGCATATCTAGATCAAATACATTTACACGGTTTTTCTCAAAGAAGCTGCCCGCAGTTCTTGTAATCTCTGAATACTGACTTAGAGCTGTTTGAGGAACATTTTGTTCTAGGCTTCAATTATATTTCTGGTCATTTCTTTCCTGATCCTAATCATATGGGTTTGGGATCTTATCTTTGCCCAGTGACCCAAAGAATAACGGCTTTTCATTATGGCAGATCAGATATTTCTATTCTTTAGGTCTAACATCCACATCCACATGACTGGCACTTATTAAAAAAACAAAAACAAACCCTCAGGAAGCTCTTGGGTGATCTTAAGTGATTATGTCTTTCATCTTGTCTTGCTGATGTATGTCAGCAGTGGGAGTAAGAATTAGAAGCCAAGGAGTGCTGTCGTGACTTTGACCATATTGTCAGTGACTCTGTACCATTAGATTGTTAGAGACTCTGTAAACATTCTCAGTGAGCTAATGGGGAGAAATGGGCCATGAATAACCAGAGAAAGAAAGCCACTCACCCGGTATACACTACCCTTGGGTTGTTGCATTTACCGGACACACAAGAATTTTATTGGAAAACACAAACACTGGTTTTATTGGGAAAAACGCTCTTCACTGTGCTTTTTTTAGCTGCCTGGAACTCAGTCATACTTTAGCATAATTTCTTTTTTTTAGAACCCTAAACCTCCAAAAGTTGTTACTCCCAAAAGTAATCATGAGACTTGTATTTCCATGTGGCACTGGGAATGGCATTTTCTTTATGTCACCAAGGAAACGGTCTGTCTGTTCCCATCTGTTCTCGTAGCTCCTCATTGATGACACTCCTGACTGTCCATTCAAGGACTCTGTTGAGTCACTGTGAAACCATGTGACATGATCCCAGACGAAATCATGAGGAAGAGCCGGTGAAACTTGTAAAAATCACGCTTGGAGAAACCCAGATGCCTTTCATCCACAGCTCTCAAAGCCTTTCCAGGCAGTAATTATTTCTCACAATGCTCTTGTGAAGTAGGAAAAAAAAATCATTTTTTCCATTTTATAGATGTAGAAACCAAGAGAACAAAGTGTGACTTCCCAGTGAAGGACAGGAAAAAGAGGTCATAATTATGTCCTTTAACTCCACAATAAAGACCAGAAGTTCAGTTCGATCAATAGCATCACCTGGGCAGCTTTAAAAATTACCCATGATGGGATCCCACTTTCACTGATTCTGATTAAATTGGCTTTGGATCAGTCCTGGTCCTGGGAGGTTTTAAATCTCACCCTGATTTGAATGTGCTGAGAACCACTTCAGTAGATAATTACCTGGAGCTGTTTCCTATGACTTCACCTGGATATATCCAAGAACACCCCAAACTCAACATGCTCATCCTCTCCCCAGATTTGTTCCCCCTCATGTGTCCTTTATCTCACCAACAGCCCCACCATCCAAATGGTGATCTATAAACCTGGGTGTCGTTCTTGCTTCTTACTTCTCCTCTTGCTCATTCAACCACAGAGTTCTGCCTCCCAGGTATTACTTCAATTTATTCACTCCTGTTTCAGTTTGGGCCAGGACATTTCATTTCTTCCCTGTCCCTCTAATCTATTCTTCAGCCAGAGTGAACTGTTCAAGCTTTATTTGAGAACCCCTTTGCAAAGATGGGACTTACCTTTTAGCCTTTCACCACGGCCACTCAGCACATCTTCTCCTCCAGTCATCTCCAAGCTGGTCAGTAAATGATGCCCTCTCTCACTTCTGCACATGCTCGTCCCCTCAGCGTAGGACACTGTCCACTCCTGCCTCTTCATCTTATTCCCTCCTTTAAGAAAGTCAACCCTAACGCACATGACACATAAGCGTGAATAAATGCCTTCTGTATGCTCCTGCCCACACCTGTGACAGGTAATACTGAAGGTGAGGCTGAAACAGGAAGCAGTGAGCCACTGATTCGAGGCAGTGGGTGTGGTGGAAAGAAAAGCCCTGGTTTGTAAAAATCCTAGTCTTGGGTTCTGGCTTTGGTAAGACAGCTGTGTGCCCTTGAACTGTGCTACTTTCCCTTCACAAAACTGCCTTCCTACCTGAAAATGAAGACATTAGATGCACATGATTTCCAGGTCCCTTAAAACTCCAGATTCCATGACTCTGATAGACACTGCAGGACACAATGTATATCCCCTGCTTGTATCACGTTGGTTTTTCTTCTCAATTCTTTTCTTTGAACCCCTTCCATCATGACCATATTTGTGGCCTTATTTTCCTGAACCTACTATTTCTTTTTCTACTCTCTCTTCTTTTTTTCATTTTGGCCTCTGCAGCTTCTCACTCTCAGTTGTTCCTCTCCTTTCAGTTTGCCCACTCCCTCGCTTTCTTCCTCTTCTTGCCCTCTCGGAGCCCATTCTATTTGCCGGGGCTTTCTTAGTCTTTGCTCCAGTGCTTGAACTCATTATCTCCTCCTTTATGCATTCTTCTGGCCTGTGATTCCAAACCCAATTCCTCTTTCACCACTCCACCAGACTTGCTAAGCCTAATCCTCATTCTTCTAGGTGCATCCAGTTTTGCAAATCCCCTGGCTGTGGCCCTCCTTTGGCAGGAGGCTTGAGAGGGAGTGGGAACTTGTAGGCCACAAGCACTGGACCTCCCTTCCTACAGCTGGACCCAGTCTGGGGATAGTTGGAACACCGCAGAGAGGGCATTGTCCTTGCAGTCATTTTGCACCATCCTAGAAATGCCAATGTCACACTTTCAACACTGCTCATCAGACTGGCTTTCAGGCTGGGTGGTGAATGAAATCAGCGTCTTCAATAGAGCAATGCAGTGCAGGGAGGACCCCTAGTGTCCAGATGAGCTACTGCACCACAGGCATTTTGGGTCTTAATTTGAAAATTTTATCGGTTGTATAACTTTAAGCAATGAGGACAAAGTTATATATAGTTATGGGTGTTTGAAAATATTCTTTTAAATAATTTGCCTGAGAACAGGGCTTACAAAGGGGGCCATGAAAACAGAATCAAATACCTTGCCCAATTACCCTTGCTCTACCCCAGTTTTCTCATTTGCAATGCTATTGACATTTGGGGTCAGATGATTCTTTATTGGTGCATGGAGGGAGGTGGGCAGCTGTCCCGTGCAGCTCAGGATATATAGAGCATCCTTATCCTTTACACACTGGATGTCAATAGCATACTTTCTCCTAGTTTAAATATGGCAATCACTAATGCCTGTCAAATGTCACCACGAGCAAAATGTTGAGAACCACCACTTGCTCACCACAATCCCATTCCCTGGAGCCCTCTGGGATGCAGGTCATTGTAAACCCCAATATCTGGCCATAACAGCAAGGTTCAAGGAACACTCCACTACTACCTTTGTGCCTTCCTACTAGGTGTTGTTTTTTTAATTGCATTTTTTTTCCCCAGACAGGCTCTCACTGAGTTGCCCAAATAGACCTTACACTTGGATCCTCTGGATTCAGCCTCTGAGCAGCTTTCAGCAACCTTTTAAATCAATCAGCTTTCTCTTGCTCCCTGCACCTCCTCCTATATCAATATTTCAGATGGACAAGTTGTCCTTATATAGATGTAATCATTCAGTGGTTGTCTCTTTGCTCCTGGCTTATTTCACTCACCAGAATGTCCTCCAGGTTCATCCATGTTGTAGCATTTAACAGGATCTTTTTTCCTCTTGAAGGCTAATGATATTCCATTGTAAGTGTATACCACATTTTATTGATCCAGTCATCCACTGGTGAACATTTGGTTTGCTTCCACCTCTTGGCCATTGTGAATAGTTGCTGAGCAACATCTCTTCAAGACCCTCTCAGTCCTGTGCAGTGGCACGCACCTGTAGTCCCAGACACTCAGGAGGCAGAAACCAAAGATTCTCTAAATTGCTCAGGGCCTCACTAAGTTGCTGAGGCTGGCTTTGAACTTGTGATCTTCCTGCCTTAGTCTCCTGAGTCCCTGAGATTACAGGCGTACGCCACCACGCCCGGCTGTTGACCATTTTTCAATGCACACAAGTTTTTAAATTTGAAGTAATCCCGTTTGTCTACTTTTGCTTTTTTGCCTGTGCTTTTCTGGTTCCACATGCAAGAAATCACTACTGAATTCCTTGTTTCTCCCTATATTTTTACCTAAGAGTTTTGTAGTTTTAGGTATTACATGTATGTCTTTAATCCATTTTGAGTGAAGTTCTGTTTATGGTGTAAGATAAGTGTCCTACTGCTTTCTTCTGCATATGGTTAATCAGTTTCCCCAATGCATTTTTCTGTTCTTTTTAGTTATACATGACAGCTGAATGCACTTTGACATATTATACATATATGAAGTACAACTTCCCATTCTTCTGGTTGTATGTGATGTGGAGTTACACTGGTTGTGTATTCATATATGGACATTGGAAAGTTATGTCTGATTCATTCTACTGTCTTGTTCTACTTCCTGTTCCCATTTCCCCCTTTCCCTTCATTCCCCTTTGTCTAATCCAAAGTACTCTATTCTTCCCTATCTGATAGTGAGTTAGCATCGGCATATCAGAAAAAGCATTCAGCCTTTAGTTTGTTGGTATTGGCTTATTTCACTTAGCATGATAGTCTCCAGTTCCACCCATTTACTGGCAAATGCTATAATTTTGTTTCTCTTTATGACTGAGTAATATTCCATTGTGTGTATATATCACATTTTATTTATTTATCTGTGGAAGGACACCTAGGCTGGTTCCATAGTTTAGCAATTGTGAATTGAGCTGCTATAACATTGATGTGGCTGCTTCACTGTAGTATGCTGATTTTAGGTCCTTTGGGTGCCTATCAAGGAATGGGATAACTGGGTCAAAGTGGGGGGTTCCATTCCAAGTTTTCTGAGGAATCTCCATACTGCTTTCCAGAGTGGTTGCACCAATTTGCAGTCCCACCAGCAATGTATGAGTGTGCCTTTTCCCCAGTGCATTTGTTGAAAGGACTTTCCTTTCTCCCAGAGTGATCCTGATGTCCTTAGTGAAGATCATTGAGAAAATGGGGTTTTAGTGAACAGTCTATGTCTAGCCTGCCATGCAGACTTTGCTACATTTTGCTGCTCTTTGGTGATTTAATTTTAAAGTGGATATATGTGAAGGAAGCTTCATCTTTTGAGAGTTTCCTTAGAAATTATGCTAAACAATAATTAACTGGTAGAAAATAACTTGTCTGATTTCCCCGCCAGGGCCTCTATTTTGGGTCCTTACTAGAAATAGTCCAAGATACATCAGACTGTAGGAGCAGTATGCTAGAAGTGGTTCCCAAACCCTGGAGTTGTCCATGAGCTAGCCAGAGAATCTCCAAGCATAAAATTATGCTCATGATACTAAGACTGTGTAACTGTGTTGACAGTTGCACAGTTGATATAAAAGCAACCATGCATAAAACTAGCACCTTAGACTCGAAATGGTGACAGCGAACTAGATGCATGGTCATTGTACTCTCCATCAACATGAGCTTGCATAAAAAAAAAAAACAACTTCAATTAAGAATGTTCTTTAATTTTTATTAGTTATTGATGGACTTTTATTTATTTATTTGTTTATACGTGGTGCTGAGAATCAAACCCAGTGCCTCACACATGCTAGGCAAGTGCTCTACCACTGAGCCACAACCCCAGCCCCAATAATGTTCTTGATGAAGCTCTAAAAATGATTATTAAATCTTGACCTGAATTCATGTCTCTCTCACATCCTGTCCACTGCATATACTAACATAGAATGGTTAGCTTAAGGAAAAAGTACTTGTATGATTGAGCTACAAGTGAAGTTAGATGCTTTTTTTGTTTATGGTTTTGTTTTTTATGAAATAGCTTTAAAAAAAAAAAATACTGGGAATTGAATCCAGGGGCACTTAACCACTGAACCACATCCTCACCCCTTATTTATATATTTATTTTTTTATTTTTATTTTTTGTAATATTTAGAGACAGGGTCTCACTGAGTTGCTTAGCAACTTACTTTTGTTGAAGCTGACTTTGAACCCACGATCCTCCTGCCTCAGCTTCCTGAGCCACTGGGAGTATAGGCGCATGCCACCTGCCCAGCTCCCTTTTTATTTTTTATTTTGAGACAAAGTCTGACTAAGTTGCTGAGGCTGGTTTTGAACTTACAATCTTGCCTCAACCTCCAGAGCTATGGTGATTACAGCCATGAAACACCATTTTTACTTGAAAGAATAGGTGAAAAACTATAGTTATTCAGAGTTGCTTATTTGGCAGGTCTTTTCAAAATGAACAAAGTCCTGTCACAATCAAGAGTATTAGTTGCTTACGATTAATCTTTCAAGCAAAAAAGGTTTTTTGTAAAATGTGTATTCATTGCCATAAGTTAGGCAGCTTCACAGTTCTTAGAAACATTTCTGGTAAGAACAGCAGTAATATTAACAAATGTGTGTGTTTTTAAAAATTCTATAATAAACCGTGTCAGCATTGGAAGACTTAAAAATTTAGTGAATTCTGGTGTCCTTCAACAGATGAGTGGATAAAGAAAATGTGGTACATAAACACAATGGAAATATTACTCAGCCATAAAGAAGAATGAGATTATGTCATGTGCTAGTAAATGGATGGAACTGGAGATTATCATGCTAAGTGAAATAAGCCAATCCCCACAAAAAAAATGAAAGCCAAAGGTTCTCTGTGATATGGGGATGCTGACTCACAATAAGTGGGGGTGAGAAGTAAAGGTTCACCAGATTGGATGAGAAGGAGGGTGTCAGGGGGAGGGATGGGGGATGGGAATGGGAAAAACAGTAGAATGAATCAGACAGAACTTTCCTGTGTTCATATATGAATACACAACCATTGTAACTCCACATTATTACAACCACAAAAATGGGAAGTTATACGATATGTCAAAACACATTCTATTTTCATGTATAACTAAAAAGAACAACAAAAAAACTCAGTGAATCAATATTTTCTAGTTGACCAATATGTTATATTACACAACCCTTCATGGGTAAAAGATTCATTCAAAGCATAGTGGATTTTTAATGTAATGGAATATGAAAAGTGCACAGAAAAAGTGTCAGATCTTATAGTGCAGCTTACCTTTAAAAAAACTAGCATTTATCGTATTTTGGTGTAGTGTCAAAAAGGAATATCTACAATTATATAAAAAAGCTATCAAGGGGCTGGGTTTGTGGCTCAATGGTAGAGCACTGGGTTTTCTTTATATACTTCAGCCCAAACAACATATTGCCACAGATTAAATGCAGAAGTAAGTATGAAAAGCCAGCAGTCCTCTGTTAAGTGAGATAAAGAGATTTGTAGACATGTAAAATAATGCTATATATCCTGGGGGTTTTTTAGGGGAAGGGAGAGGAATAATAGGATTTTTTTTTGGCTAAAAATGTTATTTATGTTAATGTGTAATAGATATATTAATGTTCATTTTAAATTAATTCATAACTATTTTCAAAGTTTCTCAGTTTTCATTTCTAATATGGAAAATGATGTTAAATATAATCCACATAAAGAAAAGCTTTTGTACAGTCCCCACTAATTTTTTTTCCATCCTGCAGACTGAACCCAGGAGCACTTTATCATCGAGCTACGACTCCTGACCTTTTAATTTTTAAATTTTGAGTCAGGGTCTGGCTAAGTAACTGAGGGTCTTGCTGAATTGCCAAGGCTGGCTTTAAACGTGTGATCCCTCTGCCTTGGCTTCTGAAGTCTCTGGGATTACGGGTGTGCACCACCCACCTGGCTTCATTTTTAAGAGCAAAGGAAGCCAAAAGACCAAAAAGTTTGATAAATAATGTGCTAAGAATGCTGAAGAATTGAAGGCAGCTCTTCATCCCAAGACTAATCCAAAAAGGAGGGAAAAGTTCAAATAACACAGAAATCAATATTCATCCTGAACGACTTTAATCATGTTCTTTCTAGATGGTGATGGAAAGTGGGGATTGGCTGGTTGGTGGAGACCTTCAGGTGCTGGAGAGAATAAGATGGAATGACGGGCTGGACCAATACCGTCTGACACCTCTGGAGCTCAAACAGAAATGTAAAGAAATGAATGCTGGTATGTAAACTGCTTTGAGTGCATTTGTTAGTACTGCCTACCATAGTCTGATAAAAGAATTAAAGATATCAGGAATCAGTATTTTAAAATGAAAACATCTGTAATCCCAGCTACTCCAGAGGCTGAGGCAGGAGGATAGAAAGTTTAAGGCCAGCCTCAGTGATTTAAACAATCTCCTAAACAACTAAGCAAGAACTGTTCTCAGAATAAAAAAAAAAAAAAAAAAATAGCTGGGCACGGTGACATGTACCTATGATACCAGTGGCTCAGGAGGCTGAGGCAGGAGGATCTCATATTCAAAGCCAGCCTCAGCAAAAGCGAGGTGCTAAGCAACTCAGAGACACTATCTCTAAATAAAATATAAAATACAAAGTGGAGATGTGGCTCAGTGGTTAAGTGCCCCTGAATTCAATCCCCAGTACCAAAAAATTTTTAAAAATAAAAGGAGCTAGGGTCGTAGCCCAGTTTTTGTAAAGCGACTCTGGGTTCAATTCCCAGTACCAAAATAAATAATTAAATAAACAGAAATAAAATAAAATGAAAATATCTATAGGTATATCTATGATATAGAAACAGTTCAAATTTGTAGTCTATTCATATGCTGGAACACTATGCAGTAGTTAGAAATATGCACAGACACAGAAAGATACCTAAAATGTATTAAGTAAAAGAGCAAATTGCAGAACAATATGTACAGCACAATCATATTTTGGAAGAAAAAAATCATTTTTAAAACCCTAACCTGTGTATATAAAAGCAGAAAAGTTTCTGGGGTAACATGGCACCAAATGGCAGATAACAGCAACTACCTACCTCTTGGGGATGGAGTTGGACTAAGGAGAAGGGAAGATTATAATTCTTTATACATTTTGAAAAAGAGAAGGAAAAGTAATGATAGAATTATCAATGATTGTTATATTCTAGATATATATTAACTATATTTCACCACCAGAAAGAGAGTAAGGCTCTCAGAAGTCTATCATTGTGTGGAGTAGGTTTTAAGCTTTCTTTAAAACTACTTTAGAGTGATGGTCAAGTCTTTTTTTTTTTTTTTTTTTTGGTGGCACTGGGGACCAAACCCAAGGGTGCTCTACCATTGAGCTACATCTCCAGACCTTTTTATTTTTTGAGACAGGTTCTCACTAAGCTGCTGAAGGCAGCCTTGAACTTTCAGTCCTTCTGTCTCAGCCTCCTGAGTCATTGTGTTTAGATGTGCACTAAAGTAGTATTTGTATCTGTAGATTATTGCACCATGCATGGGCCCCAAGAAATGTTCTTCCTTATTATTCATCTCCTGGGGAAACAGGACTAGAGCAAGAGCACTGATTCTTCCTGAGCCTTGGTTGCAGTAAAGGCCTTGCAAAAAAATGTGTTCAGCTAGGCACAGTAGTGAATGCCTAGAATACCAGTAGCTCGGGAGGCCGAGACAGGAGGATCACAAATTTAAAGCCAGCCTCAGCAAGTTAGTGAGGCCCTAAGCAACTCAGACAGACCCTGTCTCTAAATAAAATATTAAAATGAGCTGAGGATGTGGCTCAATGGTTAAGTGTCTTTGGGTTCAATCCCCAGTTCAAAAAAAAAAGTGTTCATTCCTGAGCCTCCCTTGATGGCTTCCTGTCTGCATCCTCTCATTGTCTAAGCAATCTTGCATTGATTGGTGGGGTTTGATTAACACTCCTGATGGCCAGGCATATTCTCCAGCTGATAGGCAAAAGCAAGTGGATGTAATGAATACACTGAACCATAAACATAGCTTTTCTTTCCTGTCTGTTCTTATGGACAAGAAACAGTGTGTTTCTTTGACCTTGACTTTTGTGCTTTTCTCTCCCAGATGCAGTGTTTGCCTTCCAGTTGCGCAATCCCGTCCACAATGGCCATGCTCTGTTGATGCAGGACACCCGTCGCCGGCTCCTGGAGAGGGGCTACAAACACCCAGTACTCCTGCTCCACCCTCTGGGGGGCTGGACCAAGGATGATGATGTGCCTCTGGACTGGCGGATGAAACAGCATGCTGCTGTGCTTGAGGAAGGGGTCCTGGACCCCAAATCAACCATTGTTGCTATCTTTCCATCTCCTATGTTATATGCCGGCCCCACAGAGGTGAGCAATCCCTGAGCTGGGCAATTAGATCAGGATGCAAGCTCAAACTGTATCTAGAAGAGTGAATGAGTCTGTGATTCTTTTTCTCTTCCTCATGAGCAAATTCTGGTCTCTTTGTCCAGTTTAACAATGTGGCCATTTTGTATTTGTAAAAATGCTAGAAACATCAAGCCAAACCTATTATATATTGCCTCTGAGAATATGGAGGCTGGCTTGTGAACCAGATAGGTAATGGAGCTCAATCTGGGTTATTGGGCAAGTTGTATGTAGCCTAATATTCAATCATCATAAATGATTCAACATGCCCAGTGAGCCTCTTAGAAGGGAGAGGATGTCCTTAAAAGATAAATGTCAGGCTGGGGAGTAGCTCAGTTGGTAGAGTGCTTGTCTGCATGTACAGGGAACTGGGTTTAATCCTCAGCACCACACATACACACAAAAATGGTAAATGTCTCCCTTTTATCCTAACCCAGTGAGCCTATCAGGGATCTTCTTTGTCCTACTGCACCAGCAGTGTAATGCTTGAAGAAGTCTGAAAGAAATATGATGAAAGTCTCAACCTTTGAGCCGTCCCAAACTGAAGTTCATGAATTCTCTTAAATCTCCATCCTTTGTATTTCTATCTGAGCTTTAGAGAGGGCAGTGTTCTGTTGAACTGGAATCAATGTTTGCATGTGAAAGGTAATTATTAGCTCATGTTGGAGTCTGTAATTTCCTTTAAACTGTGATTTAGCCAAATAAGGAAGGACTGGATAACAAAGTTTATAGTTTTTTTGTAGGTCAGAAGATCTGAGTGTTCATAGTCTAGTCCTGTTTGGAGAAGGGATGAGGAAATAATCCTTGAGTTCTAAGGAGGGAATTCATATGATCCTTTCTTTTGTTTTTTGCCTTTTTAAAAATTTGTTCTTTTTAGTTATACATGACAGTAGAATGTATTTTAACATTTAGACTTGGAATATAACTTCCTATTCTTGTGGCTGTACACGCTGTGGAGTTACATTGGTTGTGAATTCATATATGAACGTAGGCAAGTAATGTCCTATTCATTCTACTGCCTTACCCATTCCCATTCCCTCTTCCTTCCCACCGTCCAATGTGGTGAACCTCTACTCCTCCCTACATGACCCCTTCTATTGTGAGTCAGCATCCACCTATCAGACAAAACATTTGGCCTTTGATTTTTTGCGGGGGGGGGGGGGGATTGGCTTATTTCATTGGGCATCATAAACTCCAGTTCCATCCATTTACTGGCAAATTCCATAATTTCATTTTTATTTATAGATGAGTAATATTCCATCGTGTATATATACATTTTCTTTTTCCATTCATCTGTTGAAGGATACCTAGGTCAGTTCCATAGCTCAGCTATTGTGAATTGAGCTGCTATGAATATTGATGTGGCCATGTCACTACGGTATACCGATTTTAAGTCCTTTGGGTATTATGTGATTCTTTTCTTTGAAGCTCCTATTGAACCCAATAGAACCAAGCATGAAGAAGAGAGCACATAGTCTTAGTTAGGACTGGCTTTCTTGCAACTTTTAGGTGACCAGTATTATTGAACTACTTTTAAAGCAGAGACCCATAGACCTGGCCTGTGGTGACCATCATGTCCTTTATATGATGTTTCCTAGGTCCAGTGGCACTGCAGGGCCCGGATGATTGCAGGGGCCAACTTCTACATTGTGGGCAGGGATCCTGCAGGAATGCCCCACCCTGAGACCAAGGAGGACCTGTATGAACCCACTCATGGGGGGAAGGTCTTGAGCATGGCCCCTGGCCTCACCTCTGTGGAAATCATTCCATTCCGAGTGGCTGCCTACAACAAGGCTAAAAAAGCCATGGACTTCTATGATCCAACAAGGTAGGTTTCCAGAGAAAAATTAGTCAAAATCTTTATGACTGGAATGATGAGGCAAAATTTTGGCCCTTTGGGAAACTCTCCAGCGCTTTTGCACACGCTCCCCGTTAGAATGAAGTCCCTTTGGAGTTAAAACTTGGTCTTGGACATTTTTTTTTTATCTCCTGAAGTTGCAGCACAGTCCCATGCACATAGTAAATGGTCCATAAATATTTATTTCAAGGACAGGGTTGTAGCTCAGTGGTAGCACACTGGCATAGCATGCATGAGACTCTCTTGAATTCAATCCCCAGCACCACAATATATAATTTTTTTTTCTTTCTCAACATGTCTGCTTTGAGCATGCACCAAATATTTAGGACATTAAGGGCAGGGGGCAACATAGAAAAAGATTTCAATGAGTATTTATGATGCACTCATTCCCCAGGCTGAGAGCCCACAGAACTAGGCAGAAAAATAGAAAACAGTCCTGGGCCTCAAGACACTTCTCACAATAGAGTAGGTGACAGTAAATATTGAATACATAGTTGCCATGATTTCCTTTTTCCTCTGCCAAGTTCCTGAACTGAAGATTTAGTGAACTGATCATTTTCAAAAATGCAATATTGTACAGAAAGGAAAATAATGTGGGTGTATAAACCCATAACCTAATTCCAGGAACCTTTAGGATAGATGTTACTGACCTACCCTGAGTTCTTTGCTGCTCTACTGTGACAGGCACAATGAGTTCGACTTCATCTCAGGAACCCGTATGAGGAAGCTCGCCAGAGAAGGAGAAAATCCCCCAGATGGCTTCATGGCCCCCAAAGCATGGAAAGTCCTGACAGATTATTACAGGTCCCTGGAGAAGCTCAACTAAATGCACCTTGGCTCCTAAGGTTTCCTTCTGAAGTGCTCTTTGATTACCTTTTCTATTTTTGTGATTAGATATTTTATATCCACATTGCTTCTTAGTGACTGATTTTAAAATTAATATTTTGTAAAAAGGCAAAAACTGTGCCTATAATTTAAAGCCAACTTCATTTTTATATATCAAAGTCAAACTGAAGATTAAATATTAGCAGGTGAAAGCAATGTTGTTATACATTTCAGAATGAAATTAGCTGTATTCTCTACCATATCAGAGCACGTAGGTCCCAGATTTCTAAAGCTTTGACCATGTGTCTAGTTTACTTGCAAAAAAAGTGAAGCACATTTTTCAGCTTAAACTTGTCAACCTACAATCTCAATATCATGTACCAGTGGCAAAATAAATTGGATTAACAGCCCCTTCTGTACAACTGGAAAAAAAAAATCATCACCCTAAATGAGATGTGCCTCACATCAAGTTTCTTGCTAATCATTTACCTCATGACTATACACAGCCTTACTGCCCAATATCCTCTGACTGGAGAAAGAAAATGTGTGATAATGTGAATTTAGTCTTAGGAGTCTATGCAACCTACTTCTGCCATGCAAGTTATATTTTCCAATAAGAGAAGTTTCAGTGGCCTTCCATGACAAATAAATTGTGATATAATAATATAGAGTACTCTAATGAAGGAATTTGTACCAATGGATCAATCTGACCATGTTATAGAAAGTTAATTTTTCTCCTTTGTTGTGGTCACTGTGTCTACAGAGTGGTTAGGGCCTATCTGACAGCAGCAGCAACAGCTATAAATAACCAAAAAGTAATTCACATCATCAGACTAGCAAGGAACTAGAACTGGAAAAGACCGCAGAATTATCAAATACTAATATTTTCTCTTAGAGGTAAACAAAATTAGGAGATATACATTCATGTGCCTTGTGAGCTGCTGAGCATTATATCAAAAAATGAAAAATTCCCATTAGGAAGTACTCTTGGCACTGAATGAGTGCCCAGGACATTTGGATCCTGTCTGGTGTTCTGTCTACACCAGACAATACAGCTGGGTCTGTGCCCCCTCAGCTTCTTAGTCTTTTGACCAGCGGGGGCTTAAAAAGCAGCCTTTTTGGATAAAAAAAAAGGTCCAGAGTTTTGTAAACTCCACTAATTTTATTGTAGTTGGAACTGAAACTTTTCCAAAGACTCAGGCTGTTCTGAGATGTCCTATGATGGCTTTAATTCCAAGAAATAATCTTTTGTGCTCTATGCATAAATTTTATGCCAAGGAACATATGAAAAAACAGCATATTTTATACATAGGTTTCTATTGGAGAAACCTAAACTAGAAATAGAAAACTGATTTTTTTTTCATATTGTCCATTAAAAAAAAAAGTCTGGGCTAATACAAGTTCTTTTGATAATAAATTACACACAATGGCCACAGCAAAGTTTGTTTTTAACACAATAGTGCCTATACTCATTTAATCAGAGATACTCACAATGCTGCCTTTTTAGAAAACAGGATATTTATTTAAAACATGAGATAGGATATAGTGCCTTAACCAAAATGTATTTTGTGATTTTAAAAAAATATATTTAAAATTGCTCTTTTGCTGTAGTTCTATATTTAGTGCAATGACTCTTTCTGTGTACAACCGATGCTTGTCCTTATTTTAATAAATTTCTTAAAACAAAGGCTGTCTTTTCTGCCTGTAGCACTGGGTGTGGGCTGACCACAGAACCCTTGAGAGCTGTGTGACCGACTGGAAAGAAACAGCAAGACCAAACTTGGGACTGTTAGTGGTGCTCATGTTGTTTTCCAACTTGTGCTGTACATGTAAATGACATTGGTCTCAGCCAGGCAGATTGATCTTTTCAAAAGTGACTGGGTTGCTCTGGAGCCTCTGCCTAGAATTTCACTGAAAGAGGATTTGACATTTTTTCCCTTTCATTTGAGGCAATGAAGTTATCTTCTTTGCCACCTGTTTCTCAAAGGAACAGATCTTGTCCTCAAAAGTACTCCCAAGGAGTTTAAAACCAGCAGGCTTAGAAATAGTTGCAGGAATTTTTGTTTATTTTTCCCCCCTCAGCAATCCCTGCACCTCCCCTAACTTCAGCACTGCTACTTTTATATGTGCAAAGAAAAATTACCTGTCTCCACCCATCCTTTCAGTGGCCTTCAAGCATGCAGGTTGTTGTTTCTTCTTGAGCCCCTGATTCATTGTCCTGAAGGCTTCATGCAATTTTTTTTTTTTTTTGCTATTAATCCTCACTTCCAAATAAAACTGGTATAAGCTTTCAGACAACTCGAAGCTGTCAAACTCTAGTCCCTTCCTTTTTGACCCCAGACTTGGTGGCTCCTGGTGTCAATTAGCAGGACAAAATAGGACAAAAAATGAGCATGAAGATGTCAGTAGTGCTGAAGGAGTGTGCCAGATTGTTCAGGATAGTGATACTGTGAAAAGATCCTGGAAATGCATACAATGATCATTTGGTCAAATATATCAACTTTTTTTCCTCCTCAGTACCCAGGGGTGACTTACCACTGAGCTACATATTCGGCCCTTTGTTATTTTAAGACAGGATATAAGTTGTTGAGGCTAACCTCAAACTTGTGATCCAATCCACCTGCCTCAGTTTCCTGAGTGGCTGGGATTATAGGCATGTGCCACTGCATCCACCTGTATCAATGATTCTACCAGGCCTTTAAATTTCCAACTCCTTTGCAAGAATCTTGGTTACTTACGAAGAACAAGTTTGTTTTCTTCTCACTTTTCTCTATTATTTCCCCTTAGTTCTAGCTATGATCGTCAACATAATTTTCCTTACAGGCAAGAAATGAGGATATTAGAAAGGGGCACCCACTAGGTGGGTGTGATGGCACATGCTAAAATCAGTTGACTCAACTGTTCTTATGTCTAAAGGTCTGATAAGAAAAATGGTGCAGCTTTGGCCTGAGATGTTTTAATGATTCAGGTTTTCATTACCCATTAACAGGTACCATTCTTGCCCCGGCATGCAATTAGTTCTTTGGTAAATGCTATTATTGGGCCACTCATGGTACACATTCATTAAATGCTGAAAATGGCATTCAAGCAACTCACTATATGTACTTCAAAGACTGGGTTTTTTATGTTTGTTTTTTGCTTATGTTGTAATTTTACTGAATTACTGCAAATAAATTACTACCAGAGTTTAAACACTTTAGTCTCATTCTAGAAAAGGTAAACATAATACCTTTCTATGAGACTTAGCAAAAGAACAAGTGGATGCAAGAAATTCTTCATGAACTATCCTCCAGAGAGAAGCCCTTTGAAAGTAAGTTGAGAGCTTTGTCTTGGCAGTTTTTAATTCTGGGGTGGACTCTGGGGTATGGTTACAATGTATGGAAATGTGGGCCTGCCCTAGATGGAGGATATTTTGCAGGGAGATGGGAATTAAGTCAGGACCAAACTGTTGGGACAGACTGAAATCTGGAACCACACCCCCTGTAAAAACAAACTGGCTAGGAAATTCCCTCTCCTGAATTTTGCCAAAATCATGGCAGGAGGGGGACTGGATGTCTTGCACATTCTCAAGGCAAGTGGATTCTAGAACCCTAAGAACCCTAAACATCTCAAGTTGCAATTCAAATCCCTCCCAGCTCAAATGCCAACAAGATCAAAAGACTGCTGGAGGGGTGGGTAGGGGTTTGGCTAAAATCAGTTGACTCAATCCAATCCTGCTTGGTACTCTGGCATATGCATATAATACCAACTATTTAGACGGCGTAGGCAGGAGTACTGCAAGTTCAAGAGCAACTTAGTGAGACTCTGTATCAAAATAAAAAGGGTCCGGATGTAGTTCAGTGGTAAAAAGCCAGAGGGGCGGGTAATGCAAACAAACTAGCCCTACAGTCCCAGACCCAACATAACTATGTCTAGGTAAGAAAAATCACAATATTAAGGCTGGGGTTGTAGCTTGGTGGAAGATTGCCTGCCTACCACATGAAAATAAATAAATAAAACAAAGACATTACGTCAGAACAAAACAATGTTATACTTCAGTTCCCATTGTTCTTTTGTGTCCACCATCTGGAACAAAAATTTTTAATTACAAATTAAAAAGTTACCCACTAGGTGGGTGTGGTGGCACATACCTGTAATTCCAGCACTAGGGCAGCTTGGGCAATTTAGTGAGGCCATACGAAACTCAGTGAGACCTTGTCTCAAAATAATAAAAACGGCTGGGGATGTGGCTCAGTGGTTAAGCACCCTTGGGTTCAATCCCCCATATGAAAGTAAGTTTTAAAAACGTTATCCACCTAGGGAGAATTGGGTGAGTTAAGCAGCTCTCCATTACCAAGTAAAAGCAAACTGAAGGAATCCAATGGAGCAGTCCCTGCAAGCCTGTCCACACAAACCATATACATGTTGTTCACACTTCTAGCATGCTTACTTGTTCTAACATTGCCTTTATTTAGCAAATACCAGTGGCTTCATCACCTCACCATTTGCCATTTTTTGTTTATCTAGCTCTCTTTGCCTTAACATATAATTTCCTTTGAATACTTTATATCTTTCCTGTTACATTTTGTCTTAAAGAGTCAATAGGGAAACCAAGATAATTGCTCTCAAACCATTTTGATACAGAAGGCTTGGTTTTTGTGCCTGGTGCCAATTCAAATAATGAGGAAAAGGTCTTTGAGAAAAAAATAAATTTTATTAAAACTTCTAGCAAAGAAAGAAGGCAGTGGACTAAAGTCCAAAGACCGCCACCTCTCCTCACAAGGAAAAACAAAGGACCTTCAAAGGGAAATTCAAGGACTAGGCTCTGGGTATAATTATCAGTAGATATAATACTGTTCATCTAGTGACCTTGAGAGAGCTGTTGTTCACTTGCTGGCACCAGTTCCCAGCCTGTATTTTACTTGCTGGCCTAGAATGGGAAGAACATTAATATTTCCTCAATCCCACTGTTGAGAGAGGAGGAAGAAATACATGTCAGTTTAAGAATAAGCCATGTGTGATCAAGCAGCAAGATTCATACTCAAAGCATGAAATGGACCCGTTACAAACTTATCCATGGATGAGTCCTGGAGGTTTCATTCTCTTGAATTGGGAATTTAAAGAGTTAATTTAATCCAATGAAGAAATAAATGCAAGCCTATTGAATAGCAATTTCTGCTAAAAGAAAAAAAAAAAAACTACTTCTGGAGTTTTTCGATTTTGTATCCTAAGTCACTTTCTTCAGCCTCCCTTTGATCTCATGAATTTCCCAGGCCCTTCAGGTAAATTCTTATTCCCTGTATTAGAGCTGATCATTTCCAACAGAATCCTAATTGGCATATTCTTTGTAATTTTAGGATTATGATCCCATAGACCCTCATCTTCCTTACACATGACTGCAAAGAGATTTTACTGCATGATACAGCCATCTTTGAGTATTTTAGTCATTCTTATACTTTCTGTCATCTATGCTGTGCTCTGAGTTCCATACCTGAATATCGGTGATTATTTCAATGCTTGGAATGTTTTCAAAGTGAGTTGTCATGGTTCGCAAGCCTGTGTTGTCCTGATGCACTCCATGGCTAGCACTGACATTCTCTGGTAATTATTTCAAAGCACCAAAATTACTATTTAAAAGTGTTCAAAACCAAGCACATAACTGCAAATATTAGATAACCACAAAAATAGTCCCACCTCCAATTTTAGTAATGGGACTCTTGTGGGTCATTAATAAAAAACATACTTGCTACTAAGATTTTTTTACATTGCTACTTCATTTCTTTTAAGTTTGATCTAATCTGTTTATGATAATCTGCATTATATGATAGTCGTATTTTAGTCAATTCAGTTAGGAATTATTTGTAAAGTTCAACTTGTTATTAAGTTTCAAGTTCCCCTGAATGATTTCATAAATGTAATGATGACTTGCACACAAATTTTCCATGTACACATAAAGCTTTAACTTTTATAAACTTAATCTACAATGAATTTAATAATAAAAGCCTATGATGATTTATTAGCTATATATAAGAAGAGTCTATGGTTTATTTAGGACACCCAGTTGATGGTGGAGTTTTGGTCATACAAGCTTGTATGTAGCCTTGGCCTATCAGAATTCTACTCAAGAGGGGCTTTTCAGAAGATGGCGGAATAGATTGCTTCCCTGGCAGCTCCATGGAGTGAAACCAAAAAAGCAGGCAGGCAGCTTTCAGCAATGTGGGTGAATGAAGAAGAATTAGGGGGGAATTTATTGGAATTTAATATTGGACACTCAAAACATATCAGAAACCCAGAAGAGATTGAATATAATACAGTAAAACTCCTCAGCCCTACAGCTGTGGCAGCAGCTGGAGGCACAAGCCAGAATGGTCCCTCTGTAAACACAGGAAAGCAGTAACGGAATTAGAGGAACCCCCAATTCTCGGTAGGAATGAGGAGAGTCAAGATAGAGTTCAGAGAGCAGAATCATTGCCCAAATAAAAACAGTAAGCTGTGCTGCATAATATCCTTGTGTATGCAAAAGAAGCTGCAGAAGATAGAAGGAACCATTTTGCAGCGGAAGCCTGGGGCTGACAGCTGGGGGAGCCAATTTCTAGCAGACCCGAGTCTGGTTTGAAAAACAAGCTGGGTAAACCCACCGTGAGTAACAGAGAGTATGCCTAAGTGACCAGGAGGAAATCAAGTGTGGAGAGAGGTTTACAGGGGAATACTGGTCATGGAAACCCACCTGGCTTCTCCTTCCCCTTTCAGTCCAGCTGCTTGCAGGATTGGCTGGGAGAGAAGTCTCTGACGGGGAATTCAAGAGTGAGGGCAGGAGAGATTGAGTTTGGAGTCTGAATCAGAGACCAGGAATCGTGGGGTCCATAGGCAACGCGGTGGCCTAAGAACAGGCTCCTATACCACACAAATAGAACCTAAAGAAGATTCCTGGTGTGCAGTCTTCCAGGGTGGACCAGCAATTGCTGGGCCCTAGAGGTGTTCTGACTTAAAATCTCCAGACCAACTGGCATTCAGAGCCTGAAGCATAACTAAGCCTACACCCCATCTCCAGGATCCTTACCCTAGCAAACTCACCCACCCTGAAGGTGGAGCAAGCTTCATATTCCAGATACCTACACCTAACTATTGAGAAGGGAAGTTGAGAAACTTTTGAACTCCAACAGAAACAACTGTTCAATTTTTCATTGAGTTCTTTTTCTTTTTTCTCTCAAATTTTACCGTTTTTTGAATCAATTATTTTGCATGCTTCAATCTGTTGAAGACTGGGATATCTGAATAGTATATTCAGTTTTGTTTTGTAGTCTTTTACTTTTTCCTATTTTTAATTTTTAAAAAATTTTACTTTATATTTTTTCTCTCACTTGTCTGTTTCCCTAGATTCTCCATCTCTTTTCTCCTAACAGCCAGCCTCTATTATTCCCTCTATCACTCTTCCTATAATTTCTTATTTATATCCTCTCTCCTCCTTCCTCATAAACATCACATCATACAATACTTCAGTTCTCGCTTTGTCCACCATTTGTAAACCCTTTTGCAGACTTACTGTTTTTATTGTGGGCAATAACTAAATACATCATTTGTTTATTGTGACAAAATTGTAGATGTCTTAGTAGTAACTATTTGGTTTAAGGCTGTATATTATTCGCATTGGGTGCTGTTATTATTTGACTCCCCCTTAAAAGTGAGGTACTGGAAACCTTCAGGGAAGACTACAGGGTAGAAACTGTACTGTGTCAGATCCACTACTAGATGGGTAGACACACAAATAATATGAAAAAACAAGGGAACAAATTGCCCCAAACAAACTAATATGCTCCAATAATAGAATCCACTGACACCACAGTGGAAGAAACATCAGAAAAGGAGTTTAGAATGTACATAGTTTAACTAATCCGCAAGGTAAAGAATGATGTAAGGAATGAAATCAAGAGATAAAATTCAGGAGATGAAAGATCACTTCAATAGAGATTAGGAAAAGAAATCAAGTAGAAATCCTTGAAATGAAGGAATCAATAAACCAAATTAAAAATTCAATAGAAAGCATCACGAACAGAATAGACCAGTTAGAGAGAGTGTTTCAGGCAATGAAGACAAAATATATAATCTCGAAAATAAATTTGATCATGGAAAGAAGATGTTAAGAGACCATGAACAGAACTTCCAAGAAATATGGGATAACATGAAAAGACAAAATTTAAGATTTATTGGGATAGTTAAACGTGCAGAGACACAAACCAAAGGAATATACAATCTTATCCATGAAATAATATCAGAAAATGTCCCAAACCTAAAGAATGAAATGGAAAATCAAATACAGAAGGCTTACAGGACTTCAAATGTACAAAATTACCACAGACCCCCACACCAATGCTCATTATTATGAAAATGCCTAAAAATATATCATTCAATATTACTAAATAAGCAGGGGTTTCTAGCCTCATATCAGGTAAAGTAGACTTCAAGCCAAAATTAATCAAGAGGGACAAAGAAGGTCACTCATACTGCTTAAAGGAATTATGTGTCAACAAGACATAACAATTGTAAATATTTATGCCCCAAACAATGAAGCATCTACATACATAAAATAAAACCTTCTCAATTTCAAGAATGAAATAGACCACAACATAATACTGGGTGACTTTAACATACCTCTCTCATCACTGGATAGATATTCCAAACAAAAACTAAACAAAAAAACTGTAGAACTAAATAATACAATCAATAATTTGCACTTAATGAACATATAGAGTATTTCATCCATCAATGATCAAAAATACTTTATAGATCCTTCTGTAAAATAGACAATATATCATGCTACAAAACAACTCTTAGCAAATACACAAAAATAGAGACAATACCTGACATTCTATCATAAAAGAATAAAATTAGAAATCAATGATAAAATAAAAAATAGAAGCTACTCTAACATCCAGAGACTATAATATGCTATTGAATGACCAATGGATAGCAGAAGAAATCAGGGATGAAATTCAAAAAATACTTAGTAAATGAGAATAACAACACAACATATTAAAATCTTTGGAACATTATGAAGGCATTCTAAGAGAAAAGATCATTGCATTGAGCTCATTTATTAAAAGAACAGAAAACAGCCAAATAAATAACCTAACATTACATCTCAAAGCCCTAGGAAAAGAACAAATCAACACCAAAAGCAGCAGAAGACAGGAAATTATTAAAATCAGAGCTGAAATCAATGACACTGAAACAAAAGAAACTATTCAAAAAAACTGACAAAACAAAAAGCTGGTTCTTTGTAAAAATAAATAAAATTGATAAACCCTTTTTCACGCTAACAAAGAAAGAGAAAACTCAAAGTAGTAAAAGTTCATAATGTAAAAGGACCTTTCACATGGACACTATAGAAGAATATAGAAGATAATCACAAACTATTATGAAAATTTATACTCCAATAAAATAGAAAATCTTGAAGACATAAATAAATTTCTAGAGACATATGACCCACCCAAACTCAATCAGGAGGACATACACAATTTAAACAGATCAATTTCAAGCAATGAAACAGAAGATGCCATCAAAAGCCTAGCAACTTAATAAAGCCCAGAACCAGATTCTCAGCCAAGTTCTATAAAACCTTCAAAGAAGAATTAACACCAATACTCCTCAAATTATTCCATGAAATAGAAGAGAAGGGAATCCTTCCAAATTCATTCTATGAAGCTTCTATTACTCTGATACCAAAACCAGACAAAGACACATCAAGCAAAGAAAACTACAGACCAATATCCCTGATTAACATAAATGCAAAAGTTCTCAATAAAATTCTTCAAATCACATACAAAAACATATTTAAAAGATAACACACTACAATCAAGTGGGATTCATCCCAGGGATGTGAAGTTGGTTCAATATATGGAAATCAATAAATGTAATTTATTACATCAATAGACTTAAAGACAAGAATCATATGGTTACCTCAGTAGATGCAGAAAAAGAATGACAAAATACAGCACTGCTTCATGTTCAAAACAGTAGAAAAACTAGAAATATAGTGCATGCCTATAACCCCAGCAGCTCAGGAGGCTGAGAAGGAGGATCATGAGTTCAAAGTCAGCCTCAGCAAAAGCAAGGTACTATAAGCAACTCAGTGAGACCCTGTCTCCAAATATAATACAAAATAGGGCTAGGAATGTGGCTTAGTGGTTGAGTACCCCTGAGATCAAACCCTAGTAACCACCACCCCCCAAAGGAAAAAAAAAAAAAAACAGGGATAGGAGGAACGTACTTTAGCATTGTAAAAGCTATGTGTTAAACCCAAGGCCAACATCATTCTAAATACAGAAAAATTGAAAGCATTCCCTCTTTCACAAGGATGCTGTCTTTCACCACTTTTATTCAACATTGTCCTTGAAACTGTAGCCAGAGCAATTAGAGAAATTAAAGGGATTGTGGGGGGAGTGGTGCCTAGGGTTGAGGCTCAGCGGTAGAGTGCTCACCTAGCAAGTGTGAGGCCCTGGTTCAATCATAAAAATAAACAAAATGAAGGTATTGTGTCCAACTACAACTAGACAATTTTTTAAAAAAGGGATACAAATAGAAAAAGAAGAACTCAAACTATCACTGTTTGCCGACAACATAATTCTATATTTAGAAGATCAAAAAAAATTCTACCAAAAAACTTCTAGAACTAATAAGTGATCAACACCCATAAATCAAATGCATTTCTATACATCTGTGATGAATCCACTGAAAGAGAAATTAGGAAAACTACCCCATTCACAATAGCCCCCCCCCAAATGAAATGAAATACTTGGGAATCAATCTAACAAAAGAAGTGAAAAGCCAATACAATGAAAACTATATAAGACTAAAGAAAGAAAGTGAAGAAGACCTTAGAAGATGAAAAGATCTCCAGTGCTATCAGAGAAAACTAATATTGTCAAATGGCCATACAACCAAAACTGTTAGATTTAAAGCAAATCCTATTAAAATCCCAATAACATTTTTCATAGAAATAGAAAAGCAATCATGAAATTCATTTGGAAAAATAAGAGACCCAGATTAGCCAAGCAATCCTTACAAGACAAGTGAAGCAGCAGGCATCACAATACCAGACCTTAAACTATACTACAGAGCTATAGTAACAAAAAGAGCATGCTACTGGCACCAAAACAGACATTTAGACTAATGGTACAGAATAGAAGACACAGAGACAAACCCACATAAATATAGTTATATCATTCTAGACAAAGGCACCAAAAACATACACTGGAGAAAAGATAGCCTCTTCAACAAATGGTGCTGGGAAGACTGAAAATTCATATGTAGCAAAATGAAATTAAATCCCTCTCTCTCACCTTGCACAAAACTCAACTCAAAATGAATCAAGGACTTAGTCACTAGAACAGAGACCTTATGCCTAATGGAAGAAAAAGTAGGCCCAAATCTCCACCACGTGAGCTTAGGAAGTGACTTCCTCAACAAGACTTCTATAGCGCAAGAAGTAAAATCAAGAATCAATTAACAGGGACTGGGGTTGTGGCTCAGCGGTAGAGCACTTGCCTCTTATGTGTGAGACCCTGGGTTCGATCCTTAGCACCACATAAAAATAAATAAACAAAATAAAGATATTGTGCCCATGTATAACTAAAAACATGTATATATTAAAAAAAAGAGAAACAATAAACAGGAAGGTTTCAAATTAAAAAGCTTCTTCACAGCAAAGGAAATAATCAAGACCACGAACAGAGCCTACAGAAATAGAGAAGTCTTTGCCACCTGCACCTCAGATACAGCTTTGAACTCAAAAAACTCAACACCAAAAAAAAAAAAAAAAAAACCCAAAAAAACAAATAACCCAATCAATAAGTGTGCTAAAGAACTGAACAGATCCTTCATAGAATACAGTCAACAAATATATGAAAAAATGTTCAACATCTTTAGCAATTAGAGAAATGCAACTTAAAACTACACTGAGACTTCATCTCACTCCAGACAGAATGGCAATTATCAAGAATACAAGCAATAATAAAATGTTGGTGAGGACGTGGGGAAAAGGTACACTCATACATTGCTGGTGGCACTGCAAATTGGTGCAACCACTGTGGGAAGCAGTATGGAGATTCCTCAGAAAACTTGGAATGGAACCACCATTTGACCAGAGATCCCACTCCTCGGTTTATACGCAAAGGACTTAAAATCAGCAAACTATAGTGAAGCAGCTACATCAATGTTTAAAGCAGCTCAATTCACAATAGCTAAACTATGCAACCAACCTAGGTGCCCTTCAACAGATGGATGGATAAAGAAAATGTGGTACATATACACAATGGAATATTACTTAGCCCTAAAGAAATAAGGCATTTGCTGGTAAATAGATGGAACTGGAGAATATCATGCTAAGTGAAAAAAGCCAATCCCAACAAATCAAAGGCTGAATGTCTTCTCTGATATGTGGATTCTAATTCACAATAAGCAGGGCAGTGGTTAGGGAAGAATAGAGGTACTTTGGGATTAGACAAGGGGAATGAGGGAAAGGGAAGAGGAATGGGAATAGGAAAGATAGTAGACTGAATCGGACATTACTAGCCTATGTGCATATATGATTACACAATCAATGTAATTCTACATCATGTACAACCAGGAGAAGTTATATTCCATATATGATGATATGTCAAAATGCATTCTACTATCATGTATAACTAATTAGAACAAAGATTCTACTCAATATTCGGACTGAAAGAGCAACTAAGAACAAAATCATAAAATGTAAATTATCCAATTTATTTTCCTTATCAGAAGAAAGCTGTAATATTTGCCCACAGATAACATTATTCCAGTAAAAAATTCCTACACAAGACACTGCTGTCATTTTTATTCAAACACAGTCAAGGCTGGAGACATGTGCATCTAGCACCAACGCCATGAGATTATTATGGTCCACACAGAATGTTTAGGTTACCTCAACCCAGCTCTTAATAACATGCTTTCTGGGTCTATCTGCAGGTGGGAGCCTGGATAAGCCAGAAAATGGAAAAACAGTAAAGGCAACGCTGGGTTAATTCAAACATTGGAGTTTCTAACTTCTATTTTAAAAGGAATGGGAAAAGCATGAGACACACCAGACTTATCAGAAGTCTTCTGACAATGAAACTTTTAGAGAAACACCACACAAGTGATCCTTTTAATCTCAATTCTCAGAGTGCAGGCCTAGGGATGATGAAAATGGGTTAAGCATGGAGAATGCTTAAAGACTGAACCTGGTTGTTGAGAGCCACAGCCAAAGGGGCCCCAGCAAACTTCCAGCTGCCAGCAATGTGAAAGAGGTAAAGACCAATGTAGACAAGTTGACGAGGAATATCTTCTTTTTTGGTTTTCTGGAAGTAGAGTTCAGGGAAAGCATGAAACCAGGTGCTGATAACGCCAAGGTCGCGGGTTCGTTCCCCGTACGGGCCACCAAATGCCGCAGTCTGACTGGGCACAATTCAGGAGCCACTTGTCAAAAGAAACAAACTTTATTTTTAAAACTACAAACGCCAAACAAAACAGCTCCTCAGGAAAAACCCTCAGAGCCCAACTGCCACCACTGGCTTCCAGAAGCCTCTCCCACACACCAACCACCACCTCCCCCAATCCTCCTGCTCTTGAGGCCGATTGGCTAGGTCGCGTGGGCGGAGCCAAAGAAGTCCCCCAATGAGCAGTTCCGTAGTCTGAAGGGCAGGGAAACAGCCCAATGAACATGACCGCAGAGGAGCCAATCAGCTAGATGTTGCTGGGGCCACTGTGAGCCAATCATCAGCTGGCAGCTTGAAGGGCAGGGAAACAGCCCAATGAACATGACTGCAGAGGAGCCAATCAGCTAGATGTTGCTGGGGCCACTGTGAGCCAATCATCAGCTGGCAGCTTGAAGGGCAGGGAAACAGCCCAATGAACATCACCGCAGAGGAGCCAATCAGCTAGATGTTGCTGGGGCCACTGTGAGCCAATCATCAGCCGGCAGCTGGAAGTTTGCTGGCAGCTGGAAGTTTGCTGGGGCCCCTTTGGCTGTGGCTCTCAACACCTGGTCAACAGGATGTGTATAAATATATAAAAGTAATAACCTTAACAATATGATAGTTAAAATTTCAGCACTATGTTTGTGTCAGACACTGTGATGAGTGCCTTATGTGCATTATCTCACTGTCAAACCCTGTAAGGTGGGTGCTACTGTTGCCCTTATTTTATAGATGAGAAATTGAAGCTTAAACAAGGTAACCAGTTTAAGACAGTGGTGGTGTGTACAAACAGTCCCAGCTACATGAAAGGCTAAGGCAGGAGAATCATTTGTGTTCAGGAATTTGAGGCTAGCCTGGGAAATACAGCCAAGTCCCTGCATCAAAAATACAAAAACAAACAATGGTAAAGAGTTCAAGAACATATAGTTAATTAACGGGAAGCCTGAATTTAAATTCAAGAAGTCTGATTTTAGACAAAGTACTTTCTTTTTGGGGGGATATGGAGGATTGAATCCAGGAGTACTCTTAAGTGTTACCAAAAGCAAAATTTTTCAGAAATCAGAGATCAGACTACATATGTGAAACTTGAGTCCAAAAGAGAGGTAACTACATAATATTAAAAGTTCTTTAAAATCATAGGAAAATAGTTTCTTCATCTTTATGGCCTTAATATGCCTACAAGAGTCACAGTTATTGGGATTAGTGTATTTCTCTGGTTTCATTTGATGACAAAAATCAAGACAAATTCAGTTAGTTACCACAATTGGATATTCTGAATTTAAGATAAAAAGGACATAAGGGGATATATCACCACTGATTTTCAAACTATGTGCCATTAGATTAAAATGAAATGGTAAGTGAAATTCATATTAAAACCAAATAATGATTAGATACTAAAATGTACATATTTTAGATATTAAAATATGAAATCTAGATTGCCAGATAAAAATTATCCAAATACAAGTTTTATAACCCGAAACCCCTATAACATTTAAAATAACTGAAAAAGACCAAGGATTAAGTGGAGAAAAATCAAGAGGGACCCCTTTATTACACATTTATAAAACACTAGTATATATACTACAGTTATTAAAAATGGGACAATTTTTCAAATTTTTGGTATCTTATATTTTGCATTCCTTTTTCCATCATGCTTACAATCTTTCATAACTTGCTTTCTGTTACCAAAGTGTTCTGCAACCTCTATCCCACCAGAGTACAAATTAAAGAAAAAACTATTCAATAGGTTCTTGTGAGAGACATTATCAAAGAAACTAAATTAATCTGATAACTCATTAACAACGATTGAGTTTTCAAAAAAATATAATCAAAACAAAAGCATCTAAAACTTAATTTAATCTTTCTGATGATTCAAAAAGCACCTTAAGATTGTGTCGTGCCATTTTACTCATGCTATGTATTTAGGTGCCTATAATAGAATTCTGGTTAATAGATTTGGAACTAAAAATAAAGTTTTGTATGTAGTTACAGAGCAGTAAATAACTACAGATATAATATAGGAATTCTGATGTGTAGTTTTGTACTTAATGAGGCCACAATTTTTAATACATTGAAAATTTTTCAAATTAAAGCTACAAAATGAGTATTCTTAGTACATTTAGTAATAGCTACTTATTTTAAACTATCATTTCATTTTTGGTGACCAAATTATATTTGACCATAATTAAAGAACAAACATTTAAGAAACACATGGTTACAACAGAACTGTTACATTAAAAGAAGAAAGGAAAATAAGTCATGCACATGAAGGGCACGGAAATTTTTCAAACTTATTCTTTTGAAAGCCTTTCAATCCACCTAAATCAATCAATTTAGAACTTAAAAAGTCTGCTCGATGTGCTTATGAAAAGAGGCAAAATCAGTGTTGACCATGTCTGCCTAACAACTACCCAATGCTGATCACTGAACAAGTATTTGTATTTCATTATCCTGTCAGCCATTATGACAAAGCCACGAGTATATATTCAGACGTAGCTGATTCAACTGATCAACTGCAGACAAAGAAATGTTCAGTTTAAAAAAGATAAAACAAATGACAATTGGAAATGACTGAATCACTGTACCTATTGGACACAACCTTAAATCTTAGTTTTGCTATATACCATTCCAGTACTTTTGGATTCAGTAGTTGGGGTAAAAAAAAGTTCTGTATTCAAACATATCTACAGAATGTCAATAAAAAAATGAGTGGATATATACAATTAATATACACACATACATACTCTCTCTCACACACACACACACATACATATCTAGGAACCAGCACCTACCACATTCCCATTTCTCACTAATGACCCAATGAATCATTTATTACTTTAAGACCAGCTTAGATTCTATAAGGCTATAACAACATATGGCTAAAGAGGTCAAACGCAAGCACCCACACTTGGGCTGGATTAAATTGTTCCTCCTCATGATTTCTGAAAAGTAGTCATGCCATTTACATAACAACTATACCTCAATAACTTAGAATTCAGAGTAAAAAACCATAAACACGGAACTCCCTCAATGTTTTAAGAGCACTCCTTTCACTCTATTTCCATAATAAGAGGGCACACAGAACTAGATCACCAAACTGTACAAATGATCTTTACTCTTAATCTAAACAAACATGTGTTAAAACATTCTGAAATGCTGCATCCTTTGATTTCTTCATCTTTTCAATTGCTCGATGGAGGTCCTGCTGTTGCACAGGCCGAATTTCATCTTCATCATGACTAAAATGCAAACAAATCCAAATAATTTTATAATACATTTCCCTAAAATATGTTACCAACATTAAAAAAAATACATGTGGTAGAAAAATAAGACTGTTAATGATAAAGTCTCTTTTCCCCAAAACAACCACAATTAACACAGCAAATTCTCTCAGGAATTCTATGCATACTCAAGTCATAAGAGATTTTTTAAAGACACTGACTGCTAAAAGATAGGAAATCAATACCAAGAATATAATGTAAGTACAGAATATTACCAAAAAATGAAGATGTTACCCAGTATTATCAGTTTATCCAAATAGGTATATACATAATTCCCATCAAAAAATTAAAAGTTATTTCTATGAAAATGGAATTGAAAAATAGCATTTCTAGGTATATACTCATGTTTAGCTTTTTACAAACTGGAAGTAAAACATCATTAAAAAAAAAAAAAACCAATCCAAGTCCTCCCCACTTTAATCATGAGGAAAAAATTAAGCATATTATGCCTCCTATGTAGTTCAAAGGTACTTGATGGAAAAAATATTGATAGGGAAAGTAAAACATGTCTTCTTATTAAGTAATCTTAAAATTTATGTTGTATAGGTTATTACTTTCTTTCTTTTTTCTTTTTTTTTTTTTTTTTTGTACTGAGGGCTTAACCCAGGGGAGCTTTACCACAGATCTATATCCCCAGTCCTTTTTTATTTTGAGAGAAAATCTTGCTAAGTTGCTGAGGCTAGCATCAAACTTGCAATTATCTGGCTCCAGCTTCCCAAGTTGCTGGAATTATAGGCGTATGCCAGTGTACCCAGCTTATTTTTCCATATTTGACAACAATAAAGACCTTTGGAAGGCAGATTCTTTAGCTGCAGAGGTCAAAAGTATTCCCCAACTTGCTAAAGTAGCTGGATTAATCTGGCAACAAATAAAGAGTGTCAACTTCTTCACAATGGAGCTTGAGGAAGTACTATCAATGGGACCAGAATCCTGCATACATAGCTACTGATTGATAGGGTAGCTTTCACACAAACCCTTCTATACCCACACACACAAAGGTTTTGCAGAAGAGTGCTATGGTAACACCCTATACTTAAGTATAAAACTACCAGAGGCAAATCAGGATCACTTGGACTAAGATCCTCAGGGAGTTCAAGAAGGGAAACTGACAAAGTGGCAAGAGTTTGAGAAGTCATTCAACCTACCCCGCCCCCCTGCAAAGAATACTAGTTTTAAGAGTCTCAGGAATTCTTTGTTAAAGGGTTGCTATTCTGAAAAGAAATGCATAGTAGTACTTGTTCAGGGCAAGTGACCTTTTGAGAATCTTCCTTAAAGGATAAAGTTAATAGGGCTGAATTATCCCAGTCCACCAGTATTCTTGCTGAAATTAAGAATAGTACAAAATTTAATTCTCAAGTTTAACATACTTTGAAATTAGTTTCAAGAAAATTTGGTTTAGTAACAAATGGTTTGTTTAATAACATTATTACTAACAAATTAAGGATTCAGTACCCCTTTCATTTACACATGAAATTCCTGGAAAAGAAGACATTCATTTCTATATAACGGAATTTAAGATGCAAAAATTATCTAGGTATGCGAGAGAACTCTCCTAACAGAGACGGGCTTGCCTAGGTTTCTGTCAGCTTTCTGGGACCCATACCATGGATTACCAGAAGAAATTCAGCTTTTGTCCCCTAGAACCTCTCCACTGCCCTTTCTTCCTTCCTTTAGAACTCCCCTTTAGAAATTTGGGAGAAATAAGGGGGAAATAAATAAAGGGGAAAGGGGAGCTGCTTATTCAAATTTACCTTTTATTCCCCAAGTAGGGTTACTATTATGAAGCAAAATTTCAAAAAACTAATACTAAAAGCTCTAAAAGGTTTGATAAATACCAGAAACAAGTCTAAATATATACATACCTTTCTTCTGATGTAGAATTAACGTATTCCCTGACACAGAGGAGGGCAGCATCTCGACACATCTCTTTTAGGTCACTTCCTGAAAAGCCATCAGTTTCCTGGGCAACCTCTAGCAGGTCTACATGCCTATCCACCTTAAACAAACATGAAATGTGCTTAAGAAACAAATATAAAATATACTGCAAAGGATGCTTCCAAACATCTGTCTCAGAGTTAAAGAAAGTTAAGCATATTGTCAAAGCAGAAACATTAAAAAGTACTTTCAAATTTTAGAATTTTTTTCAATAACCACAAAGTTTAGAAACTTGAAATTCAATTTTCATTATCATTTATCATGATAGAAGTTAGTTTACTGGATACACTGTGGAGTGATGAGGAAGAGTAGACATTCAAGCACTGTTGGGGTTCACTTTTGAACTTCTAAAGAAGATATCAAATTGACATATTTTATAATATATTCAACATACTTGGCATAGAGCTTGCATTTTTAAGTCCATTACAAAAACCAAAACACTCTATTTAACATTCCTTTTAAATGTGATGCTTTATTTTAGTACTTACAGTTCTACTCTCCATCCTAAGCTTATAGTCAAGTCAGTTAAGTCAAGGCCAAATAACAGCTTTGGGAGAATAAAAGCATCATCATAAACTTATGGATAAAAAAATGAACAAGAAGATATATTCATGACTACCATCTATATCTGCTCATGCTACGTTGCCAAGGATATATCCTACTACCTCAGCCTCCCAAGTAGCTGGGATAATAAGCATGCATCACCTTGACCAGCCATTAAGGCTTTCTAAGGTTTTATAATAATAGCACTGGAAAGAGGGAAGAGATGTTATTAATTAGACTTTATATCTAAAAAATTGGGGGGGTTACCAGTAAGGCATACAAAGAGAATTTGTAGCTTTGAAATCAGGAGAGGAAGAGGAAAAAAGGGAGTAAGAAATACAAGAGCAATACTAATGAACAAAGACTAGGGGGTAGGGGTAGAAAGCAAAGGCATGGGAAAGATTAAAATAAGAATAAACACAAATTTACCAGTAATCATCACAAATAGAATAAATCAGGAAATGACAAGATATTCTGTGTTTATGTTGTTTATGTGTATGTAGTAAAAATGTAGCTGAGGTCTGAAATTCACAACTATGCTAAAGAAAATAGGCTTTGTTTATATTTAAAAAGAAGTTTAAAGTTGAAAATGACATACAAAGCAAACACTGAGAGAAAGTTAATATAGTTCTAGTTACATCAGATCAAACATTTTTATGCAAAATGCTTAACTGGGATGAGAAATCATTACATAAAAAATAATACACCAGAAGAGACAAAAACTCCCTGTACCTTTACATACCTAACATCATGGCCCCAAAACATAATTATGTAGAAAAATGGGCGAATTCACACTAATATTGGGATATTTTTAACATGTCTCATATATTGAAACATCAAAGAATAAATTCTTAGAGCCAGTTAAAATTTGCACCTGTGATCTAATGTACTTACATGTATTAGGACTCATATACCTGACCAGAACAACTTAGGACGAAAAGTTTACTTTGGGCTCACAGTTTCAGAGGCACAGTCCATGATCAGCCAACTCCATTGTTCTGGGGCCAAGATGAGGTAGAATGCATGGAGGAAAGAAATGGTGGAAGAAAGCTTCTCAGCTCGTGGCAGTCAGGAAGCAGAGAGTGAGTTCGAGGTGCCAGGAACAAAATATAAATCCTAAAGGCATGCCCCCAGTGACCCATTTCCTTCAGTTATACCCTACCTTCCTATAGTCATCACAGAGTATAGTAGTCCTTTCAAATTATTAATTCATCAAGCAGATTAACCCACTCACTAGATTATAGCTCTCGTAATCTAAGCATTTCACCTTTGAACATTCCCAATTTGCCTAACATGAGCTTTTTGGAGGGGATACTTCATATCTAAACTATAACCACAGATAAACCTTGCAAACACATTACAGGAATTCAGCATATAATTTAGATATTAGTCCTTTTTGGTTATAGTGTTGTAAATGTTTTTCCACTTTGTTCATGTTATCTTGTCATAGAGAAGATTTAAGTCTGATATAGTCAGATTTGTCTATTCTCTTTGTAGTTTTCACTTTTTTGTTTCAGGGACTCTTCTTTGTACATCAACAGATACATACAAGGATCCAATTTCTTTACCATTTGTAATAGTAAAAAATAAATAACCTACACCTATGCAAATGTAAGGCATCTACTCTCAAATATTAATTAAATTGATATTCACTGTCAACTTCGGGAAAGTAGGTTAGATGGTGATAGGGGTGTGGGTAGAGATGGGTTGCTAAATTTGATCTAAATTTGAAAGAAGTTAGTTGTCTGTCTATAACTTAAAAAAAAAAAAAAAGAAAGAAAATTCTAGTCATGGGGGAGCAAGTTAGTTAACAGAGAAAGCATAGCCTAATGATTCAGAGAAAGGTTCCATCACTTCTTTGTGTGATTCTGAACAAATTTTTATATAACTTCTCTGGGTTTCAGTCTCCTCAACTATAAAACAGAGCTAATATGTACTCCTTGTAGGACTGAGTAGTATATAAAACAAGGCACAATTCACAACAGTGCTGGTACATAGCAAGCACTCCAAAAGTACCCCCCTCTTTTTTTTACTGTAGAATAATAGACATTAGACAAATCATGAATGGAAATTCTTTTCATTAAGCAATAAAGCCAATTCCCAAATTGAAGGTTTTTGAGAACTGGTAACAATATTAGAGCATATTAAGAGACTTCTAAAATAACTTGAAAGAAAAGCACTTGTTTATATAGGTATTTACTTTACCTAAAATTAACTGTATACTTAATATGCATATTACTCTAAGCAGTTTACATACAAAAATCTAATTAAATTCTCAAAATGATTCCATTAGATTGTTGGCATCTAATTTCCAAAAGGAAAAAAAAATTAGGCATAAATATACTGAACAGTATGACCAAGCAGGGAATGGTCAAGCCAGAATATGGGAGACTCTCAGGTCTGTCTCTGAAGCCCATGCCTGTTAATTATTTCTGTTTAAATTCAGATAAGTTTGTATAGGGGAAAAAAGTGACCTCCTTACTTTACAGTCAGACATGATACTTTTATAATATAAATTTTATTAGCGTTAATTCTTTTTACACTTAAAATTTTAAGCCAAAACTACTACACTACTTTAAAAACTTATTTATTTTATTTGGTACTAGGGACTGGACCCAAGGGAGCTTTACCACTGAGCTACATCCCCAGACCTTTTAATTTTTTAAATTTTGAGACAGGGATTTGCTATATTGCCCAGGCTGGCTTTGAACTCTCTTGCCTTAGCCTCCCAAGCAGTTGGGATTACAGGTGTGTACCACTGCACCCAGCTTACCCTTTCTTTTTAAAAGAAAGCAAATAATGTTATGGAATATCTATTAATAAAGAACTGTAAGAGTGGAACACAGGATCATTTTAAGAGTATCAATCTTTTCTTCAGAGAACATAAATTCAAAAAATATAAAAGTCTGCTACTTTATTTCTATAAACGCTTATTTATTCAGTAATGTAAAAACAGCAATGGTACTCACTTGTGCTACTGATGTGAAGCATCTTTAAAAAAAAAGTAAATAAATTTCTTTCATATTTTATTGAAGGAGCAATCTGCCTTCAGCATATAAATATTAGCTAGTAGGAAATGAGATGTTCCCATGTCAGCAATTATCTGGAGAACACTCATATTTTGCATCATAAAACTGATTAGAGACTAATCATTTGTGCTTTCATGAATAAGAAACAGAATGCTAAAAACTTCCTGTGCCCATGACAAATGTAATTCTAAAAGAATTTCCAAAGACATTGCTATTAAAAAAAAAAACACACAAAACAATATTGAAACAGAAATTTCATCATTTACACTGTTGATATATATTTAAATATATAAATCATCTACATTATCTATATCTTTACTAGATACATACATGTGGTTTAAAAACATGGTTAACTTTCAGTTATGCAATACAATATCTCATTACATTTTTTTAAAGTTAAATAAATTATACTGATAATCTGAAATCTCTGCAAAGTTGTCAAGAACTATCTCCTAATATCTGTTCAATTTCTAGGCACAACATAGTCGACATATCTCCTCTGTTTATTTCTCCTTCTGATGTCTATTCTTGAGAAAGATTTATAAACTGTGTTTTATCTAAATAGTACTGCAACTACACAATATCTTTCTGAAAGCAGTTACCAAATATTCAATTAAAAGGCAAAATGTAATTTGCATTTTTTATCTAAGACAGGAATTCCTTACTAATATGAAAGATTTAGGAATTTCTCTGAAATCAAACAAAATATTCCATGCAAATATGTTGCTTTCTTAGGAAAGACTAGAGCTTTTATCTCATTCTTAAAAAGACTTTACCACTCCCAAAATGGTTAAAACCATGGATCTGTAATCTTTGTAATTTATTCTGATCTTTGTAATTTGATAGGTTCTTTAATCTTTTTCACAGAGTATATATTACTGCTCTGCTTTAAGTAAGTGGCTCAAATTCATATGTCAGAAACTTAATCCTCACCTCAGTAGTATTGAGACCTCATGGGATTGGAGCCCTCAAGAATGGTTTAATGTTGGGCTGGGGCTGTGACTCAGCAGTAGAGTACTCACCTAGCAAGTACGAGGCCCTGGGTTCTATCCTCAGCACCACATAAAAATATATAAATAACGGTACTGTGTACAACTACAACTAAAAATTAAATATATATATAAAAAAGAATGGTTTAATGTCACCATGGGAGTGGGTAAGTTACTGAGTCTGCAGGCTGTTAGAGAGATCCACCACTCATACTTTTACTTTTGCACATGTGTTCAATTGCCCTTCTGCTTTTCTGCCATTATATACAGTATGAAAGCCCGCACTATCCATTGTCACCATGCCTTTAGACTTCCCAGGTTCCAGAACTGTGAGCTAAATAAGCTTCTGTTATAGCAATGGAAAAATGACTAGAACAGTAATTCTGATATACTTTAGAACCCTGCTGAAACATAAGGAAGAATTAATCAGAAAGAATATTTGCTATGGGATAGAAAGATTTAACACCAAGAAGATCTCAATTCTCTTGAATAATTATCCACTAAAAATATTAACTTTTTTCCCTCCAAAAGGCAAACTGATTTTAAACTTCATGAAAAATAAATAAATAAATAAATAAATGGGGTGGGAATAGGAATAAATAAATAAATAATAGGGATAGAAAAACAACATGGGGTAGTTCCACTAGATATTATAACTTATAAAGCCACAATAATTAAAACAGTGTGTTGCCAGTGTACACAAACACAAAAGACCAATGACCTGAATTCAAAGTCCAAAACACAGCCAAAATGTGAAAATTCAATAAAGAAAAAGATGGCCTATTCAATAATTGGTGTTGGGACAAATGAATTCCCATCTTAAAAAAAAATAAAATAAAAGCAAATTTGGATTCATACTGCACATTACCTATTCAGATAAATTCCAAATACAGCAAAGATTTACTTACTTACTTATTAATTTGAACCCTCTAAACTACATCCCCAACTCTTTTTTGTCCTCTCCTTTTTTTCCCCCCAATATTGGGAATTGAACCCAAGGCCTTACACGTGCTAGGTAAGCACTCTACAACTGACCCACATTCCCAGTCCATCTTGTCTTTTTTTATACATTTTCAAATTTGAACAAATTAAAAAAAAATTCTTTCAATTTTGAGATAGTCTCAAAAGTTGCCCAGGCTAGCTTTCCTTGTACTCATGCTCCTCCTGCCTCAGCCTCCCAATAGCTGGGATTAAAGATGCATGCCACCATATCTAGCTCCTTATACCCAAGATTTAAATATAAAACATAAAACCACAGCCACCATGATATTATATATCTCCTGATGGAAGAATATAATCTCACCTAAGAAGTAGTCCTGTCCTGTCTTTTCTATCAACCTGAACTTAAATATTACCAGTCTCCTAACCCAACTACCAAATTTAGAGGGTAACTGTATAAATAGCAAAATCTGGACTGTGGAAAACAATTCAAAAGGGAGGGAGAGAAAAAAAAAAAAAAAGAAGAAGAGAAATGAAACTTTAGTTTATACATTAAACAAGACTTAAAAAAAAGTACCAAATAACTGCAAATTATGAACTCAATATAGGTAATCAAGTCAAACAAAAACTGCTAAAAAAAAATCAAGACATTTAGGAGACAATTAAAAATTTGAAAAGATTAGACAATGATAACTAAATTTTTGTTAGATGGGTTATTAACAAGGTTATACAAATACAATACAATACAATACAATACAATACAAATGAAATATTTACAGATGTAATACAATGGGAAATGTGGGAAGTTAAGAAGTGAGATATGAAAGGAGAAGTAGATACCGATGGGTTCAAGGAAGGAAGGAAGCCACAGACATACAAATATCCTGGACTAGGGAAATCTATTTTAGTTTCTTAGTTTTAGTATTGAGTTCAAACAGTGAGTTTAGATATCAAAAATATATTTGGGGGCTGGGGATATGGCTCAGTGGTAGAGTACTTGCCTAGCACATGTGAGGCACTGGGTTCGATCCCCAGTACCACATTTTAAAAAAACAAAATAAACAAAATAAAGGTACTGTGTCCATCTACAACTAAAAATATTTTTAAAGTAAAAATTTAAAAATATATATTCAGGTTGACAGAGAGAGGAGACAGGACTTCTTAGGTGAAATTATATTCTTCCATCAGGAGATATACAATATCTTGATGGCTGTGATTTTGTTTTACTTTAAAAATAAAAATATTAAAATTAAAAATATATGGAGTGTTAGAAAAGCAAGTAACAAGAACTTAGAAATATGGGAAATTCTTTTGTAAACCTGAGAAGAGAAAAGGACATTTTAATTTATATTTAAAACTCAGAAGCCATAAACAGGGGAAAAATTATCAATAAAATCAAAAGATGAACTTGGAAACTTTGTCAAATCATACAAAGGACAAATCTCCCTAATACAGAATTTCTACAAATCTTTATAAAAAGGAACAATTCAATAGAAAATGAGTGAGGCTAATGCAGGAGGATACAGGTTTGAAGCCAGCCCCAGCAATTTAGCAAGACTGTATACAACCTAGTGACACCCTGTCTCAAAATAAAAAATAAAAAGGGCTAGGGATGAGTGAGGCTCAGTGGTTAAGTGCTCCTGGGTTTGGTCTCCTGGGTTCAGTTCTTTGTACAAAAAAAATGGGGGGCGGGAGCGTGGAGGGATTTATAGGGGGAAAAAAAAAGTCAAACTCCTCTTAAAAATATATAGCAATACTCACTTCATCTCTAAAGAATGCAAATTAAAACTTTAATGAGATAACTATTTTCTAACCCATCATGCTGGCACAAAATTCTATAACATTCTTTGCCGAAGCTTTAAGAAAAGAGGTACTCCAATATTGCCAGTATGAGAATAAACTTTCACAGACAATTTGGCAAGAGCTACCAAAACAGAAAGAAATACCCTGTCCTTAGATTTAGCGATTTCTCTTCTGTAAAAATTTGCTTTACTAATATTCTGGTACAAGGTTATTCAATGCAATATTTTTATAATAATGAAAGACTAGAATCAACCTGAATGTCCTTCAATATGGCACTGATTAAAAACATTACATTGTAGTTATACAATAGAATCCCAGCAGTATAAAGAGAGAGAGAGCAGAATAAGGAAAATATATGCTAATATGGAAAGACCTCAAAGATAAGAAAGCAATGACCAGAATAGTGAAATGACTTGTTAACATGGTTTATATTTTTTAAAAAAGGAGGAATAACAATATATTTTAATTTGCTTATAAAGACATAACAACAATTTCAAAGTACAGAATACAAGGAAGGGAGAATTTTCCCTGTATACCATTCAATATATGTATTTTAATGTTTGAAACATTTGACTATATGGTCTATTAAAAAAAAAAAACAAAAAACCTTAAATACAAAAGATATTGAAGGGGCTGGGGTTGTAGCTCAGTGGTAGAGCACCTGCCTCACACATGTGAGGCACTGGGTTCAATTCTAAGCACCACATAAAAATAACAAAGATTTTTTTAAGATATTGAAGATTTCTCTTAAATCTAAATTCCAACTTCAAAAAATATTTCAACTAAGTAGAAACAAGACGCAAAACAAAAATTTATTTTCTTTACAAAAATAAATGTTCTTATGTAACCACAGAATGGTCTAAAAAATATCAAAGAGTATTAATACAAAAACATGAAGCTCACCTTAACTAGTTCAAAGGTACAGAGTTACAGGAGCAAACTACAGTTTTACAGTAATTTTGATCAAGTTCAAAATTACATGATTTTCAGACACCTCATTCATTCCTCTTTAAAATAATTTTATGAACATAAACACCACATTATAGAATGAGGAAAAATGATTTTCTACTTACATTTTCATTTTTCAAGATGAGCTTCAAGATTGCTTCTCTTTGTTTTAGAGCCTAAATGCAGAATAATTTCAGTTAGCATTTTTTTTAAAGATCAATTAGTTTTCCTAATTCTTCTTCCCTTATGAACTATGTGATGATACCTAAACAAAATGACAGAAACTTTCTGTACATAGTGGCACATGACTGTCATCCCAGGAACTTGGAAGCTTAGGAGGATGGCAAGTTTGAGGGCAGTCTCAGCAACTTAGTGAAACCTCTCTCAAATTAAAAAGGCGGGGCAGGGAACTGGTGATATCGCTCAATGGTAGAGCATCCGGAGGTTCAATCCCCAGTACTCATAAATAAATAAATACAGAAACTCTGGTAGAGATCAAATCAAGATCTTATTTTGATACTCTACAGTAATCATCTGTGGGTATGCCACTGAATTCTATTTCTTATTCTGTATCCCCAGTGCCTATAATGTATGGGAAAGAATATGCCCTTAATATTTACTGAATGAGTGAAGGAATATCTATGTGTTTCCCATATAACTCTACAATCTTCCTTACGAAATTTATGAAAACTCACTACTACCCTAAGATTGAGAGGGACTGAGGAAAGGGGGTTACTAGGGGTGCTCTACCTCTGAGCTAAATCTCCAGCTCTTTTCATTTTATTTTTGAGACAGGCTAAATTCACCAGACTGGCCTCAAATCTGTAATCCTCCTGCTTCAGTCTTCAGAGTAGCTAGGATTATAGAAATATACTATTGCACCTGGCTGCCATAAGATGTTTTTTTACCAGTAACTGGAGGTTGGGGCAACACTTACCTCTCCTCCATTTAATATAAAATGTCCACGTTCACTAACACTCATCAGTGAATTTTTATTTAGTTCCAATGATTTTCCCCCAGTGATACCTCACATTATTATATTAGAAACTACACTTAAGGAATAATTATATAGATTTTTAAAAATATTTTTAGTTGTAGATGAACACAATAACTTTATTTTGTTTATTTATTTATGTGGTACTGAGGATCGAACCCAATGCCTCACACATGCTAGCAAAGTGCTCTACCACTGAGCTACAATCCCAGTAAAGGTTTTGAAAGAAGTTGACGTCAGTTTAGATTTTTAGAATTATGACAGAATTCATCCTTAATCCTCTTGAACCACTGACAAAAAAAAATGCTCATTACAATGACCCTCAAAATAAAACTCTACAGTTTCTGTAATTCACATGTATTGAGTAATGAAGGTTCACTTGGTATGTTATGTGATCACCAATAACTACTTCTGTTAATAACCATTTTATTTGATTAGGAGTTTTAAGATAAGGTTACACTTTGACACTGTAGTTAAACAGGAAAGAAAATCCTCTAATATATGTGCATATTCATTTAAAACAGAATGAAAAGGAAGTAATGAAGTTCCAATTTCTATGTTATCCATACACAAATTTATAACAAATTTGATGAAATCTGTTACAAATTAGTCTGATAACATATAATACATTATAACTTCAAAAAATATTACTTTCCATGTTGTACTCTAAGTTCTATACACTTGTACATCAAAAACCTTTCTTTTTCTATTGGGCTACAAGGTATCTTCTATTATTTGATAAGTACTATTCATCAAAACCTCTGTTGTCCTGATAAAAGTCAGTAATCTTGGGATTCAGAATTACAGGAAAACTAATTTACTTTAAAATGTCTTGCTTACAAAATATAAAACATTCTTGCATAAAGCATATAAGGTTAAACTTGGTTATAGTCAACCTTTCCAGGTTTATCTCTATTTTCCTTGGTTTCTAACAGAGCTACCCCTAAAGCTCACTCAAACTATTCCTGCCTTTGTTCATTCTGGTAGGAAGAACCCTTATTTTATTTGCCTGTTAAATTCCTACCATCCTTCAACATCCAACTAGATTCCGTAAATCCAAGGGCTCCATAGACAAAATTACTAGTTTTCATCAGATTCTCATGGTTCTTTGAACATACCTTTGTAAAACATGTTAACATTATTTATGTTGTCTGCTTTCCCAGTAACCCAAAGTTCTTTTGAGAAAAAGGGCAATGTTTCATTCACCAGAACCAGCAAGTATCTGACAAATATTAATACTTGGTAAGTATTCATCATACTAAATATAATTTATGCTCTGCTATTTCAAGTTTTTAAAAAAATCTCTTCATTGATTTATCAGGTAATTTTCAAATATAGTAACTAAATATGTGCATATTCTCTGAGGAACCAGAAGTACCAGAGATTCTAACTGTAGCAAATACTTTATCAGACTAATTTTACAGAGTCACAATCATCAAACTTTAGAAGGCCAATTTTTACTGCAACAAACTGATATGATAAGCTTCAGAATATAAATGGGACAAATAATTTTTAGTCAAGGATTACAAATGAAATTATATATATTTTTACAACCAAACCTGAAAGGAATAAAAACTAACTATAAGTATATCATGTTGACTATATGGAACATATCTTCTACCATGGAAATCTGTTTTTTTCTTTTTTCTTCAATATAAAGACATACAAAATTCAATATTTTAAGATTCTCTGCAAAATTTAAAGGGTATCAAAAAGTTATAATCATCTATTTGAGGATACATCTTAACTAACAAAAAAAAAATGCTAGAAAGAAGGCAGTAATGGTTCAACATGAGCCACAAATTTGCATTAAGTTAAGCATATATAATACTTTAGCTTTGGGAATTAGTATCTAGTCAGAGAGAAGTACTGATTACATTTACCAATAATTAATCAAAACCAAATAGTTCTTCATGCTAGGCCTTCAGAATAAAATAAGTATTTAACATTTTTTCCCCAATTTTATTCTATGCTAATCTAAAAATATAATTTAGATTTTTTAACATATCTTCCTAAAGTAAATCATTAAAATAACTAGGCAAATATGATGTAATTATATTCTTGGAAGAGAAGCAAAACCCATTGATCTTAGGGTAAAAAGAAAAAAAAAGCAAAGAAGAGAGAGGAAAGCTCAAAGAAGCAATTGTGGAATTTCCTGTTCCATTCCTTCCCTGCCTGTCATAAATGAGTCCTATGAAACAAAACATTCCTTCTTTAAAAATCACAGAAAGACTTGTTTAAAAGGTGAATATTTAACTGTTTTATAAATCAAGAGCACTTACAGGCTGGTTGATATGAAATCTTGTAGGCATTCTTCTCATTATAGCTGAGTCAAGGTCCTGAGGACGATTAGTAGCTCCCATTACTATGACCTAAATACAGAAAGAAACACAAGGTATTAAATATATCAATAATAACCTTTGAGGTTATTATTACTAGGACTTCGAAGGTAAAGAAAATTAAGTGGTTTTTAAACTGAATCCTTTAAGAAATCTAGTTTTAATCCAGTATTACTCAAGTATTTATAGAAAAAAGTAAAGTTAATCCTAAATAAAATAATAACCAATCTGGAAAGATTCATGCATTTCATTGGATGTCTAGTAACTAAAACATGTACTGTTTAGTTGCAAGTGTCATTATTAAAGAATTATAAAGATTTTTTAGAGGGTTGTTGTATTTTACAAAATACTTACCTTAAATATAGTTTGGGAGTATAGACAGTGGGGGATCATGTCCTTTAATAATAAATATGGAGAGAATCAATTCTCCACAAGTATGAGGATTCTGAAAATGTACTTTTTTCCCTCTAGATTTCACATCATTGTCTTAAGAGACTATCAACATTGTAGGCAATATCTTCTCAAAGCTAAATATAAAGTCAGGCACAGTGGTGCACGCCTATAATCTCAGCGGCTCGGGAGGATGAGGCAGGAAGATTGCAAGTTCAAAGTCAGTCTCAGCAAAAGCGAGGCACTAAGCAACTCAGTGAAACCCTGTCTGTAAATAAAATACAAAATAGGGCTGGGGATGTGGCACAGTGGTCGAGTGCCTCTGAGTTCAACCTCCGGTACCAGAAAGAAAGAGAGAAAATAGAAGCTTAAAAAAAAAAAAAAAAAAAGTTAAACATAAAGCAATCCAATTCTAAAAAAAGAGAAGAGTAAAAGGAAACAAAATGCTGTGTAGCGGGCTAGCTAGGTAGAACAGTTGCCTAGCATGTATGAGGGGGAAATAAAAGAATTTTTAATACCAAAGAAAAAAATTGCTGGTGATCCTATCAAATTCTGGGTCTATATCACTTAATTTATAAAGGATGTAGAAACTAGAAAAAACTAAACCTTAAGGCACAAACAAAACAACTATTCAGAAGTACATCTCTGAAGCGGGGGGATCAATACTTGGGTATAATCTAGTAATAGCATACATCTGCTATCCAAAATGAAGTTTATTGGTATTTGTGGAAACATATTTCTCTACTCTTATTTCTGTGCAAGAGGTTTTAGATTTCTGAAACAAAATTCCCAGGCCAAGTTAAAATATCCACCAAATCTTATATTTTACTCATTGTGGTTTTTTTGTTTGTTTGTTTTGTTTTGTTTTGTGTGTATGTGTGGTACTAGGGATTAAATCCAGGTCCTTGAACACGCTAGGCAAGCTCTCTACCCCTGAGCTACCTCTCCAGGCCTCTACTTCTACTCTTCACATTAAAATTATCTTTTCTCTGATAATAGATGGAGCCCAGTATCCTAACTACCTTTCCAGTATATGGTTACAACGGAAATAAATATAGTAAATTACCCAAAGAAAATCATCACTGTAAATGGAAACCTTAGCAACTGAGGACACATTCTCATGGGGTTTTTTTGGTACCACAATTGAACCCAGGAATACTTAACTTCTGAGCCACATCCCCAGCCCTTTTTATTTTTTATTTTGAAACAGAGTCTCACTAACTTGTTTAGGGCTTTGCTAAATTGTTGAGGCTGTCCTTGAACTTGTGCTCCTCCTTCCTCAGCCTCCCAAATCATTGGGATTGCAGGTGTGTTTCATTGTGCTATAGTAGGGTTTTTGCTTTGAGTCATAGATTTAGATCTGATTATTTTAAATGTGAATGGATAAAGAACTTCATTATCTGTTTTAAGATTTTTAAAAAGTTTTAACAATATCTTAGATGGTTTTTTTTGCTGCTTAAATACTAAAAAATTAATATTGTTTCCCATTTTGAATTCTTAGTTCATTTGTACTGAATAGGATTAATGTGTTAAGATTCTGTCTTTATCCTTAAAATCACTTTTTAACATTTGCTTCTTTGAATGAAGGTGTAAGTATCTACAATCACTCGTGCTTTATCATCATGAAAGTCCTTTATATAACTAGATTGCTTTGAATTCCTTGATTCTGTTTTCTAGCACTTCACCTTTCTACTGGGTTTTTTGTTTGGTCTTAGGCTATTTATTACCTAGAATGTTTCTTAAAATGTTACCCATTTTTAATTTTTTTTCAAATATTTTCTTTTTTACTTATTTATTTTTATGTGGTACTGAGGATCAAACCCAGGGCCTCGAATGTGCGAGGCAAGCGCTGTACCGCTGAGCCACAACCCTAGTCCCTCAAATATTTTCTCAACTACAATATCTTTTATGATTTTCTGCGACTCAGTATAGTCAGTATTCAATAAGCTACTCTATATCACTTGCAATTGCTCTTTTGATACTTAATATGTAAAAACATTTATGTATTCTTTATCTTATGCAGTTAATCCATTTAATCACTTGTTTGGTAGAATTTTTTTTTCTTTTTTACTAATTTTATCAATTGTAAGATGCCAGTAAATAAAAATGGGGATGAGCATCAATACTGGATTCTAGGGTCATTTAATCCAAGCATGGAGATGCATTACATTGTGAAGCTAACATTTCCTAAATTTATATTTGTATATATATTTTTCCTCCAGGTGACAGACTTGCTTAGTTAATTAAAAGTAATTGGGATCTGAGAAATTCATATGAAAGTAAAATATATCTAAAGGGAGGGAAAGGGCAAATAGTGAGAAATTATACTGGCCAAATTATATTATTTATTGTGTGCATATATGAAGGTGTAACAACAAATGCCACCATTTTGTACAACTATAATAAACCAACAAAAAATATGGAAAAAGCAAAGTAACATGTCTAAAATTTTTATTTAAAATTATTAATATCAATTTTAACCCCCTCAACACACAATAAAAGTTTTTTTTTAAAAAAAGGTTCTGAACAGAGGTATGAAAAATTGTTCTATATGTGTAATAAGAATTGTGATGCATTCCACTGTTATGTATTTAAAAAATAAAACCAATAAAAAAAATGTTAAAATGAAAAAAAAAGGTTCTGGAGTTTAATATAATAGCAACATCTTCTATTGGCTCTTCAATTCAAAACTCATCATAATCAAAAAAGCAATTGCTATCAATGGAATAAGGACTCATTGTTCTGCAAACTCAGTTGTGCTGTATCAGAACTATCTAGACCTCCTCAGCTCAAGGTTTTAATTTTTGAAATATAATCTCATAACAAGTTAAAATATCTATCAAATCTTATATTCTACTTCTATTCTTTGCTTATTTTTGCAATAATGGGGATTAAACCCAGGGCCTTGCACATGCTAGACAAGCAGTTCTAGAGTATGCTATATACAAATGACTAAATATTCTCTGCCCTAAACAGATGAACACTATATTCTGAAATTAAAATGTTTTCTCTCAAATGGGTTGATGGGTTGTCTGAGTTAAATTGTCTGAGTTAAATACCATTGTGAAATTTATGTTGTGCTTTTTTCTCTAACCATTCAATAGAGCTAAAGATTATTTCAAAATCTCATAAAAAATAGACTTTTCATAAAGGCAATTTAGGACATGTGGCCTAATTTTCTTCTTCAAATTGATTTTAATTTATGGTAATGTGGTGAACTTTAAGAGACCCTTAAAGCCCTGTGGCAACAAGACACATAAGAATAATAAAATATAGGGCTGGGGATGTGGCTCAAGCGGTAGCGCGCTCGCCTGCCATGCGTGCAGCCCGGGTTCGATCCTCAGCACCACATACAAAGATGTTGTGTCCGCCAAATACTAAAAAAAAAAATAAATAAATATTAAAAAATTCTCTCTATCACTCTTTTTTTAAAAAATATTTATTTATTTATTTATTTTTTAGTTCTTGGCAGACACAACATCTTTCTTTGTATGTGGTGCTGAGGATCGAACCCGGGCCACACGCATGCCAGGCGAGCGCGCTACCGCTTGAGCCACATCTCCAGCCCCCTCTCTATCACTCTTTAAAAAAATAAAATAATAAAATATAAAAATATCTCAAACAAATTAATCTAGAGTCAGTACAATGGCATGTGTCTATAATTCCGGCTTCTTGGGAATTGAGGCAGGAGAACTGCCAAGTTCAAGGCCAGCTTCAGCAACTTAGTGATGCCCTCTCTCAAAATATAGAATAAAAAAGGAGTGGGGGATGTAGCTCCCCAAGGTTCAAGCCCCAGTGCTACCAAAATAATGATGATGATCTTTAAGTCTGCCAATAAAAAAAAAGAAAGAAAGAAAGAAAAAAGGAATTGAGGCCATCAGTAAAGCCTATGCATAAAGAAAGTAAGCAAAAGTAGAAGCTGACCAAATACCCTATAGACATGTATAAAACCTAGAATGTATGGTATGTATTGAATATCTTTCAGGTTATAACACCTTATTAGAGCACACTCTACCTGAAGCCAGGACTCATTACATACTACATGCTCAAAAAGTGGTCAAATGTTAGAAAATTCACTTAGTAAAAGCATGCCTTCATGGGGAGGGGGTGGTATATATGTACACAAAGTTCTTCAGATTTCACAATTTGTAGCCAGGTAACATGCTGGATCTTGGAATTTACATATTTGGGTTATTTTTTGTTTTCTTCTTCTTTTTTTTTTTTTTTTGGTACTGGAGTTTGAACCCAGGGGCACTTAACCACTGGGCCACACTCCCAGCCCCTTTTTATATTCTATTTATAGTGACAGGGTCTTGCTAAATTGCCAAGGCTGGCTTAGAATTTACAATCCTCCTGCCTCAGCATCCCAAATTGCTGGGATTAAAGGAGTGGGCCACTGGGCCTGGCTTGAATTTACATATCTGTGTTAGGGGAAAAAAAAAATCCAGCAGAAGGCAAATACAAAATTTCCTTTGAGCAACAAACCTTCAACTTGAGTTTCAAAGAATTCACAAAGTTCTATCAAATAAAGTATCCACTAAGTAGCAACAATAAAAAAAATGCTATAAATTCAAACTACAAATGATAGAAAGTCACAAGAATGTAGACGTACAGAGTCATATGTTAGATTTACTGAATACAGATTATAAAAATCAGTATGTTAATATATTTTTATGGAGTTATAAATCTACGCCAGGCACCTTTTAAGGTGCTGTACTCAGACTGGTTCCTTACAACAATTCCGAGGTAGTGTTCCCTTTCATATAAATTATTTCCTCTATACAGTATAGAATAACAATTAAAGTTGGTTAGTTGATGTCACAATTCTGGTTTTCTGATTGAACTGGGAACATAAGTAACCAGCAAGAGCCTATCAAAATTGACCCAATAGATTTGAAAAACAATCTAAAAAAATTTCCTCTAAAAAGAATCTAAAAAAATAAGCTCAATGTTTCCATTTACAGTAGAAGAGCTCCAAAGGAACACAGATTTATCAAATTGAACAACAACAAAAGGAGGTAAAGAAATTACTCAGAATGAAGTATTAAAAAACAATATGAAAATCAAAAGGCATACATCTAACTGGATGCCAAAAGGAGATGGGGAAAGGAGAAAAAAGAATAATTAAAGAAATGCAACTGAATTATTAAGAAGTGATAAAAGGGCCAAGGGAGGCTGGGGATGTGGCTCAAGTCATACAGCGCTCGCCTAGCATGCGTGAGGCACTGGGTTCGATTCTCAGCACCACATAAAAATAAAATAAAGATATTGTGTCCACCTAAAGCTAAAAAATAAATATTTAAAAAAAAAGGGCCAGGGGTATAGTTCAGGGATAGAATGCACAAGGCCCTGGGTTCTGTTCCTATCTGTGTCTAAAAAAAAAGTTATGAAAGATGTGATTTCAAATATATTTGTGTTTTTTTGAAAAGACAAAACAAGCTAGGGGCTGTAGTGCACACCTATAATCCCAAAGGCTCAGGAGGCTGAGGCAGGAGGATTATGAGTTCAAAGGCACCCTCAGCAACTTATCAAGATCCTGCCTCAAAGTAAAAATATAAAAAAAATAAAAAGGGCTGCAGATGTGGCTCAGTGGTTAAGTGCTCCTGGGTTCAACCCCAAGTAAAAAAAAAAAGCTAAACTAACATTAATTTTTCCATGTGACATAATTCATGAAGAAAATATGGGAAAATGGTTCTGGGATTTCTATTTCCAGCAATATGCAGAAAAAAATAAAATGCCAAATGAATTTTAATTTTACTTTTAAAATACATCATTGAGGGCAGAGGATGCAACTCAGCAGTAGAGCCTTGCCTAATGTGTTAGGCCCTGCGTTTCCCTAGCATGCCGAAACACACCCATGTACACACCTAATGGTAAAAAATATGAAATATTCAGAGATCAAGTAAATGAAAGTGAGAACACAAAAGAAGAAAACTGAACACTAAAGCTGACTTTCTCTTTAGGGGCATAACAAGAGAACTCACCCATTTTCACATCCTTGTAGCAACAAGAGACAAAGTCTAGATAAAGGACTGTTTAGCATAAACGAAGAAATCTAAAGGAAGGCTCATGTGACAGTAAGTGAGAAAGTATACAAGTTTCAGCAGCTATTGAACACAGTAAAATGAGAAGACAAAGGACATAAGAACTGAGAGTAGGGCTCAGTGGCAGAGTATGCCTAGCATGTACAAGGCTCAAAATTTCAAACCCAGCACTACACACACATATACACAGAACTGAAAAACTATAAGGAATTATGGGTAAGAGTCAAAAGGAAAAGAAAGAATAATAACACCCACAGACACTAGTAAATTCTTTGGCATAATGGTTCTGAAAATTCCAAAGAGGGGCTTTACCCTGTTTTTCTCTCTTCCATCACCATCTATTTCAGGTACTTAAACGATCTGTCAATGTTAAACATGAAACCCTCAAAATGGATAATTTATACAAACTATTTCTTTTGAATTCTCATCACTTGTGTTTTTTTTTAAATATTTTTATTAGTTATTGATGGACCTTTATTTATTTATTTGTTTGTATGTGGTGCTGAGAATCGAACCCAGGGCCTCATACATGCTAGGCAAGCGCTCTACCACTGAACCTCAGCACCAGCCCCATCACTTGTATTTTTTGAAAAGACAGAACAAGTAGTATAAAGTATAAAGATTATGTATCTGAATACATTATATTATGATAAGTATAATACAGTATAAGTATAAATATTATGAAAAAACTTTTGTATGGAAGTATTAAGTGGCTCACCAGATTTCCAATTAATAATAAAACAACCAGTTTAGTGTAACCAAGTTTTACTCAAATACCTGGCAGCTATGATCAGTATCCAAACCATCCCAGAGACTCATAAACTGAGCTTTCATCATGGCTGTAGCTTCATGATCAGAGCTTGAACGATTCCGTAGAAAAGAGTCTTTAAAAAAAAAAAAAAAAAAAAAAGGTCCTTAACTTTAGAAATTAATTATTTACCCTTTATATAATTTATGCATTGGAAGAATTACAACATTCAAAAAATACATAGGCCTGAGGAATTTTTCAGAAGTAATGAAAGCCATGAATTCTCAGATCAAAACGCATTACTGTAGGTTTACTAGGCTTAGCAAATAGAACACCTAAACAACTAGAGAAAAAAGATACAATCTTTAGATATCTTAGGCAATAAGCAGATTTCTCAAAAGCAACAAGAAAGTCTGAAAAACAATGGAAACTGAAACTTCAAAATGCTGAGGGAAAATAATTCTGTATCATTTAAGAGATAAGGCAGAAAGAATTAACACTCTTTCATCTAAAAACAGAAAGAATTCACTCCTTACAACCTTTGCTGAAGGAATTTAAGACTTTAGTAAGAAAATTAAATCCAGAAAAGGCAAGATCTAAGAAGCACTGGTGAATAAAAAACTGGCAAATGTGAGTAGGTGAAAAAGCAATGAAAATAACAGTAATAGGTAAGATGTAAAAAAGGAAAAATGTTGGAAAACATGTAAAAGTTAGGGGGAATTATCAATGTGTAGAAGTTCTAAGGTCACTATATAGTTTGCAAGGAGGGCAGAGACGATGATTAGGCTTTAGACATTTAAGAAAAGTAGGTATAGCTGGGTACAATGACACACACCAATAATCCTAGCAATTCAGGAGTCTAAGCCAGGAAGATCCAGTTCAAAGCCAATCTCTGCAACTTAGCAAGGACCTAAGCCCTGTTTCAAAATCAAAAATAAAAAGAGCTGAGGTTAAGCACTCTGGGTTCAATCCCCATACCAAAGAAAAAGACAAGTACGTATGTTAAATGTTTCACTAGAAGAAGAATAAAGAACTTCTAAATCTGTAGCAAAAGAAAAGTTTTGTTTATGTATTTGCCTTGGGAATTTTTTCATTGTTTTATTCTTTCAATATTTGGGGTTCTGGTATGCATCTTGAAAAAGAGAGTATATAGCTGGATTTAAAAATAATTTCAATCTATTTCTTTAATTGGGAAGTGTAGTTAATTTGCTATTTTTATGACAGCTAATGTATTCAGATTTATTTCTACTATGCAATTTAGTGCTTTTTATTTAGCAATCTGGTGGATGGTCTCTTTTATAAGTTTGCTGTCTAAATGGAATTGGATTTCTATCTCATACCATATAATAAAAAAAAAAATTAAGAATATTTGTGGGGATAGTGTAAAGTATTGTAAACCAGACATAAAAAGCATAAATCACAGAGGAAAAATACTTATAAACGTGACTACTTTCAAACTTAAATCACTGCAGCCATTTAAATCATTGTAAAAGAAACTACTATAAACAAATTGAAGTAATTATAATAAACATCAACAAGAATTAACCAGAAAAATATAAATTCCCCAAAGAAAAACTGGAAATTACAAGCAAAAAACCCTAACAGCGAATCAACATATTAACACATCCAAATTTACTAGTGATTAGGAAAACATGAATTAAAATAATGGTGTGATAATTCTTGGTTTTCAAATCGGCAAAAATTAATGGTAATGTCTGAAAGAATAAATCTTAGTATGCTGGGAAACAAATTCACTGTTATGAGTGTCTAGGTATAATCATTTTGAAGAACTTGTAATCCTAGTGAAGTTGAAGAAAGTTCAACTTCCAGGAACCTATCCTAGATAAACATATATGCATAATAAAACATGTACATATATCTCCACTGAATACTGTTAAGAGAGAAAAGCCTATCAAGCAAGGGTATGAAAAGGCTATGATTCATTCCAAAACACAGATATGAGACACAGAATATTCAGCTGCTAGTTATGCCTTTTGTTTTATTAGCAGAGCCTAACAATTGTTAAAAATTAAATCTGGTTTTCTAAATATTACCTTTAAAATGACTTTTCAAAAGGCTCACATAGAAAACAACATACCTATTTCATCTATAAAGATGATGGAAGGCTGTAGCTTTATGGCAAGGGAGAAAACAGCAGCAGCCAATTTTTGAGATTCTCCATACCACTTATCAGTCAATGTTGAAGGTTGAAGGTTAATAAACCGACAGCCTGCTTCTTTAGCTGTAGCCTTGGCAATTAATGTTTTACCACAGCCTGGAGGTCCGTAGAGAAGAACACCTGAAAAATTAACATTATTTTATTATTATCTTCAAGATAATGAAATATTTGCTTTCTTTGGAGTAAAGTATAATAGATATGAAGATATACAAATTTTTTTTTAATATTTTTCAGTTGTAGTTGGACACAATACCTTTATATTTATTTATTTTTATGTGGTGCTGAGGATCAAGCCCAGGGCATCGAACATGGTAGGCGAGTGCTCTACCGCTAAGCCAAAACCCCAGCCCCATGGAGATATACAAATTTTCTTAATGTTGGACAATAAAAATAAAATTCAAACTGAGGAAAATAATAAATACTTCGCATAAAATATTTATATAAAACACATGTCAAAAACTGAATTTATTTTTGGTTGCCATGCAAGGGACCAAAGCCAGGTTCTTGAGCAAGCTAGGCAAGAGTTCTATCATTGAGCTATATTCCCAGCCCACTTTTCAATTTTTTTTTTTTTAAATAAAAAGCTTGAGCTTGTTTCCATAAGCCTTATATATTTTTTTACATCAGGCATCTCAAAATAATGGCCAAACTTTTCCTAAAGAGTAGACATATTTTTCTATTGATCACAATTCTTTAAGATTCATGTTACAACATCAAACTAACCCAAGTTTTGTTTGTTTTTGGTACTGGGGATTGAACTCAGGGGGCACTCAACCACTGAGCCACAGGATCTCCCTGAGTCACTTAGTGCTTCCCCATTTCTGAAGCTGACTTTGAATTTGTGATCCTTCTACCTCATATCCTCCCTAGTCGCTAGAATTACAGTGTGCCACTGCGCTTGGCCATCAACTAGCCCAAGTTTTAAACATTTCTAAAGCTGATTTTGAAATTTAACTCCATAAACTTTACCAGGACAAGTTAATATTTTCAAGCAGAATTTTCGATTTTTAATTCAAGTCCATTTATAGCTGCTTAAAATTTACTTAAGTCAATTATAATCTGATCCTTCAACTGACATTTTTCTTTTGGATAGCCATGTGAAACAATAAAGAATAGTCATCTAATGACATTTCATTTAAAACTGAAAACACATGGATGATTGCTGGTGTTGTGGAATTATTATATCTCATTTTTTGATCATATAATAATGTGGGCTGTAATGTGTGAAATATGATATGTCAAGAGCTTTGTAATGTTGTGAACAACCAATAAAAAAAAATAATGTGGGCTGCACATTTACTAGCAAATTCATATGTAAATATTAATTATATAAGAATTTTTAGAACCATTCATATGAAAGCCTCTGTATTTTGTACACTTTACAGTTACACCAGTGTAAACATATGTACTACTTTTACAATGTCATATTTGTTTCAAAGTATTCGTTGATCGTTTCATGTTTTTCTCCTAGTAGTTTGGACAGAAGATTAATACTTTCCAATTATTTCTCTTTGTAAATCAAAATTAGTGTTACTAAGTAAGTAGTTGCTAGTGTCTGAAAATTAAACTTGAAATGAAGGCTTTTAAATCTCATAATCTTCTGGCAGATAGAGTTATGATAAATAAGGTATACATAAGGAGATATCAATATTGTACTTCTTAACCTGGGTGATAGTTACATGTTACCTTTATAATTATTCACTCAAATATTTTATCTATGTATGTTATGTTTCATTTTAAGATTCAACTGACATATTATCAGTGAGTTTAGCAGTTTAGTGGTCTAAACAGTGTTAGTATGTATTAAGAGTGGTAAATGAGTAGTAGTCCATAAGTTAACATGAAGCATTTTGCTTTAATTCTTAGTTTCACAATCTTTTAACTAGTTTCTTGAGCTTAATTTGGCACTTACATAACCAATTTAAACAAAACAAACATATGTTTATCTTGTGTTTTGTAAAAGCCTAAAAATTCATACTTCTTTTTAAGATGGATGTTTTTTGTGAGGGTTTTACTTGTTAAGTGCTACAGGCAAATAAAAGATTTAGGATAAGAAAGAAAAAACTAAGCTGACATACAGCACTCGCTGTGGCTTAGGGGGCTGAGGCAGGAGGATGCTGAGTTCAGAGCTTCAGCAACTTAGTGAGGTCCTGGCAACTCAGCAAGACCTTGTCTCTAAATAAAATATAAAAAAAGGGCTGGAGATGTGGCTTAGTAGTGTTCAATCCCAGTATCCCTCTCACTCAAAAAAAGAAAGACAAGACTAATTGATACATACATATTCCAATTTAAAATAATCCTCACTGGTGACAAATACACTATCTTATTAGTGTATTTGAAAAGCGACCAACTTTCCTTCCCGAAAGTGATTCTGCATTCTTTATTTGAATTGCCTATAATAAGACTGTATGCATAAACAAAACTAAAAGGATCATACTTACAGATGCAATTATAAACATTCTCAATGCTTAAGTTTCAAGGTTTCAAAGTGGTGACTAACTACAAATGAGGAAATAATTTATAAAAATTTTAGAAACTAAAGAATGATTGAGGGGAGCTGGGGTTGTGGCTCAACAGTAAAGCACTCGCCTTGCACATGTGAGACCCTGGGTTCAATCCTCAGTACCACATACAATAAATAAGTGAAATAAAGGTACTGTGTCCAACTACAACTAAAAAATAAATATTAAAAAAAAAAATGACTGAGGCTGGGGTTGATGGCAGACACCTATAATCCTTGTGGCTCAGGAGACTGAGGCAGGAGGATCTGAATTCAAAATCACCTTCAGCAACTTAGCAAGGCCCTAAGCAACTCAGCAAGAACCTGTCTCTAAATACAATAAAAAGCCCTGGGATGTGGCTCAGTGGTTAAGTGCCCCTGGGCTCAATCCCAGGTACCAAAATAAGTAAACAGAATAAAAAATTATTTTAAAATTATTACTTATACAACAGTTCACTGGATCGCAGCATTGTGTTTGGAGAATCTGATTTCATCAAAAACAAACAAACAAAAAAAACAGTTCTCTAAGGCCTAAAAGTTATGTCTTCTAGACTTTTAATGCTTTCAGCAAATATATATTCTTTACCATACCTTTTGGAGGCTGCAGAAGCCTAGAATTTTCAAACAAATGCTTCTTTTTGATAGGTAAGATGACTGTATCTTTCAGATCTGTAATGACATCATCTAAACCTGCTATATCACTCCAAGTAACCTGGAAAAAGTTAAAGTCAATATAAATTTTACAACTAATGTATACTCACAAAGCAAAAAATCCACCCCCAATTGTAAACCATTACATAATCTGGTAATTACAGAAATAATAATAAAAAGTTAAAACTGTATATTAATATGAGTAAACACTTTGCAGCAGTAATGATATTAATAAGCTCAGTGACACTTGAAAAAGGAATTTAGAAGTCAATTTCTTTCTATTTAAAAAAAGTTAAATAAAGCATTAGGGCTCTGGATGTAGCTCAGTGGTAGAGCACTTCCCTCTTATGGGAGAGGCCTTGGGTTCAATCGCCAGTGGGGTTAAGAATTTAACTGAATTCATTCCATTTGTGAGTAGAAAATACACTTCCACAAGAACACTGAGAAACAGTTCAACATAATTAGCACCAGCTGATAAGGAAGAGTTTTGCCAGGAATGTACCTATTTTACATAAGATATTATCAACACAATAGGAATTTTAGAGATAAGGTGTATACTAATCAAACTGAACTTCTGATTTTTATTCATCAAAAGTAAAAACTGTCAAACTTATGAAGTGCTGGGAGCAGTTCTGTATGCCTGTAATCCATCTCAGCAACTCAAGAGTCTGAGATAGAAAGAGTGCAAATTTAAGGCCAGCAGGAGCAACTTAGTGAGGGCTTAAGCAACTCAGTAAGACTTTATCTCAAAATAAAAAATAAAAAGGGTTGGGAATATAGCTCAGGATAAAGCACCTCAGGGCTAAATTCTAAGTAACAAAAAGAAAAATAAATGCTATGGTTTGGATATGAGATTACCCAAAAAATTCCTGTGTTAATTTAGGAATATTTAGAAGTGCAATACTTAGATTAATGAGAACTGTAAACTAATCAATCCAACCTAATTTGAATGAATTAACCAGGTAGTAACTAGGCAAGTGGAACATGGCTGGAAGAGTGGGTCACTGGGAAAATGCCCAGTGAAGGTCCACACTCCCTGCAACCCCTTCCCCTTTCTCTCTCTCTCTGCTTTGAGGACACTAAGAAGTGAGCAGCTTTTCTCTACCACACCCTTAGGCCATGATGCTCTGCTTCACATTGGACCCAGAACATCTGGCAGACCATCAAAAGAACCTCTGAAACTATAAGCTAAAATACGAGTTTATTCACTTCCCCCAAGTTGTTCTTGTCAGGTATTTTGGTCACCAAAACAAAAAGCTGACTAACACAACATATTTTCAAATAGACATGGAAAACCTTCTGAATCAAAATGTTTCTTTTAAATAAAGCTAAAAGGGACTAAAAAAAAAAACAAAAGCTATATCTATATAGACATTTATATATCTGTTTATAATTTAATATTAATGTGTGTGTATATATATATATGCATGTATGTGTGTGTGTGTGTGTGTGTGTGTGTGTATCCATCCCATAAGCTGGGCCCATATCTATAATGCCAGCAGCTCAGAAAGCTGATGCAGGAGGATGCAAGTTAAAGGCCAGTCTGGACAACTTATTGAAACACTGTCTCAAAATAAACTTTAAGGAAGAGTCTTGGGAGTGTAGCTTTAGTGGTAGAATGCTTGCCTATAGTGCACAAGGCCCTTGATTCAATCCCCAGTGCTGCTCGTACCTGCCCCTCCAAGGGGAAAAAAAAAAAACAGAAAGAGAAAAAGAAATCAACCTAGTTCTAAGCTAGCACAGTAAAAGGGTCATTCAGAAGCACTGCTTTACTTTTTTTTTATAACTTAGGGGAAAAAGTGGGGTGGTGTTTTAGTCAGCTTTTTTTCGCTGCTCTGACTAAAAAGACCCGACCAGAACAACTGTAGGGGAGGAAAGGTTTATTTAAGGGCTCACGGTTTCAGAGATCTTAGTCCACAGAAGGCAGGCTCCATTCCTCTGGGCTCTAGGTGAGGCAGGACATCATGATGGTAGAGTGTGAGAGAGGGAAACAGCTCACATTATGATCAGAAAGCAAAGAGGGGGCAGTGGGAAAAGATAGAGAGACACTATCTCAAAATTAAAAGATAAAATATTTTTTAATCTCCAGATACAAAATATATACCAAATAGCCATGCCCCCAATTAACCATTTCCTCCAGCCACACCCCACGTGCCTCCAGTTACCACTCAGTTAATCCCATCAGGGATTAATTCACTGATTAGGTTGAGACTCTCACAACCCAATGATTTTTTCTCTGAACCTTCTTGCATTGTCTCACATGAGGTTTTGGCAGACAATTCAAATCCAAACCATAACCGGTGGGGATGTAAAACAGTAGCCAAATCTGAAGAAAATATTCATAATAGCTGGGAAAACATACTATCCCTTATTGTAGACTAACTCACACATAGATACTTTTAGGGCCCTAAAAGATGTCATTATAAAGTCATAAATCAAATTAAAGTAGAGGCTTAAATCTAGGGATGTGTACATATGTCTCTCTATACACAAATATTAAAAGGTATTGCACATTTTTATTTTCTAGATTTAGAGATGGGTCTACCATATTTTACTCAATTTGTACCAATAACATTAATGTATTAGATAAATATATTCTAGCATATTTATATCTGTTGCTAATCAAGTATTCACATAGCATCTTGGAGTTTATAAACTAAATTAATCTAATCCTCAAAAAAATGTTTATGAAGTATATAGATAGACAGGTATTATGCTATTATCCCTGGGCTATAGACATCAGAACTGAAACTTGAGAAAACCATTTGCCAAGGTCACAAATAGAAAAACTGGGATTCAGAATCCTGTGTTGCTTACCATAACATACCATAAAAATTTAGATTTTAACTGGATACAGTGGCACATGATTATAATCCCAGAGGCTCAGGAGTCTGAGACAGAAGTTCAAAGCCAGCCTCAGCAATATAGCATGGCCCTAAGCAACTCGGTGAGACCCTGTCTCTAAATAAAATATAAAAAGGCTGGGGATGTGGAGAAACCAGTGGTGAAGCACCCTTGGGTTCAATCCCTGGTACCAAAAAAAAAAAAAAAAAAGTCTAGATTTAAACTACACAAATCCAAACACCCACATGAGGAAAGAAGTTTTATAAAACCATGAAAAATACATAAAATTACAAGTTTTCCTAGGCAAATGTGTTCAAAATGTGTTCAGAAAAGAGTAACATAGCAGGCCTAGCATTTGGGAACTTGAGAGTTCCCACAATTCCTTGACAACAGCTCACTGTTCCTAAACAGTGTGTGCCAATGATGTGGTTTATGGTTAATATCACTTTTCCTTCTGGGAGTCTAGAATTTCAAAACACGTAAGGAAGATGAGGACTACATGAATAGCCCCCAATTAAAAACACTGGACTGTGTCTCTATTAAGCTTCCTAGAAGACAATACTGCACATGTGTTGTCACAACTTGTTGATGAAAGAATTAAACATGTCCTTATGACTTCAAGTGGAGGGAATTCTAGGAAGACTGTGCCTTTCTCCAGACTTTACTCCATTCCCTTTTCCCTTTGCTGATGCTGCCTTGTACCCAGAATAAATCATATCTGTGAATACAATTACGTTCTAAGTCCTGTGATTCCTCCTAGAGAATCATTGAACCTGCTCATAATCTTCCACTCCTTTAATATAGAACACTAGCCAAAATAAATAAATCATAATAAGATTAAGGATACATACATGCATGTTAAGAGGATCTACCAGATGAGCAGCAATACTCATTTCATATTCTGAAAGCTTCACATTTTTCACACCAATTTGCTTCATAAGTTTTTCTGCCTAGAAAGAAAAAACAAGCGATCATTGTTGGTTTGATATTAGTTACTGGTATTTCAAGATAGATAGAAAGACAGATAGTCTAAAAAGCAATAAATAAACAAGAATTTTCAAGGACTATTCTAGGTTTCTTGGTCTTATCCTTCCCTATTGTGAGACACTAAGAATTATAGGAAAAAAATTTCCACTCCACAGAAACCAGGGCAATTTAACCAGCTCTTGGGAAATGAGAAAATAGAATACAAGACTGAAGAAAGGATGTACTTCATAATATGGCCTCCTATGGTTTCAAGGAGACCTTAGGGTACAATGTGGTTTCTCTGACCTATTAGGATGAACATACATGAAAAGGTAAAACCTCAAGATAAAAGTTCAAGTAGCTAAGGATACCAAGAAATGTACAATTGGTGTTTCTTTCCTTAAATTAGCAGAAAATCTAAAATAGATATCCAACTGCCTTCAAATTATCCAGGTATCTACGACAGGTGTCTGTAAATATCTAACTTAAAATGTTTTGAGACACTGTCCCTTTCAGTTAAGAGTCAATTCCTGGGAGCTGGGGTTGTAGTTCAGCAATAGAATGCTTGCCTGGCATGTGTGAGAGGCTCTGGGTTTAATCCTCAACATAAAAATAAATAAAATAATAATAATGTCAACTTCTGGATCTAGTTAACCAAAGATAATAAAATGACTCTAAATAACGTGTGTGTGTGTGTGTGTGTGTGTGTGTATTCTGGAAGCAGGGCAAAATTAGTTTTAAATCTATGAGTTCTAGCAATGCAACAAATGTTTGAAGACAAACATTTTCTGAGTGTGCCAAAGACTATGCCAAAAGAGTAAACAGATGAAGTCCCTGAATCTTCAGTGATCCTATAAAGTAGAATGATTTTTCCCCTATCAAGGAAAAAGAAACTGAAGCTTAGCATGATTAAATAATTTGCCTTAGATGAAAGGTTAACAAATGGAAGAGGCAACTTCTGAATCCAAGCCATACAACTATGGAGCCCATACTCTAACCACCACACATATTTGCCTTGGTTTCTCTACTTAAAATGCAGAGGGCTGGGGATATAGTTCAGTTGGCGGAGTACTTGCCTCACATGCACAAGACCTTGGGTTTGATCCCCAGCACCACCAAAAAAAAAAAAAAAAAATCTTCATAAATCTATATATACATTAAAATTTCAAATAAGTAAGCATTTTAGAATAAAGGTACTCTAGTATATCATGTTTTAAAATGTTACAATTTTTGTTACGTTTTCCTAAGATGCTTTTGCTGATCTTGCTGTTTGTCAGGGATATCGCTGTTCTATAAAGGAAATTCATATCACAGAGCTTATGTTTACAGTTTAGCTAGGTTATTAGGAGAAATATGTGTTAGTCATATCCTGGTAATACCTCTCCTAAAAAAGTGCTATAAAGGGGGGCAGGCTGGGGTTATGGCTCAGCGGTACAGCACTTGCCTAGCATGTGCGAGGCCCTGGGTTCGATCCTCAGCACCACATAAAAATGAATAAAGTAAAGGTATTGCGTCCAACTACAACTAAAAAATAATAAGTCATCAGATAATCACATAGAATAAATTTTCAATTTTTCACTTCCTATGAAATAAGTAACCTTTTCCAGGTTCCTTTACCTCTTCAAAATGCCTTCTCTTTCACTGTCTGTAAAGCTTTTGTGTGTCAGCTATGGAAGGTATCTTATTTTAGCGCGGGTAAAGACATTAATTTATTCTTCTTTTTCATTATGCTGCTATAAATGTGAAGCCATCCTACATGTGTTCTTTTAGGGCAATGCTCTAAAACAGTGGATTTCAACTGGGGAAATGTGGTCCCCTGGAGATATTTGGCAATGTCTAGAAATACTTCTAGCTAGCACACTTGGAGATGGGGAAGAAGGGGCTATCAGCATCTAGACCATTGAACCAGGGATGCTGTTAGTCATTCTATAATGCACAAGAAAGCCCCCCTCCACCCAGCACTATATACGACTAAAATGCACCAAGAGCCAGGCACGATGGCACATGCCAATAATCTCTGCAGCTCTGAGGGCTGAGGCAGGAGGATTCTGAGTTCAAAGACAACTTCAGCAACTTGGCAAGGCCCTAAATAGCCTTGTGAGATACTGTCTCAAAATAAAAAGCTCCAAAACAGGGGCTGGGGATGTGGCTCAGGAGTTAAGCACTCCTGGCTTTAATCCCTGGTACCAAAAAAACAAATAGGTAGGAAAATTACTTTTTACTGAATACCCATCCTCTTTAAAAAAAACTATTTTACACTATTTTTTTTTACCCTTTCACATTACTTTATTACCCTTTCTTGCTATTTTTTTTTCTTCTTCATGTAAAGTAAAATTATTAAAAGCTGTTAAGAAGTGGAATAGGAAAAAAAAAAGAAGAAGCAGTGGGATAGGAAACAGTGAACTACTATTTGTGACTAGAATGGGGAAGGAGGAATTAAGGAAAAGGAGTAATAGAAAAGGAACTATTATGCGTAACACTCATTTCATTCAGGTTCTAAAAGATTCATAAGATTAACTGTCCTTTTGGAAGAATAATTTTAGGAAGTTACTTTAACAACTTAAAATGAAAAACACAGAGGAACTAATTAAACAGATCAGAAACAAGGACAACCTATGATTCTTTCACTGAGGTCACAGCTGAACTGCTCCATTTTAAGTGTAGGTAGAGGAAATCATTGATAAACTATCTTAAGAAATGCACTTAAAGCAGAACTAGCAGAGAATTTGAATATCTTTATATGTTAAGTATAAGCCCTTATTATCACAAACTTATAATAAAGACTAGAAACATCTTTTTCTAGGAAATGTGGAGACAAGAAACTTCTTTGTTAGCAGTAGTGTACTTATTGTCGTAATATTAGGGTAATATCTGATATTACCATAGGGTTCTGAAAGCTCCTGGGTAAGATATCTGTACTATAGTGCTCTTCTACTATGCTTATGTGTAAAACTCAATGCTAAACTGAGTTTTTTTCTCCTCCTCTTGTTTCCTTTTTTACTGCTTTTCTTTCCTTATTCCTCTATCTACTCTCTCACTCAGACAATACTGTACATTCCTTATGGATTTCCTATCTTAATTTCCTATTGACCTTACCTTTTACTGTTCTAAGATTTGGTTCCAGTAAATCATACGCTTTAAAAGTCACATGATTGATGATACAGTGATACAGTGTTACAACTGTTTTCTGGGGTAACAAATGATAGTTCTTCCAATTGTCATTATATGTTGGCTATTTTTAAAATTACTTAGCAGCTGAGAGTTTCAGTTTAATATTCCAGTGTACAGTTCTTTATAAAGCATTTGAGGTATTATTTCTCTCAAAATAATGTAAACAAAATCTGTAAGATTATAGTTGTAATGACAGTATGACAAACAGGAAGAAAACTAAGGCCACAGTTACACAGTTATGTACATTATCTTCCTATATATGACGAATTTTGGGTACTGAATCTTTTCTGTGATTTATTACTAAATAAATCTATCTCGGGAAAAGTATATAGTCTAACTAATGTGACAAACAAAATACTGCATTTATAAATGCCCACAACAGTTCCAGTGTGAATCACTCATCCTGTACATTAAAGCTCTTCTTTACTGGTCATGTTGAGGCTTGAATTCAGGCGTTGCACATGTTAGGTAAGCACTAACATATCTACAGCTCTTTTTTGAGAAAGGGCCTCCCCCTAAATTGCCTCAACTTGCAATCTTCCTGCCTTATCCTCCCCCAAATAGCTGGGATTACATGCAAGTGCCACAATACCTAGTTTAAAGCTTTTAAATAAAATAACAACCCAACCAGGTGCAGTGGCACACACCTGTAATCTCAGTGAACAAGGCTGAAGCAGGAGGATCGTGAGTTCAAACTTAGCCTGAGCAACTTAGCAAGGCCCTGAGCAACTCAGCAAGACCTTAATAAAATATTTTAAAAAAGGCTGGGAATGGGGCTTGATGGCAAAGTACCCCTGGGCTCAATCCTTGGTGTAAATAAATAAATAAATAATGACAATAATAATAATGTCTTAATTAATAATATCCACTGTTTATTACAGAGATGTCTATCAAAACTCTCCTATTACATTTAAGTATGATCCAAACAGCAGCATATATCCAAAAAATTCCTGTCCCTCTATAACATTCTGCGGGAACCATTAAATATCCTACATTCTCACAAACTGGAAGCTTTCCTGACTTCAAACTAGAAGTTATTTACAAATATCCCATTTAATCCAACAAAAACTACCTCCAGGTTACTACTCCTGATTTCAGTGCAACTATGCCATCTTTTACCTTGCACCTTTCAAAACTGTAATGCCTTTATAATCACAAAAGGGCCAAGTATGGTGGCACACACCTATAATCTCTTTAGGAGGCTGAGACAAAAGGACTGCAAATTCAAGGCCAGCCTCAACAACTTACTGAGGTCCTAAACAATTTAGCAAGACCCTGCCTCAAAATAAAAATTAAAAAGGGCTGGGGATGTAGCTTAGTGGTCAAGTGGCCCTGGGTTCAATACTCAATACCCCCCCCACCAAAAAAAAATCACATGAGGTCTACTAATAATCTGGCAACCTCTAAGAAGTATTTTATATCTAAGCTTTTAGATTCCACATTCTTTCTGACCAAAGTCATATTTTTCTTCTCTCTCATTCACATTTGATTGTTGCTCTTAAAGTGTACTATAATTCCTTAATTCCTGGCAATTCTCCAACTGAATTATTCCCCTATCTGGTAATATTTGACTTCCTACATAGGCTGAACTATAAGGTCGTTAGTTAGATAATGCCCTCAGAATCCTTTAACACTTCTAATTAGCATTATCCCTAATGCTTTTCAGCACTACCATACTCCCAGACACTAAACTGCTAAGTAATGCTTGAATAACAAGGACTAGGATTGTAGTTTAAAGGTAGAGGGGCTTCCCTATCATGTGTGAGGCCCTAGCTTCAATTCCTAGTACCACAAAACAAACATCCAATTGAGTTCCCAATTTCTTCAACTATCCCCTAATGTTCTATGGTCAATAATAATTTAATCCCATTAAACTGCTCAAACATTTATTTACCTCAGCAGGTTTTCAACCTCCTCCACTCCCTTTCATGTTACTGAGAAAAAATACTTAGCTCAACCTTAAAATGTTCCTCTAACTACTAATCCCAACTCCTCCTGGTTCTTCTCCATCTACTTCCTCCATCTACTACACACCTTCTTTAGTAATCTCATCTACTTCCTCCTCGTACCCCTCCCCCAACTCCCTCCCCAGTACTAGGGATTGACTCAGGAACATTCTACCTCTAAGCCATATCCCTAGCTCTCCTTTTTAAAAAAATTTTATTTGGAGACAGGGTCTAAATTACTAATAATTGCCTCAAACTTGGTAATCCTCCTGCCTTAGCCTCCTTAATAATTAGGATTACAGGTGTACACCACTTCACCTGGCTGGAATGCTCATATTCGTTACCTCAAACTATACTTGCCCCCCACTAAATGACCAAACTTACTACACTTTCTTAGGTCATATTTCTCTTGGCCACTCTATACCACATTCACACCAATCCTTTTTTGCGACCTCTTCCTTTAGCTAATGGTGACTTTATACAAAAGTTATTCTCCAGATAGTATAAGAGAATGTGAGGAGGGGTATAAACAAAAAAAATTCTAGAGCTTTCTAAAATTATATTCCCCATTCCACCAATTTTCTCAAATTTTTTTTCTTTCCAGAACACAGACATGTCAGTTGATAATCAATGCCCCAAGGAACCATTATTATAGTCTTCAGTGTTCTGTATGCTACATGTGGGATTAGGGGAAAATGACAATAATCAGTACCTTAAATATCCTGGCTTTATTCTAGTCACTTTTCTCTGCTGAATGCCATATTTGAGCTGAGGGCAATTCAAAGGAAACAAATAAGTATAAGAAAAATCCTCTTTCCTTCTTGTATTTTCCTGAAAGTAGGACATAAGCTTACAAAAGTGTCATTCCTCCCCTCTCTACCAAGGACAGAAGTCAGTCATAAAGTCCACATTAGACATATCCTGAAGATGTTCACCAGAGAAATTTACGTAACAAACTCTACTAATTTTGTTGGTTGGTTATTTAAGCTTTACCACTGAGCAACACCCCCAACCTGTTATGTTTGTTTTTGAGATGGGGTCTTGCTAAGTTGCTTAGGGCCTCACTAAATTGCTGAGGCTGGCTTTGAATTTGTGATCCTCCTGCCTCAGTCTCCCGAGTCTGGGATTATAGGCATGCACCACCACACCCATCAAACTCTACTAGTTTTTTCCTACCCATGGTTTCCCATATAGTTACCCTCCCATTATTTGCTTCATGCAGAGACTTAGGTCCTTTTGTTTGCTCAATTCTCTAAAAACATATTGTTCCTTTGCTAAGATACTATATAAACTAAAATTTTGTTTTGTTTGGTGGGGGATGGGTACTGGGGATTAAACTCAGGGGCATTTGACAACTGAGCCACATCCCCAGACCTATTTTGAATTTTATTTCAGAGGGTCTCACTTAGTTGCTTAGCATCTCACTGTTGCTGAGGCTGGCTTTGAACTTGTGATCCTCAGCCTCTGGAGATACTGGGATTACAGTTGTGTGCCATCCTGCCCAGCTTAAACTAAAATTTTAATCAAATCTTTTGAGTTACTCATCTCTGGATACTCTTATGTTACCTTGCTGTCTATGAGACTCTATCTTGGACTGGCTCTGTGCTTTGCATCCTGAGTTCCTTGGAGTCATAAGAATAGACAATGAAAATTCAGTAGGCTCAGCAAATTCCCTCAAGGTAAAAGTTAGTCATCAAGTTCAGCTTACCTTTCTGAATTTTTGCCTGAAGTATTTCTTACCTGAATTCCTTACTTACTTTCCCCCAACCCCCTTGGTACTGGGAATCAAATCCAGTGTGTTTTTTACTGAGCTACATTCTTAGACCTTTTTATTTTTTGTTTTGAGATAGGCTCTCACTGAACTGCTGAGCCTGGCCTCAAAATCTTCCTGATTTAGTCTCCAAATCACTGGAATTATAGGCATGTATCACTGTGCCCAGTCAGAATTCCTTACTTTCTTGACAGCTCATGAATACTTTAAAAGAGGATTAAAATATATATATATAATATATATATATATAAATACATACATATATATATATATATATATATATATATATATACACACACACAATTAAGTTTACTTAGTTTTCTAAACAAGAAATTCAGTTAAGGTATGTAGCAACTCAGAATGACCTAGTCTTTCTCCACTGGCTTCATATCATCTTCCCATTCTCTAAAAGATGAGAATGTGTCAAGGATTACTCTTTAGACTACTACTTATCACACTTCCTTTGAAGATCTCAGCACTCTCAGTGGAGTCATCAGCATTGATTATTATGACAATTATATCAAAAGCTCTCAACAAGTATTTGAATGTATAATTCTGGATAGTGGTGGGGAAGATTGGAGAGTGGTCTGGAAAAAGCTCTATAAATGATGCACACATACACAGCAAAAATCTTATGACTTACACCATTTCGACCAAGACTCACTACTTTAATGATTCCAATGCCAATTACTTATGGGTATAAGAAAGTACCCCTAAGACTGACATTTTTTTTTTTTTAATATTTATTTATTAGTTATTGGCGGACACATCATCTTTGTTGGTATGTGGTGCTGGAGGATCGAACCCGGGCCGCACGCATGCCAGGCGAGCGCGCTACCGCTTGAGCCACATCCCCAGCCCCAAGACTGACATTTTTGCTGAGATTCAGATCTACAACTTCAATTGGTGTCAACACTTTCCCCTGAATCCCTACCATCAAAACAAACTCAATATGCACATTTCAAAAGTCATCACCTCATAAAACCTGCCCTAACAATTTCCAAACCTCTATAAAAATATTAGCAAGTCTTTGAGGAATCAAGACAAATCTTTGATTCCTTTAAACAATGTCCTTTTTCTTTCCTCACATCATCACAGAGTGCTTCCTGCATTCATTCCTTTGAATTTATTTCATTCCCCTATTCTAGGTCTTTGTCAAGATTTTTGTAGTTTATAACTAACACATCTCCCTTTTGGTTTCTTTTGACTTCAATTCCTCCTATAAACCACTTTAAAGTGAATTATCCTAAAAGCAGTGCTTTGCATACTACCCACCTATTCAAATACATTCAATTGTTTATCATTGCCTACACAGAAATCTTCAACTGCTCAACAGCGTATTTCAATAGTTGGTCAGGGATGTAGTGAAGAACAGAGTGCAGAGAAGCTACAGTCCTTAGACACCCAAGACTCAGGACAATCTTTTCATTCTTGATGTTTTAAACACTAGTAAGTTAGTGTGGAACAGGATAACATTAGAAGCAAAAAGCATGTCTCCTCAGGTGATGATGGACTTTTAAAATACTGTACCATTTTTTAATCAGCCTCAGTCTACCCACCAGAAAATTAAAGACTGAAGAAAAAGTAGAACCCTAATCTCAAACTTTATATTTAGGACCCGTAAGCATGTAGTCCTTACATATCCCTGAAGTAGGTTCTACCACCTAATTAATTACATAAACCTTCCTTCTCCAACCTGACTAGACCATTTACCATTCCTTTAATAGGTCTTTTACTATTTCTACCCCCACTATGAGTGTGTTCATGTTCTTTCTACTTACTATTGTCCTTGCTTGAGAACCTAGAAGCCAAGCTCTTTCATGAAACCATACTCAATTGGCTCAATCATGGTAACTATTCCTTTCTCCAAAAGCCAGTTTGTCTTCTATACTACTCATCAGACAACTAGCATATGCCACTTACTACTATAATTTATATTGTCACAACAAATTTTTTCTCCCTACCAAGCACAATGAGGACAGTTATCTGACACTTCACATACCCAATATTTAGAACAATATTTTACATATAATTTTCACCAAAGGCTTAATGATGTGATCTATTTACATAGCCCTTAGCATCCATATTGGGGCTGGGTGCACTGGTGCACATACACCTATAATCCCAGTGGCTCAGGAGGTTGAGGCAGGAGGATCATGAGTTTAAAACCAGCCTCAGCAAAAGTGAGGTGCTAAGCAACTCAGTGAGACCCTGTCTCTACATAAAATACAAAATAGGGCTGGGGAATATGGCACAGTGGTTGAGTGCCCCTGAGTTCTAACTCAGTACCTCCCAAAAAGCTGAAAATGATATATCTTATCAATATCTTAACCTGAGACTCAAACTGACTTTCTCTAGATGGCAAAAAAAAAAAAAAAAAAGCTACACTGAGGTATATAATAAGGTGCTTTTTCTTTTCTTTCTCTTTTCTTTTTTATGATGGTATTGAGGTTTGAATCCTGGGGCACTCTACCATTGAGCTTCATCCTACCCCCTTTTTAAAATTTTCAGACAGGGTCTTGCTAAGTTGCCACTGCTGTCCTCAACCTTGCAATCCTCCTATGTCAGACTCCCAAGATGCTGGGATTACAGGTGTGCACCAGAGTACCTGGCCATGGTCAGTTTTTTGTTTTTCAACCTATACTGCTCAGACTTCCCAGCATGTTATAAATAGGCTAAAGATATAAGTAGACCTTGAGCCAATTATTTTATAATCAAATTTAAGAAATAAATTCATAAATATCAAAACTACTTTTCAGATATATATTTACTATCAGTGTTAATGAAACTGTGATTTTTCACTTTTTACTGATTTAAGAGGTATGCCTGTAGATGGTCATCATTATACAAAATTCAAGCATGAAGATGTGAATTTGGTGTCAACATACCTTATATATAAACAGAGATTTGATAAATTGTGGTATAAAGGTGTATTAAGAATTGTAATGCAAAAAAATTATAAATTTAATGCACTCCTCTATTGTGATGTAGGTAAGAAATAATTAAAAATTAATTAATTTTTTAAAAAAATAATTTCTGAATATGCTGGTACACTGTAAGCCAATGAAGATAAATCATATTACTACTGAAAAAAAAAAGAGATATGCCTATAATGCAGCCCTCTTCTCAACATTTGTCTGCTGCATTTTGAAAGAACAAGAGTTACTGTCATTTTTCCTTAACACCAAGCATAAATGCTTATTGAATGAATCAAGAGTCACAACTCAGCTGGGCATAGTGGCACATGCCTGTTATCTCAGTGACTTTCATTTTCAGTACCATTGCATTTCTTATGAGGTTTATATAACTTATTAATTTAAAATTCGACTCTATCTTTAGTTTTGAAGGAGAATGTTTGTTAGCCATAACAGAAATTATCTTTAAACATTTCAATCATACCTGTTTCTGAGCTTCTACTTTCTGCTTTCTGGTTGGATCAATTGCGTCTACCATCCATTTGATAGTAAAGTATGTTACTGCACCAAATATTGTCAAGCGGAAAATTAAACCAACAACTTCATTCCGACTCAAGGGACGAGAAAAGGCTTCAGCATGTACCATCTTGATTGTTAACCTTAAAAAACAAAGAGAAATGTCACTAAATAATAACTATATTCATTAACATTGAGAGACTATTAAAATGTTTGAACTAAGCAAGAAGCTAAGTTCTAACCAAATTCAAACACTACCTACCTTAGAAAAATGTGTTTCATTTTTAAGGAGAAGTGGATTTTCAATGTTAAATAAACAAACACATTTAAAGCTTTTCTTACAAATTGAAATAGATTAAAAAACAAGTTTATTTAGGAGTAGAATAATTTTATTGAAAAACATGGTCTTAAGTGACTTTCAGTTTTTAAATAAATATTCCAGAGAATCTGAAAATCTGGAAATAATGACTTCACATTAATCTAACTGAAGAAAGGCTGCCTGACAATGAAATACTTTACTAATATGATGCTGACAATCTATCTCTTCAATTAGGTATCTATATACCAGATAATTTTTGAGAGTGAAATTCAAACTATGAAATAATTTATTTTTTTCTCATACCTACTTTTAAAAGTTTTTGAAGCCTGGTTAATTTTAAGTATTCCATTTTCTCAATTAATAAGTGATATTAAATTTTTTGATCCCTCTATTGCTCCCAACAACCCAGCTAAATATGAAACAATAGAACTTTCAAAAGATTTAATCAAGAAAACTATCACAAAAATAAAGCAGGGAAAAAGGAAGTAATATGCTTACTTTTACATAAAGTATATATCCCTTAACAGCTACAACAACTGCAGCTGGGTTTACAGTGAGGCATGCACTCCACTGTCAAAGGCAATAAGTATATAAAACAATAAACTTATTAGAGATGATGTGACTAATTGCATTTTGGGGAATAGGATCTCATTTTCAAACAATGCCATTCAAAACACACACACACACACACACACACACACAGAGGAATATATATTTTGCATTCAAGTGGAAAGGAGTAAATCACAATTGTGCAAACAGCTTAATAGCACCTAAAAATTAGGTACTGCAGAGATTAAAATCCATGGTCCTTCCAGCTCTAAATTATTGTTTTCTCTTCTAAGTTAAAGATCCTCTTCATCTCCTTCCCTCTGGAACAACTCTCCACAATATTTTTAATTTTTAAAATTCTATTATAGACCTCCTATTCATTCATGTATACTCTATTTCTTCCTTATCAAGACTTAAAAGCTTTCTCTTTGCAGGATTCGGAAGCATTCAAACCTATCCTCATCTAGCTCCAAAGAGTCACTTTGAAGCCTTTTATCTCTAACCATTTCTCAAATTTCTCAATAGGAACTCTCAACAAATGAAGTCACTGGCATAGAAAATGCCAAATTTCTCCTTCAGTCTTATATTTGTCTGTGCCCTGGAGGGGCCATTTCCCCTCATTCATTTAAGATGACTCAAATTCTATACAAACTTCAAACACTAACCTTATCTGCTCCATAAAGCCTTTCAAATCACATTAACTCTCTATATTATTTATTTAGTTCTACTACACAATTTTAAGAAATGTCTTATTTTAAATCATTATTGGATTTATATCTATTCTACTCAACTAGAGTTTAAATCCTCATAAACAGGATTTTCATCTTATTGACATCTTTACAACTGCCACACAAAGAGACTATTCAAAAATTATTTGTTCTACTGAAGAAAAATTTTCCAATCAACAAAGTCAGACTTCTGCAGAATTTCCAAAAGTCAAGGTTTCACATTATTACTCAGAACCATTCACTTCACAATAATTATATTACTTAATTTAAACATAACTGATGGGCATGGTGTTGCATGCCTGTAGTCCCAGTGGCTGAAGCAGGAAGACTTCAAGTTCAAAGCCAGCCTCAGCAACTCAGCAAGGCACTAAGCAACTCAGCAAGACCCAGTTTCTAAATAAAAACAAAAGTGGGAGGGAGCTGGGTATTGGCGAGGTGGTTAAGCATACCTGGTTTCAATCCCCAGTACCAAAATACAATAATTTAAACAAAACAAATAACTGAAGTCCTTCATTTTGGATGAAGAAATTTTGGCCCAAGGATATTAAACAATTTAATTCATTCAATGGCCATTTATTAAACATCTATATACAAAGCTTACTATATAGTGGATATACAATAATGCCTAATTACTTAAGAAACTAATTATATTAATTATAATGAATTATTTTTTTAAATGGAGCTATAAAAAAACCACATAACTGAAATCTTTCCTCGGGTAACAAATCAAAGTGTGATTTTTCCATCAGGATGGATTTTTAAAATTGGGTTACAAAACACTTCTCACACAAAGTGAAAAATCGACTTCTTCAGTCTTTATTCCATCAGAATAAAATTGAAAATGCAGTAGGAATGTGTGGCGGCATAATCTGAGGTACAATTCATGGATGAAAATAATCCAGTAGGCAAAGTAGGAGTTTTATTAACAATTTGTGAAAAGTGGTGACATTCCAATAAAACATTTTCATTGGTCTATAAAGTTTGAGTTGGTAGTGATAAACTGCCATCTACTGGATGTTCACCGAACTACATGAACAAATTAAGGTTGTTTCCAAAGCACATTCCAAAGTCATCAAGATAGTTACAATTTTTAACCCTATTTTAAAATGCCGAGATAAGAAACCAGTTTATATAGTTTCCTATTCTAAAATTATTAACATAATAGTACAGCAGTGTACTAATGGCAATTCTAAAACTGTATATTGTCTACCTTTTTAAATGACTTCAGAATCCTGAAATGAAACTGAAAGCTCTTGCTTTGTAGACTGTAACTGCAAATACTTTACAATTTATCTGTAGATGAGATGTGCACATACAGCACATTCTTACAGCACTGATATACTTCCAAGGTAAGGCTATTACAGAAACAATACCATTCCAGAAGAATACAAATAAAAGCTGCCAATGCACATAACAGGATGGAAGTATTTCTATCCTGCATAAACATTAGGTTCAACAAAACGAATACACAAAGATGTACATATACTCAGTTCTATGTATCGCAAAACTCCGGCAATTCAGTTATCTGTTAGGCAACCCTGAATTCCAAATGGTTTATTTTGATTTCTCGATTTCAGGATGGAAAACTTTAAGATCATACTACCTCATCTATGAGCAATTTACTGGCAGATTAAGAGACGAGAGTATAGCATTCATGCTGTATTATTTCTCTAGGTCACTGCAGCTTTTTACAACGGGTATCTCAAACTCAAAAAGTCCCAGTTTCACAGACTTCAAGGCCCTACGATGAAGGCCTTCCTGCCTTCACAGAGAGGACAAGTTAACATCATCATTCTCTGTGAAAGCCTGCCCAGCCCTCAAAATTGGGTTACACAACACCTCTACTTTTGCACAAAATAATAGAAGCACCAGTGCAACAACCAGACCCGGCTCATTCCGGCTGCCTTGGCCCATGAACCCTAGTTCTGAAGTCGTCCGGGACGACCCTAGGCCTCCACAGTGTCCAGGCTGTCTATAGAGATTCCTTTGGGAATGGTATAAGTCTTTAGGCTGCGCCCACAGAGACCCAGGGCCCAGGGCGGGCCCGAAGCCAAGGCGAGGCCCCGGACGCCCTTGGAGGTTAATCCGCTCGATAGCAAGGGCTACAGAGCGCTGGGGGGCGGCACTGAGGTGGGACTTGGAAGACGGCGAGGTGACCTTTCCGGTGGGTTTTTCCAGAGTGGAGCCAGTCCCTAAGAGAGCTCGGAGAGATCCTGTATGAGTCTCACCAGGCCCCGCGGGAACCCGCTACTCACCCGGAGGAAGAAACAGCAGCAGCAGAAACCCTCAGCCGGCCTTGCACAGGAAGGGAATGCCGCCTGGGAGAAAGCGCTTCCGGCGGAGCCGCGGCCCGCCCCCTACACTGAGCGTGCGCGAGCCGCGGCGCAGGCCCGGAACGAGCGCAGTTGGGTCCTAGAAATGGCTTGCCGCTGCACGCGAGTGGATTCGCGTATCTCGTGCTTTCTCTGGTACTCGCTGAGCTGAGTCTTTCCGCGAAGCCAGAGTGTCTGCAAGCAGCTTTACAGGGATCAGAGTTTAGCTGCTGTGTCTCAGATTGAATTGGAGAAGGCGCTTATCACATAAAGTCCTTGCCCTGTTGGCCTGCTGGGAGCAACACTAACAAATAAGGGAGGCTTCTTGAGAACGCAAAGAACAAAAATCTTTTTTCTGACGCCAGCTGATTTTGACTCTTTCCCATCACCCCATGCAGTCCCTTGCGCTGCTGCTCTGTCTAGCCAAAGCTCGACGCGCATGGCCACCCCTCACCATCTGTCTTAGTTTTTAGAGTGAGCTCACCCTGCTCTCCCATTTTTGTACTGACAAACACCGGGGGGTGGCGCCTGAAAAGCCTTTGACGAAATGACTGAGCAGCCCACGCAGGCAGGACTGGCAGTTGGGACGGAATAGGGTATTTGGTAATATGTTATATATTTTTATTTCTCTCATGTATTTTTACTTCTCTCCTCCACCACTCTTTTCCTTTCCCTTTCCCTTTTCCTTTTTTTCCTTATCCTCTAGAATGAGCGACGTGACACTAGAGGTCCTAAGGGAACAAACTGAAAGGCATCACCTTCTGACTACACAGACTGCCTGGGGACGAGATGGGGCGAGATAACATTAGCCCTGTCCCCAGATAAAAGAGGCATCACTTCCTTTAGATAGAGGCGGTGAGACTATAAAGTCATGAGACAATTTCCTTCCATATTTTCCTCGAGAAGGCAATTTGTATTTGTCTGCTGTAGGGGTCTCTTGGATAGCTAAAGAATTCTGCAGCCTGATTATTGAATTAGCAAATGCTACCACTGTTACAATCTTGTAATATTGTAGTATATAGTTCATTGACAAGAATAGAATGGAATTTAATACTATAAGCGGTTGATGTTTTACATCCAGACCTTTTTGTTTTTAAGGCTTCCTATATATGTGTCTATTTTCTTAATTAAAAAAAAAAAAAAAGTAATGTGGGGGCTGGGGATGTGGCTCAAGCGATAGCACGCTCGCCTGGCGTTGTGTGCAGCCTGGGTTGGATCCTCAGCACCACATACAAAGATGTTGTGTCCACCGAAAACTAAAATAAATATTAAAAATTCTCTCTCTCTAAAAAAAAGTAATGTGAAGCTAGGTTTGGGAATACTAGATGAATTATTTAGAGATGAAGATAGGTCTTTAAGAAGAACAGGATATTATGAAGCCAGGAAAATATTCACAAAAAAGCAGAGGACATCAGTGCTTAGCAGGCTTGGAAGAGACTCTCCGCTGGTTCTCTGGGATGATCCCAAACTTTGTCATTGCTTGGGAGGTTCACAGGGATATGATTTGACAAGGCCCAAAGGAAGGTGTTATGAAAGGAAAAAACTTTAGGTTTTGAGGCCAACTAGGGTAATCATAGCCCCTAGTAAGGAAAATGAACTGAGAAATTCAAGAAGGCAAAGGATTATCATTATTTACTGTGAAACTTCTTCAACTAAGCACCTTACCTGCCTTACTCTCAGGACCGGGATGACCAAACCTATCCAGTTTGCTTGAGAGTGAAAGGATTTGGGGAATGCGGGTTTTCTTCAATTTTTTTTTTTTAGAAATATCTGTGAGCTGCACTACCAATTCCTCTACCCTCTATCAACTCCTGCTGTCTTGAATGCATGGCCTTGTTTGCCATGTGCACATGCCCAGCATGGGGGTTTTCAATGCTAAAACACACCTTATACTAAGGACATACTAAACAAGTCCTACCATGAAGTGGAGCTCTCAATATGTTTAATCTACTTTCAGTTCATCTACCTAATATCTGAGGAAAGTTTTCACAGGAAAGGAAACTATTGGGTAAAAAAAATCAAGGCTGATCAGGAAGAGTTTAGTCCAAAATAAATGTTGCTGCTCATTCCTACCTAGTGCTTTGCCTTTACCTTTTGGATCCAATGTTTCCTTGTAGCAAATTTGGAAATTTCTTATGTCTGGGCCCTAACACATCACATTAGTGTCTTTATATGTACTATGCACATTCATTTCCAGCAATCACTAAATCAAGTATGTTCTTCCAAAATAGAGAGGATGAACATATGCTTTTCGTCCCAGGATAGCTTTATATAATCCCTGGCAACACAGAATATCACATTTGGCCCACAGTAGGGATTCAATAAATAATTTATTATGTGCAGTACTAATCAGGAAATCATAACTTTTTGGCCTTTGCTCCTTTTTAGAATCAGTGTTATAATTATAGTTACTGAAGAAAAAAAAACTTAACACCAATTCTTCTTGAAACAGTTATAACAGTTCTCCCCTATGGAAACAAATTTTCCATGTTCCTTAGAAGGTAGGAGTGGTTAGTTTGCTCTGCAGCTTAGATCAATGCACTGAATACCTGGTGGGAAGGGAGTCCTTAGATTGGCTGTTCTTCAATTTTATTGTGTGTACATTCACACAGCTTGGCAAAATGCAGATTCCTGGCTCCTAAACTTAGAGGCTCCCATCCAACTGTTCTAGGTTTGGGCCCAGATCTGCAGTTTTATGAACCATCTGAGATCTCTGTCATGTGAAGATATGATAAGAAGATGTCTTTCTGCAGGCCAGAAAGAATGCCTTCACCAGACAGACCATCTGCCAGTACCCTGGTCCTATACTTCCCAACCTCCGGAATGGTGAGAAATAAATTTCTGTTGGTTAAGCCAATCAGCCAATAAATAAACTGACAAACAACTGATATTATTCAGGTATAAATAGTTCTGCCCTAATCAGTGAAAGTTTTAGATGTATATTTGCAAAAATCTATCACCCTATCTCAAAAGGCTTATCTGGTCATCTGAACCTGTAAGCCAACTGAGATACATTAAGAAATTAAATCAAGAAGGCTTTATGAGGACATTTGGAGTAAGATCCCTTTGGAATAAAACAATCTTTGGATAAGTAAACACAATAAACCTGACTCTATTTGTTGCTCATTAGAAATAATTCACTTGACAGTGATTTGGAAAGAGCAGAACTTCCAACAAATAGATGAAATTGTATAGCAGTGATCAGTATAATAGTAACCTTGTTCCTTTTCAAGTATTTTATCAGAAGGGAATAATCTTAATTATTATTTTGACAAAGTAAATGAACAGGTGAAGAAAGAAAAAGAAAACAAGAATATGGAGCTATACTTGAAGCTATGAAAGCACTGAAAAAGACCAAGATTATATACTTGAGCTCCAATAGAATAAGATATAATCAGGGCAAAAATAGTGAAAAATTTGATGTTGGGGTTGTGGCTCAGAGGTAGAGTGCCTGCTTCACATGTGTGAAGTATTGGGTTCGATCCTCGGCACCACATAAAGATAAAATAAGCAAAATAAAGGTATTGTGTCCATCTAAAACTAAAAAGACATATTTTAAAAAATAGTGAAAAATTAAAATTTCAACTGATTGGAACAAGTGGAAAGATAAATTGATAACTCCATTCTATAGAAAGCATGGAGAGCTAAAAGACAACATTAAAATTCAAAGAACATATAGTTGTAAATCTACTTTTCATACTTTTATGTTTTTTAAACTTTTACACATAGTATAATAAGTGTACATGAAAATTCGTTTTTATTCATCGGGGTAGTACTAATCCATCTTACATTTTTATGTGACACTTTTTTTCAAGCAGTGCTGCCAATTGTGTGTGTATGTGTGTGTGTGTTTAAACCCAGATTGGATTCGGAGGTACTTTATCACTGAGCTTCATCCCCATCCCTTTTTGTTTTTTTATTTTGAGACAGGCCCTCTCTAAGTTGCTGAGGTTCACCTTCAATTTGGGATCCTCTTACTTTACCCTGCTGAGTTGCTGAGATTACAGGTGTGTGCCATGGCTCCTGGCCCAGTTGTATGTTTTTTAGAGTTTCTGCTACAAAAAACATTTTCTAGAATTTGGATATTTATTTAAAAATCTACAGCATTTTGTTGTTCAGCTTTCCCTCAGTACTGAAAATATACTGTTCAAATGATACTTTTCAAAGCTGGGTGCGGTGATGCTCACTTGTAATCCCAATGGTTTGGAGGCTGAGGCAGAAAGATTTCAAGTTTGAGGCCAGCTTCAACAATTTAGCAAGGTCCAAAGCAACTTAGTGAAACCCTGTCTTGAAATAGAAAAATACAAAGCAAAGGGCTGGGGTTTGATCAAATACAAAGCAATGTTGCTCAGTGGTAAAGTATCCCTGGGTTCAATCCCTGGTACCAAAAATAAACCAACTTTCCATGAAAAATCAGGATTGCCGGTTACTGTGGCGCATGCCTGTAATCCCAGCAGTTTGGGAGGCTGAGACTAGAGCCAGCTTTAGTAACTTCGAGGTGCTAAGCAACTCAGTGGGACCCTGACTCTAAATAAAATACAAAATAGGGGTGGGGATGTTACTCAGTGGTCAAGTATCCCTGAGTTTAATCCCTGGTATCACCCCTCCCCCCGCCCCCCCCCCCCGCCAAAAAAAAAAAAGTTAGGATTGATGAAAAATGGAAGTGCTTCAAGAAAATAGCTAACCTTTCTATAGCCTCATTAGGAAAACTTCAGGCATAAATACAAAGTGAAGTTCATCTGAGACCTTCATACAATCTCTTTCATATTTTTTAATGGAAGATGAGGGAAGGGTAAGAATAACAAGGATATAAATTCATTAGCCAAAATAGAAGAATCAGTAGTTGAAATGTTAATTCTCAATTCCTGTAACAACAGATTGATAGATGAGGCATAAAACAAGACCAGATGCTGTGGTTTCCAGGATGCACTTGACTTCCCATCCTTTATAACCTGGAGCAATTTTTGCTGTAAGTAGGTCACTTGCTTGCTCTCATTTACCTGATTCTAGGAAAATGCCCTTGGAAGAATTTTGGAAGAGATTCTGTACTGGTACTTAACATATTAAAAATTAAGATTGCATGAATTATTTCTCTGATCCCCTTTCTCTATTAGCCAGAATAACTTGTAAACTTGAAGTATAAATGAACAAGAAGAATTTAAGATCTTTTGTTTTCTAAGCACAAATTCACTTAAAGTCTATGTACATTCTGTCAGCTCCTGTGATTCACTATGTTTAGCATTGGCATGATGCTTAGTTCCCAAAATCACAGTTTGAGTCTGCACTCTATCAGATATGAACTTCTCAGGAAAAGAGGGTGTCTAGGCAGTAGGAGGGGTTTAATTAATAATTTTTGTTTGTTTTTTCATACTGGGGATTTTTTACCAGGGATACTTTACCACTGAACTACATCCCCAACCCTTTTGTTCTGTATTTTAATTTATTGGTACTGTGGATTTACCAAGGGGTGCTTAACCATTGAGCCACATCCCTAACCTTTTCTATTTTTTATTTTGAGACAGAATTTCTCTAAATTGCTTAGAACCTGGCTAAGTTGCTGAGGCTGGCTTTGAACTTGTGACCCTCCTTGCCTCAGCCTCCTAAATCGCTGGGATGACAGGTGTTTGCCATTGTGTCCAGCCCAGCTTATTTTCTTATTTTGAAACAGGGTCTCACTAAATTGAGGAGACTGGCTTAGAACTTAGCCTCCTGAATTGCTGGAGATTACAGGCATGCACCACCATGCTCGCCAATAAATGTCTTTTTTTTGCGGGGGGGTCTTTCAAAATTTGATATATCTAATAGGTAATTTCAGGCCTATTGCTATAGATTTAACCTCTGGAGGGAAGTATGGTGGTGGAGTGGAGGAATGATAAATGATACAAAAGTAGAACAGGTAAAGAAATAATTTTACTGACCACAATTATTATTGCCCTGTCATGACAGGTCTGCTCTTGATGTGTCCATCAGAAACAGAATCAGAATGATTTCCATGCTTAAGAACATGGACTTTGGCGGAACTAGGGATATAGCTCAGTTGGCAGAGTGCTTGCCTCTGATGCACAAGGCCCTAGGTTCAATTCCCAGTGCACGCACGCACACAAACACACACACACACAAACACACACACACACACACACAAACACACACACACACACACACACACACACACACGAACATGGATCTTTACAGATCTGGGTTTGAATTTAAAATCTGCTGTTTACTACCTTTATGGGAACAAGATAACCGGGTGTGGTGTTACATGCCTGTATGGTGAGTTCAAAGCCAGCCTCAGCTAAAAAAGGGAGGCATTTAGCAACTCAGTGAGACAGGTCTCTAAATAAAACACAAAATAGGGCTATTAGTTCAGTGGTAAAGTAACCCTGGTAAAAAAAATCCCCAGTATGAAAAGACAAACAAAAATAGGCCCTTGAATTCAATCCCCAGTACCTGCTCCCCCAACCAAAAAAGGGAATAGTACAGTACACATGCTATGGATCAGCATTGGGAATTAAATGAGACAATGCATATAAAATGCTGAGTTTAATGCCTGACATTTAGTAGATAATCAATAAACATTCAGGTATAATACTATAATATGTCAGATGATATTTTCATTAAACTATGGATTGATATCCTCTCATTCCCAGAAGCCTATAAGGACAACAATTCTTCATATCTCCTTTGTGTCTTCATGTTGATTTCACCTTTTAAGATGTTCCATGACATCTTGTGTGAAATGTTTATCTTCTATGACTTGTAAAGAGGCCAGGTCTTTCTGTCACTTTGACCTCTTGGTTCTCTCATTCCAAATTTTAATACATCCCTGTTGTTAAATCTTACTGATCAGTAGTCTATATACCATTTATGATAGTTGCATAAAACCTATAAGGTTCAATCCTTATCACCCCAAGATAATTACGTTTAAAATATTAATCTATCCATGAAAATATCTTTGTGAATATTTCTCATTTCACTGAAGACCATCATTAATGTTGGCTGTTATTCCCATCTGTCTAATAACAGCCACTTATTGAACTTACACAGTCCTTGCTGTGATGGAGTTCTAAAGCCTAAAACACTTATAGGAATATAAGTCTTCATAGAGCTGTTGATTTTTTTTAAGCTAGAGATTTGCCCCATATTTGATCCCCATTCATAAATCACTTGGGGAAAACTTCCTTAGTTAGGTTGCTGAGTGGGTTTTATACAAGAAAAAGAAATTAGTAGATAAAAGTCAGATGCTTAACCAGACTTCAGATTTTAGAAGTCAATACCTTGGCATGTCTTATCATTTCTTTCCAAACCACAACCTTTTTTTATCCTCAAAGATAATCATAGCATCAGAATTGTTAATCTCCACATAGAATTTAATGCATCTGAGCACATCACATTTACAAAAATGTTAAATATTTCTATGTACAACTGATAGACACATTCCCCAATTTAAAGAGATTTCCTGAGCAAAAAGAAATGATATTTCCTGTCCAGAAACTGGAAGAAATTCTTCCACAGGCAAAAGCAAGGGCAAAGCCAGCTGATACTAGGTGCTTAAGAGAGAAGTATCTGCTAGGTCTTTTCCTTTCACCTACAGTGAAAAAGTAATAGTGCACCAGGTATGGTGGCACCCATCTGTAATCTCGGCGGGCCCCGGTTTCTGAGGGTAAAGGATTGCAAGTTCAATGCCAGCCTCAGCAACAGCAAGGCGCTAAGCAACTCAGTGAGACCCTGTCTCTAAATAAAATACAAAATAGGGCTGGGGAGGTGGCTCACTGATCAAGTACCCTTGAGTTCAATCCCCGGAACCCCGTCCCCTTGTAAAAAAATCTCCCCTTCCCACCTGTAGTCCCAGCATCTCCTGAGGCTGAGGCAGAAAGATCACAAGTTCAAAGCCAGTTTCAGCAACTTAGTGAGGCCATAAGCAATTTAGACCTTGTCTCAAAATAAAACACAAAAGGGCTAGGATGTGGTTCAGTGGTTAAGCGGTTAAGCACCCCGGTTTAATCCTTGGTACCAAAAAAAAAAAAAAAAAACAACACAACAACTCCCCTTCCCCTCCACCCACCTTTTGTTGCCGTTGATTCTAGAATGGAGAAAACAAAACAAAGGGATAAGGGGGGGGGGGGTGGGAGGCAAACTTGTGGCTCGTCAGTAGAGCACTTTCAGATCACATGCAGGACGACCCTGGGTTTGATCCTCAGCACCACATTAAAAATAAATAAATAAAATGTGTCCAACTACAACTTAAATATATATATATATTTTTTTTTTTTTTATTTTTTTTTTTAAGGCAAACTTGTAATTTGAGTCACAGAAAGAAACTTGAGTGCACTAAATTGGCTGGGCTGAAATTGCCATTCTCCTTCCACACCCATTTCTTTCTGTCTTCTGAGTTCTTATGTTAATGAGGGATCGGAAAGGGGGTTGGTGAGGCAAAGGAAATGGAAGGCGTGACTCCTCAACAGTGATGTATTCCCCTGAGGTGTTTTGTGGCAGGCAGAAGAGATGCTAATGACTCCTAACTAGCTAAAAACAGTGTTAGAATTCCATCTGGATGGAACCTCTGGCTGGATTGTGTCCTATCTTCCACATTCCATTTCCTTCATCACTTAATCCAATTTACGCTTATTTAACTGGCTTTCCATAGTCTGTCTTCATGCAGTCCTTACTGATCAGTTGTCAAGAAGCCACTTACCCCTGGCCCTTCTTTGGGACTATTGGAAATAAATAGGTAAAACAGATTAATTGAATCATGTCTAAAGCTATGAGATACAATGACCGATTTGTTTTGTTTTGAGTGAATTGTAAGTAAATATAAAAAGGGGCTGTGGATGTGACTTGGTGGTTGAGCTTCCCTGTGTTCAATCCCAGATACCAAAAGAAAAAAAAAAAAAAGTAAAACACGTGCCCTCTTTTTCCTTGAGAAAGACCACTGTTCTAGTGTTGTAGAAATAGGAAAGATATAGATAGGTATCTAGGAGGACAAAATTAAATAAATCAGATTCTTTTTAAAAATATTTATTTATTAGGTGTAGATGGACACAACACAATGCCTTTATTTCTATGTGGTGCTGAGGATCGAACTCGGGCCCCTCCCGTGCTAGGCAAGGGCTCTACCGCTGAGCCACAATCTCAGCCCTAAATCACAGATTCTTAGAATTGAAAGGAATACTAAATATTGAATTTTCAGCCAAAGGTAATATGGAATGGTAGTAAGAACGTGGTGTGCTGGCTGGCATGGTAGTGCATGTTTATAATCTCTGTGACTGGGGAGGTGAGGCAGGAGAATCACAAGTTCAAGGGCAACTACAGCTTATCTTGAAATAAACAAAAGAAAGGTCTAAAGAAGTGGCTCAGTGGTAAAGCACTTCCAGTAAAGAAAGAAAGGTAGGTAGATGTGCTATGAATTAGAGTACCTGGATCAAATCATACTTTGGTCCCTTTATACGTTTTGGATGATTTAACATTTCTGAGCCTTAATTTCCTCATCTATAAAATGGGAGTAGCATCTACATTATAGGGTTGGTAGGTGGGATTGAAGGTAATGTATGTAATAGAACTGGGTCACATATTAAACATTTAGGAAATGATTGTGATTGTGATCATAATTGCCCCACCAAGTGGTCACTGAATTTATCTGAAAGTTCCTAAAGGCATGGAATTAACCAACTGCTGTGTCAACCCATTTGATGTTCAGAGGACTCTTTAATGTCTTTTAACTGAGCCTAAGTCTTTTCCCCTAGAAAGCTTTATTCTCACCAGTGAGACTGCACAGATTGTCTGCATAACTCGATTGTGAATCTAGAATGGAGTATATGCTTTAAGAATGGTGTAACCTCTTGGAGTGGTGTGATCCTGCTGAGGCAGGAGATTGGCAAGTTCCAGGCCAGTCTCAGCAACTTAGGAAGACCCTCAGCAACTTTGAGAGATCCTGTCTTAAAATGAAGAAATAAAAAGGCCTGGGGAGGGCTGGGATCATGGCTCAGTGGTACAGTGCTCGCCTAGCACGGGCTGGGACCCAGGTTCGGTCCTCAGCACCACATAAAAATAAAGGCATTGTGTTATGTCCATATATACCTAAAAAATAAATATTTTTTAAAAAGAGGTTTTTTTTTTTTTAAAAAAAGAAAAAGGTCTGGGGATATAGCTTAGTGCTTAATGTACCCCTGGGTTCAATTCCCAGTACCAAAAATATATAAAAATAAATAAAAATACATGGACCATGTGGCTTCTTAAAAGCAAGAAAAACATAATGAATTAGTGCTATTGAATCCACAACCTCTATAGAAGCATCATAGAAGCATCCTTTGAGTGCTATGGATGTAATTTATGAGAATATAAAATGTTGACTAGAAATAATATCTAACTCCAATCTAAGCAAGCCTAGGCTTCTAATACTGTTGCATTTTATATTTCAAAGATATAGTTGAGAAGGAATTAATGAATTCCACCCGTGGTGATCTGTTGATGCATACTTATTCTGACAAAAAAAATTATTTTCAAATAAAAAGCAACACCTTGCATTTTAATTTTATTTTCAAATTAGCAACCAGTAAAATGGACTGTGTATGTAAGTGTGAATTTTATTTGTTATGTAATTTTTGGTTCCAGGATTAAACACAAGGGCACTTAACCACTGAGCCATATCCCAGCCCTTTTTATTTTGAGACAGGGTCTTGCTAAATTGCTGAAGCTGGATTTGAATTTGCAATCCTTCTGCCTCAGCCTCCTGAGCATCTGGGATTATGGGCATGTGCCACCATGTCTGCCCAGTTCTGTGAATTTTTATTTTTCGTTTGGTATTGAGGGCCTTATGCATCCCAGGCAAACACTCTACAACTAAGCCACATCCCCAGCCCCAGTTCTATGAATTTTAATATGAGAATAGATTTATATAAACACAACCACAATTTGAATACAGAATGGTTCCATTACTCTAAAAAATTCCATGTGTTGTTTCTTTGTAGTTATTCTTTCTCCTCCACCCCAACACCTGGCAATTACTGATTTATTCTCTGATCTCTATCTGTGCCCTAGAGTACCAATTCTGAGGTTCTGAGTTTCAAACTTTCTGAGATCTAAACCAGGGGATGCTAGTGGGGGAAAAAAACAAAAACAGAAACTCACTGCTAGTTCAGTAGTACTTTGAATTCTGGTCTTCTTCCCCAGTCCACCTGCTACTTTTTATCCTTCACAGTCCTTGGGTAGCTGGTCCATGAGTTCTGTCTAGATTTTATAGCTACATTCAATGAAAAAGACAGAGTGGGTTATGTTATTCCTAAACCTTATCCAGGCCTGGATAGTACATCTTTTTCTTCTCCTCCTTCTTCTTTTTAATACCAGGGATTGAACCCAGGGGTGCTTAACCACTGAGCCACATCCCCAGACCTTTTTAGAAATATTTTGAGACAGGGTCTTGGTAGGTTGCTTAGGGCCTCTCTAAATTGCTGTGGCTGGTTTTGAACTTTCAATCCTCCTGTCTCAGTCTCCTGAGCTGCTGGGATTACAGGTATGCACCTAGCTACATGATGTTTTATTGCTGTTATGAACTGAATGTTTGAGTCCCCTCAAAATTCTTAAATTGAAGCCCTAATCCTCCAATTTAATAGCCTGTGGAGATGGACCTTTGAGAAGTAATTCAGGTTAGATAAGGTCATGAAAATGGGTCTCTCATGATGGGATTGATGCCCTTTTAAGACACCAGAAAGCTTGTTTGTTCTCTGCCTGTCTGTCTTTCTCTTTATGAGGACACAGTGATGACCATCTGCAAGCCAGAAAGAGAGCCCTCAACAGGAACCAAATCAACTGTATCTTGATCCTGGATTACCCAAACTCTGATACTGTGAGAAAATAAGTTTCTTTTGTCTCAGCTAGTCTAGGGTATTTTGTTATAACATTTTGAGCAAAGACAATTGCCAAAATATTCATGAAAAAAAATCCAGGCACTACATATTGTCAATTTTTCCAATTGAATCACTACTTTCCTCATAATATTTTTGGTTTTGTTTTATTTCTGGTACTGGGAATTGAACCCAGGGGTACTTTACCACTAAGCTATATCCCAGATCTTTTTATTTTTTATTTTGAGACAGGGTCTTGCTAATTGAGGAGACTATCTTGGAACTTGCATTCCTCTTGCCTCTGCCTCTAAAATAGCTGGGATTACAAGTGCTGTGTACCACTGTGCTGGATTAGTTGATTTCCAGGCAGAAAAAGAAGTGATTCCACTAGTTTGTGTTGGTCTCCCTGGTTAATTTGGTTAATGTTTTACTGTAAGTAAAGGCTACATAACTTAGGTCATGTTTAAACCAATTGTTCTTATTTTTTGTCTTTGAAAAGCTTGCTTGAAAGAGAACATGTGATTAGGAGCCCATAGTCCGTTTCTTTCACATATAGGCCATTAGTATATGAAAAATATAGTGTTGAATACTTAAAATTGTGGAGAAGGGAGCTGGGTGCACTGATGTACTTCAAGTGTCTAAGGCAAGAGAATTGCAAGATCAAAGCTAGCCTTAGTAACTTAGTGAGGCACTAAACAATTTAGTGAGATCCTGTCTCACAATAAAAAAATAAAAAAGAGCCAGGTGCAATGGTGCACGCCTGTAATCCCAGTGCTCAGGAGGATGAGACTGGAGGATAGCAAGTTCAAAGCCAGTCTCAGCAACTTATTGAGACCCTAAGAACTTAATGATAATCCTTTCTCAAAATAAAAAATAAAAATGGCTGGGGATGTAGCTTGGTGGTTAAGCACTCCTGGATTCAATCTCCAGTATCAAAAAAAAAAAAAAAAAAAAAAAAGAAAGAAAAAAAAAGCTAGTTCACATAATTGGAGTGGAACTGGACTGAATCTAGGCTTTTCTCTCAAGTCGGGGGACTACTCTAGCATATATCAGTCAGTGAACTTTGGTACCTGTTATGGTTTGGATGTGAGGTGTCCCCCAAAAGCTCACTTGTGAGACAATACAAGAAGGTTCAGAGGAGAAATGATTGGGTTGGGAGAGTCTTAACCTAATCAGTGAATTAATCCCGATAGGGATTAATTGAGTGTCAACTGAAGTATAGTAGGGTGTGGCTGGGGGAAGTGGTTCTTTGGGGGAATGGCTTTGGGTATATATTTGTATCTGGAGAGTGGAGTCTCTCTTTCTCTGCCTCTTGATTAAGATGTGAGCTGCTTCTCTCCGCCACTTCTCTTACCTGGAGCCCCAAGGCATGGACCCGGCCTTCTATGGACCAAGACTTCTGAAACTGTGAGCCCTCACATAAACTCTTCCTCCTCTACAATTGTTCTGGTCAGATCTTTAAGTTCCAGCAGTGAAAATAGCTGACAAAAACAGTACCTAAGGTGATATCATGTTATGCCCTAGAGCTCTCCAGCAGATGGACATTGTCCTCCCACCCCAATCTTTTTCATTTCATCCCAGCTCTTTTCTTTTTCCCTTCCTGTGCATACATCTGTGAAAGTTGGGGTTGGGTTAATAAGTAGTGTGGGAGACAAAGAAACTGCTAATTCTTTTCTTTTGGTACTGGGGATTGAATCCAGATGCACTCAATTACTGAGTCACATCCCCAGCCCTTTTTTATATTTTATGTAGAGACAGGGTCTCTCTGAGTTGCTTAGGGCCTCACTAAGTTGTGGAAGCTGGCTTTGAACTTGTGATTCTCCTGCATTAGCCTCCCCGAGCTGCTGGGATTACAGGTGTGGACCATCATGCCTGACCAGAAACTGCTAAGTAAGGACACTGCCTTTCTTTCACTTCATTTCCCATTCTTTCCTTGTATTGTCATTCCTGTTCTGCATTCCCCTTCTCCTTGGGATCATGACTTTGTTCTATCATTGTTAGTCAGAAGACGGGAATTAACTGTTTGACTCACTAGGGAATAAAAAGGTTATTATCCCAGATCTAGAGTAAGCATACTGTAGTTCTTTTCTCTCACACTAGAGTTTTAATAAAGCTTTATGTTGATCCAGAGGTAATCAGGACAATCTTTGAAATTAAACTTCAATTGTGATTTGGCCACTTCCATTCAGAGAAAACTAAAAGAGATAAAATATTAGAAAATAACTTATCAGTACTTATTGAAAGAAAAATTAGCCATATGAATAGAATTATGTATCCACATTCTGATTTTTTTTTTGTTATTTTATGTGCTGCAACTAAGGAAAAAACCACATTAATTGCTTGGTTTGTAATTAATAAAGGCTCCCTTTTTTTTCCCTTTCAGGGCAAGAAATATTAACTATGCCTGACACTTCCTCTGTTAATGTTCTCCTTGGAAAACAAAAGATGGAAATAGTGATTAAGATCTTTCAAAATATCATCTCTGCAACTCAGGAGGCTGAGGCAGAAGGATCATAATTTGAGGCCAGCCTCAGCAATTTAGCAAGGCCTTTAGCAACTGAAGTGAGACTCTGACTCAAAATAAAAAAATAAAGGGTTGGGGATGTGGCTCAGTGGTTAAGTGCCTCTGGGTTCAATCTCTGGTATTACTACTACTATTAAACATCCCATATGAAAATGTAGAAATAGAATGTTATACAACATGACACATGATAAAGTAACAAATGGATATTATTTCAGTACTATATTATATTCAGCTGATACGTTATATTTGTGTTTAAGTTTGTATTTGAAGAAACGTAGTCTTATACCCATTGAATTTATGAGTACTTAATATTTATCCTTTTATCTGCTGTGTAAAAAACAGCTAGTACAAAAGTACTAGCAGTGCAAAGTACAAAAGTTTGCTCTCTCTCTCTCTCTCTCTCTATATATATATATTTATTTATTTATTTTAACCTCCAAGACACTTCAGTTGAAGTGGGAGCAGCTTCACAGAAATAAAAACTAAGATATACTTAGGAGTTGTCAGAGCTTAAACTATAGAATCTAGATGAAATTTTTATTCTAAATGTTACTGTACCTTTTGACTAGGAGTGAATGACTTGTTCTTGGGGAAGTCACACTGGGTTGTTTTTTGCACAGGTCAGATGAAACTAACATCCTTTCAGTTTTTAGGAGATATGTGCCTGGGAGCTATTTGGTCCACAGGGAAGGTGACATCTTTTAAACCTAGCTCTAACAGAGAACTTTGAATGGGGGAAAAAGAGGTTGGGTGCCTTCTGGCTCATGTCATAATGTTGTACTTGTGACTTAAGCATGTGACAGGTCAGTGTGATTGGGCTGTTCTCACACTACCAGCCTTGATTCTAGAGTCACTCACAGCCAAATGCAGCTTATTTAAATGAACTTAACTGAAACATTGGTGTGACATAAGATCTCATTAATAAAAGACAAACTATCTTAAAAATTAGTATTTTATAGGGAGATATTGAAGAACTAGGGGAATTCTTCATTTCTTATTTCTCATGTAGTACTTGCTGATAGTTATTCATCATTCATTATTAACTGAAAGCTTATCATATATCAAACAAGATGGAAGATATTAGTGATGGCAGCAAAGACAGTATAATTTTGTAAAATACAGTAGCTGCATTCAGAAACAGCTTATACACTGCCTACTATGTGCCAGGCTTGTTCTAACTTTCTCTCTCCCTTCCACCTGCTTCCTTCCCTCCCTCCTAACAATCCTAGTAGGTAGATACTATTATCCCCATTTTATAGATGTGGATACTGGGTCACAGAGAGATTAAATAACTTGCCAAAGATGTCACAACTGGAAAGTGACAGTGCAAAATTCAAAATCAAACTCTGAAAGTACTTTTAAACTTCCATGCAAAGTCTGCCAAGGAACTTGTGATCTGAATGTACATAAGTATTTTCTGTATCAGGGTAAGACAGTGGGGAATGGTGAATAAAGAAGCAAAATATGACTCAGATTGTTTCTTGTAAACCAACACATAAGAGTTTCTGATCTAGTCTGAATTGGAGTAATGGAAAAGTATTGAATGCAACAAGAAATTGAAGCTGGGTATGGTGGCAAATACCTATAGTCCTAGTGACTCAGGAGGTTGACAGGAGATTGCAACTTGGAGGCCAGCCTCAGCAATTTAGCAAGGCCCCAAGCAACTTAGTGAGACCTTCTCTCAAAACAAAATATAAAACGGGGCTGGGGAATGTGGCTTAGTAGTGGAGCTGGTTCAATCCCCTGTACCCACCCCCGCCAAAAAATGTTGGAAATATTCACTAACAGATGGTAATCCAGTTTAAATTTATATCCAGGGCTATAACACTCACCTTTTCACATACATACTAAGGATTAATGAATACTGTCAATCTGATAGAATTTCCTTTCTCCCTTTCTTCTCTGGTGGAAGTACTTACATGAAGTCTTCATTTACCATTGAGATTTGAACCTGTCCAGGCATGACTGATGAACTGATAGATGGGTCTAATGGGAATGTATTCGTAAGATACTGGAAACCTTAGATGAAACAATGCAGAAATGACAAAACCTCAGCTGTTATAAGAGAGGGCTGATTTTAATACATGTGGTGGAGAAGCAATATGGGATTACATTGTAGGGACTATACGAAAGCTATTTAAGTAGATCATGCCTGTAGATCATTTAGTATTAGTGTGCAACCATACTACTACTAGTCAGTAAGTATTTATTACTTCTATGACAATGCTAAGCCCACACTGTCCTTATAGAAACATGTTTACAGAGATTTAGGAGAGAAAAAATGTAAGCTGGGTGCAGTGGCGCACTCCTATAATCCCAGGGGCTTGGGAGGCTGAGACAGGAGGATCTTGAGTTCAAAGCCAGCCTAGGCAACTTAGCAAGGCCCTAAAAATACAAAAAAGGGTTGGGGATGTGGCTCAGTGGTTAAGTGTCCCTGGGTTCAAACCCTGGTACAAAAAAAAAAAAAAAGAAAAAGAAAAAATATAAACATGCTAGGGGTCTTCATAAGACAATATATATCCTTTAATGATCCCATATATTTCTAAGTGTATGATAAAAGTTGTTAGTTCTTATTGCTCTTATTACATCCCCATTTTACATTATTATTAAATTTAATGGGGTCAATGAGAAAATAAGGCTTAATTTTCAAAGTAATCAAAAGTTTGAGTAGATTGAACAGGAATAAAATTCATATGAATAGTCAAAGAACTTAGTTGTTATTCTTAGGCACTATGGATTTTGCTTTCTTACAAAAATGAATTCCTAACGTGCTTTTATTATTGTAGAAATAATTTTGTGCTAGGAGTAAGTTTTGCTTATCTCACCACTGGATATTTACTGGGTCACTAATATTTCCTCTATCCATCCTTCTTGTATAATATAAGTAAATAAGTACCTTACTTTCTCTTTCCAGGTAAGTAGAGATTCCATATAGATGAGGAGGAAATCCTTCTCCTCCTAATTGATTCTTTGACTGTTTTAATCTCCTCTATAACCACACCAGGAGTAGTCATTAAATTACCTCAGATAACTAGGGAGGCTTCGAGATCATAACGTGATATAATCATTTTCCACACCCAAAGTTCTCTGCTTTAGGGGCTGGAGATGTGGCTCAGCGGTAGCGCGCTCGCCTGGCATGCGTGCGACCCGGGTTCGATCCTCAGCACCACATACCAACAAAGATGTTGTGTCCGCCGAGAACTAAAAAAAAAAAAAAATAAATGTTAAAAAAAAAAAATTAAAAAAAAAAAAAAAAAAAAAAAAAGTTCTCTGCTTTAAGGCCAAGGTTTAGGTGATACTACATAGCATAAAGATTTTCTGCTTCCTGGACTGGCTTCTCTGTTGTGAGAAGGAGAGGAAAGGAGAGAAAAATAACTTCACTTTAATTCTGAAGACCAGATTTAATTAGTATCTGCTCAAATTTGAGATATTTCCATGGTGTTAAATTGACCTGATTTATTTCTTTTAATCTGCTGTATAATGTTCTATCATATAAAAATATCACATTTTATTATAGATAGTGATGAACATCTAGGTTCCTTCTAATTTTTTGCTATTTCAAATAATATATACATGAACAGCCTTATACAGTATATGTTGTTTTTATGTACATGTATGGAAATTTTTCTAGATGGATGTCTTTAAACTTTTTGTTAGCTTACCCTACAAACACGTTATACAACCTTTTCCCTCCTTGTACATTTTAAAATTGGAATTAAACATATATGAGTAGTTGCAAAGGAAGTAATTTCCTTGTTTTTTGTTTTAGTACTAGGATTGAATCCAGTGGTGCTTTACTATTAAGCCACATCTCCAGCCTTTTTAATTTTGAGACAGTCTCACTAAGTTGCTTAGGGCCTCACTAAGTTGCTCAGGCTGGCCTCAAATTTGTGATCCTCTTCTCTCAGCTTCCAAAACCTGGTATTACAGGGGTGCACCACTGTGCCAGGCAGAAGTAATTTCCTTGTAATGTAAAAGTAGAATTCTTCTCCTCCTCCTCCTCCTCCTCCTCCTCCTCCTCCTCCTCCTCCACTTCTTCCTCCTCTTCTTCTTATTTTATGGTACCAGGGATTAAACCCAGAGGCACCTAACCACTGAGCCACCTCCCCAGCACATTTCTATTTTATTTTTATTTTTTTTAAATATATTTTTAAAGTTGTCAATGGACTTTATTTATTTATGTGGTGCTGAGAATCTAATCCAGTGCTTCACACATGCTAGGCAAGTACTCTACCACTGAGCCACAACCCTTGCCCCCCATTTTTATTTGTTATTTAGAAACATGGTCTCACTAAGTTCCTTAGGGCCTCAATAAATTGCTGAAGCTGGCTTTGAATTTGTGATCCTCCTGCCTCAATTTCCTGAGCAGTTGAGATTACAAGCATGCACCACTGTGCCTGGTGTCCTGTACCCTTTAAATCACGTCCATATGGGGCTGGGACTGTTGCTCAGTGGTAAAGTGCTTGCCTTGCATGTGTGAGGCACTGGGTTCGGTCCTCAGTACCACATAAAAATAAATAAAGATACTGTGTGTTCATCTGCAAATAATAAATATTTTAAAAATCATGTCCATATTACTTATGATACCTTACACAGTATAAATGCTATTAACTTAGTTGTTGTACTTGATTATTTAGGCAATGATGGCAAGAAAAGAAGTCGGCACATGTTCAGTACAGTTACAATCCCCCCCACAATTTTTCCTTCACCTTTGTCTGGATTCAGATGCAGAATGGGATTTGAAGGACTGACTGTATTATTTTAGTGTTCAGTTGCCTTTTCTTTTTAATGAGAACGTCATTGTGAAAGGGGAGATAGGGATAAGGAACCAACAGGGTCACTTAATCCTACTGGTTCTCAGGTAGATGAGCTTTAGGCGAGAAGATAGTGGCAGTTAAAGATCTGGAATTGATTCTTTCTCAAGCTTAGGCTTTCGCTCTTGTGCTAGCGCTCTCTCTCTCTCTCTCTCTCTCTCTCTCTCTCTCTCTCTCTCGGTACTGGGGATTGAACTCAGGGGCACTTAACCATTGAGCCACATCCCCAGCCCTATTTGTATTTTTTTAGAGACAGGGTCTCACTGAGTTGCTTATGTCTTTAAGTTGCTGAAGCTTGCCTTGAACTCACAATCCTCCTGCCTCAGTCTCCTGAGCCTCTGAGATTATGGGCATGTGCCATAGTGCCTGGTTGATATTGATTCTCTTAAAACCAAGTGTTTTGGCCAGGCACAGTGGTGCAAGCCTGTAATCCCATGGGCTTGGGAGGCTGAGGCAGGAATATCGTGAGAGCTCAAAGCCAGCCTCAGCAATTTAGTGAGGCCTGAAGCAACTCAGCAGACCCTGTCTCAAAATAAACAAACAAATGGTATAAACAAACAAACAAAAAAACCAAACAAATCCAAAAATTGTCTCAGGTCTCTAGTTTGAAGACCAGAACTCTGTTGTTCATACTCAGAAGTAGAATTGCTCATATTATTGTGGCCTAAACTGTGTGACTGATTGACTGAAGCACATTATTGAGGACATTGTCATGCCTCTCAAGGACTTGGAAACATTCCCTCCGAATATCCACATATGTAAGTCAGGTGTCTTTTAACTTTAGAGTTTTTTTTCCCCCCCCTCAAGACAGGGTCTTTGAAGGCTGAGGCAGGAGGGCTGCAAGTTCGAAGCCACTAAATTCAGCAACTTGTGGAGACCCAGTCTCAAAATTAAAAATAAAAAGGGCTGGGATACCCAGGTGCTGTAGAACATGCCTGTAATCCCAGTGGCTGGGGAGGCTGAGGTAGGAAGATGGTGAGTTCAAACCCAGCCTTGGCAAAAGCAAGGTGCTAAGCAACTCAGTGAGACTCTGTCTCTAAATAAAATAAAAAATAGGGCTGGGGATGTGACTCAGAGGTTAAATGCCCTTGGGTTAAAAAAAGAAAAGAAAAAGAAAAAGGAAAGACAGGATCTTGCTAAACTGCCAGACTGGCCTTGAATTTGAGATCCTCCTGCCTCAGCCTCTTGAGTAGCTGGGATTGCAAATGTGCGTTAACTTGACAGAAATCTTATGAAAAATTTATTCAAAGAATTGATTACCAATGAATAGTAACCTATTAGAATTCTGTGAGATTTTATTTCTTTCTATAATTTGTGATGATCTCTGGATGTAATTTTATTCATGAATTCTACATTTCTTTCTTTAAAGGTGTGGTACACATCAACCAAGATGGTACATAGGCATCACTGTAATTCATTACATTTTGTGCCCTGAAGCACAAAAGTTTTCTTTGCCTTCCCTTAATTGTAAAATAAACAGATGTTTAGTGGAGAAGATTTCTGAAATATTCTACGCTGTTTGGGAAAACCAGGGATCAGGGTTGCTTGACTTAGCTTCTGATAACAAACCCAAACTAAGTAAGCTACCAAAAGGACTTACTCTTAGAAAAAACATCTTTTGGTTTGCATATTTCTGAATATAGTTGAAAAGGACGGAGTATTTTTTGAAAATTGCATAATGGCCATTTTAAGGCAAGACAGTTTAATTCTACTTTAAAAACAAAAATTTAATGTGCCAAACTCAAGTAATAAGGAAAAGCAGACCAGTTGATAGGATAAAATATAACAACATTGTAAGATAAACAGGATTTGAGATGTAGACATTAATAGTAAGGCATGTTTTAAATCAAGGCCTTCCTCTTACTTGCTTCAGCAGGTGATATAGGAAGAGTGATCTCAGGAGCTCTAGCAGCCAGTGACCTGGGGCTACATTCTGGGAAATAACCAAGATAAGAGTTTGTGTCCAGAAAAGAAATTTCAGGTAAGACATGGCTCAGAGTCATATAAATGAGGGATTTGTTTTCTTCGAAAATATACTGTTTCCATCCATTAGCTTTCTCCCAGTTCCCTGACTTTATGAAATTTATGTTAAGGAATAATTTTTAAGTACTGTGACCTTTGTTTACACACGTTCTTTTCCTTTAGAGTTTCCTGTAATGTAAAACTGTGCATCTTATAGGAAATGCAGCACATGTAGTAAAATGAAGCCACAGAAGAGTACTATTCTTCTATTGTATTTAGAAAACATAAAATTTTCCTTCTAAGGTAGGTCTGACAGCATTAGGTTTTTCTATAGAATTCTTTCTGAAGTTTCTATAAGACAGACAAACCTAAACCACAATAGGAGTACTTTACCCTATAAACCTATTCTATTAATTCTAAAATATTGTTTTCATAAGATATTTTCATAAGAAGTACTTTATTATTTCATGAAACCATGGAATTGAACAGTGGTCTGTCAAGGTCAGGTTCAAAAAAGTAAATATAGTCAGGTGCAGTGGCCCACATCTGTAATCCCAAAGGCTCAGAAGGCTGAGGCAGAAGGATGGTAAGTTCAAAGCTGGCTTCAGCAATTTAGCAATTTAGGGAGGCCCTAAGCAACTTAGTGAGACCCTGTTTCTAAATAAAATATAAAAAAGGGCTGGAGATATAACTGTGGTTAAGCATCCCTGGTTTCAATCCCTGGTACTATATATATATACATACATCTTTTCTGCATTCATGTGGTTGAAAATCAAAAGGCATAAAAGAGGAGCATCACATATGAATTTGAATTGTGGCCTTGGAGCTGTAAAAGTGGCCAGTTACATGTCACTTTCCCACCAGGCCTCCTACTCATAGGAGACAGGGATGGAGACAAGAGTGAAAAGATGGATGAAAGAGAAAAAAAGGGCTGTATAAAAGCAGTTGTCTCCCAGCCTTCTCTTGCAATGTCCTATGTGTGCATATGAATATTTGTATATGAACAGAAGAGGAAGAATGGTAAAAGTGAAAGTAGGGAAAAGAGATTCATCTGGGGAAGGGAATTTTTAACCAGAGTAGTATTGCTTTCTCTTCTCATATCACTTGTAGCTCCACACAACTAAGTATATTTTGTATTTTGAGATTTAGGTCTTGGGAGAAAATTCAAAGCTCATAGGCATAAATACTGGCAGAAGTAATGCAGGTATTTGCTACCTTATGCCGGAGACAAGATAACCTTTCTCCAACACAAATTGGCCTGATGAAATCCAGAATTAAACTTTTGTACTCAGACTGGCCTCAGACTGACCTTGAATTTGAGATCCTGCTGCCTCCTGAGTTGCTGGGATTACAGGCTTGGGTCACCTCTGGCTCTGTTAACTGATTTTGAACCCTGATAAAGAGGCTTGTCTTATAACTGTGTGGCAGCACTTTCACTGACTCCAACTCTTCAGCAGGTGGCAGCATTCCCCTTGTTCTTGGTGTTTTCGTCTTTGAAAGACGGGGGTCTTTACAGTACTACAGTTCTTTTCTGATTTTCAGTCCCCACACAACACATAACCGCTATCTCCTTTATATCCTTGTTTGGAAGGTACTTTTCCAATGATCTCAACAACTGAGGATGTAGAAGCAAACTTAAAACACAAGACAATTTATGTTTTTGTGTTTTACTTTTTTTCTTTTCTTTTTTTGCAGTACCAGGGATTAAACCCAGGGGTGCTCTACCACTGACCTATACCCTCAGCTTTTTAAATTTTTATTTTGAGACAAAGTCTAAGTTGCACAGCTTGGCTTTGAACTTGCAATCCTTCTGCCTCAGCTTCCTGAGTCACTGAAATTACAGGCGTGTGCCACCAGGCCTGGTGTTGTTTGACTTTTAAGATCCTAATCCTCATGGGCTAATTTTAGGACACTTAAGGACAGAGAGTATCAGTAATGATATTGTTCAGTTATCTCCACCTTTCCCTATTCCAAACCTTATTTATCATCTCTACTTAGACAGATTCCTTGTTTCCTTTGTTCACTCCTGTGCAAGGCTTGAAAATGTCATTAAAAGCCATTGCTAGTCTACTTTCTCTCTAATTAACTTGTTCAGGTTTCTAAAAAAGCTAGGTTTTCTTCCTTCTTTATTCATGAATAGGGTATCAGGAAATTTTCCAGGCTCCAGTCAAGGATCTCTCACTGAGTTTTATGTAATCTAGGCATGTAACCCCTTAGGTCTCAGTATATTCATTTGTAAATTAGGACTGGTAAATTAGGGGGTCTTTGACATTTCTTCTAGCTCTTATAAGAATGGTCTTGGATCATAAGACTACTCAGATGCAGTGGTACACTTCAGTAATCCCAGCAACTCTGGAGATTGAGACAGGAGGATTGCAAACTCAAGGCCAGTCTGGGAAATTGAGCAAGACCTGGCCTCAAGCAGACACAAACAGACCTTTAAACTTAAATGATGGAAAGTCCTTAGTATGCTCACTTATTTAAAAATGGAATTAGGTCTGAGCTTCCTCCCTGATTATTTGATATTCTTTTGATAATAGACACTTATTTTCTGCCTTAATGTGTGTGTGTATGTGAGTGTGTGTGTGTGTGTGTGTGTGTGTGCGCGCGCGCGCGTGCGTGCGCTAAATTCCCCAGGTTGGACTTGAACTTGCAATCCTCCTATCTCAGGCTCCAGAGTTACTGGGATTATAGGAGTGCGCCACTGCCTCCAAAATTGTGAGGATTCCTAAATGATAGGATTGTAGCAGAATTGACCTGAGAGAAGGACTATGAAAAATTGTGTTTCTGGGAGTCATTTATAGGGAGAGGGCTATGAGCATTGTGGTAGATTACCACCAATGTCCATCTCTCCATCCCTTTACATATATATCTCGCTCTCATCAAAAGGTGGCACATGCCTGAAATCCCAGCAGCACAGGAGGCTGAGACAAGAGGATCACTAGTTCAAAGCCAGCCACAGCAAAAATGAGGAGCTAAGCAACTCAGTGAGACTCTATCTCTAAATAAAATATAAAATTGGGCTAGGGATGTGGCTCAGTAGCCCAGTGCACCTGAGTTCAATCCTTAGTACCCCCCCCAAAAAAAAAGGGGAGACTATTTCTCTCCTGCATTGAATTTTTACCCTATTATTGCTTTGGTTAGTAGAATGAAGCAAAACTGATGCTATTAATAGTTCTGGGCTTAGGCCTGCCAATTTTAGTTTTGCTCTCTTGAAAGATAATCATCATGTGAGGAAATCTGACTTCTCTGCTAAAGAGGGGTATACTCCCTGGAGAGAAAGTTACTATGGAGAGAGTGAGAGGTTAAGCTAGCCTCTTGCTATTCCAGCTACTCTAGTGGTATGTAATAGGTATGTAATTGAAGCCATCTTGGATCTTCTAGCCCCAGTGAAGCCAACCCAACCAACACCACATGAAGCAGAGACAAACTGTCAACACTTATTCACAGAATACTGGTATTGCCATTTTATGCAACTGCATTTTGGGGTAGTATGCTATATGCAGTATTGATAACAGAAATTGGTATCTGAAAGTTGGGTTATAATATAATAAAAACTTTAGGGTATGGACTTTGGACTAAGGCATTGGGTGGATATTGGAAAGATGATGAGAAATTCTTTAATAACAAATTAATTAGGTTTTGAAAATTTTTATTTTGAAACAATTTTAGACTTGCAGAAATGTTACAAAAATGGTACGGGTTTATATATACTCTTCATCCAGTATCCCAAATATTAATAACTTATATAACCATAGAAAATATCAGGAAAAAAGAAAGAAAATGGTCGAAACCAGAAAATGAACATAAGGTACAGACCTTAGAAATTCACTAGATTTTCTAGTGATGTCCTTTTTCTGTCCCAGAATTCAATCCAGGATCCTACATCTGCACTTGGTTGATATGTTTCTTTAGTCAGGGGAGGAAAGTCTTTTTCTTTTTGGTACCAGGGATTGAACTCAGGGGTACTTGACCACTGAGCTACAACCCCACCCCTATTTTGTATTTTATTTATGGACTGGGTCTCACTGAGTTGCTTAGCTGGCTTTGAACTAGTGATTCTCCTGTCTCAGCCTCCCCAGCTGCTAGGATTACAGGCATGTGCCCCTGCACCCAGTGGGAGAAGACTCTTAATGGAGGACATAAAAGTAGTGAGGAAATTGCTATTGGAGATTGGAGAAAAGGTGTTATGGATGATAAAATGTTCGGTTGCACTTGTGTGTAGTAAAACACATGATAAAAAATGTACCTAATGAACCTGCAGTTCTGGCAAAGGAGATGTTCAGGCTCACTGTTCAAAATGTCAGTTGGATTGTTTTAGTTATGTGAATGGTGCATGAGCAATGTATAATGGTATCACTAGAGAGAGATGTGTTTAAAAAGGAAATATTCAGTCTTTCAAGTTGGATGTAGATACAAGGCCTAGAAGGCTCTCTTTAGCCAGCAAGAGTCTCAAAGTAGGAAGTGACTTCAGGGGCCACCTATACAAGGTGACCACAAGGTAAAGATCCAGTCAATGCTGTGATAGATACTCCTTTACAGCTAGACAAAAGGGTTTCTAAGAATCTGAAGGACTTGTCTTACAGTAATACCCAAAGTAGAGATGTTTGCTTTTGAAAAAATTATAGATGTTGCTTTCTGGGCAAGGAGGGAACCCCAGTAAGAATAACACAAAACTTACAAAATTTGAAAGAGAATCTATGGATAAAAGTGCTACCAGTGTGGACTAAAGAGACAGTTAAAAGTGAGCAAAGGCTTTTGGTCTCCTACTTTCTATGGGTAGGAAGCAGGAAAGGCAGTTTCTTATAGAAAAAAATAAAATTGACCCAAAGGTCCTAGCCTGAACCCCAGAGAGTGAAGCCAAGAACTAATGAGTAACCACACAAAGAGAAGTTCCAAGCCATTTCAGCTCGTCCCCCTGAGGTGATGGACATGTGGGTAGAGTTTCTTGAAAATTCCAGACTCTGCAAAACTCATAGCTGGTGGACCACATGTCTATCTTTAACTGGTATCACTGGAGAGCTGAAGAACTACTGGATTCTGCCCCCAACCTCGTCCCTATCCCAGTCGTGGTGGTTGTCATTAAGTTTTAAAGTGGTTTATTATGAAGCAATAAATCATTGAAGCAGTTATCAAATATCAGGCTATTCTCTATTGCTTTAACTTCACTCTGTGGGCTATAAAGAGGTTGTAACGGTATCAGCCAAAAAATCAAATTCTCAAGGCAGACTACATTCCAAAAAGGCGGACCCTGTATGCCATAGTCATTGTTCTATTATGTGTGTAGTGTTGACCCATAATATATTCCTGAATATTTGTTGATTTAATCATTAAATAAATGAATTCCTTACCATCAAGAGGACAAAAAAGATACTTTAAACAGATTTTGTATTATGTATTTTCTCTTTCAAAAAAGTAGTCTTTGTTGTCAGAAAAACTGATGCCTCAGAGGACAGTAGGATGTTCTGAAATGAAAGATTAGTAAGAGTGAGACAATAGTCAACTTTAATTCTTTCTATACCTACCTAGTCAAATGTGAACTACTCTATGAAACACCTGGTAGATGTCCCAATATCTACCCATATTGGAATTATCTCTTTCTATTATTGGAAGTACTAAAAGGCAGTATACTTGAACCTTGGAAGAATGAGGCAGTTTAAATTCTAACCAATAGTTATATATTTTTTACTTTTATAGTTCATAGGACTAGAAGTAGGGTTAGTATTAAGACTAAAGTGCAGTACCAATAGTTAGCTTGGAGACTGAAACAAAATTTTGTTTTGTCATGTTAGGTCTTTCCCTAAGAGAAATTGATTCAAAGATCTAATTCCCAGGGACTAATTCCCTGGTTACAGGCATGATTTCTGAATGCCATTTGGACATAGTGAATGGCTACGTGGGTTTCCCGAAGAGCACCAAGGCCAACCCCTATTTCTCTGAGAATGATGATCTCATATAGTGCATCTCCCTGAGGGTGTGAAAGGTGACAGAGTACCATCTGAATGGCTTGATTTAGGACGTGGAAAGCTTATAGACAATAATTGGAAATTTTCTTTTAGAAAATAGTTACTTGTATGACCCATAGCAGTGCTTTCTGGAGAATGTCTTAGGCAAACCATCTTTATTTAAAAGAACAATAAAATTTATTACTAGGATAAATGAAAAAGGAAAAAGCCTTCTGAACCTTGGAAGAATGAGGCAGTTTAAATTCAAACCAATAGTTATATTTTTTTCTATTCTTTTATTTAGAAAATACTGGTTAAACATAAAACATACAGAAGATTGCTTAAACATTAAAGCCATTCATTTAGGTCTCTTCTTGAAAGATCAGTGTGTAGGAGATGAGAGAGATTCTATAGCCACAGAGTTCATATAAAGCATTTTAGCATCAGAACCTCCAAAGAGCACATCAACTATATCACCCCCATCAAGTTCCTGGTCAGTTCACTTATCAGAGAAACTAAGAAAGGAATTTTCTTTGGACAAACTTTGGCTGTAGTAACAATACAATTTTAGAATCAGCTGTTAGAAACCATAATTAAAGCTGGTTTATCATGATCAGTAATTATTCTATGTAGTTAGTCTCCCTGAAGCTTTATATAATTCTCCCTTTGTTACAAGCTTGTTTCTCCCTAGGGCGTTCTGCACACCGACAGGTAAGGAAATGAAGTGCTTGGAAACCAGTGTATTGTAATTTATGTAGAGCTAAGCAGATACATTGATTTGAATTTAAAAAAATATTAAAACAATTTTTTCTGTGCATTAGATGGTGCTAGCCCATTAGAAGTTTCAGCTCTATCACATGGATAAGGACATCCCTGAGTAGAAGGAAAAAGTGAAGAAAAGTAAAAATTGGAAAAAGCTATATCAGTATTTTTTTGAGGAATATAGTTAACACCAGGAAGGGAGAAGGTGGTGTTTTTTTTTTTTTTTTTGGTTGTGTGGGGGTTGGGGATTGAACCCAGGGCCTTGTGCATGCCAGGGAAGCATTCTACCAACTGAACTATCCCTGTTCCTAAGGAGGAGTTTTTAATGCAACAACCCCCAACAACAATCTGATGTTGCTGTCAGCCTGGCTGATTATCTGCCAACATTGGTGATCCTTTCATTCACCACTAGAGAGAAGTAGAGAGACCTGATGTTCAGAGAAGCAGCAAAAGACTCATTTCCCATTTGCTTCTGTCAGATGGAAGTGCTTGTGGGTTGGTCTCATATTCCTGTACTTCAATCCTGGTGATGCACAGAGTAACTGTGCCAAGGAAATCAAAAGGATCCTCTCACTTCAAGCCCAAGACCCAAAAAGGATAGGAATGAACCCTGTTTCATTTTCTTCCAAGGAAGCAGTTCAGAGCTTCTCACATGCTTTGAGACTAATCCTTACACTGTGTAGGCTCGAGGGGAGAGGCAGAGTAGAGCAGTGCTAATAACAGGGACTCTGGGGACAGATCAGAAACCTGAGAAACAAATATGGGACATTTTATCCTCTCCAGTCTACTTCCCTTGATCTAAATTCATTTCCAGTTTCCCCACCAACCAGTAGTAAACACTAAATTGAGCACAGCTCAGGTTTTTACCATGCAATCTAGTAGAACACCTAGACATTGGGGACATCTTACCCTTGTATATTTGTAAAATAAAGAAATCTCTCTCACTTGAGGCTGTGTGGGCAGGATTTTCATCCTTGGAAACCAAAGAGAGGACACTTTCCTGCTGTTTCCAGATTGTTCTCTTATTTCCTTTCCCACTTATGGTCCCTGCTTCTTGCAAGGGACCAGGACCATGCAGAAAATCAGCCTCCAATAAGTTTCAACACTGAAGCTTCAGAAGATTGGTAATTCCTGCAGAGCCTTCTTAAAAGAATGTCATACATAAATGCAAGGTTTAAGTAGCCTCACAGATCTTTAAGAACACTGTAAACATCCCTGGCTTAATTAGTAGTCACAGAGTTAGGTAATGGCCTGTGGCTTTCTGAGCGAGGCCTCTTGAGGTTTCCAGTCTTCAGGGGCTGCTTCAACTGTGATGTACACATATACAGTCGTTTTCTTATACATTTCATAAATCCTTGAGACCTTTCCAGGCATCTACTCATAGTTATTGCAATACATTTTTAATTGATTCCTGTTTTCCCGGTTTTCTAAAATGACCCAGTGCCTCAACCTAGGTCTCAAGTCAGATACTTTTGGACTCCAATTGTTACCTCAAATTGTACTTTCCTAGGGAAAGAAAAAAAAAAAAAAGAAAAAGAAATTCTTAGGTTGGTGTTGATGCCCATTCTCTCCAGGCAGAAGGTGGACTACTTGCTTTGTAGCTGGTTATTGGAGGTATAGGCTCCAGTTCTCATTATTTCTGATTAGCTTTCTCAAGAGGATAGGGCAACCAATCCCGGCTGTAAGCAAATTTAACAGGTTTGTTCTGGGCTGACGACCATTGCCTAGGGTCTGCAACCTGGTAAGTCATTATGGCTGAGACTACAGTAGGCGAAGCGCATTCACCAGCTCAGAGGTAGTGACTGGAAGTTGTAGCATCGGCAAATCCAACCAGAGGGCTGCAGTAAAAGATACCCTTTTACTTCACGAACTCAGAAATCCGAGGGTTCACCCTAATTAATAAGAGATGCGTCAGACCTTTGGGGCCCAGCACTTCTCCCCTGGTTGGGATCGTGCAGGCGATAGAGGGTAAGGAGTCTCAGGTTTCAGCCTCTGGGCTTGTTCTGTGGGCAGCAGGTGAGGAGTAGGAATGGGAACTCTCCCCAGTGGTGTTTGGACGAGAGTGCTTGTGTAACCGGCTCTTCAGACGCTTCTGCGGGAAGCTGGTCTGTGCCCCCTTTTCCGGTACAACCCTGGGGGAATTCGCGGTTTGATGCTCATGCGGGGCGGAAGCACCTAAAGCAAAGGAAGCATAGCACTTGCCTCTGGAGCTACTAGAGGGGAGTGGGAATTTGGAAAGTTCCCCAACTAGGAACACACGTGATCCCCTCCTGAAAGTAGTTCCGACTGTCGCTCTTGTATCCTTCCACTCCCTTTTGAACCCTCCTAGGCCTTCTCGCTCCGCCTACTCGCAGGGCTGTAGCTTCCTACCGTTCTGTACTTTACACTTGGACCCCGTAACCCGGTCCTTGAGCGTGCACGGTCCGGCTGCGGGAGCCCCGAACCTAGCCCCGAGCGATCCGGCTTACCAGATTTTCTCGGCGGCCGAAAAGGGGCGGGGCGAGGTGGCCTGTGAGGACTGAGCTTGAGTTCAATGCGGTGACCTGACCTGGAGGGGAGAGATGCTTGTCTCCGGGAGGCGATGGAGGGGAGTGGGGTGCATCCCACTCACCGAGATTCTTCAGTTCACTTAGACAGCTGTCTTTTGGATTCTGGAAATTTTGGGGAGATGTGTTTGTGTCCATATTAGCGCGCACAATGAGCGCGTTCGGTTGGTAGCTTTCGTTTTAGGGCTAATGAATCGAGTTGCCTGGGAAGAGAAAGGTGGGGCAATGAATGGGAGCCGGATGAGGTGATACACGGCTGGAGACACAATAGGGGGTTGTTCTTTGTGCTAAGACTGACACCTTGAGGACACGGAGCGGGGAGTGAAGGGATATAAAGGCTGATACGGTTAAATTACTGCCAATGACTGATCAGACTATAGTGCAAACCGAGTGAGAATCCAGGCCTTGTCAGAGAAACGTAGGGGACGGGTGTCCTTGCTGCATTTTCTTATACACTGACCAGAGCGGTCACCTGGTCATTGTCACCTGTGAGTACAGGTAACCTCAACCCGAGAGTCGGTGACACTTCTCAAAGAAATTAGCTCGTCCTTCACCATCTCTCCCCCGCGGCTACCCTCACTCCGCCACAGCCTACCCTGCCTGGGCTAGGTTTCTGGGCAGAGGTGGAGGTTCAGCTCGTTCCCACCTTCCCGCCGCGCTGCTGCAGAGACGGCCGTGGCAAGTGCAGTTCTTAGCGGGCGTCTCGGAACAAGCCCGAGCGAGCCCCCGGCAGTCACACTGGGCATGCTCAGTAGCGCCTGCAGGTTGGGGGCTCCGCGCTCGCCCGGGGAGCTGCTCCCTCCTCCAGCCCCTGCGCCGCCTCGGCTTCCCCACGTTCGCCTCCCCCTCCCCTCGGGTTCCCGAGGCGCACCGGCTCCCGGCGGGCGGCGGAGGGGGCGGGCAGGCCGGCGGACGGTGATGTGGCGGGACTCTTTGTGCACTGCGGCAGGATACGCGTTCGGACGCTGGGACGCGGCTGCGCTCAGTTCTCTCCTCTCGGAAGCTGCAGCCATGATGGAAGTTTGAGAGTTGAGCCGCTGTGAGGCTAGGCCCGGCTCAGGCGAGGGAGATGAGAGACGGCGGCGGCCGCGGCTCAGAGCCCCTCTCAGCGCCTGTGAGCAGCCGCGGGGGCAGTGCCCTCCGGGAGCCGGCCGGCCTGCGGCGGCGGCAGCGGCGGCGTTCCTCGCCTCCTCTTGGTCTTTTCTAACCGTGCAGCCTCTTCCTCGGCTTCTCCTGAAAGGGAAGGTGGAAGCCGTGGGCTCGGGCGGGAGCCGGCTGAGGCTCGGCGGCGGCACCTCCCGCTCCTGGAGCGGGGGGGAGAAGCGGCAGCGGCTGCGGCCGCAGCTCCGGGGAGGGGGTCGGAGTCGCCTGTCACCATTTCCAGGGCTGGGAACGCCGGAGAGTTGGTCTCTCCCCTTCTACTGCCTCCAACACGGCGGCGGCGGCGGCGGCACATCCAGGGACCCGGGCCGGTTTTAAACCTTCCCTCCGCCGCCGCCGCACCCCCCCTGGCCCGGGCTCCGGAGGCCGCTGGAGGAGGCAGCCGTTCCGAGGATTATTCGTCTTCTCCTCATTCCGCTGCCGCCGCTGCCAGGCCCCTGGCTGCTGAGGAGAGGCAGGCCCAGTCTCTGCAACCATCCAGCAGCCGCCGCAGCAGCCATTACCCGGCTGCGGTCCAGAGCCAAGCGGCAGCAGAGCGAGGGGCATCAGCGACCGCCAAGTCCAGAGCCATTTCCATCCTGCAGAAGAAGCCCCGCCACCAGCAGCTTCTGCCATCTCTCTCCTCCTTTTTCTTCAGCCACAGGCTCCCAGACATGACAGCCATCATCAAAGAGATCGTTAGCAGAAACAAAAGGAGATATCAAGAGGATGGGTTCGACTTAGACTTGACCTGTATCCATTTCTGAGGCTGCTACTCGTTGCTTTTCTGTCACTGTTTTATAACGTGGGAGTAGACGGATGCGAAAAATTTCCGTAGTTTGGGTGACTGTAACGTTTACCATGATCATATTTCTGTATCATATATTTTGTGTGAATGCATTCAACCTAGGGTGTGTTCGGCTAGATGGAACTCTTGCCTGGTTGCAAGTGTCAAGGCAAATTGGTTTCTCAGTCTATGTGGTCTTTCGAAGGGCTATTGTCCGTTAATACAGAATACTGTACGCTGTTAGTGGATTAGTGAGCTCGGTAATCCGGTCTCCTAAATGAAAAAAAAAAGTACACGCTTTGAGGTTGAGCATATTTCGATTAAATCTTGGCTTAGGCCCTAGATCAAGGGTATAGATTAGATTAAAATGAAAATTAGTGTTGCACGTACGCATATTGCATCAGAATCTTGCAGTGATTGTTTTTAGTTTCCTGGGTTGCATTGATAGATTCTTTTAAAATGTGAAGTGTGGACTGATTTGCATAACTTTAGAAGCAGAATCATTTTCCACATATATGGTGCGCATCTGAGGACAAAGTAGGTTTGTGTGTTTTAACTAAGTTAACAACAACTTTGAACTGTATTTAGAAGTTTTGTAGTTTGAAATCAATAGAGCCATAATATGATTTATAAGGAACTCTTATTAGACCTTTGTTAAATTGGACTTTTTCTTTTCTAATGAGGTGATGATGGGATGATGTAGGCTGGGCCATGAAATGTACATTTCTGTAGCATTTTATGTTCAGTGGTCTTGGCATACCTAATAGAATGGAGATTGAGCAGTTTTTGATCCCGGATGATAATGTATATGTTCAAGGGTATTGAATGTTGCAAATGGTGATTGTAGAGGTTAAACTTCAGCTCCTACTTGAAGTATTGTAAACTGAAATTGCTACTTTTTTGGGGGGTGCTTTTTAGATTTCAGGTGCTCTGACACCTTTTGGGTATATCTTAGTTTTATTCGGATTTGATCTAATGTCCTGTATAAATTACCAGCTTATATCCAGAAAAGCTGGCAAGAGTCTTACTCCAGCTTCAGGTTGTAGGTTTGTTAGTTTTTTTGCATGCAGTGGATTAAATTTACTGAGTCAGCTTGTTGAATAAGACACAAACCCAATAATTTAAAGGTGTCTAGTTTTGTCTAAAAGTTAAGCCTTTGTACTTCAAAAGTTAGTGGTCATGGAAAAGCATTAATCTTTGCAGTTTCAGGTATATCTAATTGGTTTTGATTAGGAATGGGGATAGAGCCCTCCTTTTTGCAGAACGGAATTGAGGGCTTTTGGTAGGGCAGTATATAAGATGTGTGAAAACAGAATTGTTATTGGTCCAAAGTGACTGAATCTAAGATTTCTCAAGTCCTCTGTTAAGATCTAAAATTTAGTGCTGTAAATTGCAGCAGTGGACAATATTTAGTTAAAATTATGTAATTGCATAAGGACATATATATTTTTTAATTGCTGGGAATAGAACCTGGGGCAAATACTCAACCACTAAGCTATGTATGCACATTAAAAAGCATGACTTTTATTCAGAATAAAAATTATTTCTTAGCAGATATTAGTAAACATTTTGTTCAAAAGTAGAATGGCACAAAGGTGTTTATATGTCCTGCTAATAATTGAGGGGAATATTATTTTTTAAAAAAATGTTTTATTTTGGAAGTGGTTTTATTCTTTTGGATTATAATAGCTGCATATAAGGGTGCACAGATAATTTTGCCCAAGTTTTTGTTTTGAAATGAAGTGTACTGAACAAAATTTAAGTTTAAGAGAGTATTTGGAAAATTTGGAGTCTGCATTAATTGAAAAACTGCTAAGGCTGAACTTGACCACCTTGCCCAAAAGATTATTGGGGAAAAATTCTGATTTGTGACTTACTTCAAAAGCAGTTTATTACTGGTTTGAATTAACAGTCATCTAGATATATAAGATCAAATTAAATTTCTATTTAACTTTTAAAAACTCTCATGCAGAGAAATTATTAAAATGCTGTCTGGTAGACAGATTTAGCTTTCACAGTATAATTATGCTGTTTTTGCTTTTTCCACTTGATTTAAAATTGTCAGGGTTATAAGATCTTAAAATTTTGCCAATTTCTTATGTGAGTAGTGAGGTGATGGGCAATTTCTCCTTGATTTCACAGTTCGTGGGCCTCTGCACATGAAAATTTATGTGAATTAAAGAACTCTCTCTAAAACTACTTTTGGTTATGGTATGTGTACAAAGCAATATCAAATATTGCTTCAAATGAATAATAACTCTTAATTTCTATAATTGTGGTTTTATTGAGCCAATGTTGATATGAGAAAAAGCCAGAAAAGAAATGTTAATGAAGTTCTTGCTCTTTTGTTAGTTGCACTCCCAATAATTTTGATATACCAAAGCAATTTGATTTCCTTGGTTTCACTTTTAATGTTTTGTGCTGGGAACTGGAATTAAAATGGTCATTGAAGACTGGCAGGTTGTAGTGTCTATTTCAGCAGTTAGCCTGGTAAAAGTTAAATTCCTTTATAAAAGTAATGAATGGAGTAATTGTATTTGCTAAAGAAAGGTTAATAATTGATTTCTCAGAGGAAAGTTTAAAATGGTAATTCAGTTTTAAGATATTTTTTCAAATTATTCTTACTAAGAATTTTTTAGTAGGGTTTTATTCTTAACGTTAGTCTGGAAAGTAGTGACCAATGGGAGACTAAAAAATTTAGTGTCTTTAGAATTTAGAATGCATGGAAACTTTAGGTGTCTCTTGGATTTTTGTCCTTTGATAGATTTGCATATTTTCAAATGCTCATGTTCATGGGAAGTATTTTTAAATTAAAGGGAGTATAGTAATTATTAAAGTTAGCTATTTTTTTTTAAGGTAAGTCATTATTGAAATTTAAAAAAAAATATCTTTTTCACTATCTTTATGTAGCTACCAAACTGTATTTCCTGAAAAACACAACTGGATGACCTAATTGCTATATAATTTACAAGCTTCATTTTGTAAAGCTTATTCAAGAAGGAAGTGCATCTGAAAGGAGTAATTTACAACTTAAATAACTCGATATAAGGAAAAAGGAATTTTATTATTGTCAGTTGCACAAGAATATAGTCATCTATGTAGATTTATGTTACTTATATTACTTACTAAATGATTAAAGATAAATATGTTGAGATATAGCCACTTATTTGTAGACTTTTTTTAGAAAAAGGAGAAAGATGCATAGTATTATCTTAAAATTTTAATAAATGAGAAAGGCAGCTAGTATTACTTTTGTGCAGAATAGTTTATCTGCTTTCTCAACTATATAAAATGTATAAACTTCTTACTGTTATGAAGTGGCTTACTTTTTGGAAGTGAAGTCTTTAATTCTTATTTTCAAATGTTTCATTTTGGAATTTGCCCCCTCTTGCTATTTTTTCTTTTGGTAATAGCTTAATACCTTTAAAGAATTTTAAAGCTACTTCTAAAGTAATCACTGCAGTGATTTTTAATTGAAGAATTATTTATTATAGGAAATCAATTCACAAAGTTTCAACATTAATTCAGTTTTGAGTAAACATTTAGTTTTTAAATTTTTATCTCAGTATCCAAGGCAAAAGTGTAGGATATGTTTTTATATTGATAATGTGTGTGAATTCAGTTTGTAAAGAGAAATTTAGAAGTGTGTGTATGCATATGACAGTTTTTTATATGCTTGAAATGTTAGGCTGCTGCCATACTATAAGGATTTAGCTTTCAGAAGGTACGTTATTAATGTTGTTTAAGAAATGTATTTGTTACTGCTTCCTTTTCTATAGAAATCATTGGCTTCAAAACACAGTTTGAACTTATATGTGTAGAACTCATTACTCTTCACCTTTGTTTCCTTTTTTTCCTCCTTAGACAAACTGGATTTTCAGAGTCAGCATTGCAGAGTTCATTTGTGGCCTGAATTCATTAAGAAAAGGTTTTAGGGTTGGTTCTAAAGACAGTGAATTAGGATAAGTTTATCAGTTTTTGAGATTATGATCAGAAATGATTTTCATACTCACTGCCGTATGTCTGTAATTCCAGAGACTCAGGAGGCAGAGGCAGGAGGATCAAAAGTTCACAGCCAGCCTCAGCAATTTAGTGAGGCCCTAAGCAACTCAGTGAGACCTTGTCTCAAAATAAAAAGGGCGGGGGATGTGGCTCAGTTGTTAAGCGCCCCTGGCTTCACTTCCTGGAACTCCCCCCCCCCCCCAAAAAAAAAAAAGATTTTGCAAATATTTAGTTCTGTTTTACAGTTGCTTTCTGTCTGACAGCTTTGAAATTACCTGATAGCTTCTTAAATTTCTAAGGATTTGTGGAGCAAACTTTTACCCTTAATTCTTTTTCATAGGCCATATTACTTCCACATATATTTCTTGCTAGGTGTGGTTGGAAGTGTTTTGGTCGGTGAATAATGGTTGTCTTTTTAAGGATTGAGGATATATGCATTCATTACTGCAAATATATTTGTCATGAAAGGTGAAATTAGTATATTGGATTTGACTCTTCACCTTGCCTTTAATTTCAGATATTTTTTATTAGTTGAAGAAGAGGTATTAGTAATTTCATTCTTTTAAAGTAATTTGCAGTGGAATAATCTTGAGTGGAGGTAATTGAAGGATGAATTTATTTTGGCTGGAGTGTCTTAATGTAGTTCAGAATAATTAAGGCAGACTCTGTATTTGCCAGGGTTGACATTAGGGCATGGATGGAGTTATCAAGATATTAGGTATACACCTGTTGATAGTGGTTAAACTATGGAGAGATGGCATTGTGGCTAACCTGCTAGCAAAAGAATGTTCTTGTAGGGCTGGGGATGTGGCTCAAGCGGTAGCTCGCTCGCCTGGCATGCATGCGGTCCGGGTTCGATCCTCAGCACCACATACAAACAAAGATGTTGTGTCTGCCGAGAACTAAAAAATAAATATTAAAAAATTCTCTCTCTCTCTTTCTCTCTCTTAAAAAAAAAAACAATGTTCTTGTATATAGCATAGAAAAGAAGACTGTGAATTATTTTTTAAACAATTATGCATATGGTTATCATCAGTAGTCATCACTTCAAATATGAACAGTGAATCAAATGTATTGATGTTTGAATTCTTTGAAAAAATATATATAAAGTTAGGAAACTCTGTTCTTAATATTTCTAAAAAATGAGTTTTCTTTAAAGAAGAAATTACCTTGGAGAATATTATTTTTATAATTTTCAAACAAGTCAAGTCTGTTCAAATTACATTAAAATTGTGACCATTTTATCTACTCTTTAAGTGTTTATATTGCTTCATTTTAGATTTTAGGCTGGTGTGGACTCTGGAGCTAGACTGCCTATGTTGTAATTCTGGCTCATTATTTAGTAGCTGGATAACTTTGAGTAAGTTATTTAACTTATTTCAGTCTATTTTATCTGTAAAATGGTGATGGTACCAACCATATAAAGTATATCTTGAGTAAATGAGGTAATGTAAGTAATTCATTGAACATATATTATACCTGCCCTGCCTCATAGTAAATACTTAAATAGTAGCTGATAGATATTTATATTTCAGTACTTGGGAGGTTGAGGCAGGAGGATTACAAGTTCTAGGTTAGCCTGGGTAAAAAATAAAAGGAGGGCTGGGGATGTAGCTTTGTGGTAAAGCTCTAGTCTGTCATGTGCAAGGCCCTGGGTTCTAACCCCAGCACCATAAAAACAGAACAACAAAATAGGTAAATTCCTGGGCTGGGGTTGTAGCTCAGTGGCGGAGTTCTTGCCTTATAAGTATGAGGCACTGGGTTTGATCCTCAGTACCACATAATTAATAAAGAAAGAAAGAAAGAAAGAAAAAGATATTGTGTCCATCTATAACAATTAAAAAAAATAAGTAAATTCTTTTAGGAGCTGACAGTGTAGTTTATCTGTGATTTTGCTCTTTACCACAGGGTAAAACTCTGCTCACTCATGCTGTTGACTAAAGAAAAATTAGACATGCTAATCAAAAAGCATTTGTTTTAAAATACTAAGTTAAGATGAAAACTGGGCTGGGGTTGTGGCTCAGTGGCAGAGCGCTTGCCTGGTACATGTGAGGCACGGGGTTTAAGCCTCAGCACTACATAAAAATAAATAAATAAATAAAATAAAGATATTGTGTCCATGTACAACTAAAAAAATATTTAAAGAACCATGAAAACTTACTTTATAGCATAATGAAGTAGAATTTTAAAAATAATTAGTTACAAAGTTAAATTTTTAGTGTTAAAGACACATTGGCTTTATTCATGTCTTTACTCACAAAAAGTAATCTCATGCCTCAAATGAAATAAAACTTTGAATGTATAATACAAGAGATAGTAAACTGTTTGTCAGTAAATATATATTTCTTAGATTTCCATTTATCTATCTATCTATATTTCTGGGAATTGAACCCAGGGGTGCTTAACCACTGAGTCACATCCCCAGCCCTTTGTATTTTTTATTTGAGACAGGGTCTCACTAAGTTGTTTAGGACCTTGCTAAATTGTCGAGGCTGGTTTTGCACTGGTGATCCTCCTGCCCTAGCTTTCTTAGCTGCTGGAATTAAAGATGTGTGCCACCGTGCTTGGCTTTACATTTCCTTTTAAATTCAGCCTTGTAAGGGAATCATGCATCTCTGAATGGCAAGTTATATATATTACAATAAAATTTACACAATAAATCTTCAATGTATTAAGATAATATAGGAATTTTAATTTAGTGTTGAGCCTCTGTATTATTGTGTCCTATTTTTACTTTTGGCCCAAATTTTCAGTATACTTTAGGCCTTAGAAATGGGAAGAAAGAGCCAAAAGTTTTTTTCATTTGTTTACTCTTTTTATCAAGTATAAGGATGAATGGAATAAGTTTCAGATCTTCCCAGTAAAGCCATTACATGTGCATAGGGATAAGTAGTTTTTTCCGTTGCCTATACTGATTCCATCTCTCTCATAGCATTCTCAGTTGTGAAGCACTTCACAGCCAGGCATGGGGGTGCACACCTGTAATCACAGCAATTTGGGAGGCTGAGGCAGGAGGAACCCAAGTTGGAGGCCAGCCTTAGCAACTTAGTGAGACCATATCTCAAAATAAAGAATACAAAAAGGACTGGGGATAAAGCTCAGTGCTAAAGCACCCCCAGGTTCAGTCCCGAGAACGAAAAAAAAAAAAAAAAGTACTTCGATTCCAGTGAGTTTTTTGCTTGTTAATTTTGTATTGCAGAATGAATGACACTAATTATTCACTATCTGACTCTGATTTTTTAAAAACATATTTTGTTAACAGTTTCGTAATACAGCTGTATTTTTGGTATAAGTCTAGATTGTAGAATTGAATTGTGCATTCTGACATTTGAGCAAAGCTGAGTTGTGTAAATGAATGTCTTTTCTCGAGTATACCTATTTTTTGCATTATATAACTTCCTAGAACTTACTGTTTAGCATCATAAAAGCTATTCAGAATAATTTTGACTTTTATTTCTTTTGATTTTTATAGGTTTTTCAAGCTGAAGTGATTTATTAGTGATTGCAGAGATTACATTCTGCTAATTTTATGGTTAATATTTTTCAATCTTTTGAAGAGCATGTAATTATTTAAGGTATTAGGAAATGCCCTGTGGTTTGAGTTTGGTATCTTTAAATGAAATGTAGTCTTGAAATTATTCATAAATATAGTATACTCTTATAAAGTAAGGAACAATTTTTGCTTTTATTAAATGCAGTATTTTCCCCTCATTTAAAGTTCTCACTATCATGAACTAGTGAGACTTTCTACCGCTGCTATATCCCCAGTCTTTTTATTTTGAGACAGGGTTTTGCTAGGTTGCCAAGATGACCTTGATTTTGTGATTTTTCCTGCCTCAGCCTCCCTGCAACTGGGATTATAGGCCTGCACCACCTCACACAGGAGATAATTCTTTTTAAGGGTTTTGGTTGTTTCTGTTTTTAGACCAACATTTGGGGATGTTATCATTTGTTTTTACAGTGCTGGGGATTGAACCCAGGGCCTTATACATGATAGGCATTCCCATCCCTTGGGGATGTTTTTCAGCATGATTTTGAGTTGTTTCATTTTTTTAATGTGTAATTATGAATTTAGTCTTAGTCTGTCAGATAAAGTGGAATCTGAGCTTCTCTCCTCCCCCAACAATGTGAAAACTGTTTTAGTAGATTTAATTTGGCCATATTATACATTTTTTTTCGACATTTTGATCAAATCAATTATGAAAGATTGTGGACTTGAGTTAAAAGATTTTTCTTCTCATTAATGTCATAGAATTAGCTAGCATATACTGTTACAGTGTCTTATTTAATACTTTTTAATTAGCAAAGCCCTTTCTTTTTAATTTTTTTTGCCCCTGGTACTGGGGGTTGGACTCAGGGACACTGGACGACTGAGCCACATCCCCAGCCTGATTTTGTATTTTATTTAGAGACAGGGTCTCACTGAGGTGCTTAGCCCCTTAGCGTTGCTGAGGCTGCTGGCTTTACACTTGAAATCCTCCTGTCTCAGCCTCCTGGGCTGCTGGGATTACAGGCAAATGCCACCCTCCCTGGCTCAAAGCCCTTTTTAAATCATTAGCTCATTTGAGTTTGTGAAGAAAAACAGATGCAACCTAAGAGACAGACAAAAGTCGGCATTATTTTACTCATTTACATTTAAGAATTATAGCTTCAATGGAATCAGTAACTTGTTAAGGGATAGTGGAATATTGAGTCCAGAGAAGGATGCAGGGTGTTTTGGGCATCTGTTATAGTATATTTACCATTATATCAGTGTTTTTCAAACTTTAGTGTCTGTCAGAATTACCTAGATGGTGTGCCAAACCACAGGTTTCTTGCTTCAACCCTAGATGTTCTGATTCAGTAGGTTTTGATTGAGTTCTGAAAATTTCTAAGTTCCCAAGTAATACTGGGTCTGGGTTGATGGTCTGGGAATCACACTTGTGAGAATGTTATGTTACATTATCTTCCACCAAGCAGACCCTTAATATGTTAACCCTTAATCTCTTCAATAAGATTTACACATGCATCATCTCATTTGATCTGTGAACCCTAAATAGCTTAGACCCAAATTCTACCTTAAATTTCTGTTTAGCCACTTTCAGTTGTGTATTAAAAGACAGGCTACTTAACCTTAGTGAACCCAATTTCCACAGTTTTTTTTTTTTTTTCATTTTTAGGTATGTTAGAAATATAAGGTATTTTCAGAGTATTGGTGTTAACTAAGGATGATCCCTTCCTACCTCATCTGGGAGTTTTGGCAGTCACAGACATTTAGGTGGTCACAATTAGGGTGAGAGGTTGTTAATTAGTGGCTGCTAGTGGTTTGAGGCCTAGAATTCATAGGACCCCTCCTTTCATCTCCAGCACAGAATTATCTACACCCAAATGTGGTATAAAGTGTCTGGAATATAGTAAATATGGCATTTTATTAAAGTACCTTTGCCTTTAAGTTGTATTTAAGAAGGTCAAGTTGCTAATAAATGATGGAGCAAGGCCTGACATCTCGATTTTCTGATTGCTGATAAGCCTGTATATACTTTTTTTTTTTTTGGTATCAGGGATTGAACTCAAGGATGGTTAACTACTGAGCTACATCCCTAGTCCTTTTTATTTTTTATTTCAAGACAGAAATAAAAAACTCGATGAGTTGCTGAAGGCCTCACTAAGTTGGTGAAGCTGGCTTTCAATTTGTAATCCTCTTGCCTTAGCTTTCTCAAGCCTCTGGGATTACAGGTGTGTGCCGCTGCCCCTGGCTAGGCCCATATTCTTTATAACTACTTTGTCCACAAAAGGCATCCCTAAGTAACCAAAAAAGATTTATTTGAAGAGGGCTTATATTTTCTTTGGCTGATGTGAAAGTTTTGAACCTCTGCTAGAAAAGGTTGGAGTTGTTTTTAGTTAACATTTGTAAGTGTGATGCACTGTATGTAGTATTCAGAAGATTGTTAATAGAACTGCAACAGGGTGGATATACTTATCAGAAGAAAGTAAGTAAAAATTCTAAAAAATATCCCAGTAGTTTTTAAGTAAACTTTCTTTTAGTTTTATACTTTTTTATTCTAGAGCTACTTTTGTTATATTCAGATGTAAAATAACGTTAAATTGTACCCATATATAATGGTAAATTTCTTGACAAGTTCTAAAAACTTGTCAACTCAGATCTCCCCAGATAAAGAAAAGAGAGCTGACTTGACTTTAAGGTTCTCTGATGCATATTTTGCATTCTTTCCTGGGCCCTAAATTTGCTGTCAGACTGTTGAATTAAACTTGTATTGAAGTGAAGTTTTTAGAAGAAAGTAGGATGAGGTTTTAGATTAGTCCAGAGATGGAAAGATGCCAATGGAGTAGCTTTAGTGGATTCTGAATTTTTTGGTTTTGTTTTGTTTTTAGGGCACATACACATAATTATGAAAGGATTCTAGGAATAGATTGTTTGCTCTTATTATTTTTTGTTTGCTTGATTTAGTTTAGTTTGCCTTCTATTTTATATACATAGGTTAAAATATCAAGGCCTAATTTTTTTTTTTTTTTGCAGTTTAACTTCTATTTTTTAAATTTTTTATTATTTCTTACATGACAATAGTGGACTGCATTACATTCATAATTTTTTGCATTACAATTCTTAATATACTTTTATACTACAATTTAATAATAACTTTTTAACAAGAAGTGTCTTATGTTACGATCACTTTGTGCATTTCCTACATATAAGTCTAGATTTGTTCTTGCTTTCTCAAGGCCTTATTTTTAACATCTTTTTTAATGGGGGAATGTTTTGAGATACTCATATTTTGAAACCAGAATGACTATTTATATGATAGCTTCAGATTTACTATGAAAAATAATAATACTTATTGCTTTAATTTAATTGAATAAGGTTTATTTTGTTTTTCACATATAAACTCCATTTGCTTCTATACTTAGTCTTATTTTTATAAAAGAAATCTTATCAGCCATTGTCTTATATTCTTAAAACTTCATGTTTTCATGTATTTTTAAAAATCTAATTCATAGTAAGTTTGAAAGAGTGTGATTTTTTAAAAAATTTTATACAATTTCCATAGCACTTCATAATTGCTACAGTTATTTTAAATCATGAAACAGTCAAATATTTATTTACCTATTGTTGTGCTCTCGGCTTGTTTCCATTTTTGGCTTTTTTTTGATATTTCTTTTTTTTTTTAACTTTTAATATTTATTTTTTAGTTTTCGGCAGACACAACATCTTTGTTTGTATGTGGTGCTGAGGATCGAACCCGGGCCAAACGCACACCAGGCGAGCGCGCTACCGCTTGAGCCACGTCCCCAGCCCCCTTTTTGATATTTCTTTAGAGTAGATTTAAGATAACACATACTAGAAAAGATTTTCATTTTTAAAAATCTCCATCTGTAAGTATTGGAGTCTTCAAACTTTCTTTCCTAACTTACTTCTAGGAAATCTAAATACTTAATGCATGTTTTACTAAAGTGTATCAAAATAAAATTTAGCTACTTTTTGATCTAAAATGCATTAAAAAATACCTTGATCTGATTATAAGAATATTGTGTTGAAATTAAAGTGAAATAGAATTTGAATAAATTATCATGTTATTTTTTAAAAATTTGAATTGATTATAACCCTATTGTTTCCATTTTGTTAATCAGAAGGGATATTGGTTTGCAGTGATGTTATTATTCCCTGAAGCATTGTTTCAACAATAATGGTTTATATTTGCCTAGTTACCTAAGTAATTGGTATGATATTAATTGATCAAAGTTTATTAATTTATCACTAATATCACTTGTGGTCAAAAATTAGTTTTGTCACATTTTGTCAGGATATTTAAATGGGAATAATCTATTTATTTATTTTTTTAATTATAGGTAGACACAATATCTTTATTTTATATTTATGTGGTGCTGAGGATTCAACCCAGTGCCTCACGCATGCTAGGCAAGCACTCTTCCTCTGAGCCACATCTCAGTCCCTGGAAATAATCTTTTTTTTTTTTTTTTTTTTTTACTTTCCTACACCAGTTTTATTTAAAACACAAATAAGAATTTCTCTTTCTATAATGGCAAATGGTTAAAATAATGCTGAACATGAATCATTGATTAATACCAGGGCTTTAAATATGAAACAAAATTATTTTTTAAAAAAGAAAAAGAATAAAGATTATCTATACAAAAAGGATCTGGAATCTATCAGCTGATTCCAAATGGAAATAATCTTAACCTTATTTTAATTTTTTTCAATAAAATTTATCATTGATATAGTTAAAACTAAAAAAAATTGAGGTAGAAATAAAATTGTCTCTTTTTAAAAACAAAATTACTTGCTAGAATAGTATTTTTAAATGAGACAATTTTTTCAACTCTTAAGGCAATTTTGGTGTAGGTATGGTGTATACCTTCTTGGGTGCTAATGAAAATGTAGTGATGGCAGAATATTTTATATGTGTATGCATTTATACTTTTTTGACAACATGGCGAAGCAGTCTAGCATCTGAGTAACCTACTTGGACAAGTTTGGAGGAAATATATTAAATGGAAGTATACTAAAAGGTATGATACAGTTTTTCATGCCTAGGATGTGGTCAAGATCATGTGTAATACTATAAAATATGCTTAGGTGCTGGTTATTAAGACTAGATTCTTTTTAGTACTGAAAAGGTCACACAGATTGTGATTATTGCATAGTGTCCAAGAACTAAGGCCTGCCATCTGTTACTTAAACGTAGAAACAAGTTAAGATAATTTAGTGATATAAGTAGTTTTGACATCTGTTTTTGGAATTCTCTACTATTTAGAATATTTTAAGACTTAAGGCCAACTTTTAGGCTTTTGCAAAAATGAAACAATAGTTATGCCAGTGTTTATATTTTTCTACTAAAGTACAAAGATTCTGATTAAGAACTAAAGATTATGTAATGACAGCCTGGCTTTTAGTCATTTGCTTTTACTAGATTGTTTGGATACGTACGTGGATGCATTAGTTTTAACTTGAGATATTAAATTATACAAGATTTTGATATTTTTAAACTGTAGTTTACCAAAGAAGTTGAGATATGCAGGAATTCATTTTTATAGAACTCAACCAGGAAATTGATTTAATAAGTATTCCTCAAAGATTTAATTGAAGTATTTTTTAAATACTTTTTAGTTGTTGATGGACCTTTATTTTATTTATTTATATGTGGTGCTAAGAATCGAACCCAGTGCCTCACACATTCTAGGCAAGTGCTCTTCTACTGAGGTATAGCCGCAGCCCACTTTAAGTATTTTTTATATTCTCTTGTTTCCTCTACATATGAGCTTCCCCATTTAAAATTTTGCTGTTGCATCTTATGCCACTATAGAAACAGTTTCTGATTTTATTTCCTTTTTACTCCCAAGAACTTAGTCTTAACATGTTGTAGTAAAAATTGCCTTTAAAAGGGCTGGTGATAGCTCATTTGGTAGAGCGCTTGCTTCACATGCACACAGCCCTGGGTTTGATCCCCAGCACCACAGGAAAAAAAAAGCCTTTAAAAATTGTCTTCTTGGTGGGGGTGGGGTTGTTGCTCAGTGGTGGAGTACTTGCCTATCATGTGTTAGGGCACTGGGTTCAATCCTCAGCACCATTTAAAAATAAGTAAATTTTGAAAAAGTTGTTCTGTCCATCTACAGCTTAAAAAAATTAAAATAATGGTCTACTTGGTTTAATAAAATTGGATTAATTTTTTTTTTTTACTTGGGGATTGAACTCAGGGGCACTCAATCACTGAGCCACATCCCCAGCCTTATTTTGTATTTTATTTAAAGACGAGATCTCACTGAGTTGCTTAGCGCCTCGCCATTGCTGAGCTGGCTTTGAACTTGTGATCCTCCTGCCTCAATCTCACAAGCTGCTGGGGTAACAGGTTTGTGCCAGTGTACTGGCGAATTGGATTAATTTTAATCTCTTTATTATATTGACATTTTTATTTTCTTGAGTTTTTTCTCATGCCACATGATTAATATGATTGAAACATTTAAGTTTAGATATTTTGAATTTTAACTCTCAAATGCAGCTTTGTGTTTGAGGCCTATATTTTTTGTAGAAGAAAAGTTTTGCCCATTTTTTAGATTAACGTCTATGAGGAAAGTAGGTTGTTTCATTAGAATCAGTTTTGTCAAGGCCATGTGAAAATGGTACTTTTTGGGACCTTTTTGTTTTGTTTTTGTGGTGCTGGGGATTGAACCCAGGGCCTTGTGCATGCAAGGCAAGCAGTCTACCAACTGAGCTGTATCCCCAGCTCTCTTTTGGACCGTTTTGAATAGATAATGTGTTCATAAGTGGTATCCTGTATATTAAGAGAGAGACATAAATTGGTGAGATTTTTTTTATCCAAGCACTAAAAGTTTAAAAGTCTTTAACATTCTGTTTATGTTTACTTAATAGTAATTTAAATGGTGCCAAGTGTTAAAGTGAGTTCCTGACCCTTGTTTTCATTCCTTTTCTTCCCTTTCAGCTGTTGGTATTTTTGTCTTCATGTGTGTTAAACTTGTATATGCTTTAAATTTTTAAATTTTATTTACTAGTTGAAAAGTTTATTTCCTTTAGTTTTTTTTCTTTTAAATTTTAGCTGAACTATTTTGTAAACTTTTTTTGTATGTTTTTTGAATGTGAAAATTTTGCATCTGATCTTTGATCAGTAATCGTGCTCCCCCTCCACCTGCAATAATTGAATTCTTTTTTTCTAATTAGTTATACATGACAGTAGAATGCTTTTTGACACATCATAATAAATAGAGAATAACTTCTCATTCTTCTGGTTGTACATGATGTAGGATCACACCACTTGTATAGCCAAATACACACATGTGGTATTAATGCCTGATTCATTCTACTATCCTTTCTACCTCCACACCTCCTCGAATTCTTACCAAAATGGTATCCATTTAGTGCTAAAATTAAGAGCGTTATCTGTTTAAATCAGGATCTATTAGTATATTTTAAGATTTCATATTAAAATTGCATATTATTACATTCTAAAGTATGAATTTTGACTAACATTTTAGAATATGTGATTTCAATTTTTTTGATAATTCATTACACAAGTGAGTATAAAGTTAGTTTAATGATTCAACTACCTTTAGTGGGAGTAAGAATCATTTTACTATATTAGAACAGGCAATTATAAAATCAGTAATATTCTTTTTAGTATAGTAATAAATGTCCACATATGCCATCGTATCTCAAAATGCACATTATTTTTTTTTATTTATTTTTTTTTAATATTTATTTATTTTTTTTAGTTCTCGGCGGACACAACATCTTTGTTGGTATGTGGTGCTGAGGATCGAACCCGGGCCGCACGCATGCCAGGCGAGCGCGCTACCGCTGAGCCACATCTCCAGCCCCAATACACATTATTTTTTCTAGTTCATATTATTTTACATAAGACTAAAATACTACAATTAAGCAAACTTGTAATTGCCAGTTGACAAAAAAAATGAGTCATTTCCAAATGATATTCTGGCTTGTAGTATAGGTTAAAGAAATTTGATTTATTATATTAAAGTCAAGTGTCAAATGAAATAGCCTAGTGTAACTTTTTTAGGTTTTTTTCTTTTTCAAATACTTTTGTGTGTGTGGGGGAGGGGGCGGGGGTGTTACCAGGGATTGAACTCTGGGGCACTAAACCTCTGAGCCCAGCCCCAGCCCTGTTGTATTTTATTTAGAGACACGGTCTCACTCTCAAGCACCTTGCTTTTGCTGAGGCTGGCTTTGAACTCATGATCTTCCTGCCTCAGCCTCCCGAGCTGCTGGAATTATAGGCATGTGCCACGGCACTTGGCTTTGAAAATGCTTTTAAATTAACATATTATATCTTTGAAAGATAAATTTTGATTGTAAGAATCAATTTTAAAAAGTTTTGGCTAAATTATTAGGAAAAAGAAAAAAAACCCTAGCTAGAGACATGTTTGTATTAGAGTCTATTTTTTTTTTAATTTTTATTTTTTATTTTTCAGTTTTCGGTGGACACAACATCTTTATTTTACTTTTATGTGGTGCTGAGGATTGAACTCAGCGCCGCGCTCATGCCAGGCGAGTGCGTTACTGCTTGAGCCACATCCCTAGCCCAGAATGTGTTTTCTTATTTCCTTGTGTATAGTAGGTTTCAAATATTGGTAAATTTGTTCATGATTTCATCTGCAAGATCTTTACAGATGGCAATTTTGTGATTTATTATTATTTTTTGTCAGAATGCAGCTAATATTGAGTGAATTGGCACTGAATATTACTAGGTCTTTTATTTTTTTTTCTATTCTTTTTTTGGTACTGGGGGTTGAACCTGGAGGCACTTTACCTTAGTCCTTTTTATTTTTTTAATTTAATTTAATTTTATATTTTGGTATCAGGGATTGAAGCCAGGAATGCTTAACCACTGAGCCACATCTCAAGCCTTTCTTATTTTGAGACAAGGTCTTGCTGAGTTTGCTTAGGGTCTCACTAAGTTGTTGAGGGCCTTAAACTTGCCATTTTCCTGCCTTTGCCTGTGAGCTGCTGGAATTACAGGCCCCACCATGCCTGGCCATTTTTATTTATTTATTTTGAGACAGAGTCTCACTAAGTTGCTGAGGCTGTCCTTGTACTCTGCAGTCCTCTTGCCTCAGACTTCTCAGTCAGAGGGATTAAAGGTGGCTGTTGCTAGGTCTTTATTCTCAAATTATTGATGCATCCTTTGGCTTTTTACCTATTTGAATAACAATTTGAACCTGCTTGAATAACAAGTCTTATATCTTGTTGCATATAGTAGTCAAAACCTAGTATTTGGGGGTAATCATTTTTGGTAAAATAAATGATAAATACATACCTTTTATAAGCAAAATGGTATGGAAACTACTTAGAGATGTAGCATTGAATATAAATATTAGAGAATTAAAGCTATGAACTTTATGCTAACATGGGATCATTGTTAACGTTTACAGTCTTTTACATGTGTTAGTATGATTTTGCTAAAGAAAACAATGTTTTGGCCATTTTTTTTTTTTTTTGCTGTAGAAAAGTAAGATCATTTAGCTTAGGTCATATGTACAATGCTCTTGAAGTATGTCTAATACATGTTATTAAAATGATAATCTTTTTGAAAACTCATGATGATGATAATGATATAACCATATTTAGTTTGATTTCTTATTAGTCATCAATGTGTTTTAGTGGGAACAGAACCATAGAAAGAGAGGTGTGTGTGTGTGTGTGTGTGTGTGTATGTGTATGTGTGTATGTGTATGTGTATGTGTATGTGTATGTACAGCAACAGAGTTCTGAAACAGGAACCTATTCTTATCGTATTCATCCAGAGACCTAGGAAGAAGGTAATCGTTTGGTGGACTCGTTAAAACCAGTTAGTTGGGCAACTTAACTTTTTAGAGGTTTACAGATGTAGGCTTGAGCATTATAGATACATTATTTCATAATTAACAACTGCTATGGAAAAAGTGGATTAAATTAGTTGAGAATTAATAAGCCTCTAATTAATACATTAAGGAAATTATGTTTGGATTTTAGAGTTACTAACATTGTTAATGTCTTGATAAGATATTTTGTGAAGTTTAATTTGCTTAAATTTAAATAACTGAAGTACTGAGTATTTTGTTCCTTTAAAAATTAATTTCTTTCTTACTGGCCTTGAATTGCTTAAGGAATTATTCTTTAAGGAGTTCCTTTGGAAAAAAAGTTAATTATTTCAGATGTTTGTAATTAGAAATTATCTTCCTGTTAGTGTATATATGCATATTATTACATAGTTATAATCAGTGTTTTTTTGTACTTCGATCTGTTTTTTCACAGATATAATTTTTGTCAGCATACTTATTTTTTTAAAGCTGTGTAGATACAATTTCATCAGACAGTGCTAAATATTGTGGTTTACTCACTGTACCTTGTTAGGATTATTTCCATGGTGGGGGGTTATTTTTTTTATATTGCTAGAGTGGGAATTCTAGATGAAATAGCATTAATAGCTTCATAATTGTTTTTTACAGGTTGCAGATTTTTTTTACCAAATGAGCTAATTTATAATACTGTTATTAAGTAGAATAATAACTAGCAATTCTTTTTTAAAATATATATGTGTGTATATATATACATATAGTTGTAGGTGGACACATTACATTTATTTTATTTCTGTGTGATGCTGAGGATTGAACCCAGTGCCTCATGCATGCTAGTGATGGCTCTACCACTGAGCCACAACCCCAGCTCCAATAACTAGCAATTCTTAATATTAACTTTTGAAGAGTTAAAAGTGAGGTCTAAACTTCTACTTCAAAGCAAAAAATACATGCAGACTTATTAGTCATCATAAGTCATATGCTATAAAAACATGAAAGAAAAATATGAGGTCAGGTTTGTTTGGAGAAGTAGAAAACTTTAGTAGAGTTCTTAGATTATTTGGCAGTCTGTTTTCCTTTCTGGTTTGGTATTGCTAGCAGATATCTAAAAAGTATAAAAATGAACCTTAAATTTATGCTAAAGTAAATTTAAATTAATTAGTTTATCAGAATTCTTTTTACTGTTTGTTTATAAAAACACCACATTGAGTTCTTTGCATTGATCCTTTATCTAAATAACAGGACGTTTTAAACTCATGCAACTTTTAATATTAATAAACTTATTTACAATTACAGAGCCCTTTGCAGTCTTACAAATTTAAAAATACTTTTGCATATCTTATTTGGTCTTTGAAACAACCAATATTATTATTATTATTTTTTTACAGAAGAACAAAACAAAAATATTTGAGGCCCAGAGATTGAGTAAGTGATTTATGAAGTGATAGGATTTAAATTAAGTTGGGCTTGGAGTCTTCTGTATTAAATGACAACATTCTTTAAGTGCTTAGCACAGGGCCTGTCACCTAGTAAATATTTATATGTTCCTTCATGTTTCTTGAAACCCCGTTTTGGAGTACTCCTCCTCTTAACATTTTTTTTCTTTTTTAATAAACTTCTTGTGTCCGTTTCCTTTGGAAAATAAGGTTTTGGGCAGTATTGATTTGGTCTGTGTAGGAATGATTATGTGCTTTATATAGAGTTTTCTTAAATAATGAACAGTTAGCACTTTATCAACTGGAAAAATCAAGTTAACTGCTATTTCTGCTTTCCTCTCAGTATGAATCTTCAATTTATAAACAAGAGCCCATTATGAACATTCAGCAAACTTAATAGGAAAAAGTTAAATCTATTAAGAAATAAAAAATTTTTCACCAAGTAAGAAAGTCATAGAAATCCATGAGAATGGTATTTAAAGCATAATTTTATTAGAGAAGTTGATAAAATGGCATAACTGTGACATACTTGGAAAGTATTTGTTGAATTTAAATTGTTAAAATTTATTGAAAGAAATGTAAACCTGATAGAACTTGTGAATCAGTGGCTCAATTTGTTTTCCCTCACATGAACCTCTGCTGTCTTCTGGTTGAAAGCACTGGCTGGCAGAAAGCAGGGAGAAAACTCCAGAAATTCCCGGGAAATATAATGAAATCTTTCTTTCCATTCCTATTCTGTTATTAGTCTGTTTCTTCACTTCTATCAGTTTAGCTGTGTGATCCTTTTTTTTTTTTTTAATTGACCTCAGGGGCATCTTAGTGAGGCCCTAAGCAACTCAATGATACCCTGTCTCTAAATAAAATATGAAAAAGATCTGAGAATGTTGCTCAGTGGTTAATCTCTTCTTGGGTTCAATCCCCAGTACCAAAAAACAAAAACAAACAAACAAACAAAAAACCCCAAAACTCATTGAACTGTTCACTTAAGATAATGTATTGTGTATAAATTATATATCTATCAAAACAAAACAAATTGGGGGAAAAGACTGTCCAGTGAATCTCAGATCTTCCCCTGTTTGTGGTAGCCATCCAGCCTACGTAGAATATGAAGTACCATGTATGCATTTTTTTTCATCTTTTTTTTTTGTATGTATGGTAGCTACTGATACTGTGAGAAAAGGACTTCTTTTGGAATATTTTACATATGTTCTTAAGTTATAGTAAATACTTAAAATGCAAATTGATATAGGAACAATTTTGAAGAGTTTAAGTTTGTTAGGCTTTAATGTTCTTTGGAAGGATTAGATTATTCCATAAATCATCATTGAAAAAAAGTAGTTATGGTAGACACTTATGGAATAAATCTATATCATTTTGTTCAGGTGATAGATAACTGTAACTATGTTCTAAGTATAGTGTTCATATAGTCATGTAATCTTCCTGTCAAACCATATATGCTAAGTATCTTTATTAGCCCTGTTTTACTTAGGAAACTGACAGAGAGGTTTGTAGCATGCTCAGGGTTAGACAGAAGGTGAAACTGGAGGACATGTTCAGGCAACTTCACTTTGGAGCATGTTCGTCCCCCCCCGCCCCCCCCATGGCCACGATTGAACTCAGGGGCACTCAACCACTGAGCCATATATATCTCCAGCCCTATTTTGTATTTTATTTAGAGACAGGGTCTCATTGAGTTGCTTAGCACCTCACTTGAGGCTGGCTTTGAACTCCCTCCTCCAGTCTGAGCCTCCTAAACTGCTGGGATTATAGATGTGCCACTGCACCTAGCTGGAGCTTGTTCTTAACCATTATTCCACACCGCCTGCAAGTCGATCTCTAGATCCAGAAATACTTGATTTCTTTTAGTGACCTAGTAAGCTATGCTTACTACTTAAAGTCATTATTTCATATTTTTTATCACTTATTCAGAAGGTTGTCCACTGTGTTAGGTTAAGGCTGTTTTGTATTAGAAATCCAAACATACAGAGTTGGTATTTGTGGGAGTGTATTCTAGAAAAACCCCCCATACCAAAATTCACGAATGCTTAAGTCCTTCATATAAAAGGGTGTAGTGTTTGCATATAACTTATGCATTCTCCTATGTATATAAAATCATTTCTAGATATTTTATAATATCTAATACAATGTAAATGATATGTTATACTGTGTAGTTTAGGGAATAGGGATGAGAAAAGTGTATATATTTAGACACCATTTCTTTTTTATATTTTCAATTTATGGATTGTTAACTTGGCAGATGTAGAACCCAAAGATAGAGAGGGCTGAGTGTGTGTACAGGCAAATATGTGTTTGTGTATATTAGTTCTTTTGTGGTTAAATAATTAAGCGGTTAAATATCAAAAGTATATTGTGTGGGGAAGCAAAAACACATTAGAAACATTTTGTTTGTTGGTATAATTATTGTCCTAAGAACTATTTGCTTCAAGATTCAGTACTCATTTAGGTAGTAATCAGTTTTGGAAATAAAAGTATACTTTTTTATACTGTATCAGCTCTTATAAATTTTTCAGTTTTAATATTAATCACTTTTATTTGAACTTGTTGCCTTTATTTGGAAATAACAAAATTCTTTGTCTTCTTTGAGGCAGTATTGTATAGAGAGTTTGGACTTTGTAGTTATGTATTTAATTTGGGTTTGAATTATAATATACTTCTTATTGTCTTTGGAATCTTGAGAAGATTACTCATTCTTTTTGACCCTTAATTTCTTCACCTATGAAATAGTAATGTTACTTGTTAGGATTAAATGAGAATGTATTTGGCATACTGATATGGGATATTGGACAGATACTAGTGGACTAGTTTTGTACATCTTTCAAACTTGTCATGGCTGTTAAAGTCTTTAGTAAAATCTCCAACTGTAAAGTAAGAAAGGTAGGAATCTAAAGAAAATGAAACTGTAAAAAGTCTGCATTCCTGAATTTTTTTAGGGGTGGGGTGGGGTACTGGGGATTGAACCCAGGGCTTTGTATCTGCTATGCAAGCTCTTTTCCACTGAGTTACATTTTCAGCTCTTCGAACTCCTTTTTAGAGGAAGAAACAGGGCCACAATCAAAGTCTTTGCTTTGCAAAGAGCTCCCATGTTAATCCTAGTCTTGGACTCCTTAAATCTGATTAAATTGAACTCCCTGCCCTAGTATCCTTAAAACTGATGCAATGGATGTTTTTGCATCTTTGTGTATGAGCTCCATTGGGCTTCTTTTTCCTGAGTATTTCTTGCATTTTCATATTCCTACCCTCTGGAATGTTCTGATTGCTTTTCTTTCTTTATCTACTGATGTCTAACTTAACCTCCTCTTTTTATTTATTTCTGTCTATGTAGTTTTAGGGATGGAACCCAAGAGTGCTCTACCATTGCTATATCCCCACCCGATTTTAGTTTTTTATTTTGAGACAAGATCTCACATAGTTGTCTAAACTGGTTTAGAATTTAAGATCCTCCTGTCTCAGCCTCCTAAATTACTGGGATTACAGGTTTGTGACACCACTTAGGATATATATGACCTACTTGGTGAAGCTTTATTTGTACCTCTGCAGAATAAGTCCCTCTCTCTTTAGCTCTTAAAATGTCTTGATCTTTTATAAAATAAGACCTTTGGTACCATTTTGGGTCTCTGTGTGTGTCTTTGAGAGAATAGGAATTTTTGAAGGCAGAAAGTTTTGCTTGCTTAGCCTTGGATTTTCCTGTGCCCCTTGCACAGAATGTTCATTTTTTGTTTGAATAATTATGTGAAGAAGGGGGCCAGCTGAGTTTAATGAGTATTTAACATCCATTTATGTGTATTTAATTGGTAAGTTAACCAAATACTTTGCCAGTTTATTTGCTTCATTAATTAGTATTTATAGTGCAGGGATACATTTGAGCTTAGTCCTAGTTTAACCACATTTTAAGGGGCTGTATAGACTTTTATACTTTTCTAGGAAAAAGTTTCAGATAACTTTGTTAATGGTAAGAAGTATTCCTTCCTTTAGTAAAACAATTTTTGTTGTAATGTTCAGGGAATCTTAAATAATTTCAATTTATATTTTTGACCAAAATGTATTTATAACTTTTTAGATCATAATTCCAGACTGGTGATAGCTGCCACTGTTTTAGGTTTTCTTCTGCTGCTCTTGGGGGCCTCATTTTTTCCGTTTCTCATCTTATGTTTTTGTGCTTCAAGGGAGAGTTAAAAAGTAAAGATTCTTCAGTTCAAGAATTATATTGCTTTAGGCTTGATTGAACCTCTGCTCTCTTCTGTGTATTTCCATCATTAGTGAATATAATATACCAAAACATTTTCATAACTAAAAAAGCTGCAGTTTTAGAAGAAGCAACTTTGTTATTTTAGAATAATGGAAGATATAGCTAATATTCGTGATGTTAGCAATGGTAATCCTAATGGTTTTCTTTTGGAGTCTTTCTAATAAGAACTCTTTAAGGCTGGAGGTGAACATTTAAATAAAGTAAATGTTATTTAAGTCTCTGATATTTTTGTTAAAACCTTTTTTTGTGGGGGGTACCGGGATTGAACCTCAGGGGCACTCAACCACTGAGCCACATCCCCAGACCTATTTTGTATTTTATTTAAGAGACAAGGTCTTACTGAGTTGCTCAGCAGGTCTCGCTTTTGCTGAGGCTCTTTAAACTCATGATCCTCCTGCCTCAGCCTCCCGAGCTGCTGGGATTACAGGCATGCACCACCTCGCCTGGCCAAAACTTTTTAAATAGAAATTAAGCTCTGTTTATTTATTTTTAGTTGTAGTTGGACCCAATACCTTTATTTCATTCATTTATTTTTATGCAGTACTGAGGATTGAATCCAGGGCCCCAAGCATGGTAGGCAAGCACTCTACCTCTGAGCCACAATCCCAGCCCCTAGAAATTAAGCTTTTTAAAAAAAGCAATATGCAGAACTGATACTACATCATAAAAATTCCTACTACCTAGAGGTAACTACTTTTAGTACCTTAGTTTGTAGTCTTTTTGTCTATATCTATCTGCATGGCTATGTATACATATTCTTTTATCAAAGTGGTATCACACTACATTCTATTTTGAAACCTGCCCTTCATGGTCTTAATGTCTACTTTTTCACTTCAAGAAATTTTCATTTCATCTAATTCCCAGATTATATTACAGGTTTCTCTATTTGGCTTTAAATTTTTTTTTTTTTTTTTAATGACTGGTTTGTCTAAAATAATATGTGGGCTACCATTGCACTGGTGATATTGGCCATTAGGAACCTAAAGATTTTATAAATCAAGGGCAGCCACCTGTTTCTTAAAAAAAAAAAAAAATGGTACTGATTTGTTGAGAGACTGGGTCATGCCCTATAGACCTTTTAATATGTATGATTTACTTTCTCAATGTCATTTAGCTTGTTCTGTGTTTTTCTGTAAATTAAACTTTTTATCTAAAAAGTGAATTTAAGTACAAGATACTTGGTAATCAGAGATGATTCTCAGTCCTTTATACTGTATTATATCAAGTTATTTGATCTCTGATTCTTGGTAATGCTGAGATTGGCCACTGAGATTGGGCAATGACAATTTTTTCTTCCATTGTTCATCTATGTTTGTCTCCTTACTTTAGAAAGTATTTTCTGTAGTATCATTTTGACTCTTAAGAAAACCTATTTCCCCCTCAGCCACTTGCTTGGGTTGATTATTATTTATCTTTACCTATATCAATAAGGCTTGCAAAATGTGACTACTTTGTGTGTGTGTATTGGGGGGGTGGTCCTGGAGACCAAATCCTGGGCTCTTCACATTCTAGGCAAGTTGCTCTACCACTGAACCACACCCCCAGTCCTTTTTTGGTATTTTTATTTTTATTTTATTTTTTAGTACTGTGGCTAGAACCCAGGGGTGCTTAACCACTGAGCCACATTCCTAGCCCTTTTTATTTTTTAAGACAGGGTCTTGCTTAGTTGCTTAGGGCCTCACTAAGTTGCTAAGGCTGGTCTTGAATTTGCAATCCTCCTAACTCAGTCTTTGGAGTTGCTGGGATTATAGGTGTGTGCCACTACACCCAATAAAATAATGACTTCTGTTTCTGTCCTTTTCACATCTACTAGTTTCTGGTTTTCCCTCAAGCAGAATTTATGAAGTGGACTGTTTTGTTGTCCTGATAGGTATTTCCTATAGAAAAAGCAAGTTAAATACTTGAATCCCCTACTGTTGCCAATTTTCAAAGTGAAGAACTATTCTTCACTTCACCATCTCAAAAGGTGACAGATGGAAGGGTTTTTGTTGTTGTTTTAACTTTTTAATTGTTTTGAGTATCTTTATAGGTTTAGGAATTTTCATTTTATTCTTTCTTTCTTTCTTTTTTTTTTTTTTTTAATGGTGGTGCTGGGGATTGAACCCAGCGCTTTGTCATGCTAGGAAAGCACTCTACCATCTGAGGTATATTCCCAGCTCTCAGGTTGTTTTAATTTACTCATTTAAATTTTTTCTGTGATGCTCAGATTATTATAGCCATTGAGACCTCCTTTATGTCAACTCATATGGCATTTAATATTTACTATTCATTTCTATTTTCCTTCCTTGCTCTCAGCCACAGAAGAGTATGCTCACATGAACTTTCCTGCCCCAGATCTGGCATCATCTCTTCCCAAGAAGTTAGTACCTTTTAATGTATTAGTAGAGGCAAAATCTGAGCTCTGGGAGTGTTTGTGTGACATTGCTTATAAGCCATTTCAGTGAAAAGACCTAGAAAATACAGGCTTTTATAAACACAAACCTTTTTTTTTTTTTTTTAAACAGTACTGTGGATTGAACTCACAGTCTCATGTGCTAGGCAAGTACTACTGTGCCACAGAGCTATGCCCCCAACCCCTGTGTGAGATGTTTTAAAAAATTGTTAATGGTTTAAAGATCAAAATTTGGACTGGGTTTTTAACTCAGTGGTGGAACACATGCTTAGTATGTGCAAGACCCTGAGTTCATCCTAGCACTGCTCTCACACACACAATAAAACAAAAAGTTCAAAATTATTCAAAGAGATAGACAGCAGTCTTGCTTCTATCTGTTCTTCCTAGGCTTCTCTCTTCCCTTTCCATTCTCTTTTAAGCACCCATTTTTATTAGTTTTCATTTATTTGTGTGTGTAAGTTCAGATTTAAGCAAATGTGTGTGTGAATGGTGTTCAAGAAAATATGTAACCAAAAGATGTATACCAAAGATGGTATAGTTTGACTTGTGTATTTTTTGCTTAAAGTATTTATAAATTTTTCTAGTAGTTATCTTATAGAACATATATTTCTCAGATAACCTTTTCTTATGACATTAAAATGAAACCTCTTGGTAGTTTGGTAAATTATTTTTGGATTGAAAATAATGTTGAGAACCAGGGATGTGGCTTGGGGACATGACTCGGTGGAATGCTTGCCTAGCATTCTTGAGGCCCTAGCTTTATTCCCAACATGGAAGAAAAACAATACAAAACAAAAGAAGAAGAAGAGGAGAACATAATAACATTGAAATTGATAATATAAGGTCTTCCAAGACTAAATTCAAAAGATATAGAGATGGGCACTGGATCAGGTGAATTTTGAATTGTATTTGGAAGGTAAATGGATTCAAAAGTAGGTAGGCAGAAATCTTTAGTGATGGTAGTCTTTACACAAATTAACTTGGTTGGTATGAAAGATCTGTATTGGAAAATCATGAGATTAGAGAAGATTGATAGAATAAGAGCAAATGAAAGCTGGTGTGCTGGACAAGAATCAGGAATCTAGATTGTTGGTGATTTTTGTAGGTATTTGGGAATACTTTGAGTATAGAAGTTTGTTTTCATGTAATGTATAGCATAATTGAATATAATGGGCATGCTAAATATTGACTACATTGGTTAGAAGTGACAATAATAAAATTTCAACCTCAGTTTGATGTATCGAGTCATAGCCAGGACTAGAAGGGACTTTTAAGAGTTTATCTCTTTGAACATAATCATTATGTAAATGGGAAATTGAGGTTTAGAAAGTTTAAATGACTTCTCCAAATTATATAACTAGTTAGAGGTATAGCCAGTTCTTAAATATAACCTTCTGAGACTCATCCACTTTTTATACCATAGTGCCTTTTTTAACATGAAAAATTAGAAGCTTACAGTTAAGTCTTTTCAGGCAAGTGCAGATTTTTTTGTTTTTATCCCTCCATATATTAGTTTTATAATTTACAAAATCTTAGGGTTTTGCTTTTTTTTTTTAAAAGAGAGAGTGAGAGAGGAGAGAGAGAGATAGAGAGAGAGAATTTTTAATATTTATTTTTTAGTTCTCGGCGGACACAACATCTTTGTTGGTATGTGGTGCTGAGGATCGAACCGGGCCGCACACATGCCAGGGGAGCGCGCTACCGCTTGAGCCACATCCCCAGCCCCATTGCTTTTTTTTTTTTAATACATAGATACTATAAATGTGGAAATTGGGCTGGGGATTTGGCTCAAGCGGTAGCACGCTCACCTGACATGCGTGCGGCTCAGGTTCGACCCTCAGCACCACATACCTACAAAGATGTTGTGTCCGCCGAAAACTAAAAAAAAAAATAAATAAATATTAAAAAAATGTGGAAATTACCTTTTACTTTAGGTGCATTTTCAGTGTACTAAGTAGAGGGGTTTAAACATTATTTTGCTATAAAATTGTTTTGAGGATCTTTTTGTAAATAATGTATTTACCAATATTTTTAAATTATGCATCATAGGTTACAGATATATTTCACACAGTTTTATAACTTGCTGTAGTGGGGACACCCTTTTTATTTATTAGCCGATGTTTTAAAATTGTGCATATTTGCATTTTGCATATTTCAGATATTTCCTTAATTTAAGTACTCAGATATTTATCCAAACATTATTGCTATGGGATTTCCTGCAGAAAGACTTGAAGGCGTATACAGGAACAATATTGATGATGTAGTAAGGTAAGAACTCTCTTGATTTTTTTATTTCAAATATTGATGTATTATATTTATATTATCACTTAGAAAAAATTTCCAAAACACAAAAAAGAAAAACATTGTGGTGTAGGCTTTATTATGTTCTATAACTCCTTTTTTTAACTTACTATTTTTAACTTAATGTTAACTCAGTGGAATACAGCTTATTTGATGAGAACCTAATTAAGTACTTAGATGATGTGATTTCTTAGATTCTGTAAAATGCCTCTCACTAGGTTAGTGCCTGGATTCCATTACAATATGATTTTTGTCTTTTTGTTTTTCCACAGTTGGGGATTAGGCTGAAAATCCTTGGGTAGATTAAATACTATGTAATTTTTTGTAGAACAGCTTTTAATGGGGCACACCTGTACCAAGAATCTGAAAAGTGTTTGGCACAATGGTTAAAGAAAGGAATTGCTTGGCATTCGAAGCCTAGATTAATCATTGAACACTTTTGCATAATTTTCTAAGTATAATTATTATTCAGTTCATAACAGTGTCTTTCTCAAGACCCACTTAAACATTACTTTTTTTAATATTTATTTTTTAGTTTTAGGTGGACACAGTATCTTTATTTCATTTTTATGTGGTGCTGAGGATCAAACCTAGTTCTCACGTATGCCAGGAGAGTGCGCTACCACTTGAGCCACATCCTCAGCCCCTTAAATATTACTTTTTAAAACATTTATGACCCAAGACTACATGGGAATTTGTCTGCTGTGCATAATCTTAATTTTTTTCTGATTTCAGAACAAAAATATATATATTCATGACTAAATTAACACTAAATTGTCAATACAAACTTTAATGACTTTAAAAGTTAAAATTCTGGATTTCATATACTCTCATAAATGTCTTTGTGTAGCCTTTTAATTTAAATAGTTGGTGATTGTGGGAATTAAGTTTTGGAATGGTGGGAAAGTACTTTGTAATTTATAAAGCATCATACAGATGTAGAATCCTTTTATAATATTTGCATAAGTATATGACTATTAAGCCCTTTTATGAGCTGCTATAAGTTGCTTTTTTAAGTGGTTAATTTTTAGCAACTTGATTGGAACTATAGTCTATTTACATTTTTGGAGTACTGAGTTGCGTTCCGTTCAATTTTTTTGGCATTTATTGTGTTCAGAATTAGATATCATTATCATCTCTTTTTTGTACCTTCTATTAAATTTCTAGGTGGTACATGGGAATGTCAGAGGTACTGTTAAGCACTTGAAAATAGGAAAATGAATTTGCCTTCTCATAGTTAGGTAAGACACAGTGCAGGGATATAGCTGTCAGTGATACTAACACACCTAAAGAAAATGGAGTAGGCCATAAGAAAAAAAAAATGAGGAAGGTAAATTTTGAATCATGAGAGGTGGCAAGTCTGGGACATGAATAGTACCATTGATTCACTAGACATGTATTTTCAGTTGTGATGTGGAAATGTTTATCAGACTCTTTATGGTCTGAATGAGATATCTCATGATGACTTAATTCATTGGCTTTGTGGTGCAACCCTGAAGTGCCAGTGATTCTAGAGGCTGAGACAGGAAGGTGGAAAGTTTCAGGTTAGCCTCAGCAACTTAGTATGGCTCTCAACAACTTAGTGATACCCAGTTTGAAAGTAAAAAGGTCTGGGAATGTAGCTCAGTGCCCCTGGGTTCAATTCCCAGTTTAAAAAAAAAGATGATCTACTTGACATTACTATAATCCTATACTCAATCGAGTATTAAGTCAGTCAAACCAGATTATTCCTGTAGTCACACTGAAAAAGTATGAGTATTCTGAATAGAGGGCAAGTTTTCTAATGTGTACAAGGTTCTCATGATAAATTAATCTGGCACGATAATTTTTATATTATATTTAGTGTGAATAAGTCACCAAGGGTGACTGATAATCTTTTAGGTTACCGATGAAGTCTAGTTTTTAGAGCTTACACCTTTAGATTATAATAACTTCAAAAAAATTCTGTTGGAAACTATTTTTGTCCCTCATCTTCTAATTCCATAACTCCTGTCTTTATGCCTTTGAATTAAAAGATTCACATATTTACTTTACAAAGTAAAATAACCAAAGTTGAAATTTATTCGGTGTATCTTTAATCTATGTAGTTTGTTTTATTTAGGCTTATGTTTTTTTTTTTTTTTCCTGAACTGTTTTGTATCTGGATTGCTACTTAGCCAGTGGTTCCTTTAGCCACCTGATCTTGTCACCCATTATAATACTGGTATTAGTATAACAACAATAAAGAATTAACAGCTGAATAATAAAGCATATGCTGTCTTTGTTTTTGTTTTTTATTTTTTTATACCAGGGATTGAACCCAGGAACACTTAACCATGGAGCCATATTCCTTGCCCTTTTTAATTTTTTATTTTGAGACAGGGTCTTGCCAAGTTGCTTAGGGTCTGGCTAAGTTTGCTTAGGCTAAGTTGCTGGCTAAGTTGCTGAGGCTGTCTTTGAACTTCTGATCCTCCTGTCTCAGCCTCCCAAGTCACTGGGATTACACCCAGCCTTTGTTTTGTTTTTTTGATTGGTGAGTAAATGGCCAGTAAGACATTGATAGTTTCTGTTACTCAGTCTCCTCCCCTTTTATAACCAAAAGGATGAACAGTAACCAGGAAGGAAGATGTAGTGTTTTCTATAAACTAAAATGAACTCATAATTTCTAGTAATATTCCTGTTAGGATTAAGTTCTCCAAGGGATCAGTTGATGTATCCAGTGCCTAAATAGCTGTTTTTGGTTGCTTCACACTGTATCAGCCACATTTGTAATAATCACTAGTGACTTTATTTTTGGTTCAAAGTTGATAATGTCTCAGTGGAAATGTTTCATTTTCACATACCTTTGTTTTTGTGTTAAAATCATTTTCAGTTAGATTTTTTCTTTGCCTTCCCTTTGTGTCAGGATATCCAAAGGGCATTTAAAATTATTCCCTTTTCTCTAATTCCATATTTTCCCTGTGATTTTCCCACCCAACAGGAAATGTTGTGCAGAGTCTGGTCTTTGTGGTCATCATTACATCATTTCCTTGAGTAAAATAAACTTAAATTTCAAATATATTCATGCTTAAACTATCCATTATTATTTAATTTTATATTTGTAATGATCCAGTATTATTATTGATAAGGGTGCATATTTTGTTATGGCAATGTGAGAATTTACATTTGAGATACTCAAAGTATTTTTGAGGCAAATATTTACCGATATTTAACTTCTCCATTTGAGATAACCATCAAGAATCAGGAATTAATGTAAAAAAAAGTCAAAGGAAAGGGGGAAAGTGAACCAAACTGAATTTTTTTTTTTAAACATCTTAACTGCAAATGTTTTGCTTCATAAGCAATCAGAACTGAAAGAGTAGGACAGAGACATCTCATAGAAGGGGAATTAAAGAGCTAACTCTTCCAAAGTTCCTTTTCCTCTTAACTACTATCTTTTCTCCTCCTTATTTCTTGCCACTAAGTTCTTGTATTTGCTTGGTGGTAATATGAAAGTTTTCTTCAGATAATTGATTATTTTTTTATATGTATCTTAATGTTGTTCCTTGGGCTAATATTTTAATTATCTAATTTATATGTGATCTGGTATAAATCTAAAGAGTTTAATAAATTGGTGCTTCATGTGTTTAAGAGGCGTAGTTTGAGAACTGTTTAGTCCCTAATAAATCAAAATATAAGTTTAATAATGATGAACTGGCTTTCCTACTGTAGAACTTTGCAATGCATTGTGAATCTTCCAAGAGTAAGATTGTAGTATGTAACTTTTCTTTTTTCCTTTTCATTTCTTTTCCTTCCACCTCCCTTTTCTTTTCTTTTCTTTATTTGTGGTATATTAAATATTTTTTCAAAACAGTGTATCCTGGAGCATAACTTGGGAAATGTTGAAAATGAAAAAAATGCTTTCCTCTTTCCTGGATCTATAGGAAATTATTCACTTCCTTTTTTATTGGAAAGTTTTTTTGTGGGAAGATTCTTAAAGTTATTAAAAGGAAATACTTGGAGCTCAGTCTTCTGACATGTAATAATTAAAAAAAAAAAGACTTACCATTGTTTTATATGCTGAGCTTCTTTACCCATTCTAAGTATTTGTTTTACAGGTTTAAGAATCTGTGTTCTTCCTTAATGGCCTGTTATATACATTTTCTTTCTAAAGAAACTTTTCAAATGTTTTATTAATTCTATGTTCATCTCTCAGTCACACTGAATCTTATGTTGGTTTTCTCTTCTTTCTTCCTTCTCTTCCTCCGTGTGTGTGTGTGTGTGTGTGTGTGTGTGTGTATCTCTGTCTCTGTCTCTGTCTCTCTCTCTCAATTTATTTGGTGGGGATCAAACCCAGGGTTTGTGCAGGCAAGTTCTATACTACTGAGCTATACTTATAGCCCATAAGTGGATTTTCATTAACAAGGAAATGTTTTGCCCTAACCATTATCATTATTGGCTATTCTGTTAAAAAGTGAATTTGAAAAGAGATTAGAAGCAGACTTAAAAATAATTTAGAGAAAGGAATATCAGGTCCATTTAACCTTTTTAACAGTTTCTTACTCCCCCCCCCTTATATTGTCTCCCTGTTTCCCACTTTTTTCCTTCATTGCAGTGAAATTCACATAACAAAATACTTATTTTACAGTGTATGATTTCTGTGACATTTAGTACCTTCACAATACAACTACCACCTCAAATGGCAGAACATTTTTTGGTCGCTCCAAAAGAAAACTCTTTTTTCCATTGTCTGCCTTGGTTTTCTCCTCCCCTAACCCTTTTCTACTCTCTCGTCCACCGCCCCCTGCTCTCAATAAGGACCCTCAATGGATTAGACAGTGTTTATAACAATGTTTATATTTATTTTGGGAACCAATTTACTTTTGGTATTTTAATAGTAGATAACATTTTTCATGGATTTATTTACATACTAATTACTTGTATAACTTGTATAAGTTGTTTACATGTGCCGTTATATTAAATCTCTACAATAAATCTATCCCTATTAAAGGAAGTTTAACTGGGTCTGTTAGATTCCAAAGCAGATAATGTGTTCATTTCTGAGAGATGAACATAGAATTAATAAAACATTTGAAAAGTTTCTTTAGAAATAAAAATGTATATAACAGGCCATTAAGGAAGAACATAGATTCTTAAACCTGTAATACAAATACTTACAACGGGTAAAGAAGCTCAGCATATAAAACAATGGATAAGTCTTTTTTTTTTTTTTTAATTATTGTAAGACTGAGCTCCAAGTATTTCCTTTTAATAACCACAGGTGGTAAATAGTGAGGTTGAAAGTTTGAGTCTGGGTCTGTTAGATTCTAAAGCTGATTTTTAAAATAATTATATTATTTCATATACCTGAGGACAAAACCTATAAACTCCTGGGCTAGTCTAGCCTGTTCATTTCCCTTGGCTTAATACAGTGTTGGTCCACACATAGTGTTTAAAATTGGGATTTATTGTCTATACTTAAAAATAATCAGGAAGGTTTATGTAAAAGGCTGTATTTCTAATTTCTTTTAAAAAGTTGAAGGATCTGCCAAAACTCTGTTCACTTGGCATTTGAGATTGTAATGTTGATTCTGTATAAATTCATAAAATCAAAATTAAGTCTATGTGTATGAGCTTTTGCTTTGTTAATACACATATAGCCTGCTTTAGACACTCAGTATTGTAGAATAGTATTTGTGAATTGTATTATTTAAGAATGTACTGTAGAATCATTGTGTAGAGGTCTACTTTTAGTCAACAGGCTTCATAAAGAGAAAAAAAGGAGAGCCAGACAGGATGGCACACATCAGTAATCCCAACAATTTGAGAGGTTGAGACAGGAGGATCACAAATTGGAGGACAGCCTCAGTAGATTATTAGTGAGGCTTTCAACAACTTAGTGAGACTCTGTCTCAAACAAAGAAGGACTAGGGATATACTTCAATGGCAAAATGCCCCTGGGTTCAATCTCCAGTACAAAACAAACAAAAAACCAGAACAACAACAATCTAGGAGGGGAGATCATGAAAGAATTAATACTGGAAAATTTTTTTAGGATTCAAGTTTCTAGATAGAAACTACCTGCATAGTATCAAGCAGAATAAATGGAAAAAGGACCCATGCTAGGCAAGTTATTATGAAATTTGTTTTAAAACACTAGAAATAAAGAGACTATCTTAAAAGTTTTTTAGGATTCTTTATAGGAGAGATTAGGAACATGATTGACATCTATCTTCCTGGTAGGAGAATTAAAGGATGAAGATGGTGGCACACTACCTCAAAACTTCTGTTTGTAGCCTAGAATTCTCTAGGTGAAACCTTCCAGAATGGGAGAAAATGCTCTTGAATTCAAAGCGATGGGATCAAGAAATCTGACAAGAACAACATTGTGAGGGCTCCTGGTTTGAGAGGTCTAAGTCCATAACTGATTCCATAGCTGTGAGACAGAACATCATGGCAGAGGGGTGTGGCAGAGGAAAGCAGCTTAGGACATGGCAGCAAGACAGAAAGCAGTGAGTAATGCTTGCAAAGCACAAAATCTAAATCCCAAAGGCATTCCACCAGTGACCCCCCTCCTCCAGTCACACCCTACTTGCCTAGAGTCTGTCAGTCCATATGAGATTAATTTATTGATCAAGTGCAGCTTTGATAATTCACTCACTTTACCTCTGAACATTTCTGCATTGTCTTACACCTGAACTTTTGGGGACATCTTCATATCCAAACCATAACAAACATTTCTTAGGAGTGTTTTAGAAGACATGCTTTCAGGAAACAAAGGAATAAACTGAGGAAAGGAGAAGGGTCAGAAGCAATAAAGGAAAGCCCGTACATGACAACTGAGCTACAAGCTAAAGAGCTACCAGCTCTATTTGGAACAGGGGGCCAGAAAACTTCAGGAAAGAAAATTGAACTGATAGGTGAATGTTGAAATATTTGGGGGGAAAATGAAGTAGATTCTTAGAAAACTGAACAAATTTAGAAAAATGTACTAGTTAGGTGGGGGTGGTGGTGTACACCTGTAATCCTAGCAGCTTGGAGGCTGAAGCAGGAGCATTGCAGTTCAAAGGCACCTTCAGCAATTTAGCACCAAACAAAACCAAAACTCCCAAACCAATTAGCGTTCCTTGATTTAACCCCAAATTGTGATATTACTATTAGTCGGATTTTAAAAAAAGGAAGGTACGAGGGTACAACTAATTGTGCAAGCCAGCCCTACCATGATAGGAAAGACGTAGGTAATGAATCCATAGCAAACAATATAATGAATAATATTTAGAAATACTGTATTAAGTATCTCTGGGGAGAAGCAGAAATAAGAATATGATTATGAATAGGGACAGAGGAGAGTAATTTTTTTATTGTAGTAATATATATTTTCATATATATATAAAGATAAAATTTCCCATTTAGGTATTTTTGAGTGTACATGTGACATTAAGCACATTCACATTGTTTTGTAACTGTTACCACTATCCATTTCTAGAATATTTTCATCATCCCATACTGAAACACCAAGTTTATTAAATAGTAACTATCTCCTCTCCACTCAGTTACTAGTAACCATTGTTCTACTTTCTGTCTCTATGTGTTTTGACTTTTCTACAAATGGAATCATGCAATATTTGTCTTTTTGTGACTTATTTTACTTAACATGTGTCCAAGGTTCATCCATTTTGTAGCATGTATTAGAATTAACTTTTAAAAGCTGAACAATAAATATTTCATTGTATGTGTATGCCACATTTTGTTTGTCCATCCAATCCATTGATGGACACTTGGGTTCCTTTTGGTTGTTGTGAATAATTCTGAATGTGTTGCTTTGAGTTCTTTTGGGTATATACCCCCCAAAATGAAATTGCTAGATAATACAGTAATTTGATAAAATTTTTGAGAAACTGCCATATTGTTTCTTATAGTGACTGCACCGTTTTATGCTTATTTCTTTTTTCCGGTGATAGAATCCTAGGCCTTGCATATGACAGGGCAAGCGCTTTACCACTGAGCTACATCCCCAACCCACCATTTTACACTTCCACCTGTGGTTTACAATGATTCCAATTTCTTAATATCCTCACTAACTCTTATTTTATTTTAAAAGTAATAGCCATCCTAGCAGGTGTGAAGTGGCATCACTACGGTTTTGATTTGCATTTCCTTAATAATTGGTGATGTTGAACATTTTTATGTACTTAACTGTTGTATATCATCTTTGGAGAAATGTCTGTTCAAGTCCTTAACCCATTTATAAATTGGGAGGTTGGGTTTTTTTGTTTTTAGTTTTAGGAGCTCTGTATATGTTCTGGATATGAATCCCTTATTAGATTCTTCCTTTCTCTGAGTTGCTTTTTTGCTTTGTTAATTGTATCCTTTGCTGTGCAGAAACTTTTTAGTTTGTTAAAGTATAATTTGTTTTCTTGAATGCTCTTTCAAGTGTCATATCCACGAAATCATTTCCAAATTCATATCATGAACCATGAATACTCCTGTTTTTGTCTTAAGAGTTTTATAGTTTTAGCTCTTACATTTAATTAAATATTGTGTATGGTATGAGGTACAGGTCCAGTTTCACAGTTTTGCATATGGATATCTAGTTTTCCCAGCACTATATGTTGCCATTCTTCTCATTGAATGGGTTTGACATCTTTGTCAATTAATGAAGGACCTACTTTTGAGCTCTCTGTTGTATTTCATTGGTCTCTTTGTCTTTTTGCCAAGATTACATTATTTCCATTACCATTGTAAATTTTTATTTCCATTACTGTTGTAAATTTTTGAAATCAGAGTTTCCTTCCTCCATCTCTGTTGTGATATTTAAAGAGATTTTTGGTTGGTTGGTTGTTTTTGGCTGTTCAGGGTACACTTATGTTTAGACATAAGTTTATTACTGATATAGAGGGATTAACTTTTGCTATTTTAGCATTTTTCTCCTGTATGTTTTATGACTTTTCTATCCCTCATTTTCTGCCTGTCTTTTGTGTTCTTTTAATAGTTTGTAATGAAATGTTTTACATTTTTTATCATTTCCTTTTTGTATATGTTGTATAGCTATTTTCTTGGTGGATTACATTTAGCATCCAAAAGTTATAATACTAATTTCAATTAGTATTAGTTTGCTTTCTGTAGCATATAAAAATTTATTTCCTATTCAGCTCCATTTCTCCTTTTCTTTCAGCCTTTAATATCACAGAATTACATCCTTATACATTATGTATCAAGATTAATAATTTTTAGTGCATTAGTGTCTTAAGTCATATAGAAAACAAACAATGGAGTTACAAAACTAGTTATAATAATACTAGCTTTGATAATTGTTCATATACTTAACCATTTAGCAGAGATCTTTCTTTCTTTTTTTTTTCCTCCTGTACTGGGAATTGAAAGCATCCCTGGGGATGCTTTCCTTAATCACTGCATCCCTAGTCTTATTTTTTATTTTTAATTTTGAGACAGGGTCTAAGTTGCTCTGGGTTTTGCCAAGTTTGCTGAGACTGGCCTCTAACTTGTCATCTTCTTTCCTTCACCTCTGGAATTACTGGGATTACAAGCATGCACTAGCATGCCTGGCTCTTTATTTTTTAATGTGGCTGCAAGTTACTCTTCTTATTTGTGGTTTTGCTTTCTGAGATTTTAGTTAATCGGGTCAACCATGGTCTGGAAATAATCAATATTCATCTTTACTTTTTCAGGAGAGGGACCATATTTATATAACTTTTATTATAGTATATTTTATAATTGTATTTTATTAATATTTTACTGTGCCTAACTTATAAATTAAACTTCACATAGGTATGTATGTATGTTTAAAAATGAAGACAGTGTTTGTTCTCATGTGTAAGTAAAAAGATTTTTGTATATGGAAATTATTTGAAATAAAATATAGTTTCATTAGAAAGATGTATTTTAGATAACCCAGGTTTTGGGAATATTGCCTTTCTGTTCTTAGTCTCTACTTTCCAAGTATCTATAGGCAAAATTTCCCATTTCCCTTTGGAAAGTGCTGTTTTTTTGCCTTTTTAGCCTTTCTATTGTGTCAGACCTTCAAGACAATGAGCCAACTGTGGGTGTGAAATCTTTGGGAGGAGAGAGGAGGAAGTGGGAGGGACAGCCATGATGAATGTTTCCCTAAGTAATATTCAAGTTCCTTGAAAGAATGTAAACCCTCACCACCACCCCCCCACTTTTTAAAATGCTGTACTATTTTCTTTTACCCAGATTGTTTATTCTGCTATCAGCCTGACTGTTGCTCACAGTATTAGCTAAGAAATCATGAAGTTCAGTTTTTAGAGAGGCATATGATTTCTATAACGCTCACTCAAGCTATAGGAAAGTAATGGGGGCAAAAAAGGTAGTTTGAGTTCTTGGTTGAAAAGGATAGAAAGAGATTAATTAAACTTAATTAGAAAGGAATTTTTTTTGAAAAGTACTAGGCAGCTTATAGCTTGAGAACCTGGTTTAGAAGTTGGACAGAAGGTCAGGGAAGCAAAATATGACCAGGAGGTTGTAACAAGATCAGTCTGCTTAGACTGTTGCTGCTTGGATACTTGCTAAAGCGCAGGTACTGCTGCCATGACTATATATTGGTGACTGTGCTCATGAATTCTCAGCAACACCGGTCATGTCTATGAAGAATCCCTAACGCCTGCCTGTTGCCCTCACGCACTAAAATTCAGTGTCCAAAGCAGAAGGGCCTAATTGGCCTCAGGCCTGTACATGTAATGAAAGATGAAGAAAGAAATACCTTCTTCTGATCTCTTGAATTTCTCTCCAGATTGCAACGGTGCCTAAAGAGATGATAAGTGTCTCCTACAAATTTCTCCTACTTTATATTCTTGACCTTCAGACCTTATTCCCAAACATTTATTAAAATTTAAAAAAAATGATTTTATTGCTCATAAACTTTTTAAAGAGCAGATGCAAAAATATTGCACACATTTCTACACCTCCTTTTTACATTCAATCAATATATCTTTTATATTGGCGTGGACATTTGCTGTTATTTTTTTTTGACTACCTTTAATTTCACTTTATTATCATACCATAATTAACACTGCCATAAAATGAATATTTGTTTCCTTTTTTTTTGTCATGAAAATAGTGCTCTAATAAATATCTTCACATGAGTATCTTGGTGTTATTTTGCAAATGTATTCTTAAAGGAAAAGCTGTGGAGTTGCTAGGTCAATTGAGTCCATGATTTAAACTTTTGCCTTAAAAAATGGCATTGTATATTAGTGCCAAAATGTTTGAGTGCTTCCTCCCTTCTTTACAACCTCTATAGACATTTAACTTTTTGTAGTTTGTTGGCAAAAAGTGTGATTTGATTAAATTTCTTGTGAGGTTAAGCGACTTTTTGCTGTTTTATTGGCAGTATATATTATATATTTTTGTTGGGGTATGTTTATGTGTATACTGACCCTGTCTTCAACTTTTTTTTTATTTTTTTTTTCTTAATGATTTTTTTAAATGAATTCTCTTAAAAATAAGGAAAAATCTTTGTGCAGGCAGTCTTATAATGTCTTGCGTCTCTTGGCCATTTGAATTCTGTGACTACAAAAATAAGCAGTGAGTTGGATGCAGTGGTGCATGCCGGTAATCTCAGCACACCTATAATCTCAGCACTTTGGGAGGCTGAGGCAGGAGGATTGTGAGTTCAAAGCCAGTCCCAGCAAAAATTAGGTGCTAAGTAACTCAATGAGACCCTGTCGGTAAATAAAATTCAAAATAGGGATGGGGATGTGGCTCAGTGGTTGAGTGCCCCTGAGTTCAATCCCCTGTAAACCGCGCACCCCCCCCCCTTCAAGTAGTGAGAGATTTCTAGTAGTGTATAGCTGTCAACTTTTGGAATTCTAATTTACTTTAATTTCTTTATGGTTCTGTTGGGTTTACTTTCCCCTTCCTCAGCCTTTTATTTTAATACCATTTCTATGTTCTTTATAAATACTACCATTTTGTATTCATCTATGATTATTTTCTCCTATTTTTGGCCATTATAAATGTTATCTTTTAAATCTAAGCTCTGTAAGTAAGTCTTCATAGCTAAATTGGTTGGTCTTCTAAAAAGTTTGTCTTTTTAAAAACTAGAATTATTTGTAGTTGTTTGTACAAAATTTTAGTTGTTAAATCCTCTTCACAGCCTTTCCTTTTATGTTGCTTATGAATTCATAGCCTGTTATTTAAATGAAGCTTTTGAAATCTGTTTTACTGATCTGTATCATATCTAACTATGCCAGTATTTCCTTCCTTGTCTGACGTGAACTCTAAAATTATATGAACACTTTCTCTCTGTTTCCTGGCATTTCCACTCAAACTTGTTCCTCATTCTTTGTTGAAAATATATTCAAAGTTGTAGTTTCCTTCTTTATTTTCATTAATCAAATGATAAAATTAACCAAGCATATCAAGACAACTTGACAGAAAACTGCATTTTGTTAAAAATTGTGAAGTCCCTAATTATTAGTGTATTCCTGTTTTCCAATTTTATGCTTTATTTCAAGAATATACCATTTCTATACATGAGTAGGAGGCATGGGTATGGAGTTCAGTGAATTTTTAAAGATCTCTGAACCCAGTAGATACATGTAGCTATTTATGTTTGAACTTACAAGAATTAAGTGACTCATTCATTTTCACTAGCTACATTTCAAGTATGCAGCAGCTACATGGGGCTACATATGTATTGGATAGCACAGTTCTACAACATTTTCATCATTGTGGAAAGTCATATTGGATATATATTTCTAGATAATCAGTGCTGTTCTGCTGCTTATTCTTAAAAGTTCTTAAGATGATGAATTCCTTCTATTGCTGTCCCCTAGTATTAAAATAAATTTGAGAATTTCTTTAAAAAGTAGGTTGCATTTTACCAACTTATTTATAAATCAGGCTATTCGTCTTTTTTATTGCTCAGTTTTATTGAGGAGTAAAATGTACCCTAAAAAGTATACTGTTCAATGAATTGTCATGTAACCGTACCTACCCATCCACCCATGTAAATATCACCACTATCAAGATTTAGCACATTTCTATTACAAGAAGTTTCCTTGTACCCATCTGTGTCACTTGCTTTCTATCATTGTAGATAAATTTTGCCTATTTTAGAATTTTTTATAAATATTGTCATATGGTATGCACTCATTTTTTAGCTGGTTTCTTTCTCTTAGAGTAGTATTTTAAAAATTTTCTTTGGGCTGGGATTGTGGCTCAGTGGCAGAGCGCTTGCCTCGAAAGTACAAGGCACTGGGTTCGATCCTCAACACCACATAAATAATGTGGTGGACAAGGAAAATGAAATACATGTAATCCTCCCTCTTCATCTGCCATTGGTTGAATCTACTGATGTGAAACCCAAGACATGGAAAGTTGTTGACTGTCATTTTTTTTTTGTACCTGGGATTGAGCCCTGGGGCACTTATCCACTGAGCTGCATCCCCAGCCCTTTTTAAAAATATATATTTATTTTAGTTGTAAATGGACCTTTATTTATTTATGTGTGGTGCTCACACATGCTAGCAAGCACTCTATCACTGAGTTACAACCCCAGCCCTCCCCAGCCCTCTTTTAAATTTTTATTTAGAAACAAGGTCTTGCTGGGTTACTTAGGGCCTTGCTAAGTTGCCAGAAGCTAGCTTTTTTTTTTTTTTTATTGATTGTTCAAAACATTACAAAGCTCTTGACATATCATATTTCATACATTAGATTCAAGTGGGTTATGAACTCCCATTTTTACCCCAAATACAGATTGCAGAATCACATCGGTTACACATCCACATTTTTACATAATGCCATATTAGTAACTGTTGTATTCTGTTACCTTTCTTATCCTCTACTATCCCCCCTCCCCTCCCCTCCCATCTTCTCTCTCTACCCCATCTACTGTAATTCATTTCCCTCCTTATTTATTATCCCATTCCCCTCACAACCTCTTATATGTAATTTTGTATAACAATGAGGGTCTCCCTCCATTCCCATGCAATTTCCCTTTTCTCTCCCTTTCCCTCCCACCTCATGTCTCTGTTTAAACAGAAGCTAGCTTTGAACTGGCCATTCTTCCTTAGCCTCCCAAACTGCTGGGATTACAGGTGTGGGCCACCAGTCCAGGCTTCTGTGATTTGTTTTTATTGCTAATTTATATTGTATGGACATGGCATAATTTATTTATCCATTCACCTGTGGTGAACACTTGTATTGTTCTCAGGGTTTATCATGAGCAAAGTTGGTATGAGCATTCGTGTACAAGACTTCAGGAACATATTTTTGTTTCTGTTGGATAAATACTTAATGGCATAGAATAGAGATTCCACAAAAATATTTTTGACAAAGATGCTGAGATTAAGTTTTTTTTTTTTGATGGGTTAAATGTTTATTAAACCAAGCTTTAAATTATACATCCACTTACAGTCTATAAACAAATACAGTACACATGTAAGTAAATGGGCAGCAAATTAGAACCAGTGGAAAAACTAAAGTTCCCTTTGCACACTGGCACCTCACCAGAACACCCTCCGCAGGCCAACAGCACAGGGCTGTGCTGGAGTTAAGGGTGAGATGAAAGAACCAGAGAGTGAGTTCCACTCCATCCTGAGGGTGGGTGTCAAGACAGGCATCTGTTCCACACCAGGCAGGGTGGACCACAGCAAGGCCACAGGGTAGTTTTTACATTCACAGATTGGCTGAAATAGTACAAATGAACTTCCTAATCTCAGTGTCTCCCTCCCTATCACCATCATTAGTAAAAAGTGTGAATTAAAATAAATGACGGACCACAGGTGGTTACAAAAATAGATGACTCATAGAGTAATAAATATCTATAAGTAGCAGAGAATAAACTTATATAAAATTTACCTTTTCCCATAATGTGCAGATTATCATAAGTATATTTGAGAGGTATGGTCAGCAGCATTCAGAGTGGTAAGAAGGGATTTTTTTTTTTTGTTAGCAGGGAGTGTATCCAGAGGCACTTAACTACTGAGCCACATCCCCAGCCTTTTTTATACATTTTATTTAGAGACAGGGTCTTGCTAAGGGAAGGAGAGTCTTTTAACAAACAACACAGAAAACGAAATAAACCTTGATGTATAACTCTCATCAAAACATAAAAGTGAAGTTTTAAAGTATAAAACTTACAGATAGCAATATGGAAGAAAATCTTTAGTTTAGTTGAAGACATAGAAAATTACTTTATAAGAAAAAGTGGACAAATTTGACTTCATCAGCATTAAAAACTTATGCTCTTTGAAGAGCACAATTAAGGAAATGAAAGGGCCACGGACAAAAAGAGGAAAAGATACAAAGTTTACAAAAGAGATAAATATATGGTCAGTAAACATTTGAAAAGATGTTTCAAATCAGTCTTGAGGGAAGTGAAAATTAAAACATGAAATGCTGTTTGATGTTTACTGGAATGGCTAAAATTTCACAGGATTAACAAGGGTTGGCAGGGATGTAGATCAGTTGGAAAGCTCAGGCCTATTGGTAAAAGCACAAAATGATTCAACTTCTTTGGAGCAGTGTTTGACTTAGCGCCTCCCTTTTTTTCTGAGGCTGGCTCTGAACTCTTGATCCGCCTGCCTCAGCTTCCCGAGCTGCTGGGATCACAGATGTGTGCTACCATGCCTGGCGACATTTCTTATATTAATTAAAAAATTTTTTTTAGTTGTTGATAGACCTTTATTTTATTTGTTTAAATGTGGTGCTGAGAATCAAACCCAGTGCCTCACACATTCCAGGCAAGTGCTCTACCACTGAGCCCCAGCCCCAGCCCCAGCCCCAGCCCCAGCCCCAGCCCCAGCCCTCTTATATTACTTTTGATGGCCAGAATTTCTTTGTCGAGTTATAGGTCACTTCTGCTATGGCTTATTTCTTCACCCTTTAGTTTTATACCTCTTTAGAGAGAGTAGATTTTCTTGAGTACTGGGAATCACTATTTTTTCAGTGGGATTATATGAAGCTGTTATTTTGGTTCTTTTGTTATGTATGAGAAAACTACTGTGAAGGTAAGAGTTAAGTTTCACCATCATATTTACTTTGTCATTGGATATATGGGAGATAGTAGTTAAGGTCTAGGATGTTTGGAGCTAACCTATTTAAATGGGGTTAAAGCAGGAATTATTTATGTATTTAAAAAATGGTTCCATGTATTAGTAATAGCTATAACAATTGTAATTATACTCAGATTCTAAGCAAGTGTAGATTAAATGTGAATATAGCAGGGGAAATATATATGGTTCCCAAATAACTACAGAAGGATGTAGCAAATAATTTTGCTTTTCCAGATGCTATTTTTTCTGATTCCTCTACTTAGGATTATTGGGAGATATCCAATGTCCTTAGGCTGTTTTTTGAATGGGATATCTTAAAAAGGTTCTCCACTGGGTTTCTCAAGGAGCCTTCATAATTGCAATTGTCAGTACTTGAAGTTACATTACTATTGTTTCTGTAGTAGCTCTGGCAAGTGTTTGACAAATATTTGTTCAGTGAAATTTTGGGAAATACAATCTGCCACACCTTTCTTCTGCTGTCTTCAGTTGAGGCTGTCCAATAGACTTTTCTTCTTAGGTATTAGACTTTTGAAGACTGCATCTTTTAGATTGTCTATATCTTTTTTTTTTTTTTTAAACTTTTCATCTTTTCACTCATTTTAATCATTTTCCTTTACATTCTTGTACGTATTTTGGAACTGGTTCTGTTGACTTTTTTTTTTTCCCCTCCTTGGTTATGGGTCATATTTTTCTGCTCTGCCTGTCTGGTAAATTTTAATTGGTTCTTGAATGTGAAGGGATTCAGATTGTTATTTTCTCTGAGGGTACTGAGATTCATTTTAACAGGCATTTAAATTAATGGTTGATTTGATATTGTTAGGCTTGGTTTTCTTTGTTAAGGTAGGCCTATTTCAGATTTATCTTTTGTACAGTCTTATGGTCCCTACTAATAAAGTGGGACTTCTGTGGTCTCAGCTGAATATCAGGGGTCTTTCCTCTCTGGTTGGGCCAGAATTCCAGCTTCTTTTAGTATTGCACTGCCTCTGGTGTCTTCTCATTATAATTTCAGATTCTGCATATATGCAGCCCAGCGCTTTGCCAAAAACCAGAGGTGAAATCTATGCAAACTTGTTTTTCCTTTTTCCTATACATTACCTACCACATCTTTGGCACCCTGCTTTACAGACTCTAGCTAGCTGTTTTACCAACTCAGATTTCTAATTCTCTAATCTCTGCCTTTTCACCTCAGCTAAACCTTTTATAATTTATCTGTAAGAATTGTAGTGTGAATGAAATATGTAACTTTTATTAGTGATAGTTTGAAGTACTGCTTGTACTATCATATAACATGGTTTTTTCACATTCAAGTTCATGGACTCTTTTTTTCCTCCCCATCACACACACATTTTTATACTTCCTCTCCATTTTCCCTCCTTCTAATAGTTATATTGTAGTTTTGGTTATATTGAGCTTTTTATGTGGTTATTACTAGATAAATGGCATTCCTGGCTAGCAATATAGTATATTGTGACTAATATTTTTTCCTACATATTTAGTTTTCCCTGGAATTACAAAGGTCTCATTTTTTTCTTTTACTTGTTTAGTTTTCTATGTTCTTAATTTTAATTAATTCACAAATTCACCCCAATTCTGAGTACATTTGGTGTCCTGTCAGTTTTATCGTCTCAAGGATCTTTCTTATCAGCCCTAAACTGGATTAATTGCTCTCTAGACTTGCTATATGGAAGTCTTTGATGCCTCTTCACCATCATTCTGGGGATTCACCTGTCCTCTCCTGTGAGTTGGATTCTTCAGTTCCTGGAACCTGTCATCAGTTTTCATTGTTTTCTACTCTGGTTTTGACATATCTTTGTAACTTCCTGGGAAACTATAGGAAAGTAAAATTATTTTAGAGTTTGCTTATTTTAAGAAACTTTTATTTTATACTCATTTGATTTATAGACTCTGTCTTGGTGTAGAATTCTAGGCTGAAAATATTTTTCATGAAAATCAGAATGTTTTGCCTAATTTTTTTTTAAAGATATTAGATACAGTGGTATGTGTCTAATCCCAGTGACTCAGGAGGCTGAGGCAAGAGGATCTTGTTTGAGGCCAGCTTCAGCTACTTCGTGAGATCCTGTTTCAAAAAAAAAGGCCATGGATATGGTAAAGTGGTAAAGTGCCTCTGTGTTGAATCTCTTCTGTTGGCAGGAAAAAGGGGCACTGTCACTTTGATTCCACATTCTTTTTATGCAGATGTTTCCGGCAGTGTTATAGGGTCTTCTTTTTGTCTCTTCAGCATTCAAAAATTTCAAAATTTTACTGGGTATTCATGTCCCTTTTTGTTTGAAAACTCACTTTTTAAATAAAGCTTTCTGTTTTCATTTGTCTTCTATATTTTTTTCTGATAGTTCTTCAGTATATATTCTTATAACTCTTCAATTACCTACCTCATAAGGTTGAGGATTAAACAAATTTACATACATAGAGTACTTTAAATAAGTGTCTGACATGTAGTAAAGACTTGTGGTACCTGTAATTGTTACTGTTTAGTTCCATAATTGTCTTGAGGGCATAGTCTTTGGTTTTGATTCTTTTACTTACTAGTTTTGAGATCTATCTCTTTCCTCTGTAAAATGTGAATAAGCTATCCTCTCAGAAGTTTGTGAGAGGTAAATAAGAGTATATATGTGAAAATGCTAACAATAACTTTTACAGAGTTAATAGTTGCTGCTTGAATCTTAATGTCAAGCTCTTTGTTTGAAAGAAAACTATGGCTGAATTTTAAGAGTACTAGATTTCTTGTACCTTGCAAATTTGTGTGAGCTAGGTGAACTTGAGTTAAATACTAATGCTGCCTTTTTCAATAAGTTATTTCTTACTGCTCAATCTTGTTTTGTTATTCCAAAAAGAGAAGATAAGGAAAATATTCTGTGAAAAGCTCTGGCTTTACTTCAGATTGTATAACTCTATGTAATGTAGTAATTATTTAAGAATGACATGATTATTTATTTGGGTTATTTATTTATTTTTACTTAAAGGTATTCGAGATTAGGAAAAATAGGATCTGTCTTTTGGTTCTTCTCAATAGTTTTTAATGTAATTTCAAATGTTAGCTCATTTTTGTTAATGGTGGCTTTTTGTTTGTTTGTTTTGTTTTAAGGTTTTTGGATTCAAAGCATAAAAACCATTACAAGATATACAATCTGTAAGTATGTTTTCTTATTTGTACGCTTGCAAATATCTTCTAAATAACTAATAAGTGAAAGTTATTTTTTTGTTAGAGTAAGGTAGAGTTAAAGATATATATATTTTACTAGAATTGTATTCCTAAAACAATTTGTTGAAGAAGACTGAGAACACTGTTAGATCGTTTAGAAAGTGTAGTGATGAGATAAAACAATGTTGGCACAGATTCATGTTACTTGATCTGCTTTAAATGACTTGGCATCTAGCCCACTTTTGAGCCCCTAACCCTGTGGTTATTTGAAGTGTAATCCATAGGAGAGCTTCTGTTAAGATGTCTTCCATGGAGGCATTCTCCAGAGTGGATATGATTTTGTTTATTCAGTCTCTTGATCAATTGATTGAAGAAGGTATTAAAGTATTTGGTTTGTAACATAAGATATGTTATCTAAAATTGTTGAATTAGATAGTTTCTATTGTCTTGGGCAGGGTTTTAAGGGTTGCCTACTTGATAGAGCTAGTTGACCTTATCTTTAATTTTCTGCTTTTTCTTTTGACTTTGGGAATAGAGACATGAAAGGAAAAAAAGAAGGGAAGGAAGGGAAAAAAATTCTTAAATGATTTTGTCCTTGAAGACTATTTTTTCTTCTCAAAGTACTAACCATTTTCTAATTTTTGAAAAATTGGAAAAACATTACATTTTAAAGACTGGTACCTGGCCTTTATTTTTTTTTCTATTTATAAATGATTACAATAGAAAAAAAATATATAAAATTATATACTTGGTCACAATTGTTTTTGTAGAGTTATTTATCAAATGTTATAACAAGATTCTCTTGTGCCTCCGGTGGACATTTAAATCTTTTAAAAGAAAGATTTTTTTATGCCTTGTTCTTCTATAATAATAAAACTCATAGGTACTGGGTGTGGAGTAGACACCAGTGTTGTTGTCTAATGAGTTTTCAGTGACTTCTTCAGATTCACAAAGGTGCAAACATTTAGTGCTTGCCACATGTTAGACATTATAAAACACATTGGGACATGGGTACAGAAAGGATAAGATACCAATTCAGTCCTGAGGTAGCTTGTAGTCTAATGTGAAAATTAGAGAAAGTATTATAGAAGATGTAATTCTTGAATACAAGAAGGCATTGAAGAGAACAGTAGAAATAGTAATTGTGTTCCATATGACAGTTTTCATAAAGGAAGGATATTTGAGTTGTAGTGAACAGAATCAGTAGGGACTGACTCTCAAGCCAAGGAAGAAGGAAAATGGCATAGCAGAGTGAATGGCAAGTAAGGAGATTGTTGGCATAATAGTGTTTGGAATGTGGCAGATCATTTATTTTTGTCAGATTGTGATGGGTGTATGTGTGCCTGGGGAGTTTCAGTGATAAAACATGCTTAAGTTTAGGTGAGCCCAGTTTACAAATGATCTGTGCATTTAGGGGTCATCTATTCTAGATTAACCTTTCTTATACTGCCTTGTTGTTCTTTTGTAGAAAAATAAAAACCACATAGCTTTGTGCTTTTTGAACATCTCTATTCAGAAGTTGAATTAACAACAACAAAAAAGAATTGTCAAAAGCTGAAATCCATTAAATAGATCTTGTCAGTCTTAGACTCTCAGAATTGGGGATTTGGAATCTTAAAAGGGAGGTCAAAAGACAAATTCTGCAATTGTCATAATTTTATTCTAGTTTAGCATATCTAAAGGGAAGGAAATTGTTTTCATTCCTGTATGTAGTGGCTTCCTGCTTTCTGGAACTTAGGATTTGGGCTTGTACTATTGATGTTGTGGGACACTTACTACATTATTATGGTTAAAATTGGCTTTTGGGGATAGCCTGGGAATGGGAATGCCTGATTTGTATTTCCAAACATTGGAATCCCAAGATAATGAAATAACTCTTTATTAGTCTAGAATAGCTTTTAATGCATATTAACTCCCCCTCCTCACATGGAATTGTGGACTTTCAGAGCTGGAAAGTACTGAAAGAAATCTTTTAGTATAACCTTCTCATTTTACAAATGGGGAATATGAAGCCTACAGAAGTTAAGAGAGTTAACATTCATAGTAGCAATCCATCCACTGTTGATGCCAGTGTTCCCTTTATTTTTTGTTTTAACCTTCCCCAATTTTGTTCTCTTAAAAAGTTTCTAGAGCTATCAGTCTGTAGTATGTTTCTGATGTTTCTTTCCAACCTTTACCTTCTTTCCACCCCTGCTTATTATATATCTGGTTCTGGGTAAGTGAGTCCAGCATCATTAACAGTTGTTTCTATTTTATTTTTTTAATTTTTAGAATAGTAATTACATGTGATATCTTTTTCTTTGGAAACATACAAATAGGAAGATCTTAAAATATTTACACTAGGTATACCCACATTTAATAATATGTTAAGTCTTTTATAGAAATTACAATTATGACATACATGGATGAAGAAGAATTCTTAATGTGAACTTTGTAATAATTAAATATTTATGTCTCTATAGTTTCTTCAGGCTTTCACTAAATTATTTTTAATACTAGGTAAAATTAGCCTTATAGAATTATCAAAATTTAAGTATACTGATGCTTGTTAAATTAATCAGTATATTTTAGGGTACAAGTACTTTTTATTTTTGTTTTTCCCTCTTTATAATCTATACACTGGTAATGATAGGGAAGGAAGGGAGATAGGAATAAAGTCATATATAGTTAACCTTAGTATTCACCAAATGCTAATTTTCAAAAGATTTATATATTTCATTGCATATTTTGCTGATACACTTAATCCTTTTGTAGTAAAACTTTAGCTAGTACTGATTTTTTTTTTTTTTTTTTGGTGGAGGTGCTGGGGATTGAACCCGGGGCATTGTACATGTGAGGCAAATACCCTATCAACTGAGCTATATCCCTAGCCCCTCGTATTGATTTTTTTAAAAAATATTTTTTTAATTGTAGATGGACATAATACTTTTGTTTTATTTTTATGTGGTGCTGGGGACCGAACCCAGTGCCTCACACTTGCTGGGCAAGTGCTCTACCACTGAGCCACAACCCTGGCCCTCCTCCTATGTAAGATAAATGTAGCTATGTTGTAGAGAGTAAAGAAGAGACTCACCTGCTTAACTAACTATATGGCAAGTATCACTTCTTTGGAAATTTTTCCTATTCTTATCCCTTTCTTCACTCTGCCTACTACCACTTTAAAAAAAAAAAAAAAACCCTCAGTACTTCTTCATTTTTCTTGTCTCATATAAGTAGTATAAAGGGTAATAATAAAAAATTATATCTTTTGAGTTTTAATTATAAAGATATTGAAATGATTAAATCCCAATTGTTTTCTAAGTATCTTTGATTTTAATATGTTGAGATTTATCACTAATATATCACAAAAAATATAAAATAAATTTTGTTGGGGGGGGTGTTGTGTGTGTGTGCATACATGTGTTTAGGGAGAGCAGAGTCTTCGTCTTTACCCTTCTAGCCCTTACCCTGAGCATTTGCACCACCACCAGGCCTAGCTTATACTTTCCAGACCCCCATACTTACCTGTAAAGATCATCATAATGTTTTTGTTTTTTATCATCACTGTTGGTTGGCTTTGTATTTTGTGACAAATATTGCTTGAGTAGGAAGGTGGCTTTGATTAAAATTTGAATAAACTTTGTAATTGCTTTCATATTTAAAACTTTTAATATTTTTTATTCTAAGTAGAAGTATGATGCAGTAATAGAAAATGTTTTGTAACCAGTGATACTGAGCTTATTCTGATTTTTCATTTATATATTGTGATTTGGGGCAAGCAAGGTTCTGCTTTCTCATAAAAATATGAGGCTAATATTAGTCATTATTACATGTTTGTGAGGATGAAAAAAAACATAAAAATTCTTAGAAGGTTTGCAGATCTCATAGCATTTAGTACTTGTTATTTCTCTTTCCCTCCATATATTCATCTTAGAGTACTATGCTGGGGATCAAACCTAGGGCTTCATGTGTGCTAGGCAAGTGCTGCACCATTGAGCTACAACCTTTAGCTCCCAAACCAAACATTTTGATATCCTGAAAAAAGTATGGGAAGTTTAGAGAACTGAATCTACATGAAACTGACATTTGTTTTCTTTTTTCTTATTATTTTTTAGTGTCAGTGGACCCTTCCTTCCCTCCTTCCCTCTCTCCACAGTGCTGAGAATCAAACCCAGTGCCTCACACATGCTAGGCAAGCACTCTGCCACTGAGCTACCACCCCAGCCCCTGACATTTATTTTCTTTTAAGCTGTTATGAAACTAGCTTCTTAGAGTTATTTTATAGCCTTATATCCCACTTCCTAAGCCTTTACAGAATTCCTTTTAAAGTACTGCACCATGGATTGTCCACTACTGATCAGTCTGCTAAAGAAAGTATAAAATTTAACTATTTTATTGGTCATTTCTCTTCTGTTTATCATGTTTTTCACATTTGTATGGAATTATTTAACAGGGATACATATGACATTACTAAATACATTTTCTTTTTAGCAAAACTCAGTATTCTAAATTACAATATACTAAAAAGAAAAAAAACTTTGTTTTGAGTGGTAATGTGAAAGTCGATTTATTATAAGTATGACCAGTTTTTTAACAGTTTTAATTTATAATTAGTTCAATTTTCTTGTGAATTTGAAACTTTAGAGGAATTATAAATGTTTTCCATATTTCTGAATGTATAATACAGGTTCACAGTAGCTTATTTAAAAATTTTGGAGCTAGTTATGTTTTAATATTCTGATTTTTTTGGTTTTCAGAAAGGCAATACAGAAGCATATACTCTTTAAGTATATTAATTAAGGACTACATACAATCTTAAAACCTCAAATCAGATTCTACAATTGAGATTGCCATAAATTAAAAGAAAATTTTAGCTGTTTTGTAAGTTTAGGATTTTGGAATTGTAGGTTAAGGAACAGTAGATCTTAATTTGTTCCAAAATATTGCTTTTTATTTTAAATAGTTTTAAAAATCTGGTTTGGTGATAGTTGGATTTACTATGCTGCTGACCACACTGTCAATTATGAGTAAGCCAGTACATAATAACAAAGACATCACTACCATTAAAAAGACAAATATTTGTATGCTCTATGAATGCAATGTTAGAATTTTACTATCCTGTATTGATTTTACTTATTCTTTCATTGCTTTCAGATATTAAAATTTATAATATGAGAGATTATTTAACTGAATTTTATTCCAGGCATAGGTAAATTCTTTCTCAGAGCCCACAGATATTTCCAGTTTATTTGTAGAACCCTTTAAACCATGAGAGAACTGGAGAGTTTGAGAAGTTTGCAGATGTAATCTCAGATAGGCATATTTGCCATTGATCCCTCCTGAAAATCTAGAGTGGGTTCACTAAAAATGACTTTGGTTTATCTAAAGGGAGAAAGGTCTGGTTTAAAAAAATTTAGTAAGCATCGTGTCCAAATAGATTAGCATCATTCAGTTTTCTTTTGTCCTTTTGCTTTTAATATTTTTAACATGTTTTCAAATAATAGTTTAAGAATTGTATGTGCTCATCTGGTGAGATAAAGACAACAATGAAATTATTTACTTGTTTACAGGTACTTGTGAAATAAAAAAGTACATTCTAATAACATGTAGAATTTCTGTAAATTTGAAAATTATAGATGCAATTTAATTTGTAGGGATATATGATGAGGGCATCACAAATTTGATAAGCAAATGTATAAGCTCTGTTTGCATATACTTCACATCTTAAACCTTCACTTCCTTAATCATAAAATGGGGATAGTTTTAGTACCTACCTCACAGAATTCTTGGGATTAAATGAAAGAGTGAATATAAAATTCTCAGCACAATGCCTGATTCAAGAAACTTTTTGTTATTATGCCCAAGTACAAAAGGTAATTTATGCCACTTTAAATTTTTCTTTTAGATGTGCTGAAAGACATTATGACACCGCCAAATTTAACTGCAGAGGTATGTATAAATGTACTGTAGTATGTTGTATAACTTAAAACCAATAGACTATATTGTACTGTCATAACAATAATGAGTTATCATGATTGGATATAAATATTTATCTTAAGGATAATCTTAGACAACTTGGAAAAACTAATTTTGCTCTTGTACTTTAGAAAAAAAAGTATCATATAAACCTCTCTATTGCCTGGAAGACTATAAAGTGTAGAATAGACAGGAGAAATACTAGACTGTGTTTGTATCATAAGGAGGGGGTTTCCCTACTGTTGAAAGCTTTTGATGTCAGTATGCAGTTTCAGAGAGAAAGCAGAACTACTTTTCTGCTTTGAGGAATGACTTAACGATAGGAAGGATAAAATAACATGGATAAAGAGGAGCCATTTAGGTGAAAGCATGGAACTATTTTTTAAATTTTTTATTTGTTTCAATTAGTTATACATGACAGCCGAATTCATTGTACATGAATGGGCACTTGATCTCTGAGCCACATCCTCAGGCCTTTTTATTATTTAGTTTGAGACAGGGTCTTCTTGCTAATTTCTCTGATTATGCACAATATAGAAGCACACCGTTCATGCAATCATACATGTACCTAGGGTAATGATGTCTGTCTCATTCCACCATCTTTCCTACCCCCAATCTCCCTCCCCTCCCCTTTCCTTCCCTTTCTTCCCTTCTCCTTTCCTTCCCTCTCCTTCCGTCCCTGCCCCTCTCCTGCCTCTCCTCCCCTTTCTTCCTCTTTCCTCCCTTCCCTGCCCGTCCCCTCCCCTCTCCTCCCTTTCTCTCCTCTCCCCTCCTCTTCTCTCCTCTCCCTTCTTTTCCCCTCCCTACCCTCTGCGCAATCCAAAGTTCCTCCACTCCCCCACCCCCCCATTATGCATTAGCATCCACATATCAGAGAGAACATTTGGACTTTGGTTTTTTGGGGATTGGTTTACTTCACTTAAGCATGATATTCTCCAACTCCATCCATTTACCTGCAAATGCCATAATTTTATTCTCTTTTAGTGCTGAGTAAAATTCCATTGTATGTGTATACCACAGTTTTTTTTTATCCACTCATCTATTGAAGGGTATCTAGGTTGGTTCCATAATTTAGCTGTTGTGAATTCAGCTGTTATGAACATTTAATTTTATTTATTTTTATAATGTGGTTCTGAGGATTGAACCCAGTGCCTTACATGTGCTAAGCAAGTGCTTTACCAATGAGCCACAATCACAGCCCCTAGTCCTTTGGGTATAGACAGACCAAGGAGTAAGATATCTGGGTCAAATGGTGGTTCCATGCCAAATTTTCTAAGGAATCTCCATACTGCTTCGGGAACTGTTTTTTTTAACTGAATTTTATTCCAGGCATAGGTAAATTCTGTCTCAGAGCCCACAGAAATTTCCACTTTATTTGTAGAATCTCTTAAACCATGAGAGAACTGGAGAGTTTGAGAAGCTTGCAGATGTAAGCCTCAGATAGGCATATTTGCCATTGATCCCTCCTGAAAATCTATAGTGGATTTTTAAATAGATGGTCTGAGAATTCTGAAGCATTAATTACCAAGAGTCAGTTTAATTTCACTAAAAATGGTTTTGTATTGTGTGTGTGTAGGAAGGTAGGTAGGTAGAGTTAGGTTTTTGCTTACTAGACAAAGCATGCCATTGGTTGAGGTTTCTTGTTTTTTCTCTCTCTCTCTCTCTCTCTCTCTCTCTCTCTCTCTCTCTCTCTCTCTCTCTCTCTCTCTCTCTCTCTTTTGGTACCAGGGATTGAACCCATGGGCACTTGATCTCTGAGCCACATCCTCAGGCCCTTTTATTCTTCAGTTTGAGACAGGGTCTTCTTCCTAAGTTGTTCAGGGCCTTACTAAGGTGCTGAGGCTGGCTTTGAACTTGTGATTCTCCTGGCTTAGCTTCCTGAGTCATTGGATTACAGGAGTGTACTACCATGTCTGGCAAGGCTTATCTCTAAAGAGATATTTAACAGATTTTCCTGAATGTTTTTGTGTGCCGTTTAGGAAATGAAGATGAAATAATGGTCTAGTTATGCAAATGACTACGTGAAAACTGTCCAACTAACTGTATGTAACAGTAGTCATTATCTATCAGAAGAGCTTTCCTGTCATACCAAAGGATTTAATTGATTTTAGTCTCTACTATGTTATGATGACTTGAAGATTCAAGACATAGTGTTCACATACTTAGATGACATAGAATAATTAGTACATTGGTGTCAGGATGTTTAAGGATCTTCTTAATAGATTGAAACCAATGCATATACTAAATGATAAAAATTTAATAGTGATATATCTAAAGTCCTGTTTCTAGGCAAATTTTAAAAAACCTCAACTCTAACTTAGGGAACAGAGAAGTCTTGGATTTTTAATAATTTATGTGAAAAAAACTGAAACTTCATTTTATAACTTTACTACAATTGTAGTCTTTTGTAAGTAATTTTTTTTTCAGTTTCTTTTGTAAATGCTTTTCAAGTCATGTATAGATAACACTAAGATTTGTAAAACCATCTCTCTCTCTTTTTCTTTTCCTTTGGCACTGGGGATTGAACCCAGAATCACATTACTACTGAGGCACATCCCTAGCCTTTTTATTTTTTATTTTTGAGACAGAGTCTCACTAAATAGCTTAGGGCCTTGCTAAGTTGCTGAGGTGGGCTTCGAACTTGCCACCCTTCTGCTTCAGTTTCATTTATTTATTTATTTTTATTTATATGACAGTGGAATGCATTATAATTCTTATTACACATATAGAGCACGTTTTTTTCCTACAGCATTTTTATTTTATGAAGTTAAAATACAGTCCTTTCCTCAGTTGATTCTATTGGTAATCTGTACTTTCTTTGAAATATTTTTTGTCATGATGCAGTATTATAAATATTGTTATTCATTTTTTTTGTTAGAAAATGCATTGAGAGACCCAGGTGACATTTCATTTTGGATTCAGGTATACCTCTGGTGTATTGTGACCTCTGCTCCCAGTCTTACAGCAATTTCCTCCTTCATGAAGTGAGAAACATAATGCTTGGGTACTTTTAGAAGTTAGCAATAGAGTATTCTCTCTTCAAAAATTAGAAAGTTAATGAGCAATAAGGAATTTGTATTTAGTTTTTCTTTCAAACACTTAAGTTTATAATACAACATTTCTAAAGTTTACCTACTTTTAATTAAAAATTCAGGAGAGATTTTTTTCTTACTCTGAGGTTATCTTTTTACCACAGTTGCACAGTATCCTTTTGAAGACCATAACCCACCACAGCTAGAACTTATCAAACCCTTTTGTGAAGATCTTGACCAATGGCTAAGTGAAGATGACAATCATGTTGCAGCAATTCACTGTAAAGCTGGAAAGGGACGGACTGGTGTAATGATTTGTGCATATTTATTACATCGGGGCAAATTTTTAAAGGCACAAGAGGCCCTAGATTTCTATGGGGAAGTAAGGACCAGAGACAAAAAGGTAAGTTTTATATTCTCTTCTCCCTTTCTTCTTCTAGATCCAAGAATTTATTGCAAGACAGACTTTTTTCTTTTTCTTTTTTTTTCCCCTTCACCTTTCTTGAGATATAATGTGATATTTTGATACATGTATGTATTGTGAAATGATTACTACAATTAGTCTACTCATCATATCACCTCATATAATTATTGTTTTCTCCCTATTGTGGGGAGAGCATTTGAGATATACTTTTGTAGCGATTTCTTTTCTTTCTTTCTTTCTTTCTTTCTTTCTTTTCTTTTCTTTTCTTTTCTTTTCTTTTCTTTTCTTTTCTTTTCTTTTCTTTCTTTTCTTTCTTTTCTTTCTTTCTTTTCTTTCTTTCTTTTCTTTCTTTGTCTTTTTTTTGGTACTGGGGATTGAACCCAGGGGCACCTAACCACTGAGCCATATCTCTAGCCATGTGGCCCCACCACCCACATATATTTTATTTTGAGACAGGGTCTTGTTGAGTTGCTTGAACTCATGATCCCCTTTACTTCAGCCTCCCGAGCTGCTAGGATTTCTCTTAGCAATTTTCAAGTTTGTAGTACATTATTATTAACTGTAGTCATCATGCTGTTTTTTTAGTCTCCAGATCTTATTTATCTAGCCTAACCGAAACTTTGTATAGTTTGAGTAATATCCCCCTATTCCCATCTACTCCCATCCTCTAGAAAAGAGATTTTAAAAAGATAGTTGTTAATGCCTAATTTCTTTCAAAAATTTTAATCAAGTACTGCCCCAACTTCTGTATGAACAGGTATCTAATTCATTTAATTTTTCAGATCATGCTGCTGTTTTTATATCATGATAGCAAATCTTACCCATTAACTTTATTACATATTGGATCTTACAAAAATCCTTATAAAATAGCATTTTAAAAACAGCATATTGCTGGCCATGGTGGTACATGCCTACAATCACAAACTTGGGAGGCTGTGGCAGGGGCATCACAAATTTGAGTCCAGCCTTAGCAAGGCCCTAAGGAACTTTCCTTATCTCACAAGAAAAAATAAAATAGGCTGGAAGTGTAGCTCAGTGGTGAAGCATCCCTGGGTTAAATCCCCAGTATACAAAAAACAGACAAACCAATCAAAAACACCCCTGCATATCAATCAAAAGTAAGCTTACTGTTGCTGAAGCTTGCTTGAGAATAAAATGTTTTGGGATAATTACCTGAATATGATTATTACCTAATAAAGTGTGATCATTTATAATAAAATTCATTCTTTCATGTGAATAATTATAAAATGGATTAATTAATTGTAATTAATTACAATTAATCAGATTCTTCAGTCTTTTAGAAAACTAAAGACCTTAAAAATCAGCAATAAATTTAACTTAGTGCATTTGAGGGCAAAAAGCAAACTCTTGAAAGGTTTTTACAATGATTTTTCAAAGGGTCAATTTATTTGAATGGTAAGTATAATAAAACATATTACCTTTTTAATATCCTTTGTATTAAAAAGAGTTTTTGTACGTTTCTTTAAGTAGAACAAAACCCAAACCTCTCCAGATGGAGAAAACTCATTTAGGGAGAAAGACATTAATCAAAAATTTGTTGTAGTTTTAATAATTTTATAACTAGGCAGATTCTTCTCCAGGATAAGTCAATTTCTTCCTCATTCATCTTCAAAACAAATAGAGGTTATCATATTCATCATTTTAAGCTGAGTAGTTGTATCAGTTTCTTTTTCACCTCTTGTTTTTTAACCATTTGTTTGTCTTTGTGACTTTCTGAGTTATATGTAAGGACGTCAAAGTACCATTTATTGGAAATAGTTCACAAAATTGGGTATTAAAAGTCGGGTAAAAAAATTTTGTTTTGGTAAAGTATAAAAGTTGTGTGATGAGCAGAACGCTAGATTTAGTAAGCTAGGAGCTTAAAAAAAACCTGTTCATGTTTTATAGCTTTAAAAAATCTGATGAAAGCCAGACATGACGAACACCTGTAATTCCAGCGGCTTGGGAGGCTGAGGAAGGAAGATCTTGAATTCATAGCCAGCCTCATTTTAGCAACTCAATGAGACACTATCTCTCAATAAAATACAAAAAATGCTGGGGATGTAACTCAGTTGTTAAGTGCCCCTGAATTTAATCCCTGGTACCAAATCTGATGAAAGTTTTAAGTGTTTTCCCATTAAACATAGGCATGGATACATAAAAAAAATTTACTTATGGTTTTTAATTGCACTGAACCTTATTTAACAACATAGATCATAAAAGAAACCTTCAATTTATTTGTGAGTTTTTTTCCGTACAAATATCAGTGGCCACAGTATATGAGAATGATGAATAAATCAAAGTGGTATAAATTAACCAAAATTAAACTTTAGTTTTCTTAGTAGTAAATTTTAAGGAATGGGCTAATATTATTTAACTTTTTAAAGTAAAAAGTAAAAACTGTGCCATTTTGTTTGACTTTGCAACTTACCTGCCATCTTTGATATCCATTCAATTTCGACTTTGCTTTTGGTGAAAACAAGTGCTGAAAAGCCTATCTCACAAATAAAAGAACCAATGAAAGTAAGCTTGTGTCAAGAAATAAGAGTATGTCAAGACTCTTAGATAAATTCATGCTGCATCATTTTCCTTGCCTTCAAGTTAATGAAATAATTTTTTGGCAGTATCTGCATCATTAGTCCTGTGTTATGAAGGAAAGAATTATGATTTCACATTTCAGTTTTAAAGTTGAAGAGTTAAACTCCTTAAAAGAGTTTGAGAACGTCTTGATTTAAAGTCTTGGCTTTTATGAATTTGGCAACTTTTACAACAGATTTTTTCATGACAGTTCTTGCACAGGCTATGATTCAAAGCTTGGCACTTACAAAGCAGTAGAATACTTTCACAACAACAGATAAGGTTTCTTTCAGGATTAATGTGAGTCTTGCCACTCTGAAGCACATGGATGAATAAAGCAGTGAGTGACGATGGCATGGAGAGCTTCTGTCTTCGCTAGTGCAGCAAAAGCAGATGTGCTGCCCGACATTGAGGTGTACTGTTTTTTACGGAATACTGAGGTTTCTTCTTGGCAAAGAAACTTCGCCATTTTGAAAATGTTATCAATGTTTCCCAAAATTTTCAAAAATAACTCTTAAGATAGGCATCATTCATTGATTATGTGACCATGTATGTATTTGATGAAAACTACTAGCTGGGTGCACTAAGAAGTCATATGCTGAAGGGAGGTGGAATTTCCAGTCATTTCATGACCTGTTTTATAGTCTCAGAAAAAAAAAGTCAGTGATAGAGGTTTTGACATCTCATTGTGATACAAATGAATATCATGTCGTATGCATTTTATTGGGTGAATCAGTCAGCCTGTAGTAGATTGAATTGTGTCTCCCTTCATGAAATAAAAATATGTCCACCTGGAAAAAAATTATAGAGGTTTTGAAACATATTTTTCTGCTGCAAGCTACAAACGTGCTTGACTCTTTCTGAGATGTTTGCTTTCATCATGTTCAACTGTGTGGCTTTTTGTTAGTTTGACATTAACCAGTAGCCTGGTAGGTTGCTTTATTCAAGATTTTGAGTTGGGTCAAACAAGAGTTTTGTAATGGTCTAGGCTTTTCTAAATTGTGCTCTCAAATGTACTGTCGTCTTCTCCCTGTTCCCTTCCTCTTAAGCACACCTTCCCTTCCATATGTGCATATATACTCTGTCTGATAATAAGTGCTTCTTCTGAATAGTTGGCTATAGGCTGCTGATGGTGATAATTTGCCATGTAAGAAGCATTTGGGATAATCTGTCTCATCATGTTCAAGATAAAGGTAAAATCTAAGAATGCTCAAACTTTCTCTGTGTCTATCCAGTTCAAGTTAAATCCAAGAGAAGTTTTCATAATCAAAAAGTGAAGACATATTTAATTTGTCAGATCATATTTAGTCATCACAATCTGGTAACATTGTCAGTTCTGTTTCTCTCTAGAGGTGAGGAAGGGGTGTTTAATGAAATGGCAAGAAGCCCCATGGAATATTGTGAGATAGGGCCAGAGTAAAAAAGATTGCTAGAGAAGTATTTATGAAAATAAAACATAAATCCTACAGTGTCATGTGATAAAAAGTAGTAATACTTCATTAGTAGAACTACTTTCTCTTGGCATCTCCCCCAAGTGAATGTGATGGGCTAGTAGGAAGTAGAAAATGTAGATCTATGTGGACTGCCAGGAATGTATTTGATAAAATTGTCAAGTTTATTTGTTACAAGGTATTAAAGCACAGTTAGGTGGTTTTAGCTAAGTTGATCACTTTAGCTAAGTTGATCACTTTTAGTGTCAGAATAAAACGAATCATTGAGATTTACTGTTCTTAGCTCATGCTTAGTTCACATACCTAGACTATGTTTTGGATGAATTATTCACAGGTCCTGAAGAAATGTATTCCTACCTTTTATCCCTGTGTGTATATTAAAAGGCAAAAAATAAATTTGTGAGCAGATGATGTTGACTAAATTGTGTTTTACTTAATGTTTGCATTTACATTTTAGTTTGAAACAGCATTAGAAAACTAGGAATAATGGATAAAATTCTTAAAGATTATTGGGTTCCCCACCCCCTCTAAAGTTTCTTATTTTATAGATGATAAAATGGGTCCAGAAAGGTAAAATATTGTCATCAGTATTATCTATATGTCAATGACTGCATTGAGAGTAAAAGTTGAGTCCCTTGCTGCATTGTTAAATTTCTTTCTACATTATCAAGTTCACAAATATTTGAACTGAAAAAGAATTTTGAGATTCTTCAGAATAATTTATATAGACTCCTGAAAGTTTAGATAATACCGATGAAATAAGTCTATTTTGAAGGTTCCTTGTTTTATATTCTTATTTTTAAATGTTATTTATTTATTTGTTTGTTTATCTATTTATTTATTTAGGGGAGCATACTGGGGACAGAAGTCAGGGGCACTCGGCCACTGAACTACATCTCCAGTCCTATTTTGTATTTTATTTAGAGACAGGGTCTCATAGAGTTGCTTAGCACCTCACAAGTGCTGAGGCTGGCTTTAAACTCTTGATTCTCCTGTCTCAGCCTCCCGAGCCGCTGGGATTACAGGTGTGCACCACCATGCCTGGCTTAAATGTTTATTTTTTTAAAAATATTTTTTAGTTGTAGGTGGATACAATACCTTTTTATTTTATTTATTTATTATTATGTGGTGCTGAGGATTGAACCCAGCTAGGTGAGCGCTCTTATCACTGAGCCACAACCTTAGCCCCCTTGGTTTATATTCTTTACAGATGCTAGAACATTTAAAGACCCCTGATTTAAGGAGAAAGAGAACAAGTTGAGGGTATTGGTCTTATAAACTTAAGGCTGTACACTTTCTCAAAATCTCTTCAATTTAGTTGTCTTAAAGCTTTCAGTGATATCACTTGTTTGATGGTTAGAGTTCTAGTGAAATTATATATGTATGTATACATATGTAACGTACATAACAACATATATGTATATTATATATACATAAGTATATGTGTGTAGTTTGTTTATATATATTTATATTTTATATACACACACGTATATGGGGGATTGCTGGGAATTGAACCCATGATGCTTTACCACTAAGCTAAATCCCCAGCCCTTTTTCTTCCTCTCTCCCTCCCTCTTTCTTCTCCTCCTTTTTCCTTCTTCCTCCTCTTTTTTTTTTTTTTTGTACCAGGGATTGAACCCAGTGTCCTTAACCACTGAGCCATAACCCCAACCCTTTTTAAATATCTTTTATTTAGAGTCAGGGTCTTGCTGAGTTGCTTAGGGCCTTGCTAAGTTGCTGAGACTGATTTTGAATTCTCTATCCTCCTGCCTCAGCCTCCTGAGCCACTGGGATTAGAGGCTGGATTACAGGCATGTACCACCATGCCTGGTTTATTCTTTGAGGCTGGATCTCCCTAAATTGCTTAGAGCCTTGTTAAATTGCTGAAGTTAGCTTTGAACTTGACATCCTCCTGCTTCAGCCTCCTGAGTCTCTGGAATTATAGGAGTGTGCCACAATACACAGATAATCATAAATATGATTATCTAAAATAATTTTCTTCTTAAAACATCTGATAATATTTCCTTTTAAGTTGAGCTTGTGCATTCTCATCTTTTTAAAACTGTGAACCACTATTACAGGAGATGAATACATGTTATCTATTTTACAGTTTGTATAGAATTAATTTCATTAAAACTGTCTTAAATGTTATTTTACTTATATCCTTAATTATAGAGAAACATAAGAAGCTGAAGAAAGTTGTGTTCTTGTGACATTCGTATGGGAGCAGAATCTTTTTTCAATTTGTTTTGAAGAGAAAGGAGGTAGTTTTCATGAAAGTTTGTAGACTTTGCAGAGACTCTCAAAATATTCTGACCTATTACAATCTAACCCAGTTATGACATATCTGCAGCATGCAGTGATGTAAATTACATGGTAGGGTCTTGGGTGCAAGCTGACCACAAAATGTAGCATTATGTTAGGAGTGTCTAATTAGTACTTGAGGCTGTGATTTGTTGCAGGGAAGTCAAGCAATTGATACCTTCTATAAAGAAAAAATTTCTGAGCGTGAGGTAACTGCTCAAGGGAAGGACGACCCCTTTTATTCAATACCTTTTAAGAATGAAGGTATGTTAGGCTTCCTTTGGGGTTATTCATTTGTATATTTGATATTTGAGTTTATGAGTATGCTAAATTATCCAAAAGCAAGCCATTTATGTTTTTCCCCTCCCCCTCTAAGAAAGCATGTTTCAGGGTTCCCATCTCTCCTGTGCCCAACACTGTGTGCATCTACACTTAATTTGTAGTATTATAAAAGATAAGTCCCATTTATTGTCAACTATGAAAAAAGAGTTAAAGCATGTTAAGAATGCTGGTAAGTATATAGTTTGGAATGATTCCTAAAATTTCCAACTTCAAAGAGGTTAATTTCCATTTTATGACAAACCTACATAGAATCACTGCTATTTTCCTCTTTTCCCTTACCACCCTCTCCCACTTCCAGAATAGTGGCAAGTAAGCATTAATATTTATTTTCTTTCATTAAACTTTTTTTGGGAGGGAATCGGGCAGCTTTCATTTTCTTTGTTTCCAAATCAGTTATTAGAGAAAAAGTTCCTATATATCATGAACTCTGTACATGAGTTCATCGATTCTACCTTTAATGAAAATTTAAAGAAGAAATTTTTTAGTTTTCCTGGGGGATGAATTTTTATGACTTAATATCATAATCAAGTTACTTTTTTCTAATTGGTTGACTAAATTTTCTTATATTGTAACCTAATGAACTTTTTGTATTTCTTCATTTGAAACACATAAGGTATATTGTTTTTTTAAAAACTCCTAATGTGACATTATTTTTTAAAAGATATTTATTTTTTAGTTGTAGTTGGACACTATATATTTATTTTATTTATTTATTTTTATGTGATGCCGAGGATTGAATCCAGGGCCCTGTATGTGTGAGGTGAGCCATGTACCTCTAGAGAGCCACAGCGCCACCCCCTAATGTAACATTCTTATTTTTCCAAACATTAATTCTGCTGGGCTAAACTGTGTTCCTGTGATACATGCTATTTAAATCTGTTATCCATTCTGTAGATTCAGGGAACCATAGAATTTTTATACCTTGAAGGATCTGATTATTTAATTCAAAACTATTCTAATATAAATAATAAACAGATCTGCAGAGTAGTCTGCCCTTAGTCATAATCTTTTTATCAAATAACTCAAAACTATATCTCTTAGTTAACCTCAAACCCAGTGTTCTTTCTGTTGTCTAATTTTTTTCTTAGTTATTTCTATCGCAAAAGTAGAAACTGAAACTTAAAAAAGAAAAAAATAAAGTAGTTACCTTACAATGTATGAGGACTTTTTCAGTTTCAACTTGCAGAAACCCAACTCTCCAAGTAAGCTTAAACAAAAGAAGACATTTATTAATTTATATAACTTAAAAGCTTTGGCCTAGATCTATATGCTAAACAGTTATCAGGAGTCTCTTTCCCTTCCTTGCTCCCTCCTCTTCTCTCTTCTATATATACTTCATATTTTCATATAGGCTCTCTCTGTAAGTAATGGCAAAGTATTGTTCCTTGTAGCTTTAGGCTTGCATTCTAACTACTTCGTCAACTGCAACAGGAAGAGACTACAACTTGAGCGAAAATTTCTCAGTTAAGTTATGATTTTCCTGGACTGTGCATGTGCCCATTTCTGAACCAAATATTCTGACCAGAAAATGGAATTCTCTGATTAGGACAAGTATCTGAAGGTTACGAAAAAAATTCAGCATCCCTAAACTACAGGGAGAATGATAACTTCCCAAAAAGCAGGAAGAAAAGATGCTGGGCAGAGATGTCTGCTTCACAGTTAATTGTGAAGGATTCTGTGGATAATGCAACACTATTTTAATATGGAACTCATAATTACTTTCATAGAACTGGAGCATAATAATGCTCTAAACTTTGAAGATTCTTCATAGATGTGAAAAACAAGAGCTTAACGAGGGTATGACATCAAATCACATAGTTAATACACCTGCTGTTCGTAAGTAAGGACTCCTGAGTAAGAGATTCAAACTCATTCACATTTAGGTTCAAATCCTGGTTTTGAGTAAGATAATTACATGCAGTTAGACTGTTTTCTTATCCTTAAAATAGAGGTGATAACATCTTGTTGAGTTAGAGTTAGGAGTATATGTAGAATATTGGCAAATAATAACAGTACTGTTACATGTTGTCATTACAATAACAGCCATTTCTAAATCCATATAATAATTTTATTGTGATCATTCTGAAATACAGCTTTGTAGGCTTCAAGCAAACACTGATATGTTGAAACATCTACATTATTTTTAAGTGACAGAAAAGCACTGAAGTAGAAACTCACTTTGAGGGACAGACACTAGAATTAAATCCCGGGGTGCTTTATCACTGATTTAGTTTTTATCTTGAGACAACTCTTGCTTAGTTGTTTAGGGCATTGTTAAGTTGCTGATATTGGCATTGAACTTGTGATCCTCCTGCCTCCACTTCCTGAGTTGCTGGGATTACAGGCATGTACCACCATGCTTGGCTAGAAAATCACTCTTTAAACTTGAGTCAGATTGTGAATTTATCTTAGGGAAGGTGATCTGAGAGTATTGACACATAGAATATGAACAAATATTACACATCGTGTGTTGTGGTATTAAGGTGATAGTTTAGTCTGACAGTATTGTGGCAGTATTTATAGATTTAAAAGGTGTGTAATCTATGCTTTAAAGTCTCTTTCTTAAGAGTAATCACATAAGAGATTTAGATAAAATAAGGCTTAAAAATAAATGGTTGATTAAAGACAAATCAGAAAATGTAAGTCTCAAAAGAGGATGATGATATCTCAGTATCTGAGTAGACTTTAAAGCAAAAAGTGTATAATTGGATCAATCATGTCATTTTATATTAACACAGGATATACTCCACATATTAGCAGTTATGAACTTAATGGGTGCTATACTAACATTAAAATGTATCAAGCAAAAGGTGAATGAAATGGAAAAATTATTAAAAAATTAATGACAGCAGAAGCCTTTAATATACTTCAAGAAGGCACACAATAAGATATGTGGGTGGTTTGAATAATGTGATAAAATTAGCCCAAAGAATGTATTTATTTTTCTGTCATCCACTAAATAGTTACCAAGATTAATAATTCATTAGTCCATCTGCAAGAAACAAAAAACAAAACTCCCAAATAGAAATTATACAAGCCCCATTTCTTGATTATAATTTAGTTTTTTAAGTTTAGTTGAAGTTTATATGGAAATTTAAAACCATGTTCTTTTTTTTTTTTAAAGAGAGAGTGAGAGAGGAGAGAGAGAGAGAGAGAGAGAGAGAGAGAGAGAGAGAGAGAGAATTTTTAATATTTATTTTTTAGTTCTCGGCAGACACAACATCTTTGTTGGTATGTGGTGCTGAGGATCGAACCCGAGTCACACGCATGCAAGGCGAGCGCGCTACCGCTTGAGCCACATCCCCAGCCCTAAAACCATGTTCTTAAACAATTTTTGAGTCAGTGAGGAAACCCAGATTCATTTTAGAGTTTTTAAGATTAATAACAAGAATTAACAAAGATAATATAATGAATTGGGAAACAGTAAACCATTTGAACTAATAAATCTAAACACTGACAATATGAAAATGCCAATAAAATCATTGTATCTCTCTTAAAGCCAATCAAGGGAAGACAGAAAAGATACATAAGCTTTTTAAGTATTAAAAAGGAGGTAGAATTATAGTGTGGAGGTGACATTAGAAAGGTTTCTGATGTTAGGAAATATGTAAAACTAAATAGGTGACTGCCTCCTTACTGTTACATCTTAATCTGATAAAAAGATTTTTTTTTTTTTTGAAAGAGCAAACCAGAAAGTACAATTTAGGAGAAATCAAATAGTTTGACCAAAAGTAGGAGTAATTGTTGGCACAAGAGAATTGTGAGAGGTGAAAGTGGAAAAAGAGGTTGGGGCTCCTTATTTATGTGATTGAATTATACTGTGTGATAAGTCCTTGTTTGGGTGGACACCAAGATACCATTTAATGTGAATTAATTTAATTTGAATTAATCAGCAATGTGATTATCTTATACTTTTATAAAATTAGTTCAATAGTGGTATGAAAGATAAATTGACTTCCTTTCTTCTGCCTAGACCTTTGCCATATTGCTGAGGTTCCTTAACTTCTCTATAACTCTGTGTATATCACTACTGATTCTGAGCTTTGTTTCCTTCCATAGCAGGAAGAACTATAGGGATTAAATGGATGTTATGAAGTTTGTAATTTAGATTTCAGCTGGTATTCACACATAAATTATTCGCTCAGTGATGACAACTAGTAAATTCATATATTCTTCACGTTTGCCTACCTCCTTTTGTTAAGGATTAACTGAATCTTGAAGCACCTACATTATAGATGTACAGTCACTTGCTACTTGAGAAAACTTTAAAGCTCTGAAAACCCTTTATTATCGCATGCAAACCTGTGCCAAAGATGGAGATAAAGAAAAAAATATCTACCATCCATTAAGTCCCAACAAATGATAACTTTACAACTTGGTTTCTTATAGACTTGTACTGACTTTTTTTTACATTTATTTAATTTTTTGGCTAGATAATAAATTCACATGGTTCAAAAAAGTATCATTCCCATCTATATTCCATCTGTTATTTTCTCTGAGTTTATTTTGATAAACATGAATGACAGGGGCTGGGATTATAGCTCAGTGGTGTGAGGCACTGGGTTCAATCCTCAGCACTACATAAAAATTAAGATACTGTGTTCGTCTATAATTAAAAAGATATTTTAAAAAATGAATGACAAGTTGTTTAATGAAGTTGCATAAAATAATGTATTGATAAACCATCTGGAGCCTAAACATTTTTAAGTGCTAAGGACACTTTTTTACTGTTAATTTTTTAACACTTCTTCAAAATAGTGCTACTTTACTACTGTTCCTGTAAGAATACATACAAATAAAATTCCAGCTATCCCAGAATTATATCTTAACACAGGTAGACTTTATTAAACTTTAAGACTGTTAACTATATATCATTTGTAGTTTTTAGCTTGCTTTTGTTTAACTGCTTTGGTGTTTATTCTTCACAAAAATCCTGTTACGAAGGAAGGGTACACGATATTGTCCTCAGTTTCCTGAGGAAACAAATTGGGGTTTGTGTTTTGACTATGAGAATTCAAATAGAAGTCTTCTGACTATAAAATGTTTGTTCTTTACTGTAACCAAAATCTTAAATCACTTGTTCTGATTTCAAATGGTTTATATCCATTTTTCAACTGTGTGTGTATGTGTGTTTATAATAAAATCATGCTAACCTTTAAAAAAAACACTGATTCTATTATAGTAAGTATCTTCTTAAAAAATACTGATTGTATTATACTAGTGTGACATTCAGCATGTGTGTTTTTAAATTCACAAAAATGTGCTTTATATTTTTCATTGAAAAAGGGATATTTGTGTACAGAATTTTTTAACACATTGGGGAAGTTTAGGTGCTAATGATAACTTAAAAGAGAAATACTGTGAGAATTTTTCTTCTTGAATATACTTTAAAGAATGATTTTTCAATAAGTTTCTTCTATTATACTTAATGTTGTTTATTATTTTCCTTATATTTCTAAGTTGAATTTTTCCTTAAGTCACATTTGTAGTAGAAAAAAACTTAGATAAGCACTTTAATACCTCATTTATTCAGCTTCATTAATGAACATATTATTGCATACATCAATTTTTTTAAAAATTCAGGTTCTCCTTTTAAATATGTTAATTATATTTAAAGCATTTTTAATACTTGGTATTTTCTAAAACATTTTATACTCTCCTTGCTTCTCCAACAAAGAGATGTATGGGACAGAGACATCTTTAAGTAACTTTGTTAGTGGACTATTGGATTCGTTTATGTAAACTGAATACTCCTATTTTTTTTCCTGCTCTAAAGCCAATGTTTCTTTTTCCTATTGCTTTGTCTGCCTCTTAAAAGGTAGTTTGCATTATCTAATCTGCTGATTCTGATATACTTTTTCTTGGAAAAATTTGTGAGGAATTGTGTGTTTAATAAGAGTCCATAAATCCTTGTGGGATATATTGGTATAAAGAACATAGCTATAATGCTGAGAGGGCTTTGACAATTATTTTTGGATATGCAGTGACCTTTGCTAATTGGATCAGGATCAGAGCATATTTGTGAGTTTTGAATAAATGAGGTGTTATTGTATTTGAAGGAAGTAAAGTTATTCAGATATTTTTCTTTGTATTGATGTTCTGATTTACTCTGTTATTGAACTGGATTTAAGTATTAATTATTTAAGGTCAACTTTTTTATATGTATATGTTTTCCAATGGGTACAACCCAGTTACCATAGCAGCTTAGTAGAATAACTATAATGGAACTTTCCATTTGAATTTGGCTTTTCTCTTTCTTTTTTCTCTGTTTCTCTATTTTTTTTTTTTCTATCCACCAGGGAGTAACTATTCCCAGTCAGAGGCGCTATGTGTATTATTATAGCTACCTGTTAAAGAATCATCTGGATTATAGACCAGTGGCACTGTTGTTTCACAAGATGATGTTTGAAACTATTCCAATGTTCAGTGGCGGAACTTGCAGTAAGTCTCTAAATTCTCTCATCCTTTTATGTTTTGGAATACTTTTCTTAACACATGCAGAAGTGTATATAAAAATTTAGAAAGAAATTTACCACATTGAAAATTTTATGCAAACGAGTTTATTTCTGAAGTATCCAAATTAATTGGCTCTGTTGTTCATCTCCTTGGACTGAGTAGCCAAGAACAGTGGGTTTTAATGTTTTTGAAGTCAAATTGTATTTTATTAAGGAAGTATTTTGTGTTACAACCACCAAATGGAGCTTAAATTCTGAGCAGATGACTGAAAAACCTATCTCATAGAGGTTCAACATAAGAGTGACAATGAGATTCATCAGTTTATGATCTTGGGGCAGGGACTAATTCTTTCATCTTAAGAATTTTAGATATTTACATTTATGGTGACAGAACAATGAAAAGGAAAGGAAAGTGATAGGACTTGGCAACAAGCTCAAGTATAATGAGTAGGGGTGGGGTGGGGAAGACTGAGTCAGAGTATGTAAAGTGAGGAAGAATACCTGGATTCAGATGTGAGTTCCAATCGTAGCTCAGTCATTAATGCACAACCCTGGTCATACCATCTACCCTTCTTTGAGTTTTCTCATCAAATAAAATACAGAGATTTTAAAATCTGGAACTCCTAAATAAATACTAAGTGTAAATAATGTCCTGATGTCTGCTTCTAGTTTATTTATCTTTTATCCTAACCTTTGTAAGCCTACCTCATCCATCCCTATCCTATTCTGCTTCTCTGCTATTCTTGGCTAGAGTTCTTAGCTAGACTGATGGGAAGCTTACTACCTGGATCAAGAGACTCGTAACGGTTTTTAATCCTGGAACTTAAATACAACCTGGAAGTGGTCAGTCATATTTTCATGTTCAAAAATATATTTTATTAGTATTTAGAGGACAATTATGTGGTTTCTAGATAAGATACCACTTTATTATTTCTTTTAACAACTCTAATATTATTTCAGTGATATTTTGCAATGTTAGTGGTTTTAGCTTTTTTTTTTTTTTTTTTTTTTGGTGGTACCTGGGATTGAACCCAGAGGCATTTAACCACTGAGCTGTATCCACAGTCTTTTTAAAATATTTTATTCAGAGACAGGGTCTTGCTGTCTCTAAGTTGCTGAGTCTGGCTTTCAACTTGAGATCCCTTACCACAGTCTTCTGAGCTACTGGAACTACAGGTGTACGCTGCTACACCTGGCTAGGTTTCTAGCTTTAAGCTTTGTTTCTTGAAAATATTTGTTTAAATTAAACATATTTTGTCCCTAAATTAATTTGTACCTAGAAAATTACTTCCTTAATTTTTTTTCTTTTTTAATGTTTGACAAGTAGATGGGATTATCTACCAGATCTTTCCTGTTTAAGAGCAAGGCAACTTTATCAAAGACCACAGATAGGCTTCTTAAGAACTGCATTGATTTTTTTTTTTTTTAAATCTCAGTATAATTTTTAAAACTGTTGAGTGCAAGGCACTGGGGTGTTTAAGGTGATTAATGTAGGGACTTAGCAGAATCAGAGGAAAGGAAAAGGAAGAAAATAAACTTCCTATAGGGTAGATTTTAAGAGCCAAATGAAAGGTTTTATGGAGATAATGAGAAAAAGAGAGAACATTCAGTTCAGTAATCATTAGTATAATTTTTTTACATTGACCTCTCTAGCAAATTTTTTTTTCATTTCTACTTTGCCTGCCCATATTTAAACCCTCTCACAGCATTACATTTCTAGACTTAAAATTATTAACTACTGAAATATTTCTAAATTTTTTGTGATATTCTGGTTTCTTGTTTATATACTGATTTAATTCTGTGTATTAAAATACAGTTAATATAGTGTTAAATTGGAGGCTTTATTTATAAATTATTAATGTATTTTTCACAAAAAGAAAGTTTGGAAACTGTCAACACATTTTTATGAAAGAAGTCCTTCAGCCTGCGTGTGGGCAAACTTTTTTTTTTGGTCTCTCATTTTTTTAGTTACTGGTGCTTGAACTCAGGAGCACTTTACCAATGAGCTACATCCCCAGTCTTTTTTATTTTTTTTTTTTTTTTTGAGACAGGCCTGTATAAGTTACTGAGACTAACCTCAAACTTGATATCCTCCTGTCTTAGCCTCCAGAGTTGCTGGGATTATATAGGTGTGTGCTACTGTGCCTGGCAGTTCACCAGTTCTTTATTGAATATTGGGGAAAGCATGTAGTTTAGGTTGGCATTAAATCTGAAGAAAGTATTGCAGGTAATAGGAAATAGCTTTGAACTAAAGCACATCAGAAGGAAGTGAACTGGATGAGAAGTGTAAAGAGCATAGAATAGGAATGGAATGTCTGAGTTAGAGAGTCTTGAAGGGGATTTCAGGCTTGGTTTGATAAATATAGTGTTACAATAGTATGAGAGATTTAAACCATGTTTTTCGGATAGTTGTATAGAAAGTTGTGATTGAAGAAGGCAAAAGTCTTATGCCAGATGTGCTAGAGTAAGCAAATGGGTGTTTATTTTTTTCTTTGCTATTGATATACAAAGATTTTCATCAAAGTTTCAGTCCTGCTCATGTAGATGATTCACAGGAAGGAGAAGAAAGAAAAGTGAGTCTGAGATTAATTTTTGGTTTCAAACATGTTTTAAATCTGATGAAAGTGAATTTTTCACATGGAGATATTCAGTGACTACTGGGATTTAGGTTCAGATGGAGGCGAGAGACATCTGGTATTTTGGGATGCATAAAGATAAGACTTCTGAAACGTTTTCATGTAAATATGTTGTGGAGTTAGGAATAGGAAGACTTGGAGTAAAGCAAAGGATGAGGACTGAGATGATGAGTGGCAACTTGGGTTCAGGAAGAAGAAAGGGAATCAGTGAAGAAAGCTGGTGGTGAAAAGTAATCTGCAAAGTTGTCAGGGGTTAGCAACCATTTTCTTACTTACTTTAATATTTTGAAATGAAGGGAAAGTTACTGTTTTGTTTTCTAAAAGGGTTAAGAATGTTAATAAAGTTGGCCGATGTGGGTTTCTGTCTCTGCACATACACATATCTATACCTATAAATCTAGGAAATTTTAAATTTGATTTTTATTTACTCTAGGTATGGCTCATCATTTCCTTAGAACAGTCAATCATATCAAAGAATATGTATTAAAATGGTGTCTTAAAAGACCACACTAATGTTAGACTAATGATAAGTTAGGCTTTATCTAAAATGTGAAATTCATATTGTATTTTCTTTAATGATTTGAGGAAACTTACTAATTTTTGGTACTGAAATTGAACCCAGGGTACTTCACCTCTGAGCTACATCTCCAGCTCTTTAAGCATGTACCACCATACCTGGCAAACTTATTAATTTTTGTTTTGTTTTGATATCTGAGATTGAACACAGGGTCACTCAACCACTGAGCCACATAGCCAGCCCTATTTTGTATATTATTTAGAGACAGGGCCTCACTGAGTTGCTTAGCACCTTGCTTTTTTTCATGACCCTCCTACCTCAGCCTCCCGAGCCGCTGGGATTATAGGAGTGCACCACTGCGTCCGACACCAACTTATTAATTTTTAGTAAAACATTTTAAGCCTAGCTTATAGAGGAAATTCTGCATAATGCCAATTTGTAATTAGCTTGTGAATTGTTTGTAACAATTCTCAAGTTCTTGAAAATGTGCATTTCAGATGTAGTTTCTTTGAAATCTGGCTTATACTGTCAGTTTTCTTTTTCAAATCCTAAAATCAGTATTACCAGATTCTGAATTAGTAGGATTTAAATTAATAAGATTATAAAACATTTTCATCTTGACTAATTTATCACAGCTTTGAAGTCATAACTTGGTCTTTTGCTTTATTCAAGCTAGATTTCCCATGAAAATTTCAGTATCACATAAAGACTTGTAAAATGGTTCCCTATACTTTGAACCTTAGTCAACGGAGTGGAATTTATTGACAGGTTATTGGTGTAGCATTTCCCCTTTTTGGGGTGGCCTTTCCTCATGATATGTGTCTTAACAAATCCATGTTAGAATAACCCCATACACTTTTAGCAAACATTTATGAGTATTAATTAAATGGAAATTTCATTCAGCTTCGTTTGACTTTTTGCCTCATTTGCAGTCTTGGGTCACATTGATAAATCTGAAACTTTTTTTTTTCCTTGAAGGATAATAGTGCCTTTTGAGGTGCTGAGGATTTTAACTGATATATACATATATATGTACACACATACACATACATACACATATACAACATTTATATATTTCTCATATGCTATATGCAAGCTCTTTTTTCTGTTTATTGTCTTGTCATGTTTCCTTTGAGACTTTATTATCTCCTAAGATTAATCAATGGACTTAAAAAAAATTATTCAGTATACTACAAATAAATAATGCCTCAAATGAATTGGCAAGTTATTTAATTTGAAGTTTTTAAAGTTGTAGCATTTTAACATTAATGAATCTTTCATTTCTGTCACTGAAGTTATTAGATGTAAATGAACTTTTGAGTAGAATTTTAAAATAAAACAAAAATCTCTTCCATACTGTATCACCTTTTTAGTTAAATTGCTAACATAAAAGTAGGATGAATTTTGAGAAGTTATACTTTACCAACTATTTAAAAACAGATATAGCCCAAAGTCAAAATGGTTATTAATTGTGTTTTGAAGGGAAGGGAGGTTTATGCTGCAATTTACACTTGCGATCATTTCTTAGCAGACATCTCAAATCATTTCCTCTTTCTCATGGTGGTGACTTTATATACTTTTAAAATGAAATGTGGGCTAGAGGTTAAATAAAAAAAGAATGATGGGTAATATTTTCATAAATACTAGGTCTTATGCTTGAGGAATTTATTATGACTTTGTTATAGGTTATATATTCTTTCCTCTTGCGAACATGTAATTTTATTTTGTGATTTTTGGCACAGGCTAGAGCCTTCACAACACCAAAGGAAATGTTTTAAAAGTTACCATTTATGTAATTCACAAATATTCCAGAAAACTATTAAAATTAATTTTCTACTTTATATTAAGATTTTTAGCATAATTTAAAAGTCAAGTCTTGATGTTAATATATTGCTAGATATCTATTTTTGGGACTGGTTCATGAGACAGGAATTGACTGTCCTACCAGTGGAACCTTATTTTATAGATTGAAATCATAGAAAACCATACCTTGATTATGTCATTGACTTCATTTATTTCCACTATTTCGTTTTAGTCAGGATTACAGATGCATAGTTACCATTTTGATTATATTGCTGATAATTGATCATTAAAATAGCTTTTGGCAGTTGAAGGCATTTCCTGTGAAGTAAAATAGTATGTATTTAACCATGCAGATCCTCAGTTTGTGGTCTGCCAGCTAAAGGTGAAGATATATTCCTCCAATTCAGGACCCACACGACGGGAAGACAAGTTCATGTACTTTGAGTTCCCTCAGCCATTGCCTGTGTGTGGTGACATCAAAGTAGAGTTCTTCCACAAACAGAACAAGATGCTAAAAAAGGTTTGCACTTTACTTTTTTGGGGGAAATTATCAAAATAGCCATACCTGTAAGAGTAGCCCTGGATCTTTTATTTAAAGCCTTTAGTTAGGCAGAAGTCATTCAATAAAGAGAGATTGGTTAAAAGCTGTATTTTATTTTATGATGAACATTTAATTAACTGTGGTTAGCTTTCTTAAACATAGTTAAATATACAGATGCTTACTTACTTTCTTTTGGTGTTAATGGAACATCACAATGGTAAATAATCTTGTTAAAAAGAAAACTATATGACATTGTAACACGAAATTAATTTTTCTTAACTTGGTTTATGCAAAGAAGTTTTGTAAAAATGTTAGATTGTGTACATACTCCCATTCAGTCACTTATAATCCCCTTTTAAAAGATGGTGAATTAACTGAGAAGAAATTAGCATGGGACCATAGGTTTAAAAAATGCTAGACTTATAGACAGCAATAAGATCTTTTCTGTGGTCTTGTGTACTGACACAAGCCACTTTTCCCCATTTTATGTTTCTTGAGAATTGGTTGCTTTATTTTTAGTTTTCCCAGATTCACTAAATATTTAGCCTTTTAACTAGGAGAGAAATAGTTATGGAGAGGAAATAATAAGGAATGAAAAAAATGTGGTATTTAAATATGCAGGTTTAGAAAGTGAGGTTTGTGTTTTACTAAGCTGTATTTAGAGAAGGCAGAGAAGGCAAGAGCTCGATTATAAAATAAACTATCTTGGTTTAAAATATTAAGTGTGGACATTAAAAGTGAGCTTAAAGTGCAAAATTTTTAGGTAGTAATGGGAAAAAAGCACTGATTTTGTGTGGTGTTGCTGCCTCATTAATCATACTAGATATATAAACAGTACTATTTTTTAGACATGTCAGATTGATTTAGTTTTCTCAATTTTTAGTTTTTCTTTTGAAAGAAAATAAGAGGAAGTTTCATTTATTACTAAAAATTTTAACACTGTTCTGACTTATCAGAAATGTTATTTCCTTTATTCAGAATTCAAGTAGTTAGAAAAAAAAATCACTGAATATTAAAGTGATATTTTTCACCAGAAATACATTTTTTACTCTTGTGTTTAAATAAAAATTAAATATATCTCAGTAGCTTTGAAATAATAATTTTTGGGAATCCAGAAAGTGTTAGCAAATGCTTCAAAATCAAGATAATTAGTAAGCTATGGGTTTTTGTGGTTTTTTTTTCCTCTCTTGTACTTTATAAGACTCTGACATACATAATACACATAAAATTTTATATTTTGCTCTTAAAAACACACACCTGCTTCACCATTTCTTTGTACTTGTAGGAAGGTGTTAACTTTAATTTTAGTTCTTCTGTACTTCACACTTAGCACATAAAATTGAAGATTAAATATTTATATTTTAGTATGTCTTGGATTACTTTACATTAGTTTCAAATTCTACATGATTTTCCCTGTCTTATTTAACTGTCTGCTCTGATTTAAACAAAAAACAGTTTTAGTATAATCAGTACATATTAAAAATCCACATTTTTGGAAATTTAAATATTATTAATTAGCTTATTTTCTTCTAAGTAAAATATAATTCCTAACTTGTGACTTTGCTAAAATAATTGTAATTAACAAGTTTTTAAAAATATTTTATTTTTTAGTTATAGTTGGACACAATACCTTTATTTCACTTATTTATTTTTATGTGGTGCTGAGGATTGAACCCAGGGTCCCATATGTGCGAGCTGAGTGCCCTACTGCTAAGCCACAACCCCAGCCCTGTAATTAACAATTTTTAAAAGGACTTGTCATGTATAAGATTATCTTGCTAGGTAGGTATATTATGAGTTAGAAAGAAATTTAAGATCCTTAAAGAGTCTTAGCATCTTCTTGAGGAAAAAACAAAAATTTCAAGGTAAATTAAAATAGAAAGTTTATATGGCAGTGTGAGGCACCAGATAAGATGCCACAAGGCTTTACATCATTAACTGTCAAATGACCATACAAGCTTAACTTTTATGTTGGTAACCTCCCCCACTCCCATTTTATTATGAAAGTTTTCAGGCATACATTTTCATAGAAGAAAATGGAGTCAGTTAGATTTAAATATTGATTTAGAAGTAAAAATGTATGTGCCATGCTTCATGAGGGAAGTACCTCACAAGAACTTTTATGAAAAATATCTGAGTTTTGTTTATACCTACAAATGCATAAACTCAAAAACATTTTTAACCCATTTTGTCCCATCATCCCAGATGCAGAATACCTATAAAAACTTGCATATATATTCTGAATTATATGTAATATATAATAGAATTATATAATATATAGCAGACTTAGGTAATTATAATAGAATTATAATTATATTAACTGATATTAGTTAACACATGTATAATTTCTAGATTGTGATTTCCAACTTATTTATTTATTTATTTTTTGGGCGATGCTGGGGATTGAACCCAGGGCCTAGTGAGGCATGCACTCTACCAACTGAACTATATCCCCAGCCCCTGATTTCCAACTTATTTTAATGTACCTGTGTCGATGCAGAATTGAAAATTTGTGATTTAATGGGTTAAAGCTAGTATTGGACTAAAAAGGAATATTTTACTTATAATTTTAAGACAAAAGTAAGTTATCTCTGATCTTATGAGATTATATTTTTGAACTAAAATTTTGAAAGAAAAATTCTCATAAATGTAAATGCAGCAGATAACCCACAGATTGTATTTACCTTTATTTGAAATATCGAATGTATATAGTTTAATTTGTTGACTTCTTGGGGCAAGTATTTACAGGTGACATTTAAAAAAAATTAGTAATTTGTTTCTTTTATTTTCATAGGATAAAATGTTTCATTTTTGGGTAAATACGTTCTTCATACCAGGACCAGAGGAAACCTCAGAAAGAGTAGAAAATGGAAGTCTATGTGATCAAGAAATCGATAGTATTTGCAGTATAGAACGTGCAGATAATGACAAGGAATATCTAGTACTTACTTTAACAAAAAATGATCTTGACAAAGCAAATAAAGACAAGGCCAACCGATATTTTTCTCCAAATTTTAAGGTCAGTTAAAAGCATTGGGATGTATTGGTGAAGACATGCATGCATCCGTGTGTGTGTGTGTGTGTGTGTGTGTGTGTGTGTGTGTGTTTGTGTGTGTGTGTGTTTTGTCCTCTAGGGTAAAGAACTGAAGAACTTATCTTGACTCATTTTTAAACTAAATTATTCATTACTTAGAAGTATATCCCATCTGACTCAAATGTATGATGTCAAGGTCATTGTACTGTCATGTGTAACTAATTAAAACAAATAAAAAAAAAAAGAAGTAGTGTTTATGTAGCAATAACCTACAAGTTTATAATGAAATACTATTATGCACACAGACTAAAAAAAGCTCCGTTTTTCCTTAGCATATTCTTTTTCATTGTTATTTGATGAAATCTGGGGTAGACGTGTAGAAGAAGAGTTAGGTGAGTGGGATATGAAGTAAGAATTGAGGAATAAAGAAATGAATAGAAGCTCAGGCATTTGGGAATGATTTTTAGATAATTTTTATTGGTGCATCGTAATTATATATAATAGTGGGATTCATTGTGACATATTCATACATGCACATAATTTGGTCAATTTAGAAAATAAATTGTGTAGAATGTTTTCACCACTTCCACTCTTGTCTCCCCTTCAATTTATTTTCAAGTCTTCAGAATAGATTTGATTGTTTCACTATTATTAACATTTTTTAAAGACCTTGTAGGTACTATAAAGACCCATATGATTTAGCACAGACCTACCTCCCATCTCAGTTCTAGCTACGTTCTCTGTTTGTTCCCCAAAATTTAGCCACACTAGTCTTGCTTCAGTTCTGCAGAATGCAACACTTCTGCCTCTACTGTTTACAGTTTTATTCTTTCTTCCTCTACCTCTCTTCCCTACCCTTTCCCCCGACCCTTATATGTCTCCTGACTTCTCATGTTTCCAGCTTTAATTTCAGTCTCATCTGCTCTGTAAAGCCCTTTCTGATTGTCCTCCCTTGTTATTCCCTTTTTAAAATTATTTCTATTTCCACATGTATGTCTTGCAATTGTTTGGCTTCATTTTAATTTTTGTCTATATGAGATAGGGGTGTATTTCTATTTATAGACAAGAATTCTTCAGATTAAGAAAATTGATTTGTGAACATTGAATGGTTGTTTGCCATTTTCTTCCATTTCTTATTCTACTTTTTTTTTTATCTTTTAGCATATCTTGTTTTCTTTTATGTATTTTTCATTGTAACAAATCTAACAATAGCTTATAAACACATTACTAGTAATACTTAAAATGGAGAGGGAGATCTACATGTTCATAAGTGAAAAGAGATCTAACATTAAACACCTTTTAATCTGTGTTTAAAAGTTTCCTTTAGAATTCACAGGTTTCCATCTCCTTTCTTTTCTCTAAATCTGAATTTTCCTCAACAATTAGACTTTAAAATATCTTTCTACTTTTATTGTTTTCTCTTTTAACATTACCGAAAGTTTTATATTTGTGATTGCAAATAAAAACTATTTTAGTTGTCAGTGCATAGTTAACAATGTTATACATGGTAAGTGCTATGAAAAATAGAGACGGGAGTAATCTTGTCATTTTTTTTTTAAACCTATGATAGCTAGAGAATGCCTGATCAAGTGAATGACATTTAAGTAGAGGCATAAATGAGATGAGTGAGTTATACAAATATCTGGGAAAAAAGGGAAGTATAGATCAATGCAAAAGCCCTGAGATAGGAATAAGTTTAGTATATTTGAGTAACATTAGTCATTTTGACCAAAGAAAGTGGATGAGAAAACCCGTCCTAGGGTGGAGACATTATGTTTTCAGCATAAGAAAGATATAATCTGAATTTTGTCTTTGAGTGGAAGCTAGGAAATCAGTTAAGAGGCTGTTGGCAGTGGTTTAAAACATTCAGGTGAGAGATGGTTGCTTGGATGAGAATAGTGGCAGGGAGGGGTAATGAAACTGTCAGATTGGGTATATGTGGTATTTTAAAGATAGAACTTAAAGGATTTACTGATGAAATGGATGTTGGTTGTTATAAAAAGAAGAATTGATAATGACTCTTGAATAATAGAGGAGAGGCTATAGATACCACAGAATAAGCAGGGGATTAAGATCCCACATCTATTGTCTACCAGATATGTTTCCCATTAAAATGGAAATACCTAATATATCAGCGGTTTTTGAACAATTATTTTAACTACGCATATAAAGGCCATTGACCCACTGTTTAGGCCACTATATGGTCTGTGTTAATTTCCTTCTCCTCAATTTAGGCGAAATTTTTAGGGTTGTATGCATCATTGAATCACTATGTATGTTTGTATAGTATGGTTAGTATCAGAAAATATATTGAGTTTTAGACAGGTAATGAGAGAAACATTCTTTCAGAATTGAGCCATTTGTGAATTGAACTTTGTGACTGAAAAATTACATTATGTGAATACTGGATGATCTTCAATCTGCATTTCTTTGTAGGATTATTTAGTTAGTGCTTATAGCTTATGTATCTTAAAAAATATTTTATTAACATCCCAGTTTGTCTTTTCAGTATTTAGCAGGAAAGAATATGTAGGAACTCTAAATAAGAAGAGGGTTATTTGAAAGGCAATTGCTCTTTAAAGATATGTTTGTTATAGTATTTTAAAATGCATCTGTTAAAATATACGTCTTTGTAAGTAACTTAAAATTAGTCATAATAATGGATATTCATTTTTAATTTTCTTTTTCTAGGTGAAACTGTATTTTACAAAAACAGTAGAGGAGCCATCAAATCCAGAGGCTAGCAGTTCAACTTCTGTAACACCGGATGTTAGTGACAATGAACCTGATCATTATAGATATTCTGACACCACTGACTCTGATCCAGAGAATGAACCTTTTGATGAAGATCAGCATACACAAATTACAAAAGTCTGATTTTTTTTTATCAAGAGGGATAAAAATACCATGAAAACAAACTTGAATAAACTGAAAATGGACCTTTTTTTTTTTTTTTTAAATGGCAATAGGACATTGTGTCAGATTACCAGTTATAGGAACAATTCTCTTTTCCTGACCAATCTTGTTTTACCCTATACATCCACAGGGTTTTGACACTTGTTGTCCAGTTGAAAAAAAAGGTTGTGTAGCTGTGTCATGTATATACCTTTTTGTGTCAAAAGGACATTTAAAATTCAATTAGGATAAATAAAGATGGCACTTTCCCATTTTATTTCAGTTTTATAAAAAGTGGAGGCAGACTGATGTGTATACGTAGGAATTTTTCCTTTTGTGTTCTGTCACCAACCTAAGTGGTCTAAAGAGCTTTGTGAATTACAGGTTCACATCCTACCCCTTTGCACTTGTGGCAACAGATAAGTTCACAGTTGGCTAAGAGAAGTTTCTAAAGGGTTTTGCTACCTTCTAATGCATGTATTTGGGTTGGGGGAATGGAGGGAATGCTCAGAAAGGAATATATTTTATGCTGGACTCTGGACCATATACCATCTCCAGCTATTTACACGCACCTTTCTTTAGCATGCTATCATTATTAATCTGGACATTTGAGGAATTGGCCGCTGTCACTGCTTGTTGTTTGTGCATTTTTTTTTTTAAGCATATTGGTGCTAGAAAAGGCAGCTAGAAGGATGAATTTGTATTGGGGTACAGGAATGAACCTTTCGAAACATCTTAAGAATCCACAAATGAAGGGATATAAAAACAATGTGGGCATAGATAAGAAACACAGCAACAATGACTTAACCATATAAATGTGGAGGCTATCAACAAAGAATGGGCTTGAAACATAAAAATTGACAATGATTTATTAAATATGTTTTCTCAATTATAATGACTGCTCCATCTCCTGTGTAATCAAGGCCAGTGCTAAAAGTCGGAAGCTATTAGTACCTACATCAGTCAACAACTTACACTTACTTTATTAGTTTTCAATCATATACCTGCTGTGGATGCTTCTATGTGCTGCCTGCAAACTTCCTTTTTCTCATTAAATATAAAATATTTTGTAATGCTGCACAGGAAATTTCAATTTCAGATTCTACAGTAAGTGTTTTTTTTTTCTTCAAAGATTTATGATGCACTTATTCAATCCAGTAGCTGTCAGCTGTTCCACCCTTTTGACCTTACACATTCTATTACAATGAGTTTTGCAGTTTTGCACATTTTTTAAATGTCATTAACTGTTAGGGAATTTTACTTGAATACTGAATACATATATGTGTATATTAAAATTGTGTTAAAAAGGAAATTAGAGTTGCAGTAAATTTTCAACACTGCACAAATAAGGCATTTAATTTTTCAGTAGAAATTGTTCTACATAAGCTTTATTGATTTGCTATTGAATAGTTTTTTTGTTTTTTTTAACGTGCAGTGTTAAAAGTCATTTCATAGTGTTAGAATTGGGACTAGGGCTTCAATTTCACTTCTTAAACATCATATATTTGATATGCCCAGACTGCATATGATTTTTAGCAGAGTACAATGACTATTGTAAAGCTAATGTGAAGATACTATTAAAAAGGATTTTCCCCCAGAAACTTGGTATCTTTCAAATTATACCTTGACCTTGACATTTGAATACCTAGCCATTATATTTCTTAATGGTGTAGAATCCCATTTTCAATAACTTATTGGTGCTGAAATTGTCCACTAGCTGTGGTCTGACTAGTTATAATTTACAAATACAGATTGCATAGGACCTACTACAGCAGCATTTATAGACTTTAATGGTAAATAGATTAGGCAGAACTTCATCTAAAGTTTTCTTGGTAAATAATGATGTTTTCCATACCTCATCAATTTCACTCAACAAAGTTTTTAAATTTTTAACAAAGCTCCTAGGATTTACACATTTATAATTAAACACTGATATATAGAGTATTGATGGCTCATAAGTTAAATTGGTAAAGCCAGAGACATCTATTCCTAAAATCTCACCATTGAAATTTATGACACCTTATGTTTCATAAAGGCTGAAAATAATTGACTAAAATGAGATATCTATTCCTGTTTTGAAATTAGTTATTAATATTGTTCTTTATTATAGTTTTGGGCACAGCATATTAAAACATAACTTGTATTGTTCCAATATGTAACATGGAGGGCCAGGTCATAAATAATGATATTATAATGGGCTTTTGCACTGTTATTATTTTTCCTTTGGAATGTGAAGGTCTGAATGAGGGTTTTGATTTTGAATGTTTCAGTGTTTTTGAGAAGCCTTGCTTACATTTTATGGTGTAGTCATTGGAAATGGAAAAATGGCATTATATATATATTATATATATATAAAAATATATATTATACATACTCTCCTTCCTTTATTTCAGTTACCATACCCCTAGAATTTGACAAGAATTGTTATGACTGAAAGGTTTTCAAGTCCTAAACTTTATTTATGTCAGTATTCATAATTAGCCTGAAATACATTCTGTAGGTAATCTCTCCCAAGTTTCTGGAATGTTTTCTTAGACTTTTTGGATGTGCAGCAGCTTACATGTCTGAAGTTACTTGAAGACATCACTTAAGAAAGCTTACATTTGGGCCCTGTACCATACCAAGTCCTCTGTAACTCCTCTTGAACATTTTTGCCATAATTATGAAAGGGTAGTTGAATAAACAGCATCACCATTCTTTGCTGTGGCACAGGTTATAAACACGTAAGTGGAGTTTACCGGCAGCATCAAATGTTTCAGCTTTAAAAATATGAGTAGGGTACAAGTTACATGTTTAGTTATAGAAAATTTGTGCAATATGTTCATAACGATGGCTGTGGTTGCCACAAAGTGCCTCGTTTACCTTTAAATACTGTTAATGTGTCATGCATGCAGATGGAAGGGGTGGAACTGTGCACTAAAGTGGGGGCTTTAACTGTAGTATTTGGCAGAGTTGCCTTCTACCTGCCAGTTCAAAAGTTCAATCTGTTTTCATATAGAATATATATACTAAAAAATTTCAGTCTGTTAAACAGCCTTACTCTGATTCAGCCTCTTCAGATACTCTTGTGCTGTGCAGCAGTGGCTCTGTGTGTAAATGCTATGCACTGAGGATACACAAAAAAAAAAAAAAAAAAAAAAATGTGTACAGGATAATGCCTCATACCAATCAGATGTCCATTTGTTATTGTGTTTGTTAACAACCCTTTATCTCTTAGTGTTATAAACTCCACTTAAAACTGATTAAAGTCTCATTCTTGTCATTGTGTGGGTGTTTTATTAAATGAGAGTATTTATAATTTCAATTGCTTAAATCCATTGAAATTTTAAATAATGGGCAGCCAAATATGATTAAGAAGTTTTCTGTATCTTTTTTCCCCCCCTCTGCTGTCCTTTAAAACCTACTATTTATTTTAAAAGAATAGCCTTTGTCAGTTTCGGAGTAGAGTATATGTCTACTCATGTGGCTTTTCTTTATAATTCTGTATTCTGCCATCAACATATGGGAAGCGTCATCTACTCAGTGTGACTTGTGCCATATAAAAATTGATATTCCAGAATAGTCTAAAGGACTTGTGTACTTGAATTTAATCTTGTTATTTGTTAATATTCTTGAAAGATTAAAGACTAAGGCATATCCTTTCAACAAAACATTATAAGGTAATAAGTAAAAGTATAGCTTGTATAAATGTTCTACAAAAGTAGAGAGACCACTAATGTAACAGTGGAATTTAATGTTATTTCAAGTTTTACATGTTCTCTGTGTGACTTTTTAAAAGTAATGTGAATGATGTGTAATAATGTAAAGAAGTATGAAGGCATGTGTGTACTCACACACTTTTTTTATAGGAGTACTGATTACTATGGTTGGAGATAATACTGAAGTCAAAGTATTTTGATTTATAAGAAGATATTTTGGTGATGTTTGAAAAATAGGAGTTTACTGGCATTTTGTTTTATATCATGTCCTCAATATGCTGTAATCTGAGCTAGCTTGGTTCAAGTGAATGCCATCACCATTTCCATTGAGAACTTAAAAATCACCAGTGTTTAACATGCAGGCTTCCAAAAAATCAAGACCCTTAATGTTTAATTTGCTGTTAACATGAAACTCTCTTGGTTCTTTTATTTTTTGCCAGATAATTAGCAATACATCCAAAGTTTACTCTTAAAAATGGCTTAAAATGTAATTTTTAATTAGCAGTTGCTAGTGTAGAGAGAAATGTTTTTGAAGAGAACAGTAATAGTCCAAACTGATATAGGGACAGAACCTAAAAACTAGTAAATAAGATAATGGAGAAAAAATTTTGAAGATGAGAAGTAGACACTGATTTTCCTATAGAATTTTGTAACAATAGGTAGATTGGTGGTCAGGTAAAGTTACTTTAATCTAACTTTTTTTTTTCTTTCTTTCTTTCTAGTACTGGGGATTAATCCCAGAGGTACATTACCACTGAGCTACATTCCCAGCCCATTTTATTTATTATTTTTGAGACAGAGCCTTACCAATTTTCTGAGACTGGCCTCAAATTTGCAATCCTCTAGCTTCAGGTGATCCTTTAGCTTCAGTTACCTGAGTCACTGGGATTACAGGCATGTGCCACTGCACCCAGCCTGTTCTTCCATCTTTCAAGATCTGTTAAGTGTGTTAGAATGTAGGTAGCCACTGTGACAAATTTGATGTTGGTTGGTAGCTTTAAATGTTTGTAATGTGAAGAAAGGAAAGGACAAAATAGTTTTCACTGGTAGTACTCTGGTTCTTAAATTGTCTATTTTTAGAATACTTTCCCAGCATAACAACAAAATAATTATAATCCCACCACCTGGAGACATAGCCATTATTAATATTTTAGTGACTATACAATCATTTTTTCTGTATATTCATGTATATATTTTCTTTAAAAATGGAATTTATACTGTGCATATTCTCAAAGCCTTTTAACTTAGTGTTTCCATCATGAATTTTGTAGAATGTTCCATTGCCTCAGAAAGTGAACAGTAAGTTGATCACTTTCTAATACTACAGAAGCAGATTTTGTGTGGTCACTGAGAGTCCTTTCCAATTCAGTCGGTTAATCATGAATGTTTAAATATTGTTGGCATTAAATACATGTCTAAGTAAAAGTTACATTTATTTAGCATAGTCAAGCTTAACTTCAAGAGCCATTTTAAACAAAGCAGAATGCGTGAAATACTGTTAATTTCATCACCTTTCTATTCCTCTTTTTTTAATTTTTTAAATTCTAATTTGTTATATATATATGATAGCAGAATACATTACAATTCATATTATACTTATAATAGAGTATTCCTCTTTTAGATTGGAAAAAATAACTTTGGTTTTTATAGTTCCCAAATAGTTGCTCAATTTCGAGCAAATTAGTTTAATCACACACACACTCCTACACACACACACAAAAGTAAAACTGCTTTTATCACTGGTTTATCACTCAGTTGTCTTCAAATCTGTGCTCATGTGACTTATATCAAAAACTTGAAGTTTCATGAATACTTACCCCTTTTTCCTCTGAAACCATGTTTAGTACTAAGGTGGGTTTAGAACATACAATTCTTTTTGACAATTATTTGAGAATTTTGGTGGAAAAAACATTTTAGCTGAGGGCAGTATATAACTTATAAACCAATGTATTGATACTTTAAAAAACTTTTTACATATATGAGTGAAGTTAACTGCCATCTTTGAGCATTACCACATTTTAAAATAAAGCTGCCTATTTTTAAATGAAGTGTTTAACAAGGATTTATATTTCTCATTTTTTAAGATTAAAATTAATTTATATTTTCTCTGTTGCATGTGGATTCTTATAATGTAGAGATTTGTTTGTGTGGAATGGAGCAAGGCTTGTAGTCATGGCTCTAGTGATTCAGTTTGCCAAATTTGTTTAGTGAAATTCTTAATGTTTAGGTGTGGTTTTCTGTAGCTATCACTGGCTATTATTTATATGCGCCTTTAGGATTTTCTGCGTATTCTATAGAATTGTCCAAACAGTATCCCACATTTACAAATGTCCTTTCAACATCTAATTTCTGTGTCCATTAAATTGCCCTCGTGCCCTAATGAGCAGTTTGTAAGTGTGTGCATGTGTATGTTTGTGGGTGTGTGTATGAGTGAATTAGATTTTCAAGAATGCTAAACTCCAACTTTAAATAGTTTGGTTCAGGCGAACATTTCTCACTGGAATTTCACAGTTCATTGTAATGAAAATGTTAACCATAGATGACCTTTGACATACGGTAACGAATCTTGAATATAAATGAATTGTTAGTAGCATCTTGATATATGCATTAATGAGTTATTTTAAAAGTTGTGCATTAAACCAAAGTTGGTGTTTTGAAAATGTTTATATTGAGTTCCATTTGGCTACTGATGGACATAAGAATAGAAATGCCTTCCTATGGAGAGTATTTTTCCTTTAAAAATTAAAAAGGTTAATTATTTTGACTATTTGTTTTTTAGCTTTTTATTCTTTCAACAAATATTTATCAAGTGCCTGCTATATATAACAGGTATTTGGAACACATTAGTAAGCAAAAGAAACATACCCTGTCCTTGCCCTGGAAGAGTTTATACTCCAGTAGAGGAAACAGACTTTTCTGAAATAATGATATGCTGTGATACATGCTGTGAGATACGAGATGCATATGATACAGTGATGATCGCCAAACATTCCACACATCCCTAAATTTCCACCCCACTTGGAGTTAAATGGGGTGCATGAAACTAGTTCATTCCAATGAAATACAAGTTAAATAAAGGCATGAAAAAAATCCCCTGTACCATCCAGTTTTTCTCTTTGCCTACTGCGTGACCAAGGGTTTGACATGCTCAAGGTGGTACAGCTGTCAGCCTGAGTCTTGAGTCAATATATGGAACAGAATTCCTTCAAATTCTCCCCACCCACACTAAACTTGTATGACATTTAGCACAAGCAAGAAACTCACAATTAGTTTATACATACTTTGGGACAACTTGTTACTACAGCATATATAGCATTCTGACTAAAGTAGTGTTTTGAGAAAATCAGGGACGGTTTTCTTCAACAACAAAGAGGGAGTTAAGAATGAAGCAAAATGAAATATCTTTTAAATAACTTGATGCTATAAACTAAATTGCAAGACTGCCAGAAGTTATTGAATGATAGTTCCTGAAGCATTGTTCTACATAACTTTGGTGTACAATTGCATGAACAGAAGATCCTTTCCCTTGTGGAGCTTCCATTCTAGCAAGAGAAAATAGTTAAGAGGAAGCATGCCATATGTCAGGTAATAAGTGCAATTGGGGAAATGTGATCAGTTAAGGGAGATCAGGATTGCAGAGTTAGAGAGATTGCATTATTGAATAGGGCAATCCAGGATAGGCCTCACTGGGAGAGTGAGATTTGGATAGACTACTGAAACAGTGACATTAGAATTTTCTTTCACCCTTTCAATCAACAAGATGCACCCAGAATCCTCTATAAAATTTTATTCTAATCTTGTACAACTCACCCAGAATCCTCTATAAAATTTTATTCTAATGTTGTACAACTCTGTTCATTGATTTCTGGGTTTCAAAATTATTAATGGTAAGCCAAGGGAGAATTTTTAAGAATACACCCAAATAGCCACAATGTTCTAAACCATTTTGTTTTCTAAATTGGTTTGCTAAAACCTGTGCAAACACTCTTCCTCTTGATTCTCAGAATTTAGTTTTTTAGTTTTGTGTGTGTATGTGTGTGCATTTTGAAAACACTACTTTAAGAAGTTTAAGTTCTGTTATGACTTAAATATTTCTGTAAGGCTGAAAGGAAATGTCATTTATGATTGACTTATAGGAAATGTTATAAATTTTGAGTTAAGAAAACAGATGAGATTTATAGCCCAATGTTATATGTTTTAATTCTTAACCCATAACCAAAAATCTGGAAAAATAACCAATTTGCAAAAGAGTGTTTTTGTTTGTTTGTTTCACAAAAAGGGTTCACCCAACCTCAAGGATCCAAGAACTTAATCTTTATGGAAATTTGCAACTATTTATTCATCAGAACATTATTTACTTTTTGCTAATCATCAGTTTCTAATGAAGTCAGATATATACAATTGGGCATAAACCCTCTAAAGAAAATTGTTGACTATTAGCTTTTCCTCTTTCAATTCTAATTTAAAAATAGATTTTAAGCAATTTAGAAGACATGTTCTTGGATAATTTTTTTGACATTTCATTTTTTTTAAAAAAAATTAAGGTAGCTGAATGGATTTCCCTAGTGTGAGAAATGGATTTAACCTTGTGTGAGAAAAATCATCATATAAATTTAGGAAAAAAAAATTGTATATATCCTTTGGTTTTGGCTGGAGAGTTAAAATTTACTTAGGATGTCTCCTGAACTCATATCCTTGGTAATTTCAGTTGCTCTTTTAAATATCCATAAATAGGCCCAACACCTAATTTTTAAGGAAGAATACTGTAGTATTCTTTTTGAAAAACCTGAAGGTGGAACAAAGTTAGTAATCTATTTCTATTAAGTAATATACACAGTTCAGCTGGGCACAGTGGCACACACCTGTAATCCCAATGACTGGAGGCTGAGGCAAGAGGATTCCAAATTCAAGGTCAGACTCAGCAATTTAGTGAGACCCTGTCTCAGAAAGGGACTGGGGATGTAGCCCAATGGTAGAACATCCCTCGGTTCAATCCCTAGTGCCAAAATAATAATAGAAACAATGACAATAACTTCAACGTGATTCATAGATAGCATGAAATTTAGCAAAATTATAATCTGTAAAAAGTACTAAGTGTGCCAATACTCTTTAAGTAATAAAACTTAGAAAGCTAAAGTAAGATGAGGTTAAATTATCAGCAAATTAGAGTCATATTAACACTCTTTTCAATTATGTTCAAGTTTTTGAAATGAGATCTCCCCATTTATAAATCCCTATTATCTTTAAGGAAGACAAGTATATTTAAGTTTCCCAAAAGGCATATAAAAATCACTTAAATTTTTAGTTTAATATTTCCACAAACGCGTTATTGGCAGGAAAGGCCAAAATTTTTATTTGGTTATCTTTAACAAGGGAACCACGAATGGCTCTTTACGTAATTATCTAATAGCTTGTTTATTGTGTGTAGTCATCATTAATAATGAATAATGCATAGGCTTCTTATGATTAGTGGTATTGTATTTTAAATGAACTTTCAAACAGGAAAATAACCTTTCTATAGAAATCCAATAAAGATAAAACAAAAATATCACTATGAACATTAATTAGGCAAACTCTTGGCTAGGGGGTATGTTAAAGTGACAAGCAATCGAATCTTTCTCCAGAAAGTTAAACACAGTTCTACATCAGAAAACCTGAAGACTCCTATTTAAAATTCATAGAAATTCTGTGAGTTCAGCTCACTATGTATCAGCTAAAATAAAGGGGCAGAGAGAGCAAAAAAGCAGAAGCAGGAGGAAAAGAAGCTTCTGCAGAGCTCAAACTACCTTTTTATCCATGGAAGGCTGCTAGAGTATTAGGAAAATAATAAATAACTGTTTCATGATTTTGAACCTGCAGTACATACACAGCTTCACCCTTTATGATTTTATCCCATAAAGAAAAACTTGAAGTCAAGGTGCTTAAGTTACTCAGGTTTTACAACCAGGAAGTTGGGAAGTGGAAGTGAACCCAGGACAGTGTATTATTCCAACAATACTATACGTGCTACTTCTTAAGCAGAATCAAATTTACAAAGCACACAGAAAAGAGAAACCTGGAACTTACAGGCTGTGGAGTCATGCCAATACTCTTTATTACTGACAGAAAAAAAAAGCAAACTTCAATGAAAGGTACAAATTTTGCAAAATGAACATCAAAGATAATAATCATTTTAAAATTGTTCAAGCTATAAAAAAGAAAGTATCCAACTTGTGAAGTTCTTAAAAGGTAAGATGGGAAGATATTGACACACATTTTGCTCTCAAGACTCTGAATGAGAACTTCTTGATTTGCCAGTTTGGTGTTGAGTCCACCTAAGAAGCTCATTTTTGCTTGAACTGGAATACCCAGACTGTTTAAAAAAGTGATCAATTCTCAGTTTAGCAGACTTACCAGCCATCCAACAAGTCCATTGAGATTATAATAGTGCAGAAGTCAGAAAAGGTCATACATTTTAAACAGGGAGAGGAGCAGATACAATGTCTTGATGTAAAAACCAACTTGGCCATTTAGGAAACTGGGAAGAGAAAGGCTAGAGCAGAGGACTGTCGTGAGACAGGTGAAAGATAAATTTTGGGGAAGTAGGAAGAGGAACTAGTGGTTTCCCCTAAGGCAGAATAAAACAACTAAAATTTATCTCTCCTGCTAATGACAGCTAAAGACAAAAATGTACCAAAGACAAAAAGTAACTACCTGAGAATTTGAAAATAAACAAAAATAGGTAAACTGAAGGATCAAAACAGAAAAGCAATCTATATAGGGATATTTGCTGGGGTTTTGTCGTTTGCTTACTTTTGTTGTTGTTTTTTGTTTGTTTTGTTTTGTTTTTTACTTTTTTTCTCTTTTAAGATGAGCCCCACTTGGGGAGCTACACAGTGCCATGAGTAGCTAAAACAGAGAAATACAGTTTTCTGGCCCAAAGAGTTAGGGTCCCGAGGGCATGGGAAATATGGGTGAGGGATTGGGAAAATCTTGGTGAGAAGTGAGTTTGGAAAAAGGGATCCTCTAATTCTTTGTTCCACAAGTTCTAGGTTCACCCCTGAGCTGGCATGTACAGAACAGAGCATAGCAAAGCTTTCAGAGATGAAACTGAGATTGGAATTTCTACTCACACCTGTGAGTAGAAATTACAATCTTGAGCCTAATGGTTGATTGCCTGTATCAATCAATCAACCTTTTCCAGAAAATTCTAACAGAACCCAGAGTCTGTATGACTCAGTATCCAATATTACTTAAATAGGAAGAACCAGGAAAATGTGACAAATTCCCAAGGAAAAAGATAATCAAGAAGATGCCAACTGCAGGATAACCCAGATGTTGGAATTATCAGATGTAAAAACAACTATTATAATTATACACTGAGATAAAAATAAACACTTGAATGGAAAGATAGATGGTCTCAGCAGAGAAATAAACTTACGAAAAGAATCACATGGAAATTTTACGACTAAAATTTTTATTATCTAAAATAAAAAGAACACATGTAATGGGCACTTGAAGAATGGAAATGACAAAAAGAAGGGACAGTACATTTGAAGATAACTGGATAAATATTCAATTTTAATTATGGCTTTAGAGTCTTAAAGGTGGATGAAGCTTTGAAAAGAAAATGTATTTGACTGTAATTAGCTACAGGAAGCCTTACTAAAATACTAATTCAAGTGCTTTTATAAGGCTTTCACAGATAAATATGAAGTTCCTGCTATTTGTCAATTATATTAAGGAATCACCATTATCACAGGTCCAACTGTAATAATTATGAGAATTTTCTGTTACAGTGTTAAATAGGATTAAAACATGTTTTGAAAGTTCTATCTGTGGATTACAAAGGTCCAAGATACTATATGCATTGACATAGAAAAGTTTTCTGATTGAGTCCATTAAGTTTTATATCTGCAGTAAAAGTAATTTGGAAACATGGTAAAGTCATCATTAGCTAACTGTCAAGTTCATCTCCAGAGTTGGCACTTGGTAATTGTTTGTCTGCTTATATTAACTCTTTGATGCAGTGTTTGCAATAGGATGTTTTTCCACTTGTGATTTTTTAAAAATTTATTTATTATAATTTGTGACAGCAGAATGCGTTTCAATTCATATTACACATACAGAGCACAATTTTTCATGTCTCTGTACACGAAGTAGAGTCACACCATTTGTGTCTTCATACATGTACCTAGGGTAATGATGTCCATCTCATTCCACCATCTTTCTTACCCCCATGCCCCCTCCCTCCCCTTTGCCCTATCTAAAGTTCCTCCATTTCTTACATGCTCTCCCCAATCCCCATAATGGATCACCATCCACATATCAAAGAAAACATTTGGCATTTTGTTTTTTGGCTAACTTCACTTAGCATAATATTCTACAATTCCATCAATTTACCTGCAAATGCTCTGATTTTATTCTATTTTAATGATGAGTAATAGTCCATGGTGTGTATATATACCACATTTTCTTTATCCATTCATCTATTGAACAGTACCTAGGTTGGTTCCACAATTTAGCTATTATGAATTGTGCTGCTATAAACATTAATGTGGTTGCATTTCTGCAGTATGCTGTTTTTAAGTCCAAGGAGTGGGATAGCTGGGTCAAATGGTGGTTGCATTCCAAGTTTTCCAAGGAATCTCCATACTGCTTTCCATATTGGCTACACCAATTTGTAGTCCCACCAGCAATGTGTGAGTGTGCCTTTTTCCCCATATCCTTGCCAACACTTATTATTGTTTATCTTCATAATAGCTGCTATTCTGACTGGAGTGAGATGATATCTTAGTTTTGATTCATTTCTCTAATTGCTAGAGATGATGAACATTTTTTCATATATTTATTGATTGAGAAGTGATTGCTACTTCTGAGAAGTGTCTGTTCATGTCCTTGGCCCATTTATTGATTGGGTTATTTTTTTATTTTTATTTTTTTAGTGTTAAGATTTTTGAATTGTTTTATATCCTAGAGATTAGTGCTCTATCTGATGTGGATGTGGTAAAAATTTACTCCAATTTGCTATGCTCTCTATTCATCTCACTGATTGTTTCTTTTGCTGAGAAGAAGCTTTTTAGTTTGAGTCCATCCCATTTATTGATTCTTAATTTTATTTCTTGTGCTATAGGAGTCTTGTTGAGGAAGTCATGGCCTAATCTGACATGATGAAGATTTGGGCCTACTTTTTCTTCTTCTATTAGGCATAGGGTCTCTGGTCTAATTCTTAGGTCCTTGATCCACTTTGAGTTTGGATTTGTGCATGGTGAGAGATAGAGGTTTAATTTCATTTTGCTACATATGGATTTCCAGTTTTCCCAGCACCATTTGTTGAAGAGGCTCTCTTTTCTCCAATATATGTTTTTGGCAACTTTGTCTAATATGAGATAACTGTATTTACATGGGTTTGTGTCTGTGTCCTCTATTTTGTAACACTGGTCTACAAGTCTATTTTGGTTCCAATACCGTGCTGTTTTTGTTACTATTGCTCTGTAGTATAGTTTAAGGTCTGGTATAGTGATGCCAGCTGCTTCACTCTTCTTGTTAAGGATTGCTTTAGTTATTTTGGATCTCTTATTTTTCCAGATGAATTTCATGACTGCTTTTCCTAGTTCTATGAGGAATGTCATTGGGATTTTGATTGGAATTGCATTAAATCTGTGTAGTGCTTTTGTACTATGGTCATTGTGACAATATTAATTCTGCCTATCCAAGAGCAAGGGAGATCTTTCCATCTCCTAAGGTCTTCTTTAGTTTTTTTCTTTAGCATTCTGTAGTTTTCATTGTAGAGGTCTTTCACATCTTTCATTAAGTTGATTTCCAAATATTTGATTTTTTGAGATGATTGTAAATGGGGTAGTTTTCCTAGTTTCTTTTTCAGAGGATTTGTCACTGATGTACAGAATGTCTTTGATTTATGAGTGTTGATTTTATATCCTGCTACTTTGCTGAATTCATTCATTAGTTCTAGAAATTATCTGGTGGAATTTTTTTGGATCCTATAGGTATAGAATCATGTCATTGGCAAATAGTGATAGTTTGCGTTCTTCTTTTCCTATACATATCCCTTTAGTATCTTTCCTCTGTCTAATTGCTCTGGCCAGTGTTTCAAGAACTATGTTAAATAGAAGTGGCATCCCTGTCTTGTTCCAGTTTTTAGAGGGAATGCTTTCAATTTTTCTTCATTTAGAATGATGTTGGCCTGAGGCTTAGCATGGATAGTTTTTACAATGTTGAGATAAGTACCTATTGTCCCTAGTTTTTGTAGTGTTTTGAACATGAAGGTGTGCTATATTTTGTCAAATGCTTTTTCTACATCTATTGAGATGATCATAGGTTTCTAATCTTTAAGTCTGTTGATGTGATGAATTACATTTATTGATTTCTGTATGTTGAACCAACCTTGTATCCTTGGGGATGACCCCACTTGATCATGGTGCACTATATTTTTTATATGTTTTTGTATTCAATTTGCCAGACTTTTATTAAGAATTTTTGCATCTATGTTCATTAAAGATATTGGTCTGAAGTTTCCTTTCTTTGATGTGTCTTTGTCTGGTTTTGGAATCAGATAATATTGGCCACATAGAATGAGTTTGGAATCGTTCCCTCTTTTTCTGTTTCATGAAATAATTTGAGGAGTATTGTGTTAGTTCCTTAAAGGTCTTGTAGAACTTAATTGTGTATCCATCTGGTCCTGGGCTTTTCTTGGTCGGTAGGCTTCTGATGGTGTCTTCTATTTCATTGCTTGAAATTGAGCTGTTTAATTTGTGTATATCATCCTGATTTGGGCAAACCAAATGACTCTAAAAATTTGTTAGTACCTTTGATATTTTCTATTTTATTGGAGTACAAATTTTCAAAATAATTTCTAATTATCTTCTGTATTTCTGTAGTGTCCATCGTGATAGTTCCTTTTTTTATCACGGATGTTAGTAATTTGGGATTTCTCTCTCCTTCTCTTCATGAGCTAAGGGTTTATCAATTTTACTTACTTTTTTGAAGAACCAACTTTTTGTTTTTTTCAATTGTTTCTTTTGTTTCAATTTCATTGATTTCAGCTCTGATTTTAATCATTTTCTGTCTCTGCTTTTGGTGTTGATTTGTTCTTTTTCTAGGGCTTTGATATACAATGTTAGGTCATTTATTTGTTGACTTTTTCTTCTTTGAAGGAATGAATTCCATGCAATGAACTTTTCTCTTAGTACCACCATAATAGTGTCCCAGAGATTTTGAAATGTTGTATCAGCATTCTCATTTACTTCTAAGAATTTTTAAATCTCCTCTTTGATGTCTTTTGCAACCCATTGTTCATTCATTCAATAGCATATTATTTAGTTTCCAAGTATGGGAGTAGCTTCTATTTTTTATTTTATCATTGATTTCTAATTTCAATCCATTATGATCTGATAGAGTGCAGGGTAGTATCTCTACTTTTTTATATTTGCTAAGAGTTGCTTTATGGCTTAATATATGGTCTGTTTTAGAGAAGGATCCATGTAATGCTGAGAAGAAAGTGTATTCACTTGTTGATGGATGAAATATTCTATATATGTCTGTTAAGTCTAAGTTATTGATTGTATTATTGAGTTCTATATTTTTGTTGTTCAGCTTTTGTTTGGAAGATCTATCCAGTGGTGAAAGAGATGTATTAAAGTCGCCCAGAATTATTGTGTTGTGGTCTGTTTGACTCTTGAACTTGACAACAGTTTGGTTGATGAATGTAGATGCTCCATTGCTTGGGGCATATGTATTTATAATTGTTATGTCTTGTTGATGAATGGTTCCCTTGAGCAGTATGAAGTGTCTTTCTTTATTCCTTTTGATTAACTTTGGCTTGAAGTCTACTTTATTTGATATGAGGATGAAAACCCTTGCTTGTTTCCACAGTCCATGTGAGTGGTATGATTTTTTCCCAACCTTTACCTTCAGTCTGTGGATGTCTTTTCCTATTAATCTGTTGAAGGCATCATATTGTTGGGTCTTTTTTTAAAAACGCAATCTACCAGTCTATGTCTTTTGATTGGTGAGTTTATGCCATTAACATTCAGGGTTATTACTGAGACATGATTTGTTTTCCTGGTCATTTTTGTTTATTTTTGGTATTCAACTTGACTTGGTTTCTCCTTTGATTAGTTTTTCCTTTAGTGTAATACCTCCTTTTGCTGATTTTCATTGTTGTTTTTCATTTCCTCCTCATAGAATATTTTTCCAAGGATGTTCTGCAGTGTAGGCTTTCTAGCTGTAAATTCTTTCAACTTTTGTTTATCATGGAAGGTTTTAATTTCATCATTAAATCTAAAGCTTAATTTTTCTGGATATAAGATTCTTGATTGGCATCCATTTTTTTTTTTCAGAGTTTGATATATCTTGTTCCAGGATCATCTAGCTTTCAGGGTCTAGGTTGAAAAATCTGCAGCTATCCTAATTGTTTTCCCCCTATATGTAATCTGATTCCTTTCTCTTAAGGCTTTTAAAATTCTTTCCTTATTCTGTATGCTATGCATTTTCATAATATGCCTTGGTGTGGATCTTTTGTGACTTTGTACATTTGGCATCTGTAAGCCTCTTGTATTTGATTTTCCAATTCATTCTTCATGTTTGGAAAACTTTCTGATATTATTTCATTGAATAGATTATTCATTCCTTTGGTTTGGACCTCTATGCCTTCCTCTATTCCAATAATTCTTAAATTTGTTCTTTTTATGTTATCCCATAATTCTTGAATTAATAATTCTCATGGTTTCTTACCATCTTCACTGTGAGATCAACATTCTTTTCAAGATTATATATTTTGTCTTCATTGCCTGAGGTCCTGTCTTCCAAGTGACCTAATCTATTGGTGGTGCTTTCTGTTGAGTTTTTAGTTTGGTTTATTATTTCTTTCATTTCAAGAATTTCTGTATTGTTTTTCAGAACCTGTGTCTTCTTATTGAAGTAATATTTTGCTTCCTATATTTGCTTATGTAGCTCTTTATCGAAACGATCTTTTGCTGCTTGTATTTGCTCTCTTATATCATCCTTTAATTCACAGAACACTTTAATTATGTACATCCTGAACTCCTTCTCTGTGGGGTTTCTGTTTTCTCTACTAAAAGGCTCAGGGGTCACTCCAGTTGAACTGGGCTCACTGGGCTGCGCAAAATAACCACACAAGAGACACAGATACCTTTTTCTTTGGGGTCGCTGTGATGGCTCCTCTGACCTTAAGGGTCCACAGAAAGAGAGAGAGCGAGAGCACATGCTGACCCCTTTTATTGAGGAGAAGTTATTTAAATGAGGCAAGGGGTCAGGTTTCAGGGGGCTGACTCTAATTTCATGATCTGTTCACTGTCAGCAGGTTGATTGACACCTGGGTAGGCCACACCCAAGGGCACAGTAAGAGATGGGGACATGCACAAGCCACTATCATGGAAGATTCTATCATAAACAGGGCAAGGGGTTATATTACAAAGGAACAGATGAGCATAGCTTCACCCATGGAGCTGTAGTAAGACACACCCATGCACAAGACACCGACCCTCGAACCCAAGAAGGTGAGGAAAGCTCTGCCACATTTCTGCAACTGAGTGCCTCAGCACCCAGCCGGGGAGTGTGACTCAGTCACGTGTAAGGTTGGTCTCCCACACTTCTCCGTATTTTCTTCTGTTGTGCTGGCTACGGATTCCAATAATTTGGTATCTTGGTTGGTTTGGGGCATTTTCTTCCCTTGTTTATTCATGCTGTTCATATGTCTTCCCTTCTAGTAGTGTGGATCCAAGGCATTACGGTTTTTATCCTATAGGCTTATAGTGTCCTTAGAGGGTTCCAATACCTCTCCTTTAAGGGGGAGATGAATATTAACCGATCTCAATATGAACAATATACAACCTAAAACCAAATAGTTGCTATTAAGATGTTTAAAGTTTTGTCACAATATTTAGAAATGGTAAGTTCAATTATTATCTATAATATAAACAGTAAGTTTGCAAAAGGATCTGCGTTTTCTGGTGGTGAACAAAGAACTTGGGGTGAGGTGTAGGATGAGATGTTGAGGGAGTAGGAAGTAGGGAAATACAGTTATTTGATCTTAGAAAGCATAAAAGAGGAATCTAAAGAAGTTTGTTAGTAGCAGGAGAAGACAGAGAAAAGTGATTTTGGGAAGACAAGTAAGTGGGAAGATAATAGAGTACAAAAAACAAACATAAATATTAAGAAAAAGAAAAAAATGTAAAAATAGGAGGTAAAAGAATATACAACACAACTGTAATAAACTATTCAGACATCCCAGTCCTCAGTAGCCTAATTAATGAAAATGTTGGGGATGTGAGGGTGGGAGGAGAGAGAGAGAGAGAGAGAGAGAGAGAGAGAGAGAGAGAGAGAATCTCGAAGGATGATACAAGGATTGTTTTTGTATAAGATCAGTATCTTTCCTGCATCCCTTCTCATCCAATAGGTGGGGTTGTCTGTTGTTTGCTGCTATCTCTACCCTCATGACGATGAAGGTTATTAGGGTGGGAAGTTTTGTCTGGGGGGGTGTTTGCTTCTGGAGGTGGGGTATGGCACTTGCTGGTCCCCATTGGGAGATAGCATCCCAAGGATCTCCTTTGGGGCCTGCTCCTGTGATGTGGGCACCTGGTCTTATCTCTTTATATCACTGTAAACCTTATAATTCCTGGCTTCTAATTTAGTCTCTAAGCTGTATATCACTCACCCCCTCCCTTTCTACTTCCCAATCAGGTACCTTTCTCTCCCGATGTCTTGTGGGCTGTGCTCTGGGTGCTCTGCACCTGTTGCAGAGAGCTGTTTTGTATTGGGCAGTTCAGGACCAGGTTTTGCAAGCTATAGACCCAGGCATAGCCATAAGCACTGTGCCAGATTAGTGGCTGCTGGGGAGAGGGGGGAGTTGGGGACATTCGGTACCTTGATATTGCTTCTAAGCCCCAGCCTGTGTCCCAACCTGGGAGTTGCCCCAACTAAAGATGGTGATGAAGGTGTCCCTAGATGAAGACAGCTATTTTCAGTGATGGGTGTGGCACTGGGTGGGGCTGGGTAGTGGCGGTGTGCAGCATGTTCTGAGATGCAGTTCTGTGGAATATAGTGTTGTGGCTGGCGGCTGTCTCCAGACCCTGTGCAGTGTCCCCGGGTGCAGGCTACTGCATGTAGGGGACTATGGCAATGGTTCCAGTGTCCCAAGATGGAGGCGACCATGGGGGGGGGGCTCACATTGGTAAATGGGGGTCCACACAGGAGTGGCAGCTGGAGTTCCTGCGCATCCCATGTGCAGTGGCTGGGTGTCCTGCATATGAGCAGAAGCCAGGATTCCTGGGAGGTTAGGTGGCCAAGAGTCTAGTGCTGGTGCTGTTGCTAGTGTTCCTGCTCAGGCACCAAGAGGTCCTGTGTGGGCAAGTGGTTAGGAGTCCTGTGCTGACGCTGAGGCCTGGAGACTTGTGTGGGAACCGTGGCCATGACTCCTTCATGGAAACAGCTGTCGTGAGTCCTCTAATGACTCAAGGAGAAACAGTATTCCCACTACTTGACTCCCAGGTCACAGAGTGACATAGAATGCAGCCTCCCTCTAGCCCGCCATCTTGGATCCTCTCTCTTGCGATAGTTTTTATACAGATGTCATACATTTTTTTTTTCAGCAGAAAAAGACTGTAATAGGAAAAAAAAATGCAATGTTTAATGCTGCTTGTACTGAGAAATCTATTAAAAAAAAACATTGAGTTTGGAGACAAATGTAGCTGTTTTGCATTTGCAGAAACAGCTTCCTGATAAAGGAGGAAAACTCCAAGGATTTGGATACCTCCCACTATTATATTAGAACCATATTACCCTTGAAAGGTAGTAAAAATTCTTGTAATGGCAATGACAATTCTTGGTTTAAAAGTTTAACAACTGTTGCATTTAATTCTCATAAAGTAGGAAATCTAATTCTATACATCTTACACATGAGGAGCTGAGGAATGGAAAACTCAAGCCCTTGTTGAACATAGAAGATCATAAATGGCAGATCCAGGACTTAAATGCAGGTGTTATAGTTTGGATCTTGAATATCCCAAAGACCAGTATGTTGAGTGCTGATCATCTGATCCCCAGCCTCAGGTGCTACTGGGAGGTGGTGGACTTTGAAAGGTAGGGCATAGAGGGAAAAAACGCATTAGGGGTGTTCCTTCAAAGGGGATAGTAGAACCCCAGACCCCTTTCTGTTTGTCTCTCTCTCAGCTCCCCTGCTGCAATGAGATGAAAAGGCCTCTTCTATCATGTGCTCCTGTCATGATATGCTGTGTCCTCAAAGGCCCAAAACAACAGTGTCAACTGACCATGGGCTGAAACTTCCAACACTGTGAACCAAAGTAAACCTGTCCTTTTAAATTTAGTATCTCAGGTGTTTTGTCCCAGTGACGGAAAGCTAACAATTATGCCAGGTCAATTTGATTGCCAAGCCTGGGCCATTAAGTACTATGTTATATGTGTTACTTTCCATAAAAATTGAGACCTTTCATTTTTTTCTTTTGAGGATATCATCTTTGAACTGATATAAGTAGAACCGTGGTATAAAAAGAAGATCTCAAGCTATTAGGTCTCAGGACTCCTTTATACTCTTGAATTTTATTGAAAACCTCAAATAGCTTTTGTTATATTTTACCATATTTGATATGGAAACAGACATTATTTGTTATCTGATAAATATTTGTTGATTTAAAAATAACAATGAACCTATTACATTTTGGCATGTAATGTATTTTAATAAAAATAGCTATATTTTTCAAACCAAAAATTTTAGTGATAAGCACTTAAAAAACATTCATGTCTTTTGAATGCTTGAAAACCACTGAGTTTTCATAGGCTTCTATATTTGATATGATACAGTTTTATTTGCAATATATGAAGAAAATATGACCTCAAACAAGCATGTCGTTAGAAAAGAAAGCTATTTTAAAAGCCTTTTCAGGTAATTGTAGATATACTTATTTGATACTATTAAACTTGTCAAGTTGTGATTTCTTTCTTTTTTTTTTTTTTTTGGTGCTGGGGATTGAACCAGGGTCTTGTGTGTGGTAGGCATGCACTCTACCAGCTGAGCTACATCCCCAACCCCAAGTTGTGATTTCTTAAAGATTAGTTGCAATGTAGAATTTAAAACCCACAATGAATTTTTTGTAGTGTTCCATTATCTTGTCTCTGACCTTTACCCATGGTTGATTTTGTAATATTATCCAGTGGTTATTAGGAAAAATTTCCGCTGAGTTTTCCAGATCTTCCCAATATGGGTACATTTTATTATACAACATAAAAATCACATTTGTTAACATTACTATTAAGCGTACCAGAAAAGCATTTAAATATTGGGAAGCTGTCAAGTTTATGGTGGTGGGTACAAGATTTGTAAAATATTAACAGTGAATTTTAAGCCAGGCACCAAGTTACATGCCTGTACTTCCAGTTTCTCTGGAGGCTGAGGCAGGAGGATTGTTAGTATCAACCCAGCCTCAGCAATTTAGTGAGGCTTCGAGCAACTCAGTGAGACTCTGTCTTTAAATAAAATATAAAAAGAGCTGGGATGTGGCTTAGTGGTTAAGTGCCCCTGAGTTCAATGCTTGGTACCAAAAAAAAAAAAAAAGTAAATTTTATTACTGACAACAAATATAGTTAGATGTTTTACTGAACAAATCTTGAAATCACATGGCCAAACACTTTGAGGATCACTGATGTAAAAGGTTTGATCAGGGAGAAGCAAATAAGGAATGTTTACCTAAAAAGTCCAAACAAATTAATCTTCAGGGTGCCAAAGATTTGTAAATGAAGTTTCAAAATCACTATTAGTAATCTCTGATAATTTAAGGGAAATAGAAGAGACTCCAGACCCACAGAAGTGAGTAAGGATTGACTACCTTCACTCTCCAGAGGGAAGGATTCTGGGAATCAAAGGCCATAGTGTTTAACGATGATTCCCAGAAAAAGACTTAAATATATTTGGTAGCAGGTAGTTTAAACAACATTAGAAAATAATTAGTATGATTACTAGATGTCACTGAGGGATGGTAGGTGTCTTGAAATCATCTCAAATATAGCTGGGCCCAGTGGCACACTCCTGTAATTCCAGCAGCTTTGGAGGCTGAGACAGGAGGATCACAAGTTGAAAGCCAGATTCAGCAACTTGGCAAGATCCAGTGTCAAAACAATAAAAAGGTTGGGATGTGGCTCAATCGTTAAGTGCCCCTTGTGCGCTTTCACTCCAAGGAACATTACTAGAACTTATGAATGGAATTTTTGGAGAGGCCCAAAATTTATATTGGGTTTGCTTCACAATGAATACTTTTCTAACTGCAGTCTATCTGATTCTATAGCTGACAGCCATGTGTCACTACAGAGCACTTGAAATGTGACCAGTCCAAAGGGAGGATTTTTGCAGCTATAAATTTTACACCAGGTTTTGAAGACTTGGTATGAAAAATAGAATGTAAAATAGCTCATCAATAATTTTATATTGATTACATATTTAAATGATAATATTTATGATTTATTTGGTTAAATTAATATATTTTAAGATTATTTTCACCAGATTCTTTTTGTTTTAAAATGTGTGCCTACTGAAAAATTTAAAATGACACATATGGTTTGCATTATATTTCTATTAGATATATTCTATCTAATTGTTTCCAAAAAAAAAAAAAAAAAACTTGAAGAGGAACTTGATTTTACCTTTTGAGGTAAGAAAGCAGAAGATGTATTATTATTCTGTTAAGAGAACCTCACCAAAGACTCCATGTGACAGGCATTGTTCTACATTTGTGTTCTCAATCTACCCTCAGATGCTGGCTAGAGGTCCACCAGCACAGGGTGGACAGGTGGGGGAGGATTAAGAAGGTTGCTAGTGTGAAGAATTCACTCTTCCTTCTTTCTCTATTCCAGTGGAAAACTGATCAATATGCATTAATAAAATGAATGAATGAATAAGTGTACAAAAATGTATGTATGTATTTCAAGTAAATGGTCTGAGGCTCAAGATTTGGACAATGGATCAAGCCACTCAGTTGATTCTCAGTGCCACTACTTACTAACTCTGTGGTCTTACACACTTAATACCTTAGTTTCTTCATCTGTAAAATATGATGTATGTGTGTATAATTTTGAATACAGTATAGTGTTATGCTTTGCATTTGAGGTATCCCTCAAAATCTTGCAGGTGGGACAATGAAGAAGGTTCAGAGAAGAAATGATTGAGTTGTGAGAGCCTTAACCCATAGGGAATAACTGAGTGGTAACTGAATGCTGGTAGGGTGTGGCCGGTGGAAGTGGTTCTTTGGGACTGTGGCTTTGGGGTATATATTTGGTATCTGGTGAGTGGAGTCCCTCTCTTTGCTTTCTGATCATCATGTGAGCTGCTTCCCTCTGCCACACTCTTCTGCCATGCTGTTCAGCCTCACCTGAGCCCTCAGAATTGGACTCTGTTATCTAAGGATTGAGATCTCTGAAACCATGAGCCCCCAGATAAACCTTTCTTCCTCTAAAATTGTTCTGGTCGGATCTTTTAGTCACAGTAGCGAAAAAACTGAGTAAAACAGTATAGTAAAACATGGCTTGCTACTAGGCGTGTTTAGCAATGTTACTGTGTAAATCGTGTATTGTGAGACAAACTACACACAACAACAAAAAAACCCTTTATAAAAATTTTACCTTTAATCAGGTTATTAAACAGATTCTCACTTCCTTACCTTCTGACACCACCTAGGTAGCATGTTTTTCAAAGCAATTCCATATTGCTTGTGATTAAAGCAGATTTGTACACTGCTTGGACACTCTTAGCAACTTGATCCTGTGGTGGGAGAGTCATTTGTGGAGAAATGGAAACTTCATATTCAGTGAGGACCTGTAATGTGCAAAGTGACCCAGGGTGCTGTCTCTATTTCTGCCTTTCTCATCCAACATGACCTTGACCATCTGACAGCATGGGCAGGGAAGGTGTTTATCCAGTACACTTGCCTTCTCACACTTAGGATTTTAGAACTTAGGGATGGGTGGTGAGTAGCAATTCCTTTTATAAACAGCACTGCTTGGCATCCTATCATATTCCTCTGGCCACCTCTCTTCCATTCCCCTGACGTTCATTGTTATTCTCAGTTCATACCACCCTCTTCCTCATCTATCTTTCTCTCTCTCTCTCTCTCTCTCTCTCTCTCTCTCTCTCTCTCTCTCTCTCTCCCTCCCTCCCCCCCTTCCTTCTACCAATTGAGAAAGTTAAGGCCATTGTACTGCATTCCTATCCTTCTTATCTCTGCCATTGACAACTTTCAGTCTCCCTCAGCCTGTCTCCCTCTAATTTTAGAGAAAAAAAATTCTCTTTCTTAAGAAATTTTCTCCAGTACTCTTATTCCTCTCTTGCCCAGAACAAAGATAATATTTAATTGGATTCTGACTTTCTTGTATTATTTTCAACATTCAACTCTCTTTGGGATAATTTTTGGGGTCTATAAATATTCTGAAATTCCTTTCTGCCAGGTGCTGTGGCACATGCCTGTAATCCCAGTGGCTTGGGAGGCTGAGGCAGAAGGAACACGAGTTCAAAGCCAGCCTCAGCAACAGTGAGGTGCTAACTCAGTGAGACCCTGTCTATCAAAACAACAACAACAATAATAAAATAGGGCTGGGGATGTGGCTCAGTGGTTGAGTGCCCTTGAGTTCAATCCCTGGTACAAAAACAAAACAAAACAATAACAACAAAAACTTTTCTTTTTTAAAATAAAAGGAGGAAAAATAAAAAAGAGTCTTCTCTATTTTCTATTCCATTTGGTTATCACTCTCCCTTCTCTTTTAAAAATCAAATTGAAAAGGAAAATCTACCCTTGTCCCTACTTCTGCACATCTCATTCACTCATTTTTCTATTTCTAATATTTATTATATTAATTTAATTACTTATGCACATCCAAGGTGCCTGTACCATAACAGCTAAACATTGCAAGGTAAAATACAACTGTGCTTCCTGGTCTCATAAATGAAAAATATACTTTACCAACACCTAACTGTTCTTCTATGTTTTCTTAATATTTTTACATTCCTATTCTTGAAGATAACTTTTATACCTTCTTCCTCTCTACACAAAGAAATAAAAAACATTAGAAATAAAAGAATATATGTAAATACAAGTGGAGTTCATCCCAGGGATGAAAGTTTGGTTCCATATATAGAAACCAATAAATGTAATTCATCACATCAACAGACTTAAAAACAAGAACCACATGATTATCTCAATAGATGCAGAAAAAAATTTGACAAAATTCAGCATCCATTCATGTTCAAGACACTAGAAAAACTAGGAATAGTAGGAACATACTTCAACATTGTAAAAGCTATATATGCTAAACCCAAGGCCAACATTGTTCTAAATAGAGAAAAATTGGAAGCATTCCCTTTAAAAACTGGAAAAAGGCAGGGATGCCCTCTTTCACCACTTCTATTCAACATAGTCCCTGAAACCCCTAGCCAGTGCAATTAGACAAAAGAAAGAAATTAAAGGAATATGAATAATCTTTTCAATTTTTTAGCTTCCTTAAAACATGATTGAGTTTTCCATGTAACATCAAAAGTTTTCCAAAGAAAAAGACCCAGTGGGATTCATCTGTATGTCTTTATCAGTATGTCTGTGTCTGTGTTGAGACAGATAGAAAGAGAGACAGACAGACAGTTTGAGATGTATTGTAAGGAATTGGTTCATGCATTTGTAGATGTGTGGTAAGTCTCAGGATCTGCCCGCAGGTAGGGACCCAAGGAAGAGTTGCAATTTCAATCCAAGCTGGGAGCTGGAGTCTCAGGAGAGCTGTGGTGCAGTTTTAAGTCTGATGGTCTAAGAAGCAAGACAGCCAATGGCATAAATTTCAGTCCAAATGCAGAAGGCCATTGTCCCAGCTTGGAAACAGAGAGTAAATTCTCCATTATTAGAGAATTCTTTCTTTTATTCTATTTAGGCCTCCAACACATTGAGGAGGGCCATCTGCTAACTCAGTTCACCAATCAGATGTCAATCTCATTTAGAAGTACTTTCACAGACACACTCAGAATAGTGCTTAACCAAACATCTAGCCTCCCATGGCCCAGTCAAGTTGACACATAAAATTACCATCACAGGCAGTTTGCTGACAGAATTCCTTCTCGTTTAGGGGATGTCAATCCTGGCTCTATTCTGACATGCAAATCATTTTCAGATGAAACACACTCACTTTGTGGTGGGTAATCTGCTTATTTAAATTTCAATTACTTAAATGTTACTCTCATCTAAAACACATCTTTGTCTAAGGATCCAAATATCTGGGCACTATAGCATAGCTATGTTGACACATAAAATGAACCATTGCTATTATTCACTATTTAATAATATCAAAGTACTATAGTATTTCTAGCGTATTTTGAATTAAAGTGACAATATAAAAATGGTAGGGAGGAAATGTAAATATATATTATAAAGTTCTTATACTACACTTGAAGTGGTATAATGTCTTTAATTAGACTAATTTGTAAAAAAAAAATGTATATTGTAAATCCTAGAATAATCACACTGCAACAAACACAAAAAGATCTAGTTAATTAAGCCATTCATGAAGATAAATGCAATCATAAAAATATATCCAAACAATCTAAAAGAAAACAGGGAAAGTGGAAAAGAGAACAAAAACCAGATGAAACAAATAACAATAAGATAATTTAAAATTCAACCATATCAATAATTCATTAAACATAAATGATCTAAGTACTTCAATTAAGAGACAGATTGTTTGCTGGGATAAAAAGAAAAACCATACTAAACTCCGTGCTGCTACTCATTTTTTATATAAAAACACATATAGATTTTAGGTGAAAGAATGAGAAAATAAATATGATGCAACTACTAATTAAAAGAAAGCTGGAGTGGTTACATTGGTATCAATGAAACAAGAAGAAGACATATTACAAAAGTAAAAGAGTGATATATTCTAGTAATAAAGAATAAATAAATAATATGAAACCATAGCTATTTTATTTATTTATTGTAGCACTGGGGATTGAACCTAGGGGTGCTCTACCACTGGGCTATATCCCAGATCTTTTTATTTTATTTTGAGACGGGATCTCACTCAGTTGCTGAGGCTGGCCTTGAACTTGTGATATTCCTACCTCAACCACCAAAGTTGCTGTGATTACAGGGGTGAGAAACCACTCTAGGCCAAAACTTCTTTAAATGTACATGCATTTATTAACAAAGCTTTAAATCTATGGAGTTAAAGCTAATGGAACTTAGAGGAAAAGCAGACAAATCCCCCTTTGTAAACATGGAACAAGACATAATTAGGCAAAATAAATTTAATTTCAATATATTTTGAATGAGCATTATCTTCACATTGTTTAAAATCAGAAAGACCATCTTATAACACATTCCTCAGTTATCCTTAGAGGCAACTCTGTTGCTGACACCAATTTGTATGCATCACTTAAAGACATTTTAAGCATATATAAATTCTTCCTTTTCTTTTTCTTTTTGTACAAATAATAGCACACTCCATACATTTTGGAAATTTATTTAATAATTTAATAATTTTTGGTTCCATCATTGGTACATAAATGTCTAGATTAGGTATACTTTAGGTCTTCATACTTTAGGTATAACTTTCTGGACTCTTATATTCAAGCGTGCATGGTATGACAAATCTTGGGAAGATGGCATTGGAGTATGTTTTATGTAATTAGTTACACCAATGATTGTGGTATAAATATTTACTATCATTATATCTTTTTGCTTGATTTTTTTCCTTCATCAGTAGGAATTGATTTTCTTTTTATCTTCTGATTAATTTTGGCTTGGAATTTACTTAGCTGAATATCAGAATAGCTATCCCTGATTGTTTTCAGACTCCACTTGCAAGGTATATTAATTCCCATAATTTCACTTTCAACCTGTGGCTTTCTTTGCCTGTGAGATGAGTCTTTTGCAAACAACATATACTTGGTTCTTGTTTTTTAATCCATTCTTCCAGCCTATGTCATTTAATTGGACAGCTGACACCATTTACATTGAACGTTATCATAAAAAGATGATTATTAATTCCTGCCATTTTGATTTATTTCTAATGCTTAATTTAGATTTGTTTAGCTACTCTTCAAATAAGATTTGTTTATTTTTGAGTTCTGGGGTTTGTTTTTGATTTCTTATGTATAAAGTATTTCTTTAACTATTTTCTGTAGTGCTGACTTAGTAGTCATGAATTCTTTTATTTTCTGCTTATCTTGGAAGATTTTTATTTCTATTTCAGTTTTGAAAGATAGTTTTGCTGGACATAGCAATCTTGGTTGACAGTTAGTTTCTCTTGGGGCTTGGAACACATTATTCCCAGGTGTCCTGATTTTTAGAGTATGTGCTGAGAAATTAGAAGTAATTCTGATTGACTCTAAATGTAACCTGATGTTGTTCTCCTGTGGAAAAATTTCTGTTATTATTTCCTTGAAGAGATTTTCCATGCTATTAGCATACATCTCACAATCCTCCTGAATTCCAATGATTCTTAAGTTGTCTTAATGTTGTCCCAGAATTCTTGTATGTTATGGTCATGGTTACTTTCTTTTCTTTGGGACTGTCTGAAAGTTGATCACATTTTCTTCCAGCTCTGAGATGCTGCCTACAGCATGGTCTAATATACTGCAGAGACCCTCAACTGAAATTTTTGTTTGAGTTGTTGTCTTCCTTTTCCAAGATTTCTGTTCTTTTTCCATATCTCTCCTTAGTGAATTCCTCATTCATATTTTGTACTGACTTCCATGATTCAATCAGTTTTTTTCCCTATGTTCTCCGAGAATTCCTGGATCATTTTTATTATCATTCGTTTGAATTATTTATCTGGTCCTTTACTCACTTTGATATCTTTGGAGTCAATTGCTGGTGAATTATAAACTTTAAGATACATTATGTTACTTAGTGTTTTCATATTGTATTTGCTGTGTTGGATTTTATGCATGTGTTATGAGGGATTTTTCTTCACTCTTATGCATGGGCCTTTTAAAGATAGAGCCTCCTCTTGCCATAGTGTCCTAGAGTGATCTAGATCAAGACCCCTCATAGGTGTGGTATCCACAGCCTTTGTGTTAATTTTCTATTTTTTTGCCATGGGAGTAGCTGTCACATGAGAGGAAACGAACCCCAACACAGCCATTTCTACTTAGATTCCACTAGTTTGGAGATTTTATCCCTTCTATTCTTTGTATTAAACTATTGCTGATGTTCGAGTGTAGTTATTTTGTGTGTGAGCAAGGTACACTGTCTCTTGGCTCGGTTTAGGTCAGCAGATTAGTCTCTATTGTATGAATTTGCAGTGTTCCTGTAGATTCCTAGTACCTCCCAGAAAAGGAGGAAGCAAATGATAGCAACAACTGAAGCCAACAATATACAGCATTAAAATCAATACCCAGTGCCTATTATGGCCTCTATAACACTAATTACCACAAAAACAGGAGTGGTGGAATTAGCAGTTGCCAAACCCCCAAAACAATAAATAGCTGTGAACTAGATCTGGCATTAAAGTAAACAAATGGTATAAACCATGCCATGCACGGTACTAACAACTGCCACAACATGAATGGTGGGGGCAGGAGTTATATAAACTTAATAATTCTTAAAGATGGTAAAAATACAGAAAACAAGAGAAAAGAAAATTATCTCATTAAGAGAAAAGAAAATTTGATAGGAAAGTAAAAGACAGTTTAGAATGTTCAAGATGTGAAAAGAGAAAAAGTAGACGAGATACAGCAAATGATGACTTTAAAAGAAGGAGGAGACAAAATAGAAAAAGTAAAGGGAAAAAGAAAGAGAGGATTAGAGACTTTGGTTGTTTGTAGGATAAGAAAGGAAAAAGAAAATCAAAACTAAACAAAACAAAAATAAATGAGCAAATATTTCCTAACCCTCAGAAGACAAAGAAAAGTAACTATCATAAAAAATGCTAAAAATGAGAAGAAAGAAACAAATATCTATATGTATATATATCCACAAACCAAGCATCACAGCAAGAAAACACACACACACACACACACACACACACACACACACACACAGATAAAAAGAATCTTAATGAAAAATTATAGAATTTTCTCCACTGAGGTTATCGAAACTGTTGGCTAGGATGAGTGGTGACTGCCTATGCCCAACTGTCTTTCTTTTCATTTCTTCTTGGGCTATGTGCTGAGAGAGAAAGCCCCTTCCTCTTTTTTGTGTTGCTCACCAAGCTGCCAGTTGGAATGTTCTAATACTGAAGCTGGTTGAAATGGTCTCAGCTTTCCTTCTCACCAGCATAAGGTATGACGGAATGGGAAGTACTGTTGTTGGAGTTTTATCTGCACAGATTAGATCAAATAACTCCCAGGCTGAGGCAATCGCAGTGTTCTAAGAGGGGAGTTCTGGCTGGTAGGGCTTTGGTCTAATCAGGCCTTAGGGACTTTGTTGGGTGGTATCTGCTCTGGAGAGATTAGATCAACATAACATCTAGGGCTGGCAGATGCTGATCTTTGCTGAGAGTCTGGATCTCAGAGTCTGGATCCTGAGATTTCTACTTACAGGCAGGGGAGCTGACCCTCCACAGGTCTCTCACTCTTCGCTGTCCATCAATACAGACTTCCTAGGCTTGGTTCCTGACTGTATTCACACTCGTCTGTTCAGATTCCCAACCTGCTTCCACTGGTCACATAAGCACTATACTCAAAAAGAAAGCAAGTCGGACTCCCCTCTCTATTTCTGACTTGAATCACCCTGGGTATAATTTTTCTCTGAGCCTGTTCCACTCACATTCTTCTAGGTATACGCTAAGCCACTTGTTAGGCACTGGCTGGGGCACCATGTCAATGTTTGCTGTGATCGCCTGGCTTTTTTAGCAGCAGCTGCTGCCAGGCCACCTCAGGATGGCTCTCACCTCTGCTCTCTGTGACCAGTTGAGAAACAGCACTTTTCAAATACCAGTTTGCTGTGTAGCCTCTGGATCAGCTGTGTTCAGTCTGCTTTTCTGATCTACAGATTTTTCCATGACAATTTGTCCATCACGATTCTCTCTGGGGTATCCCTCCCTTTTGCGGTGAAGCAGCGCTGCTGCCACCACTGGCTTACCTGATATTGAAAAAAAAAGAGTGTTGCCCACTTTGCTGAGAAGCAGTGATCTCCTGATGCTTGAATCCTTAGCCTCGGAGCAACTGGAAATGCAGCTTTCCTCTCTACAGTCACCATTTTTAGTTAAGTATTTGCATCACTGGACTAAATCAATATTCCCCTTCTTTGCCAAGTAGCATAATGATTGTTTCCTTTCTTATATCACATTTTGTTTTTCCTATAGTCATTGCCTGATTTATGTTTATTTCATTTCCTTGTAACCTTTGCTACCTTTTCTCTCTCCTCTCAGTATAATATTCCTCATGGTCAAATTTGGCATGAAATTTGAAGTGAAATTTGGCATGAAATAAATGAAGTGGCATGCCCACTTCATTTATTTCCTTGAAAGCATTCCTTTGATTTTCATAGGTTCCTCTTTATGCCTGCCATCCTGCTTTCACCCTGGTCCTTTTCTTGGCTTTTCTTCTGCATTATATTTCATTTCCTGGTTACTGTATCTTCCTCTTAGGTTGACTCCTATTTTAGTGATGCTCATAATTCTGGAGCTCCCCAAGGAAAGGCATAGAGAAAGTGAATTTTAAAACTAAATTCTGCATGCCTGAAAAGACTTCCTTTTTTTTTCTGATCACGTACCTGTTGAAGAATTTTAACTACCTGTTGACTTTGAGTGGTAACTCATTGACCTTCATAACTTGAAAACACTTGTTCAATTTATCTTCTTTAAATTCATTTGGAAAACAGTTAAATAGCAAATGTTGGGTGCCAGATACTCTTCTGAGCACTTCAAAAATATGAACTCTTCTATTACTCATAACAACACTCTGAGATGGTTATCATAATGGATGTTTTCACATGAGGAATTAACTGAGCAAGGGCAGGTTGCAAGTAGAGTCAGGATTCAAACCCAGGCAGCCAGTCCCCCACCTTTGCTCTGTGCACTGCCTTTGAAATGGCTGCTGTAAAGTAAAGTGACATTTGGATGTCTCTTCCTTTTATGGGATTTGTTTTCTATGGGAGTTTTTAGGCTCTTTTTTATTTTTGGTGTTCTAAAATTTCACAATCATGTCTTAAGTATCCTTTAATTCTTGGAATCAAGTATGTGTGTGTGTGTGTGTGAAATAATTTCCTCCCCATTTATTTTCTCTGTTCTTCCTTTGTAGATATCCTTTTCTGGATCAGTACTTTATTTATTATTATTATTATTATTTATTATTATTATTATTAGAGCAGCCTCATCGGATCAGTACTTTAATTAAAAACAAAAAAAGTAGGGGCTGGGTCTGTAGTTTAGTGATACAGTGCTTGCCTCGCATGTGTGAGGCACTAGGTTCGATCCTCAGCACCACATAAAAGTAAACATATAAAATAAAGGCATGCTGTTTACATCTACAACTACAAAAAAAATTAAGAAAAAATAACAAAAACAAAAAAAGTTTCTCCCTTTGTTTTACTTTCTGGAGGGATTTTCTTGATTTTATCTTCCAATCCTTCTACTGATTTTTTTTTTTAAAAAGCCCTTTTTGTTATATTTGCATTTCTAGGGTCTTATTCTTGTTCTCTGAATTTTCCTTTTATGTTATTACTATTGTTAATTTATAGACAGCATCATTTTGAGAGGAAATTTCAGTTTTTTGTTTTAATTTCACAATTTCTTCTGCTTTCTTCACTTTTTTTTCCCTCTTCAATTTCCTTTTCTGAGTTTGTTTGGATCTCTTTTTTCACCTTAGTAGAAATGTTTGGAGATGCTTCATTGCCCACTCACGTTATGAAGCAAGAGATCTAAACTCCCAAAGCTCTGTTTTTGGTTTTCTGCCCCCTTTGCAAAGCAGACAACTTCACTTTCTGAGCATTTCCCAGGTTTGGCAGCATAAATGGACTTTTTCATCAGTACCTCCTTCTGCATGCACTTAAATCTCACATCCTACTGTTCTGATTAGTCATAAATATTCTACCATCCCTTTCAATCTTCATGTTTTTGTGCTTTACAGATGTGTCCAATTCATTAAAGCTGGGAAGTGTGTTTCCGTTGTCATTCTGCTTGTTATTTGGAGGAGATTTGGGGAGGAAAAATGTGAAGAAGTATCTTGACTTTGCCCTTGAAAATGGTCATCACCCATGCCTTGCAGAAGCCCCCCCCCCCGCCCTGCTTGGCTTCTGGGACTCCAGTCTTTGGGTTCTCCTCTCCTGTCCTCAGTAATATCTCTACACCTGGGGGTCCCGCTGGCTGTCGTGTTTGTGTGCCTTCCCATCTCCCTCTGTGCTTTTACACAAGGTGCTCCAGTCCATCCATAGGATACTGAATACCTTCTGTATCCTGATTAATCCCTAATTCATATTTCCATCCCTATTTCTCCCTAGAGTCTCAATCTCATTTGTTTTTCCCCATGTGTTTCAAAATCAACATGTCAAAACTGAACTCTTGATTTCCTGCCCTAAACCTGTTCTCGATCTAGTTTTTCACATCTTGGCAAACAGCAACCACTACCTATCCAGCTGCCCAAGCCAAAAGTCTGGTAATTTCTTTCTCTTGTTTAATGACCCCCCCCCAAATTTAACCCAATCAATTTAATTTAACATTCTAATGTCAAAGTATAACCCAAGTCTTTCTGCCTTAATGCAAACTATTATAATTTTTCTTTTGAATTTTTGACTAGCCCTCTACATCTGCTTTTATCTTTCCATCCTGTTCTTCACACAGCAGTCCTAAATGAACTTGAAGCATCACTCAAACCATGTGTTGATTTTTTTTTTCTGATAACCCTAGTAACTTCTTTTTTTTGTGGTTGTTTAAGAGTTTTACAATTTTTTTTTACTTTTTTGATATACATGACAATAGAGGTTATTTTGATATATTATACATACATTGAGTATCATGTATTCTCCTAATAACTTAGTATTGCCTTGCCAAGAACATCCAAGCTCACATAAGACTGGGGATGTGCTGGGTTTATTTAACTTTGTCTCCCTCAGAGCGGTTAGAGTAGAGAGAAACAATAGTGTTTCTGGCCTCAGGGATTTTTTTTCCCCCTCCTGGGATGTTTTTAAACATTTTTTTTTTTAGGTGGACACAATACCTTTAGTCTGTATGTGGTGCTGGGGATTGAACCCAGGGCCTTGTACATGTGAGGCAAGCACACTACCAACTGAGCTATAGCCCCAGCCCCTTTGTGATATTTTTTTTAACCTTTTCCAATCCTTCACACTGTCTTCACAATGAGCACCCAGTTTCATCCTTTAAATCTCACCTTAAATGCTACTTCTCAAGTGGTCTACTGAATCCACCAATCTAAAGCTGGTTACCAAAGTATTTTCTCGGATGACTTCATCTTTTTCTTCAGTAACTCTCCCCAGTTCATATTGGATATTTGTTAATTTACTTGCTTAAAGTTCTTTCATATTAGAAGACTAAAATGCAAGCTAGTGCCAAGATACTTTCTATTCACCATTATCCTTCCAGTGCCTGCCCTGTGAAGATCCTCAATAAACATGTTTTTAAATCAAATGAATGAGGTCAAAAATAAGCAAACAATAACAAAATAAAGCCAAACCCCAATGAGATAAATGACAAAATTCTGCCGTATACAATGAAGTATTTTAGCATCTCAGAACCAAAGATGAGCATACTTCTGGAAGGACAATGATATTTTAGGGTGTCTTTGCTTAGCATTTTCAGGGCACTTAAATTGTGAATTCTTTCAATAAGAAATAAAAGATACTCTGGTAATACAGTAGATTCAGAATAAAAGGAAAATGTAAGTCTGAAATGTAAGAGAATAAGTAAGACCATAACAGACATAACAATGACATAGAAGCAATCAAGAGCAGAATTAACACAGCAGAGAATCAAATCGGTTCAGTGAAAGATGACTATAATAAGCTCTTTAAGTACAACAGAAGACAAAGAGATTAGAGAATTAGAAGGAATAAAAGAGACTCAGAAGATAAATATGAATGGCAAAACCTGTGGGTAATTGGTGACAATAAAAGAGAGCAAAAATGAATAAAAGAATGATTCAGATTATGCTGCTCATGATGTAACATCAAAGACAATGTTAACAACATGCAGAAATATCTTGGTGACTTTCTTAAATTTAAAGTTTTGTGGAATTAATTACCTATACTTGGGTTGGAAAATTCGAATTCATCACTAGAATGTAAGCTTCAGGAGGGTAGGGGTTGTGTCTCTATCATTTTCAAATATGCCCTCTGTACCTGGCACATGGTAAGTACTCAATACCTACATTTCAACTTAATATCTCAAGATCTAGAGCAACTTCTCTCAAAAGCTTTCTCTAACTTTCTTAGGATTCACTTGTGCCTGATCTCTCTCTCTTTCACATGTGCGCGCGCGCACATACACACACACACACACACACACACACATACTTTGTTTTTGTTGATTATTATGTTTGGTTGCCTTCAAACTTATACTCCCTATACCTGACTGCAGAAAGTTAGTAGGGAAGAATCTGCAAATATTTATGACCAAATAATTCTACATTCAGTTAATTTGTCATTCACAAAACAATGGTATGTTAGTTTTGGACACTCAAAGATTCAAAATATATGCTACACCATACAGCCATTCTGAAAAAAGTAACTACAGTCAACCAAAAGTTTAAATATAAGTACATAAAGCTTCTTGAAAGAGCAAATCAGGGTATGGAAGGGTTGGTGATGATAATGATCCATCAAATCAATTAAATTTAGAATAGGGCACATACGAGTGTGATAAATATGGTCACAGAAAAGATTACAAAAACCACATTACTGAAAAAAATGTTTAAATGTGTAAATAATAAAACATACTATAAACATATAACAATAATGTAACTGGGACAAAAATCCTAAATCTTAATCAGATGTGGTGGCGCATGCTTGTAATCCCAGCAACTTGGAGGCTGAGGCAGGAGGTTTGAAAGTTCAAAGCCAACCTCAACAATTTAGCAAGGCCCTAGGCAACTTAGAGAGACTCTGTCTCAAAAATAGACAAGCAAAAATGGGCTGGGGATGTTGCTCAGTGGTTAAGCCCCCTGGGTTTGATCCCTGGTATTGGAAACAAAAATTGAAATCTTACTACCCACAAATTGGCTAGCTAGCAGGTAAAAGGGAGGCAATAAGAGGGAATACAATGTATAGGAGATGACAAAAGATACTGCTCATTTGAGATAGAGGGTGGAAATATTAAAGAGAAGCATAGATTTAAGTAGCTTTATTTTCTTTTTCAAATATAAGCAGTAGTAGAACTAAAACATTTCAAATTTCTCTAGAAGAAAAAAATATCAGAGACTGATGATCAAATTATTGAGGATTCCCAATGTGTCAGGCACTGTTCTAGACCCTGGGTTAAAAATGTAAGAATTAGCAGAAACACACATACAAATATAAGCAAAAATAAAATGGGAGTCTCAATTTTAACAGAAGAATGTTTTATGTTTTTTATGAGAATCAACAAATGCAATAGCACATACCTATAATCCAGGTACTTGGCAGGCTGAGGTGGGAGGATCACAAGTTCAAGGCCAGTCTCAGCACATTGGGGAGACTCTCAGCAACTTGGCGAGACCCTGTCTCAAAATATAAAATAAAAAGGTCTGCAGATGTAGCCCCGTGGTAATTCATGTTCTTGGGTTCAATTCCTAGTATTAAACAAACAAACAAACAACAACAAAAAAGAAAAACAAAAACATCCTAAAGAATCAACAAATAGAACAAAGAAGATTAGTGTTTTGTTGTTGTTGTTGTTGTTGTTGTTAGTAACATATACAAACCTCAATAAACACCTAATGACATTATATGGACCAAACAGTATAACTACAAAATAATGAAATATCATTAGTGATGTGTGAAGGAAAAGACCCAAACAATAGTGATGGAGGATGTTAGAATATTCCCTTGAGTCATTAACCAACCAAAGAGACAAAAGTATGTATGATTGCAGTAGGCCTTCCTTATATGTAATTTTCTCTTTCACTGTTTCAGTTATCCACAGTCAACTCTAGTCTGAGACAATTAATTGGGAAATTCCAGAAATAAACAATTCACAAGTTTTGAATGGCATGCTGTTCTGAATACTGTAATGAAATCTCCCACCATACTGCTACTACTCCAATCTGTCTAGGATCACCATATTGGCCAGTTTAGCCATGCTGTATATGTTACCCTCCCATTCGTAATTTAGTAAACATTTTGATTATCAGCTCAATTACCACAGTATTATAGTGCTTATGATCAATTTAATTAGGAACCCAAAGTGCAAGAGTAACGATGCTAGCAATTTTATTACAGTATATTGTTATTGTTCTATTTTATTATTAGTTATTACTATTATCTCTTACTTTGCCTAATTTATAAATTAAACTTTATCATATATGTAGAAAAAGAGTGTACTCATCTCTCTCTCTCTCTCTCTCTATATATATATATATATATATATACACATACATACATACACATATAGATAGATAGATAGATAGTTGGCACTATCACAGTTTTCAGCATCAATTGTAGGTCTTGGAACATATTCTCCATGGATAATGGGGGGCTACTGTAAAGGTAATTGAATAATATAATTAATGAGGTTTATTAGAACATATGACAAGTCTTATTCTTTGCAAAAAGCCCTTATTTTTAATGTCCATGAAGTTAATTAATGAAATTAATTATTTGAATGACAAACTATTAACAAAAATTGCTTGTATGAAAAATATAATTTTAGTAGAGGATAGGAAAGGTAGCAGAATACAACAGTTACTAATAGGGCATTATGTAAAAATGTGGATGTGTAACAGATGTGATTCTGCAATCTGTATTTGGGGTAAAAATGGGAGTTCATAACCAACTTGAATCTAATGTATGAAACATGATATGTCAAGAGCTTTGTAACATTTTGAACAACCAATAATAAAAAAGAAAAATATAATTTTATCTAAAAATTGTACTCATATACTGTATACAGATATATCTTTATAGATAAAAATAGAGCAAAATGAAAACTACAGTATTAATAGTTTTTTTTTCTGGCTGTTTTTCTAGTTTTTAATACTTTCTTTTATTTATAAGTGCTTTCTAATATTCCTGCAATGAAGATATATTGCTAGTATAATTTTTATTTTTTTAAATCTTTTTTCCACATTTTTAAATTGGTGAATTATGGTTGTATATATTGATGGGATTTGTTGTTACTTCTTCATACGTGCGTACTTGCATAATTTTTAAAAGTTAAGGAGAGCTAGTTAATCTATGCTAAATGCAACATTACTAGAAAAGAGATGGTCCTTCATAAGAGAGAGGTGATCAGTAAGAAGCAGGAAGTGTGAACAGAGAACAACTTCAGTGTGTTCTGGGAGAATTTAGTAACCTATGAGAATTATTGAGAGAACTCCAAGACTAATACATTATGAGTTCATATATGGAAAAGGAAGCCAAGGCGCTCCAAAACTAGAATGAAAACTCTCATTATTGGCAGAATGTGTTTCCAAGCAGAGCATACCACGCAGTAAAGAATAGAACGAGAAACGGAATGTAGGTATTAAAATCAATGCTAACCCTGGAAGGAATATTTTATTCTGCTGTTGATATTGGAAAGCGAGCAAAATTTGAAGCTTCTGGAAATGATAAAAGACAGTGGTGTATTAAGAACCCTGTGGAATTGGCATACTTTTTTTTTTGGTACCTGGGATTGAACCTAGGGGTACTTAACAACTAAGCCACATCCTCAGCCCTTTTTGTATTTTATTTAGATGCAGGGTCTTACTGATTTGTTCAGGGCCTCACTAGATTGCTGAGGCTGGCTTTGAACTTGCAATCCTCCTGCCTCAGCCTCCCGAGTCACTGAGATTACAGGCATGTGCCACAGGGCCTGGCTGGAATTGGCATACTTGAGTCAGAATTCAAGTTTTGCCACTTAACCAGCTTATAACCCGATTAATGAAAATCTTCTGATCCTCAGTTTCCTCATCTATAAAATGGAAACTAAATTGTTTCTTTGGATGATTAAATCATATATACACATATATGTATGAATGTATGTATCCATACACACATACATCTAACATTAGCATAAAAGAATTTTGAGGACATTAGGAAAAAAATTTCAAAGAAATTGAGCTGGATCTTTTCTTTTCTTTTTTGCGGTACTAGGGGTTTAACCCAGGGGCACTCTACCATGGAGCTACACCTCCAACCCTTCTGTATTTTTATTTTGAGATAGGGTCTCACTAAATGCAGAGACTGGCCTTGAACTTTCGATCCTCCTGTGTCAGCCTCTTGAGCCACTGGAGTTACAGGCATGCACCACGATGCCTGGCTTGATTTATTTAGTCCATATGTATTGAGAACTTACTGTGGACCAGGCAGAGGGGACATAGAAAGAACCAATAGAGAAGCTTACATTCGGAATTTTGTAGGCTTTTTCCTGAGCTAGAAAATAACGGAAGTTGGCAATATGTATCAAATACTGTATGAACAGGTATAAAACCTTGTCCCTTTAAAGTACCCATTTAACTAGTATTGCAATTTATATCAAGAAAAAAATGTATTTATTCAATGAACACTTTATGGTAATCTTCAAGACTCTGAAAGGCCTTTTAAGGATAACAAAATAAGAAATATATATATATATATATATATATATATATATATATATGATTTTTAAAAGGAATCTGCAATGAATAGTATGTCAAAATACACTCTACTGTCATGTGTATTTAAAAAGAATAAATAAGAAAAGGAGAAAGTAATCTGCAGTACAGTAGGAAAGTTAACATGTATACAGTTATGTCTACAGTAAAGTGTAAATAATAGAGGAGGGATTACATTAAAGACAGGGAGAAATTGGACATCATGGAAATTGCAAAGAGTTGAGATGTTGACATTCTCCCTGATCTTGCAGGAAAGCCTGAATCTGGACATACCAAGTTGTGGGCAGTAGGAAGAAAGTATAACAGAGCATACTCAGGATTTAAAAAAAAAAAAAAAGGCCAGAGAAGAAAAGTAACCAGATATCAACAGAGTCATTGGATTTGATTAGATCAATAATAGTCACAGCATCACTTTTTCTTTCTTCATAATGTTAAACTTGTTGCTTGGGACGATGATGCAAACCTATGGAATTGAGTAGGAAATTCTGAGAAATTGCTAAAAATCAGATTCTTAAGTCAGTCAGCCTGTCTGTCTGTGACCAGTATTTCTCAAAACCAGTGGGAAATGAGTACCCACATGCTGAGTAAGATGTTCATGAGAATGTCAGGAAGTCTGTTTGTCACCCTTAATTGACAACTGATGTTTAAAAGGCAATAGAGTTATTCTCATAATTTAATGGGCACATATTGCTACTGAATTCCAGAAGAAGCACTTATATAGGGAAAAGACTGTAGAAGAGATAAATATGGCAACATAATCCCCTGATTGTTTTAGGGAAATGTAAAGTAGTAGTGTCCCAGGGATTATTGGCAAATATTGTCATCTTTGAAAGCTACTATTTAACAGAAATTCCGGGAAGCTAGAGGCTTCTGGGTAAAGTGAATCACAAGGAAAGAATATCCTGTTCTGTGGCTGAAACTTTTTAATGGATTACTGGTTGATTTTAATAAAGAAGATCAGGGGTCATGGTTGGTTTGGATAAATTTTCCATCAGTTCCTGTAGAGGCCCCTGTACAAGGCCCTGACTTTGGTTTTCTTCTTTCTTGGCCTGATTATAATATTTCATACGAGTGGGAGCCACTTGCTTCTTAAAGGACATAGCCCTTTTCTTTTTTCCCCTAATATATAAATTACAGGTGTATGGATTTTGCTTAAGACAGAGCTTAAGGGATATTAAATGAATATTATAAGCACTGGTTGCAAACGTGGTTTCTGCCTTTGAGGATTTTGATGTAGTGGCAAGATCATATCTCATGTATACTATAGAGAGAAATGTATTAATGTGTATATGAGTGAGGATCTGGTCAGTAAAACAGAAACTACCTTTGCATGTTAAATCAGAAGATATTTAATATAGGGAATTGATTCTATGAGATGTCAGAGAGGATGGTGAGGCAATCTAGGGATTAGTAAGAGAAGAAATTTCCACTTCCCTAGGGCAGGGCTAAATCGGGAGGAGATGGTATTACCAGAGCCCAGGAACCACCGTGGGGCCTGACCGGTGCAGTTGGTCCTGCAGAGGGAACATGTTCTATTTCTTGAACATCACAGAAAGCTGAGCGGGTGGGAGGCCACTCTGGCTACCCGAGTCCTAGAGTTTTCAATCTTTCACCAGTGTCTTTTATTGTCCAAACCTATCTAGAACTAGAAGAGAGGGAACCTGGGAAAAGCAGACCTCTGTAATACAGAACAGATTAAGAAATGAGTGAGAGGTGAGCGGCACTGGGAGAGGAACGCCTCACCAATGAGTGCCATGTGGTCAGGGATGAAGTAGCTCTTCATGACAAGGTCAGGTGGGCAAGGTGCACAAACCTCTGTCTGGGAGTTGGAGGTGACTTCAGGAAAAGCTCCTTAATGAGCAGGAAAAAGTAGGGTGGAGGGACATCACTTTGAAAGAGATGGTAAAAGACTTGGAGGGGAAAAAGCTTACGTTATAGTCAAGGAATTCTAAACACCTCTGTGGGTTTGAAGCACCAATGAATGGGAATAGCCCAGGGGATGAGGCTAGAAAATTTGGGACTTAATCAGGGCCAGCCTTGTACTTAGGATGAGCAGTCGGCATCGGAACTGGCAAGAGGATTAATGAAAGTTTCTACCGAGATCTACCGCAGTGTGGAAATATGGTGTAGATGGAGGGCAGTTAGGAGGCAGGAAGCGGGGAAAGGGTTGCCCTGGGAAAGCATAGAGAGGGAAGGGGAATCTAGAACACCAAAGTGGTGGAATGTGTTGCATTTGGTGCTGTGTGCATACACCACGAGGGGAGATGAGAGACATAAGGCAAGACTGTTTGGGGAGCGAGTGGTCATGAAGGTCCCGAAGGAAAAGACATTTGTTTCTCTTTGCTGTGGCTCAGTCGGTGGGTTCATCCTTTATCTTTTCTTTTCTTTTCAGAATTATATTAATTGGCTGAAGATACTAGGTTGTCTTCTTCCATAGTCTGCATTTGGATCACTGTGGTGTTATCTTTTCTCTAATTTCTCAATATTAAGATGTCATCAAAGAAAGAAGGACTTATAAATAGATAATTTTGCTGAATGTTCTGGTGTTAGGATCTGTATTTGGTCTAAAATGAATACATTATCACAGAATGAAGTTCTGACACAAAAGAATACATTTGAATTCTTATTTTCAAATTTAATTGTTACTATTATTTTATGATTACTATTAAAACCAAGTAGTCGGTTTGAGAACTTTGTTGTTGCAGCATAGAATCAATCCCTCCTTGGTATTCTGTCTTCCCAGTTGTCTTGTGTGGTCAAGGACCTGCATGCTGACAATACTGAATTATTTGCTTTCAGTTGAGGTCCGTGAGGGATCTAGGTATTTGGGGTACCCCATTGCTTTCCATTTGCTTTTCTATATCCATGAGGTTCTTTCTTATGTTTACACTAAAGATAACTTGTTGTGTCTAGATTTTGGAGAGCTTCCTGCTTTTGACACTGAGGAAGCAAAGCTTACATGTTCCTTTCAGTTTATCCTCGTAAGACATTAAAAGATCCCAGATAGGACTATTTCTTGAAAAATTTGTGGCTTAATGCAATTAAATGATGGATAATTAACATAGCCATTAAAATGATTTGATTTATTGTTATGAATGCCAGTATACCAAGAAACCCCACAAGACTAAGCTTATATCTTATTTTTACTATTTTAACTTATATGATTATTATATATAATTTTATAAACATTTGTCCTTTAAAGGATGTAATACTCATGCTAAAAATATATAACATCCCCTTTACATCTATAAGCTATATCAGTTAATATTTATATGGACTGAAACATATTTTCTTATTTAATTGTTTGAAATCCTTTAATTGCTTTTTTTTTACATGAAATTGGCCCCTTTCCCAATTGTAGTTTTTATAATTTTACTTTTATAGTGGTATTTATTTTTCAATGGATATTTTCTGTACATGCAACATTGAAGGTTTTACTCTGTCTGGAATGTTTATATTTATATACAATAAATCTGAATGATGGTCAAGGACCTGCATGCTGACAATATTACTTCCTATATTACTGTGGTATAGTTGGAGATGAAGGAAATGTATGCTATCACATGATCTTTGGTTGTGCACAAGTTCAGGGATGCTAGAAGTAAGAATGATAGTCTTTGGTTACTTGATCTTTCAAAGTTGAAGCTTTTTTAGAAGGATACTGAGAAGGTCCAGAAAAGCAGGGGAAACAGGGAATAGTAACTAATTAATTCAACATGTATTTATTCAGAGCCTGTAATGGGCCAAGCACTGTTCCAGGAACTTGAGATGCATTAGTGAACAACGCACAGATTCATGTCTTCATGGAGCATATACATTCTCATGTGATGGAATCAAGGACACTGCAGAGGAAAGAATTTCAGGGAGGGAAATAAGATCAACAGTTTTAAGTAGGTCACTTAAAACAAGGACTGGGAAATGTCTACTGGGTTTGGCAATTAAGGAGTTAAGCTCACAGTCTTGGTGAGACTAGTTGGAGAGGAATTGTGCTGGGGGCCAGATTATCTTGCACTGAGTAGGAGATTGAAATAGAGTTCTTAGTCTGTTTTTGTTGCTGTAACAAAATGCCTTAGACTGTGTAGCTTACAAACAACAGAAATCTATTTCTCACAGTTCTAGAGGCTGTGAATTCCAAGATCAAGGCACCAGCCCTTTCAATGTCTGAAAGAGGCTGTCTCCTCTGTTCTCAGACAGTAGGAAGTTAAAGTTGACTCCTTTCAACCTGCACTAATTCCGTTCAAAGGGTGGAGCCCTGGTAACTTCATCACTTCCTAAAGGCTCCATCTCTTAAGACTACCACACTGGGTGTTAATTTTCAACTTATGAGTTTTGGAGTGGGGGTGGGGGACACAGATGCTCCGAGATTATTGTATAGAATTCATTTAGAAGTTTAGCTGTCAGAAGAAGAAGAAAGGGCAGAAGTTAGAAGAGGGGCTGAAAGGATATTTGCTTTAAGCTGGGAAAGTCTTGAGTGTGTCTATGACTAGAATAAAGAGAATAGCCAGTGGTCATTGGTCAGGGGCGAGGCAGGAGCCAAAGCTGATGCGAAGGAAAGCTGCAGGCATCTCCTCAGCCTTACTGAAGCGACCTTTGTAACAGCCTCTTCATTCTCACTCCTGGGAAGCAGCGACTCACACAGCACTAACTTTCAAGAGCTCCAACCTCCAACGCCTGGGTCCTTGTTAGGACCCAACCGTCTAAGCACAGGGCTTTCTTCCAAACCACAGAAAAGACAACCAGAAGTGGTGTCCTCACCCTCAATCCTGCCATCCAAACCTGAAGTCATTGTGCAGGAAGTTTAAGCCATAGAAATAGGGACATGTCAGAATTTCTCCCGCTTTGGCTTGTTTTTCAGAAAATCAGGAGTTCTGCATAGAAACGCAGAGTGACAGACTTGGTGTGGTAAGGTAAGGTCAAGGAGATTGCTTGCTGTTCAAGGACATCTTGACTAGGGAGCAAGTGGGGACCAGTCCCCTTTGTTCATCAAGTGTCATGTCGAGGACTTGGAACTGCATGCCTGGAAGACACATCTTTCTTCCTAATTCTCACAGACTCCATATGGGCTAGCGGTAGCCCTGGAAAAACTAAAAAAGATACTACTATAGGAATTCTATCCACTGGCTCAAATGAGGAAATGATTCCTTATCTTTAGGAGCTTAATTCCACAATTTTACGTACCTGGAAGACATTTCTGTATCCAGAGTCAAGCAGGGGCTGCTTGAGTGGGTATTTTTTAAAGTGCTATCTTTGTTAACCAAGGGGTCACCCCATGAGTCACACAACAGGCGATGTGAATATTAAAGACACACATGGGAAAAATCTACAACCTTATTAGAGAACAAAGGAAGTAGAATGGAAAAGCCCGGGGGCGACATTTTATACACATCAAAGTTGAATGATTGTGCCCTGTGTGGGGAAGTTGGTGATGATAACTGTGACGTTCACAGGACAGCTGGCATCATTTGAGGACAAAATCATTAACAAAGCAGCATGACAATGTGCAACAAGTACTATAAAGATGTTCCTATGCTTTTTTTCCCCACATAGTTATCCCATGTCTGGAAATTTATCCCATTAAATTAATTGAGGAAAACAAAAGCTTTATGTATGGAGTTGTTCACTGCAGGATTATCCACAGTCATAATAGGGGCTCAAGAAATAGTCATGCATTGATCTAGCAGTAAATGAATTAAGTTTCAGCTACAGAAACATTCTATATAGGGTAGATCTATGGTAATGGGATATTTCCAGAAGTCAGATGTGCAAAATGTGTTCTGCTATTTTATAATCAAATAGCATATACAAATCATACAGCGGTTTCTCATGTGATTTTTTAAAAAATTTTTTGTTCTTTTTAGATATACATGACAGTAGAATGTATTTTGACACATTATACATACATGAAGTATAAATATTCTTGTGGTTGTACATGCTGGGGAGTTACCCTGGTCGTGTATTCCTGTGTGAACATAGGAAAGTTATGTCTGATTCATTTTCTTCTCTTTCCCATTTCCATCCCTCCTCCCTTCATTTCCCTTTGTCTGATCCAATAAACTTCTATTCTTCCTTCCCCCACCTTATTGTATGTTAGCATCCTCGTATCAGAGAGAACATTTGGCCTTTGGGTTTGGGGGATGGGCAAAATTTTTACAAGGAAAATAATTTAAGCACTACTCTTCTACTTAATACAGAGTAGTGGGTAATGACTCTCAAACTCATTGAATGGGAAAGCTGACAAACAAGGCTAGTTTAGAGTAACTAGCTTTTCCCCAGGAACTAACAACTGTCACTGCATCTAGAATAAAAAGCAAAAACAAAGACATAAATTTCCTGAAATTGTAAATTGTGTTTCCCTCATCCACGACTCCCCCCAACCCCACTCCCAGCACCCAACGCCAGGTAGAGTCAACATGCTTGCAGAACAGAGTTGTGTTCATAGTCAGGAATTTCAACAAACATGGCAGAGGTCTGTTCACCTCATTTTACTTTCCATGTTTTGGTGATATGCTGGAGGTAGGTGTTACCTAACCACCTGGTAACTGTAGTGTTGGTGTTGAAGCTCTGTTGGTTGGTACAGTCCCTCTGTACTGACCCTTGGAGTTGTCAACTGCTGCTGAGTCTCGGTGTTGGAGAGTGTGGTGAGTTTTGCTCTTATTATCTCTGCCTTTTAGACTCTGACTCTTAGCAATGGAGGCTGTAAAACTGATCCATGGCCTAGGATAGGCCTCATCCATTTGCAGCTGTGAGGGAGGAAAAGTGAAGCAGTTGTGGTGTCAGTAGACTTGAATCTATGGAATAGGTGTACTACAATTTAAAAAAATACTGGGATTATAGGCATATGCCACTGTGCCTGGCTTTCAATTAATATCTTTACACAGTCTTTTGTATATTCACAAATTGTGGAAATGCTAGTTGTATTGCTTTTAAATGATTATGCAGATGGGTTTTTCCACGGTTTTAAAATTTTACTTCTGGTAATAAATTTTCTCTGGTAGTTTTGCTGATATTGGGTGTTATTAATCTCTTAAATTCTTTTTATTTTAGGGGAAGTCATATTTTTATTTTCTTAAGTTGCATTTTTCTGACTCCTCATTGAATGAGGAAATCTTTGTTTATCATCCATTTGTATTTTCTTATGTGATTTGCTTGTTTTCATGTTTTTGTGTACTTTTGATTGAATTGTCTTTTTTCCTACTTATTTGTAGTTTTTCTGAATTATAAGTATTCATTGCTGATTGTACGTTAATTATCTTTTAATATTTTCATGGTGTTTGTTAGTTCATATATGTTTAGTATTTTTGTGTAGTCAAGGCCATTATTTTCACTTTTATTTCTAGGTTTTCTCTTCCACACTAAACATTCATGAGAGTATAAATAGAGACCTTCTATCTTTTAAACTTACATTTTATTTTTAAATGTCTTATTTTTTCATCTATCTGGAACTTATTTTTATCAGGGCATGAGGAGGTGATCTAATGAATATCTATTTTCATTCTATCATGACTATCCTTTCTTCACTCGTTTGAAATGCTGCCTTTGTAATATTTCATATTCTCATGTACTTGTAGCACTTTATTTTGCTTCAGTAAGCTACCTTTCTATTCATTATTAAATTTGATGCATCTTTAACTTTTTTGTATTTACCAAGTTCCCCATTATTTTTTATTCCTGGTATTGGGGGTTGAACCTACGGGCACTGTACCACTGAGCCACATCCCCAGCCCTCTTTATTTTTATTTTGAGATGGGGTCTCACTAAATTGCTTAGGGCCTTTCTGGGTAGCTGAGACTGGCCTTGGACTTAAGATCCTCTGTCTCAGCTTCCCAAGTCACTGAAATTATAGGCATGTGCACCATACCCAGCCTCCTTACTGTTATTTAAACAAAAATCTTTGATTCTCCCATTTATTTTCATTTATATGAAATTTGGAATCAGTTTTTTAAATTCTAGAACAATTTTTTTAGAAGTTTGATTAGCTTTAAAAAATATTCTATATTCTCAGTTAAAATGATAGTATATCTCCAATTATTTAGGTTTTCTATTATGTAGTTCATGTAATTCTTGAATGTTTCTTATTGGATTTTTTTCAAAGTTTGTTGCTGTTATGAATAGTATCTTTTTTTCTTTTAACTTTCAAACTGATTAACACAGATAATTAGAAATTCTGTTGAATTTTGTGTTGATCTGGTACTAGCCATATTTATTCTCATCAGTTCCAGAAATTTCCTAATTTATTCCTTATTTTATTAGTATTAGTATTAGTTGACAATAATACTGTCTACAGATAATAATTATATGTCTTTTTCTTTCTTATATGTATATGTCATTATAAGTTTTTCTGTATGTAATTTGTTATTATTGATAGTAAAATATTTTCAGAGATAGCAGGTTTTCTGATTTTTTTATTGAAAATTTTTTTAAAAAAATATTTCTGCATTGAGGGACTGGAGTTGTGGCTCAGTGGTAAGCATTTGCCTAGAAAATGTGAGGCACTGGGTTCCATCCTTGGGACCACATAAAATAAATAGATCAAATAAAGATATTGTGTCCATCTACTACTGAAAAATATTTTAAAAATATATTTCTGCATTGATATGATGCTGACTGTAGGTTTCTGTCATATATACTTACATCTCTTTGTAAGCTTTTCTTTTTCTTTTTAAAATTGGAATGACTATTGAGATTCATCAAAGACAGTTTAAGTTCTATTAAAATTTGTATATATTTTACTTTGATCCATTATGTTGAATTACATTAACGTACTCTAAATAGAATACATAGAATGAATGACATTTGCTCGTAACACATTATTGTCTTGATATTCTGTGGGATTCAATTTTCAAATGCCGTGTATCAATTCATAAATGAAATTTGCTTATGAGGTTCTGGTCACATATTGATTGATGTAAGACTCCTGTTCTTGTGTTTGTTCAATCTCAGTTGAGTTTCCTGTGTTCTGCTCTATTCTTCATAGTATTTTTCATTTGTGTGTATTTCTATTTTCAAAGAATTACTCATGATTTCTTGTTGCCCAGGAGATTTTCTTCTGTTTTCCAATGCTCATTTGGTTTATCTTTGTAATATTAAGAAAATTTGGGTGTGAGAATCAGAGGTTATCTACATTTAGTCTAGTATCTTGATCCAATTTCAATATAGTTTATGTTTTTTTTTTAATATTTATTTTTTTAGGTGTAGATGGACATAACACAATGCCTTTATTTTTATGTGATGCTGAGGATCGAACCTGGGTCCTGCCCTTGCTAGGGGTGCGCTCTACCGCTGAGCCACAAAATCCCGGCCCCCTAGTTTCTGTTTTATTTAGGAAAAAAAAATCTTCTGGTTTTATATCTTTTTGTTGTGTTAAATTTTATTTTTCAGATTAATCGTTTTTTCATTAATTGTTTTGGAGTTTTTAGATAAGCAATTATATTATATGCAAACAACAATTTTGTTTCTTTTCAATGAAGCTGTATCTTCCTTTTTCTTTTCATTTTTTATTTCACCGGCTAGAAATTCAAGACAATGGGCTGGGGATATAGCTCAGTTGGTAGAGTGCTTGGCTTGCATGCACAAGGCCCTGGGTTCAATCCCCAGCACACACACACACACACACACACAGACCAAAAAAAAAAAAAAAAGAAAAAAGAAAAAAGAAAGAAAGAGAAAGAAATTTAAGACAATGTTAATATTCATGGCGAGAGAAGATATCCTTATCTCTTATATCCTTATCACCATGTCCATAATATTTGTTGATTTTTTTACATTCTTTTGTTTGGGTTTTATCTTTGTTACCCTTATTTCTAGATTAATAAGCATTTTTTAAAAATTAGGTATCATGTTGAATGTTTATCAGATTTTTTTGAGCTTTAATCAAAAGGCTCAAAACCCTCACGATCCAATCACTTTCCCCAAACCCCTCCTCTGAATATTGTTGTATTAGGGACCAAGCTTTCAACACATGAGCCTTTGGGGACATTCCAGATCCAAGCCAGAACAGTACTTAACAGTGTTTAGGAGATAATTTAAAAAGTTAACCCTAGTGATGAGCCTAGTAGGATAGTTTCCCAAACTGTGAGAGGAATCAGGTTTTCTTGTTACCCAAAAATATGCTCACTGAAGGGAGATCTCAGGAGCTCTGATATGGCCTCTATGCTGCCACACTCAAAGTCTACAGCATGTTTATTATTTGGACCAGTGAAGTCTCATACTCTGTCCCAAGCACAAGTCCCTTCTAAAAGGAAAAACTTCTCACAGCTAGTTACCTATTATGTTTTTTGTCCCCATTGTTACTGCCCCAACACACATGTATATAACAGGTTTCTTAAGGATGATTCAGCAAAAGGCTAATCAATGACCTTGCTCAAAATGTGTTTCTGGTTGATTCACAGTGCTCTCACAGCAAAGAAGAACTGATGAAACTAAGCCAGTAAGAGAATGGACATGAAGATCACAGGTAAAGTCAGGGAAAGAGAGATCTTAAGAGGCCAAGTACAAGTTAAAGGGATGAAAGAAAAACTATGAGGAAATAGGACAAAGAGAAGAACAGATGTGCTGAGAAAAAGACAGTTAAGTCCTAAGAGATAAAGTGACCTTGGTTCCTGATGGTCTCCCAGCTCCAGATCTCATGAGGCACCCGGGTGTGCTATAGTTTCTTGCTTTGGGCTTCTGTGAGATCCCTCCATATAGCCTTAGTCCCTACACCACTCTTTATATGTGTTAGCTTGGGCGTTCTTGAAATCAAAAGACCTCGCTTAAACTATTGGCAGGGAAATCCACCTTCAGGCAGGCAATAAGACTTTAAAACTGTCTTCATCACTGGGTCAGTGGTTCTCATCTGCCTTCTTCTTTCTAGGAAACCTGGTAGAATGGGAGTGTGAATTTCTTGGTGCAGGACAGGAATGTCCAGAGCTGGAGAACTTAAGGTGAGATCTCTTCACTTTCACTCTCCTAGAGGCAGGGTTATCTTCCATCACCACAGGCAGGTTTCTTCTAGGGCTTCCCAAGTCATGAGCAATTAACTATTTACAAATGATGTTGAGTAGACTGTCTCCTACATGTTCACTTTCTCTTTCAAACAGTCCATGGTGACAGTGTCACTCACTTCTCAGTTCAATTGTTGGGTGAACAAAGAACCAAAGGTATGATTATATGGTAGGGAGTGGGCATATTCTGGAGTCAATCGTGTGGAGAAAGAGAACACTCTTAAGTGATAGAAATCAGCTCCAGGAGCTCTTCTAACACTCTAGAATTCTTCTGGACCTGAAGCTGTCCTTCAAGATTCAATCTGTATACTAGCTTTTCTTGAATTAGGACATGGAGGATGGATGGGATGTGGACATACAAGCATGAGAGGAATGGCAAACAGTGTCACTGAAGGTGTGGAGGACTATGGACACAATATATATGGAAAACTAAGGTCGATTCAGTTTGGTTGGGGTTCTGAGAGTACTTGGATGGGGGATGATGCATGTTGAAGGAGAAAGGTAATTCAGGACTAAAGACTGCATTGAGCCCTGGGTGGGCAAAGTGATCCACTGAGTTTCAGGAGCTTGAGAGTGGTTTATCAGGGACCCATAGGAATATCACCTTGGAAGTGCTTTGCCATGTGAATTAGAGCGAGAGGGAAATGGAAGTCAAGAGACCTGGTGCAAGATAATAAGAAAATAGTGTAGTTTGAATAAAAGGAAAAAAAAAAAAGGAGGGAGAAGATGAGAAAGAACTTTAGATGAAAGGCTCACATGGGCCACGAGAAGAAGCAGTCTGGTAACTCAGGAAGCTGACTGCTTCTGTGGCAAGACCATGGTGCCTTTTAGGAAAGTCAGGAATACCAGAGGAGGGGAGGGAAAGAGGAGGATGCAATAGGGAGAGGAGGTCATTCTGGAATCACTGTAAGAAGCTCCAGAGATTCAACTGGGATGAGTTAACATCATATTTAAACATATCCTGTCTTGGTTAGGGAAAGACCCAGAAAGGTACTCTATTGTCATGACTAAATGAGACTGAACAATTATGTCTGCACTGGAAAGTGTGTTAGTCTGTGTCTTTCTACATATTTGTTACTAAATTCTTCAATGTGTTTGTAATTTGTATAAATTTTTTAAAAACCCTTTCTTTTATTTTAAGAAAATTAAGCTATCCTATGGCCTACAGCCTTGGATTTTTATTTCATTGTGATGGTTTTCTAATCACAAGTTTTCTGCACATTATCAATATATAACTCCAAAACAGAAAAAGCTAAGATTTTCCGTGTTAGTACATTGGCTCTCTGATAAGACATTCTTTTCACAATGACATTTGAAGGTTCTGTGGAGGTGACCATTTGGATAGTAATTTTGAGTGAATTTAGAGTTCTGATTACTGTTTTATTTAATTGCAAGTGGATACTATGGAAGGAAAAGAAAAGCCATCAACAAAAGAAATAATTGTTCAAAGAATTACATCTGCACTGCATTCTCTGTCAGAAATTTGTCATCAAAATGTGTTTCTTTAAAAGTAACTCAAAGCAGCTGATGAAATACAAGAGCATGGAAAGTTTCAAATCCCAGTGCAAATTTGGATTCATCAAGGACCATTTGCCAGAGAGTGGAGTCAATGGCAAAAGAGCTTCTACCGTTTCTCACATTCATTAACTGGGTTTCATACTTAAGTTCAGGTATTGGCAGTTTTATTTCCATAGGTGGGTATTTTCCACTTAAACATTTCCTTTTCATAATACTTTGGATGTCCCTGGAGTGTTATTACCATTTGACTTTTCCCTTTAGCAATGACTCCAAGTCTTGTGTTTCTCCATTCAACAGAGTGTTTAGGGAAAAAAAATAAACCATAGATAGCTCTTCAAAAGAGGTGAAAATCCTAACTGCTACTCCTGGGATGTCTGAGCCACTCTCAAAAGCTGGAGTGTGAGAAATAGCAGTTCTTGAGATTATATCCAAATATCTTCTAGATTTTTGGAAACCACAAAGATCAAGCTAGTCTGAAGGCCATTGGGGCAAATATTACCAAAGAAGAAGACCATAGGAAAAAATAGAACTACGTATGACCCAGCACATATCCCAAAGAAATGAAATCACTACCTCATAAAGATATCTGCACTCACATGTTTGTTATAGCATTGTTTCCAAAAGCCAAGGTAAGGAAACAGCCTAAGTGTCTGTCAGTGGAAGAATGGATAAAGAAACTGTGGCACATATTCACCATGGCATATTATTCAGCCCTAAGAGAAATGAGATCTTGCCTTTTGCTCCAACATGGATGAGCCTGGACGACATTATACTAAGTGAAATAAGATAGACACCCCTCCAAAATTCATTGTATAATCTTACCTACATACAGAATAAAAAAAAATCAAATATACAGAGATAGAGAACAAATAGTGGTTGAGATATTGAAGTGGAACAAGGGAGAAAATGGGGAGTTGAAGGTGAGAGAATGGACACTCTAGAGATCTAACTTACAGCATGAGTTGGTAAAAAAAAAAATTGTTCTGTACTAATGATTCAAAATTAAAATGAGTAGATTTTAGTTGTTCTTGCCACCAAAACCAAAATAAGCAAACAAAGGCAATTATGTAAGGTGGATATGTGAATTTGCTTCACTGTAGTAATCTTCTTACTTCTGTATGCATCTCATAATATCAGGTTCTGTATCTTATATATACACAATTTATTTTATATCTTAAAAGACCATAAGCTGAGTGCAGTGGCACACACCCGTAATCCCAGCGGCTCGGAAGACTGAGAAAGGAGGATTGCAAGTTCAAAGTCAGCCTCAGCAAAAGTGCTGTGCTGAGCAACTCAGTGAGACCCTGTCTCTAAATAAAATACAAAATAGGGCTGGGGATGTGGCTCAGTGGTCCAGTGCCCCTGAGTTCAATCCCTGGTTACCACTACCCCCCCCCCCCCGGCCCCACAAAAAACCTTGAAGACCATAAAAAAAAAAAAAAACACCCTTCTTGAAACTGGCAATGCTGATGAAACTGAAGGCAGTAGATAGGGTATGAGGGAGGGAGGAATGAAGATGAAGTAAGAACTCAGATTTGAACTGATGCTGTCTAGAAGAGGAAAAGGCAGCCACCCCAGCCATGAGAGTATTGAGCATCTATTGTGCATGGGGACAGATTGCCAAAGGCTGCAGGAATTTATGTCTTGAGGGCACCTAAAATCTCTTGAGGAAACAAGGCACATATATGGTAAAATGATTTAAATGATAAGGGAATGGGTAACAGAAAAATTACTAGCAGCTATTCAGCACAAGAAAAAAAGTTTCAATCGATTATCAGAGAGTTGTGGTTGAGGAGAATGTGAGGTTAAGTTCAGAAAAAAAAGCTGGGATTCCAGGATTATGTGATGTCTCCAAATGAACAAATTCAAAGTGGAATTTCTGATTTTCCCATTTCCTAAACCATTTTATTCCACCCCTTTTCCCATCTCAGTAAGAAACTCATTCATATGCCCAGTTGTTTAAGCAGGAACTCTGAGGGTCAACATTTATCCCTTTCTTGCCCTTACTCCCTCACCAGCAGGCCCTGAAGAGTTCACCCACAAAATCTCTCTCATGTGCACTTTCTAGCATTGCTGATCCAATCCAGCCAGCCACCATCTCTTGCCTGGAAATTGAAATAGCTTCTTAGTGGGTTTTCCTTGCCTCTTCCCTTCCCTTCTTTTCCCTTCTTCCTTTCTTTTTCTTTTTTGTCTCCTCTAGTCAGTTCTTCAGTTGAAGAAGTTTAAACATTATAAATCAGATCATATCAAGGCACCCTCTTGAGCTCTCCAGTGGTTTTTATTGCACTTGGAAAGGACCCCAGCTATGTCTTTGGCTTAGACTCCAGCTATATCTGTGACACTGCACCTTTCCATCTCATCCTGAGCCTGGAAAAGGACTCCAATTACAGCAGACTTTTTGCACTTTTTGAAATGCCTTCTCCCCTGCCCTCGATCTTTCTCTATGCTTTGTAGCACTTTGCCCAGGTTTGACTCCTCTTTCTTCTTTTTTAATTTTTGCTTTCAGAGCACCTTTTCAGTACATGCCATTATTGGTTTATTTGTCTATTTCTGGTGTGTGTCCTCAGCCACTCATTAAGCTGTAAGAATGCTGAGGGCAGGAGTTGTATCTGTTCTGCAGCTGTTGTATAACCTGTAGCTAACTCAGGGCTTGGCACAGAGGAGGGCTACCTTCTTTTGAATAAGTGAGTAGACATATGACAAGATTGACTGGGGGAAGTCTCAAATGCCAGTAGACTTCATCACATGCACAGCTAGGAATAAGGAGCAGCCATTTTCCTTACCAGAATCAACCCCAAATGACAGATGGGACTGACTCTCATAGTCTCTGAAGGGCATTACTAACTGAGACCCTAACTTATGTAAATGATAAAGGAACTCAATGACGACTGAACCATGCTACCAAGAAGGAACTGCATAGTTTAATTTTAGAGTAATCATTATGTCTTCAGGGGATACCATTCTGATGATGACAACCACTTCCTCTTCCCCGAGGAACTGCTGAGAACCATTGTCCAGTGTGGCTCAGGGGCGCGGGTTTCTGTTCTGGCCAGATCTGAATTCCTCTTCTCCAAGCTTCTGCTGACCTCCCTTTGAGTCCACATCTGGGCCTTAACCTCCTCTGCCTGCTCAGGAATCAGTGACTTCCTTGCTTCACAGTCTTTATTAGTTCTTATTTGCAGACTGTTTTCAGCGTCTGAAAATGTGATTGCTCAAATTTCACTTTATGTATCATCTGAATCAGTTGATATTTATGAAAGTTGGTTTCCCTCTAAGATATGCTGCAAAAAGCTGCCTGCCTGTTTGAAATCTACATCTGAGTTATCTGCCTCAGTAATAATCATGATAATCTCAACCACAATAACGGCATAGCCACTATTGTGTTTTATTGTGTAGAAGTTATTGTGGTGGCTCCTTTAAGGAGCCAATTGAATCGGAGGCATACAGCATGCATTCAGCAGGACGTGATAAGTACTGTAACATGCCAAGTCCAAGTAGTTGAATGGTCAAGGGTGTGTACTCCACAGAGTTATTCAGGGATTCAGGCTCCTTCCATATGACTGTGTTGCCATGTCTAGGGACTCAGATTCCTGCTCTGGTGGCAGCTGGAAAAAGAAAGGAGGGAGGATGGGGTGTGTGTGTCACACGGAAGGATGTAGAGTCCAGGCCCAGAAATGCTATATCCCTCTGACCAAATTCTATTGGTCAGAAATCAGTTATATTGCTCCACCTAAATCCAAGGGTGATTAGGAAATCTGGTCTCATTATTCTAGAAAGGGAGGAAATACTGGTGAGTATCTAGATAGTCTCTGCCACAGAGATTAAATGCCTTTTGTATAATAATAAGTAAGTGCAGATCTGGGACTCAAACCCATGGCAGGTGGACTCCACGGCCGAGGCCAAGGCCAAGCTCTCAACTGCGCACCTATACTTCTTCCCTAAGCGTTTATTTATTTATTTTTAAGTACGGGGTTGCTGCCACACCATGAAGGTGGTTCATCATCTGTCAGGAAGACTCACTACCTGAGTAGAGAACAGTGAGACATTTACTACTCCTTTGAAGGAACAAGAAAAAAGAATTCTGTGTGATATTTCCTGTGTGAAGCCGTAGAACCTCTAGTCACATCAGCAGCTCAGGGGTCTTTGTTTCTGTTTAACCAATTTCTGTTAGAAATCATGAGACCACATTGCACGAAGGACTCTAAGACTTTACCCCGTGGCCAGCCTGCTCATGAAATTCTTAGTTCACCGCCTTTTAAAAGGTGAGTGACACCTTCCCACTGCCCTTATGGAGAGGGCCTTCTACGTGCGTAATGGGCACAACTTTATTCTACAGGCTCAGGTGTGCAAGAAATACCCTTTAAAGTTTTCTTTAACTCAAATTAGCATATTTTGCTAATTCTACCATACACTCTTTTAGTATGTTATCCTCTCTGAAATCAGGACCATATTGATGGCATTTTTGAATTGCTATTGGTTGAGTGGCAGTGCACATATCTGGCTCTGCCTGCCCGTTTGTAAACTGGGCCATAGGTATTTATATTGTTGTCCCTTCAGTGGAACTATGAACATTGTTGCTGTTTCCTAGGTTGAGTATAGTTGCTGTTTGAAATGACTTTCAAGGCCTAAGTTTCAGTAGCAAAATGAAAAGTTATAGTTTCTGAACAGGAAAGTTCAAAAGCAGAGTGGTGAGCTGTCCATGCGATATTATTAAAGCAATTTTTTTTTTTAGGTTGAAGAGCATAATCTAATAATTTTTATTCAAATTACTTGCATTAAAGCAAACTTTTTGTTTCAAGGAATCATTTCAAAGCAAAACTGTCATACAGGGTTAGATTTGAAGTAGATTGGTCTAAATATATGAAACGATGACATATTTTGTTACTGAGTTATGTAAAAAAGTATTGCTTGTTTAGTACATGCCAAGCAAGAATGTACCCACATTAAACCCCTTGGAATGGGGAACATCTTGGAAGAAAACCCAGACCCAATAGTGGAGACATTGTAAGAAACATTTCATTACCAACACAGAAACATAGTGTGGAGAAAAATTGATTCAGAAGAGTTAGACTCTAAATGAGAAGACATTTCAGGAATTTCTTAATTTATTTTCCTTTTATATGTGCACAGGAATGACAAGTAATAAAAATCTATGTCCCAACAAGTCTAAAAGAGATATTTCAGCAAATACAAAATAAAAATTTGGAGTGATGAGAAAGCATTGTTTCATAGATTAATTGCAGACATCTTTCTTTCTTAGTGGTACAAAAATTAATGATGCATTTTACAATCAATGGCATCTTGGAATCAATGAAATAGCTTGAGCTCCCATTCCTTTGGGTATTGGAAATTAAGTTTCAGTCAGCTCAGCTACCCCCTTCCCTGTGATTACACGGTGTTTTCTGGGGCTTACATATGGCCACCATTTGGACTGGAGACAGTGTATATGTTGGGTGTCATCTTCCCTCTGTACAGGTCACCCCTGAAAAGGCCACTATTCTATCTGATCCTGGTCATCAGGACACATAGGCTAATGCATTGCTGGTATTTTTTTTTTGTTCTCATGATAAAGTCCCTTTCAGAGCTGGATGGCTCTTTCTGTTATTCTGTGTCCTTCTTGGAGGCATCTTCCAGTGCACAAGAATTCTTTGAGACTTCTAAACTCCTGGGTCACTCAGTGGGCTCTTGCTAACATGAAAATCTGTTTGCTTCTACATGGTGCTGGGTGTTGGGTGCTGGCAGTATTCACTCCTCCTGAGCTAATCTCGGGCATTCAGAATCCAACTTCTCTTCTGCATCATTTTGGAATGGGAAAATCCAGCTGGCTGCTTTGAGTTGCTTGAATCCTTCATGCCATCTTTTTCACTGTGGCATTTGCAGCTTCTGTGACTCTACCTGGGACAAGGATACTTCTCAGGGCCTGGGGGTTTGTGGCTTTTTTCTTCCCATCCCTGCATGGTCAAGGGTGGGACCAGGCTGCAGGACCCATGGCCAGGGACCCACACATGTCCATCCTCTCTCAGCTTTCTTTCCAGCTCTTCCCTTTATCCGTCTAGGCAATGTTTTCACCTCTTGAGAGTGAACAAGTCAATCTCTCACTTCATCTCCTCAATTCTCCCAACCTTCTGTTGTCTTGGGCTTTAGAACCCAGGCCAAGAACAGTCTCATGATTTTCCCTATCTTCTGAACAAGTGTCCTAGAAAACACAGCTGATTGAAAGGAAGAAAAGTTCTGATGACAAGAGACACGAGGACGTCACACTGATTAACATTCAAAATAAGATCTTAATTCAGGTTCTCCCTGTGCCTACCCTTGCACCCTGATTTGAACAGGTAAGTACTCTTAGGTGCACTTCTTACATGGCTGGTTTTCTGCTCTCCACTTTCGTGGCCTGGACTGATTTCAGTGATGCTTCAGATGTGTCCTCCATTTATTTTCTCTCATCATCTCAGAAGCCAGAGTGGTATTTTCTTCCACCTCCTTTTCTTTTTAATAATATGGGGTTTATAACTTTTATAAGGAATCAGTCACATACAGACAAGGAGAATTAAGGGGAAGAAACCATGTGAAACCACACTGCTCTAAGACAACCCCCGCTGGATGACATTTGTTTATCTCTCTAGTTGGTTTTCACTTATTTGGCTCCTGTATATTTTATATGTAGTTATGTATATTACATCAGGCTTAGACCTGTATATCTTGCTTAGTTCATGCAGCATGATGACTATTTTCCCCTGTTATTATAAAGTCTTCAGAAACAAGAATTCAATGATCTAGTAGAGTTTGCTTAACCATTTTCTTAGTGTTGTATATATTTAGCTTATTCTCACTGCCATTAAGGTAAATAACTAATAGCATTGTGATTGATCTTTTTGTGCATGATTTTTTTCCCAATGTTTCTGATCATTTTTTTGATCATGTTTTCTGATCATTTTTTTTGAGGTAGGCTCCCAAAATTGGGATTAGTAAAAGAGTACCATTTTATTTTATTATTTTTGGTAGTGCTGGGGCACTTTACCTCTGAGCTACATATCCAGCTCTTTTTAATTTTTGTTTTGAGACAAGGTCTCGCTAAGTCACCAAAGGTGGCCTTGAACTTGTGAATCTCCTGCTTTAGCCTCCAGAATTGCTAGGATTACGGGTGTGTGCAACCATGTTTGGCAAAAGACTGCCATTTTAAAAATAAGGCATTTCTGTAGACTTCATGCAGTATCTCTTCTGTAAACATGGAAACATTTAGTCTAGATATCCTTTATCATATCAGGCTGCACTTGATGTTTCTGGTGGTAAGACATCCGATTGTGATGCACACAAGAACAATGTACATCTCCATAAAAGTAAAATCTATGGTACAAAAAATGTAAGGCCCCAGCTTTGCCTGTTCTTTCTCCATTCATCAGTAGTTACGTAACACTCATCCAGGAGTGTATATATTGTTTGGTGGCAAGTGTTCCCCAAAGTGCTTTCTTTTACCTCCAGTATCTGTGGATCTAGTTGACTTCTTCTGGTCTCATTATAATAATCTGGCATTTATCCATAGGAGGAGATGCACAGTCCTTACACGTACAAAGTGAGCCTTGAAGAGTTACTTCTCAAGTTTTATTCTTAGCTTTTAATCTAAGCTGTTGATTGACGACCTATGGTATGAGGACTAGAGGATTGCATTGACCATAAAGTGTGTGGTGGATTTTGTTTTAAACAAACACCCAAAGCTGATGCATTCCGGTCGTTGCCCTCTCCACACAGGTACGCTAGGTGGCTGAGCTTTTGTTCCAAGAACATATCACCTTCTCTCATGACGTCAGAAACAGTCGTCAGGATCTCTGTGACATTCTTTTGAATATCTTCTATGAAGAACAATTAATTCTTTGAGGAACAGGATCTCTTGAGACTTTCACTACTATTCAGAATTGAATCAGAGAAGACAGTGGGGTGAGTAGGCAGGTGGACAATATTTAAATAAAATAAAACACTAATGGTCTATTATGAATCAAGGAGGCCAATTTTCTTGTATGACTGGTAAGTAGCACAAGATATGAGGACAGTTCTCCAAAAGTACAGAGTTGGATTTTAGCTGCCGCAGGATCTTTGGGATATACAGATCAACTAAGTTGTGGATGGGTTGAAATGCTTATTCTCCAAAGAGTATGTTTATTTAATCTAGGCTTATTGCTTACTAACAATACTATTTCAATAAAAATGTTTATGTATTTTTTTGCTAGTGAGATGGCTCACATTATAATGCCAATTACTGAGGAGGCTGAGGCAGGAGGATCACAAGTTCAAAGCAATTTAGTGAGACCTTTTCTCAAAACGTAAAAATGGCTGAGGGTTGCAGCTCAGTGGTAGAGCGCCTCTGGGTTCAATCCCTAGTACTGAAAAAAAACACACAAAAAAGTTTATGTATTTTTAAAGAAACTCTAGTCTGATATTAAGAAGAAAAATAAAATCTATGTATTGAAATTCATAGGCTTAATTAATTATAGCAGTCTAGAGAAGATCCTGCCTTTTTTTTTTTTAAATCAAATTTTTTTTTTTTAATTTTTAATATTTATTTAATTTTTTTTTTTTTAGTTCTCGGCAGACACAACATCTTTGTTGGTATGTGGTGCTGAGGATCGAACCCGGGCCGCACGCATGCCAGGCGAGCGCGCTACCGCTTGAGCCACATCCCCAGCCCAGATCCTGCCTTTTTTAAAAATAATTTTATTTATTTAAAATAGGTTACAGATCCAATGATGAATTCAGAAAATTCAGAAATTTCATCATTCAAATATATTCCTCCATAATCTATATTATTAATAGACTTATTTTTTTAAAGAGCAGTTTTAGATTCCCAACAAAACTGAGCAGAAGGTACAGAGATATCCTGCATACTCTTCCCACACATGCATAGCCTCCCTGTTATCAACATCCCCCACCAGAGTGGTACATTTGTTATAAATGATGAATCTACTTTGACATGAAGTTATCACTCAAAGTCCATAGTATACATTAGGGTTCACTTATGTACTTCTTTATGTGTTTGGACAAATTTATTATGACATAGCTACCATTGTGGTATCATACAGATAGATCTAGTGTTCTAAATCTCAAGGGGATTTAGCTGGTCATAAGGGAAGCTCGGGAGTTGGACTGACCTTTTAGAGTTGTCCCAAATTAAGATGGTGGGCGGGCTCTTGTATCCTTAAATCAGAGAGTCACTGGACCCCTAGAGGAAGCTAATTTTGGATGAGTCTATTTCCTAGGGCCAAGAACAATTCCCAACGAGGGACACAGCTGTGTGCTGTATTCCCAGCAGCTGTGGAGGGATATGTGTTCCAAAGAGCGAATTTGGTCAAAGGCTGCCATTTTATCATCCACTCCAATATCATGTAAAAATCTGGATCTAGAGTCCATGCTGCTTCTCAGCCTACTCACTATTTGATGACCTCCCTACCCCGTTTCATTAACTTCTCTTTGAAAACATTTTAAATAACAATTTAATTACATGGAAATATCATTTATTTAACTATTATTACTGAGCAATTTTTGACAAACTTTCATTGCAATAAATAATACGGTGATGAACATCTTTGTGTCTTTGTGATGTACATTTAACTGAGTGTTTACTGTTGGTCAGGCCAGTATTTTTCTTACCTTCCTCATGGAGTTTTTTGAGAATTAAATGAGAAAACGCATGTAAATTATGTAACACTTTTACTATCCTCTTAACAATTTCATGATGCAGAGACTAGTATCGTCTCCATTTTGCAGATGAGGAAACTGAGGCACAGAGAGATGAAGTAGCTCATCTCAGTGAGCACTAGAGTACAGGCATTATAAATTCAGAGCTTAAGCTATACATGTTACTGCTTCTTTCAGCCTGCTTTTCTTGGTCTTTTCCTAAGCTTATATTCTTAGAAGGAGAATTCCATGGTTAAAGGGCTTGACTTGCTCATGGTAAGAATTGCCAGATTATTTTCCAGAAGCAGCGAGACCTTCTATTAGTAGAGTCTGGTTTTATTTTACCAGAGTCAACAACAAAGAACCCAAATCCTTAAATAGAAACATGATAAGCAACAAGTAATCCAATTTCTTGCCTTCCATCAGGCATTATGAACCTGGATCGCTCTTAAGCAGGCCTTTCCTCTTGCTTGTTAGCATGGACAATTATTTCAGGATCATCTTCCAAGTGTTAAAATGGATCACCTACATTTCAGAGGATCTTCCTCTGTGCAATGAATGCATGACTAAGGGCAGGGGAAGGGCCTGGATCCACACTTTGACCTGATGCAGCAGGGGCTGTGTAAAGCCCTAATGGAGAACCTTGCAGAACAAAGTCCTCCCAGAACAGAGATGTGATTTTTGACAACTGGAACATTAAAAAAAAAAAAAAAATCAAGGGGCTCTTGCTTAATTTTGGTGGAAGTGCTTAAAGTGATAAGCACTTACTGAAGTCCCTTTTTTTCTCTCGACTCTATCATGCGCTTGGAAACAGTGACTTTCCCTACTGGAGGGAAGTTTGGTCATGTGACCCCAGCCCTCCTTACACAGGAGAAGGAGCTTGAAGCCACTGCCAGCTTCTCGGGGGGTTTCCCTCTTAGGTGGGGATACTGGTTGTGGGGAGTGTCCTCTTTCTGACAGTCAAGGTCAGAGGAACTCTTCAGGCAACTGGAGTTGTTATTATTATTATTATTTTATTTTATCACTATCTCAGACTGCTTCTCCCTTCCAATAGCTTAATATCTAGTTTATTTCTAAGTTCAAAGAGATTTCTTTGGAACATCAAGGACTTTTTTTTTACTCAATTCTGGCCTTTGGCGTGTATCAAACCTCTCCAAGTTCCATTCCTTATAGATTGTCATGAGGCTTAAAGGACCCAAAGAATATAAAATGTGTAATGTTTCCACAGAATAAGCACACAATAAATACTGACTTTGATTTTTTCCTTCTCAGATGACCTCTGCACTGGTGCCTTTCCAGAACGGTGTATAGTTTTGTGACCTTTCGAGCCTCAATTTCCTCATCTGAAAAAAAATATAGATTTACTATATATTCACCACACAGGGTTTTAGTGGGGATCAAATGAGGTAATCCATCTGAAGCAACTTGCATAGCACCTGGCTCAGAGCAGACAGTCAATAATTTGTAGCTGGGATTACTTTAAAACCTGTTAATGTGCTTTAAGTCAGTTGTTGAATTGGTTGAGCTGTCTGAGGGAATGGATCATATGCACTTGATTAATTTGTAGCCCTGTTGAATTTATTTTTCCCACTGGCTTTATTCAGGCATAATTAACAAATAAAGGTTGTATGTATTTCAAGTGCACAATGTGATGTTTTGATATACATTTCCACTGCAAGATGATTACCATAGTTAACATATTCCATATATCATAATTACCTGTGTGTGTGTGTGTGTGTGTGTGTTGAGAGCACTTCAAAGATACTTTCTCAGCAAATTTCAAGTATATTGTACTTTATAATTAACTGTAGTTACCAGGTTTTACATTGGATCTCCAGAATTTATTCATCTTATAACTGCATCATTGTACCTTTTGACTGACCCACCCTTCCTCTCATCTATGAGTCTGATTCTGATTTCTTTAGATCCCACTTGAGATTAGGTGGGTATCTATCCTTCTGCGTCTGGCTAATTTCACTTAGCGTAGATAGTCTTCTCTAGTTTCATCTGTATTATCGCAGATGGCAGGCCTTCCTTCAAAAAGTGGTCAGCCGTGTTGAATTAAGATAAAGGATAGAGTTTATGTAGAAAGAACATAACATTTAGATTTTTATGGGTGAGGTGATGATAATTTCAGCCTTGCTGTTTCAATGTCTCTCTCTCTCTCTCTTTTGGTTTCTTCTTTCCCTTTCTCTCGTTGTTTATTGTTTTCTCTGAGTGATAACCACAATGCCCTCTTCCTTATGATTTGGTCTGAGGAATAATTTGTGTCTGTGATAAGCATTTGAATCAACTGCCATTAGGTCTTGTGGCCTCTTGGTGGGAAAATTTGATGAACGGGTTCTCCTGGCTTCTGGCAGAAGTTGGCACTGCCAGGCCCTCTCTCCTGGGCCTCAGGGACACCACTCCCTCCTTTCTTTCTGTCTCTCCTCTGAGCGAAAAGCTCTAGGCACTCGTCTTTCTTTGTCTACTGCTTAAGTTCTGAAATTCCCTTGAATTTCACAAGCCACTATCTTCTCTCCACACTTCCCACTCCCTGCCCCCCCGCGGGAAATCTCTCTTCCTACAGAAGCTTCCTCTTTATTGTGTTAAGTCCCAAATCTGTGTTTCTAGCCTAGACTTCTCAGCAAGGTCCAGACATTGGTCAGACATCTCTACTTGGATATGCCACTGGCCAGTCAAGCTCAATGTGTAGAGAACCCGTCATCATTTCCTTCGATCTCCAACTCCAACCCTTAACTACCACAAACTGGCTCCCCACTCCAGCTGTTAGCCACTCTGCAAACACAAGTGCCAAATGGTTAGTCCACATGGTGCGACAGAGTGAGTGAATTGTGTATTTTGCTTTTTCTAAGTAAAATCTCTCTCAGTGTTCACATGTTACCTTCTCTAATAACCGATTCAACCCATTATTCCCTTGTCAGCACCTATCTGTGCTATATTAATAGTATATATATATATATATATATATATATAAATCATAGTGAAAGAATAAAATAAGATATATATATATATATATACACACACACACACATATATAAAATCTTCTAAACCAAAGATCAGCAAAATGTTTTTTCCCTTCTTGTTACTCCATTAGTCCTTTCCTTTACCAGCTAATTGTTCTGAGTACTCCTTAGCATTTTGGTAAATGTTTTAGGCTCTGCTGGCCACGTGGTCTCTGTTGCAACTACTCAACCTTGAGATTATAACATGAAATCAGCCATAGGCAAAACAAATGAAGAGCATGGCAGTGTTCCAATAAAATTTTATTTACAAAAGCAAGTGGCAAGTGGAATCTAGCCTACAAGTCAAGGTTTTATCGATCCCCGTTCTAGACTGTGGACCTCTGAAGGGTTGCTAAATAAGAATTTAGAGTACAATGAACCTTTCACTTGCCAGATAACGTAAGAAAACTAAAGATCCAAAGGCAAATGAAACAGTTCCTGACCTCAAGGATCTTGCCTGAAAACCAAGCACATATGCTGGGTGGGGTTGAGGTATGTGTTTGTCTCTGAGGGCTGCCACGACAAAATATCACATCCCCAGAGTCTCTGAATAACAGACACGTATTGCCTCACAGTTCTGGAGGAGAGAAGTCAGAAATAAAGATGTTGGCAGGGTTCTGAGGGCTGTGTGGGACAATCTGCTCAAGGCCTCTCTTCTAGCTTGTGGTAATTTGCTGGCTGACTTTGGCATTCCTTGGCTTGTAGATGCATCACACCAATACTCTGCTGTCCCATGGACTACTCCCTGTGTCTTTCCTCTGTGCACATCTCTGTCTCTGAGATCAAATTTGTGCCTTTTATAAGGACACCAGTCATGTTAGATTAGGACCCACCCTAATGACTTAATTTTAACTGGATCATCTCTGCACAGACCCCATTTCCAAGTAAAGTCATATACTCAAAGGGTCAGACCTTCAAAATATCATCTTTGGGACACACAATCCAGTCCCTTACAAGGTATATGATTTACCATGGATATGCCAAGGGGACAACGGCGGGGGGTGATTCATCTGGCTGGACAGAGAGGGAGAAGGAAAGAGAAGACACAAAAACCAGCACAACATTTGGCCAGGATGGATGACTAATATCTTGCTAGACTAAGGAAATAGGAAAGGGACTTCTAGGCCGAGTTAAGCAGTTTGAGCAAACACAGGAGGGCAGGATCTTCAGAACAAGGAATATGTCCTGAATAATTATGCTGGTGCTGCTACAAAATCGTGTGGTTGGTGGAAGGAGCTCAAGTTGCTGCTAGAAAGAGAGTCTGGGCAAGATTAAGTGTGTGCAGGCTTCAAGAGTTGCTTGCATAATGTTTTCCTAAGGAGTGAAGTATTGAAGCTCAAAGAGCGGTGTGACAAAGCAGCAGCTATGAATTTCTTCTTGTTGTTCAGAGCCAGCTAATTGTTCCGAGTACTCCTTAGCATCTGTACTGTTACTCCATTAGTCCCTTCCTTTACCAGAAGTTGCTTGAAATCACAGCTCCTTCATGCTTTGTGTGTGTGTGTGTGTGTGTGTGACACAGGATTGAACCAAGGGGTCACTTAACCCCTGAGCCACATCCTGAGCCCTTTTTGAAATATTTTATTTAGAGATAGGGTCTTGCTCAGGACCTCCCTAACTTGCTGAGGCTGGCCTTGAACTCACAGTCCTTCTGCTCCAGCTTCCCAAGCTGCTGGGGTTACAGCATGCCCCATTTTACCTGGCTTTCCTCATGCTTTCTGTGAATCTCTGTATACTAGAAGAGTTCAAGGGCCATATCACTGGAGGTCTAACTCAAAAGTAGAGGTTCTCTGATGGAAATATGCAACGTGGTCTATCTTTCAGTAAGTAATAATAGCCAACATTTGTTGAATGCTTACTCAACTCCAGGCACTGTTCGGAGCATTTTTATGTATTGGTTCATTTAATCTGCATGCTTCCTCATAAAAGGTTCCTATCTCAGATGGATATTATTACTCTATGTACATGTATGACAACACTACCAGTGTGACTCTGCACCATGTACAGCCAGAAGAATGAGAAGTTGTGCTCCATTTGTGTACAATGTGTCAAAATGCATTCTACTGTCATGTACAACTAACTAGAACAAATTAAACAAACAAACAAACGAACCAACAAAGGCTACTATCTCTATTTAATATTGAGGTAATGGAGGCTCAGAGTGATAAACTAGTCCCAAGTGACCCAACTGGTACATAACTGATCTTTGCCCATAGGTATCCTACCTTCCTCTCCCTCTCTTTTCCCCATCCTCTCTCTCTCTCTCTTGCTGTGCTTGTCTCTTTATGGTCCCTGATGGTTCAGTCTGCTTGCTTCTGTTCTCCTCCACCTGCCCATCATTCGTGTCTGACATCCTGCTTCTTCTCTGTCTCCTACACCCTTTTTCCTTCCCTTGTTTTCTCAGATATCAGTCTTTCCTTCTCTCACTAACATTCATTGGCTCATTGGTATTTCCTGCGTCTGGGGTCAGTAATAGATTCAGTTATTTTTAAGGGACCTGTCATTTTTCTTAACAGTATCTAAATTCTTACCAGCAACATGTAAAAACATAGCTCCTGCAGACCTACCTGTCTCCTGGGTAACCAAATCTCTGTTTTGGAGGGGCAGAATATATTCAATGGGTTGTGTGTTCAAATATACAAACATGAAACGTCATTGTACCCATGTAAGTCCTATCACAGGGATTCTAGAGAAGCTGAGAATAACAGCATTTTTAGAACAGTCAAGAGTGTACAGAATGTTCCCATATCTTGTGCTAGTAACGTAATTTCTGCATTGCTGTTATTTTGACATTCTATCCTAGGCTGACTTTATCTGTACTTCCTCCGTATTAAAAATTGAGAGTATTTTCCCAAATTTGCCATTTCTCAGTCCATTGAAAGGATAAGTTCAGAGAGACCTCATGGCTAAACACCCAACACTGGCTTGCTAGAATAAAGGCCGTGAACTTTGTTCAGAGACAAGCTTTGGAATTTTAGAGGAGTTAAGTCTTGAGAGGAATTCTGGGATGATGGTGGGTGCGAGGAGGGGTGGACAATGGGTCTATTTTCAAAATCCTTGCCGTAGATTAAGTTAGATTTTTCCTTATAACGTGTTCTTGAAGTGCCCTTTTGCTTTTTTTTTTTTTCCTGATAACTTTCTTGGATAGAAAATAAACAGAGGGCTTTTGGCTCCTGACCACCGCTGTACCTACAGAAAGCATCTGTTTAGAACTTGCTAGCGGCTTGTGTGAGTCTGAGTGTGCGTGTTTGGCAGGAATTTTCTGGAGAGGCATGAAGCACTACTTTAATTCCCATGGATGCTTCTTGTTCCTCAGAATGGAAAATGTTCTATTTTTGGCTACAAGAATATTTCTGAAGGAGAAAAAAAAATTAAACAAAGCATGGTAACAAGTTCATATGTGTCGTTTTCTGAGTTTCAAGATGTTTTAAGAGTTTAATGCACTGGGGAGAAGGAGAGCCACTTAATCGGATGTGAAGGTTCTGGAATGATAAGAAGCCCTGATGTGGATTCCCTAGTAAAGACTTGAGGGCTCGTCTGGGTGGCTGTAAAGTGGGAGTCCTGGTTTTGAAGGCTGAAGCTTGGCCTTTGAGTAAAGGTGGCAGAGAGGGGTGTGTGTGAAGAACGGTGCCTTCTGTACCTGGGAAAAGGAAAGCACTTGGAAGGCATTCTAGCTGGAGCATGTGTAATGAAACTCTCTTGAGTTGTACTAGAATATTTTCTCCCCCAAAGGAGAGAGCCCTATTGGCATCCCTGCCGTTGAGGGGAAGGGCTTCCAGAGGCAGGTTTCCAGCAACATCTGATCTAAAACAACTCTGTGGAGGTCAGCCATGGGGTGAGCAAAATCCTTTTTGGCCCTGGTCCCATCAGAACCTTTCCAGGGGACAATTTGGGGCCACCATGACCTCTTTTAGTGCTGCTTGACATCCTTGATAAGGCAGCCAAGCACATCATTACTCTTGGTAGCTTGCCCATTCAAGGTCTCTCCTCACACAAGGCTGTGCTGAACCAGCATGGACCACAGTCCCTAGGATTGTCCTGCGGGGCTGAGAGCATTGTGCCAAAGTGGTTGGAGTGGCTGGGAAGAGTGATCACGGAAACTGTAAACCCTGAGCCCCTGAAAGTGGAGCTTTGCCCTTCGGCTCTGATTAAGAAACATGGGCCCGTGGAGAGGGAGCCATGTAATTGGACACCCCGAAGCAAACCAGGCGGGCGGAGTCCTGTGGGACAGCCTGGGATTTTCTCTCCTCATCGTGCTGTTGAAATATTCTTGAATTCCAGTTGGTTGCTTCTTTCATCTCCTTTAAACCTAGCCCTTGGGTACAGAAGCAGTCATGTTTCTGGGTAATGTTTAATTCTTGGTAGGAAGGGCTGTTCACTCCTCATAAAGAGATTCAGTATCTTTGGAATTACGAAATGAAGAGTTGGTGAGGAGTCTTGTTATTACTTGTTGTTCCTTAAGCAGAACATTTCTGAGGGGCTCTGTTCTCAGAGGCCTCTCAGAATCCATGATTTGTGAGCTTGGGAGTTTTTCTTCTTAGTCTTTGGAAACATGTGCTAGAGATGGAAAACCTTGCACTGCACTGATTCAGAAATGTGTATGGACTGTGTAGCCCACCTTTACTTGAAGCCAGCTGGATGTTTTAATGCCTTCACTCTTATTTATTCAATTAACATGTACTAAGCACTTACTAGGAACCAGGCACCAGGCAAACGGAAGAGACATAGTCTGTCCTTGTGCTTATAGTCTGTGTTAGCTTTCTGTTGCTATGACAAAGTACCTGAGAAAATCAACTTAAAAAGAGGAAAGTTTTGTTTTGGCTCAGTTTTAGAGGGTTCAGTTCATGGTTGGTTGACCAGCTTGGTTGTTTTGGGGCCTGTGACAAGGCAGAACATTATGGAACAGAATGTGTCGTAAAACAAATCAGCTTATCCCATGGAGGCCAAGGAACAGAGAGACAGTAAGGGCAGGGTCACAATATCCCCTTCAAGGGCATGTCCCCAGTGACTTAACTTCCTTCCACTAGGGCATCCTCCCAGGGTATCACCGATTGGCAACCCATGCTTTAGTATATGAGCATGTAAGGGACATCCATATCCAAACCATAAGGCAGCCTGATAGGGGAGACAGATGACATATGACTGTACTCACATTCTGGGGACTACTTTCAAGGAAAAGAACAAGGTGCCCAGGGAGAGAGGAATAGTATATGCATTTTAGAGAGTGGGCAGAGAGTATCTTTCCTAGAGGGAAAGATTTAAGTTAATATAAAAAGAAACCAGTAATATAAAGACACAGAGATGGGAACGGGTGTGTACAGGCATAATAATAAATAGTCTCACCTTTGTCACCTCAGGTGAAAAAACTGAGGAGCATCTGGGGCACCTAATATCTCCTCTGTCGCTGGAGCAACAAGTGTAGGGGTGAGCGCAGAGGGTAAGCCACGGGGCTGGACTAGCTGGTGCCTCATAGGGCAAGAAAAGGGTTTCAAGTTTATCCTTAGAGTGTTGAAGAGCTGTGGGGGTCTCAAAGCAGGGGCATCCTCTTAGGGGTTTGAAAGAACACTGCTGCGGTGTGGAGAGTGGACAGGATGCAGGCAAGAGTGAGTGGAAGCCTCAGAAGGCTCTTGCCGATGTCTGGGCAGAAGGGACAGTGGCTTAACTCCCGGGGGTGGCACAGTTCCTTCCCGGGGTTCATTCCAGTCTCTTTCCATGTTGCCCTCCCAGGGACTGGTATGTTAGACTTTTCCAACATTCTTTAAGCAAACTGTCCCATTTGCATATCTCAATAACACTGCTAGGAACATGGGGAACTTAGAATACTGTTCCCATTTGAATGATAAGTGAAAGGAAGATTCTGGAGGTCATAGGAAGTTTCTCCCTGAGCCAGGCTCTTAGTCCTAGCCCAGGACTTTCACCTCTCCTACCCTCATGACCTTTTTGTTTTGTATTGTCATTCTGAAGTATAACGATGGTCAATTATAGCTAGGGTCAATTGTAACTATGGTTTAATTAAAAATTAAAAGGTAGATCTTGGCTCAGGAAAATATTAAAAAGAACTTAAGGATTTTATTTAACTCATGAACTAACAAGGGAACCAGTAAGTTGTTATAGCCTGGTCAAAGACTAAGAAGTAAAGATATTTACAGGTGATTTAATAAAGAAATGTTAGGATAAGATTGTAGAGTTATATATAAAGTGGTTAACGTCCAACAGGCCGTAAATCTTAAGGGTTATCTGTTCTACCCGGCAGAAATTACATCTGTATAGGCAACAATCTACAGGATAACAGTAACCTCACTGAATTGTCTTTCGTCAACAGCAAACAATGAGATAAATTAAGTATATCCTCCTAGGAAATCCCTGGGTGACTTTGGAAATATGTGCCACCTCTCCCTCTTTCTCTCTTTCTCCAAGTTTTGGCTAATTTTTATGACTATTACTGAGAGAAGTGTTCCCCTAGTAAAGCAAGATTCAAAACCCAATAAGGAATGAATTTACTAAAATCCAATCTAACTTTGCCTAGAATGACTATGTGATAAACTCAGTCATTTATCACACATCTATCGAGCCCTGCCCATGGAATATGCAGAATCTTCTGCTAGGCTGTGAGAACACAAAAGTCTAATACAAAACAGTCCCTGCCCTGTGGACCTCGCAGTCTAGACAGGGAGACAGACATATAAACGGATACATTCCAGTTCATTTTGTGATGAGAGCCAAGCAGAGATGTGGGGATTGCAAGGGCACCAGCGGAGGGTGTGGTATCCTCATCCTGGGAAAGTAGGAACACTTTGTAGGGAAGGTGACTTTTGAGCTATGTCTTGAAGGAATGGTCAAATGGTTGGCAGGTTGGGAAGGCCATTCAGGTAGGACGTTAATGACCAACCTGAGAAATAAGGTGGGTGTGTGGGAAGAGATTTACCTTCTAGATTATGGTAGATCTAAGATTTTCTCTTTGATTCTCACAGTTAGTTGCAGAACTCTATGGCTAGTGTAGGGTGGGGAGGGGAATCAGGCAGGGAAGGAGAAGTTAGAGTATCTTGGGCAAGCTTACAAAATTTTCTTTAAATATTAGGTCAAATTCTCTATAAAAACTCTATTTAAAACTTCTTTCTTTTTTTTTTTTTTTTTGAAAGACTTTGAAGTCCCAGAGAAGCAGGAAGTTAATTAGAGTGGCTTTGATATCTTAGGGTATGTTTTAACAGCTGCTTAAGACGGTTTAAACAATAAGAACTGATGTGGTTTGGGATGTGTCTGTGATAGTCAGCTCTGGCCAGAGTGAAGTATCCCTGCATCTAAGAGCAACAGCAGTTGGCTTTAATTTTAGAAAGAGTTCAAGCCAAAAGGTTCTCTAAAACCCAGGAGAGGAACTTCTAAAGAGGAAGATTCCTGCGAGAGAATGTGTTTGGGGGTGAAAGATGAATAGAGTAGGGAACAAATGATCTTAACTGGGTCCTTGGAGGAGCCCAGAACATGTTCATTTCTGAACAATACTCTTAAGGTGGATTTCATCCAGGATATCTGTGGGCAGCGGCCATTTGTGAAGGGAATCTAAATGGGGTAGATGAGCATTTGCAAGGAACACTCCAATAACACAGAATGTCCAACCAGTTTAAATTTTCTGGGGATTGTCATTGTGCTTGAATTAGCACTTCATTTGCTTTCCTGGACAACGCCCTCAGCCGCCCTAATTATTTACAACTCTTTCAACAAACTCTTTCTCAGACCCAGAATCTGGATCCCCTCTGGGCTGGAGAAGAACGCACTGAGGAATCCTATGGTGAACAATAAGAATCTGCCTGGGGAGGGTGGTTTCAGGGCCCACGGCAAGGCCTGCTTTGGTGGCCTATGTTGGAGTTGCTGCTGGTGATGATAATGGTGGTGGGGATTGATAGTGGTGGTGATGTTGAGGACGATGAGATCTGCTAACCTTTGGAGAGCTAATGTTTACTTGTTAGGCACCCTGCTGAGACTTTGATACTTATTGTCATGTGGTAGGCATCCCCCCCCCATTTTATTATAGATGAAAAAACTGAAGCTCAGACAACTTCAATGACTTGTCCATGTATTCTTCCACCCACAAAATCTTTGGCAGCCATTTATAAAATAGTGTATTATAACCTCTTTCCCCCATATGAAAGAATTGACTAAAAACATAAAAGTGAGTTTTAGAGAAGTAGTTTTGGTAATGGGCCAATAGCTGGCTGACAGATGACTGTAACATCGAATTTAGGAGAGACAAAAAAAAAATTCTACCTTAGGCATGGCATACCAATCTTCCAAAGATTTCCCATTTTTCACAATATAAAGATCGAGTTCTTCTTCCTAGACAATATGTGCCAGGTCACTCTGGTGGAGAGGGTTTGGGGCCTGTTTGATTTCTGCTGACTGCTGCAATTAGGAATGGTTTTGTGAAGGCTGCTCATTGTTTCTTTAAAAAACTGTCTAATGACAGATATATATATATATAAATTTATTAAGTTTTTCCAAAATGATTCACTATTGTCTACATTGAGGTCCACAAACGTGTATTTCTAACATAGCAACAGCTACAAGCAAGATATTTTTTTTTTCTGGAGAAAAGCTTAGATTTATTAATAAAACAAAATAAAAACTGCACAAGACCACACATTGGCAGTAATATACGCACATTGGATGGACTGAGAAAAGATTGCCATGGGTCTTTCCACAAAGATAACCTGACTGTTTTCTTAAAGTTCCATTTTGAGGGTAATAGCTGCGTGAAGAAATTTTTAAAAGAGTTAGCTTTGTGAGTAAGATATGTTTGTGAGGAATTTCCATAAAATATCCATGCCTAGACTATAGTCTTCTACAAGAGTAACCTTTTCTTGGTAAATTGTTAATTTCAAACTATTTAAAAAATTTTTTTGGCATGATATACATACCTGTATTTATTTATCTAACTTCCATATACAGTCATATAAGTGAGTAGGTAGACTGGCCAAGTTCAGCAGAGGAAAGAGTATTAAAAAATCCATAAAAAATTCATACAGAAACTATCATGGGAGTAATATTCTCTCTTCCAAAAAGAGGCACTTTCCATACAAAGGGGAGGGCCTACCAAGGCATTGTAGAGCTCAACATCTGCCACAAACAGAAAGTGGAAGGTACAAAATGAGGGAGAAGAGGAGGCCGGATGGCCTGAATTCCCTCTCTTTGGTCCTGAATTCCCTGGCACCTTGCCTATTTCTCAGGGATCCTTCAGGGCTCACTTTATATGGAATGTTCTTTGGGCCGCTTGTAGGTTCTGATGTTGTCTGATCTGTTGGGCTAGGTTTTTCTCTAGACCTTTGCTGTAGAAATTTGGAAACTTTTATCTAAAACCCACATGTTGTCTGGAAAAATCGTGATTGGTTCCTTTTTTCCCCCCTTTGGGTAGATTTGGCTTTATTCTGCTGATATTAGTCCTGTAGGGATAGTTGATATTTTATAATCTGACACCACTTCTTCAGAAGCACACAGAATTCTTTGTATTGCTGTGAGGACACTGGAGTTCACCCTGATCCTAATTTCTTACCTGAGAGATCACAACAGAAATGACATGTTAGCCATCAGCTTGTGGGACAACTTCTGGTAGGAAGTGAAGCTGTGGCTTCTGAATGTTGAAAAGAATGCGCTTTTGAGCACGCAGAACTTGAAATCCACTTTATCTCATTTAAAAGTTCTAGTGTGTTTCCAGATTTTCAACAGATAATCTTTGAGGATTAGAAATCAGAATCCTTAGGAATTCCTTAAATCCTGCTATTTTAAAGATACTAAAACAGTCTTCATACTCTTTATCTATTATCACTGATATCAAAAAGTATATTTAATAAATAAGAAATATTAAGATTAGTACTATTTTCCATGAATGGTATCCTGTAGCAAACATTCCATTGCTTGAAAATGCTGGCAAACATTATTGGGTGGTATTTGAAACTGAAATTGCTGATTTAAGAACTAACTTTGTTTCACAATTTTTTTTATGTTTTGGAACACCACTCAGGATTTTCATTAAAATATATATATATATATATATATATATATATATATATATATATATATATATATAAATTTATTAAGTTTTTCCAAAATGACTCACTATTGTCCACATTGAGGTCCACAAACGTATATTTCTAACATAGCAACAGCTACAAGCAAGATTGACTGATTGGCAAGGTTGATTGATTGGACAGGATTGGCTTCCATCCTATGTGGGCGTCTACCAGTTCCTGAAAAGGTCACCGTAACCTTCAGCTGCATGTCTTCTGGCCCTTGTGTTCTACTTGCTTCCAGTGGATTCCTTCAAACTGGTGATGTCTCCATATTAATTGCTAAACTTTAGTTCTTACAATGAAGTCATACTTTTTCCCATTTTCTCAGTGTCTTGACTGAATTCTCTTGCAATTTGGGGTTTAGAAAAACATAAATTTCTGAGATATACTAGGGAGGAATTTCCTCCTGGAATCACTAAGTTATCATAAGTTCATTTCCACATTCTGCGTACTTTGTTGTACATGTGTGGTCTTGGATAACATCATTCTTGCTGGGTGTAATTTAGATCAACATCACTGCTCAAAATGGGGATTAAGGATCAACTGAAGAAATATCCACCAGCTGATATTGGACCCAACAGTTTGTGGGATCTTACCCTAGCAAAGAGTTACTTTAAAAAATGAAAAATCTGAAACACAACGGACAGGGAAAAATCAAATATGGATTGGGTTATAGGAGAGCATAGAGCAATCATCTGGGAGCACTATGGACCTTTTGGGTGGTACTTGGCATTGAACCCAGAGCCTTGTCCATGTTAGTTGAGCACTCTACCACTGAGCTACATCCCCAGCTCCATGGATGAAAATGGCTGCATTGCACCATGTTGAAGACTTAGATGTTTTTCTCACAGGATGCAGAACTGTCAAGAGTAAGAATGTCAGACCACCTTAATTGAAACCCTGGAACTAACTTGTTGTGAGACACTGAGGAAGTGGCTTACCTTCTCTAGATCTCAGTTCTCTAGTCTGTATGCACGTCACGGAATAGGTGTGAGGATTAATTGAGAAAATGCATGTTACCGTACTAAGAACCAAGAAGAACCCAGTGTTGTATTAATTGAGATAATGCATGTTACAGTAATTAAGAACTAAGAAGAACCCAGTGTTGTATTGTTTCCTAATAGGAAGGACACATGGAATTATGTGAGTGCATCTAACCAGCATTTTCATTCATTATGCAGATGTCTAAATTTTCCCATGGTGCCCGCAGCTAAGTGACAGGCAGAACCCTGCCATCTGTCCTTCTACTATAAATTTCTAAAATGGTGTTGCCGTGCTCAGGCAGAAACCCCTGAACTAAATCTAAACAATGGTTCTAGGAAAGGGCCTCATGTTTAGTGACTCCTTATCTTGATACATCACAGGACTTCCTGGGGCCGCTTTGGACTTAAGCATTGTTGGGAATGTGCAAGCAGGGAATGGGCTGAACAGATCAAGTTGTGGGGCAGCAGCCTGGGGGCCAACTGCACAGCTGTGCTGACTCCCTGACTTTAGGGCAGGCGTTTGGGGGCATTTGGCTCATGCTCCTCTTCATTTTCACCTGTGGGTGCAGGTTTTGAAAAAGAAAGTGTCACCTGGGAGGAGTTTGTGTTTTGGAATCTATCTATCTGAAGTGAGAGCCCCTTGAGTTGTTTTCGTTATAGGACAGCCAAGAAATAGTTTGCTTTGGCCTATGAAAGAAGGTTCTAGGTTAAGATTGTTAGTGTAAACTCTAGTACATTTAGGATTGAAAACCATTTTTCTTCCTCTATTAGCCGTGTGAATTGGATGAATTTTAAATCTCTCAGGGTATGTTTCCTTGGTTAAAAAAAATGAGGATGATAATAATATCTACTTCATAAAGTTATGTAAAAAACCCTGAACTGATACAGAGTTTCATTTTTACAAGGTGAAAAAAAGTCCTGGAGAAGGACAGTGGTGATGGTTGCACCCCATTCTGAATGTACTTAATGTCACTCTACTGTGCACTTGAAAGAAGTTAAGATGGTGAATTTCATTATGCATATTTTACCATAACAAAAAAATTGCAAGAAATAAAACCTGTCAACAGAAATATGAGAATATATTACATGCTCAAGAAATATTAACAATATATATTACTTTAGTTGAGTCAAGGAAGTGTACAAACACTCCTTGATACACTCCAAACTAGTATTTTAGAGAATGTGAAAATGATTTTTCTCATTAAAAAATATGGTAAAGACAGGAGTGAGATGACTTGAACCAACCTCGGGGAGGCCTATATTTGTAACATGGTGTCCCTGGATATGGACAGCATGAGCAGTGGGATGGATAGGAGGAGAAGAAGGGAGGACTAGCTATGGGAGAAGGAAAAGCGCAGGCCTGGGGACTGTGGGCACCTGGGGAATCTTCAGGATTTTCCCTGTCAGTTGTTTAATATATTCTAATCCATTCAACTTGCCCCAATCCTATCCTAGTTAAATCACAAGACTCTACCTTTTTAGAGACTCTTGAGTAGTTTTTATGAGTGAGGCTCTGAGGCAGCACCCCAATTCACTGCCTGCCATGCATTGTGGCAGGAACCATCTTTGCAAAGACTAAGTTGATCAGCAGTTGAAGTTGATTAGTATCGGTGATGAGACTAGACGGATGCAAATATTACCTTTCCGTGAAGCCAGGTGGAAAATTATTCTCCAGTGTTGTCCTGAGCAGAGATTGTAAAGATTTATCTTCCTGGAAGACCTTATTTTCTGATCCACCCTTAACATTTCTGATCCATTAACTATTAAAATGAAATCCAACGAAGTGTGAAACCAGACACTTCCAGGCTTCTTTCTCAGACCATACCATGAATAATGCTGAGCTTTCCCCTCTGCTTGTCAAGAACTTGCAACCCAGTCTCTGCAGGTTGCGTTTAGGTTGTCTTTCCAGATTCTGACATCCCCTTCCCTAGAGGGAGGGATGGATTTCCAGCACCCAAGTATTCTGCATTACATCCCCTTCCTGGAATGATGTCTGATTTGGCGCTTGTATGATAATAGTCAGTATCACAATAGTAGCAGCTGCTTTTAAGGACAGTCTTTTTTATTTTTACTAGATATTTTAAAATATCATAAAAATACCATACTCAGAAAAGAATTTGATACTGTTCCATGTTCAGGCAGATAATGGAGCAAAATCCAAAGTCCAGAAATAGTCCCAAATAAAATCAGGCTAAGTATAATATAGTGGGTAAAAAATGAATTACCTAATTAATGAATTACCTAATTAATGGTTGGAATAAGTAGACAAGAGCTGGGGAGAAATGGGAATGATATTCAGTGTTCATGTTTTACCCACAAACAGGTTTTACATGTAATGCAAACATGTAAAAAAAAACAAACCATAAATTCAATAGAAAATAATACGTGACTAATTTTGGCAAGAAGAGAATTACTTTATAAGGTTATTATCAAAACAAATATAGGAAAAGATTGATTCAAGTTAAAAAAAATTAGTTAGCTGTATTCTTAAAAATACAGTATGATCAAAACTATATGATAAACTACAAAGAAGGAAAAAATAATTGTCACTACATATAACAAAAAGTAATAGCAACTGTTTTGAGTACCTTCTGTGTCAGGCACATCACTGGATACTTAGCTTGCATTATTTCACTTAATCCTCAAAATTGGTTAAGTATCATTATCTCTAGTTTGTAGATGAAGGTACTGAGTCTTGGAGAAGATCAATCATTTGCAGTGAATGGAACTGAGATTTAAATAGGTCTGTTTGACTCAAAAACCTTTGCCTTTAACTGCTAAATGGTGGCTTATGTTAACCTGACCATAGGATCAATTCCTCATTTTGCAGGATTGGAGCTACATGTAGATAAACATGCCAAATAACTATTCTTGTCACCAGCGGAATTTGCTGACATTCTGTGCAGAGTACAAGTCTGTCTTGGTTCTTTCCAAACCAGGTGTCATCCCCTTATTTTTGCCCCATGTACACAGTGATGACAGTTCTCACTTTGATATATGCTTGTTGGCTGGCACTCTGGTTTGTGGTTACTGGTTCAGAACTTGACCCTGGAGTCAGATTCAGACTGTAACCCTACTGTTTACTGAATCTGTAACCCTGGGAAAGAAAGTTGCTTAATTACTCCCAGTTTTTGCATCTGTAAATTGGGGAAAGTGATTCACAGCACCTAATTCACAGGGCTATTGTAAATATTAAATGAGACAAAGACTTAGAAAAGCAAATGGCCCATGTTAGGTGCTTACTGTAATTATTCAAAATTGAGAGACTTCAATGAATATTAATTATAACTGACGATATGCTAAGAATTTAAGTACTTCCCACTACAATTCCTGACTTAGATTTGATTATTTCAGAAGTACTTGAGTGCTTATTTTATATCACTCACTGCACATATAGATATCTTGGATGCAAGAGAATACAACAATTATGCAGTGTGGTAGGATAGATAGGTAAATAGATATCTGAGGATGGTAAGAATGCAGGGTTTATTAGGATCTTGGAGCAAGGATACTTCACGGGATACTTCACCTACTCATGTATCCTTGTTCTTCACAGAAGAAAGAGCAAGAGTTAACTACATATAGAAAGATGGAAAGGATTTCTATGCAGAGAGAAGGTGTATCAAAGACACAAAGGTGGGCAATGACATTGTGAGTGAGGATCTATGACCAATTTATTGATGTTAGAATACACATTTTAAACTTGGAAATGAGATTGGAAACACAAATGTGGGTAAGAGCTTGGACTTGATTTCATAGGTCATGGGGGAGCCACTGAGGGGATTTTAGTGGGGAAATTAAAGTGTGGAGGGTGAGTGGGTTCAAGGGGGTTAGGGGAGTGTCACAACTGGAGCAGGGGGACCAGGAGGGAGCCTTCTGAGTCACAAAATAGACCAAGCCAGAGCAGTCAAGGTAGGATGAAGGGGGAGGGATGAGGTGAGAACTATTCAGGAGGTGAGACTGCAGGAACCATAATTGATTGGATGAGTGGAGGTAGGAGGGAAGGAGACTTTGTTAATTACCTCTTTCCGCTGTAAATCCTGACTTAATGCACCCCTTCTCAGGGAATTCTCATTTTAGAAGATAATTCTTATTTCATGTTTTCAGAAGGATCAGTTACATAATCATTTGCGTAGACTCCTGATATCCAGTGCAGAAACTTGAATTGAAGAATTGAAGAATTGAATTGAAGAATTGAAGCCAGTTCTAAGCAGTCAACCAAAGAAAGGCAGTGGAGATATTACAGCACTTAGCATCTCTGTATCTCAGTTTCCTAATTTGTCAAAGTAGTGCTTGCTCTATGGGATGTGAGAACTAAATGAGTCAAAGCTGTTGTAACAGGATCTGCCATGGAACAAGGACTCAAAGTATGTGAGCTGCAGCGAGGCTTATTACTGTGATTGTTTTGCTTTTCATAGCACAGCCTCATGAATCTGACTGTCTGGGTTTACCTCTAAGCTCTGGGTGAAATTGAAAAAAAATTATTTATTCTCATTAAGCTTCAGTTTTCCATCTGCAAAATGGGGACAAAACAGATAATAATAGTAGTGATAACAACAACAATAATAAAAATGTCTCCTAGGCTCATGTGCAGATGGAATGATAGAATAATGGAATGTATACAAACTTTGGCACAGGTCCTAGCTCTCAGAAAGCAGTCAGGAAATTTAAGCTACTGTTCTATTCCTTGTTGAGTGCTAGGCACTTCTGTGAATATGATAAAATTTCACTTTCCCTGCTTTCGCCAAAGTGGTTTGGTAGACCCATTTTTAAGGATGAGGAGACAAAAGTATGGGAGGTTAAAAGCTGTCCCCAAAGTCATACAGCTATAGCTGAGCTGGCATAAGTTATTTCATTTAGAATATCTTGATACTTTTAGAATCCTTTGGTAAGTTTCTCTAGACCTATAGGAAAAGGAAAATTCAGTTATGTCCAGACATGATTGTATCAGTTTTTACCAGAGGGAATTAGAATTATCATCAAAAGTTTGAGCTGGAAGTAACTTTCTTGTATATCTGGAAAAATGAATTGTGATCTTGTTTGAGTCTTCCCATCTGTTGTTAAAAACAAAACAAACTAAAACAAGAACCGCAACAAAATCCTGTGTACAAAACTGTGCCAAAACTCAATAATGAAATATAGATCGTTATGGCTCTCAGCTGCATGAAGAGACGTGAGGGTTCTAAGAAATATACTTTGAATACCATGAATCAGAAAATCCTTTCTTTGACCAATGAGAAATCCAAGGGTAGAGGGACAATGTAACTTTCCAATGTCACATGCCAGGTACTACTCACTGGAATCAAGGTTGTCAATCTCCTATGATCACCCAGTGCTGAGTCCCTGGTGTTGCTATCCCCTCCATCTAGCATGCAGAGCCACCATGAAAAGTACCTCCTTTTGGAGAAAAGCATCTACTGATAGTAATTTCTTTTGTCATTTCCTATGTTTTCCAAATTTACTAATAATATATAATACTTTTCTAATCAGAAAGAATGTTTTTAAAAAATACTTAAGTCGATTAAGAGGAAAGAGGTGATCTGTATGCCCAACATGGAATAATCCGGTTGGTGAACTTTTCTTTTCTTTTGATTTTTGAGTGGCATGTTGCAGTGACTTTGGGTTGGATTCGGGGGTTGATATGGAGCGCTTCTAAGATGTGTTTGCTTTCTATTTATTTATTTATTTACAAATTTTTTTTGGGGGGGCGGTACCAGGGATTGAACTCAGGGGCACTCAACCACTGAGCCACATTCCCAGACCTATTTTGTATTTTATATAGAGACAGGGTCTCACTGAGTTGCCTAGAGCCTTGCCTTTGCTGATGTTGGCTTTGAACTTGAGATCCTCCTGCCTCAGCCTCCTGAACCACTGGGATTACAAGTATGCACCACTGTATCTGGCCTTTGTAATTATTCTTAAGGCTGCTTCAAATAAACCTTAAATTAGAGATCTTCCCTCATCTGTCCTCAGTCTACCCATCATCCTCTGTGATTCTAGGAAAAAGTGGCTAATTGCCTATCAGCCTCAAGGAGCCAATTCCTGCCCTTTGGTTTTCCTCCACACAGTTTACTCTAAGAAAGACTTTTCTGCTCTGTCTCCTATAGAAACACTAATGTTGGTTTTAAAGGCACATTTCACACTCACTTCCTTCATTCACAGATTTATCCATCCATTGACAAATATCTATTCCGTGCCTCCACTGTCAGACATTGACTGTTCTAAGCTCTGGGTGTGGAGAAAGTTGAAGAGAATAGACACGGTCAGTGCAATTAGAGAGGTATGTCTTCAGTGAGAGAGACTGGCATTAAACAAGTTACTATGTGAATCCATCCATCCACCCATTCATTCATCCAATTTCAAGATGTAGTAACATTCTCTTTAGAAAGAAAGAGAATGCTCGTGTACTCCTGTTTTAAAAAGTCTGGTCAGAGAAGGCCTGCCAGGAGAAGGGAACTTAAGCTGACACCCAAAGACACAAGGGCAGGGTTGTGGGACTGGTGAGAGAAGAGCATTTGGGGCACATGAGGTCCTCAGAAAGAGTTGGAATAACCAAAGAAACCTAGAGCATCTGGAACAAAGTGAGTGATTACCCACCCAGCACGCTGTTTCACTTCTATATTTTATTATCTGTATGCTACAGTGTAAACTTCATGAAGAAAGATTGTTTTTTTTCCCCCAATTTGTTCACTACTTTTTCCCAGTACCTGAAATGGTGCTTTGAATACAGCAGGCACTCAATGAATATGTTTCAGTGAATGAATGCATGAAAATGAAAGAATAAAGAGTGTAATGAAAGGCCACTAGAAAGATCATCAGGGACTGTTTGTTATGACAGATGCTTGGATTTTATTATTTTTTATGAAATGGGAAGTTATAGGAGTCTTAACAGAAGAATTAACATGATCTGATATATGCTTTTAAAAGAATACTCTTTTGAGTGGAGAAAGGATTAGAGGTCGGCAGTTGTTGAATCACGTCATCTCGAAGGGCCATTGCAGTAACTTGGTAGGAAGGATCATGGTGCTGGTGGCAGTGCAGATGGAGAAAAAGGGATGAAATCATGATATATTTTCGAAGTGGGAATCATAGAACTTGCTGATAGATTTTGTGACAGACTCTCAGACTGATTACCCAATATCCATTCTCCTCGTCTTCCTAACATAATGCTATGTAATGTAAATTATATAACATTTATAATATAAATGTTGTTCAGAGTGACAATATGCCCAGCTAAAAAAAAGCCTCTCTATTTCCTATCTTCTCTTGCAATTAAGAGTAACCATGTGACAGAGTTTTGGCCAATGAGATCTAAGAGGGACTTGCTGGGCAGAGATTCTGAGAAAGGAAGTGAATTCAACTGCCAAATGAATTTCTCCCTTGCTTTCCCCACTCTTGCTTGAATTCCAGATGCTGCTGTGGAGTAGCCACCCTGAGGGCATGAGACAATAGCAGGAGGGAAAAGGTCATCACTAAGGGCGTAGAGAGATGAGCCTGACTTCTGATCCAGATCGACCGTCTCACTTTTTTTCTGAAAAATAAAAACCACACTTCTTTTCTGAAAAACAAAACTAAAACAATAGCAAAATCCAATTCTTCTTTGGTTCAATCATTTCGTGTTAAATTTTGTGTAATTTATTTCTAACTGATTCTGGTTGGATTAGAAGTGGCAAGAGAGGAGAATTCTATACGCTGCCATCCCCAACTCTCCAACAATAACTACTGAAATGGAAGATGAAGTGGGAGGGGGATGGGTTTTAAATGGGAGTTGTATGTGCCTGTAAGTGTATGCATTTGTGTTTGTTTGTACATGTGTGTGCATCAGTATGTGTGTATATGTGTGTGTGTGTGTGTGTGTGTGTGTGTGTGTGATGTGTGTGTGAAAGAGAGAGAGAGAGAAAGAGAGAGAGAGAGAGAGAGAGAGAGAGAGAGAGAGAGAGAGAGAGAGAAATCTAAGACATCGGTTTTGGATATGTCAAGTTTGAGATGTCTGTAAGACAGCACAGTGATGTTAACCAAACAGTTGTTCATATGACCCTATCCTTCAAAGAAAAGTCTGGAATAAAGATAGAAATCTGGCAGTTGTCAGCATAGAGATGGTATTTAAAGTCATATAAATGGTTGAGATTTCCCAGAACAGGGAAATCTAGAGATAGAAAAGGCCCACAACTAAATCCTAATCATATTAGCATTTAAAGGCAAAGACGGGGAGAACTGTTGTAAGAGACTAAGAAGAAATTTTCAGTGGGAGTAACTAGGACCTGGTAAAGTGGTGTCAAAAAAATGGATTTCCTAAAAGACAACCTACAGAATGGGAAAAATATTCGAAAATTGTTCATCCAACAAGGGACTAATATCCAGAATATATAAGGAACTTGAATAACTCAGAAACTAAAAAAGAAAAAAAAGTAATTTGGTTAAAAAATAAGCAGATGATCGAAAGAGACATTTCTCAACAGAAGATATACAAATGGACAATAAATATATGAAAAAATGCTTAACTCCACTAAGCACCAGGGAAATGGTAATCAAAACCACAAGGAAAAATCATCACACCCAGTTAGAATGATCACTACTAAAAAAAGACAAAAAATAATGAGTACTGGTGAAGATGCAGAGAAAGGGAAGCTCTCATACAGTGCTCGTGGGAATGTAAATTAGTGTGGCTGTTATGGAAAGCAGTAGGCAGTATGGTATTTCCCCAGAAAGTCAGAAATAGAATTACCATAAAATTCAGTAATCCCGCTAATCGATAAATATCTATAGGAAATGAAATCAGTATGTTGAAGAAACATCTGTACTCCATGTTCACTATAGCTGTGTTCACAATACCCAAATATGGCATCAACCTAGGTGACCATTGGCACATGAGTGGACAAAGAAAAAACACAGCAGAGATACTCAATGGAATATTATTCAATCATCAAAACAATGGGATCCTGTCATTTGCAGCAACATGCAGGGAGCTGGGGGGCATTATGTTAAGTAAAGTAAGTCAGGCACAGAAAGACAAATACATATGGCATGTTCTCACTTACATGTGGAAAACAAAACAATTGATCTTAGAGAAGTAGAAAGTAGAATACACAGAGCTTGAGAAAGGTCAGAAGGGAGCATGGAGAGATGATGGTTACCAAGTACAAGGGTACAGTTGGATAAGAGGAGTAACTTCTAATGTTCTCTAGAACCATACGGTAATTATGATTAACAACAATTACTAGTACATTTACAAATAGTTAATAGAGAGGCTTTTGAAATTCCTGACACCAAGAAATGATAAATGTTTGATGCGAAGGACATACCAATTACCCTGACCTGACCATAGCCATTGTATACTTTTGTATTGAAGTCTCACACTACATCCCATAATTATGTACAATTATTATGTGTTAATTTTTTAAAAATAGCTATTTAAAAAAGTAAAATAGACTTCCATGGGGCCACCTTGCTTGCCACAGTAAGCTGAAGTGTCGGGAACCACCATTTGGCACTCTTTATGTTCTGCATTAGGATATTGTTTTTGGCTGCTTTTCTTCTGTGACAAGACCTTAGGTCTCTAGGGCCTGGGACCATGTCTGTCCTCTGGAGTTCCCTGTACTAGGCACAGCACTTTACTTTCAGATGATGCTCCAGAAAGCTTGGCCATGATCATTTGTCCCCATTGATGTCAGGGGGAAAAAAAAGAAAGAAAGAAAAAGAATATTTGGAAAAAGTTAAAAGGTTTGGAAAAATTGGAACTTTTGCTCAATCCAGATTGAAAGGCACTTTGAGCTGCAGAATGACATGCATTATCTGACCAGAAAGAGGGGTTTTAAAGAATTATTTTGAGAGCTTTTTGGTCAGAGGGCCTAGAGAAGTTCAGAAAGATAAAAGAACATATGGTGCAGAATCCAAAAATTCCGTTGAATCAGGATTCAGGTGGAGAGGGCAGCTTTGACCAGAACACTAAGGGCTTACATCAGAAGCTAAGCAGGAAGGGGTACAGCATGTTCCCAGAGTTGGGATGCAATAATAAAAAAGGAACTTGAAACTCAGGCCATGTGCTAACCCTCAGTCATGGTGCAGGCTGACATTGGAGATTTCCTACTGTTGGTATGAGATGCTGATATCCTATTATGGAAGTCCGGGTTGAAGGAGGGAAGTCAAGTCCTGGGATCGAAGGTCAAACTCCACATCATTGATTAATCAATTCATACATTCATTCATATTTGATATGCAATGACTACGTGCCATGTCCTGGGAATATGGTGGTGCCATACAACTCACATTCTAGTGAGAGTGGTTTGTATGTATGAGAATAACTAAAAAAAAAAAAAAAAAGATGATGGACAAAATAATTTTATATAGTGATAAGAATCATGAAGAAATTCAGACATGATGATGCATTATAGCCAGAGCTACCCATGGCATAGTCTCTGAATTGTCAGCATCACGAGCTTGTTAAAAATGCAGAATTTCAGGAGAGTCCCCAGACCTACTAATCAGAATCTGCAATTTTTTTTTTGTACCAGGGATTGAATCCAGGGCCACTTAACCACTGAGCCACATCCCCAGCCCTTTTTATATTTTTGTATTTTGAGACAGGATCTTGCTAAGTTGCTTAGAGCTTCACTATGTTGCTGAGGCTGGCTTTAAACTTGTGATCTCCTGCCTCAGCCTCCCAAGCCATTGGGATAACAGGTGTGTGATGGTGTGCCCGGCAGAATCTGTATTAAGGATTCCTTTGCTAGCTTTTGTTTGAGAAACACTGTGCTAGATGGTGCCTGGGAAGGGGGCTTATTTAGTTGGGTAGTTATGAACGGTTTTATCCGGGAAGTTGACATCTGAGCTGACGCCCGAATGAAGACCTGTGAGCAGGAACAGAAGTGCAAGGGAATGGATGGAGATGAATCTTGGTGTGTTCAGAGAACAAAAATATCTGTTCTCTCATGGCTCTTTTTCTTTCTCCTTACTCGGCTAGTCCTTACCCACTGTCGGATTCCAGCCTAAACCCCACTTCCTCTGGATCCTCCCCTGACCCCAAATACCCTTCCCATATAACTCCACCCCATCTATTCTAGTCCTGTGTAAGAGTAGTTTGGTTGTTTCTTTCCCTAATGTGCCCATGATCTTAGGACAGAATAGGTACCCTCTAATTTTGTTCAATGACTATTTGAATCAAAGTGAGAAACCCAGAAAGAGTATAGAGGTAGGCTATGCAAGAACTTACCACCAGAGTTCTGCTGAGGGGCAAGGTCCCTGGCCTTGGCCTGGCCTTGGCCTTGGTCTGGAGGTACCGCACCCTGCTCTGGGTGCCGCCAGTCCTCACACACTTTTCCTTTGACCCTTGCTGTTCTATAACGTGTGGTCAGACTCTCCCTAAATATTTTCATTTATTCAGGGTTTCAGGGCACAGCAGAGGACAGGGCTCCTAGAAAGGATGTGTGATTGAATAAACTACAATGCAGCGTGTTGTATGCAATCACATAGTTGAGATGAAGTGACCGTTGGAGCTCAGAGAGGCGCTGGGTACAGAATCAGGAAACATTTACACAGTTCCCTTAGAATGGGTTCTTTTTTTTTTTTAAGAATAAGTTATACTCCATGTATGTATACCTTTATTTTATTTCTTTATTTTTATGTGGTGCTGAGGATCGAACCCAGTGCCTCACATGTGCTAGGTGGGCGCTGTACCATTGAGCCACAACCTCAGCCCTTAGAGCTGGTTCTTAAGACAGGAAGAATTTTTTTTTTTTCAAGTTTCAGAGGGTATTGGTGAGATGGTGGTAACTGTGTGGTAATGATGGTGAAGGGGTAATGGTGGTGGTGGTGGTGTGTGGGCTTTAAGTTATGGTGGTGGTAGTGATGGTGGTTTCCAACGGTGGTGGTGATAGCAGTGGTAATGAGATGGCTGTGGTGGCAGCAGTGGTCATGGTAATCACAGTGAGAGTGAAGTGTACTCCAGACAGAGCATACCCATAAGTGTAAAGTCATGAAAGATCTCATTAAGTCCCTAAACCGGGCAGAGTGGCCATAGATAAGACAGGCAGGCAGGTTGAAGCCATATGTAAGGGTCTTGTGGGCCAAGATGGACCCATTTTCCTTAAGGGTTTAAGTAGCTGATGGACTTGGTTGCTTTGGTTTGTAGGACAAGATCTGGCTGCACTGTGAGGGGAGGGGAAGTGACATCTCTCATAATTTCCTCTCCTGTGTCCTGATTGTCCTATTAGACATCGACAGGGAAGGGTTAAAGGAGTGGATGGAATATGCACAAATCTACTTCTTTTAAAACCCAGCCTTCTAGAGATGGGAAGAATATTTCCATTCTGGGAAATATTGAAATCGCTCAGGAAAGGTATTTAGTTATTCATGTGTTTTCATCAGCTAGACATTCATGACTTTTTTTTCAACATTCAAATGTGTTTTATAGAAGGGTTGGAAAATTCAATGCATAGGGTGTGATTGAAAAGAACTCTAAGTGACTTATTCAGCCTTGAAGAAGATAGCTAGTGGATGCACGGGGCAGGGTTGGAACTGTGGGGAGCACACGAAACTGAGAGTCATGAGTCCTACGTGCTGACCCTGACTTTGCAGACTAGGACAGCTCTTCAACTTGTTCATTTGTCCTAAGTCCTTACTGCATTCCTAGTGCTCCATTACAGAATAGGAAGATAAGCAAAATCATTCCGGCCTTAAGAAGCAAATTTACAATCTAGGGAGGAAACTTCTCCAGACCTCTCTACTACTCACCAGTGTTATTTATGTATGTGTATATGGGTGGGCAGGGAGAGGTTGACCAGATGGTTTTTAAAGTCCTATGCCAACTTAATACTATATGATAAAGGGATTCAAGATTTGTAGACAGCACTTTCATGATAAATAAATCCAAGCTAAGTTCCATATTTTATGCTAGCTTCTCGAGGTGCTCTAGCAATTAATCACAAAAACTCATCCCTCCATACCCGCGTACGGAGAATATGTTATCTGGAATCCTTGCAGAAGGCTTATGGTGGATTTGCTATGAGGGCTTTTCAATCAATTTTCAAATCTGGGTGCAGGGCATGGTGCCATTCAAGGAAATTTCAGGACCCCAAAGGACTTGGGATCCAGTTGTTTTGTATTCATGCTAGGGAATGTGGTTTAAGTGGCTGTGGTAACTTAAACGTTCTGACTTTCTATGTCACTGAAATTTCAGCCCCCAAGTGTGTGGAAGTGACTTCTCTGACACAGCACATGTAACTTGGCTCCCTCCTGATGTCTGTTTTTCTTGCTCTCAGGAGAAGAAATGGCCTAAACAATCTTCACGAGCCAACAGTTGAAAAAATATTTGTTTTGGTTTGTTGAGCGCTTTCCCTATTAAAACCTGAACGTTTTGAGGGGAAGGGGGATCCCCATTGTGCATGTTTGATTCATTTATCCTTATCAAATCAATTGTTTTCAGTTGAAACTTTATGTCTGAGAAGGCTATAGAAAGCTTTACTGCCCTTTTCCTTTCAAACAGGAAGTTGCATTTTGCCAAAAGTAAACAAATGTGAACCCGGGAAGGTTTTGTTTAGTTTCTAATGCTGACTTCAGGACCTGAGAATGGAGTCTGTGCTTGGCAAAAAAAATGCCTTCTCCAAGATCTTTCTAGGCCAAAATATTCTCTGCTTTGGACCTGGTCTTTGCACTCTGGTAAACATCCTCCTCTCACCAGCCCCCAGAAATTCATTGCCAAAGTTCCTCTGCAGCTTTGCTTGCTTATCAAGAACATTCTAAAGTTGATGGCAACTTGGAAACACATTTTTCAGTGGGACATGGCTTTCTGGAGAGTGTCCACTCCATGGAAAAAGCCCGAGGTTTGGAAATTTCAGAGGGTGTGAATGCAATTTACTGTTCTTTGTGCCTGGGCGTGGATTAGCCACCCCCTCTGCCTGTGCGGGTAAAGAAGTTTCGAGGAGAATGACCATTACTAAGCAGCTAGCATTGTAGTGCTTAGCACTTCCTAGGACCAAGCTCATGAATCGTGACATGAGCCCTAGGGAGAGGGCATATTATTGTCTCCAATTTATAGATGAGGGAACTAGTGCTTAGGAAGAGTGAGGAACTTACCTCAAGTAGACACCACTAGTCAAGCCACAGAGCCCTCTGCTCCACCTTCTGGTTTAGAGACTTTAACTATTGCACAATTAATACTTGATGCCCACAGAGTTGCAAAATATTTGTGGAAGACCCCCATGATTCAGGTGAATATCAGTTAAGACCATTTACTACTACTCTAAGTCAGATAATTGAGCCAGTAGCATTAATTTTTTTTTTTAATGAGCATGCTTAAAGTTGGACATGTCATGCTTAAAATTGGACATGTCTTGTTCCAGGAAGGATTTAAGGCCACTGATATCAACCTGAATACTATGTGAGTAGGGACATGAGACCCAGGGGTATCTAGGGTGATTCTCAGAGAAGTGACTCTGGTTGACCCTCAAAAGAATAAGTGGGAATTAGATAAGTAAAGAACATTTCAGATTTGGGGAATCAGGATCAACTCTTTTTCCAGGGGCTTGCATTAGAAAGCTACATCAAGAAAAGGTTCTAAGTACATGTAATGACTTTCTTTGGGCTGTGACATTGGACTCTCTGAACGCATGCACCTGAGATATTCGATGAACCTATACAGAAATAATTGGCCTGTGAAGTAATCAATCCCTAAGAGGTCCTGGCAAAGCTAGTAGATACTGGAGTACAGGTTTCCCCCACTCTCCCTGTGAAAGTCACTAGCTTGTTCTCCCTGCATCCAAGTGCCACTAGTCTTGTGATGCCTCTGAGAACATATTATTGCTTAAGTGCCCTTCTCTGACACTGTCATTGTTAGTGATCGACATTATCACTAACCCATTTTACAGCTAAGATTAGACCCATTTTACAGCTAAGGAAACTGAGGGGAATGAAGTCCTCTGCTCAAGTTGTGCAACTTCTTGATTGTGGAACCAACAAATTGATGGTTCTTATCCCATGTTCTATCTACTTTACCACATATGCTCCTCTGAACGGAATGAAGACTCCCCAGACAGTTTTAAGCTAGTATTCTGGATTTGTTTAAAATCCTTATGAGATGTTAACAGCTTTAAGCCTCATGATGGCTTGGGAAACCTGAACACCTGGGTGGATTTTCTTTTATTCAACCTAACAGGGACACAGACCTTTGGCTTCCCTCATAGACCCCTCTTTTGAAGTGTCTCTGTTTTCTTCATTCAGGAGAACAGATCAGCATCTCTCATGCAAGGCCTGGCTCTGTGCCCATCTCACTTTTGCAATGAATTTAGTAACATCTGCTTTGCCCATTAAAGTGATTTTTTCTCTTCCTGGCCCTGAGCCTGTGTGCTTGCTGCAATTGATTACTAGCAATTTCCTTCCCAAACCAGAGGGTTCAGTGAACTCTAAATTGAATTGCTGCTCACTGGTCTCCTTTGGACCAATGCATACAGCTTACGTGCAAGATGGTCAAGCCACTCAGTTCCTGATTCTATAGGCTGATGATTCTGGCTTAACACAGAGGAGGACCTGGTAAGGGACATTTCCCATTTTTGCACACGGTGGCCTAGGGCTGTGGTCATCTCAGGGTTTCTCAATACAGACCTAAGGTGGGGGCAGGGGTTGAAGTCACCTTGCTTACAACAAGGCTGTTGAAGTATACAGACCTTCCTTTCTTTTAGTCAAATTCCAGCCAACCTCAAGATGGGGTGACCTCCAGATGTGGCTGACTGAGTGCCTTTACCTGGGAGATTTCTGAGAAAAATATTTTTAGCTCAAGAACATGGGTCTCATTGTACCCTTTTGAACTTGGTTGTGAGTCTCCTGAGTGGCTCAGGCAACTTTTTCTTTAATCAAGCAAAACCCCAAATGAAGCTGAGCCTGTATACCTGGCCTGCTTCTCCATTGTTTCTCTGATTGGTAGATTGCTGATCTTTCTTTGAGACCGTCTGAATGCTAACCCCCAGAAGGACTGGCCATCTCTTATCTACCCAATTCCTTACACAGTTAGCACATCCCCTGTGAAAGGATGAATGGGTGACAGGTGTTTCTTGCCTTGTGAGAAGACTTGAAATGGATTATTTGCTCTGAGCTGTGTTCTTTTTCTGAGCTGTCTCTTTTCTTCCCCAGCTGTGAGGAATTGTTGGTCATTTAGAGAAGAGGAACTCAGAAGACCAACTAATAGTCCTAAAAAAAATCAAAGGAACTCATTACTAACCAAATTGCTGTTTATTAGAGCTGTTAATTTAAATCGAGGTATATAAAAGTAAGACAAAGGCAGCATAAATGACTCAATCTAGTAATAGTGGCAACTGCTTAAAACCATTCTAGTCATGGTATTTTTCTGTTTCTTTGAGAAGACATTCCCCATTTCCACCCAAACTGCAGATGCCAAACCCATGTGTCTCAGCAACTGCTTCTAAAATGGTTCTCGCAAACAAGGATGCAAATACCCTAGTCTTCTCACAAACGTCTTTGGCATTGAGTTTAAGGCTCTTTGCCTTTATTTCTGGAAGAGATCTCCAGTATAGTGTTACTGTACTGAGAAATATCAGGAAAAGCAGAGCATTCCCCTAGGTCTGGCTCAGCTTGAAGCTGTGAGATCAATACCTCTTAACCAAGTAGATTCTGAGCTAAACATCCAAAGTATCGAGAGATTCATAGAGTTTTTGGCTTCTACAAAGACCTTAAGTCTCTATTTTTAAAAATTTAATCCCTGCCTATTGGTCAATGGCTCTTGTTGACCTATTGAGGGAATGGGCTTCAAGGGAAGCTTAGCTGCACCTCACATGATATATAGTTAGGAAAAGGATATTTAGGACCTCCCCTCCCCTGCCCAGATTTGAAAATTAAATGGAGAACAGACTGGTAAAATGATTCTCATTGCCTGCCCTTGTTCTTTACCATTTATCAGATGCAATTAAACTGCCCCACCCCCGACTCCTGCCCCATAATGAAATGAGAAGGGCTGCACTTGGCCATGCTGTTTCAGTTCTGCTGCTAAATACCCCTGCAGCTGGGATATAAAACACATCCTTCCTTTTTCCAGAGGCTCTGGCTCAGCTGAACAGGACTTATCCAAGAGAATTGGCTCACCCTGAGATCCAACTCCTCAGGCCAGACTTCATCCAAAATTCCAGGTGGAACAAATCATTAGAGACAGGAATGTGCTGCAGTTTACCCAAAGATGACCGAACCTCCTCTACCACCAAACCACCACCATTGTTACCAAAAATGGCAGCTCACAGGAAATGAGTGTCTAGCCTGTGCCAGGTACTTCATGAGCAATGGATCCTCACATAGCCTCATGAGGTAGGCTTTATAATCCCACTTGACAAATGAAGAAACAGTAGCTTTGAAATTTATTTTTTTTCCCCTGAGGTTTATTGAGAGTATTGTGTACTTGTCTATGGATACAGTGACAAATGAGATAAATACAGTCCTTCCTTGAGGACGAATAATAGTAAGTGTAGCAAAGACTGGAGTCTTGGTTGGCTGGATTCTAAAGCTTACCTTACACGCTATCTAAAATTGCTTGGAAATCTAAGACATGTCCTAGGGCCCTTCTTGGACCTATGCTCAGCATGGATAGTGGGCAGGTAGAATCTAAACTAAATTTACCCTTCTATGTTATACCCCTGTGGGCAGGAACCACACCTGTCTTGTACAAATACACAGTAATTCCTGAGTGAATCTGTATTGGATGAGTGAGAACTAGCACTCATCTTTTAGATTTTTGGTTTTCTGTCTAAGAATGGTCCCTGCAGGCTCTCCGTGAAAGCACATTGAGACGCATGTGCCCTGACAGGCTACAGAGGAAGTCTCTGAGCCCTTTACGTGGAGTGGCTTTAATTCTTCTTTTTTCTCGATTTTCACACGCCCCTGCATTTCCTGCTCTTTCCTGGGCCTGGAAGCGGAAGTACTGAAGTACTGAAACAAATTGTTCTTACGGTTTTTAGAGGCTGCCTCAAACTAGGAAGGACAAGAGGACATCAGAAGACCAGTTCCCTCTGGGTTCTTTCTGTTAAGAGACAAGAGCTGGCTGCTGGGACCCTTGGCCACACTGATTACTATTCTTTCAAATTTGTTTCCCACCTGTAGCTTAAAGGATGGATCTTTGGAGGCAATGCTAACATTTATTTCTTGATTATAGATGGATTACACACTGATTTATTCAACCCCCCAAATTTTTCAAGCACCTGCTTCATGAAGAACTCGCATGAAGCTTACATTCCAATGCAGTCAACAACATATATAAAAGACGAGAAAGGACGAGGATGATGAGGAAGAAAAAAAGAAGTTGTGGAGGAGGATGAGAAAGAGGAAAGAGAAATAAAATATGCAGTCTGTGAAATTACTATGGAGGCAATTAGAGAAGGGGGGAGTGAGAATGGCTATTTCAATAAGGTTGAAAAAGGCAATATCTGAGGGAAGATGGACCCAAGGGGGTGAGCTGTGTGGATTTGGTGTGGCAGGGGAGGGTTCTAGCTAGGGAAAACATCAAGTATAAATGTCCTGAGGCTGGAACTGGTGTAATCCAGGAACAGCAAGATAGCCAGTGTGACTGGAGCACAGTTAGCCAGGGGCAAAGAAGAAGGAGGATGATCCGAGAGGAAATTGGGTCAGAGTATTGCGAGGACTTGAGAATGGAGGAAGCCTTTCAGAGTGTTCTGTGAGTGAGATGGAGCACATCTGGAAGATTTTGATCAGAGAAGGGACATGATCTAGTGTTGAATTAGCTCTTTCTGCAGAATTACTGACACCTCCTGCCCATGCACAAGAAGCTAAGGACAATGGATATGAGATTTGAGTGAGCCTTTTGCCCCTCGATGCAGGGTATCACTCCCAATTTAGTTGAGATGGCAGAGGCTCAGCAAGTTTTAGTGACTTCCTCAGGCCACTAACCAAACAACTAGTGAGTTGTGGAAGGCCATCCTTGCACGTGATTGAGTTACCTCCCTGGTTGGGTGAGAGGTGCTCAGACACACTTCTCTGTGTTAGAGCTTTCCCCACCCTTCTTGGGTCCGAGGGCTTGTCTGTGTGGAGTCGTGCCTGACCATAGCCCTCGAAGATCCAGTCGTTGCACCTGACCTTGAAACACTGTCCCCCTTAACCTTCAATGGATGAGATTTTCCCCAGAATTTTTTGTTCCCCAATAAAAGTCCTCTCCCTGGCGTGTTCGCTCTCTCTCACTAGCCTCTACAGTAAACCTCGATACTTTAATGGATAGTTTGAGGCTGGGGGTTCGAGGAGCCGTCCTGGAGCTGGTTTAAAGGTAATTGGAGTCTGTATCTTTAATTTAAACTCCCTTAGGATTTTCCCACGTAGCCGAACCTTCCTATATATCGTCTGTGCTGACCATGGACTAAAATGAGTGGAGGAGGTAGGCAATAGCATCACAGTTCTAGAACATGCATGGCTGTGCTGCTTCTGAAGGCTCTTTCTGGAAAGCATCTGTGTCCCTGACTTTTCCAGTGTCTGGAGTCTGTCCACATTCCTTGGCTTGCGGCCCTCCTGCTCCCATCTTTAAAACCAGCAGTATCACATTCCATGACCCTTCTTCCACTCTCTTTCTCTGACCACACCTGGGGAAGAGTCTTCACTTTTAAGGACTCATGTGCTTAAGACCCCCCAGATGATCCAGAATAAACTTCCCTTCTCATCATAGCTGTAAGGTAACGGATTCACATATTCTGGAGATGGGGGTGTGGACTGTTGAGGGATTGTTACTTTGCTTACTACATTTATTAAGCACTTTATAATTACTACATTTAAACATCATAACAACTCAAAGGGGAGGAATTTTATTCCGTTTGTTTAAAAAAAGGTTAAACTGTGCATGTCAAGGAAGTTCAGAAAATCCTAGGGTAATTAAAGGCAGATCAATTTATTAGAAATGGGACTCAAATTAACTAACATGTTTTAAGTCTCCAGAAAATGTGGGTGTGGGAAGAGATGGGAAATGGAGAAGACAGATATAGAGTACAGCACCTGGTTTGGGATCCTTTTGGGTCTTTGAATAACACACTTTGAAAAAATGCTCCTTTAGACTGTCAGACTTCCACAGGGCAGGATTCACCTTCATTTTCTCATCTTTATAACCCTCCAGTCCTAGCAAAGGGCCTGGCCTATTATAGATATTGGAGAAACATGTTTTCCTCTACTGAACTTCCTTCATTCCTTATGTCCTACTTTTGAACCTTTGAATCACGTTTGATGTCTTTGTTCTATTTCTAACCAATTAAGTATTTTATTGTGTATCATTCATTGCCCTGGATGCCCAGCTCCGTAGGATAATCTCTTACATTTTTCCAGAACCTGACACAGAATAAACCTACTCATATAACCTTGAAACAACTCCACAAGACAGATATTATTAGCTTATATTACAGACAAAGAAATGGGCTAAGTTTTTAGCTCATCTGCTGTTATACAGCTGCTTCTAATGGTATCTTAGCTGAAAACTAGGAATTCTCATTTCATACTTGCATTATTAGTTTCCCCATGGCAGCTAAGACACATTCCCACTAACTTGATGGTCTAAAACAGCAGAAATGTTTTCTTCCACGCTCCAGGAGGCCAGAAGCCTGGTATTAGTGACATAGAGGCATTCGGCGGTCACTCTGGAAGCTTTTGGTGAGAATCCATTTTTGGCAGTTCCTGGTGGCTGCTGGTAGTCCTCGTGGCTGGGTCACATCTTCAAATCTCTTCATGCTGTTTTCACCTCACCTTCTCCTCTTCTCCATCTGTGCCAACATCCTTCTAGTAGGGATGAATGTGACGGCATGTTAAGGCCACCTAAATAATGTAGATCAGGAGGTCCTTAACTTACTCAAGATCATCCCATTTCAAGATCCTTGACTTACATTTTCAACCCCCGCACCAGAAGGTCACACATACAGGCAGGATCCAGGTATTAGGACCAGATATCTTTTGGGGGCCACTTTTCGGGCTCCACAATATTTAATATTCTCAACCACATCAAAATCTTCTCTCTTGATGATCTGGTCATGAGGATTCTGCCCCCATTGATGGATTAGCAAATTACTGGACTAATAGGTTATTAAGAGAATGTCTTTGTTATTAAAAAATACAAAAGAAAAAATTCTTCTGTTTTATTTTTGTTGTTTTGCAATTTAAAAAGCATACTTTTTGCTCTTCATAAAGTAACATAAGCTGTGCACTGTGGTGCATGCCTGTAATCCCAGCTACCTGGGAGGCTGAGGCAGAAGGATTGCAAGTTCAAAGGCAGCCTCAGCGACTTGGCAAGGCCCTAAGCAACTTAGTGGGACCCTGTCTCTAAAAGAAATATAAAAATGGGCTGGGGACGTGGTTAAACCCTCTGGGTTTCCATTCCTGTTACCAAAAGATAAATAAATAAATAAAAGTAACTTAATTTCCCTGTTGAAAAAACTCATACGTGTATATATAGGAACAATTAATAATTCACCATTGGCATTTGATGTTTTATTCTGGGGTTTTTGGTTGTGTCTTAATTTGCATGTGCAAATAAAATAGGGATCCAGCTTGGTCTCCTGTTCTTTTCACTTCCCCTGGTCTCTTCTTCTTAGGTGGGCTCCTAAGGCATTTAAACATCACTTCCAGCACATGTGTCTGTCAGAGTATCAGGAGGAGTCTAGTAACTTAGTTGTCCTTGTAACTTTCCTATCCATCTCCCATAGTTTTAACCAGTTTTGATCCTTTAAATTCACAATTTTATGGTGCTTCGCCCTGCAATAACTAGGGCTGGGATGATGATAACCTCTACTCTACCCCATGCCCAGGCTTACTTTCCTCTAGTGCAGGCAGCTCCAATTATCTTTTAAACTCTGTGTCCTCTCCACCCTCCCCCCCCACCTCCGCCTTCAAGCCCTACCATTTCCATCACATTGAGTAGAATATCCTCAGTGGACGCCAGCTATACTACAACCCCCCTAATCATCTGCTTGCCTCACATTTTACATCCCAGCTAAATAGACAGAAGGGACTTTCTAACCCTCCTATCACTTCCCAGTCTCTCTACCATTGCTCAAGCTTTTCTCTCCCTCTGGAATGTCTCCCAGCCCTCCCCCTTTTGGGGGGTGGTTGAAATTCTACCCATCTTTCCCAGCTTATCTCAAATGCCATCTCAAATCTCCATGAGGTCTTTCTTGACCTTGCCCAGCAGGCGTGACTTATCCCTCCTTTGAGCTTCTTCTGTGGGACTTTGTAGCTCCACTTTGGGGCTTATCTCATTTTACAGTTATTTGTGTGCTTGTCTTTTCTTTCCTGTTAAATTATTCTTTCTTTAGACCAGGGACCAGGTCTTGCTCTTGCTGAGATTCCCCACGGCACCAGCACACAGCGTCTCCTGAACACTGCACAAGTTGTCAGTGAGAGTGGGTGCAGCTGGAGACAGTGCTATTTACACGCTCCTTGCTTTCTACCTCGTTGCTTGGGGCGGGGGGCGGGGCGAGTGAGCAAATGCACATTGTGGGTCGTTAGAAACCCTTCTGCTTCTATGGATTGTGTGCATTTTTATTTTGACATGTGTTATCTCAGTGATTCGCAAATCTCAGCTACTTGAAGTGTCTTTTCACAAGCTTTGCTGTCTCATGGTAACACTTCTATTTCCTTAACATTGGTTTTGAATTGACTCACTATTTTGTTTTAAGCCATAAAAATCTATGAAAATCCTGGGTTTGATGTAATACACACATTTTTTTAAAAAATCACAAAACAATTTAACATCTTTATAATAGTACAAATTCTGTGCTTTGACCCCATTGAAGTTAAACAAAGTCCCTGAGCTGTTCTCTTTCCCTAGGTAGTATTGCCTCAAAACACAGGAGCTAGACCTAGATTAGAGTCCATGATCCTGTACGCTCCTTCATACTAGGAACCAAGCTTGTCTTGCTCCCCACCACGCGGCAGTCACTCTATGATTACTTATCAACTGATGTTTGTAGAACATGGACCTCCAAACACTCCTGCACAAACATACGTGAAGTCACACATGCTCATTTCAAGTTTAAGTGTGTGTTTGTGCTGGGGATGTGGCTCAAGTGGTAGCGAGCTGGCCTGGCATGGCCCGGGGTTCGATCCTCAGCACCACATACAAAGATGTTGTGTCCGCCGAAAACTAAAAAATAAATAATAAAAAATTCTCTCTCTCTCTCTCTCTCTCTCTCTCTCTCCTCTCTTTAAAAAAAAATAAGTTTAAGTGTGTGACACTGAAAGTACTCTGGTTCACTCTTGACATGCCTCCTTCTGTTTTCTGCAGACTTTATTTAATGAGGCAAAAGTTCATGCATTGGAAACTTAGTCCCCAAATTCAAATGTTAATGCTTTCTGGAAGTAGAGGCTTTGGGGAGGTAATTCAGAGAAGATGAAATCATGAGGATGGAGAGCTCATGGTTTATTTTATTTTATTTTTATTTATTTTTTATTTTTTTTTAAAGAGGAGAGACCCAAGCTCTGTTTTGCCATGTGATGCCCTCTACCATGTCATGTATCAAGAATGCCCTTGTCAGCTGCCAGCACCTTGCTCTTGGTTATCTCAGCACCCAGAACTGTGAGTCAATTATTTTTTTTTAATAATTACTCAATCTGGGATATTTTGTTACAACAACAGAAGGGGACTCAGACAAGGGGCGGCATTAGTTTTCCATCACCCTGATCTTTCGGCGTCACCTGTGGACCTCAGCTAACTGCCACTGCCGCTCTTCTGCTGGTCAGTCTGTGGAGCCCTGGCTCCTGGCTTCCTGTGCTGCCTCTCTACGGGCAGCTCCCTTGCTGCTCTACTCCTCCTATCAGCCGCATGTCTAGGAAGCACTTCCCAATATTACAGAGCTGGAGAAATGCTTTGTAATTCTGCCCAGGCCTTTCAATTCTGGCTGTGACCAGTCACAAGAGAATCTGACTTTGGGGATCTGAAGTATCTTCACAGACAACATTGCCCTGGAGTGATATGACAGGCAGGAAATGGGGGCTGTGGCAATGTCACCCAGAGGCAACAGAACAGCTCCAAGTTCCCTTTCTCCTCCTCTCTTCCAGGCCTGCCTTCTCCCTCAAAAGGAATGAGCTCCTTGAAGTCATTCAACAACTTTGTTCACTGGGCAGTGATTTCATGTTATATCCGGGCGGAGACAAGCAGGCGCTTCTAGGTTAGAGGTAGACTTTAACAGAATCTCTTCCGTGGAGCTCTGCGTCTCTGTCCTTATGCAAGAAGTGCATGCTTCAGCAATTTGACAGGTTATAGGAGAGGCTGCCTGGTGGAAGCGTGGAGAGTTAACTGTGACATCTTTTGTCTGGCCACCTCAAATACCCATGGAGAAAAGGAATGGGGAGGGCGGGCGAGGCAAGGTGGGAGGCCACAGGCTCAGCTAGAACAGCATCTCTAAGCCTCCAGTTCTGAAAGAGTAGGGTTCCGATCCCAGCCCTGCCCACGTGAGCTTGTACTTTTCTTCCTTCAGTTTTTTTTTTTTTCATCCCCAGAAAGGGAAATAACCCACTTCCTGACATTGCTCCCTACAAGGATATAAGTAAGGGAAAACATCTTCCACAGAACATGACACATGGTGGCTACTCAGAAATAACAGTTCCCTCTCCTTTCTGCTAAACATTCCTGCATCATGTGCACTAAAGTCATTCTGGCAGCGTTTGCTCCTTTACGAATGCTTATGAAGTCTTCCAGTGCTGTGAGCTACTGAGACCCAACAGACACATAGGAAGCGACTTAAAATCTTTATGAAGCCGTGAGACCACATGTGCTGCTTAATAGAGCTCAGAATCTATCACGATGTTTACAAGGGGATTTCAAGCTCTGGATGGGAGGTTGAGCTGAAAGTTCTTTGGCCTGCCTTCCGGTTTAGAGATCTGGCGATTTGGTAGTCTTTGATCTCATAGCATAGACAGGGCAGCCAAATCATTCATTGTCAAAAGCTGATAAGTGTTAGATCATTGAAAGGGGATGCTATTAAAATCAAAACCTGGACAGCAGGTGAAAACGAGGACTGTCCCAAGCAAATGCATTTTTACTGAATTAGGGTGCACAACTTTGGCCCCAAGCCCTGCTCAAGTTGTGAGGCTTTATACTGATCTGGCTTCCGTGTGCATTTTGAGTCCTGTCAAGTTTATTTCCACTTCAGCCACTGACTCCAGTTATGTGGGCAAGGACCCTGTGGAAGAAAGGCTAAAGTTTCATGGCACGGGGAACATGAAAGCATCATGTCAGATACACATAAAGAGACAAATGGAAGCTGGAGGGGGAGCCGATCCAGGATCAAGATAATCGTGCAACACCCCCCACCCCCACCCCCTGCCCCCATGCACCCTTCCTCTTCAGGCCTGGAGCCCCCAGGACAGCCAGCTGTGGAGGGAAGAAACAAGCCGGGAAAAGGCCAAGCAGATGTTGCTCCCAGAAATCCCAGGCCAAATCTGACATCTGTTCTCGGTCTCCATGGCTGGCTCTGGTGTTCCAGACTCATGAGGAGGGAAATTAAAGGGAGAACTTTCATCACTGCAGTCCTCAGCAGCCAAGTGAGCCTCTCCAGCAGCTCTAGGAGCCAGCAGGTAGCTTGAGCTTTACAAAGAGCACTGCCCTGGTGGGGGCCGGAATCCAGGGGGCAGCCCAGAAGCACAGGTCGGGAGCTTAAAAGGGCCCCTAGCGATACTTTGAGGCCTAGAGGAAAGGGCTCTGGGCTTCTCATCAGCAGATCTGGGTTTTCCTCTCAGCTAGAGAGGAACTTCAGGGTCCTCACATGGAACATGGGGATAACCCACTGCTCCCCCCAACGGGCACCCATCCGAGTTCTTCGGGAAGATCAAGTGGGCTTGGAAGCAAGCCACACCTCCTGACACCAAGACCGGCATCTGTCGTGGAGATCTTCAGATCCAGGTTCTGAATCCGCAGATGATAATCTGAGGTCTGAGGAAATCAAGTCGGAGTGGACGAGTCCCTAGATAGAGAAGTTTTCAAGAAAAATGGAAAAGGAGGGAGAAATCAAGGAGGCAAAAATATTTTCAAGGAATGCAGTTGAAGTCTGTGCTAGAGGAGATGAGAAAGACGTGGTGATTTTTTTCAGGCAGCAGGATCCTTCCCATCTTTTATTCCTCATTGTCATGGACACTGACTGGAGTTGATTTCTTCTGAACCCCTTTGTCCTGGGGCTTTGAGGCTAGAGCTGATTATACTAGTAATCCAGCAATGTCATTCTCTTATTAAAAAGGCTCCTTGGGGCTGCCTGCCCTGCTTTGACACTAACACAGGCAATGGGGGGATGGCCAGGTTAGAAAAGGACATGAGGGCCCCAGAGGATCTCTCCTAAATAGGAAAAGGTTGAGACAGTTCAGCAGAGTAACGGAGAGCCCAGACACTGGAGTCAGACTGCCTGGAGAAGAATTCCAGTTTTGGTGCTCATCAGTTGTGCTGCCTTGGGTGAGTTACTTAACCTTTCTGTCTTCTCATCTGTAGAATGAGATTATGAGTAGTTCTCACATGATGTGAGGTTTAACCAACTTAACACACTGAACATGCTTAGAAAGGTAGTTGGCATACATTCGACTCTACTTGTTTATTAAATAAAAATAAACCAGAGTATAGTCATAAATGAGAGGTAACGAAAGAAATGAGTAATATGAGTAATAGAAAGAACATAAACTTCATCATCAGAGAGACTTGCATTTGAATCCTGATTCCCCGACCTTTTTTCATCAATATTTATATTTTTTTGAATTATAAAAGGCATATGTGGGTGGGCATGGTGGTGCATGCCTGTAATCCCAGAGGCTCAGGTAGGAGGATTGTGAATTCAAAACCAGCCTCAGCAAAAGCGAGGCACTAAGCAACTCAGTGAGACCTTGTCTGTAAAGAAAATACAAAATAGGGCTGGGGATGTGGCTCAGTGGTCCAGTGCCCCTGAGTTCAATCCTTGGTACCCAAAACAAAACAGAACAAAAAAAAGGCATATGTGTTTATAACAGAATAATTAGAAAACACAGAAAGCCCGCAGGAAGGAAAGATCAACCCTAACTCTACCATGGAGATGGCTGCCATATTCATATTGTTCACAAGGATATTTGCATGAAAGTCTGGGTTGCAATGCTGGTGGTTTGTGGCTTATATTATTCCTCCTCTCTTTGTATGTCCCTTAGGGAGAAATCCAGAAATCCGTTGAGGGCCAGGAACTGTGAAAGGCTTGTAAAGAAAATGTTTTTTGACGACAATGAGGCCCTTGATATGTAACTTAGAGCCCTTAATCTGCACGCTTTTTACAGTGCTCTGCTCTGGACTTGGAGGAGCTCGGTTTTCTAGTGATACAGCATGCCAAGCATTTAGATCGAAACTCATAAATTTCTTCTTCCAACTTCTCTGCTATAATTACTTGGCTGTTCGCATTATCGTCGTCAATTGCCAGCTGTGGCTGGTGAATGACAGGTAGATTATTTGTGCCTGGGGTAGGCCCGGGTTTTGCTTGGTCTGAGAATTTTTGTTTAATGCTGCATGAGAAGGCCATCGATGGGTAGCAGAGTAGAAGTAATAGGAGAAGTCTACTGGGCGATGATTTGGCAGCTGGAGGAAAGTTGTAAATTAGCCTGTCAGAAGGGAACTTTCTGGCAAACTCAGTGAGCAAACACAAGGTGTGAGGTGGCCAGAACTTGTAATAAGCTAACTTTCTCTCTCACTGGTGGTTTCCTCTTGTTGGTTTTTCGGTGAAGTGGTTAGACGTGTTAACTATCGCCCAAACAGAATATGGACCGCTTTGGAACTGGGGGAGCAGTAGTGGCCAACAGTGCTAAAGAGGAGGGGTGTAAATGTACCGTCTGTGAGTCAGATTGGCATTCCTCAGGCTCAGAGAATGGTTGCCAGGATAACCAGATCTGTTCCTGGTCACTATCCATGTCACAAAACTAAGCTTCTTTGTCATTTTAGTGACTTTAGTTGGACTTTTTCCAGGTACCCTCTCTTTGCTCTAAAGAGGGTCTATACATGTGAAATTGTGACATTTGCATTAGAGAAACTTTTTTTTTTTTTTGATACCAGGGATTGAACTCAGGGGCGTTCGACCACTGAACCACATCCTCAGCCCTATTTTGTATTTTATTTAGAGACAGGGTCTCACTGAGTTGCTTAGTGCCTCTCCATTGCTGATGCTGGCTTTGAACTTGCGGTCCTCCTGTCTCAGCCTCCCGAGCCACTGGGATTACAGTCGTGTAACACTGTGCTTGACTATATTAGAGAAATTTTAGGGAAATTTTCGCTCTTTTCTCCTATGTGGTAGGCAAAATTGGCCTCAGTGTGTGTGTCCAATTACATAATTATGTTAGTTTCCCTATCCCTTTTAATCAATGTAGCGGCAGTACACACTGGTGATGAAACTGAAAATTGACCTATCTTTCCCACGAGGGCCCCTGTCAACCTGATCAAGTACCTACTTTACTTAGGATGAATTCTGATTTACCTGGGGGCAATCAGCTTATGCCTCTTATTCTAACCTAATAAGTATTTATTAAAACTCCACTTCATTTTCAAAAATGTCTCTTCCCGAATGAATGAAACCAGGGAAGACCCCTCTAACGCACAGGCCTACTTTCAACTGTTGCTTTGCTCAGAAAAATTTCTAATGTCTCTAAGAGACTCTTGGCCCTTGGGTCATGGTCTGATCATTTTCACTCCTCCAGCCCACTACCTCTTAGTGCATGGATTTTTCAAACTTTCTTGAGCAGCAGAATCTATTTTTTCACATGAAAAATTAGGCAGAGTGCTGATGTTTAAGGCAGATAACTGGAGCTTTTGAGGTGGTGGTGGGGGGTGAGACGTTCTGAGCCCCAGACATCTGTCTGGCTTTTCTCTCTCCTTCCCTCTGCTGTGGGTCTCAATGAATCTCAGGGTCTTGTGGAGAGTAGATTAAAATCTACCACCGAAGTAGACTCTATTGTCTATTTAAAGTGCTGCCACTTCATGGAATGAACAGACTTGTTTTCTAGTAGAGTTAGCAATATGGTATTTATTTAAGCTTGGCACAAATAAATAATAGTAAAGGTTTTAAAAAACAGTTCCCCAGCCTTATTCTGTTAAGCTACTCCTATAGTTTTGCTTCTTCAAATCAATCAAAACTTGGTCCTCCTGTCATGAGAAATGAACATACCAAGGCCCATTTTACCTACCTTGGGTGCCCAGGACCCTGATCATGGTAATTCTCTGATCTCACCTTCCCCTTTTAGTCCGATTACGGCTTTCTGGTTCCTATTTTGTTACTTTATCCATTGCCCATGATTTGAAATGCGGTTCTACACACATTCTCTCCTCATTCTCTTGAATCTCGAGTGGATTGTTCTGGGTCTCCTCTGTTGTTGAATTTTTAGTCTATTTCAAAATTCCCCATGTCTTTAGAAATACCTCCCTGGAACCCACCACACACATCCATACATTAAAAATCTTCCCTCACTGAAACTTGGGAGCTTTTCCAGGTTTGCCAGTTCCACTGTTTTCGACATTCTATCCAAATACAGTCTTTTGTCTGAAACAGCCACATAGGTACACTTCCACACGTTTATTTCAACCACAGTCAACTCACCAGCCCGAGGACCCCCATCAATTCTCGATTCTGGGGATCAGGTTATGTTTCTTGGCACAGATCCAAAACATTGAGGCTAGAATTCAATATTAAGCCGGTCTCCCTAGGATGTCATTAAGAGGGTTTCCTTACTGAAGCACCAAAGGATATTGTCATAATACAGCAATTTCATTCACAATGGCCTCACACCCCAGACCTGGTGACTGCTGTGTTATAAATCTTTAGTGCCCTCAGGGAGGGGCTGGAGAGGGTGGGGAGGCTCATCAGGAATAGATGCCTTTGTTTATTTGTTTGTTTACTTATTAAAAAATGTCTGAAATGAAATGGGACCTTCTTGACAGCTAATTTTAAAGTAGCAATAATGACTTTTAGAGGTGCAGAAATATTCAGAGGCTTTCTTCAGTTAACTATTTCTTGCTCAGGATATTTATAGAAAAAGTGTGCATTAATTATTTGCACATTATATATAGAAAAGTTGATTTGAATTTTTAAATAGAAGATAATTTTTTTTTGGTATTTATCAAGTTTTTGTCATACAATTCCTCAGACTTTACTCTTATAAAGGGAAGAATTAATAATTTCGATTTAAACTAAAGAATAGGGTTTCTTGGTTAGGGCTTGATTGACATTTTTAGGCCAGATGATTATTGTTGTTGGGGGTTGTCCTGTGCATTGTGTGGTGACTTCTGCTGACAGTAACACCCAGATCCCCCCAGATATTGTCAAATGTCCTTTGTGGAGAAAAATCAGCCTTGGTTGAGAGCCACTACCACAAGACAGAGGGAAGGGGCAAAAGAGAGAGCTGAGGATGAGCAGTCTGTGGTACTGAGCAACCTTAGCCCCTGCCCCACGCATCAGGATCAAGAGGTGGCTTACTTACTGAATGAGATTTCCTCCCTACTGACCCACTAAGACCTCTCTTTAAATTTCTCCTCTTGCAAAAAATTGTAAAGCCCCATTTTGCCTTAAGAAAGCCCCATACGGACAGCATGCAGAGTTCCAAAGTGCTAAGTCGCTGACCTTATTTTTCTTCAGGTTAAAATGAATAATTCAGGAATGTTGCTTCTATCAGTGAGCTTTTGATATTTAACAAACCAATCCAAAGTTTAGTGGCTGAAAAAGACATTTGTTACTGCTCACGTATAGTGTTGGCTGGGGTTCAGCTGATGGAGGCTGGACTTGGCTGGGCAGCTCTGCTTCTCCATGTAGGTCTGTGGGTCAGATGGGGCTACGCGGCTGGCTAAACTCTGCTCATTGTCCTGGCACCGGTGGACAACTTAGGACATGTGTGTCTCATGGTAATGGCATAGGATGGTTGGACAAGGAGAAACAAAGATTCTTGAGGCCCAGGGTCAGAACTAGTATACCACCACTTCTGAAGTCACATGGCTGAACCAAGTCAATGGAGGGAAGTGGGGAGATACATACTCTGCCCTTTTACCAGGAGACTGGCAGTGATGTGACAAAATGCAGTGTAGCATGGGGAGCTGTGAAGGACTGTGGTCAATGACACCATCGGTCACAGCTCTTTTTCTTTCACGTACTATTTTTGCTTTAATATAATTTCATAACTGAGCTCCTTCGTTTTACTGGACACCTCTTTACTGAGAGAATGTAATCAAAGGACCATTTCAAGAATGGAATCATCTGAAAGGGAAGAATGAAGCAAGCAAATTCTCTGAAAATTCATTTCCGCTCTAGTTAGCTCAATCTTGTATAAATTAAACATTACGTTTCTGTGATCTTTGAAAAATGGAGGAAAGCTAGATTTATCTGACACGGAGGCAAAGTGGAAAGGCGCTTTTCCAAGATGTTTGTGAGATGAAGATGCAAAAATGCCAATTTTTAAGGACTGGCCGATTGCAGATGTGTTGGCCAGAGGAATGTTGAGTGAAAATCTCTGGAATGTCTTAGCAGCCTTTTAAATTTATTGCCAGGAAATGTGTGCTGCTTGCTTTCTCTGCGTCTTTTCAAAAGGTCTCTTGTAAATCCAGTCAAGCCTCGTCCAGGTAGGGAGGTTTGGAAACAGTGATAAGTGGAAGGTATTCTCTGCAGCTGTGCACAGCTTCAGCCTGACCAAACACTGTGAATATGTAACCAGAGTCTGACCACTTCTTGTGTGTTTACATTTGGTTTCTGTATTATTTTTAACTGGTGAAAGAGCAGTTCAAAGTCATTTTTTTTTTTTTCTTGGCACTTACCATAATCTCTCAAGGCTCAGTAGCATAATGGCAATAAGTCACGTCAGGGGGATTTGAATTGGGTGGAATTAAAAATCACTTACCTAATTACACATGTGAATATACTGAAGATGGCTGGATCAGCGTGTGCAAGGATAAGACACTGTATCAGAGATCACATGTAATTATTCATGCGGAGACCCTGGAGGATTAATTCTGCTTAACGTAATTAATCAAAAATGAGTGTATACTACATCCGAAGGGCTGAAGAACAATGCAATGAAACCAAAACAAAATGCTGACAAGAACAAGTGCTAGAGACAAAATAGAACAGGGAGAACTTTCAAATATTGTTGTAAGGATCACCACAGGGTTTAGGCACTTTGGGAAACAGCTTTGCTCTCTCCTACCAGTTAAGCATACCATTATCCTAGTTCCCGGGAATCCCATTCCGAGGTTGTGTCCCCTCAAATTTAAACTCTGTTTATAAAAAAAAAAAACTTCTATCTGAACATTTATGGTAGCTATATGTGCAATCACCAAATGTCCTTTAATTGGTGAATGATGGATAAACAAACTGTCATACTTTTATACAGTGGAAAATTACTCAGCAACGAAAGGGAACAAACTATTGACAAATGAACGGACGTAGTTGAAGTTCAAATGTATTATACTAAGTGAAAGAAGCCAGACTCAAAAGGCTATAAACTGTATAATTCCATTTAAGTAATATTCTGAAAAAAAGGCAAGCCTATAGGGAAAAAGAACTTAATAGTGGTTGCCAGAGATGAGGAGTAATCTGCCTATAAAAGGTCCTAATGGAAATTTTGGGGATGATGGAATTGTTCTGTATCTTAATTGTGGTAATGGAACATGACTGCATACCTATGTCAAAACTCAAAGAAATGTGCACTCAAAAGGTGAATTTATACACAAATGAGCCTAACTTTTAAAAACATTGTGTGGATCAGTCAGTGTCCCCTAGAATCTTTACTTTCATATTTTTTCAGAGTAAACCACGTACTGGGGTCTTCACCCATCTTATGACCATTTCTTTGGATATGGGTCCCACCCTGTCCCTGCTGCTAGGGTGGGCTTAGGTTACGCTTCTTCCAGGTGTGTTTGCATCCTGACCCCACTCCCTGGAACTCAGGATAGGCAGCTAACCCGGGCTGAAATAGCAAGATGCTCTTCTGAGACTTTGCTCTAAGGGACATTGAAACCACAGTCCAGAGGGCGTAGATTTTGGCCTGCAGATGTGTTTTGCTTGGCCTGCACAGTGTTTAAAGAAATTCAATCGGTTGCCAACATTAAAAAATGAGAAATTTCACATAAAAATCCAGATTTCCGGCTTCTCTTTAAAAAATGGGAGGATCCGGTAAAATGGACCCAAATTCCCGCATGGAGACAATGGTTGGGGCTGAGGCCCACTGCCCCTCACAAGGGGGTGCACCAGTTCTACACAGCCTCTGACACGCCTCAGACGGAGAGGAGGTGGCTCTGCCTGGGCTGTTGGATTGCTGATCTAGAAGTGTTCAAGGAAACAGGCAGTTTCTCATAATTTCTTTTTCAATCAAAACTGGGAAAACAGGAATGAGCATCTTTTATAAAAATGAGATCAGCAGAAGACTTGGTGGAAGCACCACTCTTCCATGGGTTTAGAATGATCTCGGATGTGTCCGCCCTGCACACGGTGATTCCTTTGTGAGACGAATGTGGCCCTTCACTGGACCACGGTGCCCGCCTGGCCTCTGTCAGCGTTTGAGTTAGCACTGCCTGCCCACTCGGTGGCTTTTGAGTAACAGAGTGCTAAGCTTGCCTAAATTAGCCACCACGGTGACCTGTATCCATGAGCAAGCAAAAAAGAAGGTACTGAGGGCCTTAAAAGGAGAAAGTGTATGGAGATTTTTTAAAAAGTGTGTGTGTGTGTGTGTGTGTGTGTGTGTGTGTGTGAGAGAGAGAGAGAGAGAGAGAGAGAGAGAGAGAGAGAGAGAGAGAGAGATTGAAGAGAGCATAAATTAATTTTCCTAAATCATTCATAGTAAAGAAGGTGAAATTACAATGCATGTCCTCCAATCAGTGATTCTCAAATTTTAACACGTGCACAAATCCTGGGGAGCCTGTGAAAATGCCCATTGTCATTCAGTAGGTCTGGAGTGGGGCCTGAGTTTCTGCATTCCTGAGATCCCAGGTAAGACCAATGCTCTTGATCAGTAGAACCCATCTGTGTGGCCAGGCTCCAAATTAGACCCTCTGCAAAGAAATGGTCAGATTGTGCTGACCCTGACTTTGCTTTCTAATCTTCTGCTCTTCATGGAAGAAGTACTTGCTAAACTCAGGGTGTTTTCTTCTTGTTTGTTTGTTGATTTTTTTTTTTTTTGTCCTTTACGGAAGGAAGAATATCACTCCCCTTAAAGAAGGGGTTATTTAAAGTGTAGTGGGGCCTGGTGCTCTGGGAAGACAGAATCATTTTTGTGAGTCATTGGCTGGCATCTTCCCAGGAGGGTTTAGCAGCCTAGCTCAGTGACTCTGCATCCTCCCAGCTTGGCTCTGTGGCCCTAGGCAAATCACCACCACTGCGGTCTTGGCTTTCTCACCCGTCAATCAGAGGTGAGTCTTTGACCTTGTAGGCTGTTGTGAAAGATTTAATTAGCATTTGTGAAAGCTTGCAAGATCTATGGAGGAGAGGTACTTCAGAAGAACAGAGTAATTTATAGTCACTATCATCATTTCATTACCGGCTTAGCTGATATGCCAGGCTGCTCAGTCTAAAAGAAGCACAATCTACAGCTCCCTCATGGTGGCGAGGAACATTACGGCTCTCTGGGGGAGAAGATAAACCGGGCTTCTCTCCCACAATCCTTGATATTTTTCAGGTGTCTACACTTCAGGATTTAATATGGTAATTTTTTTTTTTTTTTTTTGTGGAAAGAAGGAAGATTCTCTTTTTAATTGTCCTTTTCTTGCAAACACAGACCTCTGTGAGGTCTGTTTAAAACTTGGTTCTTGTTTTAAAAGGAGTATGTTTTCAAATCTTTCTTTCTCTAAATCAGTCATCCAGGGAAGCTAGACTGATAGAAATATAACGTGTTCACGTTAGCAGTTTAAAAATTTCTAGCAGCCATATTTTTAAAAATCAGATAAAATTAATTTTAGTAATGTATAGTAGTTAGCCTAAGATTCTAAAATATTTTTCTACATGTAATGAATGTAAGAATTAATGAAATAATTTGCTTTTTTTTTGGGTACAGTCTTTAAAATTTGGTATATCTTACGTCTATAGCACATTTCAAATGGGATGTTTAATTTTCACTAAGAATTAGTTCACCTGTAGATCCACAGATCAAGTTGTTCCAAACATACTTAGTTTTTTTCTAGTTGCATTGTCAGTTTTTACGTTTAAATGCCAATTGTAAAATAAAATAACATTTAAAAGTCACATCCTTGGTGGCGCTGGCTCCATTTCCAGAGCTGGATAGACACATGTGACCAGTAGCTATACCATAATGGGCAGCGCAGGGCTAGACGTGGTGAGTGTTCTGCGGATCCCAGGGGCCTGCAGAAGTCCTCTTCTCACCCTCAGCACGGGCAGCTGAATGTTGCCTCTGGTTGGTGGAAATGGCTTGCAGCAGACGAACCCTGTGACAGTGGGAGAAGTCCTCCCCTCTGTTAAAACACAGTGTTTGTTTTCTGCTGTTCAGCGTATTGCTGTTTATGGCCTTTCTGGCTCAGAATGGCTCATATTCCCCAGAGGGACCTTTCAGGGATCCAAGCTGGGAACCACCAGACAAAAGCAGCGCCGATTCATCCATTCCTCCACTCACCCATTCAACAAATATTTATGAAGCAAGTTTCTATGCCCAGCCCTACTAAGCTCTGGGGACTGCTTCAGCCATGAGAAAGAGCGACAGGTCACTGCCCTCAGGAAACTTGATGTCTTATTAATGGAATCGTGCAAAATAATAAATTAATAGTAATGTGATATCTGTAAAGAAAAGAGTGGATCTCCATGAGACCATATGATTAGGGGACCTCATCCCCTAATCCGTCTTGGAGGTTAGTGAGTCTTTTCTTAGGAAAACAATATCTTCCTAATTCCACTGGGACCTGGACAGGGCTGGGCAGTGAAGAGCTATGAGAGAGGCTTATGCTTAGCAGAGGAGACAACGAGTTTTAGAAAGCAGCGACCGATTAGTGTAGCCAGGAAGGATGGAGAGAGAAATAGAGGCCAGATCTGAAGGGCGTTGAAGGAGTCTTTGTCCTAATAGACCAGAGGTCACCAAAGGCTTTTATCAAAAATAACTTCATCAGATGTGGATTCCTCTTTTAGGTTTTATAGGATGACATGTGGCTGCAGATCTTCTTGTGACTGACACCTTCAATTCAGCCCCAGGGAAAAATGACGTCAGGAAACAAAATGATGCCTTCGTTTTATTGCTTTTGTTTACTGGTAACGGGCTCCAGAACTCTCTGAGAAAGAAACAGTTCAGAAAGAGTGAGGGAAGGAGTAACACAACAAACAGAATGCTGGGCATTTCAGTTGGAATTTGACTTGGGTCTGCACAGGCTCAGACTGATTATTATTTTATTATTGGTGGTCTTTTATTATTTTCTTATTAGCTATGGGTCAATGTCCCCAGCAGAGCTCATGTTGAAAAGGAATCTCTATTGTAAGTCATAAGACAATGGGAATTTAAACTCTGGTATTTGGAGGTAGCTGCTGCCAGAGGTAATTGGGATTAGATGAGGTCATGAGGGTGGGGCGCCCCTGGTGGCATTAGTGGCATCCTTAGAAGAAGACAGACCTGAACCAGTACCTGAATCAGTACGCTTGGTCTGCCTCCCCATGCGATGCCCTGCTCCACCTGTGGGAGACTCTGCCCAAACTCCCACCAGCAAGAAGCACCTCATCAGATGCTGCCTCTTGACTTTGGACCTCCAGAGCTATGAGCCAGATAAATTTTTATGAATTGCGCAATCTATGGTGTTCAGTTATAGCAACAGAAACAAGCCAGGACAGTACTGCCGCTAATAATGGTTACTGCTACTAGTTACTGAGGGCTCATTATTTTCTAGTTGTGTCTCTCTCTCTGTGTGTGAGTTGGTGTGTGTGTGTGTGTGTGTGTGTAATGTGTGTGTGTAGATATGTTTTGATTTACACACACACAAAAAATTTCCCATATGATAGATATTATTCCCATTTCAATTGATGCACAAAGGAAGGGAATTTCACAGTGGTTCAACAACTTGCCCTCGTGGAGTTGCTAGCAAGGGCAAGTCAACATTGGAACACGTTTGTCTGACTTCAAAGCCCTGATGTGTCCCCATCACCATACAAGTGGAGGTGGGTGAGTACAGACCTGGGCACCTGAGAAGCACTGTGGATGGGTTTGGACAGCTCACTGCTGGGACAAAGGCCAAGGATCAGCAGCGGTGCTGGAGTTGATAGTTATTGAGACTGTAGATAGAACCACCCTCAAAATGCCCCCCCCACCATCATTTCCAAATGTCAGGGGGCAATGACATCCTTCTTCCTCCCTTCTCACCCTCGATAAGTCTTGAGCCTTTTCTTTCTTTTCCTCGCTGTGTTTCTGCTCAATTGCTTCATCTGCTCTGGCTGACCCGAGCGGGGCTCCCTTTCTGTGGTTTGTGCAACAGCCCAGCAGTCTCTCTTTCGGGGCAGAGCCTCCTTCCTCTGCCCGGGTGGTATGTGTAGGCAGTCTCTCCTGACACAGGGTGGAAGCCTATTCTAGGCCTAAGGCCTGACAAACAGAGCTGACAGAGAGCAGGAAGGAATGCCCCTGGCCAAGGAGCTGCTGTGTGCATTTATGCAATACCTCTCTGCCAAGCAGGCCCAGTGTTTGGGCTTTTTAATCCATTAATCTCTAACATTGTTCTCAGAGGCAAGGAGCCGTCTTCCATCACCGCACAAAAGGAAACTCACTTGATTCAAGAGTGAAGGCTGGTAAGTCCGAAGCCTTGTTCCAACTTCATCAGTCCACAAGACATTCCTGAGCACTTGGTATGGCTCAGGAAATGGCTCTAGTTGCTATGACATAGCAAGAAATCAAACTGATTAAAAACAGACAAGCAGACAAACAAACCAAACACCTACTGAAATAGAAACTTTATTCTGGTGAGGGAAGACAGACAATAAACAAATGGAGATATAAAATACATGGAATGTTTGATGATGGCAGAAAGCAAAACGGAAATGAAACGGGAGTGTTTAAGACAAGCAGGGAAGGCCACACCCGGAGGATGACATTTGAACAGAGACCTGAAGAAACTGAGGGGGGGAAAAATGATGAGGAAGTCTGGGGAGAGAGCTTTTCAAGTGGAGGAAACAGTAAGTGCAAAGGTCCTGAGGCAGGAGTGCACCTGGAACAACCAGGAGACCTGTGTGGCTGGAGCTATGTGTGGTAGAAGATGGGGTTGGAGAGACAATTGGAGGCTTAAAGGGCCTTGTAGCCACTCTGAGACCATTGACCTTTCCTCTGAATCAACAAAAAGCCATTGGAGGTTTCTTAGTAGAGAAGTCACATTTTTCAACACCAGCAGTGTGGAAAATTGAAGGTGCAAGTGCAAGGATAGAAGCAGGAAGAGCCATTGCAATCATGCACGTGAGGGAGAGTGGCACTCAGGCAAGTGGAGTGAGGGGTGAGGGGAGAAGCAGCTGAACTGTACGTGTTTTGAGGAGGAGCCGACTAGACTTGTTGATAGGTTAGATGAAGAAAAGTAGATTACTTGAAGCTGTTTTTTCCTCCCTACCCCGAAATTATTTTAACTATTTTCAGGCATGGATAATAAGCTATGTAGGTCATTTATTACCCTTCATTAGATACTTCTCTCTCTCTCTCTTTCTTTTTTAATTTTCTAAGGATCGTTTTATTCATGTCTTTGCTACCACATCAAATCCAAACTTTCTCTGTTTGGCTTTGCAGATTTCATCTTATCATTAGATGCTTCTTAGTTCTTTTAATAATGTCTTAACTTTTCAAATGATACAAGCAAGTCATGGTTCTATCCTTCCTATCGAAAAATTAATACAGGGCGAAACGAAAACTCTCATTTGCTCTCCCCAATTCTCCTTTTCCGAGAAAGTGGTAATCCCTATCATATCTGACCTTTTCTATGTATTTACATGTATGAAAACTTTTAGCCTTCATTCTTTGTTAAAAATGGGATCACACCGTTCACATGGATTTTCGTTTCATAGATCTTAAAGATCTTTCCTTATGAGTACAAAGAGACCCACTTCATTCTTTTAAATAGCCTACAGAGTTTTCTAGAAATATATCTGAGTCATTTCACTCCTCTGTCCTAATCAAAGACAGGTATCCACACACATGTCTGAGGCCGAGTTTCTACTTCAAGAAAACATCCCTAAGACCACATTTGGGGGTTTGGAGAATAAGCTTAGCGAGCATAGTTAGCTATTATGGCTCGGATATTTAAAGGTCCCCCCAAAGCTCATGCATCCTGCAATGCAGAAATGCCCCAGGTGAAACGATTGGATTAGGAGATGGAACCTCATCAGTGAATTAATCCATATGATGAATTAATAATGTAAATGAACTACTGGGTGTCACTGCAGGCAGGTGGGGCACAGCTAGAAGAAGTAGGTCATGGGGCTGTGCCTTTGGGGATTGTATCTTGTCCCTGGCTCCTCACTCTTGCTGTGCTTGCTTCCCAGCTGCCGTGAGCCCAGCAGCTTCCCTCCACTTTGCTGGTCCCCCCCATGATGTTTGGCCTTAGCACAGTCCCAAACAATGGAGTCGGCCAACCACGGATTGAACCTCTGAAACTGTGAGCCTGAAATCATCTTTTCCTCCTCTAAATTGTTCTGGTCAGGCATTTTGGTCACATGGATGAAAAGATGACTAGCACAGTAGCCAACCTGCCTGAAATGTCTTTCATGTTCTGAATGGGATCCCAGTTGTCTTGATCATTTTAGTTGCAAAGTGCTGTTGCTGAGCAAAAGTCTTTGGGCATTTTTTTGCCTCTGGTTGGTTTCCTTTCTAGCAAGCTTGACTAGAGAAAGGTTGGAGCTCAGGTGGTAAGCAAATTCACCAAACCCAGACAGAAGCATCTTACTAAACAAGAATAAGTGATGTGAATAGGTGAGAGGGGTTCTTTGTATATGTATGCTTCCCCCGGATTATTAGAATATTGAATTTATAATTATTTATTATGATTGCTTGGCATACAATGCATACAATCGTAGAAAAATTATGAAATACAAAAATATTAAGTGATAATTACCAGAAAAAAAAAAAAACCCACCACCTAAAGACTCTGTTTAGATGCTTCCTAGAGCATTAGAAATTGAGATTGTCTTTGGTACATCTGACTTACATAGTCACTATAATGCAAACTACTAAGGAGGGAGCAAATGCGTCCTACTGGGAAGTCCAACTCAGAGGGGGTGCTTTCCAGCGAGGGGCTTCTGCATAAAGGAGCAGTGTTTAATGCTGGAGGAAGTCTGGCTGGTTGACCCTGGTTTCCAGCACTTGGGACAAGATTCAAAATTCAGCAGCTGCCTTTGACTCTGCTTGCCGGGCTCCCTCCTGGAACATAATTATGCCTTCTCTTTGTGTTTGTTCACCTGTTTTCAATTAATGGCAACTTTCAAGAACCTGCAGGGTAGAGGCAGCAAAGAATGGAAATGGGAAGAAGGTTTACACTGTTGGATTGGTACACCTAGGACAGGAGACCTAGCCAGGTGGGTAGGAGGAGCTGTGTCATGAGATACACTGGAACCCGCGTCATCCTGGCACAGCTGGGTTAGGTGTCTGCCTTTGGCATCCAGTACCACTCCCCTCAGCTTAGACTTGGTGGTGGCACACACAGGCCTGGAGGAAAGCCAGATACCCTCAGGGGTGCTGTGCCAACAGGGAGAAGTTTGAACCGTTCTGCCTACTGAATGAAGCTCAGTCCTTTAGTCTTTTGTCTTTCGTGCAAATCATTAGGCTTACTGTTGTTTTGGAGTCGCAAAAAAGTGTTTCGTTTGTATTAATGTGACCAATAATATTTATTAAATGTAGAAAGACTACTGTAAGATGGGGTTTTAAGGAGACATTAGACAGTCCGTACCCTCCAAGAACCCTCATGATCTAGTGGTAAGGACAGAGTATGAGAGGAAAATGGAGAAGGTAAATGTTGACAGTGATTTGTGGAAGGAGTCAGTACCATGGGCTAAAGTCAATGTGAGAGAAGTTTGTGGAAGAATAGAATTTAGTGCAGGACCATGGTTCCCACTCCTTGGAGGTAGAATTTGGAAGTCCATGATTTAGAGAAATAGAGATGAGAGAGGGAGATGAGGGCATGCCAGGAAGATGAGATGGTCCTGGTAAGGCTCTGGGGGCAGAAGGAGATGAGCACGAAGGAAAGCTGGTAAGTACCGGAAGAGACATTTCAAAGCTGTGAAGACGGACCACTGGAGAAATGAAGCCATTGACTGGCATGGGGGGTCTTTGAAGGGCGATGAGTTGGAGGAGAAATGACTTTGGGACTTGCTAAACTGCAGGAGGAGAGCGCCTACGAAGGGGATGGTCTGGTTCAAGGGAGCAGCCAGGGCTGGAGAAATGGATCTGAAGCCCCTCTCAGGCCTATTAAAATGATTTGACCTCCTGAGATCTTCAAAAAATGAACAGCAAAAATCACGGTATGAGCTCACGTCCAGGGGGACAAAGGAGGAAGAGGACATGGCTGAAGGCTTGAGGCCTGGCCTGGTGATCTGAGCATGGTTAAAGGGCTCACAACAGAAAGGAGAAAAGGGAAGGTCCAGAAGGAGAAGCCAAGAAGGAGCATTGAGAGTCAGCCATTGATCATGGCCGTGAGAAGTCACTGGTGTCTCTCTGGCTTTGTGGTGTCTAGAGCGGGTGGTAATGAAACAAACGTAGGGTTTGTAGACCCGGGGTTTTCAAACCTGGCCAAACGTTCTAATAACCTGGAGGGATTTTAGACAATACAAATTCCTCCACCTCACCCCAGACCTCCTGGGTCAAATCTTTAGTTGATGGGCCTAGGAAACTGAGTTTTCAAGGGGGCTTGGAGGACACCAGTCCACAATTTGCGAACCACTGGTAGATGACAGAAGGTGACAGATATGATATTCTTGAGGGGAGAGTGGAACTGAGGAAGTTTTCTCGGTAGATTCTTCTCTTCTTCTTTAATTTCATTTTTAGCGCAGAGGAGACCTGAGCTCCTTTTCCAGGCTATAGGGGAAATAATGTGGTTGAAAATTTGAGAGAGATTAGAGAGAGAGGAAGTGGTCTAGTTTCCCCTTGAAGAAATCTGCTGTAGAAAATAGGAGAGGGACCTCCTAGCCAGAAGGGCAGAGAAGAGCCAGGGAAGAGGTGGCAAAGTGGTAGGAGGTGGAGATGAAAACGGGAATTCAAGGAAGCGAAGACAACTTTGGCATTCTTAAAACTGATTTCAAATCAAGCTCTGTGTATTCTTTGAAAATCGATTCGATTCAGCGAAGCACCTTGCAGATTCCTCCTGAGGACGTTGTTGAGCAAATTACACAGCACTTTCATCATGCCGGCTACCCGGAAAATGCAGATTATGAAAGTCTAGAATTATGAAATGATACCACAAGTTATGTGGTTAGACATGAGCTTATCTTTTGAAAGTTTCTCTTTCCCAGGTTCTGGGGAGATGTACTCTGTGTGACTGACATTCAGTGCTTGAGTTTCCAGGATACTGCAGCTAAGAGGAAGGACGCACCAAGGTCCTGTTTTAGCCCCAGTTTTATGTGTGTTCTGCTGTGATAGAAGGGAACAACTTGAGCGCTGGCCGGGTTGAAAATGGGTTCTCAGCACCGTGGCAGGAAGTAATGGGTCATATATTATGGCTCCCCCCTTTCTCCTGCTGGCTGACTGGGCTCTGCATGAGATCCAGGTCTGAGGTCTCCTCCTTCTCCCTTCTCCCCTGCTGCCTAGTGTCTGCATAGTCCTACTACCACAGATTATCTTTGCATCTGGAGAAGCACAGACATGGCATGTTCTTATCAAGTGAAGACACTTCATGGTCCAGATGGTGAATAACAACCACTGTAGTCTTTCGAATTCTTATTATGTGCATTTCATCCTGGGTATGTCTTTGGAATGTACCTTTGCCAAATTTCTATTTTAATGTCTGTTACAATGAAATAATTCTTCTTATTACAAAAACAAGAAAATATTATTAATAAGAGTGCTCATTGTGTGCTGGGCACGGTTATAAATATGTTCTGTATCTTGATACACTGAAACCTCAAATCAACAGAGAAGGGAATGGAGGCTCAGATAAGTAAGATATGCTGCTCCCAAATCCCATGGCCTCTATTGATGGGTCAGGGATTTGAACCCATGTCTATCTGATACCAAAGCCACGGCTCTTTAACCATAATGATGGGATAGATTGAAATGTAGTTTGCCAGGAGAAGATGGTATCTTTGGGAGTTTACTCTTTCAGGTTGCACCCTTACTTCTCCATACAGGTTTGGCAAGGAACTCTTCCAATGACCCCAGCAGACCTACCAGTTTGGAGGACTCAGATGCTTCATTATCATTTTCCATGGGCTATTTAGGTTTAGTAAAGCCACTTGGATGAGCCCCTGAAAGCTTGTAGTAACTTTCATGTGTTCATAGAACATGAGAGTAGGGCCAAGGCTGACCTGGATGAATATGTTTAAGAGTCTGGTATTCAGATCACCCACCCATCCAACTATCCATACATCCATCCACTCAACCATCCATTCAACTATTCATCCATCCTTCTATCTATCCATCCAACTATCCATCCATCCATCCATCCATCCAACTATCCAACTATCCATCCATCCCCATCCATCCATCCATCCATCTATCCATCCATCCAACTATCCATCCATTCAGCCATCCATCCACCCATCCATCCATCCAACTATCCATTCATTCAGCCATCCATCCACCCATCCATCCATCCATCCACCCACCCATCCACCCATCCATCCATCCATCCATCCATCCATCCACTCATTCATCCATCCAACTATCCATCCATCCATCCATTCATCCAACAGAAAGTCCACATGTTGCTTACTTCTATGTGCCATGTTTGTGTTGTGGAAACAGAGATGTGGGAGTAAACCCCTAGGAGACACTCCCAAGGAGACAAAGAGGAACATTTGAGGTGATCCACTCATGACAGATGAACATTCAAAGGATGGTCCTCACCTAAGCAGTAAGGACATCAGGAGGTATTGGTTCCTGTGACCTGAAGTTCATGCCAAGACATAGGGTAAAATCTAGAGAATTTCAGGATTCAGGGTGGGAGGATGGTACATGACCTTGATGCAAGGCCACAGGGGTGTTGGTGACTGCAACTTCTCCCTTGGCCATGGAGAAAAGGGTAACAGGGGCAGTGTCCCTGATGGCTACCTGGTGAGAGTGTGATCATTTGGAACAGTATCAGTGCAAGAAAAGCTCAGGACTGAGGGTCCAGCTGACTTTGCTTGGAGATCCTCTCCACGGTTAGTTAGCTGAGTGACTTTTGGCAAGATTTTTACCACTCTGAACCTCAGTTTCTTTATTTATAATGATGAAGATAAGATACATAACTCATTGGGCTATTGGGAGAATTAATGAGCCAATGAATGGAAAGGGTTCAACATTACTTCTACCAAATGGTGAGGAGACACTGTTAGCTAAGTCTCAGTCAGTCCTTCCCAGAGGCTGGCCACTGCTCTGCTTCAGTGCTTCTCAACTGGGAGCTGATTTTGTCCAGTGGAGGACATGAGACAACGTCTGGGGACATCTTTGGTTGTCGTGATTGGGAGGAGAGTGCTACCACATCTAGTGGGTAGAGACCAGGGGTGCTGTTAAGTGTCCTACAAAACACAGGGCAGTTCTCCACAACAAAGAGTTATTTCACCCAAATGTCTGGAGTGCCCACACCGGGTACTGTTCTACTTATGCTAATGTAAATGACCTTCATAGGAACCTCATGTGTTAGTACTATTATAATTTCTCTCTTTTAGATCAGGGAATATGAGAGACTAAATGACTTGGAAATTAAATGACTCATCTAGGCACAAACACTGGGAAGTGCCGGGATTTGAACCCTGGCCATCCTCTCCATGGCTCTGAGGTTTACCCCATCACCCTGGGTGGAGCTCCATGGGGTGGGTCAGGAAGCAATAAGTGTGGGATATTGAGAGGCTTCCTTCCTCGTGTGCGTGATTCTTTCTTTCTTTTTTTTTTTAAAGAGAGAGTGAGAGGTGAGAGAGAAAGAGAATTTTTAATATATATATATATATTTTTTTTTTAGTTTTCGGCGGACACAACATCTTTGTTGGTATGTGGTGCTGAGGATCGAACCTGGGCCGCACGCATGCCAGGCGAGCGCGCTACCGCTTGAGCCACATCCCCAGCCCCTGTGTGCGTGATTCTTAAGCTCCAGTGAGCATCATAATAATCCCAAGCAAATTAGAAATGCAGATTCTGGGCCCTGCTCCCAAGTAACTTTAAGGAAGTTGCGCTGGGACCTCCATCCTCAGAAAGCACCCACATGCGTGCATTCATAGCAGATGTTAGAGTAAAGCAGAGTCTTCCAGGGTGCTTTCTGAATCCCAGCTTCTCAGAAAACACTGTGTGAAGAGCTTAACCTAAGTGAGGAATGCCGTCTAAGGAACCAAAGTCCAACACAAGAGACTTTGGAGCTGGGGGGTCTCCTGGGGCCCACATCTATTTCTAGACTCCTCTCTCCACAAGAGGACAGGACGGTTGCCCTCGGCTGCACACCCAACCACCTCCGTGTTCAAAACTGGCCTTGTTGTGCCTACCTGTCCCTCTCTCTGTCTTGTTCCTGAGTGTCAGTCCTTGTTGCTTCTCCGTTAGCCAATTATCCAACCCCAAACCTGAAGCACTTTGGAATTTGCCTTCCTTCTACGATGCAGCCAGTCTCCGAGCCCTTTTTAAAAAAATTTGTTCTTTTTCGTTGTACCTGATGGTAGAGTATATTTTGACATATCTTACATACATGCAGTATAACTTCCCATTTTTGTGGTTGTACATGGTGTGGAGTTTCACTGGATGTGTATTCATATAATAACATAGGAAAGTTATGTCTGATGCATTCCACTGTCTTTCCCATCCCCATCCCCCTCCTTTCCCTTCATTCCCCCTTGTCTAATCCAATGAACTTCTATTCTCCTGCCCCCCCCCCCCCCCCCGCTTTATTGTGTGTTAGCTTCTGCATATCAGAGAGAACATTTAGCCTTTGGTTTTTTGAGATTGGTTTATTTTATTTATTATGACACTCTCCAGTTCCATCCATGTACCATTTATATATATATATCACATTTTCTTTATCCATCCATCTATTGAAGGGCACCTAGGTAGGTTCCATAGCTTAGCTATTATGAATTGAGCTGCTATGAACATTAATGTGGCCCCATCACCATAGTTTGCTGATTTCCAAGTTCTTGAGTTCTTCCTTTGTCATATTTCTCAAGGTCACTCATGTCGTTGCACCCCCAACTCTTTCAGTTTAGTTCTTTATGCCCTTGGGCTGGACTATTGGAGCCAGTCTCAACTTTTTGCTCCAATGCTTCTGGTCAGATAAATCATCTAAAGATCCCATTTGATTTTGCTTCTGGAGTCACTGATTCACTTGTGGGTATTTATCCTATTTTATTATTTTTTTAATTGGTTCTTTTTAGTTATCCATGACAGTAGAATCACCTTGTGGGTATTTATTGGGAGCTGTTCTGTGCCAGACGCCATTTTGTTCATAGGAAGATGAACGTAGTCCTCTCAGGTCCCTTTCCGACTCAGTGATCTTCAGTGTCTTTGCCATCCACAACCCGCCCCTTCCCCTCCCCTCATTTCTCTGTGCAGCTCCTCAGCTCTGTTACTTGCAACAGGCTCCATTTTGCTCATTCCTGCCTCTGCAGCTTTGCTGTGTTCGACTCTACCCAAGGAATCTGCTCTTCTTTAGCCACGAATCTAACTCCTATTCATCCTTCAAAACCCAGTTCAAATCTCATTTCCTCAGTGAATGCTTCCCTGGCCACCCTCATGCAGGGCAATGTCTTCTGTCCTGTGGTCTTACAGTATCTAAGTCCAGCATTTCTCTTGGTGCTTCTGCTTAACATGCACATATAGATGTTTTCATGCGTGTCTGGTGGGAAGAAGAGGTTGCAGTCTGGAGCAGTTTGGTGTAAAGAATGTTGTCCCTATGAGTGACATGGTCCATGTAGCCACGAAGTAGCCATCGGGTCTGCCAGTTACAGTTTTGAACTTCTTTGGATGGAGCTCAGAGCCCAGATCTGTGGAGTAAGTGCCTGGCTTACCCACTTGGACCAAGGGATGGTCCTCTGAATGCCAAAACCCACAGAGGCCCTACTTAGGATCTGTTTGACAATAATTCCAAGAATTTCTGAATTTGTCCTTCAATGATTCTTCCCAGAGTTCTGTCAGCTACAGAGAAAGAGGAATGGTTTAGCAATAGCTTGTGTTTATTGAGTGCTTGCTGTGTGCTGGGCACTTTGAACCTCCCAGGCCATCCAAGGTTTTCCAACATTTTTTTTTTTTTTTTTTTTTTGGTACCGAGGATTGAACTCAGGGACAGTCAACCACTGAGTCACATCCCCACCCCTATTTTACATTTTATTTAGAGACAGGGTCTCACTGCGTTATTTAGGGCCTTGCTTTCACTGAGGCTGGCTTTGAACTCGTGGTCCTCCTGCCTCAGCCTCCTGAGCCGCTGCGATTACAGGCCCGTGCACTATGGAGCCCCACAAGGCTTTCCAACTTTTAAACGAGTCCTGGAACTTATAGCCTTTATATTTGAAAACCTTTATATTAAAATGAGGATGATATTAGAAATGACATGGTTCCAGCTGAGAAGATATTGAGTCCTACTCAGTAAAAGATGATTTTAAATAATGGTCCTTTGGTCCTCACCTTATCAGGTCCTGAAGGCTCAGCTCTGGGCGACGGGTGAGAGTATGTAAAAGGGTACACGCGTTGGGACATTCTAGGAAAGTAAGTGGGTGAAAGGCTTCCTGAGACTCTCCACGCTGGAAATGAATAATCCCATCAGTGACATTTCAAGGCAGATAACAAAATCTTTTCTTCTGGGGACATTATCCTTGCCCTTCATTTATGATTTTCACTCTTGCGGGCGGCCTGATGCTGGGAATACTTGCCATCTCAAATTTCCCTTGGGTCATGAGGGCCGAGGAATGTCTCCTATAAGGGGCAGCGTCACAGACACTTGGAGAGCCGGAATTTGTGGCCGTTGCCCGTCATCCAGGTTTTCACAGATCTTAAGTGAGTCTGGAGAAGCAAACTGGCGGGGAAAGGAGTTCTGCAGAGTTTTTAAGATTTGCCTTTCTTTTATTTTATAAAAACCCACATTTTGGGAAGGTGTAAACTGAGATGGAGGAACATCATGTTTTTATCCAGAGAAAATGCAGAAAAGCTGGGTATAGACAGGAACACCTCTAATACCAGCAGCTCAGGAGGCTGAGGCATGAGGATCGCGAGTTCAAAGCCAACCTCAGCAACTGAGTAAGGATTAAGCAACTTAGCGAGATCCTGTCTCTAAATAAAATATAAAAAGGGCTGGGGATGTGGCTCAGGGGTTCAGCACTCTTGCCTGGGTTCAATCTCTGGTACCCCCCCCCAAAAAAAAGCAGAAAAAAGCCAAAGCCCTTAGTGATTCTGAATGCTACATCTTTCCTTGGAGGAGCAGTAATTTTTGTGTCAGTTCTTATTAAATAAGCAATAGCAGACTCGTTCATAATGAAACTTTATTAAAGGTGGATCAATTCTCGAGGGAATCCCCACTGGTAAAGAGAATAATAGAAAATATTTACTCTGTTTTTTTTTTTTTTTTAATCTCCAATGTTTAAATCCTACCCATCTTTCAAAATGCAGCTTCTCCTGGAGCAGTGCTTCACATTTTGAATTTTTCTTAATAGCATGAAATATGGAGACAATTTTACTCCTTTTAATTTTTTCATTTCAATATTGAATAAGCCTTTCCATCTTCTCACAGTTAAGATTCTTGGAATTATGTTGGAAAAATATAATTTTGGTTACATTTCTTTCAGAATTTGGTAATATAAAAAAAGTATTATTTAAAAAATATTAGATTTCATGAGGCACTAAATTTTTCTTCAGCTCCTCAGAAGATCAGAGCAGTAAAGTAGTAGAATACTTTCATTTTTGCTGCATATGGATTTCCAGTTTTCCCAGCACCATTTGTTGAAGAGGTGATCTTTTCACCAATGCATGTTTGGTGGGCACATCTGCCAACCTGGATTCAGTGTTAAGTGGTATTCCGACCTTTTTATTTAGTGTTCAGTATGAGGAGGCATTATTTTGGATTGTGTGACATAAGGCCTGTACCAGTTAAGAATTACACTTGCTTACTAGGAATCAATGTCTAGCTATAGACCTAACACACACACACACACACACACACACACACACACACACAAGCACAGGATAGGGCAGTCTCATCTTAATATATTAACTTCACAGTGTGGTCAAGGATCAAGCTTATTCTATCTTTCTGCCCACTAACTTTAGTTTGTGACTTCTATTATCAAGAATCTCATGGTCTAAGATGGCTATTGGGGCTCCAGGGATTACATTGGGGTTCCAGTCAGGAAACAGGAAGAGGACTCAGGTGTCCATTGAGTCTCCCTCTTCTCCATTCTTTTCTTGCTCACCATCTGTTGGCTTTGCTCTTCCATAAATTGCCTTTGTCAAGAGAGACTTACCTTAGGCTTTCCCCCTGTGGTCATCCCATAGGATACCACTGTTGTGACTCAAGTAGCAGAGAAACTTTATCTAATGAAATTGTGCATCCAAATAAGCCCCAGGTGCCCAAAACATCCATTGGTGAAAAGATCCACCTCTTCAACAAATGGTGCTGGGAAAACTGGAAATCCATATGCAGCAAAATGAAATTGAACCACTATCTCTCAGCATGCACAAAACTCAACTCAAAGTGAATCAAGGACCTAGGAATTAAACCAGAGACCCTGCACCTAATAGAAGAAAAAAAATAGGTCCAAATCTTCATCATGTTGGATTAGGCCCTGACTTCCTTAATCAGGCTCCTAAAGCACAAGAAGTAGAATCAAGAATCAATAAATGGGATGGATTCAAACTAAAAAGCTTCTTCTCAGCAAAGGAAACAATCAATAACGTGAAGAGAGTGCCCACAGACTGGGAGAATGTCTTTATTACATACGCATCAGATAGAGCACTAATCTCCAGAATATATAAAGAACTCAAAAAACTTAATACCAAAAATAAATAAATAAATAACCCAATCAATAAATGAGCTAAAGAACTGAACAGACACTTCTCAGAAGAAGAAATACAATCGATCAACACATATATGAAAAAAAATGTTCAACTTCTCTAGTAATTAGAGAAATGCAAATCAAAACTACTCTAAGATTTCATCTCATTCCAGTCAGAATGGCAATTATCAAGAACACAAGCAATAATAAGTGTTGGCCAGGATGTGGGGGAAAAGGCACAATCATAAATTGCTGGTGGGACTGCAAATTGGTGCAGCCAATATGGAAAGCAGTATGAAGATTCCTTAGAAAACTTGGAATGGAATCACCATTTGACCCAGCTATCCCACTCCTTAGTCTATTCCCAAAGGACTTAAAAACAGCAAACTACAGTGATGTAGCCCCATCAATGTTTATAGCAGCACAATTCACAATAGTTAAACCGTGGAACCAACCTAGGTGCCCTTCAGTAGATGAATGGATAAAGAAAATGTGGTATATATACACCATGGAATATTATCCAGCATTAAAAGAGAATAAAATTATGACATTTGCAGGTAAATGGATGGAGATGGAAAATATGCTAAGTGAAGTAAGCCAATCCCCCAAAACCAAAGGCCGAATATTCTCTCTGATAAGTGGATGCTGATCCATAAAGGGGGTGGGGAGCATGGGGAGAATGGAGGAACTTTGATTGGGCAAAGGGGAAGGAGGGAGGGAGGGGAAGGGGGCATGGGGGCAGGAAAGATGGTGGAATGAGATGAACATCCTTACCCTAGGTACATGTATGAATAACTACATGTGTGGTGCGACTCTACATCGTGTATAACCAGAGAAATGAAAAGTTGTGCTCCATTTGTGTACAATGAATCAAAATGCATTCTGGTATCATGTATAACTAATTAGAACAAATAAAAAAATTATTTGCCCTCATTTTTTTTTTTTTTTCAGGAAACAAAAAAGAAAAGAAGCCTGAGTGTAGAGTCTCATTGCCCTGATTTCCACGTGGCCATCCCTGGACCAGTCACAGTGGTGGTGGTGGGAAGAACTGGGCTGATCAAGCCTCAGGCACAGGACTGCCTTTTTAGCGGGTGAGGAGGAGGTGGTTAATTTCAGTTCTGTTCAAATCTGCTTGACTGGGAGGGGTGAGTGTTCTCCAAAGGAGAACCGGGGCCTTTGTTATCAAGGGAAGGCAGAGTGGGTGCCGGGCAAGCAACATCCAATTGCTGCCCTGTTTCTTGCCCACGGCAGCTTCTCCCCAGAAACGTATCCTCCCTGCCTCCAAGAGAGCTGACACTTGGCCATGAGGTGTTACCTCCCAAGAACACTTCACTTATGTCTTAGAAAAATAAATACACAGCCAATTTGCAGATTAAACCTTCCTTCATTCTGCTATAAATTATATGACTTGTTTTTTTGGCAAAACCTGAAGTAGAAGCTGACTCCCCCCAACCCCCATCAACTCAAAGAATGAGTGGCATTCACTGAGGCTGTGTCCAAGGGTGGACCTGCCACCTGAAGGGGATAGCTAGATTTATGGGAAGAATGACAACTCAGATCGTTCCAGACATCCATGCCAAGATGAGGGCCTATGGGCAAGTAGGATTTCTTTTTTTTTTTTTTTTTTCCTTCTTGGCTCTTGAATCTGGGCCAAACCTGCACTTATGGTATTTATAAAATTTGTGAATCTGGAGGAAACCCATTATGGTCACCGTCGCTGCATTAAAATTCCAAAATTTTCTCAGCATATCCTACACAGCCTGAAAATAGCATAATGTATAGAATTCTGGCGGAAGGAGCCAGAGGGAACACACAGACCCAGCAACCCAAGAGTCTAGGTCCTGGGCTCAGCTCAGATCCTCACCCACAGGGTGGTCTGGGTCTGGTCCCTGGGAGTCTTAGCTCTTGGATTCCTCCTGTATAAATTAAGGGTTCGGGGTACATGGGTTGCTAAGTGCTGGGGCACCCTATTTCAGCTCAGGTGCCCATTAGATCCAGCCCCTGGGTCTTGAGAACTGTTCACTGGTGTTGAATAATAAATATATCATTCAAATTAATATCATTCAAAAACGTTTTGGAGTCCCTACTCTCGCTTATGATTGGTCTGCTCAGTACTGTGTCATTTTCTACCTAATCAGGCTGCCAAGAACAGGCTTACTTTCACCACTTAAAGATGCCCGGTTCATTTTATTTTGAGAACTTTAAAAAAGATTTAAAGATTTTTACTTGATAGAACTGAAGGCATCCCAAAGTTTGGGAATCCTCACTTCAAATAATTCATTGAGTAAAACTCTTGTGCTCCAAGAATATTCTCTAGACTTGAAAACCACTCTCCATCCCCAGCCATTTGAGAGTCCTGGTACTTATTCAGATTTTAATTGGGCCACTCTACTGGGTTTATGAATTAAAAAAAAAAAAAAAAAACAATTTGAGGCTGGGTGCAGTGACACACACCTGGGATTCCAGCAGTTCAGGACGCTGAGGCAGGAAGATTACAAGTTCAAAGCCAGCCTCAGCAATAGCAAAGTACTAAGAACTCAGTGAGACCCTGTTTCTAAATAAAATACAAAAATAGGGCTGGGGATGTGGCTCAGTGGTTGAGTGCCCCTGAGTTCAATCCTGGCATCAAAATAATAATAATACTAACAACAACAACAACAATAACAATTTTGGGAGTGAAGAGAAAAAGACTTTCCTGCTATTTCCTCAAATTAATGCATTTTTTTAAAAAAAATCTTGCCTATTAGGAAATTGAATGTAGGCTTTTCATATATATTTATTAACTTATTATTTATTGAGCACATATTATCTACCTGTGCAGTAAAGAGAACAAAGTTACTAACACAAATTTAAATAGCTCTGGCAGGAAAAAATTCTTTTGAAGGTGAGGAGGGATAATTACCAACTAATTTCTTTAGGCTGATTCAATAAAATATAATTCCACTTGTTGTCACTTCTAATTTTTCTATTTCTGACAAACTTTTATACTTAAAATTTTTAAAAATTGAGATATAATTCCCATAACACAAAATTCACCACTGTGAAAGTATGCACTTCAGAGTTTTTTGCTTATTCATCGAGTTTAGAATATCATCACTGCTGTCTAATTTCAAAACATTTCTACCACCCCAGAAAAAAACCTCATACCTGCTAGCAATAGTTCTGATCCTCATCCTCCTATCCCTTGACAATATCAATCTACTTTCTGTCTCTATGAATTTTCGTATTCTGGATATTTCATATAATGAAATCACATAATATATGACGTGAGCGCCTGGCTTCTGTCACTTTTCCTAATGTTTTCAAGGTTCATCCACAGTAAAGCAGATAATACTATTCCATTCCTTTTCACTGCTGCAAACTATTCCATTGTACAGATATACCACGTTTTGTTTATCCATTTGGATCACATCTACTTTTCATGTATTATAAATAATGCTGCCATGAGCATCTGTGTACAAGTTTTTGGGTGAACATCTGTTTTCATTTCTCTGGGAGTGTAACTGCTGAATTATTTGATCATTTTGTATTTACCTCTTTGAGGAACTGCCAAATCATTTTTTCCAAAGTGGCTGTACTGTTTTATATTCCCACCCGCAACAATATTTGTAACCTCAGATGTCTGTGATCTCTCTAATGTCACAAACAAGATCTGCCCGGGGAGCCCAAGCCATCACAGGGATCTGTGACCACACCTTCTTGCAATTTTGCCTGAATTTCAAATGAGTAGCAGGTGGGAGTTTTTTTTTTTCTTTTTTTTTTTTTTTTAGAAGAGAAAGGAAAAGAGAAAAAGGGACACTTGCAAAGGAGAAAGGAAGAGTGGGTCCTCTCAGAAAGGAGGGGTGACTCACCCCCTTTATCCTTCAGTTTTATTGGGGGGTCAAAGGGATGTTTGCAGAGAGTCCTGTCCAGGTTCACCTCTTGACTTTTGACTGACAGCAGGATTGTATGGAGCTTCCAAGTCCCAGCTACACATGGTCTGACTTCATGGAAGGAACATTTTACTATTATAATGACATGCTAGAGAGCCAAAAGGAACTCTGGTCACTTGGCCCGCTCCCATGTTTTTTTTTTTTTTTTGGTGGGGGGAACGAGGAACTGAACTCGGGCACTCGACCACTGAGCCACACCCCCAGCCCTATTTTGTATTTTATTTAGAGACAGAGTCTCACTGAGTTGCTTAGAGCCTTGCTTTGACTGAGGCTGATTTTGAACTCATGATCCTCCTGCCTCAGCCTCCTGAGCCATCCATGGGTTCTCATTGGAACTAGTTGTTACAGATTTTATGGTTGGGGGAGGGGGCCTTGTTTCTAATTATCTTGCCTCCCAGAATCTGATCTGTGCAAAGGTCACAAAAGTCTCCCTTCAGGGTATTTTGTGTTCTTATGGGCTGGAGGAGTTTTGGGCTCCACAGTCTTATTTCTCCTGCAGTAACAGGAAAGCAGCATCTCCTATTGACTGAAGCCAGGAGAGGGCCAGAGTGGCCTCAGGCAAACTGATCTTTTAAAAGAAAGTTTGTGGGTGTCAGCACAGCAGGCCCAGTCCAGAGAATTATCCCCTTAACCCTCCTGTGTCCACCGCTCACGTCTGCCTGCTACCTGTCAGCTAGTACCTGGTCTTAGCCTTCCCTGTTTGTTGATGAAGATACTAAACTGGAAACTGCTTCCCAGAGCCAGGTCCTCTGTGTATTCATTATCCAGCATTCACAGAGCTCCCCGCTCTTCTCTCAGCATTGTTCTCAATTCTGTGGATACAGAGCAGAATGAAACATGTGGTCTGTGAATCTTGAGACTGGGCAACTTTTGGAATCTTTAACAAGGGTAGGGATTCCCACCTGGGTGACTTGGTTGAGGTGGGACCAGACCACAGAATCGCGTATCCCTGAGTACTGGATGAGTTTCGGCTGCTGATCCCTTACGGTCGATCCAACTTTCTGTTCTTCATGATAAATGATCAATTCATGTTCTATTTTCTTAATGGGAAAAATGTGTGAGAATCTGGCAATTCCTGTTTCTCTGAAATGAAAAATTTTATAGTGAAAATCCAGGAGTTTGGGAATAAGTGTATGATTTGAGAAAGAATCACAATCCTAAACATTTGTATACTTTGTCACCTGTTCCAGAGACATTATGTGTTGGTGATCATGTCATGGATCACAGTCCTGAGATGGGACATCCAGGCACATCTTATTTCCATTTCATGGATGACAGCTGAGCCTCAGAGGAAAGGGTAATTAGCCTCAAGCTGGACTCTTTGCTAAAGTAGTCATTCCCAAATACTAACCCTTGGACTACCACCATATGAGACAGAATCTTCATGGATGCATGAGGGAGAAAGAAAAGAAAGGGTAAGATAATGAAATTTTTCACATTGTTAAATTTATTCAGTTTTAAAAACTGTTTTTAGGCCAGGCATGGTGGTGCATGCCTTTAATCCCAGCAGCTCAGGAGGCTGAGGTAGAGGAAGATGAGTTCAAAGCAGCCTCAGCAAAAATGAGGCACTAAGCAACTCAGTGAGAACTTGTCTCTAAATAAAAAATAAAAAGAGCTAGCCAGGCACGGTGAGTGGAGCATGCCAATAATTCCAGCAACTCTGGAGGCCGAGGCAGGAGAACTGGAAGTTCAAAACTAGACTCACGGTGAGGTGCTAAGCAACTCAGTGAGACCCTGTCTCTAAATGAAATATGAAATAGGACTGGGGATGTGGTGCAGTGGTTGAGTGCCCAAAAAAAATAAACAACAAAAAAATGTCTTTTGTTCTGAAATTAAGTCCCTCTTAATATTATGCTGGAAAACATCACTTTTCTTTAACAAAAAGCAATGATAGTGGATAATGATTTTTTTAAAAAAATTATTTGGCAAAGCAGGATGTTGGCAACCTCAGTTTTAAAAGGTTTTTTTTTTTTTTTTTTTTTAATAGTTTCATGAATTCTGTCTCAGAAGTCTTGGGCCTGGTCTGACCTTTCCTGATTAATCACTTTGCTGCTTTCTCCTGAGGACCCTATACTTGTGTTTTTTCTAGACACAATTGTCTTTCATTTGTGCCATGGTTGTGTTTCCTACGCCACATGCAACCTAGTATCCAGTCTCCTGATTTTTAGCCAACCCCTCCTGGGCTGCCATATCTCACAGACTCATTAACTGGTGGAAAAGTATATAGCCGTTATTTTAGTCAACTTTTTTGGCTGCTGTGACCAAAAAGATCCTATAAGAACAATTGGAGGAGGAAAAGTTTATTTGGGGGGCTCACAGTTTCATAGATAGTTGGCTCCATTCCCCGGGGCTTGAGGTGAGGCAGAACATCATGGCAAAGAAGCTTGGTGGACACAAGCAGGTCAGGTGTGGTTGCCAAGAATGAGAGTGACCCACCTCCTCCAGCCACAGCCTGCCTGCCTACAGTGACCACCCAGTTAACGCCCATCAGGGGATTCATGAGCTGATTAGGTCAAGGCTCTCATAACTTAATCATCTCACCTCCAAACATCTTGCATTGTCTCACAAGTGAGCTTTGGGGGGAACACCTTGAACCATAACAACCCTGCAGGCTTTTATAAGACTAATTCAGTCTTTCAGTTTCTAATTGTGAGTAAATATGTCTTAGTGTTCATTATTATGTCTTGTTAATTATTCTCGTGTTTTGCTTTTGGTTCTAGGGGGTCATGTATGACATTTTTTAGCAAAGTGAAGTTAACTTGTGTTTGAAAGGATGTTGCAGTTATATTCATTGCATGCCTGATTCTCTCTCTGGTAGAAAGCAAGACTCGACCCAAGCAGGTTAATTAACTGGCCCACATCACATATCCATGAGAGGAACTAGGAAGTGGCGAGACTTCTTCTAAATATTACTCATCAGCTTCAAATGTAACCCTGGGGCCAACATACATATGACCAATGGAAAAACCCATCAGGCTCTTGAGTAACATGGTACAAAAAAACTACAGTGGGACCAGAGGATTCTCAAGTGCCACCCGAGTGGCTCCCCAGGCTCAGGTGAGGGAGAGGTTGCTGGCAGATGCCCCATCCCAGGGGACATTCATAAGTGTTCAGAGAGGAAAGGCGTGGTACATAAATTTAGAGAAAGCCTAAATTAAACAAAGAGATTCCATTCTGTCAAGCAGGACTTGGGATTTAATTTATTACAGGACATGGTAAGTATCCCAAAGTGGCAAAGTTGCAACACGCCTCAACCATCTGGACTGCAGAATCCACCTCATTCCCCCTCGTTGCTCCTTCTTCCCTCCTCAGTCCTCTCTCAAAACTAGTCTTTGGCAGAAGGTTCTGCTTTAAGTGCATTCTAACTACCTTTTCATTCAATCCTCAAAGCAACCAGGCGGGTGACAATCATTGCCACATGCAGATAGATGAAGAACTCAAGGCACAGAGAGGCTGAGAAACTGGTCCAGGTTCACACAGGAGCAGGACCAGACAGCCAGGCATCAGAGGTGGTCTGTGAACTCCTGTGTTGTGCTGGTTTGGATAGCTAAATGGATTTCTTCCCTGTTATCATCCCCCAAGCACAGTGCGTTTCCGCATATAAATAAAGTTAAGAACCTAAACTAGGAAGTATACTAAAAGTTTTCCATGTGCTTGGCAGGCCATTGAACCCAGAAAAGACGGTGGGCTTTGGGGGTGAAACAGATCTGAGCTCACAGCCACTTCTTGCAGTGTGGCCTTGACTAGTTAGGAAACTCCAGGAGCCTCCACTCATTGCATCGACCCTTGGAGACGATAAGGCCACAATGAGTCTCGCCAAGGGGTTGACCTGGGAATGCAAGCAACTGCCCAGGAAGACCAGGGTGATGGCCACACCATGTGCCCCCCACACCGTGCCCCCCTCTGGCCCACACCTCCTTTCTTCTCCCATGCTCAGGCCTGATGACTCAGCAAATGAAGTGGACTTGGCCCTGAGTGGCACCCACCTGCCGCTTGCCACAGAACACACAGCTCAGGGGAAATCCCACGAGAGGCCTTGCTGCCCACAAGAACGAATGCAGAAGGGAAGCAAGAGCCCAGTGTAACGCTGTCTTCAGAAATCAAAAATACCACTGGACCAGGAGAGGGTGGTCTCGAGAGCCCTGAATTGTCCCCAGTGGGCTGTTACCCTAAAAGTCAGTGGAAATTGGGACCAAGGGACCAATATTGAGACTGAGTCCCACTTCCTGTGTGTTCTTGATAGGAGAAGCAGGAGGTCTGTGGGCTGGGGAGGCCCCTTCTGTGGTGTGACCTGGCCACGAGGGCTGTGCAGGCCTAAAGAATCCCTCCTTACCCCAGTCCCTCTTCAGATGACCCTAGGAATCCCTGGAGTTCCAGGAGGGACCTTTTCTTCCCCAGTTTTGTTTAAGACAGTGAATATGAATTATAATTCCTTCTGTTACTCATATACTAATCATTATCAGGAGAGATGGCCTCACACACTCAATAGCTTTACATTTCATGTTTCCTCAGCAAACTGAAGATCTTTAATAGCAACTAAACTGGAGAACCTGGCATCTAAAAAGTTTTATAATTTTTAAAAAAATTTTTTTAACTTATTTTTTATATTTTGTTAGCAAGGATTGAACTCAGGGGCACATCCCCAGTCCTGTTAATATTTTATTTAGAGTCAGTCTCTTTGAGTTGCCGAGTGCCCTGCTTTTGCTGAGGCTGGCATTGGACTCTTGATCCTCCTGCCTCAGTCTCTTGAGCGGTGGGGATTATAGGTGTGCACCACTGTGCCTGGCTATACCTGGCAGTTTTTTTGATTCTTTGATTCAAAGGATAAGGCAACAGTATTAAAGCCAACTTTGAAAATATATTTTAAAAAATGAATCATGGTTCTGCCAATTTAAATTTGTTTCATTTTGTATATTACATTTTAGTGCTTTCCTTCAGATACAGATATTTTTGATTGGTTTTAATCATAGCATGTGTGTTATTAGGTATCCTGAAGACCTAGAAATGTGTATTTATGTACTTTATCATTTTTATTTTAATAGCTTAGGTGGGAGAGAATAGTTTAAGTCCCTCTTAAAAAAGAGGGGAGTGGATCCCAGGTGCACTTAGCAGGATATGATATCACTTGGTAAAACATGTCCCTGTTGGTGACTGTTAACAGTTTTATATAGCTAGATGAATTGCTTATAGTTATTAGGAACAGAAGCTCGACTACAGTATCTTGAATATAGTTTTTAAAAAAGCCAAAGACAGGGCAATCCGGTCTGGTCGGGTGTGGCAAGACAATAGTGGTGTAGGCTTCTTTGGATTTTCTGCTTTGCCATCTCTTTTGCATTGCTTCCAGATTCAAAGTCACGATACAGCTACTTGCACACTAAGTGTAATGTCTGCATTCCAGGCAAACAGCAGAAGGAAGAGGGACAGGCAGAAGGTGTCCCTTCTCCAGCTCCACCCACACTTTTTATTCCTTTGGAAAACCCTCCCAGATATTCTGGTCAAAGGTGCTCTTTGGCTAAGAAGCTCTAGGAATATTACAAACACTCTCAGATGCTCAGTTTCTTAACCACTGAGTTACATCCCCAGCCCTTTATATATTTTTTTTTAAATTTTGAGACAGGGTCTCATCTAAGTTGCTTAGGGCCTGGCTAAATTGCTGTGACTAATTTTGAATTTGTAATCCTCCTGCCTCAGCTCCAGAGTTGCTAGGGATCACAGGCATGGGCCACCATACTGGGTTTCAGTTTCTTTATCTATAAAGTGAACGCAATAATTCCTACCTGAAAGGGTGTATGTGAAAAACAACTACAAATCTTAAAAATGCTATGCAAATTCCAGAGTTAAATTAAAGTAGCCTTGCAATCCAATGCAGGTTGCAATAGCTGAAATATTGTGTATCTTGTTGCAAAAGAACATACATTATAATCATGTACAATCATCTCTTTTCTTCGCCCCAAAGTACATTTGGGAAGGAGAGAAAGCAGAACTAGACCATGTTTGGTTAGTGTTAAAGGGAAGTTAGAGAACTATGAGATTCCAGGCAGTGGTAGAAGTGGTCGAACCCCAAGTGGCTCCATATTTCTGTCTGTCTTCATTGTCTGGAAGAGGAATATTATGTTGTAGAAACTGGTCACTCCTAAGTTCAGAAGCAGAAAATTCCTGACATGGCCAGTTCACAAGATCCCACAGGTCTCCAGGCCAATGGGAAAATACCCCTGGGTGGAGTGGCTCTGGTCTCAGTAACAAAAATTATAAACCACTTGAAGGTAGAAACTGTATTTCTATTACCTCTCTATTCCAACCCCTGACATCTAGGAGTCAGTCCCTCAGTAAAACTCTGTTTATTATTTCTGGCCCTACCTGGGAGACTGAGAGTCAGTCTTACCTGTGACTTATTTAAACTATTGTGACACTCAGTTCAACACTTTTGACTAGGGCTAAGAATGAACACCTTGGGTTGATGCATATTTTTTAAATAAAATAATTATTATAATACTTAGAGCAAACCTATTAAGCATTTGCTATGTACAAGTCATTCATATTTCCCATGTTAAACTCATTAAATCCTCCCTATTTCTTTACAATAGAAATTATTTTATGCTCATTCCACAGAAGAGGAAACAGAAGCTCAGAGAGGACAAATAATTTGTCCTAGTTCACATAGTTAAGAAAAAAGAGAAACCAGCTCAAGACGCCTAAATCTGCACATAGATTTTCCTGGAAAATCACTGTTGAATTCCTGAAATAGTTTATAAATGATCTTCAGGAGCTTTATCCCATGTAATTCTCTTTTCTTTTTTTTTAAATAATGGTCCACCTTAGGTAAATAACTTAGCCTCTTTAAGTTTTAGTTTTCTCATCCAAAAAAAGGAAAAATAAAATTACTTATACCTCACAGGGTTTCCGTGAGGATTAAATGAGATCATGTATTCACAGTGCCTGGCACATAGTAACTGTTGAGTGTATATATATGTATATGTTTTCAAATTTTTTTTTAGTTGTTGGTGGATCTTTATTTTATTTATTTGTATATGGTGCTGAGAATCGAACCCAGTGCCTCATGCATACTAGGCAAGCATGCTACCACTGAGCCACAACCCCAGCCCCCTGTTGAGTATATTTTAACAATCATTTTAAAATTTGATAAATAGTTCTTAATGAGCGATGTCCATCAGAATTGTCAGTGGAAAGTCTTCATGATCTTGAGTTCTGGGCCCCAACCAGGGAATTTTGACAAAGTTCCCTAAGTGATTCTGATTCACATTCCCTCCTGAGCACTACTGCTGGATTTTGTTCAGATATCGTGTTGTGTGCTCAGAAGAATGAAAGAGGCACAATAATGGTAAATGTCACATAGAAATAAGTAAATTGTTACAGGGAGGAGAGATGGGGTGATGCTCCTCCAGCTGGCAATGAAGGTTGGCTTCAGGGAGGTGGTAGCAACCCAGCACAGGGCTTGACTGATCCAGCAGGATTAGCTTGCTGGTTACATGTGGAGGTAAGAGGCACAGAAGTGCAGAGAATGTCAGTGGGGACACTTAATTAGAGTATAGAGTCTCTGGGATGAGTTGGGAGAGGAGGCCAGGTGGCTGGTTGAAGTCAAAGAAGGGAAAGTCTAGAATTCTGGACAATTGATTTGTACTAAATTTGGAAGATCATGACAGGCCACAAAGATTCCTTGAGCCACAGAGTGAAATGCTCTGAATCTGTCTCTCTCAGCTAGTAAATCCGGTTCTCCAATAAATTAGAAAGTGAAGAACCCAAAGGAAAGACCTGAGCAAGGATCCACAGACGTCTAATGCATCGGCCCCAGTCTCAGAATGAGAGCTCTTGTACCAGGCAAGCTACTGACAGGTGGTCAGAATAAAGGGAACAATTATGTAAACCTGATTAGATGTTGGGGGAGGGGTGGTGAGAGGAAGAAGAAGTGAAGATGACTTTGAGATTTGAGCCTGGTGATGGGAAGAGCAGCACTGTGACCAGAAAAGGGGAAGTTGGGGTTATGAGCTGGGGTGGGGGGAGGGAGGAGGAGAAGTTGAATGTGTTGAGTTTGAGATGCCCGGGGAGGTAAGTGGAAATGTAAAGCTCAATGGAGAGGATTGGGCAACAAACAAACAAGCAAATAAAACAGTGAGTTAGCTGCATTGAGAGGTGTTCCTTGGAACCCTGGTGGTGGACGAGCTCTTTGGAAAGGAAAAAAGAGCACGGAATTTTAACCCAGGGTCCATGGGTAGACTTCTTGGTTGGGACTATCTGTGAAATTTTTAATATTTTAAGCAGAATAGTATGTATATTAAGAACTCCATAATCTCACTGGATTATTTACCCTAAATGGGGTTAAAAAATCACTACTATATATATAGGGAAGAGGTGGGCTGAGATTATGCCCTTGGAATTTTTACATAGTAGGTACTGAATACAAATACTCCAGCCAATTTCTGCATTCCTGGCTGTCATATTCCAGACTGTGGGGGTGATTGTCTTGCCATGGCTAGACTGTCAAATGGATATATGTTGTCTTAAAAATGTGTCTTCTTGGGCTGGGATTGTGGCTCAGTGGTAGAGCGCTTGCCTAGCATGTTTGAAGCCCTGGGTTCAATCCTGAGCACCACATAAAAATAAACAAAATAAAACTATTGTGTCCAACTAAAAAATACATTTTTTCAACAATGTGTCTTCTTGTTAAGACAATGGGGAAAGAATTCTTTTCAACAGTGGTGCTGAGATAATTGCATATCTCTGTGCAAAAGAATACATCTGGACCCCTACCTCATACCATACACAAAAATTAACTCAATATTGGTCAAAGGCTTAAATGTAAGAGCTAAAACTACAACATTCTTAAAATAAAACATCAGACCATCCGTTTCTCCATCTACTGAGAAGGACATTGGTGTGGAGGATAGTAACTGCTCTGGCTTCCGGGGCTTTGATGAAACCCCAGATGTGGGGTCTTCTGGCCAAGCATCTGCGGTTTCATATTGTTAGAGCATTCATGGTTGCCCTGAGGTTTGCAGCTCTCTATAGGTTTGGTGTGGCTGAGCCAGGAAAGAAGGCATTACGCAGATTTCTACAGAAATTATGATTCCATGAAAGATTTTGAGAAGATTAGGAGGGCTGGTATCTTTCAGAGTGCAAAGTGATTTTGGAATATGAAGAATTTCTTTGGATTGAGCTCCTTAGAAGTTTGTATTAACTTGTGCTTCTGAACTATAAAACATGAGTACGTGGGCTAGGGAATAGTTTTTCTTGGTAAATAAACATTAACAAATACAAAAGAAAGAAAGAAAAAACATCAAAAATGTTCATCTTTGTGCTCTTGAATTGGGCAATGATTTCTTAGATAAAATACATGCAGCAAAACAATAAAAAATAAGTTTGGATTTCATCAAAATTCAATTTTTGATTTTCATGGTTGCTATCAAGAAAGTAAAAAGACAACCCAGATAATGGTAGAAAATATTTGCCAATCATATAGCTGATAAGGGTCTAAAACTCAGAAAAGAACTCTTACAACTCAAAAAAAAAAAAAAAAACCTAGTTAAAACAGGCAAGAGATTTGAATAAATGTTTCTCCAAATAAAACATTCAAATGGCCAATAAGCGTATGAAAAGATGCTCAACATCATTAGCCATCAGGGAAATATGAATCAAAACCATAAAGACATACCACTTCATACTCACTAAAGTGACAATCATTATTATCATCTTCATCTTCATCTTCTCCTTCAGATAAAAACGTGTTGGTAAGAACGAACAGAAATTGGAATCCTTATGTATTGCAGGTGGGGAATGTAAAATGGCACGGTCACTTTGTATAATCATAATATAATCAATCTCGCCATTCTTCCAGATGAGTGTCTTTGGAGAAATGACGCTCATAACTTTCATGAAAAGATAATGGACCAGCAGAACAGGCCTCTCTTCCTCCTTGTTACAAAAAAAAAAAACATTAACCAGGGGCCCTTCCTGGCTGTTTCCTCCTCTTCCTCCTCTTCCTTTTTCTTTTCTTCTTTCTTTTTGGTCAAATAGAAAAGTCATCACATAACTTCGTGTTCCAAGGTTATTTCTTCACCTTTAGACTGCCCCAAAGTTGTCAAAACGAACTAAATCATGACATATAGATCCTTGTGTGTGTGTGTGTGTGTGTGTGTGTGTGTGTGTGTGTGTGTACCTGCGTCAGGGAATGGTAGAGAACAGAGCATTAAGAACAACCTTAACAGTACTGCTAAATATGTATTTTATATATTATATATAAATATATAAATTTAAGAACAATATTGTTCTCTCCTGCCCTCTCTGTCCTCCCCACCCCACTGCCCATTCACTTATTCATCCTTGCCAGTTACGGCAGGAAGGTCCCTAAGTTCTGGTTACAACAGGGGTAGTATGGATACTGATAAAAAGCAGAGCAGCAGCCTTGAATCATGTGCTTGATGTCAGTTATGGCTTAGCTATGAGGTGTACCCTAAAAGCTCATGTGTGAGACAATGCTGGAAAGCTTGGATGTAAAATAATTGGGTTAAGAGAGCCTAACCCTAATTAATGTGTTAATCCCTTGATAGGGATTAACTGAATGGTAATTGTAGACAGGTAGGGTGTGGAGCTGGAGGAGGAGGGTCATGGAGAGGGGCGTGCCTTTGGGGTAGATACTCTCTGGGCTTCCTGGTGCAATGTTCTGAGCCACTTTCCTCCACCACACTCTTCTGCCATGATGTCTTGCCTTAACTCAGGACCTGAGGAATGAAGTCCGCCATCTTTGAATTGAGACCTCTGAAATTTCCAGCCCCAAAGTAAACTTTTCCTTTTCTAATTGTTCTTATCAAGTCTTTTGGTCACAGCAACAAAAAAGCTGACGAAAACAATAAGATGAGGGGTTTGTTCCCTATCTTGTCCCAGAGCATAGCTTCCTGAAATCATCCTTTCCACTCCAGGGAGAGTGTCCACTTCAGTTCCCCACCATCCATTTCTAGAGCCAGAGACTTTTTAATCTTTTCCTAGAGATCAGAGATTCTAAAGTATGGGTGTAAGAATCCACCTGGGGAACTTCTTGGAATCCACCCCCACTCCCCAAGATTCTGATCAAAGTCGATGTGGGTGGAACCCTGGGGTCTGCATTTTTGAAGAGAACTGATGATTCTGCTATAAGGTGTCCCCTAGTTCCATGCCACCAGACAAAGTTTGCCTAACACAAACTCTTTGGAGCCAGGTTGAACCTCACTGGGTTTGTTTTCCTTGTTTTTTAAAAAGGAGATACCAAAACAAGTTGCTCTCCCAGCTTTATACTTAAAATAGATCCCTTCACTGCCCTTTCTCATGAGTTTGAATCATTTAAAGATTATAGGCACAATGGCAGGACATGGGGAAGAAACGGAGGGCAAGGGGGACCTAATATTTTTTTCTTTTTTAAATTTTCCACTTCTGAAATTCTGTCCCATAGAAGCACCACACACACCCAGTACCATTCCTCAAGGCTGCCCATGTGCTGGCCTTTCCATGCAGAGGAGATGCTTTCCAGATTCAATGTCACTTGATGCTTTCCTCACTGCACAGACTGTCCCCTGGGTTCTGCACCTGTGCTTCCAGTTTCCTCACCAAAATTGTGTTCAGTGATATTGTGGCCAGGTGCCCTGCTCTTTGGGAGGTGCTGTGTGTGGGGTGGGGTTGGGGCAGAGCACACAGACAATGATGATGCTGGGGGCCTGGACTCAGGGAGGTCCTCATCCATTGGGGCCAGATCTGCTCTAACATATACCAAGGACTGTGGGAGCTCAGGGGAGGGATGGGGCCAATCCAAACCAGTGGAAAACAAGGAAAAGAATTCCAGTAAGTGAGAATTCCCATGGGAGAGAATGCCCTTGACCAACATGAAATTGCAAGTGCCTGAAAGATGGTTATTTTCCCCTATTGGACTCCTCAGAGTGTCCCCCAAGGCTCCTTGATAAATTCTGCTGGCCCACTGACCAGACCTACAGCCCTCTGCTTCCGGGTGCTGGCTGATGCTGGCCTCTGAAACTCCTTCTTTCACACCAAACGACATTTCTAGGATATGTTCATCTGGAGCGATTCTTGTCTTGATTTAATAATACATACCATTGCAAGGAAATCTTGGTGAAAATAGCAAGTCCTCCGTCTGCCTTTTTCATCCTGCCCCTCTGGCTCTCTCAGCCCCACATTCTCACGCCCACTAGCACTCCAAATTTTGCTCAGTGCTTAGAAGTCATTCCTTCCTGGGCAAGTCTCCTCCTTGGAGAGTTGGCGTTTGGCCTGTGGCCTGGGCTGCTGGTTTTCATTTTTTCCCCCTAGGATTATCTACATGGAAAGGAGAGTGACCAAACCAGTGGGTTCCACAAAGGGTTTTGAAAACCTGGGGGCTTGAGAATGAGGCAGGGAGGAGCTCCCCGGCTAACAGGAGTTGCTCTTTCAGCCATTAGGATGGCCATGGCAACTAGTGCCAGGGCTGCTCTATTATGCTGGTTGCTCTTGGTTCCTTTTGTTAAAAAAAAAAAAAAAAAAAAAAAAAAAAAAAAAAAAAAAAAAAGTGAAGTGGCTGTTCCCTAAAGAAGCTTTTGTTCAGTGAGGGAAGAAAAAAAAAAAATTGCTGCTACCTTGGAACAGGAAAAACGTCAGCTATGGGAGGAGAAAACTGAGGGCCAGTCTTCACACGGAGCCATCTGGTGGATCTGCTCAGTAAGCACCACTCCTGGAGCTTCCTCCATGGGTGGAGAGCTCCCTCCATGATTCCGTTCTTGGAAAAATGGCCTTCCCAGCCCAGTAAAGAGTTCCCTTTCCATGACAGTGTGCTAGAGGGCTGCCTTATGGTGGCTTTCATGGGCCCCCTCCTCTCCAGCTCCATCCCACGGCTCTGTTTGTCCTTATCAGGTCTTTGCACTTCCTTCCTTCTGCTCAGGATGCCTTCCTCAGTGTCTTCTTAAGGTGGCTCTTTTTTTGGTTACTTTCAGCTCAAATGAGCCTTCTGCAGAGAGGCCCTTCCCTGACCACTTCTCTAAGGCGGTTCCAACCCACGTTGTTCTCCACTGTGGTTCTTTGCTTCATTTTGATCATAGGACACTTAGTAACCCTAAACCCATCTCCCTCACTTTCCCCCTTGTTTACTCCTGTGGTAAGTCCAGGAGGACCGGGTCTCGCCTGCTCGTCTCATTTCCAAAAATCCAGAAGGGTATCTCTCTGGCTTTTACTGGGTATTCCGTAAATGCCTGTGAGAAAATGAATAAAAAAGAAGATATAAAACGTGGGAAGGTAGAAGCTTTAGGACCTGAATGTTCTGTCTGAGGTTTTGCTGACCTTTTCCTCATTCCCTCAGTTTCTTTCTCAAAAACAATTGATAGAAGGGTCAATTTGCATGGCTAGTCTCCATTTTTTCTCTGGGATTATAGTCTGGTTGTCAGGAATTTGGTTCTTTCCCGTCATCTAACCCTTCTCACTCCTTTCTTGGTTCAGTTTTTCTAGGAGTATATTCACACACTCTCTAATGCCTTCAACAGGGGCTGTATTTAGAGGCCAAGTCAACTTCCATCTTTGAGGTCCATGATTTTTAGACATTTCCAAATTTTCTATGTAAAAGCACTGGACCATCAAGAAAAAAAAAAAATCCAGACCTCATCCAGCCAAACTTTACTGCTGTGTTTCCCTTACCATGAGGGGCAACTGGAGTGCATGTCCACATTCCTGCACAGCTAGCAGGTACCTCCTCTCCTGAGGATGATGTTGAATTCTGGCCAGTGGCCAGGACTCTCTTACCTTCCTCAGAGGGGAGCCAGCCAGCCTAACCATGCATCTGGGCCCAGACCTGGACAAATGTTCCCTCAGTGTGTGTGTGTGTGGTGTGTGTGTGTGTGTGTGTGTGTGTGTGGTCTCATTTCCAATTCAGTACACAGTGAATATTCAACAGTTTCTCCAAATTCTTTGGGGGTTATTTTCTTCTAAATACCCTGGCTGCCAACTTCTCCTTTTTTTCTTTGTGGTTTTTTTACTCTTTCTGTTGTTCTAGTCTACATTGACTCATACCTGAAATGGAACCTTTCCCTGAGTTCCAGCAACACAAATAAACAAAAAAAAATCCATTCAAATATGGGGGAGTTTTTAGGGAAGATTTTATAGTGACTTTGGGAGGAAGATGGAGGGGGGTTTATTTTAATGGTCTACAACTCTGCATTGAAGATAGACATCTGGGTTCTGGCCTCCAGTCCCTGGGATTTTTCAGTAGGCAGTGAACTTCACATAGAATAGCCTCACCTGCTTCTTCTCTTCATCTTCCCATCTTTTTCTCACTCCCCCCCTTCCTGGGTTCCTCCCATGAATTCTAATTTTTCTCATTAGTTATGCAGAACAATTCAACTCTTCCCTGCCTCTCTTCCCACGCCTAGCTATGGACCCATTTTGCATATTCAGACTCATTAAGAATCTCAGCAGATCCAAAGGATTTCCTATTTATTTATTTATTTATTCTGTGGGGCTGGGGACTGGACCCAGGGCTCTGTGCATAGCAGACAAGGGCTCTACCACAGAGCTGCACACCCAGCTGGTTTCTTCTTTATCAAGAACCACTCTCCTTAGAAGGCGAATTGTGGTTTAAACAGAATTCCCTTCTTTGCAAGGAAAGGCCAGTGGGATCCGGAGGCGTCCTGTGTGTCATTCAAAGGAGGAATCCACAAAGTGCCCAAGCTGGGTTTGACTTTTCAGAGGGCGGTTCCTGGTGTCCTGACTGTTCTCTTCTGACATGGGAAGCAGCTTGGGGATGATGAGCACTTGCTGAAATCGAGCTGCCAATGTTTTTAGAATAGCTTTGCCTCCAAAGGACAGTTGAGAGCCCCTGAGGCTTGTTTGCCCTTTTACAGGGGGTGCCTTTCCATCTAGGGTGAGCTAGCAATTTTCACGAGCTTTTCTCAGCCTCAAACTTAATTAAAAAAGATAAAAAAGAAATAATATTCCTATCTTTTATAGGGCAACAGAAGAACCGTGTTTGGTGATGGAAGATTTATTGGCGCTGCAGTTGTTTTTGGAGCAGGTTATGCTGTGGAGAGAGAGGGCCCAGGAATGAGAGTCACAGGATGTGTGAGCTGGCGGGTCCTTAGGCTAGAGGGCTCTGTAGCTGGGGGATCTGAATCTCAGAGCCGTGGAGCAGTTTCCTTGCCCAAGGTCTCACATCCGGGCAGTAGAATTTATGACCTATTGTTCAACCTGGTGAGGGAAGTAGGAACCCGCTTGGTTTGCCCTGGCTTTAGTAACAGGACCTTGTAAGGGGCATTGGGGCTGCTCAGGAATATCCACAGTACTTTGCATCAAGGGAAAATGATTCAATTTCTCCTTCTTTTTAGTTCTTGAACTTTAAGATTTTGATTTGTGGTTCAGTGTTGAGGTGGTGCGTGCATTTGGCTGAGGGGGTGGAAGGTGACAAGGAGAACTCAGAAGGTGGTGATTAGGTTCTCCAAGATGTCTGGGGGTGGAGGAAGAGCATGAGAAGGAGGCAGGCTCCTTGGCAGAGATGGAATAAAGAAATGTAAATGGGTCAATTTGATCTCAACTTCTAGTCCTTCTAGACCGCAGTGAAAATAGTACCCAGTCAAGTTTTTCTTCGGCAAAATGACTGCTCTCTATGCTGAAACCAGAGGGGGGAAATTGTCACATAGCATTGTTTGTGACAGAGAAACTGTTGTGACGGATTTAATTCAGCTCGACAAGCAGTGATTATGCACAAGGTCAGACGTATTGTGGGGAGGAGAAGAAAGGTTTTCCAGCAATGCTGTCCCCAAGACCTGACAGTCTTTTTAGGAAATTGAGACCCACCTACATGGGCCAGATAGAAAATGAGATTGAATAGCTTTGATGCCCCAAGTCACAATACAGACCTACCTGTTCTAGAAATCTGTGAAGAAGGGTCAGGGGAGAGTGTGAGGCAGGGGAAACTGAGCTGAAGAGTAAGGTGCTTGTTTGAGGATGTGTCTTCTTCCTCTGTGTCTTTTCAAGAGCAACCTTTGCTGATAGTAGGGGCTTGATAAAACCCTGCTTAGTGATGGAGGGAAGATAGTGGGGCAAGAACAGCAGCCGATGAAGAGGTGATCCAGAGGTTGCAGCTGCAAGGACCAGACCCGTCTAGCAGAGCAGAGAGGGCACTTGGCAGTCTTGCTGGGAGGCCAGGAGGCTGGGAGGGGCTCTGGATATGGAGTTGGGATTTATTCTGTGGCCAAGGGGAACCACAGGAGAGGTGAGGGCAGGTCCTTTGGAGCATGCTGGCCTACAGGTTTGGAAGATGGAGGTATTACACTGGGTTCTTCCCTGGTGCAGTGGTGGAGGAGCCACTTAAATATCTTTGCCTTCACTATTTAACATGTGAGGTGAATGGTTGTACTGTGAATTCTTCCCGTTTCTAGGCTTCTAGAGAATGAATCTGAGGATGATGTGCAGATGGACACTTGGAGACAGAGAAACCTTTTAGTCCTGGTAACCCAGGGGATGAAGACCTATTCCGGGCTGGTGGTGACGGAATTACAAGGAGGGGAGGACTTGAGAGATTTGGAAGTGGCTCTTAGAATGCTCTTAGCTATTCCTTATCAGAGTTGGAGTTAGCAGAGTTGGTTTCAGGGAAAGAGATTTTTGGGGAGGGTGGTTATTATTATTTGGATGTTCAGTGTCTTCCCAAGGCCCATGTATTATCAGCTGGGTTCCCAGCTCGGCACTATTGGGAGTTAGTGGAAATGTTAAGAGATGGGGCCTAGGAGGGGCTTTAAGTCACTGGGGATGTGCATTTAAAGGGGATTGTGGGACCCTGGTCGCTCTCATTTTGGGGGGGGGGAGGGCAGGGATCGAACTCAGGGACACTCAACCACTGAGCCATATCCCCAGCCCTATTTTGTATTTTATTTAGAGACAGGGTCTCACTGAGTTGCTTAGTGCCTCTCTTTTGCTGAGGCTGGCTTTGAACTCGTGATCCTTCTGCTTCAGCCTCCTGAGCCACTGGATTAGAGGTGTGTGCTACCACGCCAGTTCATTTTCGCTCCTTTGTATCCTGGCCATGAGGTGAACAGTTTTACTATGCCCAGATGCACTGCCCCACCCCTACCAGAAGTCTAAAAGCAATGGATCTACCCAATTATGGACTGCAAAACTATAAGCCAAAATAAGCCTTTTTCTTTCTAAGTTGATCATCTCGGATATTGCAGTGATGAAGAGCTCACTAACATAGTGTTTATTTGGGCAATGACTATGCAATGTTTCAGAAGTAGCCAGAAAGGTAGGATTACAGGTTGACTGGGCAAGTCGGGATTTTTAAATGAGCCCTGGAGATCAGATGGGACTGTTTTGACTCCACTGTGAACCAGCTGTGTGGCTTCAAGCACATGACTGGAGTAGGGTGACCAACTCATCCAGCTGGCATGGGGATTTCCCAGTCTAGCACTGAAAGGCCCATGTCCTGGGAAATTCCCCAGTCTCGGGAAAACGGGGGCGGCTTGCCTGGGATGTCCTGGTTTCAAAATGGCACAGCTCATGTCTCGGGAACTACTTCAGTGGTGGGCAAACTGGGTCAGGTTGGAGAACCTACCTGACCAACTTTGACCTTGGTTTTTCTCACCTGAAAAGTAGAGATAATAACAGTACCTTCTTAGGATTAAATGACATAATTTGTCAAAAGCCCTCAGCATACAGATTGGCATGGGAAAGGCATAAAATGCACATTTGTGGAAAGAATAAGCAAAGTGAATCCAGCAGGGCAGAGGGATGGGTAAAGTAACCCAGCGACACCGTGGGACATGAGCTCCGTGAACAGAATTTACAGACTGCCTGTATTTATAAAAGAGGGTTTGCAAGAAAATTAGTAATGTCAACAAGGAAAACGTTAGCCCATGGAAGAGAACAAACCTTAGCAGCAGCATTTACATTTGAATAACACTTATGCTAACTGTTAAGTGAATACATGTCTTCACCAGATAATTTCCAAGATTCTCTAAAGATGTGTGTATCTCTGCTCTTTGGCTCAGTTGACACTGTGGTGGCTGCATGTGCTCCAGTGAAATAAAGTCCCATTTTGTTTTCCATATTCATTTATTTATCGGCGGAGGCATTTAACAGATATTTGAGTAGGCACAATGCTGGACTCTATGGAGGCTGCAAAGAAATAGAAGCAGTCTGCATTCTTGGAAAATTCACAAGAAAATGACTTTATCCTCATGCTTAATTCACGTATTAAAACACCAACCACTCATATTCTTTCCTGACCCATAGAAGAGCCTTTGGGCGGCTCCAGATAAGATTTTAACCCAGCTTCTAAGTTCCTGAAACCAGAAGCAGAGAAATCAGAAAATATCTATCCAGGCATCTTGAAAAGATGACTGGGAAGGAGAAAGGCTGACCAGGAGAGCCGAAGGAGGGGCAGGAGGGGGATAGTGACAAAGAGGGGCAGCCAGGGTGGGGATGGGGTGGCAGGAGCAGGGAGGAGGAGGGGAGCCGCGACTGAGGCAGCAGAGAGAGCAGCGAGCTGACAGGAAAAGCGATCAGAGGGAACCCCTGCAGAGGGAGGCAGGTAGGAAGGAAAGGAGAACTTGAGGAGAGGGCGACCTGGGCGTGCAGGGGCTCAAGGCCGCCCCTAATCGAACGGGAAGGTAGAAATTACATGTGAGGGGCCTTGGTTTCATCGTGGTGTTTTTTTCTGTAACCACAGCTAAGAGGAAATGGGGGTGAGGAACAGAGCAGGAGGGGAGGCTGGGCTCCAAGCTTTGGCACTCTCCATTGGGCCTGGGGTTTCCGCTCCTGCTCCAGGCGTTGGGCTCTTCCTCACGTGGGCTGCTCTCCCCGTGGTCAGCTGAGACTGAGACTCTGACCAGGGCCACCTCCCTCAGGGGTTGGTGGCTCCTCTGAGCCGTGCAGGCCGCTGCTTCCCCAAAGTGCTTCCGCCTCAGAACCACGTCGGTGCAACCATGGCGCCACCCTTCCTTCACCTGGGGCGGTGCGGCAGAGATGGGGGGCACTGGTTTTCTCTTCCTCCTTCTGTTTGTCTTCGACACGCACTCCCCCTCTTCCATTTCCCCTGAGGTTTTTTTCATCAAGTGAAAGATTCAGGATAAAAATGTTTTAACACACTCCCAGGACTCAAGAGTCCAAGAAAAGAAAAGTGATGTGTAAATAATCCGTTCACTTTGCCCCGGAGAATGACCAGGCTGAAAGGGCCTTCAGAGGGCATCATGGTTAGCCAGGAACTGGGACCAGAAGGTTGAAAATGCCATGAACGGAGCCAAGTGGTCAGCTCACTGGCTGCCTCCATCAGCAGAACACTCAGGTCAGGTCTGGTTAGCTCAAGAATGACTGCCATCGTGGTGCATGTCAGCAAAGCCAGACCTGTTCAACTCTTGGTGCCTCAGTCTGTTTTCTGTTGCTGTATCAAAATAACCAAGAGTGGATAATTTATAAAGAAAAGAGGTTTGTTTTGACTCATGGTTCTGGAAGTCCAAGAGCATGATGCTTGTCCTCTGGCAAAGGTCTCAAAGCAGAAAGGGAAAAAATAGCCATGTGTTGAAGAGATCACACGGTGAGAGAAGAAGCATGTGAGAGTAAAGGAAGCAGAACTTGCTTTGTAACTAACCCACTCTCACGGGTTCTACATTAATCCCTTCATGAGGCAGGGGTCATATGACCCCACCTTCTGTTTAAAGGGGCCCACATCTCTCAATATTATTATATTGGCAATTAAGTATGAGTATTGCTGAAGACAAACCATATTCAAACCATCGCACTTGAATTATAGTCATGAGAGACAAACCATTATAGACTTTAGGTCTGAAAGTCGGCCATGCTATTAAATATCAATTAGGAGTTTTTAAAGTATAAACAACCTATTTGAAAGCTGCTAAGTCATTAAGTGAAGCAGTCAGACAATGCCTTCATGATCACTACTCTTCTGTACATCTCAGACCTTTTGATTTCAGGTTTCTACATTTTTTGACTTGTTTGTTTTGTATCATTGGACTCTTACAATGCTTTTAGGTATTACTCAACTGCCTGGACAGTCAGTCTGCATTCTGAACAGACTCTTACAGATGACATGTGTCCAACACTTCCAGGGACTTGGTGCTAGCTTGGAAGTGATTCTATTAAATGATGCTTTCGAATCACATCATAGTTTGCAAACACTTTCACTATCATTAGTTCCCTGAAACCTGAGGTGTGTGGTGATCTTCAACTAATTGATGAGGAAACAGAAGTGAACTGGGTAGCCCAAAGGCTTAGAGTTATGACAGATCCAGATTTCCTGTTAAGTTGTGTGCCTTCTCACCAACTACTGCCTGCCCAGGACATAAAGATAAAGATGAAGATAATTACCAATATGGACTGACTTTTTCTGTCCACCAGCCCTTGCTAAGTGCTTTAACATGCATTATCTCATTTGTTTCTCCCCAGAGGCATGTGAAAAACTGATGTTATTATCTCCATTTACAATGAGAAAACGGAGGCTCAGAGGGATGAAGTAAATTGTTCACTGTTCTAAAAAGAGGGAGTTGTAGAGACCAAACTCAGTTAGTCTCATCCCAGAGGTTAGGTTCTTAAACCCATGAGTCCTGCCCCAACAGGCCAGAGGTGGAGTTTACAATTCAATTTGAGTCCCTGATATCTATCTATCTACCTATCTATCTATCTATCTATTTAAATCTAGGTACTAGGGATGGATCGACAACCCAGAGGCATCCTACTACTGAGCAACATCCCCAACTCCCGTTTTAAAAAACATTTTTTCTTTTGAGACAGGGTCTCACTAAGTTGCCAAGACTGGTCTTAAGCTTGCAACCCTCCTGCCTCAGCCTCCCACATTGCTGAGATTACAAGTGTGTGTCACTGTGCCCATCGGTCCCCTGCTCTTTAGTTTTCAATTCTTTTACTTTCTTTTTTTGTGTCCTATTTCAGAGTTCCTACTTTCTGGGATACCAAAAGCCCTGTGACCCAAGGCATCTACAAACAAACATCAATTTTATCAGTTGTCAGGTCTTCAGGGTTGAGGAAACAGAGGAGAACAGGAGATTATTGGGAACAGAGGGGAGCATCATAAGACTTAAAGGAGGAGGAGAAGGGAATTTCCTATTCCAATATGGTCACAGTGACAGAGGCTGAGGGCATGATTATGTCATGCACCTGCAAGGGATGAAGCCATTGTCATCCCAGCTATATGTGCCACTGCAGTCTCTCTCCCTCTCCCCACCCCCGTCTCTCTCTCTCTCTCTCTCTCTCTCTCTTTATAGTAGCACATATGGCACTTTCTTAATTGAAATTTTCATTATAATGGATCTGACCTGTATTGTTCTATTAGCTTTAGCAAAAAAAAAAAAATCCTAACAGGTTTTAATATTAGAACTGAAAATATGTTTCCAACTAGCTGAGGAGCCATAGAGCAGGCTCGGATCCTACTAATAATAATGGACAATCTGCTTGCTATCATCAAGTTCTTATTATTTACATGTAGTAAACTATCCAGAGATAATGTGAGCTTGAGTCGCCTTTTGGTTTTTATTGATCTTCCCTAATTTACCAGAGGAAGTCTGACCAAAGTGTCCCCAGGTCACCTTGGTGTGCCCCTAGTATGCCTCAGTATGTCACATGGAGTCTTCCCTGCATGGCTGCTTAGAATCTCTGGGCTAGCCATCCCCAGTGGAGCTGGAGAGCTGTTTCAGTTAAAAAAAACATCATTCAAGGAGGAGATTTTTCAATCTCATTTCCACAGATGTTTCTTTGAGGCATCTTCTCTGCAATGGTCCTGGTGGCACTGAGAGGGACTGAGGGAACAGCTCTGCCCTTGAACATGGGCTCCTCAGTTAGAGCCCTGCCCTGGTCCTACTCCACTACAGCTCTTCCTACAGGGCAATGAGTCTGCAGGGATGAGGTATCTGACTACTGAGAGCTCAGGTACCTCTCACTGCAGGTGTCTGGGACCCCTGTTTCTGCCCAAGCAGCCTTGAACCATCTCCACACACGGATCTCTTCCCAGCGTCTGACTTGAGAGTCTACCACACTGTTCATCACACAATCCCCATTCTGAGGGGCATGAAGAGACCACAGTCACCGGGGCCTGTAGCTCATGTGTGGGTCTATCTGCAGGTGAGCAATGTCCCTCCCCTCACAGTGTGGGAGAGGAAGACATGGGTGTGTGTGGCCTTGGCCTCAGCCTTGTCTCGCCTCACACCTGCTGCTCACTGAGAAACACTGAGTGGTTCTGAAGTTGAACTTGTCCTTTCAGGTCATTATGAAGATCTGCTGGCTGTGGAAGGAGGATAGAACATACCTTCTTCCGCAGTTTGTGAGCTTGACTTGGACCTGTCATGTATTCAGACATACGTTATATGAGGTTCCATTTCACTAATGTCCTCACTCATTCCCAAAAGAAGGCTTATTATTTGTTTTGTCCCTTATGGGTTTGTTTTGCCTTTTGTGATTATCATCAAAGTCTGAGTGACCTATCTACTTTATATTGATTAAAAATAAACCATTTTATCATTCTAAACAGTTTTCTAAATTTAAAAAAAAATTTAAATAGTGTCAAGTATATAAAGGACCAATAAGCACATAAGATGTTCATTACCATTAGTCATCAGAACATGCAAATCAAAACCACAATACCATTTCATATCCATTGGAATGGCTATAATCAAAGCACCAGAAAAATAAGTGTGAAGGATGTGGAGAAATCAGAACTCTTCTATATTATTGGAAGTAATATGAAATGGTGCAGCCACCTTGGAAAACAACCTTACAGATCCTCAAAAAGCTAAACATAGAATTACCATATGGACCAAGAATTCCACTCCTAGGTATAAATCCAAGAGGAATGAAAATATTAGGTTCTCATAGAAACGTGCACATGCCTGTGCCTAGCAGGATTTTTTAATAAGAATCCAAAGCTAGTAATAACCCAAATAGCCATCCTCTGATGAATGGATAAGAAAAATGTGGTACATACACACAATGGAATATTATTATTTTATATTATTTATATATTATTATTTTTATGGAATATCATTCCAAATAAAAAGGAATGAAATATAAGTTACAATGTGGATGAAACTTGAAAACATGAAGCTAAGTGAAAGAAACCAGACAAAAATGACCACCTATTAGATGATTTACTTTGTATGAAGTTCCAAAATAAGTAAATAGAAAGTAGTGTTGTGGTTCCCTGGCATGCATGTAGGGAGATTGTCAGGGATGATAGCTAAAGTGCATGGGGTCTCTTTTTATGGTGATGAAACTTCAGATATTGATTGTGGTGATCATTTTACATTTTGTGAATAAACTAAAAAACATTGCTTTTTACACTTTAAATGGATGAGCTTTATGGTATATGATTTATATATGAATAAAGCTATGACCCTCATCCTGCAAACTCCCTGAAGTATTTAAAATAATTTTGAAAAGGGATCTGCTAATTACCCCCAATGCCACTGTCTTTTATGCTTTGTCTTTCCTTCTGATCTCTGTTCACTGCATGGCCCACAGGGATAAATGCACTCAGCTATTCACTAAAATGAGGGAGGCTAGTGGCAATGATATTTGTTCAGATTCTTCTCACCAGTTCATTCACCGATCACTTTTTTATTTCTGCATCCATCCAGTGCATACCCCTGAGCTCCTCCCTGTGCCAAGCCCCATGCCAAGTTCTGGACCACAGCAGCAAGGAAGCCAGATAAGTTCTCATCTACGTGGGATAATTGGACAAGGAACAGTCCCTGCAATGCAGTGTGAAGATGGTGCACTGAGGAGCCTTGTGGGGAAGGTCTCAGAGGTGCCTCTCCTGATTGTTGAAGGGGATATGCTTGGGCAATTGCTAAGGTCTGCAAACTCCCTGAGCCAGGGTAGACAGACAATGAGGAGAATTGAGCCCCCTGCAAAAGAAGGCACTGATGGGCATTATTAAGGAGATTGTGCTGAGACTTGATGGCTATGGTGAGTCCCTGAAGGCTTTCAGCAGAGGAATGGCACATTTTCAAACTATTGCAATTGAAACATAATACAGTTTTGTGTACTCCAGCACTTTATTTTAATTATTTTCTATATTTTTATGCAAGTTTTTTAAAATTTAAACTTTTTATTGTTTTTAATGAATGTATAGTCTATCAAATCAATGCTGTTTCACTACATTATGTCTTTATTATTGGACATGGAATTTGTTACTAGTTTTTGTCCCCAAACTCTCTCCTACTTTAGCCAAATGACAGTGAATTTAGTCAATCCTCATTTTCTCATGCATGTAGTCCCTTTTTCCTCTTTCTGGCTAACAATGGAATACACATTGTACTTCCTTTATTTTTCTAGGAGTTATTTCTAGGAGTTACTATCAAAAGGATTGATGATTTTTTTTGTCTCTAACTTGTTCACCATTGTGCTTCAAAATGGGCTGTGTCGTTTACAATCACTAAATAACAGTTATTATTATAAGAAATTGTATGTGATGGGAGGGGAGGGAAGGGACAGGGGGAAATGGAAGGACAGCAGAATAAAATAGACATTATTATTGTTGTGGGTATATACGTGACTGCATGACCAATATAATTCTGCAACCTGTACACTCAGAAAAATGAGAGATTATACCCCATCTGATTCAAATGTATGATATGTCAAGATCATTGTACTGTCATGTGTAACTAGTTAAAACAAATTAAAAAATTAAAAAAGAAAAAGAAAGAAAAAAATGAAAAGAGAATTTAGTGATGGGGGAAAAGAGAGTAGAGAAATTTAGTAGTTTCTTCTCTGATTAGTAAATCAATTTACCAATTTACCAAACATATATGAATTCTCAGGTAAATGACTTTAGATATCTTCTCAGTAAGATATTTTTATTTTTGAAAATAAAATGTATTCTGAATATTTTCATGTACATTTTACCCATGAACCTAGGCTACTTGAAATTATTAAAGGTAATTATGCTCTTGTGTTGAATTTCTAAAAAAAAAAAGAAAGAAATTGTATGTATTTCTTCTTCATTCTCACCTCATGCGGAGGCAGGGAGACGGTAAAGGAGTATTTTTTTTTTCTGTGCATAAATTCACCTGATAATCTGTGATAATCTGTCTAAAGTCCGACTGATTAATCATATTTCAGTTATGTCATATAAAAAAAGTAAGAAAACCACATAGAACTTGAAATCTTTGGCATCTTTTGGAAAAAGAAGTCCGTTGAGTTAGGGTCATCCGTTAAGGTAAAAGCAAGCTTAAATCACTGGTGCTGTTGATACAATTCTGCAAAGCTACTCTACCCTATACTTTTCCAGCAGAATTAAATTTTTTTTCTAGTAAAAGCCATAACCACTTTTAAAAAGGGGTTAAGGTTTTGTTTTGTTTCCCATCAACATCAAGACAATTCGATAGGGAAGGCACTGGCCTTCCGACTAACAAAAATCCATCTGAGTCGATTGTGGCATAATGCCCTCTGAAATACTATCAAAATAAAGAGGACATTTAAACATCCTTGTCACTACTGCACATAAAAAGAGAATTACCTCTCTTTCTGTGGAGCCCTGCAAGTAATAATATATATTTATAACAGCAGTAGCAGTTCTGTAGCTGGATTCGTATTTGTCTTCCACAGGAAAGGCTGGTACCGGGAAGGCTTCAGCTGAAGGAGATGGCCTTGGCTAATGTTAGGCCCAGAGGATGGGATATTATATGGTGTGTTGACTTCAAAATGATCGGTTTAAGACTCCAACTTTGAAATCCGTCATTTCCTTTTTGAGATCTCTCTGCAGGGACACTGGCGGATGGGAGATTTTAAATGAGTACAAAATATTCAGGAACACTGGCATCCATTCTCAACCCTGCCCCTAATTATTTCATGCAATTTTTCTGTAAGGCTCTGGATAAATAACTTTTTGAGTTTTCTGATAAGGTCCACGTGGCTTTATTGGTAAGAAGGTAACAAGAGAAGAAATAGGACTTGCACAGAAAAGGATGTTATCTTCTTCTCACAGATCCAAACGATGAGCTAAAACATTGCCAAAGCCCGGACCTCCCAGTGCCAGACAGACTTTTTCAGGAGGTTGAATTCAGCAGTGGCTGAGCTCAATCAGAGGTAGTATGGAGTAGGAGGAGCATGGATATCAGGGCCCTGAGTTCCTCTTCCCTGTTGTTAGGAATTGAGCACTTCAGAAATCTTCCCTGGCTTTTAGGGAAGCAACTGTAGCTATTGAGTAAATTAGATGTTGGTGGTGTCTCTGGGAATTGCTTTCAGTTGGCTCTAGGATTTCTTTTGGCGGCAGTTCTAGTCTCTGACTTTGTCTTCATGTTGAACTTTAATGACCTTCAATGGACCAACTCCTAGAATCTTATCCCAAACAACTGCCTGTTGAGTTGAGGGGACCCCCCTGTGCTGTTTAGCTCATACTCCTCTGTGTGGCTGTGATGGCTTACATTATCATATATTGTCATGTGAAAACTATTAACAAAGGAAGAAAAAGACAATATTCCTATATCATTCAGGTTCCCATATGGTCTAGTGATTGAAGGACTTGGAGAACTGGGGACGATTATGTAGTGGTTGAATGACTCTTTTGTGAAATAAAACCAAGTATCAACAGAGTATGCAAAGGTTAGGACGTTAGAACTGAGAAGAATTTGCAGGAGGTCCTGCCAGAGGACCTATGAGCTCTACTTTGTTGAAAATGGAATCTGATTGACTTAGCTCAGCTAGAAAAACTTCACAAAAGAGACTTCAAGTACTGTTTTCTTCCTGATAGGATACAGGGGATTTAGTATCATGTGAACAGCCATTAATTGTCAGACATCAAGTTTGAAGGCACTTTGTCTTGGAGGGGAGGTGAACCTTATAGGTATTCCAAGAGCAGACACTTGCAGGTGCAAACAAGCCACCCCTGATGCATGAGTTGGTCATGTGAGTAGAAGCTTGGTGCTTGCTGGTTGCGTGATTGAGTCGATACAATGAGAATTCTTCTTTCTTTATATTCTTCAACACCAATATAATTTCTTTTTGCCTGTGATTAAATTTTGTCCAAATCTCAGAGTTGTCTTGGGAAGGAAATGTCTGGGGTTCTTCTGACAGCTTTGTCTTGGGAGGGTGAGAATAGGAGAGGGGTGGGGAGTTGAGCAGAGGTCATTGTGCCCCAGCTACAGCCTTCTCTCTCAAGATGGTCTCCATGTAGAATGATGGGAGTCTTTAGAGCAGAATCAATGCATCGTCAACTGTTTTCCACCCTCTGTTTCCATGAAATCAGCTCACCGGTACTAAGCACAAGCTCCAAGCTGTAAGGCCTAATGTTGAGCGAATGTTGAATTTGTCAGCATTCAGTCTGGAAGCTGTTCTAGGTTGAAAGAGCTCAGCTCAATGATCAACACCTTGCAAAAGCGTTTCTGTGTGCTCATGGCCACCCCCACCTGGTTGTGCAACATGGGAGGAGTCTGTGTTCACACACCAAAGCTTCTTGATAGGCATGGGTGGCATGTCACATTATTCTTTGGCTGAGACATTAGGTTCTTCCCGTGATTAGAACAGTCAAAGCACAACAGTAGGAAGCTTAGGTGATGCCTAAGCTTGTGGTTTTGTCTTTTTGAAGGTGGTTAGCAGTTAGAGAATTTCTGGGATTCGCCAATATTCTCTCTATGCTGTAGTCAGTTGATAGGGGAAAGAGGATAAAATGTATTAAGGCCTCTTTGACACATATTACAGAGAAAAGTCAAGTCTTTCAATTAATGCCCAAGCACTCATTTCTGAACAGCTAAAATGAGTTGGATATGGAGGACACCTACAAAATAAAGACATGATCCCTTAGGTTGAGTCTCTCTCTCTGTTTCTGTCTCCTTCATTGGGAAGATTAATGGGCAAATCCAAGATTACAGTAGTTTAATGAGAGCAGAAAAAGACTACCTTTACTCACAGAGATCAAGCAGACCCTGTGGAATAAGTTGGAATTGAACAGCCTCTTGAGGAACCTGTTGGCATCAACAGAGAAAAGAGCCAGAAAAGCATCCCAAGTTCAGGGGGCAGCCTATGCAAAAGCACACCCATAAAAAGAACACACCTCTCTAGGAATCACAGATAGTATGGGATGTCTAAAATACAGGTTGTGGTAGGTCTTGGAATAATAAGTGGACCAGTGGTGAGAGATGACATTGAAGAGGGAAGCAGAGACTAGAACATGAAGCCTCTACATAATGTACCATTTATAAGAAGAAGTTTGAGCTTTATCCCTTACTAATTGCATGGGGAAGCCATCTGTGTTAGTCAGCTTTTAGTTGCTATGACAAAATGTCTGAGATAAACAACTTTAAGGAGGAAAGATTTATTTTGGCTTTTGGTTTCAAAGATTTTAGTCCATGGTCACTTGGTGGTTACTGTTAGGTCTGTGGCAAGGTGGTACAACATGACAGAAGTGAATGGTGGAGCAAAGCTGCTCATTACATAGCAGCCAGGAAGCAAAGAGGTGGGGTGGGGGTAGGGCCAGAATATCTCCTTCAAGGGTATGCACCCAATGACCTAACTTTCTTCCACAGGACTCCCCTCCTAAAAGTTCTACCAGCTCCTAGTAATATCATAGACCGGCAACCAAGTCTTTAGTACATGGCCTCTGGAGGAATTTAAGATCCAAACCATAACAGCATCCAGAGATTTTAAGCATGAGAAAGACATTTACTCAGTAATTCAACAAATATTACCAGTACCTACCATGTGCCATGCATGGTAGGGACTGAGGTTATAGCCCTAGACAAGATCACTGATTCATATCCAACATGATCTGGTGTGCATTTTTAAAGGAAGCTGTGTGACAACGATGTGGGGGATAGATTGGGCTTTGGGCCCAGTGAGAAGTGAGAATCCTTTTTTTCTACCTGCATTGAAACTGTATGGGATATGTTGATCATTATTTTCAGAAATCCCCAGAGCAGAACAGTAGCTTATTTGCAATATTTTGAAAAAAAAAAATTCTGAAACATCATGACCTGCCTAAGAACTAATGAGAAGCCCAATGAATCAGCAAGGGAAGAACATTTATAGAAATAAAAGGCACACTTTTTATTTATTAGGTTTTACTAAAAGAAACGCATGAAAGATAAAGGAAGTTGTGCAAAGTTGAGAAGTGATCTTAGAAATATCTGCAGAAAATAGGAGAATAAAATAGAGAAAGGGGGTGTGTGGTAGAGCCAGTTACCACCCTGAGCAACGGGGTGTGATCTCACTGGGGATTTCTGGGGACAGTATAGAACACACCTCAGAATGATCTAAGGTGCTAGGAAGCTGGGGTGTTTACCCATCAAATCATTGTCCACCAGTGTTTTTACTTCTGAGGGCATCAACTTCTAACTTGCTTTGTGCAGAGACTCACTGTACTTTTTAGGCCAGAGAGCCCCAGGAGTTCATGGGAAATGGCCATCAGTACATCGAGGTAAAGAGATATGCCTAGGGCAGTAATGGAATCTGCTACACAAGTTAATAATTCTTGAGTGCTTTTCTTTCATTCATTCATAGGTACTGGATTCCACATTTGCAATCATGTGTATTAAATAACAATCCTAAGGATTAAGTTAGATCAGGGGTTCTCAACTGGAGGCGAATGAGCCACACCTCAAAAGGATATTTGCTGATATCTTGAATCATTTTTGGTTGGGGGAGAGTGCGATTGGCATCTGGGTGGTGGGCCAAAGATGGTGCTAAACATTCTATTGCGCCAGGACAGTCCCTCCCATCCCCACGATGCTTAAAAGTACCTAGTATTAAATGTCAATAGAGCAGAGATTGAGAAACTCAGGATTAGTATATGCTATTTCACAAGTAAGAACTCCAAGGTTCAGAGATATTGAATAACTTCCTTGGGTTTATAAACCCAGTGCATGGCCTAACCAGAATTTAAATTGAGGTTTATCTACTTCCAAACTTCATGCTTTTTGATTTACATTGGTCTGCCTTTCAGAGAAAAAGAACCTACATCCCAGAAGCTCACTGAAAAAAAATAAAAATAAATAAAAGCCCAGATCAGTACTGGCCATGCCCCCTGGCCCAGAACTTCAAAGGAGCCTGGAGCTGGCTGGAACTGGAAGGAGTTGGGGAATGAACACCTTTCCCATCTCTCCCTGGCTTCTCTCCCTCCTGGGCAAGTTGGGGCAGGCTCCATGGGCACAAGTCCCAGATCTGCATACCATGACTGGCGAGGTGCCCTTAGCTGGAAGCTCTGACTCCTTCCCAATGCACAAGGACGCTCTTCTGCTGCCAAAGCTGGCTGGTAGTTCTATCTGGAATGGCAGCTCTCCCCCTCCCCCCAGGCTTGGGACGATCTTCTGGCAAGCACATGTAGTGAAGAGTTACAGGTGGTGCAGACACGGTTTGGAAGGAATCCCAGCTGGGCCACCTCCCAGGAGCCTTCTGATCACTCACCAGATAACTCTAGCTGTTTGCAGAATCCCGGGAATCTTAGCTGCTCCAGGAAACCGCCTTCAAGGGCAAGGAGAGGTTCTGAGAAGCTAGAATAACCTTGGAACTGAAATTACTGTCTCCTTTTGCCTCCTTAGGTTGGAAATATTTTTGCAGCACCACAGAATTCTCCATTTTCTACCCTAATGATGTGGGGGGTGAGCAAAGAGCAGGCTCACCTCTGAGGACTCCATCCAGATACCTGCAGGTCTCTGAACTTGCCCTGTTCCTTTGCTGGAGGTGAAGTCCACATTGTTTCTCTCTGGGCATAGTTCATGGACTCTTTTTTGAGAACTTGCAGCTCTGTAGTGTCAAGTCTTCTGGTTTCCAGACCCACATCCTGCCCTGGGGGGAATTGACATCCATCACACATGTTGTTCCTGTCTGTTTAATCAAACTTTCATTTGATGTTGGCTGGAATTTCACATGTGGACCAAATATAGAAAAAATTAAGTGATTCCAGCAGCTTAAGTCTGAAGGGAAGCATTAACCTTTGATATCAAATAAATTAAAACATAGCACATCCTAATAATGTGTTTTTTGGAGGTACTGAGTAGAAGTATATTCACTTGTTCATTCATTACTTCATTTCCCCCACTCATCTAGCAAGCAATTAATGAGTATTTACCAAGTTTGAAGTTTTAAGAGGTGTTGTGCAGAACATTAAGGCAAGGATGATGAAGTTCTTGCCTGAGAAACTTAAAATCTAATGAGAAAAAGAGATAAACAGGTATCTCACATTGCATGATAAAAAAAAATATCAAAAGAGAAATACTAAGAGGTGTTGCATGATCCTCTCTTGTTCTAGGCTATGAAATAGCTCCAGCATGGTAAGGTGTCAGCAAATATGGGCTACATTTTTAAGAAAATGGGTTCTATAGAGGAAGAGAAAAATAGGATTTTAGTGTGAGTGGTAGGTAGGCTTTGGGGAAAATATATTAATCAAATAGGTATGGTTTTCAAATAATTTAAATTTATTTACAAACCTCTTGTCATATTCTTCCACTATTCTCTTTGTTAATACAATTAACTTATCATGTTACCTATCAATAGTACTCAAAATGTGTCTGTAGACCTGTAACAGAGATTGATGGTACCTATATTTAGTAACAATTGTAGCAATTTGACGATGACTTTGCTTATTGACTGACCGGAGAGTTTGAAGCTCGGATTTTGTATATCATTGTATGATTTTATTTTTCAGTAGCTTATTTTTATTAATTTCTAAAAGTATCCATCTGTGACATATAGAAAACGAAACAATAGAAAAGGTCTCCTTGCTTTGGATGATTTGAGAAGTCCTATGTAAATGATTGCTCATATCTGTCCTACCTCTGGAATACAAGCTTCCTTAGGGCAGCAGGTGTATTTTTTGTGTTTGTATTTCATTCTTGAGCCTATAAGTAGGTGCTCCTTAGCTATTTGTTGAAGTAAACAAGACATTAAAGGAACTTGGGTCAACCTTCAGGGGAATTATTTTCAACTTTTGGAAAGTCTATTTGCAGGTTTCCACTTGAATTAGCTCTTGGACTCATATATTCATTTATAATGAAAGCAGCCCTTGATTTTATCATCCTAGGACTATTTAACTTCAGGATTGCAGGCCTTGAGCATCGATTGTTCTACTATTTTGTGAATGTGTTCTTGCTCAGCTTATCTGTGTGTTCCATGAGCCCAAGAAGTAAAACCTCGCTGCCCTTACTTTTTCTCCAAATTTAGTATATTGGACCTTTCCCAGTTTTATATCTTTCTTAAAATTGCAGAGCAGACTTATATATATATTGCTTTTAATGCCCATTGTTTCACTTTTTAAAAATTTACTCTCTCATTCTTTCACCATTTATTCCCCAAATGCTTATTAAGTAACTGTCATGTGTGTGGCACTGCATGAGGCACGAGGGGTACAAAGACCAAGAAACAAACTTCCCACCTTCAAGGAGGGACTACTCTAGTAGAAAAGTTAGACATGTAGATACAAGATCACGGTGAGGAATTATAGGCACTAGGAGGGACACTGATATGAGAAACAGAAGGCATAAGATTAGAAGTGACCAGTTCCATGTTGGAGGCCAGGAAAGCTTAAGGGAAGAGGGGTTTCTTAAGTTCAGATAGAAATGTGAGTGAGTAATTGTCAAGGAGAGAGCATTGCTACTACAGAACACTCAGGGAAGATGCATAGCGTCATGTTGTGAGAGCTTCACTCCACCATTGTTATAACCACCACTACCACCAGCATTACCACAATTCTTGACCACCACCGCCACCATCATCCCCATTACCACCAGCATCATTTTATGACCAACTCACCACCACCATCGTTACAACCACCACCACCATCAGTATTGCCATTACCACCAGCAGCATCATGATGACCACCTCATCGCCACGACTTGGTAACATTTCTTGGTCACTTATTATATTTAGGCATAGGTTACTTATTATGTTTAGTCCTACAGGAGGACTTCACTTGCATGAACTCATAGACTTTACAAACTATGGATTGGGCACTTTTAGGGTTCCCAATTTATAAGTGAGGAAGCAGGTACCAAGGCAAAAATTATTTGCCCCACTTCATACATTGAACAAGTGACAGGATTCAAACTCAAGTCCACTTGACTCAAAAACTAAGCTTGTATTCAGGTCTCTGACAAGTCTTAAATGTTAGTCCCTAGGTTTAGCCTTATCATTTTGATAGGTATTTTACCGCCTAGAAATTGTGTAATTGGAGTGCATTTTAAAATCTGCTTTCAAAGTTATTACATTGCTATCCAAGATTATTCAAAGGACAAATCCCTAGGGGAAACCCAAGTGAGTCATTTTTGACACAGTGAAGTGTGTGATTGTCCCAGTCTGTTGGTCCTATTTTTAAACACATTCCAAAACCTTGAGATAGTACCCTGACGTTATGTGACCACAGGTACAGAATTTTGTTTTTTGAAGTCTCCAAACATTGTGTATTAGCAGTTTTGTCCACATACCATAGCAAATATGAAAGCTCATCAGTGATAGAAATGAGGATCATGTCTTTCAATGCTTAATAAGTAAAACTATGCTAAGCATTTTATGTGTATTACCCTTTAATCCTCTCAACCAATATCTCCACTTTTCAGAAGAAAACATGGAGTGGCAAGCTAACTTGCCACTTATAGTAGGTAGGAGAGCAGGGATGTGATCATGGTGCTGGGTGCCTTTGGAGCCTGTATTTTTCACACCACTCCTTAGAAATAGGAGTGAAAATCAGAAGGGTGGGAACTTAGGGAAAATGTCAACTTCCCAAATGGCTCTATCTTCCAGGCACACTTACTGTATCAGGGTCTAGTGTTCAAAAGCCCGTGGAGATAGGCAGAGCAGACACCCAGAACATTCTCTGAGCCCGAGAGTCTCCAGGCTTCTTGGGGGTGGTGCTGGCTGTGGTCCCTGTGGTTTGATAATGCACCTTCCCTCTCCCGGCTCACATTCAGACTCTGCTTCAAATACAGCGGCTGTCTATTTCTCTTCCACTAATGGGTAAAGCTGACGACTTACTCTATCTTGACAATTACTGATTTGAAAAACGTCTAAAAGTCTAATCATGGGGAATGCTTAGTCACTGAATATAATTTCTAATGGATTTTAGCAACAAAATAAATGACCCTGTCTTACCTGATAAGATGTTGTGGGGGAGGGCCATATGAGAGAATGTGTTAACTTTTGAAAAAGCATATGCCTTTATTCAAATAAAGGCAGAATATGTCATTGGGTCTTAACTTGTGTGCCTCATAAGGGAGGGACAACTTGCTGCAGTCATTCTGAAAGAAGTTAAGGAGATAACGTCTGGTCAGAGATGCTGCAGAAGAATAGATGGTGGGTGTGTTGCTAAATAGCAAAGGCAGTTTTCTAGTCCTGTGACCTTGAGCTAACCAATAACTCTATGCCTTCATTTCTTTATTTGAAAGATGAGGATACTCATAGAAGCTCTTCCTAGGGTGATCAAGGTTATTAAATAAGCTGATACTCATAAAGTGCTTAACACAGGGACTGCCATAGATTCGGGGCAGTAGAATGTTAGCTCCTCTTATTATTCTTAATCACTGTCTTGATCCACCTGATAATCTCATCTACCCAGAACAGCTGCACGAGCCTCAAGTTGTCAACTGCTCTTTAGCACAACTGTTCTAATAGAAAGCTGCCTGGTTCCTGACCAGAGATTTTCTTTTGCCCACTTAAATGCTATCATTTTCTCTGTACAAACCATAAATGCACTGGCAGAAAATAGGGCCTCAACCATGAGGTAGCCATGAGCTTGGCTCCCAGCAGCAGCAGCCATGAAGCAAAGGAGTGAGTGGTTTCCCCTTTCTTAGAGAAAAAAAAGATTCTGCTGATTGTGAAGTTGGGGATTCTGCAAATTGGCCAAAGGGTGCTCTCACCTGAGTTTTCAGGTCCTTCTGGGAAAGAATAAAATAAAGTTAAAAAAGAAAAACAGACAAAACCTTTCCTCTCTTCTCTTTTCCCAGACTGCTTCTTTAATTAGTAGGTTTGAATATGGCTATGCTCACCCAGTGGCTGTATTAGGGTTTAATGACCTGATCAGCTGTTTGCATGAGCACTTGTCCTAGTTATTTGATACTTTTTTGCTGTAGGTCAAAGTGACTAGACATTCTGGTTTTGCAGGGAATGTCCCCAGTGACATAGCTCAAAGTGTTTCTTTTTAGCCACCGTATGATGTAATGTGGCCCTTTATTTCTTCTCCTCTAGCCCCACACAGACGGGAGACATGAAGTGATTGCTCTTGCAAAATGTTAATTGGAAGGATTAAATATCATCCTTTCCCCCCCCCTTCTTTCTTTTTTTAAATAGAGGCCGAAATTAAAATCGAGAAGGCGCAGGGTAGCTGGTAATTGCAATCGGAAGGAGCTGAGGATTCTGAAAAACCAAACTGCAGCACAGTTTCCCTGGAAGGAGGTAACACTGATTTAATCAAAGCAGGTTGGAAAGGCAAGTGGTTTATTTGAACAAGTTGAAAATTAATAATCTGGAGGAACACACAAGCCTCCCCAAAATGAGTCCAAGCCAGTGTTAAAAAGAAAATTAACCAGATGAAAGTGATCAAGCCAAGGCACAGGTAGTGGCTTGAGAAATATAAAGTTTTAGGCTTGACCCTCTCCACAAATCTTGAGCAAACACCCTGAATACATTTGTAAATGACTTATTTTCTATTTGACTTCTTAAATTTTAAACTTATTATTAGCCCATGGAATATTAGCATCCTGGGGTTAGAAGGGACAGTGGAAGTCAATTAGTCTGATTCCCTATGAGGATATTTTGAAGGCAGTTATGCAGGCCAGACTAGGCTACATCTCATGCATGTTCATTATAATGAGATCTGGGTGATTACAATGGAAATTTGTTGTCCATTTGCAAAATTTAAACTGTTCTTGATGAGGTTGGTTTCCCAGAGCTCCTTTATATCATTAGAAAAAGATCAGTGGTGGTAGAAAAAGGTGCTTGACCGTTAGTTATCACTGAGTTGCCGATCTTCCTTCAAGTTGTGGCAGTTTCATGTTTCAGTTGTGGGCAAAATGAGCATCTATCATTTTGGAACATTATGGAGTGTGTGGTAGTGAGGGAGCATCTGGCTTAGCTTAGATACATATGGTCATTAGACACTCACAGAGTATTGAATTGATAGTGACCATTTTGTAACTTCTGATACTCCCTTGGTTTGGACTCTGGGTCTCACTCACAGGAGGGAAGAATCATAACAACAATAATATTCTTATGGCAGCTAATTTTACTGAGTGTATACAGTCAGCCAACCCCCCCTTGCCATATATTTTTGTGTATATGTTCACATAACCACTCATTTAATCATTTGTAACATTAATTTTTGCAATATTCTTTGAGGTAAAAACTTTTGTCTTTATTTAACAAATGAAGAAATCAAGACAGGGAAAAGTTTAAGTGACTTGGCCAAGGTCATTCAGCCCAAGTTGGATGGGATTATATTTTTAAAACAGCACTCAAGCCTTCATCCACAAGTAGGTAAACTTGGAGCCCTAAAGGTGTAAAGTGATTCTCTCAATGGTTAGCACTGAGAGTAGAACACAGGTCTAGCTCTTGTCAATTTTTCTTTCTTTATGTTACATCCTCCACTCCTGTTGGTTGGGAGATAAAATAGGTAGTTTCTAAGCAACACTGCCCCCCTCATATATTTATATATGAGTTGAATAAATATAAAATTTAGGTGTTGTCTTGAACCTAGTTAAACTTTTTTCTTTCAGAGGATAGGGCTACCTTTCTAGAAATGAACTTTAATAGCACCCAGCTATCATCATTTGGGGGAAGTAACAGGGAAAAATTACTGAGATGACCCTTGTATCTTGTTCACCATGTACTCATGAAGAAAATGCTTAGCATGGATGTTTATATGTCATTACATGTTGATTCTGGAATCAAGTCTCCTCATAGGATTAACTTGCAATCATAATTAAGGTTAGAGGTGGTAAGATTAAAACAGAATACAATAAACCATGCACCTAAACTAGAACACTGAAGAATTCTCCAACCATCTTTCATTCATTGTTAGGAATTTGGTAATTATGTTAAAGCGAGAGTTATTGGAGAGCCCAGACATCTTTAATAAGACTTCACTTTTTTTTTTCTTTCTTTAGTCTAGCTCAGTGGTCATTCTACTTTAATATGCCTAAGAATTGTTGAATGTGGTTGTATATACACAAATTATTATATGCTGTAACTTAGGGATGAAATAGTTCCCCCCCTCCAGGGATTATTTTTAACTATATGAAATTTTTACCTTTAAGTATAGGCTTTCAATCTTCATCACTAAAAAAGATGTTGTGGTCCCTTTCAATCTCCTATCAAATTCATTGATTTGTAAATTTATTAAAATAACAACAATGGAAATAGCAACCAGTACCACTGAGAATGGGTCAGTGAGTTGTTTTGGTGTTGCATAGACATCATCAGAGAAAAGTTTGCCCTTAGAAATTTTTGTTTTTTGGTATCGGGGATTGAATTCAGGTGCACTCAACCACTGAGCCACATCCCAAGCCCTATTTTGTATTTTATTTAGAGACAGGATCTCAATGAGTTGCTTAGCACCTTGCTTTTGTTTAGGCTGGCTTTGAACTCGCTTTCCTCCTGTCTGAGCCTCCTAAGGCTCACTGGGATTACGGGCATGTGCCCATAGAAATTCATTCTCTCTCTCTCTCTCTCTCTCTCTCTCTCTCTCTCTCTCTCTCTCTCTCTTTAGTTGTAGAGGGCTCAATACCTTTATTTTATTTATGTATGTATGGTGCTGAGGATCGAGTCCAGGGCCTCACACATGCTAGGCAAGCAGGCAAGCACTCTACCACTGAGCCACAACCCCAGCCCATAGAAATCTTGATAGCATCTGTCAGAGAATTCAAAGGCATTAAATTTAGAGTTCTAAAAGTATGACTTTCTGTCCAATCAACTGACCATCCTCAAAGAGTCCTGAATCATTGAGCACATTACTACTTTGATGATTTCTTTGAGGTAACTGCTTCTCTAATGCTACCCCAGCACTTACATGTCTGTAGAGTGATCATTCTCATTGTATGCTAGTGGCTTATTTGTGTAACTGTCCTTTCGAGGATCTTGCAAGGCAGGACCTTGCCTTTCAGTATTGTTTCCCCATCTCTTAGTGGAGGTGCCTGACTCATACCATTTCTCCGTACTTGTTCACTGAATCAACGAATTCAAGTTATTCCACTTTCTGAGGGATGGGAGTACTGTGGTCAGGACTTTAATTTCTGGCAGGCACCTGACTTGAATTGTGTGAGCATTTCCATTAAAGAAGGAAACATCTGCTTGCCCCAAGAGGAGCTGAAGATTTGGACATTCTGCTTTAACTAATTGACTTATTATTCAAAAGCCTTTCGATGGAGCTTTGATAAAAGAGTTTGTTACTGAGAAGAGGTTACTATTTTTTTCTTTCTCTAAAAGGAACATTCGGCACTGATTGGGGCCAGGGCCTGGCCTCTCACCTCTACATCTTCTGGAAAAAAATCACAATTACCTTGTCCACAAAGACTGGATTAACTGTTTCTCTCTCCCTATAGAGCTAAGGGGCCAGTCTGGGATGGTGTGATTCTTAGCTACTTTCAATTTGGTGGGGGGGCTCTGAAACTTACAATGGTGCCTGTTAGGTGGGAGTCTACAGTTAGGTGCCTTTACCTGTTGACTCTGAAAAGCCAGATCATCTGCCAGATGACATTTCCTGCATAATTTTCTGGTTTAGAGTCTAAATGAAAACAAACAAAAAAAAAAAAACCAGAAAAACAAGGAGTCAACAATGGAAGAAATCTTGGCAACTATAGAAGATTTTCTTTCCTCTTATTTAACCTTATAAAACTTGTGAAATAATCACACAGAAAAGTATATAAGACGGATGCACAATAATATGATTAATTATAAATGCCTGTTTTTCAGACCCAAGCCAAGACCTAGAATACTGGCAACATTCCAGAAACTTCCCAGGTTTCCTTCAGGGTGACAGCACTTTCCTGTGCCCCTGGAGGGAACCACCATCCTGTTTCATGTAATCATCTTTTTATCTTGGTAGTTTGACCATCAAGTGGACAATTGCCGGCAATACGATGCATACTTGGGTTGTCTCTTTGGTTGTTATGACCATGCTGCATAGACACTACTGCATGCTGCATAGACATTATTCTCATGCTGGAGTATATATGCATGGGTTTCTCCAGTCTAGTGTATATACCCAGCCGTGGGACTTCTGGGTGGTGGGAGATAGGTATGTAATGTCCAACCATTTCCCTAAGGGTCACTCTGGCCAACATTTTGGTTTTAGCAGAGTTTTTAATCTTTTGACAATCTGGTGTGTGTGTGTGTGTGTGTGTGTGTGTGTGTGTGTGTGTGGTAATAGTATACTACTTTGGTTTCAATTTTCATTTCCTTGATTATTAATGACATCGAGTGCTTTTCAACATGTGTATTATTCATTTGTATTTATTATTTGTAAAATGTCTGTTTATGAATGTCCTTTTGACCATTTGATTTTTTTTCTGTCTTTTAAAATTTGATTTATAGATGTTCTTTACTTATTCTAGTGTTATATGTCTTTCAAATAATGTCTATCTTTTTGAAGCTTAGCCTTGCAATATGGTATCTTATGATAAACTGAAACTCTCAATTTTAAGGGAGTCAAATTCATCAGTGTTTTTTCTATATGGTTATTGCCTTTTCCATCTTGTTAAAAAATAATTCTCTACCTCAAGTCATGAAGATCTACTTAATTTTCTTCTAAAAGCTTTGTAAGGTTGTTCTCTACCTTTAGCTCTATAACCTTACTGGAGTTTATTTTATATATGGCATGAGCTAGATAACCATTGACTTGTTTTATCAATGGGTTCCCAACTGCCCCATAATTTATTAAAAGACCATCTGCAGTGCCATCTCTCATAAGTCAAATCCAAATACATATTGTCTGTTTCTGCATTCTACCATCTTACTGTTTTATTTGTCATGCTTGGAATAGTGCTGCACTGTTTTGGTTACTGTAGCTTTAAAATAAGGGTGATATCTTCGTTATTATAGCTTTAAAATAAAGTGTGGCATCTGATAGAGCTAATTCTTTTACCTTGTTTTCTTTTTTGAGAATGTCTTTGCTTTTCCCCTTGTATTTTCATATAAATTTTAGAATCATCTTGTCACACTCCACAAAACAACCCATTGGAATCACAATGACTTGCAGGAAAATGTGAGAACCAACATTCTGTAATACTGTTCCCCTTCCATGAACATGGAATGTCTTTCCTTTCTTCAGTGATTCTCAATTAGGATTTCTAACTTTCCTCACTGTAGTCTCAATTTTTCCTAAGTTTATTCTCTAAAACATGATGTTTTTGATGCTGTTGTAAATGGCATATTTTCAAAAATTTTATTTTTTTAGTTTTTTTTTTATTTTTTTAGTTTTTAATTGATGAGTTATAATAATACAATTGATTTTTTATGATTTTTTTCATCTAACAAGTATACCAAACCCTTTTATTGCTTCTAATAATTTAAATGTAAATTCTTTTGAGTTTTACTATCCTTGTATGAATTTTGAAATTTTAAATGTAGTTTCTTTTGAGTTTTCTATGTTCAAAATAATATAATCATGAATAATGTCAGTTTTGTTTCCTTCTACCCCATTCTTACTTTTTTCTTCCTCTCTCTTTTTTTCCCCTTATTATGCTAGCCAGGGCCTCCAGTTAAATGATCAACGGAAATGAAAGAAAACTGGCATCCTTGTCTTTTTCCTGACTTCAAACAGAAAAAATTTGACACTTCACCACTGAGCATGACATTTTTTATGTAAGTTGGTTTGTTTTTGTTTTTGTTTAGCTATCTTTTCTTATACTAAGGAAGCTGCCAAAAAAAGAAAAAGAAAGAAAGGAAAGAGAAAAGGCTATTCTATTTTATATGTATTTCTCCAATCAGGATCTATATGCACAATTGCATGATATGCATATAATTTTCTGAACATATATTGAATTTTATTGAACAATGCTTCTTTTTTTCTGTGTGAGATAATCATATGATTCTTTAATTTACAAATGGAGTGAATTACATTTACTTATTTTCTAATATTAAGCAAATCTTGAATTCTTGGAGTGCAGCCAAGTTGGTCAGTATATGTCATCCTTTCTATCTGTGCTTTAGTTAACCCCTGCAGTTTTTCTTGAAATTGTCAGATGTGAAGTTTGCCTGTAATTTTCCTTTTTTCATACAGAATTGTTTTGCTGGCCTTATCACATGAGTTGAAAAGTGTCTCCTTTTCCCCTCCCTCTCCCCCAAAACAGAGCATAAGACTTAAATATAATATTGAAATATTCTTTTTTCTGAAATATATTTGCACCTAGATTTTTTTTTTTTTTGCTGATGAGAGAAGAGTTGTTTTAGTACTGACTCAATTTCTTCAATGTTATGAGACATACAGATTAAAATTTTTCTATTACATCAAAAATGGATTTATTGGCATAAAGTTACTTATAATATTATGTAAGTATGTTTATGATACATACAAGATCTTTAAAGAGATCTTGTAATTCTATTCCTGACATCTAGATCTTCTCTGTTTTAAAATTGTCAGTTTATCAGTGGTTTCTTGATTTCCCTAGTCTTTTCAAAGGAACAGTCATCAGTTTTGTTGATATTATTGAATTTTTTTTTCACATATTATTTTTTTATTCCCATCTTTACTACTTCCATTATTTGTATTTTTCAAGGTTTTGTGATTTTTGAGACTTTTTTCTTAACTGCTTATTTTATTGATTGAGTCTTTCTACTTTTTAAATGCCATATTTCAGATATTTTAAGATGAACAGGTTGTACTTTCACATTTCTGAATCTAAGATGCATCTTAAATATTGATAGCATGTCAGTTAAATTGTAAGCATTTTTTTCCTCTCAGATGTATATAAAATACTTGCACATCTTACAGCAAATAATATCACAAGTTCAGTAGAAGGAAATATGTCCATTTGAGGCTATAAATCTCCCTCCAAGTACTGCTCTAGCTTGATTCCCACGGCTTGTTTTGTTTGCTTCTTCTGTTTCTTTTGCTTTTTCTTCTACTTGACAAATTCTCTTGTCATCCAAGTATAATCTACTACTAAATTTGTTCATTTAATTTTTATTCTCAAGACTCCAGCTTTGAAAATTCTGTTTTTCAAATTGAATATTTCACTTATTTAAATTTTTTCTATTCTCTAAAGTATTTTTAAATTTCCTTATATCAGTATAATGACATAGTAAATAGTTGCTTCCTCATCTGTGTTTGACAATTCCGGTAGCTACACTCTTTCAATTTGTTTCTATTCTCTAGGAAAGGAATCAAGATATAGACTATATCCAAGTCCCTAAAGACCCCAGGCCCTTCCTGATCACTGCCACCATCCCCCTTCCAATAGCCACTATTTTTTTTTTCTAATATTATAAATCAGTCTGGGACATTGTGGAGCAGAAATTACTTGTAGTAATAATTTGAGGATTAAGATTGGCATGATAAAGACTTCTTTCAGAGGAGGTATTGTTGTTTTTTGAGGCCTATGGAGGAAGACCAGTGCAGGACAACCTAAATTCAAGTTCAAATTTGATATTCTCTAGACCATTCAAAGGGCACCACCCATGTTGTAAATCTGTAGGAAGGTGGGTTGAAGTCCAGGGGCCCAGTTGAAGAGGTGGGTGATTTACCAGAGAATCCACTATGGCCTGCTCTTCACCTTGACTAACCTCACCCACAGGTCTGAACAACTCTAGTTTAGATTTATAGCTTTTACTCTATACTGATAAATGCCCTTAGGACAAATCAGCTTTGAATGTTGGGCTTATCTTTCTGGATTTTGTATTTTCATAGATGTTGTTCCAAGAATTCCTAACTTTTTTTAAAAAAAATTTTTAATAGAATGTTTTGTTTTAATGTTCTATGCAGTTTAAAAAACTTTTCTCAAGAGGTGGGTTTTTTTTTCTGATATAATTTAAAACTTTTTTTCAGTTGTATAAAAATTGTTTTCAAGTAAAATCTTGGATTTGTGATATAAAATCTGTAGAATATGAGAGTCACACTTAAAATTACTTAGGTGTCCTTGTTCCGTGAATCTCCCTGGAGACATTTTCCTTCTGGGGTCAAGAACTGCTTCTTGTTTTTAGTTCTGGAGTGATCTATTTTGTTTGTTCCCATTATATCCCCACTTTCTACCTTAATAACCTTAGTCAGGGCTCCTCAAAGAAGCTGATATATCAAAAGATGAAAATATAAATTGTCAAAGGGAATATTATGGTTTATTTAAATTATCTAACAAATTGACACTAGTGAGAATGTGGAGTATTGATTCCCCTCTTATACATAAGGCCTGAGGCTAATGCTCCCCACACCCCTTGATAGGACCCTCTTAACTTTTGGACACTGAAGATATCCTCTTGCTGGTCTGATCCCTGCTCATTTCTTATTGCTATCAGAAAGATGGATTTATCTACCTTGCCAGTCAGGTGACTCTTGCTTCCCTCTCCTTTTCTTCCTTAGTAAATTATCAATGTTCACCATGAGTTTCACAAACTAGGTATGAGCTCCTAATGTATCCTAGTTTCCTTATGAAATAAGAATTTTTTAGGGCTGGGGTTGTGGCTCAGTGATAGAGCGCTTGCCTAGCAAGCGTGAGGCAATGGGTTCAACTCTCAACACTACATAAAAATAAATAAAATAAAGGTATGTGTACATCTACAACTAAAAAAATTAAAAATAAAAAAAGAACTTTTAAAAGGTGATGAATTGCTCAGGTGCAGGTCCTTTCCTCAGTGGTGTGGGCAGGTGGAGAGAGGCGGGAGGAATGCATATGCGCCTCTACTCTGTGCAGTCAGTGACTAGGATCTGTTTTCAATTGTGTGAAATCGGAGGTGGACCTATTCTTGCTTCATGAACTGGGCATGCCCATGCTTTTTTGCTTCCCAAGTTGAGTGGAATTTGGTGGATGTGTAGAAATCTTCCACAGATTTTTGGAATGCACAGCGCCCCCCCACCCATTCTAAGCTATTTAGGGAGAAGAAAACCTTGGTTTGTGTCTCCCTGAAGTGAAGAAGATGAAAAATGAAGCAAACAAAACCCAACGTCTTAAATTCATTCACTAAAATGATGGCTTAGAATTTCAAAACAGAATGAATCTTTGCATGAATTTGAGAACTTGGTCATGGAATCAAGGCCAGTGCAACTTCAACTGACTCAAATATATGTGGAACAGCATTTCTCAATCTGAATTTTTTTTTTATACGAGTACCGCACTAGCAAAGAAATTATCAAGTTTCACTTTCAAAGTTTGTATTGTGAAAGCAATGCATTCATTTTCTAGATATAACATTGTATTATAACATCCAATATGCTCTGTCAAAATACTATCCTCTAATTTCATCTCTTGTCATCCCTCATGCTATGGTTTGGATCATTGAACAACAGATTCAAACTGGCTATCTCATGATACTATGAATCTATACCCAATTCCAGCCAAGAGTCTCAGGGTCTTTTCCAGAGAAAGTCCAAAAGCAATCTTGGCAATGTTAAGTAAAGTAGGGGAAGCTTTGGTAGTTGCTTAATGACATGCAGTAGCTCAAATTTCTTTATCAGACACTTTAAATTGTCACACTGACATGGATTATCTTGTTTGGGACCTATGTGATTCAGAATGGTTGTTAATATAGTTATGAGTTGTTGACTGAAGAAAATCTTTCATTTATCTCTCCACATGCCTCAGAAAGAAACTTTTAATTTTTATATCCTGCCTAGAGACCAGAGAAATAGATCATCGGCAAAAAAGGTAATAGGGTCCAAAGAGGCAAATTTTTCCCAAAGTCAAAGAATAAGCCAAGCCCAGAATTTTTCTGTAACATTCTTCAGTGCCTAATATAGTGCTGGGTGTGTAAGTGGTAATTAGAAAATATGTTTAGACCAACAATTGAAGTCTCCTGTGTCGACGTGGAGACTTGAGGGTTAGAAGTCTGTTCTGGGGAAAGATATTGGGTGAACTAGCAGAGGGGTAGAGAAAAACCGAATAAGACCAGTTTTAGTTTCGATTACCAACTCTGCTTCTTATGATATGACCTTGGAAAAATGACTTAAACTTTCTGTGCCTCAGTGTGTCATTGTAGAAGAGGAATTATAATACCTTTATTATTTATAAGGATTTGTATGTAAAGTTCTTTGTACATACTCATCTCTCATTATGTGGTAGCTGCTATTATTGGTAATAAAAGAACAATGTTAACTTCAGAAAGTTGTATTATGAAAAAGCTTCCCTGAGCTAAGGCCCTTCTGAATCCCTGCAGCAGGGTCTGGCTTTACCCCAAGTTTCTGAAACATGTAGCCCTGGCGTGAACTCTGCACTGAGTCCCTTTTCTGTAATCCCTGTAGACCCCAAGTTCTGCTGACCCCAAAGTGCCTTAGTCATAGGGGAATTAATGGTACATTTGGCTAAAAACTCCAAATGGAGATCTTCCAAGGACAGAACATTCTGGAACCCGTAGTGTTTTATATCTTCTTCTCACAGTGGCTGAGGTCAAAGCAAATCTAGAAGGAAAGTTGTCTAAGGAGACCCAGACCCAGAGAAAGTTAGGAGCTGGTTTTTTTGTTTGTTTGTTTTTTGTTTTTTAATTTGTATGTTGTAAATAATCATGTTGGCATCAAATTTAGATTCCTCTTGGCAAACTGGGTGATCTTATTAGCAGTAAAATTAATTTGAAAAATAAAACAAATTTAGCAAGTTAAAAGGTAATGCTTTTCAAAATTCACTTTAATGATTTTAATATTTTTATGTTATTATATTAATTTTAGATGCAGTGGCTCAAATGAGAGTTGTTGTCCCATTTTAAATTTGATCATCTTATTTGTGAATACAATTCTTGAAATGCTGAGAGTCCAGTAATGGGTAAAAGTATTTTCTATTAAATTCCCTGGAGACAGAGTGGAATGTTTTCTTGAATTATTTTGGTTAGAGGGCAAGCACTTTATTCAATTCATCTTTGGACCAGCAGAACTTATAGTGACTGACACATGAAAGGTAACAAATGAATGTTTGTTGAATTAACTATGAGAACAATCTAATGGAGACAGGGCATAAAGTGGTGGAAAGTGCATTCCACACAAAACCAGAAGTCCTCCATTTGGGTCTTGGTTCTGTCACTAACTTGCTGTGTGACCAAGACAGTTAATTAACCTTTCTGAGGCAAATGCTTGCACAGTAGTATAACAACACTTATCTAACAGGGTTGTTCTGCTTGTCTCATAAGATTGGCGTGGAGAGTGCAAATGAGCTAAGGAATGTGCTTTATACATCAGGGTGTGTGAGATAAATGATTAAAAAATAGACATTTTTGTGGTTTCTTATGTTCTTAATCTATCTACTAGTTTCTGAGAAACCAACCAAGTTAGGAATCACTAATGTTACTGTATAGGCCACGCTGTATGATGTCATAAATAATTGTGATGGTATTAATAATGACTGTTGCTTATTAAGCAAATGTTATGAGCCAGATCCTATGCTAGGCAGGCTACATTATTGTTGGTTTTGTTGTTGTTGTTGTTGTTATTATTATTATTATTATTTTGGGGATTGAACCCAGGACCTTGAATGTGCTGGGCAAGTGCTCTACCACTGAGCTACATTCCTGTCCATGACATTATTTTCAATCTTCACGAATTTGTTATTATTATCATCATTTTTATTTTTGAGAACAGGAAAAAAGAGGCTAAAGTCAGTCCATCCATCACTTGGTCTGACTCTAGCATATTGCCCTTCATAAAAAGTTTGAATAGGCTTTGCTCACTACCGTGTACAGATTTCTGTACATAGGAGATTTCATTAACCCCTCCCTAGAACCAGTGAGATAGGGTATTATTACTTTCATCTTCATTTTTGGGACACAGAAAGGCTGGGCAAGTAGGCCTAATGCCAAAGTACCACTGTTTTGCTATTCAGTGATGGAACGTGAGGCTTTTGAATGATTATGTAAAACAGTGAAACAAGAACAGGCATATATAAATTACATTCCTCTCCTAGCAGTTGACATTTTTGTTTATAGAAAGACGTTAAGGAATAGCAACATGCTGGACCAGAGGCAACCTTCCTGTACAAGGCAGAAGAGGGTCTAGAGCTAATCACAGTGGACTTTGTAGATGGTGCTTACCCTCTACCTTTTGAGCTATTATTCTGTGCTGGAGAATGCCTGTGAATCTTATGATCCCAGGAGCCATACAGAACCCAAATCCTGCCTTCCTTGGAGTGTGGAGGCAGTCATTGAACCCAGACACATCCTGGTAGTCAAAAGCTTTCCAGAGGCTGGGGATGTGGCTCAAGCAGTAACGCACTCTCCTGACATGCGCGGGGCGCTGGGTTCGATCCTCAGCACCACATAAAAATAAAATAAAGATGTTGTGTCCACCGAAAACTAAAAAATAAATATTAAAAAATTCTCTCTCTCTCTCTCTAAAAAAAAAAAAAAAAAAAGCTTTCCAGAGAGCTGAACCATGCCTTTGGCAGGAGACAGCACAGGAACAAATGGGTTGGATTCCAAGTGGATTTTTCATCTGGGCCTTTGACCATGAAGTTCCTTCCACCTGGGCTGACTGCTCATCATCCATGATCCTGTCTAAGTGTCACTGTCTATTCTCCTTCTCCCTACACCACACCTGCTGAGCAGATTACCATGGATGTTGTGGAATCCATCCATCATCTGTTGATATAGCCAGCACTCAGTGATTGCTTGCTGAACCCCTGAGTTAAGGCCAAGAAAGAAAGGGATGAAGATAACTCTGCCTGTGATGTTCTTAAAGAAACCAGGCTCATTATCTGCATGATTGCCTCTATTCTTCATCTGGTTATGGCAGAGGAAGTGGGGCCCCACGTACTACTTTGAAAGCTTGCATCCATCTCCCATTACATCTTTTATCTGGCAGAAAGATTACTGGGATTGTGGACAATGAGACTATGCTTGATTCCAACGTAGATGTGGGGTGGGGAGAGAAAGAGGGAAAGGGTGTGTGTGCATGTGTGTGTGTGTGTGTGTGTGTGTGTGTGTGTGTGTGTGTCTTGAGGATGTCCCACCTTACCAGATACCTCTCTATTTATCATGTGACAATGTGACAGTTTCTTTGTTTTTAGTACAGAGCCAGGACACTGTTAGCATCTAGGAAATTGTGGAGAAGAGACTCTACCTCAGAATGCACCAAATCCAAGTGAAGCAAACAATTGGTGATAACCCCAGGGGCAAAGTTCTGATCAATTTGGTCTATAATTAGGTGAAGTTCTTCCTTAGGTCTACCTCTGGGATGTGTCTAGGAAACAGTGTTTGCATCCCATCATCATGTTGGGGCAGTGTCTGTTCTGGGCAGCCCTTGGGTACAGACTGTGAACGAGACCAGGATGTACACAGTCTGTATGAGCTCTTGGTTTATTGTTTATGCTCAGTAATAGCAACCACATGGCACTGTGGAGGCCTTGCCATGCCCGGAGGGCTTGGCCCTTGCTCTCATCCAACAAGAGCTCTCGTCACAGCCAGGCTGAGAGCGACATGGTGTGCTTCACAACCGTCAATACCCTCTGACGGGATTCTCTGACTCACAACTAGAAGACAGGATGTGATCTCAGCTCCTCGAATACCTTCCACGCACACGTTTCCTCCAGTTTTAATTGGGGTGGGAAGAAATACTAATGGTTTAAGATGGGTGTAGGAGACCAAGAGGAATTTCTTAGGGGGATCTTGTTCCCTGGCTTTTTGTCCCCTTCCACAGGTCTCAGCATTTGACCCAGCAGTGACCTTAGACTCCTGACTGAGCTCCCTGCCTCCAGTGTCTCTTCTCCTTTGCAGGAAGATGGCAGAGATACTGTCCACAAACACTGTTCCATCACAGTTAGCTCTGTGTTAGGGAAGTCTCCCTTTCCCTATCCATTCTGGCCAGCAAACTTAGCCATATTCTCATCTTTCCCACTTCTTACTATACCTTCCTTTTGTTTCTCTGCTGCCAGTTTATCAGTCTCATTATAATTTACATCATGTAGCTGGTCAGTTCTCCCAACTGAAGATTTAATTTTATCCTTACTGGAATGGATCGTATGTTTTTACAAAGACCTTTCTGAAAATACTGCCAACACCACCACCATCTCTTTAGCACACCCTTCCTGTCAGGCACTGTGCTAAGGGTTTAGAAATGAGTCCATTTGATCCGTGTGACAACTTTATGAAGGCGGTGCCATTTTTACCCCCACTTTACAAATGCAAAAACTGAAGATCAAAGAGGTGAAATCACTTGCCAAAGAACTCCAGGATATTCAGCTATAGATTTGTCTGATATCAAAACTAGGATCTTAATCAGGAAAGTATGCAGTCTCTTTAATCCCTTCAGTGTTTATATATGTAGTTAGGATGCCATCCTTGGTCATTTGAGTTGTGAAGGACTGGGAGAGATTATTTTTTGTAAGTGCATTTTAATTATGCAGAACAATGGCTTTTATTGTGGCGTATCTGTACATGCATATAACATACTTTGATCATACACAACCTCCCATTCTCCTTCCTTACCCTCTCCTCCCTATCTTCTTCCTCTCTAAAAGTCTTCCTGTTACTTTTGTATCATCTTCCTCTCCCCCCAGATTCCACATGTGAGGGGAAACATGAGACACTTGTTTTTTTGAGTCTGGTTTATTCTGTTTAACATTATGATCTCTGGTTTCATTCATTTTTTCCTGCAAATGATGATTTTGCTCTTCTCTTGTTTATAACTAAATAATACTCTGTGTGTGTGTGTGTGTGTGTGTGTGTGTGTGTGCGCACGTGCACGTGCACCCATTGATGGGCATCTAGGCTGATTCTATAATGGCTATTGTGAATTGTGCCATGATAAACATGAGTATGCAGATATCTCTATGGTACACTGACAGCAATTCTTTCCGGTATAGATCATATGGTAGTTCTCTTTTTAGTTTTTTGAGATGCGTTTTTTGGAAATCACCACTGATTTCCATGGTGGCTGTACTCATTTACATTCCCCCCAACAGTCTATAGGGTTCCTTTTCCCCTGTATTCTCACCAGCATTTACTTCTTTTTGTATTCTTCCTGATTGCCATTCTAACTGGGTGAGATGGAGACTCAGTGCATTAAGTAGGGTTTTTTCTGGTTTTGTTTTGTTTCATTTGAGATTAGATGACCCAACACCTTTTCTTTTTTTTTTTTTAAAGAGAGAGTGAGAGAGGAGAGAGAGAGAGAGAATTTTTTTTAATATTTATTTTTTAGTTCTAGGCGGACACAACATCTTTGTTGGTATGTGGTGCTGAGGATCGAACCCAGGCTGCACGCATGCCAGGCGAGCGCGCTACCGCTTGAGCCACATCCCCAGCCCAACACCTTTTCTAAGTAGATGAGAAAACAGTAAAAGGACAAAGAGACTCATCGAGATCCTGAAGGAGGTTGACAGATTCCTGACTAATGCATCGTCCAGTGCTTCTATCATATAGCACATGTTATCCCTCCCTGGGGCTGAGAATTTATTTTTCATCTATCTCAAAATTTCACATCTTGCCCTCTCAATTATAGTATTAGTTTTTTTAAGGATGGAAGTCTTACTTTCTACTTGAAAAATGTGTCCAGGTTTGGAATGATAGAGTGTTCGCCTAGCATGAGTGAGGCTCTAGATTCAATCCCTAGCATACCAAAAAAGAAAGAAAAAATACCATAAATAATTATAATGCACCACCAATAAGTGTTTAAGGAAAGCAAGCAAGCAGGTTGGGTGGCAGAGAAGGAATGTGTCTGTCTATGTGGTGGTCATTGATTGGAAGATGGTGGCTGTCCCTGGCACCTAGTACGCATTCAGTAAGTACTTTCCACGTGAATGAGTGGATGAATGAAATGGTGTCAGGAAGACTAGAATGGAATTTGAGCTGGGGAGTATTTCCAGGAATACGGATGAAGTTTTGCAACAAAGGAAAAAGACCAAGCTTTCAATACTGCTGACAAGCTGGTCTTTAAGGAAAATTACAACACATGTGTATGAAGAGATGAGTCACTGTAGAAGAGTCATTGAACCTGACAGGCATGGTGGAGAGAACAGCAGTGGTCTCTGATTGTTTGAGGACGAAGCTGGACATCTGCTCAGCACCTCCAAGACTGTCTCTGGAGACTGGCTGGTGGGATGTGCCCCTGTGTCAAACAGTGGCCCCTTGTATTTGGCACCATTCATCCAAGGGCTCTGAAAGCTATGATTATTGCAGTGGGTGAAGCACCAGGTGTTTTTGGCATGCTGGTGTACAACATTATGTAGATTGGTGCTTTTCAAACTTTAATGGGCATATGAATCTACTTAAGCATCTTGTTAAGAGGCTGCTTCTAGTTTAATAGGTCTTGGGTGAAGCTTAAGATTTTGTATCCCTAACACACTACCAGGTGAGGCAGCTGTTGCTGTTCTGGGGAACTGTACCTTGAGTAACACCGTTCTAGATGCTCTATGGAAAGGTACTAGAGAATGCACTAGAAGGAAGCCCCCTGTTTACTTCAGTATTCTCTGGTCAGGAATCCCTGTTCCATGGGCCAACTCTTCAACAGTGGACCAACTGGGATGGAGAAAAAAAATCCAGGAGCATTAAAATTCATAATTTTTAGTGATTTACATCTAAAATCCATGAGACACTTAGAGATTTATGTTTGTTCCTGGGGCCTAGCACATAGTAGACTATCGAAAAATGCCACAAGAATAAACAAAGGGTGAGGAAGGAGGCTTTAATAAAAGAATGTATGACCATACCACATCTTACTAAAATTAATTTCATTTTCAGGATTAACAACAAAGCCAAAAAATAATCTAAATGACAAAAAGATAGATAGCTCAAAGACCAGACACAACCTCTTAGGAACTACAGGTAGAGGAATTCAAAGTCCCCTCTAAGAGCCTATTTGTGTTTTTTGAAAAAAATTTAAATAACAGAGTGAAATAGTTTATTATCAATATAAACAGAGTGATGTGATATCTTACCTTTTATAAGACTTTACAGTCTGCAATGCACTTTTAAAATAGTTTTATTGAGATATAATTCACATGCCATAAAATTCACCCTTCAGAAGTGTTATTTGTACGTATTTTACAACCTCTTTACAAAGCTTTGCTCCTGTAGGAGATGAGAAAAGGCAAGTTAAGGGAGAGGATGGGAGACAGAGATAGGCAAGTCAAGGCAGGAGAGCACTTACCGTAAGAGACCAGACGAAAATTATATTAAAAGAAGCACAGAGAAGTAATTAGAAAACTTGGTCAGATGTCTGGAAATATTTAGCTCAGTGGAAACCCTTTTTCTAACATGCTTCAAAATATCTCAAGAGGATGGCTATATATAACCCAGAATAATAATGGGTGTTTATGGGGGTGTCCTAAAGTTATCAAGGAAAAGCTAAGTTATATTCAATGTACTATGTTTTAAAAGACAGGAATGACTGTGACCCATTAACATATTTTTCATTACAGTGATAATAGTAATTAAAAAAAAAAAAGTCTGGGTGCTTTAAGGACCAGCTCTCTCCACAGTGAGTCAGTGCATGGGGATTCCAGAAGGTTGATGTTTTACGGTACTGTCTGGGAGACGTGGCCAAGGGCAGCCAAGTGCCCTGGGCTGTGCTGGTGCGTGGGAGGAAGTGCGCTCCCAGCGGCACCACGTGCGTGAGTGAGGGCGCCCAGGCTCCGTGGCCCATCTTTCTTCGGTGAACAAGGCCCCTTCCTTCCTTTTTTGGACCTTGCTATCTCTCTCAACCATAAGATTTAAACCTTCCTGATGAGAGTCAGCATGGCCCTGCCTCCGAGTTGCCAAGCAAACACTGGAAGACTTTCTATCAGGTTTTCCTTTGGTTTCAAATCTGACACTCATTTACCCCTGTGACCCTTCCCCAGCTGTGACAGGGTGCAAACATATCCACGTGTAGCTCCAGAATGCCACTGTCCAGGGCCCTCTTGTTTTTCACTGGGTAACATGTTTTCTAGTTTCTTTCTTGGAGGGCCTGTATCCTGTCAATATTAGGCCAGTGGCTTTCTGAGCTTTGATTTCCCCACTTGTCACATGAGTGGTGATACTTGCCCTAGATACATCACCAGGTAACCATGAGATCTATTAATATATTTTTTAAATAAGTAAAATGTATTAAATACTTATTAACTTTTTTCAGGCACCACATGTAAGACTTTGAATCTATCACCTCATATAATCCTTACATTAATACTTGCAAGTCAAAACTTTTACAGATGATGAAATTTCAGGTTGGAAAGGTGACTAGCCTCAGTTTGCTATGGCTAAGAATTGATGAAGATGGAATTTGAAGAAAGGTCTTTTGATTATGGAAATTAAGTGAGATAATACTTACAAAAAGTGCATCATAAAGTGTTGTATCTATAAAGGTCTATAGAAATATATAAAATTAATAGTATTTCTAGAATTGTTTTATAAATGGAGTTTACTTCCTACCTTCATCTCCTTAATTCTGCCTTCCTATGTGGCCCCCTTTTCAGGCCACAAGTGACTTTATAACCTCTATAGATTCTCATGCTACTATATATTCCCATGCTATAGATTCTCATGGACATCTTCGGGTCTTGGAGATCATGTTGGACTTGAGTCTTTGACATCACTGGTGTATGCTACGTCACTAATTTTGGCCTGAACCCTCACTGGGGAAAAGTGTTTCACCTGAAATCTTTGGTAGGGAAGCATCCAAAATGTTTGCTTCTTTATTTCTTTTCACTGGGAAATTCAGTCACTTTGTTTTTAAGATCAAAATGACACAAATGCTAACCTCCTACAGATTTACAATGGCTCTTATTTTTCTTTTTCCTAAATAAGAAGTTCCCCTTCATGGCATTTGCAGGTAAATAGATGGAGTTAGAGAAGATAATGCTAAGTGAATATAACCAATACCCCCAAATCAAATACCAAATGTTTTCTCTGATATAAGGAGGATGATTCATAGTGGGATAGGGAGAGGGAGCATGGGAGGAACAGATCAACTCTAGATAGGGCAGAGGGGTTGGAGGGGAAGGGAGGGGGCAGGGGGCTATTAATGATGGTTGAATGTGATGATTATTATTATCCAAAGTACAGGTATGAAGACACGAATTGGTGTGAATATACTCTGTATACAAATGAAAAATGTGCTCTATCTATGTAATAAAAAGTGTAATGCATTCTGCTGTCATATATAAATTTTTAAAATTTACATAAAAAAAGAAGTTCCCCTGCCAGTGGCTATCTTGCATTGAAAACTGTTGCCTGCCATGGGACATGATGCCCTGGGTCTAATCTTTTGACACTAAGGTAAGGAGTATCACACATCACAGGGGCTTTAGGTGCTATGTAAGTAATTTCAGGATTTTTGAATATTTTAATTCATGTCTAAACTTCCCATTCAATGTCTGTTTCTGTTGGTGTACCTACTCTACACAAAGGGGAAAAAGCTCAGCCTCGGGTTTCTGCTTTGCTAATTCCTGTTTCTTTCCAATGGTCAATTCTAGCCATCCTTGTGTGACTCAATATAAGAGCATCTCTGTTATCCAAGTTTATCTAGCTTGTAAACAGAAATTATTTTTTCCCTTGACTATATTCCACACAGATTATCCCAGACTCCCAGCAGGGTAGCATGGTTTACTATTTAGATCCAGAGCCAAGCTGTTTGCAGTCAAATGTGTGTTCTTGTTTCTTCTTTTAGTCCTTTTTGACTTCCACTCACCAAAACCTCTGATTATATGAATCCTTTACCAGCCATTATCTACATAAGCCTCCACAGGAAAGAATCTTTCTGACTGCCACGGCCAATTCTGCTGTAACATCATCTTGACAGGACGCCATCGCTTCCACCCCTCACCATTTCTCTCCCACACCCACTGGCTCCAAGTTCTGTTCCTTCCTTATTTTGACTTGATACATTTGTTTTTCAGACAAAAGTTACCGAGGACTGCTGGTTAGCTCACAGCTGGAACCTCAGAAGAAAAGCAGGTAGCTGGGATGATAGCATGACTTTTCCTCTAATCAATAATTCATTTTTAACCAGAGTGTTTGAGAAAATTGATATTTGGCCTTAAATAGTTCTTCATAAGCAAAAGAAAGCGAGCAGAAATCTCAAACAAAATACAATTTGGGACATGGACCAAACAAAACGAAAACATGTCACAGAGTGATGAAGACTGTGTAAACTTATTTATGATTCGATAGGGTTGCTTTTGCAAGAGGCAAGGCACGGCTCATGTTCTGTTTTGAAATGGATCCGTATTACATAAACATAGTATCCATGGCTTTGGACTTGTCCTATGAATGGAAGTACCCTAAAATCTTACATGATTTGGATCCTGTGGTTTAATGGAAGGCAAAGCTAATTAAGCAACACGACTCCTATACACAGGGACAGGACCTACCTTCTTGTGCAGAGGTGAACCAGGATCAGGAATTTCAGGAAGAAAAACCAGCTTCACATATCCAGGGTGCCCATAAACAAGAATGGTAGGCTCTCTCCTGTCCTCTAAATGCACCTTTTATTCTCTTTTGGCCTTTGCTTTTTTATTAATCTCATTGTGCTCATAGGGGCTCATGTTTACTCGCTAAACTTTGGGCTTCTCCACATTCTCTCTTGACAGATGAACATCCCTGCAGTCCCTGTGAGTCATTTTCTGGTGAGTCCACCAGCTTCCCCAGGCTTCACTCCCTCTCCCAGTGTCATCCTGGCTGAGACTAGTCTGACCTCAGAAGCTGAGGGCCCAGAGGTCTGAGGGTTATGCTCCAAGTTCCTCCTGCTCCAACCCTTCTCAGCTGACCCCCAAAGCTCCCCTGCCCATCTTGGCTAGTCCCTTCATTTACTGCATCCCTCCCAACCAGGACACACACACACATACAGGTTGAACATTCTTTTTTATTTTTATTTTTCAGTTGTTAATGGACCTTTTTTTTATTCATTTATTTATATGCAGTGCTGAGAGTCAAACCCAGTGCCTCACACGTGCAAGGCAAGCACTCTACCATGGAGCCACCCTCCCAGCCCCTGTTGGAGCATTCTTAATCTAAAATCGGAAATGCTCTGAAGTCCAAAATTTTTGAGCATGAACATAGCAGCACAAGGGGAAAATACTATACCTGACCTCATGTGGCAGGCGGCAGGCAAAGTGTAGGCACACTAAAGATATGCATAAGATGACCTTCAGGCTATGTGTGTAAAGTGTGCACATGACATACATGAATTTCACGTTCAGACTTGGTTCCCATCCCTAATATATCTCATTTATAATTGGCATATTCCAAAATTCAAAAAAATTAGAAGTCCAAAACACTTCTATTCCTAAGCATTTCAGATAAAGATTTTTTTAAAAATCTTTTTTAAATTTACTCTAATTTGTTATACATGACAGCAGAATTCATTTTGATTCACAGTATACATATACAGTACAATTTTCCATGTCTCTGGTTGTTCACAAAGTTCATGTCTTCATACATGTACTTAATGATATCCTGTCCACTGTCTTCCCTACTCTCATGCCCCCTCCCTTCCTCTCCATGCCCTTTGCCCTATCTAGAGTTCCTCCACTCCTCCCATGCTCCTCCCTGCCCCCGCCATCCCCATTATGGATCAGCACCCATGTATCAGAGAAAATATTTGGCCTTTGGTTTTGGGGGATTTTCTTACTTCAGTTAGCATGATATTTTCCTATTCCATTCATTTACCTGCAAATGCCATGATTTTATTCTCTTTTAATGCTGAGTAATATTCCATTGTGTATACATACCATAGTTTCTTTATCCATTCATCTACTGAAGGGCATCTAGGTTGGTTCCACTGTTTAGCTATTGTGAATTGTGCTGCTATAAACATTGATGTGGCTGTGTCCCTATAGTATAGTAAGTCCTCTGGATATAAACCAAGGAGTGGGATAGTTGGGTCAAATGGTGGTTCCATTCCAAGTTTTCTAAGGAATTTCCATACTGATTTCCATATTGGTTGCACCAATTTGCAGTCCCACCAGCAATGTATGAGTGTGCCTTTTCCCCCACACCCTTGTCAACACTTGTCGTTGTTTATATTCTTAATAGCTGCCATTCTTACTGGAGTGAGATAAAATCTTACAGTAGTTTTGATTTGTGTTTCTTTAATTGCTAGAGATGTTGAACATTTTTTCATATATTTGTGGATTGATTATATATCATTTTCTGAGAAGTGTCTGTTCTGTTCCTTGGCCCATTTATTGATGGCTTTTTTTTTTTTTTGGTGTTAAGTTTTTTGAGTTCTTTATAAAGCCTAGAGATTAGTGCTCTATCTGATGTTGTAAAAATTTGCTCCCTCTCTGTAGGCTCTCTATTCATCTCACTGATTGCTTCTTTTGCTGAGAAGAAGCTTTTAAGTTTGAATCCATCCCATGTATTGATTGTTGATTTTATTTCTTGTGCTATAGGAGCCTTATTAAAGAAATTGGGACCTAATCTGGCATGATTTATCAGATTTGGGCCTACTTTTCCTTCTATTAGGTGGAGGGTTCTCTGGTTTAATTCCTAGGTCCTTGATCCACTTTGAGTTGAGTTTTGTGCATGGTGAGAAATAGGGGTTTAATTTCATTTTATTGCTTATGGATTTCCAGGTTTCCCAGCACCATTTGTTGACGAGGCTATCTTTTTTCCAATATATGTTTTTGTTGCCTTTGTCTCATATGAGAAGACTGTAATTACGTGGGTTTGTCTCTGTGTCTTCTATTCTGTACCCAGATAAGTATTCTTAACCTGCACATGTATTTATATTTAGAAGGCTTTGCCAGGAATTTGTAGGTTTTCTCATTCTGTTTCTTTTCTTTTCATCCTTCAATCTCCTTTTTGTGTCTGACACTCCAGGGTCCACACATCTACCTCATCATATGTAAAATATCTGCTACAAATATTGCCACTTTATAGTTAATTTTTAAAAATATTTCTGTGAATATGGAGAGGGACCAGAGCTTGAAGCTTGGGAAGCATCTAGAATCTGAGAAGATAGTCAGAATGAGGAAGAGGTTGTAGAGGAACAGGAAAAGGAAGACACAGTTTGCACCTGATGTGGGCCTGCTTCCTAGAGCTCTCCTCCATTATAGCTATTATTCCAACGTCTTTGAAAGAGCCACCACCTACCCCTCCATGCAGTACAGACTCCACCCTAACCTCCCCACTGCAAAATTAAAGTCCTTTCTAAAAAACAAATGAAGACCAATTTTCACAGTAGGGGAAAAGATTAATTAATTATGTTTCTATTGACTTTCTGTTTTCAAGGATAAAGAGTTCTTTAATTATGGCCTCTTGAGAAAGTGTTTGCCAAGACAGGCTCCTATTTGTGAAATAGAAGGCTTGTAGACTACAAAGGCCAATATTCTCTTACTGATGACCACAAGAATGTCAGGGGATGTTGTTTAAGCAACACAATGAAAATAACCTAATTAGAAGGTAGGGGCATATGTTGAAGTAGTTTGTTAATTGTTCTTCCCTATTGTGTGTACCAGAGCTCAATCTAAAGTGTGTTTTGCACGCTCACCTGCACATGTTTAGGTATCATTTCTCCTTGTGGCCACTGGATTCAGTGGCTATTAGTTTGCTGTGCAGAACCACAAATTTGTAATTTAGTTTGAGGAAGAACTTTGTAGAATTTTCTCACAAGGGGAAAAGGATCTTCCATCAAAGATTATATATGTTCTGAGCTTTAAGTAGTCTTTCGTGTGAATGACACTCTATTGACATTTTGGGTGACTTAAGAACTTTTGCAAGGCTGCTATAAATACATTTTTCAATCACATTCATTATGAATATTCCTATACCTAGAAATAGGTTTGAAACAAAGAAAAGTACTTTGTCATTAAGCAGCTTTGGTGACACAGTTAAGTCTCTTGGATGAATCTGATTACCTCACACATAGGAGCTCTCTCTTTGGCCTTGGTTTTTCTTTGTACTTGTTTTAGCTGTTGGCTGGACAGATCCGAATGATAATTGAAATCATTTTTTTTTTTTTTTGCCTAGTTCTTTATTGTCTGTTTAGGATCTGCTAAGAAAACAGTCCATTCACAGTATGATCTGCCTGCAAGAGTGTATGTCTTTATAGCATTTAATTCGCCATCTACTTTTCTCCATACAAAGTTATATCTGAGGCCCACAAGAGGTTCACTCTTGTGACAGATGCCTTTCAAACTCCAATTCAACAAAGGAATCTATTTTTTGAAATATAAAAGCAATCAAAAACATAAAATCAATAGCTCATACTTTCTTGCAGTGCTATCATTTAGAAGTGATTGAACAGGTATTGTTGAAATTGAGGTTTTTGATTTGTTTCCTGCCTAGGATCTTCTGTCAGTCATTACTGACTTTCTTTTTGGTCTTATTTGCCATTATTCTATAGTCCATCAAAGGAGAAGCTAATGATAAAAAATAAAGCTGTGGTTTTAGGAAGATATTTCATTGTGTCCTTGATAGTGTAAAAAAATGATTTTGGAATTATAGATAATAGAGCAAGAAAATTAACAGAATAAAAATAAACAGACTTGTGATCCTAGATAGCAGATTATTGCACTGAACATTCCTGAGTGGATTTTTAACTTTTCTGAAAATACTCAGGATACAGTACCAAAGGCCACAGCCATAGAAAGTGTAAGCATAGTTGTTCTGAATGACTCGTGGATTCTACCCAAGGTAGTGATCCTGGATTTCAGGTTTACTAAAATTTTATTTGTACAACATTAGTCCTTCAAGATGAATAAAGTTTCTATGGTCAGTGATATTTGAAATGCATATTCACAAACATGTCAGCATGTACTGGGTCAGGTTCTTCTTTCCCCTCACCCGTGGCACCCCACATCTTCATGCCCAGCAAGAGTCTAAATCAGAGCCCTGTGGATTTACAGTCCAGCCAAACTTTGATTCTCATGGAATCTTCATAACAAGTGGACATTTTCTTACTGGATTTTTAGTCTTTAGTCTATAACTCTCTGAGCCATCTCCTGAGCCCAAGTTTTAAAATTCCTTCTGTGATATAAGTGGACCACTTGTAAAGGCCACTAACCCACATGAAGTACAATCAGTTGGCAAGGAGTGTCTGTCTTCCAGGAAGGAGCTCGGTGGCTCTGGGATTTTCCTTCTTTTTCATTCCTTTTATTGGTTTTATGTGGAATATAATTCTAATTAATTATTTTTATTGTCCAACTTGATTTCAGATATACTATATAATTATAGAAAAAGTGAAAACTGATACACACACAAGAAAATAAAAATTACCTATAATCACAACCCAAGAACAACAACTGTTGACCTAGGATCTTTTTTATTTTTAATATTTTATTTACATTTTAGTTTTCAGCAGACACAACATCTTTGTTGGTATGTGGTGCTGAGGATTGAACCCGGGCCGCACGCATGCCAGGCGAGCGCGCTACCGCTTGAGCCACATCCCCAGCCCCATGATCTAGGATCTTTATCATTTCTACATCTCAGTATAGCCTTTATCTCTGTCATTAGAAGGAAATTTGTCTCTTATTCTTCATGTTTTTTTTCCCCCCCAGGTCTAGGAATACCCACTAAACACAATATCTACCCAGGGACATAAGCCAACACACATCAGAATGACTGTGGATCCGCCTTGCTATCAAGGAAGGTGATAGTTAAGTCTTCTCCATCTTCTTCCTCTGGACTTTCTCCACCCGGTTCAGACCTCAGTAGGGAAAAGAATGGCTGCTTAGGATCCCCCCCGGGGAACCCTTACATTTCTCTCTCACACTGTCTCTTACACTTTATGGCATTCTTGATGTGTGGAGCTGAGTACCAGTTGCTGTTAGTGCTACAAACATGCTCCTACTTTTCCTTTCCTTGGTATTTAATTGCACATTATAATGCACGGGGAGTTTTGTTTTGTTATTGGTGCAGGAGAGGAGAGTCTGGATTGATGGGGAGAGCAGAAAAGTTGATGTGAATGGTATAGTGTCTTATTCCCACCCAAGCCTTTTATTGAATTTGAACTTTTACAGTTAGAGGAATGAGGGCCCAAAAATCACAGAACTGTTTAAGAGAGGCTGCGTGTCCCTAGACACAGCAGAGCTGCTTTGGGGCTTCGTGACAAAATGTGGTACAGAATTGGAAAGGCAGACATTTTTCTCACCTCTGAAACAAACCCAGAAATATTTTGACTTTTCAAAGAAGTGAGGGGTTGGCACAGATGATGGGGTTTTAGCTGTAGGCAGTGGTGATCATGGTGTGTCATAGTTAGGATGTGGAGGATCACAGGTGGATCAGGAGGAGGATGCTGTGGCCGGCTTACTGTGGGACTGACTAGAGGAGAGACCAAAGATTTCCTAAAATTACCAGGGAATATTTTGGGAAGGCCTAATTTCTAGATATTATCCAGTTTGGAGTTTGGGCTATGATGGCTATCTATTTGAGAAATATTAAGTGTCCATCATGAGTCAGATATCCTTCTGGGATTAAAGAATATGAAGGTGAGAGTGAATGCTGTGGTTGTAGTGTGGCCAGGGGGGGAAGAAAGGGGTTTGGGGATGGAGAGGATCAAGACTTGCACCCTGCTCCTAGCCACATGAAGACCCTGAATTGAAAGATTTTTTAAGGGAGTGTGTGTGTGGGGGGGAAATACCAAGGTGAACAAAACAGATAAAGTTCTTCCCATGGAGCTTAGATCCTAGTATGGGAGACCAGGAGATAAATTTGATCATTATTTTAAAAATTGTTGGTTAAGGTCTGGGACATCTGTGTGTATAATATCTGTCTACCTATTTATCGATCAAATGCATACATACATGCACATACTATAGGTGTGTGTATATATTATACGTGCATAGTATTTATACACAGGTAGGTATTACAAACTTTTATTTATTTTTAAAATTTATTTATTTGTTCTAATCAGTTATACATGACAGCAGAATGTTCTTTGATTGATTGCACACAAATGGAGCATAATTTTTGACTTCTCTGGTTGAACCCAAAGTATGATCGCACCATTCATGCAATCATACATATACCTAGGGTAATGATGGTCATCTCATTCCACCATCTTTCCTACCCATATACCCCCCTCCCCTTTGTCCCATCCAAAGTTCCTCCACTCATCCCATGCTCCCCCACCATTATGGATTAGCATCCACTCATCAGAGAAAACTTTAGGCCTTTGGTTTACCTGCAAATGTCATAGATTACAAACTTTTGTAAACTTAATATACCATAATATTTTGTAGTTAAATAGCATACTAGAACACTGTTTTTAATGGTTACATAATATTCCCTCAGATGGGCATGTCCTTCCTTCTACTATCTCTTAGGTTGGAAATCTGGCATGTCGTATTCTGAATTACGATATTTAATCTCAGTGTCCTGACTCTAGCCCCACTCCTTAGGGTCCCAAGACTTCCAGATTCACCTGGGCTCAGGAATGGTGCCCTCTATTAGTCTTTGCTGATGCTCAGTTGCTTTGGCCCTCAGGGTGACCTCTGCATGGCTTGAGTAGCCCTGTAGCCTCTACTGCTCCAGTGTGGCATTTCTGGACCAGAGGTTGCCTGTGGTTCTCATGGGACCAGGGCAGTCTTGGAGCAGAGTGGGAGAACAGCTCTCTCCTCGACAAGACTTGCCTTTTAGGCTTCCCAAGCCGTTGTTCCCTGGTGCCTAGGGTGTGTCAGCATTCAGTGAACTAAAGCTCTCCCTTTTTCTAGGTCTAAAGTCTGCCTCCAGGTTGGGGCTGGGGATAGATTCAAGATGATACTCTTCATTCTGCCTCAGTATCCCTATGTCTTCCTAAGGCCAACCTTGACAAGCTTGGCTTCTTCCCTCTGGCTGAACCACTTCCTAGGGTGCTTTTCAGCCTCTCACTCACCTCTCACCCCCCAACCCTGACAGGGACTTCTGTACTGTCCTGTCAGTTCCCAGACATGTCCTGCCCACTCTGGACCTCAACAGTGAACATAGCTCAGGTTGCCTTGTAGCTGGTCCCACCCACCAGGCTCCTGGCACACCCAGATCTTCCTGAAACCCCAGAAACCCAGGGCACATGGAAATATGATATCCTTGCTATGATAAACTGATTAATAGTCTAGTAATATATGTAGCTAGGGTTATTCTTTTAAGCTAACATTTCTCAAGGCAAATTTTTGGAGCCTACGGGTGTGAACATTTTTAAAGGTTCTGGTACATATGGTCACATTGGGGCTGATATACAGAGAGTGGTCCAGGCTGTCATGAGCATCAAAGGCATAGGGAATAGAGGCCCTGTTTTGTGTTGAGCAGGAGGGCATCTAGTGCACAGAGCTGTGTGAAAGGGTTGGCACCGGTCTCTCTTTGGTGGAGTAAACTCAGTCATCAAAGATAAACCATCTCCAAGAACTCAAGGTCCTTGGGGGTTAACATCCTACAACAGTGTTTGCTAACTGAGGGGAAGTGTTGCTAGAATAGACCCTACTTTGCCGGAAGTCCTGCCTGTTAGTGCGACCAGCTGTCTAGTTTGGCCCAAGACAGTTCAGTCTTAGCACAAAGAGTACCAGGCAAACTGGGGCAGCTGGTCACTCTGCTCCCAAATGAGCACCAGGTCTGAAATTCCTGTTAGACAGTTAGAAGGTGAAGATAGTTGATTCTGGAGCATCTCATTAAAATACAGTGGAAATTAATCCTGGGCTTGGAAACCAGAAGCTTGCTTCCTTTCTCTCTCTGGTCAGGAGTGCAGCAGGGTTGGGTAGTAAACTTTCCTCTGTGTTTTATTTTTCTCATCTGTAAAGCCCGAGGGCTAAACTTGCCCCGTCTGCTTCACAGAATGGCTACAGGAATCAAATGTGATATTGCATAAGAAATTTTGTAAGTTATAAGAACTTGGTCAGTGTAATATGTTTTTATTGTTCTAAGACATTGATGTTAGTGACATGTGAGTCTCAGTTATGATTTATAAATGGATCCCGATTTTCATTTCTCAGCCTCACATTCAGTTAGGGATAAATAAACCCATATGTACAATAACCTAGATGGTGTCTGGGCAGATTCCAAGATGAGGGTCAAGGAAGACCTATGGGTTTCTAGCAGAGCTGGAGTGAGGTTCTGGGGGCTGCTGAGACACCAACCTGTGAAGAGGCAGTGTCAGTTCTTTTGCTGCCTATAGGCACCTCCACCATTTATGGGTCTTCTTCCTACTCACTCGTGGGAGGCAAGATGAATTGGGGGTGAAGGTAGTTAGAAGATTAATCCCATTCTGTCAGGCATGGAACAGGCTTTTCCAAAGAGCAATCAGTAAACGAGTAAAGAATGGCCAAGAAAGAGACGGGTTGCCTTTTTCTCCTCGTCTTCTTTATCTTTTCCGTTTTGTAAGAGCCCAATTTAGTGAAATGGGCCTTTAGCAGGATGTGCTTTAAATGCAACACTCTGTGGAACACAAAACGCAATGGGCAATGTGAATTGCTTTTTGTGTTCGGAATTTTCGGTGCCCACATTTGCCTGACTTCAGTTCACTACTTGAGAGAGAGAGAGAGTGGAATAGAATGGAAAATGCTGTAGGCATTACAGAGGGCCCATTATCTCAAAATAATTCTTCCCTTTTAGAAAGTCACCACAGCAAGGCTGGGGGCAGAGAACAGATGTGGCTCCTAGTCAAGAATACTTAGAACCCAAACCAGAAATTCAACTATGGGAATAGCTGACAGCCAGGAGGAAAGGCCATGGTTGACTCGGTTCATACTAAGCAATAGTGTCTAGCCCTTCGAAATGCAAATGCTGTTGTTTGCCACACAAAAGCCCTGATTTTCCCTTCAACAGAGATTGTACTATGAAAATAGCATGTCCTGTGTGTAGTTGCCGCACATTCTTTCCGTTTTTTTTTTTTTTTTCCTGGGTGAGTCAGAGTGCAGATTCTCGACAAGGCCGAAAAGAAAGAAAGCCATCTAATTTACATGGGCACAGAGTACCCACATCTGGATGGAGTTAGAGTGAGCGGGAATTACTTGTAGCATTTAAATATAGGCGTGCAGAGCTTCTTTCTTTTGACCATATGAGGCATTCACATCTAATTCCATGAAAGCAAAACCTAAAAGTCCTACTTCTTATTAAAAGGAGCTGTTGTTGGTGTGAGTCAACCATTACAGGAACTGACCCAAACTTACAGGAACTGACCCAAACCTGGAGGCTGACAATGAGTGGCATGAGGCCACCAGACTCTCACCACCCCTTGAATGCCCAGAATTATGTAATACCGTTGAAGGCATGCTAGAACCACCCCCCCCCCGCCGCCCCCCGCACCATGTCTGTGCCAAGATGCTGGCAGAGATCTGATATCTGATCCATTGGAAATCCCAAGCATAGTCATGAACTGCAGATGCTGGGAACACTGGATGAAAATCGTTGATAGTGTCGGGGCCCATGCTGGATGGGTCCCCATGGGCTCTGATGCCAGCACTGACAGACATGTTTTCCATTCAAATAAAATGTGGGGAAAGAGAATATGAGTAGCAGACAGCAGGCACTGAGAAAGCAAATATGAACAGCTGATATATGGGAACCAGGGAGACGAGGGGAAAGATAAATGGTTGCCTTTTAAAGCTGGGTCTCATCGATACCTAATCACTGGCATCTAAGGAACCACGATATAGATTTTACAACTGAGCAGATGTCTTCATGGATGTGTAGATGGTGGGTGACATTGTTAAAGGCCTTCGTGAGGAAACTGCTGAACAGATACAGAAGATTATATTGTTAGAGGGCTAACAAGGCAGAAAATAAATACCTTGTCTCCAAATGACTCACAAAGCATTAAGACAGCACTCAGCTTGCTGAGGTTTGCCTTTTCCATGTTAGATTTCTGTCAGGTTAACATCTGCTGGGATTTTAGGCATCTGGCCTTGACTTCTACGTCCTTCTCTGTCACCCTGAAAGTCTCCTGAAGTAGCATGATAACACTGTTTGCCACTGGCTCCGTCAGAATTCCTTTCAGGGAGGATATCTATCTTTATTGAGGAAAGTCCTTTTAGGCTGTCAATGATAAAAGTGAGACTCTTAAGGGTGGGCTAATCGGACTCAAGGAAAGTGAAGAGGAGGGCCAACCTGCTCTGCTCTGGAAACAGACTGAGTGTGGTGAAGAAGAAGAAAACAGAGAGGGCGAGAAGGGAGAGAAATTGGAAAAGTCCCCAGCATGTGGTTGTTAGGCCATCCATGGACAGATTTCTAGCCATACAGACTTCTACTATTCAGTTTGAAATCTTTCTTCCCAGTAGCCAGGCTTCAGTAAAGCCTGTCTTTTTAAATGCAAAATGGCCTTGAGTGAGTGCATGTTGGGAGACCAAGGAACCAATTGAGTTTCACTTTGGGTTTGAGGAACTGGTAAACTGGGAGATAATGTGTTAGCTAAAGTAATGGGAATTTAGAGGTAGAGGTGTGGTAAGGACAGCTAGGTGATTACCAGTATCCATTCTCCCTTGCCTCCCCCCCCCCTTTTTTTTTTTTAACCATAAAAGAACTACCATGTTTTTCTGGAAATGGTGCTATCTAAGAACAGATGGCAGGTGTAATTCTTTTAAGAAGTTTTGTGCAACCATGTGACTTAAGATGATGTTATGGTTTGGATCTTGAATGTCCCCCACAGGCTTGTGTGTTGAAGGCTTGGTCCCCAGTGCAGCCATGTCCAGAGGTGGGGCTGTGGGGCAGTGTGAGGGTCACAGTCTCTGATGGAATCAGTGGATTAATCCATCCACAGCTGAATGAACTGTTGGCAGGTGATGAAAACTACAGGTGGTGGGCCACGGTGGGAGGCAGTAGGTCACTGGGGGTGTGTCCTGGAAGGGTATTTCTTGTCCCTGGCCCCTTATCCCTGCTTTCTGGCTGTCATGAGCTGAGCAGATTTTCTCTGTCATTCCTATCATGGTTTGGATGTGAGATATGAGATGTCTCCCAAAAGCTCACATGTGAGACAAAGCAAGAAGGTTTGGAGGAAACATGACTGGGCTATTGCCTTAATCTAATTAGTGCATTCATCCCTGATGGGATTAACTGAATGGTAACTGGAGGCAGGTGGGGTGTGGGTGAAAGGAGTGGTTAGTTAGGGGCCATGACTATGGGGTATATATTTGTATCTGGAGGGTGGAGTTCCTCTGTTTCTGTGAGCCTCTCTCTGCTTTCTAATCATCATGTGAACTGCTTCCCTTTGCCACACTCTTTCACTGTGATGTCCTGCCTCACCTTTAGCCCCGAGGACTGGAGCCAGCCACTTGTGAACTGAGACCCCTGAAACTGTGAGCCTCTCTGAATAAACCTTTCCTTGTCTACGGTGGTTCTGGAGGGATCCTTTAGTCACAGCAGTGAAAAAGCTGACTAAAACAATGTCCTTCCACCATGACCTGCCTCACCTCAGATTAAAGCAATGAAACCAGTTGACCATGGATTGAAATCTCTGTGACTGGGAGCTAAAATAAATCTTTCCTTCTTTTACACTGTCTATGTCAGATTTTGTCACTGAGGTGAAACGGCTACTGGATGTGGTAGAAAAGATATTATTTCTAGGCTGTGCCCTCAAAGGGAATGAACATGTACTTTTTGTGGGCTAGTGAATGATGGGAAGAGCTGGAGTAGCCACCTTGGACCCAAATATGGGATTCACATGTTGAGGATGATATCTGTCTTCTCCATCCTGGATTGACAACATCTGGACTGTTACATCAGAAAAAATGAATGCGATGCCAGAAATTGCAAAAGCAATTATTTTATACAACCTCAAGAAGAAAAACATGACCAATTAAACAATGACACAGGACTGAAGTGCCATTGATTATAAGATACATTCTCATTTCAGAGTTAGGCAACTTTGTGAGACGCTGTCTCAAAATAAAAATTAAAAAGGTCTGGGATGCGGCTCAGTTTGTCAGTTGTAGAGTGTCCCTGGAATCAATCCCGAGTACCACAAGGGGGAAAAAAAGAAGGAAGGAGAAGGAGAAGGAAGAGGAAAGACGAAGACTGCTATCATGAACCCCCAAACAAGTGGCTGAATGGTTGGGTAGCATTAGGCAGAGAAAAATACTACAGATTGAAAATTTGTTGATTCTTGCTGTGCCTTGGAAAAATGTTCAGAAAAACAATCTCTAACAAAACTTTGGAAGATAAACGGCATGATACCAGATCTAGAAACGTTAGTAAAACTGGTAAGGGAAAATTTAGAATGTTGATTTATTCTAGAAACTTCCTGCTACTCTTAGATTGATGACATCAAGCTAGACATAAAAAATTACATATATTCCAAAGAGGCTACTTTATCAGATGATATTGTTATAGCCCCAAGACTTCACATCATTTCCCAGTAAGATTTGTAAGTCCAAACAGTGAGAGCTAAAATCAGGTTAAGGGTGCTGCTTTTCCATTCAAACCTATGGTGTCACATGATCTCGGGGAAGCTACAGTTTTAAAGAGAGACGGAGGTGGGGGTTGGAGGTGGGGGTGTGGAGTACAAAGACCAGTAAATATACGATCAGTTAAAAAAATAAAAATCCCTGTTTGGATAAATTCTTTGGCTGCAGTTGCATATACATGGAACCAATTGGAACCAAATAGCCAGAAGCCAAAAAATAGTTTTGAGGAATTTAATTGCCAAAGAAACCACAAGTCTGGTTTCCAAAAGCCTGTAATTCTTCCATCCCTAAAACTAACCTCAACCCCCAACCCCAAATATGCCCCAAGCAGGAAATGAATTAGCCTGGTAGCTCCCAAGGAGGGCCTGGTCTTTAACATGCCCTTCAGATGTGACAAATCAGAATACGGGAGAAGGAGGAACTTCTCAGCACCATCATGTCAAGGAAATTCATCCAGTCAGGGAAGAGGAACGTTGGTAATTGCCATGGACAGATGACTGCTGGGTTTTCTCCTTTTCCCTTTTCTAAATGGGAGTCTTATGTCATAATTCGTTCTTTTCTGTTCCACCATTGTAGATCCTATGCATGGGTGTAAGTGGCAAAAACCTCCTCCACAGACCATGAGGAGCCATATCTAGTCTTGATGGAAAGACAGCATCCCGTGGGGGAACCTAGATTTGGAGCTAGATGTAATAACTGGATGGAACATTCTGTTGAGTCCCTCAGGGATGGGTCCAGTATATTCTGTGAGAAGAAGGGTATGGGTGTACTTTTGAGTGGCTGGAGAGGTGATCTGTGATGGAGATGGCTGGTTGTCCTCCAACATGCATTTTCTCTTTCCTGTACTCAAAAAAATTCTTTTTTTGTTGCTAGATCATGACAGTTTGGGCAAGGACCTGGTCCTGAGATGAGGCAGCACGTCATGGGGGAAGAGCAGAGCAGAGGACAGCTACTCAGTTCATGGCAGGATCAGGAGGCCGGGGGGGGGGGGAGGTGACAGGGAAGATGAACCCTTTCAGAGCATGCTCCCAGTGACCAACCTCCTCCTGTCATGCCCCCATGTTCCACTCACCTGCTGTCACTTGCCAGTCAATCCATTCAAACTAGGATGGACTCATGAGGTGACAGTTAATCATGTCACCCTCAACATTCCTGCATTAATACAGGAGCTTGGGGGTGACTCCTCATATCCGAGCCTTTTTTTTTTCAGCTAGATGTGCAATTCAACAAGTTCTAGGGGATGGAGTATGGGCAGAAGTACAGTGCCACTTCTACATTGTGCCTTTGAGGCATGGACACAAGCTCTGCACTCCGTTTCCCTCTTCCTGCTGTCTGGGATGAAGGTGTCATGGCAGGAGCTGCATCCATCACCTTGAACTCAGGCACGGAAGCTGTGTGTTGAAGGCTGGCTTAACCTCCCTTGTTTTGGAAACCACTGGGGCATGACTTGAGAGAGGGTGAATGAACTCCCACCTTGTTTCAGTCACTGCTGCTTTGAGTCTCTTTAGTATAGCAGCTTTAAGTAGACCCTAATTATAATGAAGATGTCCAACATACAGAATAAGGAGAGAATTTTAAAAGCTGCAAGAGAAAGAAAGCAGATTACATTTAGGGGTAAACCAATCAGGATAACAGCTGATCTCTCGACACAGACTCTGAAAGCTAGAAGATCCTGGAATAACATATTTCAAACACTGAAAGAAAATGGGTTCCAACCAAGAATCGTGTATCCAGCGAAATTAAGCTTCAGGATAGAAGATGAAATTAAAACCTTCCACGATAAACAAAAATTAAAAGAATTCGCAGCTAGAAAACCATCTCTTCAAAAAATCCTTGGCAAAACATTACAGGAAGAGGAATTGGAAAACAACATTGAAAACCAACAATGGGAGGTAGGACAGTAAAGGGGGAAAGTAGTCAAAGAGGATAACAAATCAGGTTTAGTAACATCAATAAATAAATATGGCTAGAAGAACAAACCATATCTCAATAATAACCCTAAATGTTAATGGCTTAAACTCACCAATCAAGAGACACAGGCTAGCAGAATGGATCACAAAACAAGACCCAACAATATGCTGCCTACAGGAGACGCATCTGATAGGAAAAGATATTCATAGACTGAAGGTGAAAGGTTGGGAAAAATCATACCACTCATATGGACTGCGGAAACAAGCAGGAGTGGCCATACTCATATCTAATAAAATAGATTTCAAACCAAAGTTAATCAAAAGGGATAAAGAAGGACACGTCATACTGCTCAAGGGAACCATACACCAACAAGACATAACAATCATAAATATATATGCCCCAAATAATGGCGCAGCTGTGTTCATCAAGCAAACTCTTCTCAAGTTTAAGAGTCTAATAGACCACCATACAATAATCATGGGAGACTTCAACACACCTCTCTCACCACTGGACAGATCTTCCAAACAAAAGTTAAATAAGGAAACTATAGAACTCAATAACACAATTAACAATCTAGACTTAATTGACATATATAGACTATACCACCCAACATCAAGTAGTTACACTTTTTTCTCAGCAGCACATGGAACCTTCTCAAAAATAGACCATATATTATGTCACAGGGCAACTCTTAGACAATATAAAGGGGTAGAGATATCACCATGCATCTTATCTGATCACAATGGAATGAAACTGAAATTCAATGATAAAAGTAGGAAGGAAAAACCAAGCATCACTTGGAGAATGAACAATAGGTTGCTGAATGATCAATGGGTTTTAGAAGACATCAAGGAGGAAATTAAAAACTTCCTAGAGTTAAATGAAAACACAGACACAACATATCGGAACCTATGGGACACATTGAAAGCAGTTCTAAGAGGAAAATTCATTGCTTGGAGTTCATTCCTCAAAAAAAGAAAAAACCAACAAATAAATGATCTCATACTTCATCTCAAAATCCTAGAAAAAGAAGAGCAAAACAACAGCAAAAGAAGTAGAAGGCAAGAAATTATTAAAATCAGAGCTGAAATTAATGAAATTGAAACAAAAGAAACAATTGAAAAAATCGACAAAACTAAAAGTTGGTTCTTTGAAAAAATAAATAAAATTGACAGACCCTTGGCCATGCTAACAAAGAGAAGAAGAGAGAGTACCCAAATTACTAGCATACGGGATGAAAAAGGCAATATCACAACAGACACTTCAGAAATACAGAAGATAATCAGAAATTATTTTGAATCCTTATACTCCAATAAAATAGAAGATACTGAAGGCATAGATAAATTCCTTAAGTCTTATGATCTGCCCAGATTGAGTCAGGAGGATATAGACAACCTAAACAGACCAATAACAATAGAGGAAATAGAAGAAACCATCAAAAGATTGCCAACTAAGAAAAGCCCAGGACCGGACGGGTATACAGCAGAGTTTTACAAAACCTTTAAAGAGGAACTAACACCAATACTTTTCAAGCTATTTCAGGAAATAGAAAAAGAGGGAGAACTTCCAAATTCATTCTACGAGGCTAACATCACCCTGATTCCGAAACCAGACAAAGACACCTCAAAGAAAGAAAACTACAGACCAATATCTCTAATGAACCTTGATGCAAAAATTCTCAATAAAATTCTGGCGAATCGGATTCAAATACATATCAAAAAAATTATACACCATGATCAAGTAGGATTCATCCCTGGTATGCAAGGTTGGTTCAATATACGGAAATCAATAAATGTTATCCACCACATCAATAGACTTAAAAATAAGAACCATATGATCATCTCGATAGATGCAGAAAAAGCATTCGACAAAGTACAGCATCCCTTTATGTTCAAAACTCTAGAAAAATTAGGGATAACTGGATCATACCTCAACATTGTAAAAGCAATCTATGATAAGCCACAGGCCAGCATCATTCTGAATGGAGAAAAATTGAAGGCATTCCCCCTAAGATCTGGTACAAGACAGGGATGCCCTCTCTCACCACTTCTGTTCAACATAGTCCTCGAAACACTGGCCAGAGCAATTAGACAGTCAAAAGAAATTAAAGGCATAAAAATAGGAAAAGAAGAACTTAAATTATCACTATTTGCAGATGATATGATTCTATACCTAGCAGACCCAAAAGGGTCTACAAAGAAGCTATTAGAGCTAATAAATGAATTCAGCAAAGTGGCAGGATATAAGATCAACACACATAAATCTAAGGCATTCCTGTATATCAGCGACAAATCCTCTGAAACGGAAATGAGGACAACTACTCCATTCACAATATCCCCCAAAAAAATAAAATACTTGGGAATCAACCTAACAAAAGAGGTGAAAGACTTATACAATGAAAATTACAGAACCCTAAAGAAAGACATAGAAGAAGACCTTAGAAGATGGAAAAATATACCCTGCTCATGGATAGGCAGAACTAACATCATCAAAATGGCGATATTACCAAAAGTCCTATATAAGTTCAATGCAATGCCAATCAAAATCCCAACAGCATATCTTGTAGAAATTGATAAAAGAATCATGAAATTCATATGGAATAATAAAAGACCCAGAATAGCAAAAACAATACTAAGCAGGAAGTGTGAATCAGGTGGTATAGCGATACCAGACTTCAAACTATACTACAGAGCAATAGTAACAAAAACAGCATGGTACTGGTACCAAAACAGGAGGGTGGACCAATGGTACAGAATAGAGGACACAGTAACCAATCCACAAAACTACAACTATCTTATTTTTGATAAAGGGGCTAAAAGCATGCAATGGAGGAAGGATAGCATCTTCAACAAATGGTGCTGGGAAAACTGGAAATCCATTTGCACCAAAATGAACCTGAATCCATATCTCTCGCCGTGCACAAAAGTTAACTCAAAATGGATCAAGGAGCTTGATATTAAATCAGAGACATGGCATCTGATAGAAGAAAAAGTTGGTTATGATCTACACGCTGTGGGATCGGGCTCCAAATTCCTCAATAGGACACCCATAGCGCTAGAGTTAACAAATAGAATCAACAAATGGGACTTACTCAAACTAAAAAGTTTTTTCTCAGCAAAAGAAACAATAAGAGAGATAAACAGGGAGCCTACTTCTTGGGAACAAATCTTTACTCCACACACTTCAGATAGAGCCCTAATAACCAGAATATACAAAGAACTCAAAAAATTAGACAATAAGATAACAAATAACCCAATCAATAAATGGGCCAAGGACCTGAACAGACACTTCTCAGAGGAGGACATACAATCAATCAACAAGTACATGAAAAAATGCTCACCATCGCTAGCAGTCAGAGAAATGCAAATCAAAACTACCCTAAGATACCATCTCACTCCAGTAAGACTGGCAGCCATTAGGAAGTCAAACAACAATAAGTGCTGGAGAGGATGCGGGGAAAAGGGCACTCTTGTTCATTGCTGGTGGGACTGCAAATTGGTGCAGCCAATTTGGAAAGCAGTATGGAGATTTCTTGGAAAGCTGGGAATGGAACCACCATTCGATCCAGCTATTCCCCTTCTCGGTCTATTCCCTAAAGCCCTAACAAGAGCATGCTACAGGGACACTGCTACATCGATGTTCATAGCAGCTCAATTCACGATAGCAAGACTGTGGAACCAGCCTAGATGCCCTTCAATAGATGAATGGATAAAAAAAATGTGGCATTTATATACTATGGAGTATTACTCTGCATTAAAAAATGACAAAATCATAGAATTTGGAGGGAAATGGATGGCATTAGAGCAGATTATGCTAAGTGAAGCTAGTCAATCTTTAAAAAACAAATACCAAATGACTCCTTTGATATAAGGGGAGTAAACAAGGACAGGGTAGGGACGAAGAGCTTGAGAAGAAGATCTACATTAAACAGGGATGAGAGGTGGGAGGGAAAGGGAGTGAGAAGGGAAAGTGCATGGAAATGGAAGGCGATCCTCAGGGTTATACAAAATGTCATATAAGAGGAAAGGAGGGGTAAGACAAGATAATACAAATGGAAGAAATGATTTACAGTAGAAGGGGTAGAGAGAGAAAAGGGGAGGGGAGGGGAGGGGAGGGGGGATAGTAGAGAATAGGACAGACAGCAGAATACATCAGACACTAGAAAGGCAATATGTCAATCAATGGAAGGGATACTGATGTGATACAGCAATTTGTATACGGGGTAAAAGCGGGAGTTCATAATCCACGTGAATCAACCGTGTAATATGATGTATCAAGAACTATGTAATGTTATGAACGACCAATAAAAAAAAAAAAAAAAGGAAAAAAAAAAAAAAAAAAAAAAAAAAAAAAGTAGACCCTAAAAAATATAAGTAGTAACCAAAAGTATTCCCAACCCATGAATTCACAGAAATCTTGGGGAGGGCTTCTGAATTATAGATACAAGCCAAACCTTATTGATAGCTCAAGTAGCAGATGAGAAGATAAGATCTAGATCTCCTGTGAGCCTTCCATTTCCCAGAACAGAGGAGAAAACCCAGACAGGAAGTAGAGATGCTAATATTGCCTCAGCAGCTGCTGCCCTGAAAGCTAGCCAAAAGGCAGCGGGAATCTCACTCCATCCAAAACGGTGGGTAATTTTTATATGTTAAGTGTCATCAGGTCCCTTTCTGACATGGGTGCCTCTGAGCCAATACATTACTACTGTCAGAGAGAGCTAAGAGAGGCCAACACACCTTTTTTTTTCTTCCTCTAACAACAACAAAATATATCCAGTGATTTATAAACAGAAATGCAAAAGAGATTTTTGAGTTTGTCAGTGGACTAAACTGGTTTTGTTGTGGGATTCTTGAAAGTTCTTATACAAAATGACAATTGCATATCTTGGGATTCTTGGAGCAATCTTGTAGATCCAGAACCTGGATGCTCTGCTAGTTGCATATAAGAAATAAAATGTAACTTTTTTTTTTTTAACCAACACTTGCCAGGCTCTGTTAGAAGCATTGAGAAGGGCAACTGAAGAAGTCCGAGCATACCAAGGGCAAATCAATGCTGACCTCTACCATGCACGAACATGGATGTTTTATATGCACATGAGCCTTGACCAATCACCTGGTTCTCATTTGGAAGTGGAAGTGACTTGACCGTTAGGGAGAGCAGAGAGACTGGAGTGTGATCTTCTGATCCCAGACCCTGATCTGCTTCCCTTGCCCTGTTTGGAAATTCTACAGGGGACCCTGTTGGTGAGGAGAAACATACTACTTAGGGTTCTCACCAGGACTGCTTAGAGATCTCTGAATTGGAGCTTTGTAATGTCCACCACCACCACATTTTAGACAACTCTACTCTCTTGATAATAGTGGTCATTCACTTACTGAGCAAATATTTATAGAGATCAACTATGAGTCAAGTGCTGTTATAGGTGTCAAGAATGTAATAGCAAGAAATCTCTGCCCTCTGGAACTTACATAACAGTAAACAATAAATATTAGGCTAAAATTATGTTAAAATGCAATAGAAGAAAACAGGGAAGCAGAATGAGTAGTGCCAGATTGGGGGTGAAATCTTAAATTGGGGCATCAGGGTAGTCTTTACTGAAAAATCATTACTACTACAAGGTACTGAAGGAAGTAAGAGAATGAACCATGTGGGTATTTCAGTGAAGCAACTGGTCCAGGGAAACGTCAGGACAAAGGACCTGATGTAGGAGGGTGCCCGGCTAGTTAGTAGAACTTCAGCTTCCTGCAGTCTTTGTGGTTCCATTCTGTCAACTTTGCATTTCTGTGACCCAAATACCTGACAAGAACAATTTAGAGGAGGGAAAGTTTATTTGGGGCTCATGGTTTCCAAGGTCTCAGTCCAGAGATGGCCAACCCCATTGCTCTGGGCCAACCCCATTACCCCATTGCTCTGCTCATCTGCTCATGAGGCAGCACGTCATGGGGGAAGGCAGAGCAGAGGACAGCTACTCAGTTCATGGCAGGATCAGGAGGCAGAGATGGGGGTGGGGGAAGGTGACAGGGAAGATGAACCCTTTCAGAGCATGCTCCCAGTGACCAACCTCCTCCTGTCATGCCCCCATGATCCACTCACCTGCTGTCACTTGCCAGTCAATCCATTCAAGCTAGGATGGACTGATTAGATGACAGCTAATCATGTCACCCTCAACATTCCTGCATTAATACAGGAGCTTGGGGGTGACTCCTCATATCCAAACCATAATGTGGGGTAAGATTCTTTTCAAGAAACCTGAGTGGTATTTCTCTCCCTCTTCCGCTTCACCCCCCGCCCCCCGGCCCCAAAATATCCTATGTAGTACTGCTGTCTCCTTCCTATGGTTCCTTTGCAACTACTGTTCTATCATTCTGTGGTTCTACTACAACCAGCAGTACATTATTACTAGTACAAACTGGATAGTGCTCCAAGGGCTCTATCTGTTCAATTCATTTAGATATCAAGTAGTCCTAGGATGTAGGTGATATTATCTTCATTTTATAAATCAGGGCACGTAGAGGTTAAATAACTAGCTGATGGTCACATCTGACTTTTAGACCCAAGGATTTTGTACCTCAGGACTTTGGTAGGAGAGCCCCCATTGATTAACAATAACACTATAAGATGCACCTCCAGTCTGCCACTGATAGGACGTAGTCTGCAATCTAGTCTCAGATGGCCAAAGTTTTTGCTATAAGAAGTAAGCCCATGTTTGGTGAACGATTCTAAGTATGGTTTTCAGAGTGGAGGTAGATCTTCCATAAACACGAATGGTGCCGAAGCGGGGAAAAAATCCTCTGTTTTCTTTAGAACAAAACATCCAAGTTACATGGGAATGCACCACATGATTTTTGTGAATCGAAGTCAATTTGGCACCAACAGAAATAACCTTAGGAACAAAGTTTGTATACAGTATGTTCTTACGGAAACCACAGTTAGAACATAGAGTAAACTGTTAAAGATAGACCCTTCTTTTGGGAGTTGTATTAGCTGTATTTGGGTGGGGACAGCAAATTGTTTCGTTTATAAGCTTTGTACATCAAAAGCTAGATCTGCTTATACTTTAAAACCAAAAGGAGGAGAAAGACTTATTTTTAGCTATCTGAAATTTAAACCAAACCCAACAATGACATATGGATGTCTCTGGCTGCACCATGACAGAATATTTCTTTGAGATGACATTAAACAACAATATATTATTGCAGCTGTAGGAAGCCAGCGAGGTTCTGCTTTTATAACTTGGTTTACTAGCAACTGAGACAGTGGACTGAAGATGGATTTCTCAGAATTAGAGTTGGTTAGCTTGAATTGAGTTCATCCGTGGGAACTGGGTTCAGTCCCAGGAGAATGAGGATATCACTGTGTGTAGGAAGAGACATTTTCAGTGCTAAGGGAAGGCCACTTTGCTAGCCAGAGGAGTACCTACTATGTTCAATTTGTAAGAGAAATCTTCATTTTTAAATTTTATGTATGTGCATTGTAAATGTTATTCTTAACTTATTTTAGGTAAGCTCAAAAATATATATTAATCTAAAAATAGTTACCCCAAATTTCCAACTTAAAAATATCCACTCAATGTTTTTAGGTAGACCTTTCCACACAAAAAGACATAAATATTGGGTTAATATACTTATAGACATACAGACATATCAAAGTATAGATTTTTGTTCACTCTACCAAAACATAGGATGAAATCATTCATACAGTTGGGTAGCCTGATTTTTTTTTATTTTAATGTTTTTCAATGTGGGTATTTTATTTATTGTTTTTCTATGCTATTGTATATTTTTAACACCATTACCTTTATGTATATTTCACTTCATCTCATACATATTTTGTGCTTTATTTAACTGATATCCTGTGATGGTAGGCTCCCAAGAATCAGCATGATCTATGAATACGTTAAATTACATGACAAAGAGAATTTTGCCAATGGAATTAGTGTTACCGACCTTCAGAGAAGGAGGGCATCTTGGATTATTGGTGAAACCCCCCAAAATCACATGGATGTATCAGTGGGGAAAGGGAAGCAGAAGCACAGGTCGGAGATGATGTGATGTAGCAAGGACTGGGCCATTGCTGCAGGCTTTGAAAATGGAGGATAGGAGCTATGAGCCAGGAAATGTGGGAGATCTAGAAGCTGGCAACAGTTCTCAGCTGGCAGTGGTCCTCAGCCAGCAAATGGGATCCTCAGTCCCATTACTGAAAGTACGAAAGACCTGTTGTCTCTACAGCCTCCAGAAGAGAATGCAACCCTGCCAGTACCTTGGTTTTAGCTTGGTGAAGACTCAAAGCAGAGAAATTAGACAAGCCCACTGAACCTCTGACCTCTGATACATTTCTGTTCTTTTCAGCCACTAAGTCAGTGGTAATGTGTTTAATGGTAATAGAAAATGAATATACCTATAGTTGATTATCTAGGTCATTTTTTATTTTTCACTAATTAAGTAAGGCTGCAATCAACGTAGCTAAGTTTGGATGCATCTGTTTGATTATTTCTTTAGGATAAATTCATTTGAGGTACTATGGGTCACTGGTACATGGAATGTTCAGGCTTTTAACATGTAGAACATTGTCAAATACACAGAGCATCATTTCCTGATTGGGAGTGGGACAGAGGGATATAGGAAGGCTTTATTTTCCCTTTCTTTCAGCTACTGGTTCTAGCTATTTGGTTTTCATATTGTGTACAGCATAACTCTTTCTTCTTCGCAGCTGGCCGCAGCAGCCTGTGTATTTTCTCTGTAGATGAAAATAATTGCTGCATTAGTAGAATAATGGCCAACCCAAGAGCTGCTTGAGGAGATCTCTATGGTGGAACTGCTTCCTAAAGTTTGGAACATTAGCCAAAGTGCATCAGATCCAGCTTTGGGACTGAAATGGAATTTGCTTTGCTCTTCAAACACCACTTGTACTGGCATTAGGAAAGGATGGGGGTAGGCCAAATATCCATTACTGGGCAAACAACTTGAAGTGTGTTTATTTTATGGGGATCTCTCCACATACATTAGTCAGAGCTGGTCAAAAGCTAACTGCCTCTTTTATGAGACTCAAGGGTCACTGTGCACAAATACATTCAATCACATCAGAACTCAGAATTGTTGATTGGGAGACAGCTAATGTGAATGAAGGATTAGAAAAAAGAATTACCCCAGGTAACGGGTTATACCTTAGCTCTGTTCCCAGCTCGGAGCCAGCTCTGCTGTTTCATGTTTAGGATGGCTTAAAGTTTAAAACAACATTAGTTTCAGATAACATATTTAGCATTTTGACTGTTTATTCTTTTCTGGCGCTACACCACCGATCACATTTTTTTAAAATTCAAAATACATAGGGGTCAGACTTCGGGATAACTTGCCTATTTTTGTATCTGAAATAATGAATTATAAGTAATATAGAAAGTATTCACATTAAGAAGTTATTCACTTGATAAAAGAACACATTCTAGCATACCTTTATCTATTGAAAGTCTAGGGAACATAACATCACACTGAATTTACAAAAAAAAGAATCATATATAAGTAGTATACAGTGGTGTGTGTCTATGTGTGTGTGTGTGTGTGTATGAGAGAGAGAGGTTTTAAATTCTTGTGATATTGAACAACTATTACTTTTGGCAAACCAGAAACTCATTCCTGACAAGTAACTTCATCAACGGTGAATCTTTTTTTCTTTTCTTTTTTTTTTTTTTTTAAGTTGGGATTCAAGTCAATGACCTTGGAAGCCATATCATTAGAAAGTTCAGTTGTGGAAAGGCAGCCCAGGTAGTGATTAGGACACAGATCTAGAGTTGGACATGCTGGCTTTGACTCCTGCTTTACTGTCACTTACTAGTTGTGTGACTTAAGAGTATTTTTAAAGAAACTCTTTGAATCTCCTCTAAAAGCAGTAACAATAATATTCGCCTTGCAGTGTATGCATGACCTAGCTCACAAGCTTGACCCAGCTTTGGGGTTCAATGAAGGAGATGCCTATTAGTTGTCACTCCAGAGTGATATTATTCAGATGTAGGGGGCCAAATCCATCTTTCCTTCTGGATACAAGACTTAGTAGCTAGAACTCCTTGCATGTAGAAGGCACTTACTACACAAATTAATGCATTAATAAAGGAAATGAAAGGCTCTTCTTTACTTAACCATACATTCATGTTAGCAGATACGTCAATTTGCTCTAATAGAATTAACTTATCAAATAAATGAAGTCTTCCTCTTCACTTTCACGTCACTTCACAGACATTTAGAAAACTATGACTCAGTTGGACTGACTTGTTAAAAATGTTTTGTGACAAAAATATATACCATTTAATTACTACTGATCTTATTCTTATACTTCCTCCTATCATATTTTTTCATTTTTCTATTAGGTTATTATTTGTTCATCATAAAACTGTTTTTCTTTTTAGCAGCAAAGCGTTTTTATTTCTTTTATTTATTTCTTTTATTGGTTGTTCACAACATTACAAAGCTCTTGACATATCATATTTCATACATTATATTGTAGTGGGTTATGAACTCCCAATTTTTACCCCAAATGCAGATTGCAGAATCACTTCAATTACACATCCACAATTTTACATAATGCCCTATTAGTAATTGTTGTATTCTGCTACCTTTCCTATCTTCTACTATCCTCCCTCCTCTCTCCTCCCATCTTCTCTCTCTACCCCATCTACTGTAATTCATTTCTCTCCTTGATTATTTTCCCATTCTCCTCACAACCTCTTATATGTAATTTTGTATAGCAATGAGGGTCTCCCTTCATTTCCATGCAATTTCCCTTTTCTATAAAACTGGTTTATAGAACATCCAAGTGAGGTAATGCTAGCGTGGACAACTCTTGTTTTGCCTCTGCAGCAATGTGCAACAATAACCAGTTATGTCTGACCCCCTTTCCTGGATCCATGCACCCCTGGCTTGACCAATCATTATATTTTATCCTCCTGATCAAGTGATCGGTTCAGAGAAGGATAGGTATTCTAAAATTGTTCACTCAGTGGCAGTCCTGAGACTTTTAATGGATCCACTGGAGAGAAGTGGTATTTTCCATTGCTCTCCTGGGGCAGCTGAGAAGACAGGATGTAGCCACTTGTGGCCATTTTCCTGGACCATGTTGAGTGCCTTCCTGAACATAGAGCAAAGACAGAGGGAAAAAAGAACTAAGAGATGGAGAGATAAATAGATAGAGAGAGAGAAAGAGGGAGAAACACATTCTGGTAGTGATGTTTAACTCCTTAAAGACAGAATCCTGAATTTTTTAATGACATGAGCTAATAGATTCCCTATCTGGATCCAGTTTGAGTAAGATGTTCTGCTTGGTTAACACAGATGCTCTTTTGCTTGAGCTTATGTGTCTTATTTCCCAAATATCCTGTCTCCTTTACCCACTAAAAACCTATCTTTTCTTGAAGGCCTTATTCAGGTTCCAGCTCCTTGATGACACCATATTCTGCTACCCAAGCCTTGGGTCCCTCACTTGCTATAACGCCCACAGACAATTATTGTCTTGAACAGTCCTTTAACTCTTTGGGCTTAGGTTATATTTTCTAATCTCTCCAGTATCTCGTGGGGATCTTTGCTGGAGAGATAATATAATGGAATAGTCAGTGTGTGTCTCTTTTTTAGTTTGTTTGATCTATATAATCATGCTGGAGGACAGAAGCAGCTCCTCCTCTTCCCTCCTCCTCTTCTCCCCCCACCTTTCCTTTCCCCCTTATCCCCCTGCCAAATGACCAAATCCTCAAAATTCAGTTACCAAGATTTCCTATACATTTATACGAACTACTATTATGTCTATGGCCTCATTCCACTGGTAGGATGGCCCTGTGGTACGTGTGGGGGAGTAAATAAATAGGTCAACTGTGCAGCAGTCCAGGAAGATTGCTCAGACGCTGCATGCAGCTGAGAGTAAACTGTAAAGTTATTATTTATGAATGTCATGCCAAGCTAATCTAGTGGTATCCAAGTTTATCTTTAAAGCTCTATCCTCTGGAACTCTTGATTGCAGGTATAAATCTGCCCTGGGAGGTATCTCTCTGCAGTCCCAAGGCACTCTGGGTCTTAAGTGTTCAGGTAGTTTTTTGGCCACCAAGGTATCAATGCTCAGCACCTGTGGAGAAGAAAGAGAGTGTCTTCAGTAACTCCATATCTTTTTGTACATAGGTGCCCTGCCTTAGGTCAATTGAGATAAGGGTAACTATATAAAAACCTCTTTTGTCTCTGGGTTTGATTCTCAGCACCACATAAAAAAAAAAAAAAACTAAACTAAATAAACAAAATAAAGGTATTGTGTCCATCTATAGCTAAAGATATTTTTTTAAAAAAAGAACCTCTTTTGTAAAAATAAATAAAATTAAAGTTAAAATCTACCTTTTAGTTAGCATCCCCTGCTCAGAAATACAGTCACCGAGACCAAGGTTACATGGTAGACAACACAGACAGATTGTGAATGATTCAGCAAACACAGACTAGGTGTACCACGAAAAACAGCAATGGAGGAGGGAGGGATCTGGAAGTATTGGTTTCGCCTTTTGCCATCTGCACAACACAGCTTCATTAATTCACCACCGTCTCTGGCATTTCACTGTTCAGTTCCTACCAACTCACCCCACTGGTCACAGAGCTGCTAATTTTACCTTTGAACTATTTCTTGGTTTATTGCTTTCTCTTTATTCTCACTCTACTGACTAGCTTTCGTTTCATTTTAAATATTGCTCCCTTAACTGGTCTCTCTTTCTTTCTTTTATTTATTTTTTCATATTTCTTTTCCAGACTGTTCTTCAGAGTAGCAGTTTTATCTTGTCAAACACAGTCGAGTTTTTAACAGAGCTCCATCTTCTCCTTAATACCTTCCAAACTCCCCATCATGAGCTTCAGAATCTTCCACAATGTGATTGAAACTTGCCTTTCACATCTCATTTGGTTAATTTTGTAACATAAAGACCCAGTGCCAATTGAGCATTGTTTTCTTTATTCAATGGACATGTTCTTTGACAAAGCCCAGAATCAACTGTGTAGTTTGGTGTCGGGGTTATCCTAGGTGTTTCAGGATCTGTTATATGATGAAGAGTTAGAGAAAATAAAAATGGCAGTTTTAAGCTTAACAAGGAAGATAAAACAGTATTAAATCTGCATCACAGACCTATAAAAACCAATACAATTTTAATCAACACCCTTTTAAAACCTTACCAAGCACATTGAGAAACATTGCCAAAAGCATTCCCTGGTCTTGATTTTACTAATTACTTTTAAAGGAGATGTCTTTTCTCACCAAGGGTCTGTTAACATTTCCAGGAAGCAGGTTCCCTTCTTTCCTGGAAAGTGTTGCTCAACTGTGCATTTCTAATGAAACCAGTCCAGAGATTATGAGGGAAAACCAAAAGAGATAAGGAAAGTAAATAAATAAAATTAAGTCTGCTGTTAACATGAAATGAGGACATTTTCCAGCTTGATCAGCACACTCAATGCAGAGAGAGTTTAAGCAGACTTGAGACAAGCCCACCACTTTCTAATACATGAATACAGAAATTAGGACATTAAGTAAGGAATTCCGGAGCTGGGGACGATGGAAGAAGCTGTTAGAAGACCACTCTTATTTTGTGTATCTTAGCAGAATAATCAGAATGCAATCTGCTTGTACCATTTTTTTTAAGTCTTCGGGATGAAGTTAACATCTCTTATAAGTGCCACATATCATAGAAATGCATAGCCAAGTACTCACACCCCACTATTCAATTCAGTCACACCATACCCTTCCTCAAAGACTATACATTTTACACGTCATCTCTGTCATCCCTTGCCTGTTTGTGGAAACCCAGCCGAAAAATGTCGAGTAACTTAATCAAGGTCATAACGTGAATGTGCTTGGGAGCTGGAAGGGAACCCAAGACACCCATCCAAGCACCATATGCATGAGTTCACACTGCTGGGTAAAGCACATTGCAATTGCCTGCGTGTTTAAGTGATATATCAGTGCTAAATGGTAACACATGTAACGCTTCCCACTTAGGATATGTTCTTGGCTAACTTCGTTGGAAAATATTATATGGAGATTTCTCCATGGGGGAAAAAAATTGGGCAAAGTTTAAACAAAAAGAACGAGATTTGAAGCCCAGAAATATTCCCACTCCCATTTTTCTGGGAATGGTAGGGGCTTCAGCAACCTGACTTTACTGAGGCTGTTGAGAATGAAGGCAAAATTGCATGGTTCATGTATTCTTTTTAGAGAGAATCATCAAATTAACGTAAGCACATCCATGTCCTGAAATACAAAGTAATGGTACAAAGCAAACCCTGTATGGAAAAGAACAAAACCCTTTTTAAAAGTTTGAGCACTCTGAGCTCATAACCAACCAACATCTTCCTGGGGTTAGGAAACATGTGGCTACCTTAGGAATTGAGGAGAGCTAAGGCAGTAGACCCCTGTCCTTTGCAGTTCAAGGAAGGCTGATATCTGCTAAGAAGGCTCTTAAGACTCTTAAAAAGCAAGTAAAGAGGCTCCTGAGAGTATTCTGTTATGGGTATGAATGGATCACTTCCTAACATTCATGTAGGTATCAATCAGAGTCTAATATAGTAAAGGGAAGCTGGAAAACCTCCTAGGAGAATGATGAGTATGCACTTTTTAAAAATTTTGTGTTTGTTTTAATTAGTTATACATGACAGTAGAATGCATTTTGATACATCATATATAACAGAGTATAATTTCTCATTCTTCTGGTTATACATGATGTAGAATCCCACTGGTTGTATAGTTATATATGTAATAGGGTAATAATGCCTGATTCATTCTACTATCCTTCCTACCCACTTCCCCTCCCTTCACTCCTGTCTACCTAATCTCAAGTAACTCTATTCTTCTATAGCCCCTGGCCCACCATTGTGAATTAGCATCTACATATTAGAGAAAACATTCGGCTTTTGGTTTTTTGAGATATTCTCCAGCTCCGTCTATTTACCAACAAATGCCATAATTTCATTCTTTTTTAAGGCTGAATAATATTTCATCAAATATAAATATTTATTTATATTTATATATATATCCCACATTTTTAAATCTATTCATCTGTTGAATGGTACCTAGGTTAATTCCATAGTTTAGCTATTGTGAATTGAGCTGCTATAAACATTGATGTAGTTGCATCACTATAATATGTCGATTTTAAGTCCTTTGGATATATAAACTGAGAAGTGGGATAGCTGGGTCAAATGGTGGTTTCATTCCAAGTTTTCTGAGGAATCTCCATACTGCTTTGCATAATAGTTGCACCAATTTGCATTCATACCAGCAATGTATAAGCGTACCTTTTCCCTCACATCCTCACCAACATTTAGTGTTCTTTGTATTCTTGATAATTGCCATTCTGACTGAAGTGAGATGAAATCTTACAGTAGTTTTGATTTGTATTTCTCTAATTGCTAAAGATGTTGTACATTTTTTTCATATATTTGTTGATCGATTGTATTTCTTCTTCTGTGAAATATCTGTTCAGATCCTTATCCCATTTATTGATTGGTTTATTTATTTATTTATTTTTTTGATGTTAAATTTTTTGAGTTCTTTACATATCCTGGAGATTAATACTCTATCTGAGGTGCATGTAGTAAAGATTTTCTCCCATTCTGTAGGCTTTCTCTTCATGTTATTGATTGTTTCCTTTGTTGATGAGAAGCTTTTTAGTTTGAATCTGTCCCATTTATTGATTCTTGATTTTATTTCTTGTGCTTTAGGGGTCTTGTTAAGAAATACAAATCCTAGGCCAACATGGTGAAGATTTGGGCCTATTTTTTCTTCTAGTAATCACAGGGTCTTTGGTCTAGTGCCTAAGTTTTTGATCCATTTTGAGTTGATTTTTGTGCAGGGTGAGAGATAGGGGTTTAATTCCATTTTGTTACATGTGGATTTTCAATTTTCCAGCACCATTTATTGAATAGGCTAGCTTTTCTCCGGTGAATGTTTTGATCATCTCAATAGATGCAGAAAAAGCACTTGACAAAATATAGCAGCTCTTCATGTTCAAAACACTAGAAAAACTAGGGATAGTAGGAACATACCTCAACATCATATGCTAAGTTCAAGGTCAACATCATTCTAAATGGAGACAAATTGAAAGCATTTCCTCTAAAAACTGGAACAAGACAAGGATGCTCTCTTTCACCACTTCTATTCAACATCATCCTTGAACCTCTATCCAGAGCAATTAGGCAGAAGAAAAAAATTAAAGGGATATGAATAGGAAAAGAAGAACTCAAACTATCACTATTTGCCAATGACATGATTCTATGTTTAGAAGAGCAAAAAAATTCCACCAGAAAACTTCTAAAACCTCATGAATGAATTCAGCAAAGAAGCAGGTTATAAAATCAACACCCATAAATCAAATGTATTCCTAAACATCAGTGACGAATCTACTGACAGAGAAAGTAAGAAAACTACCCCATCCACAGTACTGTCGAAATAAATAAATAAATAAATAAAATACTTGGGAATAAATCTAACAAAAGATGTAAAAGACCTTTACAATGAAAATTACAGAACATTAAAGAAAGAAATTGAAGAAGACTTTAGAGATGGAAAGACCTCCCATGCTCCTGGATTGGCAGAATTAATTATTGTCAAAATGGCCATACTATCAAAAGTGTTATATAGATTTAATGCAATTCTAGTTAAAACCCCAATGACATTCTCCATAGAATTAGAAAAAGCAATCATGGAATTAATTAAAAAAAAAAAAAAGATTCAGAATAGCCAAAGCAACCCTTAGCAAGAAGAGTGAAAAAGGAGGCATCACAATACCAGACCTTAAACTATAGTACAGAACCATAGTAACAAAAACTGTATGGTATTGGCACCAAAACAGACACATAGACCAATGGTATAGAATAGAAGACACACAGACACATAGACCAATGGTATAGAATAGAAGACACAGATATGATCAAAACACAGCCATCTCATACTAGACACTGGAGAAAAGATAGCCTATTCAATAAATGGTGCTGGGAAAATTGGAAATCCACATGCAACACAATGAAATTAAATCCCTATCTCTCACCTGGCACCAAACTCAACTCAAAGACTTAGGCACTAGACCAGAGACCCTGTGATTACTAGAAGAAAAAGTAGGCCCAAATCTTCAGCATGTCGGCTTAGGATCTGACTTCCTTAACAAGACTCCTAGTATGCATTTTGATGGAGGCAGATTAGGTTCCTATGGTGGGACAAACATTTGCTCCTCATAGACTGTCTATGTATTCCCCACATCTCTCAGTTCCCTTACAGGTAGGTGGCCAATAGGCAAGAGCATTTAAGAGCTGATGCACTACCATTAACTTTCTTTCTGGTGTTACCATGTGAAATAGTATGTTCCAGATTTTGTAGGTATAAGATGTAAGTAAATTGAGTCCCTGGGCTGCCCTGGAAGACCTGTGTGCAGTGGTCTAGTGGGATTGAGAAAAAGTCTGTGTTAAACCAGTGCAATTTAGGGGTATATTACCTGCATAGCACAGCCTAGCTGATTTAGAATAATACATGCAGAATTGAGATAACTCGCTTGTCTTGAGGAAATCTGAATAGTTCTGAGTAGTAACTTTCTTTTTCCAAATTCTGCTGATTTCTCACTTTCTCACTCTTAACACAGGGTCTCAACTGCAAAATCCCAGGCAACCCTTTCACATGGATAATTGTGGCCATTTGCATTAATAATGCATATTAAGAATTCATGGACTTTTAGTATTAAATTTACATAAAAACAAACATATTCTTGCATTATCAACCCTAAAATATTGGTGTGTGTTTGACACATGCCATGTTCTTTATTTGAAAATAAAGTCTCAGTTGTTTATCTTATTAAAGTTTTTGAAAATACACTTCAAATTTACTCAAGGCTCAGTAGATCATACTCTTTTCATCTTAATAAACTGTTCAGCCAGGTTAACTTTTGGAGGACAGGGTGGGTATTGGAAATTGAACTCAGGGTGCTTAACCACTGAGCAATATCCCCAACCCTTTTAAAAAATATTTCATTTAGAGACAGAGTCTTGCTAAGTTGCCTAGGGCCTTGCTAAATTGTGGAGGCTGGCTTTGAACTCACTATCCTCTTGCCTCAGCATCCTGAGCCACTGGGATTACAGGTGTGTACCACCATGTTCAGGGTATCTTTTAAAACATCCCTTCTTATCATGGCAGCATTCGAGGGTTTTTGACTAAGATGTTAATATGTTATTTCTCATGTCAGATATATTCCATTACAGCCCTATTTTTTAAATGTCAGGCTTTACAAGCAGACTGCTATACTGTAGGTGATTGTCAAACAGACACTGTGATTATGTGGCCTTTCTCTTTGGATCAATCTCCAAAAGCATTTGAGCTGCAAGAGTGCAATATATAAACCACCCAGATAATGCAACCAGTGGTTGACATCTTACACAATACAACCTAAACACTAATTTGTATGCCTTTTGGAGTTTATTACAAAAGGAATGATTTAGTGCTTTAAAAAGTCACCAGCTGAGCAATGTAAGTAAGAAGAACAAAATATTTTAGAATTCATTGTTCATCTGACCTTTATTTTGCTATGCTTTTAAATGCTCATGCTTTTGGAGTCTCTTTTTAATTGCTCTTTGAAAGCTCAGTACTTTTTGTAGTTGCAAGAATCTTTACTTTTAATTTAGAACGAAGTCTTAAAATGATGTCCATGGAAACGTTCTTTCCCTGGTAGCTGACAGATGTGAGTTCTAGTTCCTAAACTGATTGTTTGATCATGACTAAATGATGATCTACAATTCAGTTTTCTTAAGATTTTCTTAGGGCACATCAAGTTCTAACAATATTAAGTTTTGCTGGTATTGCTGTACATTCTAGAGACCTGTGTGTATATGGGTCATGGGTATGTGTGTGTATGTGTCCATCTAAAAGAATGTATTTATGGATAAACAGACATATGAAAGTACACACAGTTTCTTAATGTTTCATAGATGATTAGGAGCTATTAAGAAAGGCTAACATTTGAATACTATTTTCCTAGATCATTAATCTTATAATTATTCAAATTTTTCCTTTTGTGATTTTGCAGTGTCAATAATCTACTGGGTACTGGGGATTGAACCCAGGGGCACTTAACCCCTGAGACACATCCCCAGCCCCTTTTATATTTTATTTTGAGACAGAATCTCAAAACGTGACTAGGGCATTGCTACATTGCTGAGGCTGGCTTTGAACTCGAGATCCTCCTGCCTCAGTCTCCTGAGCCCCTGGGATTACAGGTGAGTGCTACCATTCTTTTATTCTATTCTTTTACTCAATCTAAGGATTGAGGAAACCAAAAAGAGGAATGATTTGGATCTCTACAGGGATTTAGTAATAACTTTGTTATATGGAAAACGTGTAATGGGGTTTGACTTCAACCTATGAAAATCACTCTTCCAAGACAAGAAAAATAGGAAGGAAGGAAGAATGGAAAGAAAAAAGGAAGAGAGGGAGGGAAGGTACGAGGGAGGAATCGGTCACCCTTAGGCTGGATGGGAAGTTGCTCCTGGTCTCATACCCCGCCACGTTCACACTGCCTTGCCTTGTGCCCAGCGTGCAGTAGGCTGTCATTAAATACTTGCTAACTCGATGACAGTTTCAAAGTGACTGACAGGAACAAAAATGTTGGCATTAAACAATGAATGGCTGATTTTAAATCATTCTTATCTCTTAACAAATCTTTGACGAGCATTCCAGGTGGCTAAGGACTGGGGGATGAACCTTGACGGTGTCTGTGCTGTTCTTAAGATGTGAGAAATGTTATTCTGTCCCAATCAAGGGTGGTGGGCATGTTAAAAATACTGATTGAGTGCCCCTCACCTCCTTCAAAATATCATAGTCGGAGCTGTGTCTCTTTCTGGGGGTCAAGGGTCACTAAATGGTGGCAGGAAGTGTGGCCATGAGTAGGGACAGAGGGATAAGCCTCTGTTTGGAAGCAGCCTCTGTTTGGGGTTCCTCCTCTCTGGTTCCCTTTCTTCAACTTCTGGAATCTTCCCTGTCTTTGTCGTACACACCCGCTTAACTCCTCAAGGTGTATTTGTCTCCCTAGATTTTCATCCCAAGGTAGAGCAATGGCCTTATTCTTCAAGGCTCTCAGAACTGGACTTCTCCATCTCCCTCTGGTCTGATCTTACAACTTTCCTGAGACTGAGCTACGTTCAACTCCTCCACCATATTCTTCTTGCCCATACTCTGGCCTGACCCAGAGAACTTAGGTGTAGTTAGGAACACAGGTCGAACATGGGCAAAGCAATTCAAGGATGCAACACAAAAAGGAGAGATTCGAGTGAATTAGGGAGGTGAAGCAAGATTTCCTTGAGGGTAGATCAACTTAGTGTTCCCCCTTCCCATTTGTTAAAAAATGTTGCATGCATCCATGACAATAAAATGTAATTTCTAAGCATGCTATAATGAATATCGAAGCTCATCTTTCTTCCACATTGATCTTTCTAGTTTCTGTATATTATAAGATTTGTGTCTCTTATATCCTCTAAACACCTTGTGGTTTGGCTTGGTTGGACACAGACTCTTCTGTGTTCACCCTTTCCCTAGCCTTTGTTTCTGTGCAACTGAGCTGGCTTATTTTCCATCTTCTCAGATCATGGTTCATGGTCTGGAAGGCTTATCCCTTAGAGTTGGGTTTCCTCTTGGGGAGCAATGAGTCAGCTATGTTTGCCACATTGTGTGTAGCCACCCACACTACATAGTGAACGGCCCCCCTCTTGGCCCTGAGATCCAGGATAGGTCTGGTCCAGGGCAGAGGAAAAGTTCATGGGACTAATGGCAGACCTGTCCCTGCTCTAGGCTGATTCAGGGCTTGGAAGGGGAGACACAGAGCCATGCCAGAAGCTTTCTCTAAGGGCTCCTGATCTTAGACGCAGCGGGCCTGGCTCAGAGACAGTGACATGTGTGGGGGCAGGATTTATGCTCCTTTTCCAGGGACTTTGGCAGCTTCTGCAGCTGTGGGGTGGCTCCCTACTCTTCCCACCCACACCAACCTTCAAAGGGAGCTCATCTCTTACCTCCCAGCAACTCTGCAGTTCCCTTCTTTGGATGAACATTGTACAGCATGTCGACCTGCCATGGCAAGTAGGAGCATTTGGGAGAAATTAAAGAATTATATCCTGTACTGTGCTCCCAAAGAGATATATATATAAAAAATTTTCCCTATACATGTTTTAACTTACTTTTATTCTAATTAATTTTGTTTTGTTTGACAAATTAAAATTGTCTATTTTTATGGTGTACAAAATGATAGTTGATAAAATTGCATGTATTGCAGACTGATTAAATCACAAGAATTAACCCAGCGAGTTTTATAGGATGAAATGTACTTTGCTCTTAAGAAAAGCATGCAAGGGGCTGGGGATGTGGCTCAAGCGGTAGCGTGCTCGCCTGGCATGCGTGCGGCCCGGGTTCGATCCTCAGCACCACATACAAACAAAGATGTTGTGTCCGCCAAGAACTAAAAAATAAATATTAAAAATTCTCTCTCTCTCTCTCTCTCTCTCTCTCTCTCTCACACACACACACACACACACACACACTTTCTCTTTAAATAAAAAAAAAAAAAAGAAAAGCATGCAAGCTAGGAGTGGTGGCACATACCTGTAATCCCAGAGACTCGGGAGGCTAAGGCAGGAGGGTCGCAAGTTCAAGGCCTGCCTCAGCAACTGAGTCCCTAAGCAATTTAGGGAGACCCTGTCTCAAAATTTTAAAAAATATAAAAAGGGCTGGGGATGTAGCTCAGTGGTTAAGCACCCCCCGGCTTCAATCCTAGTGCCCAAAGAAAAAAAGAAAGAAAGAAAGAAAGAAAGAAAGAAAGAAAGAAAGAAAGAAAGAAAGAAAGAGAAAAGCATGATAGATCTTTCGATCCCCTCTCCCCCAACTTAAGAAAACCAAATACAGGGCTGGGGATGTGGCTCAAGTGGTAGCGTGCTCGCCTGGCATGCGTGCAGCCCGGGTTTGAGCCTCAGCACCACATACAAACAAAGATGTTGTGTCCGCGGAAAACTAAAAAAAATATATATATATATATATATATATATATATATATATATAAATTCTCTCTCTTTCTCTCTCTCTCTCAAAAAAAAAAAAAAAACAAATACAGGAGGGCAAAGAAGTAAGACAGCTGGGCGTGCCCTTGGACTACAGCAGCCCACACAATCTTCATTGTCACTTCAGTCATCAGAGTGTCTCCATCTAAACTACTGTCAATGTTCAAAATGAGCAGCAATGTAGTTATGTGTAGGGAGAGTCCTGGTCCAAGAGAGAGGAGTCCAGCGGCACCAGTAAGCCCTTGGGTGTTTCTTCACTCATGAGTGAAGTGAAAGGGATGGAGCCTGCTCACTAGAGCCCCCTCTTGGGTACCAGTCTGCCACCTGAGGACTTGATTCTCTCTCCTGTGTCCATTCTCTACCTTTCTTTGTGTCCCCTGTTGGCAGAGCCTGCTGTGGAACTCTCAGCCTAGTGTGCTCTCCTTCATTGACAGAGTGAGTTTATTAAACCCACAGCACAGAAATAAGTAACAACGGGGAACCTAGCACAAGTGGATTAGGGACCTTCCCAATAAGTGAGCCAGATTCCCTCCATCTTCTTTCCCAGGACATGCCAGGACCCTGTGTTTCCCACACAGAGATCTTCAAGGATCTCTTTGTGCAAGCGATTATCTGTTACTTTTTGTGCTTCCTTCTACTTATACTTTTTCATATTTATATGAAAATTGCTTCTTGTATTTTATTCTTTTGGAAGAGAGGGGTACTGGAGATTAAACCCAGGCATGTTAAACAATTGAGCCATTTCCCTAGCTCTTTTAAAAAAAAAATTTATTTTGAGATAGGATCTCGCTGGGTTGCTTAGGGCCTCTTTAAGTTGCTGAGGCTTGCCTTGAATTTAGGATTCTCCTGCCTTGGTCTCCTGAGCCGCTGGGATTACAGGCATGGGCCACTGCACCAAGCTTGTATTTATACTTTTAATTGAGAAATTACTTGATAATTTTAAAGATTGAGGGTAGTTTAGACAGAAGTACCTTGTTGAAAAAAAGCAACCAATACTTAGTCTCTACTGACATGAAGTTAGCACCATTATTTCAGCCTGACAGCATAGGTAGCTAACTTACCTCCACCCCTCCCTGACCTGGTAACCTCTCCTTCACTGGCTCTGTGGATGATAGGTGTGCGCCTGGGTCGGATTACTGAGAAACAGGAGCCTGGCTCTATGGTGTTTAGGGTGGGGATGTTTTTGTATAGGAGAAGCAGAAATTCTTCTCCTTATACTCTTGGTATAAACTACAAACAAGCAAAATCTCTTTTCAGTCAACTCAGCTCAGTAGTCCACAGGGTGCCTGGAGAGCTAAGTCTGCAGCTGCAAAGTGGGAGCTGAGGAGGGGAAGTGTGAAGCCAGACTCCAGGACAAGTAGGTGCTGACCTGCCTTGTGGACTCTGCCCCGAAACTGCTCAGGACCTCAGGGATTAGACTAGGGGTTAGAGCCTCCTGAGACCTAGGACCTGGGTGGCCTCTAATTTCCTGCAGAAAAAAAGATCAAACACATTATCCAAGCAGTCAGAGCCTTCCCAACTGGGCCACCCTACTTTCATTCCTCACATCTCAATGTCACTCAGTCATTCTTCTGGGGCCATCACCTCCACCCACACCACCTTGGACATTTTGCCTTTGAATCTCTGCATTGGAATCATGTTTGAATAACCTGCTGTCAAAATCATACCTCTTTTTAAAGGCCAAACTCAAAAAAAAAAGTTACACATGCTTCTCTAATCCTTCTTCCCATGTCTTTTAGCCCTTCTCTATTATGGGATTCATAGAGAATAACCTATTTGAGGACAAGGACTCTACTGTTTTTATCCATGTTCCTAACTACTTCTTAATGAGCTTGTGCTAAAATACATTCTTGTTGAAGTCCATTAGTTAGATGCACTGATCTACTATAGCAGATCTACTATAGCAGTTTCTTTAGTATTAAAACTCTTTAGTGTTAAAAGGGTAGTGTATGTCTATACCTACATAGTGTAGACCCATGCAGGTGTCTACTAGAAACTATTTGTTTTGCATTGGTTATCATTGCTTAGTATCCTCTAGGCTAATCTTTATTCTTCTTGCTAAATGTGGAACTGTGTCGACCTACCTAGGAATGCAATCCTACGCCCTGCACCACTGGGGCTCAGTGTATCTTGTGAGCACACACTCTCCAAGTTCCCTTCAAAGAGTGGCTAGGTCTAACTCAGGATTTCTCCACCTTGTTGTGGCTAACATTTTGTGCTGGAGAATTCTTTCTTGTGGAAGGCTGTTCTATACATGGCTGTCCCTGTCTCTACCTACCACAGGCAGCAGCACTCTTCTTTTAATTATTATTAACACATATTAATTACACAAATGAATGGGTTCCACTGTGACATTTCCACACATGCACGTATCATGCCTTAAATATGCCCATCCTTCTTTTTACCTTGTCTTCTCTCCTTTGTACCAAGTTGTCTTCCCATTCACTAATGGTCTCTCTTCTACATTCAGGTCATCTTTTTAGTTTCCATGTAGGAGAGAAATTGTGTAATACTTATCTTCCTGTGTCAGGGTTATGTCCTCCAGTACCATCCATTTTCCTGAAAATGACACTAATTCATTCATGAAGAGTATCATAGCAAACATGGGTATGCGGGTATTTATTTTGTAAGCTGACTTCCTTTCCTTTAGATAAATGCCCAAGAATGATATAGCTGAATCCTATAGAGATTCTCTTTTCAACTTTTTTTTTTTGAGGAAACTGCATACTGTTTTCCATAGTGAATATACTCATTTACCTTCCCACCAACAGAATGTAATGCACCTTTTACCCCACATCCTTACCAGCATTTGTTATTATTATTTTTTAAATAATCATCCTGACTGGGGTGAGGATGGAATCTCAATGTAGTTTTGATTTGCATTTTCCTGATATCTAAAGATATTGAGCATTTTTTCTGGGTATTTATTGGCCATTTGTTATTTTTTCTCTTGAGATTATTTGTTCAGATCTTTAGCCCATTTTTTATTCGATTACTTGTTCTTTTGTTGTATATTTTCTTGAGCTCCTTCTGCATTCTGGATATTAATCCTCTTGTCAGATGACTAACTGGCAAAGATTTTCTTCCCTTCTGTAGGTTGTCTCTTCTATCTGTTGATTGTGTCCTTTGTTGTGCTGAAGCCTTTTAATTTGGTGTAACACCATTTGTCAATTCTTGCTTTTGTTTCCCGAGCTATTGAAGTTCTATTAGTACTCTTCCAATGCTCCCTCTCCTTGGAGTGTGAAAACCTGAATATCTTCAGACATTGTTAAACTTAGAATGCAAAATCTTTCCTGGTCTAGAAGCACTGGTCCAGAAATCTCCAATGTGTTGGTCTGAGTTCCAGGATAAAGTGGCTTAGGTCTCCAATCCAAGTCATTTCTGTCTCTCCTCTCTCTCTCTTAACAAACCTGTGTGGCCAGCAAGAAGTAAATGCTTTCTGAAAGACAAGAATAGGCAGTGCACTGTCATTCACCAGCACTATCAGACCAAAAAACAAGTGACATTAGGAGTCAACCAAAGGTGGTCAGACCAGTGATTTTCAAAGACTTGTTCCTTAAACCACATTGTATGGGGGGGACGAAAGGATTAAAGATAAAGATTTCTGGACTATTCTCCAGGCCTATTGTATTGAAATTCAGATATAAGCAAACTCTCAAAAGAATGCACCCAAAAGTTTGAGAACCAATGCTTTAGCTAGCAGTGTGTCTTTACCTTTTAAAATATATTTATTTTTAAATAACCAGGAATAATGTATTAAAAAGCAACTCCCCCCCCAAAAAAAAAATAGCTAGGACTTGGTATAATAAAAAATATTGTTCCTTTGAATTTTTTCTTTTTTTCTTTTTAACTTAACAGCCTCCTAAACACTAACATACTCCATATGTTCATAGAAAAAAAATTTTTCCCACCAGAATGTGAGGTTGGTCGGGCATACTTGAGCAAGTCTAAGACCTGGTGGGTGTTGGACCTAAATTCCCTCTTCAGCTTAACATGGGCATCCAGTGCAAGGATCACCCCCTTTCCCCATATGCATGGTCTGTGCCTCTTTCCTGCCTCAGGAGGAGATATTTTTGAGACTTAAAAGGAAAAGTAAAAAGGAAAGCAAGCTCAGATAAGGTACTCTTTGGCAAAAGAATAGAATAAAATGCATTGTAATTGCTTCTAAATTAGTTATCTGATTTAGGTCCATGTTTTTGTAAGTAAAGCCCAGAACTTTTAACCCCCAGTTCCCCAGTTGTAGTGCAATGAAATTCACAAGAGCTCTGAAGCCATCAGTGGCTAGTCAGCACTGCTTTCTGTGCAGAGAACACATTTTTTTTTCCTTCCTTGGCTACCCTCCGTTGCCTGGCAACAGTGTGAGGTGCACTCAGATCGGTGGTGCTTGCTGATTGGAAGGCCCTCTAAATTGGACCAAGAAGGCACCTGGATACTGCCCCGCACACTGCACTACATGACGACTTTTCCTACAGTTCACAAGAAATTGGGAACAGGAGGGTAATGAGATGCTGCCTGGACCTCAAGAAAGAGATCAACTAGTTTCCTTGTTCCTTGGGCACTGTGATATTTGGCACTGTAGAGCTTGTGAGCTTGTTTGAATATGACAGAACAGAAAACAGTACCAGGGAGCTCTCAATTGAAAAGACAGACCAATCCATCCTTCCACTGGAACTGTATCTCCCTGGTTTAAAACAACCATCATTTGGGGTGACTGAGCCCACATAATGAAAGGTAAATATAGCTCTATCTAGTAATGTGACACTGCTAGAGGCCTATCCTGACTTTGTGCAATAATATCTGGCCCCAGCTGTTTTGATTTATGTTCCTAGGGGCTTTCCTCTTTGGTTTTCTTAGAGCATTTGCTCCAATGGGTCCAGCAGCTGGGTTCGTGTCTGTGCGTGGAGATTATAGAGGTGTAGATAAAACACAAAACGGGGACTCAGACCCAGATGCAGAGGGACACGATTCTTACAGAAATCTGCCAAATGCTAATTTTATAGATGGTTGAAACTTGAGACTTGAGGGATCTCTCTTTTTAGCCAGGCTTGCCTAATATTTTGGCATCCTACAATTTTGTCGACTTTTTAAGGAAAAGGAAGAGGAAAGTGGGAGGCTGGGAGACTTTGTCTTTCATTATCTCAGAGAAATGAGGAAATGTGGTGTTTTATTCATAGGCAAAGCCCTTTGTGGCAAATCTTTTGACAGTTAATGGGGTTTTATAGATGCTCTCTTGCCATTCCACCCCCTTACATAATTGCTCTCCCCCTCAATCAGAAATGTCTTGTGTAGATGGAACTATTGGTCTCCTTTCTTCAGCTGTTCCTTTGTCCACGCCCTTTGCCATGTGACTTCGCAAGCCTTCCCACAAAGGGCAGAGTCAATTTCCCACTGGCCTGCAACTCACTTTGACCAATGGAGTGTGGGCAGCAGTGACAGGTACTAACCCAGCACTCAGGCTTAAAGAGGCATTGCTTCTCCCATCTCTATCAGAAAAGCTCCCCCAGGTAGCTGCTTCCTGTAGCCTGAAGGCCAAAAGACCAGGGATCCCAGACCCAACTGCAACCAGATTTATAGCTTGAGGCAGAGCCAAGGAGCTGAGCCCAGCCTTGATGAACCAAAAGGTCTGGAGACTTGCAAGAAAGAATAAATGGCTTCTGTTTTAACCTGCTAAATTTTGGAGTCAACTACTTGTTATGCAGTAATAGATAACTGACGCAAATTCCTTAGACTCTTAATTTCCTTAATTTATTTATTAATTTTCAGCCCAATATGTTTGGAGGCAGGGTCCTAGTTCCTTCAAAATGCTGCAGGAGCTAATTCTATACCTCAGCTTCAGGAACAGCGTGTTACTAGAGACCAGCAATTTTTTCTAATTATTAATGACTGATCTCCACGTCCACAACCCTAAACATACAGGAGACTAAAGTCTATGATTTGGGGATCCAGTAGTCTTGAAACTAAGTCAAGTTTCTGCTACTTAATCACGGTGTAACTTTGGTGAGACCATTGATTTTCTCTGATTCTCAGTTTCCCTCATCCATTCGGGTAGTTGGGGGAAAGAGAATGTATATCAAGTGTTTAGCACATAGTAAGTGTTAAATATAGGACAGCTATTATTGTGTTTGTGGACTAAATCCATGCATGTTGTTTTCTTTCAGCATACGTAACCTCGTTCCTTTAAGAAAGTATCTACCTCTTCCTTCCAATCAAATCCGGCACTTTCCTTGGGTACTTCCTGGGGTCCAGCTGTTTGAGTTTGATATTATATGACAGCGCAGTATCTTCCTTCCCTAGTCCGTGCTCAATAAACTCCTTTCATAGTGGATGTCACCATCCTGAATAGATAGTGTCCTGTACTCCTAACAACATCACCAATACATATAACTGTGATAGCCAGAGATAATTACTAAGTGCTTTCTAGATTCAAAAACATAATGTGAGTGATCTCATAGTCTATGCTACAGACTGAGTCCTGTCCTTAAAACTCATGTTAAAGTCCTGGCCTCCAATGTGATTATATTTGGACATCAGATCTTTAGGAGGTAATTAAAGTTAAATGAATTCCTAATGATGGGGCCCTAATTCAGTGGGATTGGTGGCCTTGAAAAGGAGGAGGAGACAGGGGAGAGTTTCTCTGCAAACTCTGCTCCCAGAGTTTGCAGAGAGAAAAGGCCATTTGAGGACACAGTGAGAAGGCCATTTCCAATTCAAGGAGTGGGCCCTCACCAGAAACCCATCCCACTGGCACCTTGGTCTTGGCCTTCCAAATTCCAAAAAGATGAGAAAATAAATGTCTGTTGCTTAAGCCACCTAGTCTGTGGTATTTTGTTAAGGCAGCCCTAGTCACTGCCTTCACACCCTATCTAGTTTTTATAATTACCATCCCCGTTATACAGTTCAGGAAAATGGGGCTCAGGGAGATGAAGTTACTGACCCCTGGTGCCACCTCCAACAGAGGTCAGAGCCAGCGTCCCCAGTGCCTGTGCTTCCCATCACTCCGCTCTGTGGGTAGCACTGGGCTCTGAACCACCTCAGTCAGTTCAGGCAGCTCTCAGGCCGGAGGCAAAGAGATCCGGCAGCCTCCAACAGGTGGGAGGCCAGGTGCCGAGAAAGCACGCCTGTGGCTCAGAGTGGGAGAGAGGCAAGAGTGTGGCCTAGGAACTGGGGGGCTTCCAGTCAGTTTAGAATTATGGGGAGCATCCCACGAGTATTAGAGGGAAGGCCACCTGGAAAATACATTTTTTTTGTAGTAATAAATTCTTTATAGTGTAAGTAGTTCCATTCAATGCATATTTTATCAAGTCTTATGCCTGGCATAAGGAAAGTAGCTGGTTATATAATATTTATTAATATTAATAAAAGTACAAAAGGTATTTTTGAAATATCTCTCATTTTATCTTTCCTCAGTGCTGTCAACCTCCCTCTCTCTGTCTCTCTCTCTCTCTGTCTCTCTCTCTCTCTCTCTCTCTCTCTCTCTCTCTCTCTCTCTCCATTTTACCTAGGGCCTCATTTTGGCCCTAGATAAGTTCCCAAGGCAAGGGACACCTTCCAAAGGAGGAGAAAGTGATGCTGGGGAAATCTCTGTCACATGGGAAAGTCTAGAAAAGCCCAGTGTTTCTGTCCCCAGTGAAATGGGAGGGGGAGAGGAGAGACAGAGGAAGGGCAGGGTGGGGAGGGGCCCTGTCCTTACCTGCCCTCTTCTCCTATGGGAGAGGGAGCATCGGGCTGTGGGAGGAACCTCTAGGGCAGTTAGGGAGGACTGAGAATCTCAAGCCTAGTGGCCTGCTATCCTCAGGGTGGCCTGGGAGGAAGGGGTAGAAAGAGCCTCTAGGGCAGATTTTTTTCTCAACCTCAGCTCTATTGACATTTTGAGCCAGATAATTCTTTGTTGTGGCTCAGTTGTCCTGTGCTTTGTAAGAGGTTTAGCAGTATCTCTGGCTGGTAGTACCTCCCACGTTGTGACAAAAATGTCTCCGGATATTGCCAAATGTCTCCAGGAGGCAAAATTGTGCCTCCCTCCCTCTCATAGAAACCCGCTGTCCCTGGAGACACTCAACATTTGGCTCGTGGCTGGAGTGACAGTGATAGGGTGGTGACAGTGAGGCAGGGCTCTCAGCTCCCTAGGGCCTGAGCATGGCAAGCAGAAAATTCCAAAAAGTTCCAGTATGGCCCATGATGGGATTCAGAAGTGCTGGGAGGGCCAGAAGCACCCGCAGAGGTCTGCAAGCAGATGGCTGAGTCCATGATGATCAGCATGGTCAGTGGCAGCCCAAGCCAAGGCAGAGCTCTCTGTGCATAGTTAAGCAAGACCCAGAGGAGGGGACAGGGGTACCATTTATATACTCTGACTCTGCTTTAGGGAGAAGCAGAGGGAAGGGAAGGAAACAGAGAAGACCTAAACAAGATGGAGTCGTCTCCCACAGAAATGCATATGCATTCAAATCAGAAGGGATTGAGGTACCATTAATTGACGTACTTAAAATCTTTCCAACTACCCCATGTGGAATGGGACTCCTGAGGAATATTACATCAATAATAGAGAAATTAAGAAATCATGTTTTCTTTACCTATCTGAGGGGCAGTGTGAGTCCACAAGGAGATGATAACAGTAACAACAATAGCAAGTTACTGCTCTCAAGGGCTTACTGCCTGTAAGTACTTTGCAAGAATCATCTCATTTAACCCTTTAGCCACAGTCCTTTGAGCCAGATGTTCCAATTGTGGTCTTTTCCTTATCTCAGAGGTTCCCTTACTGGTCCAGGTGATGGGAAGTGATGAAGTTTGGATACAAACCTAGATGAGGGGACTCCAGACCCCTGGTGCCCTAGGACCTTTTTATTGTGGTAGCACTTTGTGTCTGTGGCCTAAATCTTTTCATTCATTCTTTTCGAGGTAGTTGTAGGATAAATCGTGCCTTTCCATTTCTTCTCTGTAGCAATGTTGAAAGAGCCTTTCCAGCGTTTAATTCCTATTGAGTACTGATTTCTTTACGAGCTGAAATACTCTCAACAACAGGGAAGGAACTAAAGAGAGCATTTGTTGTAGTAGATTATTCATGGTAAAGAATTTGCTACACTCAGAGCAACAAAGAACTGTTTGTGTGTAGACTGCAAGGGTGGCATCTGTGTCACACTGAATACCACAAGCAGAGCACTGAACAATGAGCTTATCTCCAGGCCCCCTGAAGTGGCCGGCAGTGACAATGCTTTGTAGCTGGAGTGACTGACCACTTCTCAGGGCTCCCAGTACCATTTCTTTCTGAAATGGCAAGGACTCTGCATTTTCAAAGATAAGAGTCAATTACATTAAAATGAGTCAGTTTTTTTTTTCTCTTTTCCCAGTTGTCAGTTTCTGTTTAAAAATAGCTTTTGCTCTATTTACAGTGTCTTCATATCCTGACCTTCCTTAGGAATCAGCTTTTTGTTTAAGTGTAGAGAACAGAGGCCACAGTGGGGTGGGAAAAAAAATTAGATATCCAAAAATTTGGTTGCTTTTCAGATGACTGAATCTTTAGAGTTTCATGGAGGAAAAAACTCACTTTAAAAAAATCACTGATGTTGATAGATTTAATCATGTTGGAAATACATTTCTATTTTCTATTAAAAGGCTGACTGTGGCAGATTAAAGATGACTGGAAATATTCTGATATTCTTTCTGTGGGACAGTGGGTCTTAGTTCTCCCCTTGACCGTGGGCTGGTTTGTAACATCCTGATCAATAGACTACAGAGAGTGCCAGCTCTGGCTGAAAGAGGACTAGCAGTTTGATTCTGCCTTGGCTCCTTGGAGCACTGAGCCTCTATGTTTGAGGTTGCTGTGCTGCAAGAAGCACAAACCATTCTGAGGTACCTTAGTGATGAGCTGCTCCGTCTGTGTGCGAGAGGGAGACAGACAGGTAGACTGCAGCATCAGATGGCTGAGTGAAGGATCTCAGAAATGCAACTGCCATCCGCAATAGCTGACATCAAAAAGCCTTAGAGATGAATCACCCAGCTAAACCCTTTTGTGTGTGTGTGTGTGTGTGTGTGTGTGTGTGTGTGTGTGTGTTTGGGATGGAACCCAGGGCTTTGCTCCTGCTAGGCGAGTGCTGTACCACTGAGCCACATCCCCAGATCTATCCCACCCAAATATCCCACTCCTTAAAAAAAAATATTTTGAGACAGGGTCTCCTCAAGTTGTTCAGGCTGGCCTCTAACTTGTGATCCTCCTATCTCAGGCTCCCAAACAGCTGAGGTTACAGGTGTGTACCACGGTGCCTGGCTTCCTAATTATCTTCCCCCAGGGATCAAATTGAGGATTGAACTCTGGACCTTTGGCATGCTAGGCAAGTACTCTCCCACTGAGCTATGTCCCACACCCCAGCTTCCTAAATTCTTGACCTACTAAATTGTAACAAAATGGTTGCCATTAAGTTTGGGGGTAGTTTGTTATGCAATTAATAGATAACTAACCTTTCGGCTTCTGAAGATTGTCATAGCTGATTCTAAGAAGCCTCTCAGGTATAGCTTGGACAGAACATTCATTCTGTCATAGAAATTAGCAACTCCAAAATCTTTATTTCAAAGAAACTGAAACCCAGAAATGTGAAAGGAACAGGATTCAGAGTTACTTAGTCATCATTAGCAGCTTTGAGAATTTACCAGATAAGAAAATGTTTTCGTGAAGATATTTATCGCTGCCACTAAGTTCACAGTCTGTATTTTGACACCCCCCACCCCCTACACACACACACACACACACACACACACACACACACACACACATACACATTGCACTTCATAGCAAGACTCCTGAGAAAACTGGGTCCTTCCAGTCCTAAGACCCAGGATCCTTCCTGTGTCCTCTGCCTCCTCATCCACAAGCAGGGTTTATTCAACTTCAAATGTAAGGGGCACAAAGGACATTGTGATCCGTGTTATCAAGTTTCCTTCCTTTAGAACAGGCGCCTGGGTTGTACCACTGGAAGCCAAGAAAGAGCAGATCCCAGGATGGCAGGATCGGGGCAGGCTCCTGTGTTATCTGGCTCTTCCCTGGGTGCCTGTGTGCCTCTGATTGACCTCTGATTGACCACACTTGAACACGGCTGATCACACACAGCGCTCCGTGCCCTGGGATCCGCCATGGCGTGTGTTCTGTCAGAAGCTGAACACACGGCTGGCTTTGCACTTCTCAGGAAAGGGCCAACTCGCAGGTTGATCCAACTCAGCCGACAGCCCTCAGTGTAGACTGTTGGAGGGATAGTCCCGGAGAGGAAACCTTTCTGGTGTTCTCTGGCTTTTCTATCTAAGGACCATAATGAAGTGGTCTCTACTACATTTGCCCTACTCCTTCCTACCCCCTAAAAAGGCATTTTAGTGTTTAGGAACTTAAATAGTCCCTCAAAATGGAAAAAAAGAAAACAAAATCCACCTGTGTAAATGATGGGAATCGTGAATGAGAAAACTGGAGGAAACAGTTAAAAGTTAACTCAAAAAGAACAAGACAGAATATATATAAATAATTTTTTAAAAACCATAAATTCCTAATCCTTGGACCAGAAAACTTTGAACTAGTTCAAAAACGATTTGCACCAGAATTACATGGGTTGCTTGTTAAAAATAAAGATTTTGGAGCTGCATCCTGGACTTACTGAATCAAGCTCTCTGGGGGTGGAAATATAAATCTCCAGTAGCTCTCCAGGTGGTTCTTGTGCACACTGAAGTTTGAGAAAGATTGCCTCAGATTTATTTTACAAATTCTTGAAACACTTTTTGAGACATCAGTACAAATTTCAGCTCTGATTTATTGCAACTCTTCTCAATGCCGGCACATGTACAAAGTGTCCGGGCGCACACAGTGTCGCCTTCCAATGGGGCTGGGGAAGACAGTGGGGGAGAGCTCATTTAAATCTTTATGTGTGGTTTTTAGACCTCAAAACCCCACCCCACCCCACACCACCCCTTCCCTATCTCCCCAACTTATCTTCTTCCTTTACAATTTCTTTTATGCGTGAAAAGTTCTCCCCTTTGGGTTTTTCTGGCCACAAGGGAAATTCCCAGGTGCAAGTACATTCAGTCCTCAGCCTCAGGAAAGACTCTGATGTGGATCTTTGAAGACAGAGGAACTTAAATATTAAAGGATCCACCAGGTGCCAATAGAGTGGAATGGGAGTCCCAAAGGGGAATTTGTTTTCAGCATAAATACTAATAAATACAGCAATTGTGAAGCAAATATTCCTAAATGGGCTGAGTGCTCTGCTCAGCTCTGTCTGTGTTCTCATAGGGATTTCAGGTTGGGGAAATCAGGCAGTGACCCTGCTGAACATGCATTCCTTCATCTCCCTCATTCCTGTGATAATTTTTGGTTTGGGACCTCATCCTCATTTAACCTGTTAGCCTCAGAAACTCCTGCAAGTGGTCCTATACATCAGAGACTATAAAACTTAGAACTGATCAGAAATTTGGAAAGGCATCAGATAAAAAATATTTTTTCCTTCCCTGAATACCTAGTAGCATAATATTGCTTTGATGCTCCCCATTCTTCAAGATGTAGCTCAAATGCCAGAGTGCCCATGAAGCACTTGTCATGTCACAAATAATATTTTTATGCTATTAGCTTTATGTTGATTAAGATTTTATCAACTATAGGAATGTAGAGGTATATCATAGACTTGTTTTAATATACTAGTAGTGCCTTGTATTAATACATTATTATTATTATTCAGTTAAAATAATACTAGCTGGATAATAGCAGCAACTCCAATAGTGATAATTAAAATCATTGAGCACTTACCAGGCACTGTGGTCTGCTTCCCACAAGTATCTTCCCATTCAGTGCTCACCAGCGTTCTGTAAGGCAGGTGTGCCCTCTCTTGTATGAGGAGACAGTTTCACCCAGCCGGTAGAGAGTGAGACAGTGATTTCAACCCAGAGCTCATTCCACTCATTAGCAAGCCACCCCTCTGTCCACCCTGGGGTCTGCACTGTGGCCAGAGCACTCCATCACATTCTACCTTCTGTTTTTATAATGATTGATGAGTTGCCATCTCCTGGAGGGCAGGGTCTGGTATATATCTCTCAAAGCCTCAGAACCCTAAGCCCTATGCTTGAATATACAGATAAGTGCCATTCAAATGTCTGCCTGAGCACATTAAAATTTTATGTTCCAAACAGGGTCAGACTTGCTCAGACAGTGGCAGCTCATTCCCTCCTGTGTGGAGTTCCAGGACAGCGCTGCTTTTTTTTTTTTTTTTTTTTTTTTTTTACAACTATTTCTAGTGATAGCAGAAAGTAATTCCTGCATGATTTTCATGCATATTTCATTCAGTGAAGGCCAAGGCAGTTATTACCCAAACATTGCCAACTACCAATCAGAGTCCAGGAGAGTTGCAATGAACTGTATAATAATAATAAAAGTAAAGATAATTGAGTATTTGTCATGGGCCAACTCCTATGCTAAATCCTTTGTAAAAGTAATCTCATAATTGCTATCACAACCCTTTGCGTTAGGTATTATCTCCTTTCTATACATAGAATTGAATAACTTGTCCAAAGTCACCCAGCTAGCAAGTAACAGGGTTTGAATTTGAAATCCACTTTGACCCCAAGTCTGTGTCTTTAATTGACTTACTATTTTTCACTATGCTAAACAACTGATATTTTCTCTTCTTTCCTTCCCAAAATATCTATGACTGCTTTCTCTGTACCAAGCCATGGTAGGTGAATGCTCAAAGATGAGCAAGAAGAGAAGACCTTTTCCTAAAAGGGTATTGGGGGAAATCAGAAGATGAAATCCACTAGTGTAAAATGTGGTGTTGAATGCTGGGATGGAATTTGCAGTGCTATGAGGATAGATGTCAGGAAGCCAGGCTCCTGAGCTCTTCAAGGGTGGTTGGATTCTCACCGCAACACTCTGAGCTGAGTGTCAGCAGCCCCCTTGTTATGTGAGGATGCTGAGTTCCAGAGAGGTCAGAACATTTACTCAGGCCACACAAATGACAAGTGACAGGGCTGCTATTCAAACCCCTGTCTATGAAAGCCAAGGCTTCCACTTTCCTTACTAAATCAAGTCACTTAAAACTAGCATTAAAGTGAACTTAAATGGTTTGCTAAGATGTGTTTGCTACTAAGTAAAATGCAATCAATTTGTTTCCTAGCCAAACAATTATCCTTCCAGACCCTTTAGGAAAAAAAATAAATAAAACCCCCCCAATCTCATGTTTCACTCCCTGTGAGGGACACAGTGGACCCTTTAAGATAATCAACAGACCCTATATAGTTATTTCAAGTTCTGCTGTAATGGAGTTCGCTAGGATAATTACTCCTCGGTTCATTTTTTATTTAGATTTCAAACTTGCCCCACCTTGGATTAATTATAAGAATCAATGGTTTCATTTTTGCCTCTGACGAATTGATCAAGATCTAGTACTAAATTCTGAAAGAGATACAAAGGGGCCAAGGTACTTGGAATAAAAAATCAAGGATGTGAGATTCCAAAGGGCACTCAGACCTAACTATGGACTAGTTAAAAGTTTGGAGGCATTTAACCTCTTGCAGGTCCTCTGGATTTCCTTTTTCTTTTTTAAAAATAAAATAATAGCATGGAATGGCTTTAGTGGAACGACAGTCCATCCCTCTGCTTTGAGAATACCACATCCTCGAAGAGGAGATGAAAGGGGTTCCGAAGCAATATTCTTTTTTAAGGGAAAATGGGAAACTTTCACTTCTTTGAAATGCTGTTTACAGGAGATGAGAACAGCTTTTGAACCCCAGTTGCAACAGTCAACAGAATAGCAACGTCTGTAAGGTAAGTTTATGTCTGTTGATCAAAACCACCATCCCACCTATCGTAGAAGTTTTATGTGTTTTCAGAGCATTGAGGCTCAATAATGGTCTTCATTCCTTTTGGGTACCAGAAATTTGATGCTGTCATGGTTTCAGTGGGACAAACTTTTCCCCGTAAATTTCTGCTGAAGTCCTGCTTTTCCTCGCCCTGGACTAGCCACGCACAGTGACATTCTGAAGTTGCAGCGCCCTCAGGATGCATCACACATTCTGAATGGCACCCTGCATTTTAGCGGTATCTGACTGTGTTTGTAAAAACGGTTCCTGTGAACAGTGTTTGGACTCGAGACAGCTAATTTCCTGCATCGTGTGGATTTCCAGAACAATGCCAGAAGGACTAAGAACACTCTCTGTGTTGACTACACAAAAATGTTCTTCACGTTTGCCCAGGGCCAGAACTTTATCTCTTTCAGTGTATTAAAAATACTACCCTGGAGAGCCCAGTGTTAAAGGAAGAGCATTTAATTAGTCAAGTGCTTTTGAAATCATCCTTTTGAATTCTGCTATAGCACTGAAGAAGAAGAAAGGGCCCCAACTGGCACAGACAGACCTTACTCACCTGAAAGTAAAATTTAAACAGAAAAGTCTGGTTTTCCTCTACTGCTTCCCCTAACTCCATCTCACCCAGGACTTTCTCATTAAAGTTTGGTAATTGTTGGCTGCTGGAATGGATTGTTAATATGTCTTGCTAAAGGGATACCATTTTCATCTGACCAGAATTCCAAGCACGTCCAAACTCAGGTGAACTAAGCCATCATTTATTCTTTTTCTCAATACTCAATAAAATATTCAGATATCTCAATAATTTTTTAAAAAAGAAGATCTTAATCTTTTGGGTAAGAAAGATCTGATCCCCAAATAAGACTAACTAAAATTTTTGTGAAATATCATATTCTGGGAAGAAATTAAGCAAGGAACTTGTAGCCTTGCCTGACCTAAAAGTAGAAAGAAATATGAGGGGCCATTTTAGAAGGAGAAGCTGGCCCAGGAGCCAGATGGAGCCCATAGATGAGTTTAGTTTAATCTACCTGGAATGTTCATAAAGTTCAAGTTATTTCCAGCATTATGAAACGGGGAGATTATCCAAAACAAACAAACAAAAAAAAATGAAAACAAACCAATAGCAACATCAAGAGAACTTCTCTCTTTATGACCTTGGGATACACAAAGATTTCTTAGAACACCAAAATCATGATCCATAAAATAGAAAAAAAGATCAGTTTTATTTCAGCAAAATTAAAGACATGGTTCTGAAATACACTATTAAGAGATTGAGAAGACAAGTTATAGGCTGGGAGAAAATATCTGAAAATCACATATTTGATAAGGGATATATTATAAAGATGACAGTAAGACATGTTGCCAGGCCCAGTGGTGCATGCCTATAATCTCACAGACTCTAGACTGAGGCAGGAGAATGGCAAATCCAAGACCAGTCTCAGCAACTTAGAGAAACCCTATCTTAAATAAGCAAACAAATAACTTAAAAAGGGGTAAGAATGCCAGGCATGGTGGTTCCCGCCTGTAATCCCAGCGGCTCGGGAGGCTGAGGCAGGAGGATTAAGAGTTCAAAGCCAGCCCCAGCAACTTAGTGAGACACTTAGCAACTCAGCAAGACCCTGTCACTAAATAAAAATTAAAAAGGGCTGGGGATGTGGCTCAATGGTTAAGTGCTCCTGAGTTCAATCCCTGGTACCAAAAAAAAACAAAAACAAAAACAAAAATAAAAACCCCACAAACACGATAGGGATATACTCAGTGGTAAAGCATCCTTGGATCCAACCCCTAGTAATCAAAAGAAAGAAAAAAAATTTGTCAAGAATTGTCAAATCTCAATAATAAAAAATATAAATAACCCCCTCCAAAGGGGCAGAAGATTTAAATAGATATTTCACCCGAGAAGACATACAAATAAACACATTAAAATACTCTCAACTGAATTGGTCATACAAATTAAAATCATAATCATGTGCTACTACTCAACTCTCACAGTGGCTGAAATTCAAAAGCCTGATTACCCCGAGTGCTACCCAGCACGTACAGTGATCGGAACTCTCATACACTGCTGGTGGGAATACAGAGCAGCGCAGCCATTCTGGATTCAGTTTAGCAGTTTCTTAGGTTAAATATTTAGCTGTTGCTTGCTGTGGCCTCTGCATCCTCTGTTCACTGCTGTCTCACTCCATTTCATTTGTTGAGGTTACCTGCTTTGCCCTCCCAGGCATTCCAGTCTATCATGACTAGCCTCTTACAGTATTTCAGTTTTCAAGCATTCTCCTTCTTTTCAAGATTAAGTTCCCTTTAGATAAGTTTTCCAAGTGTAAACTTCATATCAAAGATCACTTAGACCCTAGGGAATGTGGGAACTTTATGAGGGTGAAACACTTTGGGTTCCCACCCAGAGACCTGAGACAATTGCTCCCTTGCCTGCTTGGGAGGCTGATTTCAACTCATAAATAACTCTGGTCAGCATGAATCAAAGGAATGTTGTAGAAGAGAAAAAAAGTGGATAAAGCATGTAGAATCTGCCATGGCTAAAAATCACAGGGCTCAAAAATTGAGCAGAGTATTCCCCAATATGTCACTCAGTCATTTCTTGGTTGAAGATTTTCTTTATTCTGGAACCCTCCCTTGGCCCGACTCTTCCACCATCTTCTGCTGCTGCTTCTAGAATATTTGTTTGTCTTATCAGGGTCTCTGACAAATCTCCTTGGACTACTTAGATTTTGGTACTGAGAGTGCAGGAATCCTAATCTGATCTGGAACACAATTTAACTCTTTCATCCAGCCATGGCCAGATTAGGACTTCATAGTTTTTGAGATTTATGCCTTCTGTTTGGGCTTGGCTACCTCAGCAGGTATCGGGGCTCACCCTAGAATGGTGTCTTCTTGGGCTGACAAGCCATTCCTTGGAGGCTCAGAAACTGCTCTAGCCCACAGACTATCAGCACACCAAGTTATCCAAAACTGGCTGCAACCCTGCTACCCTCCCCCATCTCTCTAGGGGAATTCTATAATCCTTGATTGGGGGGGGGAGCATTTTATTTTCCTGGGATCTAGTTCACTCCAGAGTTTCTCTTTCTACAGAGCCTCTAGTTTCTGCTGTCGTCATGAAGATGCATTTTTTTTTTTAAAGAGTTGATTTTACAAATGTTGGCTATAGGGAAATTTTCCACTGTTTTGAAATTTTTAGCTCTATAGTAATTTCAGTCTTCTTTTAAAATACTTGTCTTTATCCTAGATCTGCCTTCTTCAATGGAATAGTTTCACCTGAGTTGAGAACAGCTTTGACTGTCTGCATCAAAAGAAATATGAATGCTCTTATCTATAGAAATTTGTCATGTTTCTACAAATGGTAACTGTATTAACTACATAAACCTTGGAGAGTAGAAGTGAAAAGAGGGGTCACTCAGCTTGAATCTTTTCAGGCCAGCTCACATTTACCGGAAGATTCCACTTTCATTATTATCATTAATGTTAGTGTTATTAAGGGACCAGCTTTCCTAGTCCCACTGAAGTGAGTGTCAGCTCTCTAGCATAGGCACCAGAGAGTACACTTGCCATTAGAAGTTCAATGGTGAGACAAAGAGTAACTTAACTGAAGTTTTAAAAGTTATAAGAAAATACAGACAGAGTCAGGCATGATGACTTTAAATTAATCACAGTGATGGTCAAGCCATATTTTCCAATAAAGCTACCAGCTGTCTCCACCTACAGCATATCTGAAACTTTCTCTCTCTCTTCCTTTTTAATATTTTTGTTAGTTTTTTTTTTTTTTTTGGTAAAAACTGAGTCAATGTTTTTTTTTAAAAAAATGTCCTCAAGAATGGAAAAATAAATTTTTTTTGGAGTTTGATTTTGGAGACTGTCCTAGATTAAATAGTGTCCTCCCAAATTCATGTCCACTCAGAAACTCAGGAGGTGACCTTATTTGGAAATAGGGTCTTTGTAGGTGTAAAATAGGTCTTTGTAGGTTAAGTTCATACTGGAGTAAGTGTGACCCAAGTCCACTCTGACTAGTGTCTTTACAAGGAGAAGGGACACTGAGATAGAGAAGGAACACCAGGGATTGCTAGCAGTCACCAGAGCTGGGAAGAAACAAGGAAGCATCCTCTTGGGAGGGAGCATGGCTTGTGGATACCCTGTCGTTGGATACCATCCTCTGGAGTTGTGAGAGAATATCTTTTTGTTGTTGAAACCACCCACTGTGTGATACTATGTCATGGCAGTCCTGAGAAACTTACCCAAGGACTATATCATCAGATGGACAAAAGAATATTCAATTCTGCTGCTAGTCAAAATATTCTATGAATAACCTATCGAGGCTGATTTTACTCTGTAGAATTAAAACTGAGCTAATAAAGGCTGCCCTTGATGGCAAGCCACCTCTAAGTCTGGTACTTTTAATGTATGATCTCATTGATCTTCAAATAACTGTGGAATGGTATCTTATCTCCATTTTATAAGAGAGAGGGAAAAAAAAAAACACCTAAGGATCTGATAAATTAGGAAAATCGCCTATGGTTATGCAGCTGGTAATGGTCAGAATTCACATTTATGTTGTTTTACTACACCACACTGCTTCTCAAAGTCTGAAGACAGCTTCCAAAAATGTTTGAGCAATAGACATATCTCTGAACTAATTGTACCATGCCTTGAGGCGATGGATTTGCAGAACAGCTCTCTTGAACAGTAAGTTCTGGTATTTTTGTTTTAAAAATTCCCTGTCATTACTCTATAGCCACACCTTGTCTATATTATGTTGGATTCTTTGCCTGCCTAACTTATATTATCACTCCCCTGGGAGGGACTGAGACTTCTTTTCCATCTTAAATGAGGTTGGAGAAGTTGTCAACGCTTAGTGACAAGCCAGCACAGTGATTCCTACAAATTATGACCCTCGGGCTCTGAAGACAAAGAAAATGTTCAGTTGCGCAATTTTCCATTCGTCTTATAATCTTAATAGCGTGGGTCAAGTTGGTCCTAGCTTAATATTTTAATCCAAACAATATTTGACTCAATGCAGAGTCAGGCTCAGGAGTTACCCAGGCCAATGCATTTAGAGAGGACATCAGGTAACTGGTTGGATTCTTTTGACCTTTCTGGCATTTGCAATCTGCCTGGGTTTTTTGCCCCTGCTCTGCTTCATGGTACTGACTGTGTATATAATAATAGAACAGTTGTCACATTTTTACATTTTTCTTTCTGTTTCTCTTTTCTTTGGTCTTATTAAGAAAGACCAGCTCACATACTACAGGGACACAACCCACATCAATGTTTATAGCAGCACAATTCACAATAGCTAAACTGTGGAACCAACCTAGATGCCCTTCAGTAGATGAATGGATAAAGAAAATGTGGCATATATACCCAATGGAATATTACTCAGCAATAAAAAGAATAAAATCATGGGATCTGCAAGCAAATGGATGGAATTGGAGAAGATAATGCTAAGTAAAGTTAGCCAATCCTCCCCCCAAAAATGTGAATGTTTTCTCTGATATAAGGAGACTGATTCATAGTGGGGTAGGGAGGGGAGCATGGAAAAATAGACAAACTCTAGATAGGGCAGAGGGTTGAAGAGGGCAGGGGGTTAGCAATGATGGTGGAATGTGATGGATATCGTTATCCAAAGTACATGTATGAAGACACTAATTGGTGTGAATATAGTTTTTATACAACTAGAGATATGAAAAATTGTGTTCTGTATGTGGAATATGATTGTAATGCATTCTGCTGTCATTTATTTAAAAAAATAAATAAAAATTAAATTAAATTAAAAAAAGAAAGACCAGCTCAGTTCTGCAGGTCAGGTAGCTTGATGACCAACTTGCCTATTTGCTGGTCTAGTTTGAGAGCGTCATAACCATGTCATATTCGTGGTTGAGTGTCTACTGACCCATGGGTCTCTCTCTGTGCCAATCACATCCATGTGACTCAATACCATGTGGACAGAATTACTGTCAAACTGTTTGTGGGACTTTGTGTTCCCCTTTTTCTATGTCCGCATGTTTCTGAGCGAGGCATGTTCCAGACTTCATGACATGGTGCTGATAGAGGACAGTCAGTGCTTGGTTCTGATGACCAATTTTGGATTGAATCTAATCTTAAAAGTCCTCAAGTATCAGTACATCCTTTAAGATGTACTTCTAGACCGTGCATGCACTTGATTTCATGCCTCCTCTTTTAAACCTTTTTGTGTGTGTGTGAAATGAACCTTTTGATTTTCTCCTTTCTCCAAATTTCCCATCATATAAAATTAATTGTACCTATTTTTTCTTTTGAATATGTTCCAGCGTCCTATCTTTTGTCATACTTTGTATTCAAAACAAGTTAATCATTAGGTGCTTTCAAGGCAAAATTCAGAATCCTTGCCCCATTATTTGAGGCCCTCCACAATCCTCAATTTCCTCCCAACTTATTTATACACCAACTACCCACCCCTCCACCTAACCATCCACACATCAATCCATCAACCCGTCCAACGAAAGTCTTGGATATCTAACAAGTACCAGACATTGGACTTATGCTGAGAACAGAATGTGACGCAGACAGGCCTAGAGCTTCTCCTCATGGAGCTTGCAGTCTGGGGTAAGACTGAAACATGATCGTACAGTACAACAATCTCTCTTTTTTAAAAAATATTTTATTTCTTAGTTGTAGTTGGACATAATACCTTTATTTTATTTATTTATATGTGGTGCTGAGGATTGAACCCAGGGCCTCACACATGCTAGGCGAGTGCTCTACCGCTGAGCCCCAGCCCCAGCCCTAGTATAACAATCTCTAAGAACAGGAAGCCCAGGACACTGTGAAAGAACCAAGGCGGGTCACATACCCCAGACTCTGAAGTCCAGGGATTTTGTAGAGGAACGGATATCTCAGCTGAAATCTGCCCCGCGAATAGGTGAAAGACACAGGAAAGTGTTCTTGGTAGATGAAATAACATGTGTGTAGCCCAGATTCAGAACTTCAAAAAGGTCAAAATATCTGGAGTATGGAGGGGTAGGAATGGAACTGGGAAGGTAAAGATGAGAGAAAGAAAATAAGGACCAGATCCTGCTGGACATGAAAGTCTAGGGAGTTAGAACTTTCTTCTAAAATCAAGGAAGGACTATTGTCGTAGGCTTTGGTGGTGAGGAAGAAAACCTGTAACATTGGCCTTTTAAGAGCATCACTTTTGCTACCTGGAGGATGATGGATCAGAAGAGGTAAAGGTGAGGAGAAGCTGCAATTCAGGCCAGAGATTGAGGCCTGATCCTGGTTCAGAGGTTTGAACCAAGAGTATGGCAGGAAAGACAAAACACAGGAGCAGGTTAGAGATGTTTAGATCTTTGGGGCCAGACTGCTGGCCCCAAATATGTCACAGGCTTGGATTCACTTCATACATTCCCTTGCCAGTCCAGCCTAGCTCCTCTGCACAGATCCAAATTGTTCCTGCATGATGTCATCTCTGTGATAAGACTTCTGTGACCTTCATCTCCCAGAACCTGTCTGAATCCTTGCAAGATGTTTTCTGTGTCCCCTATTTCACCCAGGGAATAATTTACAATGTCAGTCCTTCCTTCCATATTAGCACAGAAGTATGAATAGAAACCACATTGACAACTTTTTTTTTTTTTTCCAGTAGTGGGGATTGAACCCAGGGATGCTCTAACATTGAGTCACATCCCCAGGCCCTTTTATTTTTCAAGACAGGGTCCAGCTAGGTTTCTTGAGGCCTTGCTAAATTGCTGAGGCTGACCTTGAATTTGTAATGCTCCTGCCTCAGCCTCCCAAGTAGCTGGGATCACAGATATATTATAACTTACTATTACTACATTTTTTTTTAAATTCTCTCCCCTTAGTACTTCACCTTTCATCTTGTGCAAGATGGCATGCCATAACTATAGGTCTCATTGACCAACTGTGATCTTCTAATGAAAGATCTAAGCAATCTCATTCTACTTGGGACCTCATTTTGCTCTGAAACTTAACCTCTGACCTACTGTAGTCCTAAAGTCAGGAAAATACCACAGAAAAGCTCTGTGGAAACAGTTCTCGGAAAAGCCGCAGATGGTGATCACCTAAGATAGGCCAAGATATCCACATATCTGAAGTTCCAGATGGCCCCCACCTAGGTGTGGTGACCAGCATCTAAACTAGAAGCCCTGCAGTTTGGCACGTACCCCCCTTGCGACATCCTCACGATTTAAACCAATCAATTTTAAGTGTGTCAACCCCTTGAACTAACCAATAATTCTTTCCAGATTCTTTCCCGCCACTTGATATGCTAATCATGTTTTAGAGTTGTTATTTGATTTTCCCGCGGTGTGTGATGATTTGCTAAGAGATGCTATGATGTATGTGGGGGTCCCTGCCTTCTCCAAAGAATGTATAAAACTGCTGCAAACCCTGGGCTCCAGCCTCTTAGCGTCACCTGTTGCTGTGTGTGCGCGAGGAGGACCAGCTAGCTCGCAATAAACACCTCTTTGCTGCTTACATCGATCTTGATCTCCGGTGGTCTTTTGGGGGTCTTGAATTTGAGCATAACAGTCCCAACTCTAAAAATTCTCGAGGTGGTTATTTTTGAGGTCTCATTTTAAATGACACAACAAATGAACCACCCCAGTGGTACATTCATTCAGTTGCTCATGGTTTTATTCACTCATTTAAAATGCTGTCAATGCCTGTCATGTTCTGGGCAATGGTCTAGGATTGATTCTCTGCTTTTTACTGAACTGCCATTTCATTTTGGATATCGTGTTTTCTACCATAGGGACAGACCTCTTCTTCTGTTCGCCATACAAAATGAGGATTAAATGTACTGGAAATAGTTTTCTGCTATAAGCACAGTTTTAGCACACAGTACTCAAATGAGCCATCTTATGGCACAGGAAGGGACTAAGGTGTGGAATGATTGCTTTGGCTTCCCAGGTGGAATACTGGTCTTCTGTAGTTGGCAAATATCTTGCCCAAGGGACCCAAACCTTGGTATTTGAATATGTGCTGGGCTGAGTTAATCCTGTCCTGTTTTTTTTTTTTTTTTTTTTTTTTTTTTTTTTTTAATAGTTTCTGATGTTTACCGAGTAGAAGCAGAACTAAATAGTGCCAGATACTCCAACTGCATGCTTCAGGAGAATGTCAGTCCTAATGCAGAGCTTTTAACATAAAGAAAAAGCTTGGCTTTTGCCCCTGTCATCTCCCCAGCTCTCAGCCTGCCATCACCCTGCCCTGTACTCCATCCAGCCTGGACCCAGTACTGGACTCACTGGGGTTGGGGGAGGGAAGCTTTGAGTTCCAAGATTCTTCTACACTGTGCTTGCTTTAAGTGATTTTTATGCTAACATTGCATCAAAGTGCTGTTTTGGCAAGTATATTGCCATATAAGATTAAAAATAATTTGGGGGGCAGGATTTCTACCAGGAATTGAACAAACAATGTACTGTCCTAAGCTGGTCCCAAATTCCTAATGCATCTGCTTTGTACAGTCCCTGTTTCATGAAACTACAATTCCTTGTTTGTCTGAGTTCCTTCTCCTTGTGTGCTAGAAGAATCACACCCCTTTATTTCTGGCCCTAAGGGCTTCTTCCCAAGTTTGGGAAAATCTCTCAAATAAGAAGTCACAGAAGCTTTAAATAATGCAGTCATTGCAAGTATCCTTGTTCAACATTTAGTGAGCTACCCCATTGCTTTTCCTGATCAGGCAGATGTAGAACAGCTGCCTCACCAGCTAATTTCCTGAAGAGACCTCTCAAACTCTGCCCCATGTTTCTGCCAGAGCCTCCATCTTGAACTCAGATACCTATTTTCTCTCCCAAAACTTCCTAGCGAATACATAGGGCCACGCAGCATAAATTGGATGTCTTATTTGTTTAATTCTTTGTTTCTGAAGGTGCATCACAATTTTGTGGATCAACTGATAGAAATGTTCACGCTCAACCAGAACTCACTTCAAGTGTGATCACAGCATTTTCAGTGATTTGCTTATGCCTAGTTTAAAGTCAGGTATTTCTCAATTTTGAAAAACAATCTGATGCTGGATTTTTATAACATGGGTCACACTGCAGGTAATAAAATTCTAACCAAAACTGGTTGAAAGAAAAATGGGCTTTATTGGCTTGTATAAACTGGAAAGCTGAGTTGGGCACGGTTGGATTCAGGGCTCAGGGGGATTATCAGGACTCAGTTTCTCTCCATTTCTTGGCTCTGCTGTTTCTGTCTCCTGTTTCACAGGCGGTAGTTATAGGATATCCTCTAATTTTCAAGTCTGTTTAAAAAAAAAATACTGAAAATCTGGACCTGCCCATATTGGCTAGAAATTTTTCATACACCTATGTCCGAAGAATCACTGTAGCTAGAGACTGGGAGCCAGGTACTAGGACAAAGAGCTCCAAACACAACAGAATGGAAGAGATACCCTGCTCAGCTGACTTTTGCTCCAAAATCAACTGGCAACTGTTACTACCTTTTCTCTTTCCTTTACCCACCATAGGACCTAGGCTTTGTTCAGCTGAAAGGAGATCTGACTCTGAAAATCATTTAAAATTCAACTGTCAGGGTCTAAGTGAGCCACAATCAGACACACGCGCTCAATATTTTTACACTCATTGGTATTGTTTTCCTTCTGTTTGACGACTCTGGCTTTGTTTTGTTTAGCTTTCATTTTCACTTAAATCTTCACTTTTCTTTCTGTTTTATGCTATGTTTTTAAAATGGGCTATTCTAGAATACATTTTCTTCTTTACAAACTTTATATGTCATTTTGGGTGCCATTTGTAGCAGTTGGACAAAGGAATGAACTGTATGAACTTATATTTTAATAAGTTTATATAATTCAGTTGTTAAAAGGAATCTGTTAGGCGCTGGGTTTGTGGCTCAGCGGTAGAGCTCTCGCTTAGCACATTCAAGATTCAAGGCGCTGGGTTCAATCCTCAGCACCACATAAAAATAAATAAATAAATAAATAAATAAATAAATAAATAAATAAATACATAAAGATACTGTGTTCAACTACAACTAAATATATATAATATACTTTTTTTTAAAAAAGGAATCTGTTATTCTCTCTATCTCCTTTTTGGTACTGGGATTGAATCTAGGTGTGCTTAACTACTGAGCAACACCCCCAGCCCTTTTTATATTTTAATTTCAATACAGGGTCTCACTAAGTTGTTTAGGGCATTGCTAAGTTGCTGAGGCTGGCTTTGAACTTGCAATGCTCCTGCCTCAGCCTCCTAAATTGCAGGGATTACAGGTATGCACCATTGCTCCTGGTCTGTTAGTATTCTCTTAAATGTAACTGAAAGTAAAAAAAAAAAAAAAATTAGTATATAAAATCTTGTAAATTCTTGAAAAATTCAGTTTAGTCAAGATTTGGACTCAACAAAATTATCCAGAACATCATTCTTCCATCTTGCTTTCCTGATCCTTACATGCCAGGCTAAGACGACATCGAGGCATACCTATGGTGATTATTATTAATGTTATTCGTAGGCCAAGTTTCCAGTTGTACCACACACGTAAAATTTAAATAGGAGCTAGCACATTCTTACTACCTCTGTTACTATTACTGTAATTACTATTACTAATTATATTACAATTTATATTCTTTGTTTTATTTATTTATTTATTTTTGGTACCAGGGATTAGACTCAGGGACACTTGACCACTGGAGCCACATCTCCAGCCCTATTTTGTATCCGTCTCACTGAGTTGCTTAACACCTCACTTTTGCTGAGTCTTGCTTTGAACTCTCAATCCTCCTGCCTCATCTTCTGGACCCCCTGGGATTATAGGCATGTGCCACCACACCCAGCTCAACAATTCATATTATTGATAAATATTATAATAGTGTCTATCAGTTATTGAGTGTTTACTATAAGCTAGAGACTACTTAGCTTTATAATTTCATTGAATGTTGTCCTCGATAACACTATGAGGTAATTATTATCAGTCCCATTTCTGGGTAAGGAAACCAAAGCAAAGAAGGTAAACTGAGGGTCTCACACAACTCAACAAGGCTGAGATTTCACAGCTGATAAACTACAGATCTTAGAATTTAAATCCAAGACTTTACTTTCAAACTTTATGATCACTGACAGGCTTAGTCTTTAGTTTCTATGGAACAGAAATAACATGGCCTTAGGAAGTCCTCTTCCCTGGCTCTGACAGCCAACTCTGGAGGAGGGCTTCACTTAGATTATGTATGATGTATCCATGGTCATCCTTTTTGGGAACTGGGCACCTGTTTTGTGCATTAGATAGATCCTCTGTTGCTGCTCCTCTTATTTAAACCTTTCATTATCTGCGGCCCTTACTCAGGGAAACCATCTGTAATTTTTGCTGCTTTTTCATTACTTGGTCATATGTAAGACAGAAAATATTAAGTGTAATGATTAAAATGGACTGGAAATGACTGCAGTTCATAAAAGCCACATATTTCCATACTGTATCTTTCAACCAAATTAAAAAAAAAAAAAAGGAAAAGAATCAGATGTTCACCATATTTTCTCTAGAACTCTGTCTTCATCTGGAAATAAGTCCAACTCCAGAATTACTGAACTCAACTAGGCATGGTGGTAAGGGAGGCCAAGGCAGGAGGATTGCAAGTTAGAGGCAGGCCTCAGCAACACAACAAGATCTGTCTTGAAAATTAAAAATAAAAAAGGGCTAGGGATGTAGCTCAGTGGTAAAGTACTCCTGAGTTCAACCCCCAGTTTAAAACAAAACAAACACAACCAACACAACTATGCACTCTGGGCATCTGCTGGTATAGGGACACAACCAGAGAAAGGTATGATATGTGATCTGATTTCCAGGCATCAGGCATCAGTTAGAGTAACTGAGAAGGGCCCTGGGTATTCTAAGAGGCAATAGTAACTATTTGAGAGAATGTGTACCGATGCAGGGGTTGGTGGGAAAGAGCAGGATCAGGCCTGACAAAAACCATCTTGGTTTTTGAACATCCATTTGGGGGGGGGGGGTATTAAACAAGATTTTTAGAAGACTCCTAGGTCAGTCTTGTACCACACCCTGCTGGGTGATGTGACATCGAAGATAACACTCCTCTCTAACACCAGCGATTCTATAGAAAACAAGGACAAAGCAGCAAATAACAGCAAACAATACAGGACAGTCAGGAACAAGAGTGACATCGTAGGTGACACTGATTTGGGTAGAAGGCCTCTGGAAGGGGATGGGTTGATAAATTTTGCAGGTATCACTTTTTGGTTAATTGAGTAAAAATATTTAAAAGCTCTGTGGGTTTTACTTCAACATTTGTAATAAAAAAAAGAAACATAGCGCACCCTGAAAGCATCATCTTATCTTCCCAGTAGTAAAAAGTGATCCTTATCCAAGGATGTCATCTGATACAAAAAAACAAGAAAACTTTGGTTCAGAGCAGGGAATCCTTCATGCATGTTAGTGGGTAACAATAAATCATTCAGGAAAATAAAAAAGGAAACTCCTTGTGGAGAAACTCTAGGGGCAGAACACTTACAGAGCAGATAACTGTTCTTATGGCCTTTCTAAATTCAAAAATCGGATTCAGTTTGATACTTGAGAAAAATTCTCATTGCCTTCAATTTTTTTTTTAAAGAGAAAAAAAAATGAATAGACACCCCCATTTTCTGGTTTCCTGCTCTGTGATTAGTGCCAAAGAGCTGGGCTTCTGGGGCTAACTGATGCCACCTGGAATGAGTGTCTCGCCTGGCTGCTGTGGCCCACCCTCAGCACAGACTGAAGGCAATGGATGCTGGCCCAAGCAGCCAGCCCAGGGCCTGTCAAAATATAAGCTAAGTATGGCATATGGGATTAGAGAGGGATCACAGAACCTTAGACATTTCCAAGAAAAATGAATAATATAAGGCTAGGCCTTGGACGGTCTGTATTTCATTAATCCCCCCTTTCCACAATGGTGGGCTGGCTGCCGGGGATGTGGGCTGCAGATGGGAAGCACACTTTGCTGGGGTTTTGTTCTATTCTCCAGGCTCCTCTTAGGCACCAGAAGTATTCATTTCCTGGCATGATGAGGGATTTGGAGCTCTGGTGTCCAATTTGCTCTTTGGACAGCTTGAACAGCTGGCTGGGCCCTGGAATAGTTGGAAGGGCCATCAGGAACCCACTGTTATGAGAGGCTATGTCTGGCCCAGCCTCTCTGTACTATCTCTTTGGCTTAGGATCCCTGGTATAGGGCCTAACTGACTTCCTCAGTTCTTCTGTCTCCAACCCACCCCAAACATTGTGGCCCATCATTTAATCAGCATTAAGTAAGTATTTTAAATGGCGAGCTCTGTCTCAAAGATCAAGAAGTTCTCCTCTTTGCTTCCAGGAGAGCATTTGAATACTTCCTTTTCAGATAAGCCAGGGTTCCATCCCCAGCATGCCTCTAACATTCTCTCATGCCTCCCTGAACATCTTCACCAATTCTATTCCCTAGTCTGGAAGCTCCCTTTGGAAGAGCATGCACCTTCTATCAACCTATCCTTTCTAGAAATTCCTACCTCTCAGGGAATTCTTCAACAGATTGCTCGTATCATGTAGTATCTGCGCTATTCCTCAATTAATTATGTCTTATTTGTTCTTTTTAGCACATTTTTATACACTTATGTTGATAAGACCATTAATTTCTTCCTCTCTTGTATCTTTCAGAAGGCTGGACACAGTAGGTTTTTAAATAATCATTTGTTGAATAAATAGACAAATAACAATAAAAAAATAGTAAAACACATTGGTAAAACAAATTCTTGATATTTGAGTAAAGCACAGGTTAAAAATTGACAACCTAACCCCCATCCTTGCTATTTTTAAGCCTGAATTTGATCTACTAGTAGGTCCATGTGCCCTTCTTACCACTTATTCTAATCTACAGCAAGAAGAGATACTGGAAACATCTTTCATCAACAGAATTTTTCCAGTGTTCATCCTCTGCTTAGAAACCCACAGTGATTTCCTGTTGGCACTCATGTTAATTACAAATGGGCCCCTTTTGCTTCTCTGATCTCATGACTCCTTGCTTTTATCAGCTCCCAGCAAACTTATCTGCCTGATTCCAACCTCATCCTACTTCCTGGTTCTTGTCTCATCTGTGAGGGGTGCTGATCAGCCCCCAGTCAAGTGGCTGCTCTCCCTGCCTCCTGGGCACAGAGCAAGGGCTTTCTGAAGTTTTATCTTTAAAAGCCATGTAAAAGTTCCTCTTAAGCTGGAGTACCAAATGGGGGGGAAAAACCAAAATCTGATTTACCCTTCTGATTTATAGTCAGTGTCTGTGACTTGTTGAGCTTAAAAAAATAAACAAAAGCAGGCATATTTGAAGCATTAAAGACACATCAATTACTTCCAGCTTGTGCGATTTCCTTTTGAACTCTCATCCTCTGACTGTTGCTGTCTCCCTGCTCCTGAGGTTCTTTGCTGCCTTCTGGGGTAGAAGCCCACCCTCCAAGGGAATTTCCTCCTCCCGGAACAGGAAACTATGAAAAGTATAGCAATCCCTTGGTTGAGCTGGGACCCTGGTGGCTTAGCACACCCTCCCTGCCCTTCCCTTCTGCTAAACAAGCTGGGGACCACCTGAAGGCTGCAGGGCAGGCCAAGAGTAGATGGAGAATTGGTTTTAATTGGAAGACCCCAATTCATAACTGAGAGGGCTGCACATTCAAACAGAGGACAGTGCTGTTGACAGAGTTGCTTATGAACTAATGCAGGTTGGGAACACCCTCAGGCCTCACTTTCGTTGTTGGCTGTCACTTGCTTTAAAATCTGCTTTCTTGGTGTCAGCTCCCAGAAGGAGAGCATGTAGGATTTCTGGGTGGGCAGGGTGAAGATTTCAGGTGTGATTTCACCCAGGGAGGGCTGAGGTCAAGTCTCATGCCAAGGACAGTGCTCAAATCATTCTTACCTCAGGAATGTGTAGAGATGATGACATCTGGCCACCAAGGTTTAGCTGAGCTGAGCTTGCTGTTTATAGAGAGCCATCTCTCTTTCAAATGCCTGTAATACTGTGAGTTGTGTATATAAATATCAAAAGAACATTATTAGGAAAAGGGGTCTGAGAAATCAGTCTTCCTTGGATGAGAGAAATGGGGTCCAACAAGTTTATATAAAAATCCTTTGGGGATTGTTTTATTTCTTTATCCATTGAATCTGTAAACTATTTATTTAATGCTTACTGTTGGCAAGACAGAGGGTCCAAGGTCTCCAGTGCCTTTGTAAGAGAGCTGGGACCAAAACTCAGGGCTTTTCATTTCTGGCCCAGTATTGTCTTCACCACAAAATCTATTAACTAATTACACACCTAACCATTTGTCCAGCACCTATAAATGACAGTCACCGTGTGAATGGATGTTTGACACAATGATCTCACTCAATTTTTGGAAGCCAGGTGCTATTGTCTCTTTTCTTATGACGAGGCCTGGAGAGGTTTCAGGGAAACCTTGGGAGTTGGGATCCTGCAGTTAGTAAAAGGCAGAGGTAGGATTAAGTTGAAGGTCCCAGGAGGTGCAAAGTCCAAACTCTTTTCACTAAAGCTACATTTGCTTCTCAATTGCTTCCCACACTCCAAGTGCCCCCCACCAAGGGGCTCCACTTCCTTTGGCCAGGAAGCCTTTGGATATGCAGATCTCCTGCTTGGCAGGCCTTCCGGGTCTTCCTCTTCACCTTTGTCCCTCAGGACTCACATCTTGATTAGCTCTTACCTCAGGAATGTGTAGAGATGATGAAATCTGGCCACCAAGGTTTAGTTGAGCTGAGCTTGCTGTTTATAGAGAGAGCCATCTTTCCTTCAAATGCCTTTTATTTTGTCACGTTTTACTGACAAGCCCAGGTCAGACTGTTAAACAGTACCACGACATAAGCGTTTGTCACTAGCCTCGCACAAAAAAGCATGCAGCCCTTGACCTGTCTTCTCTTCTCTTGTCTGGAATAAATTGCTACTCGCCTAGGGGATGCTTATTTGCTATTATCCAGCCGAGTCAGGGAATGCTCTGAATAATCAGATATTCTGATAAATAGAGTTGCATTACATGGATCAGCAGCTTTCAAGGAATTAGAATGAAATACACTTAAGGCGAATACTGTACTAAGCATAATGTAATTTTCTTCCTGGTTTTTGCTGCTGATCTTGTGAACACCAATTCTCACTTAATAGGAGTTGAGGTGTAATTGAAAGAACTCTGGAAACCTGGTAGCTCTGCCATTAACCTGCTAAGTGATTCTGAGCACTCACCTTTCCATTCTGAAGTGCTCTTTCCTCCTCAGTAAAGCAAACACATTGGATCAGATTCAGGCTGTATACACCGGCATGCTTACCATAATTCCCCACTCCCAGACCTGTGTCAGGCATCACTGGTCAACCATGACACATTTCCTTTGATCCCTGACAGTTTCCGGATCCTTCTAAACCCAGAGTTCTAGTGACCACCCTGGGTAGACTGGAGTAGGCAAATGAATTGAAATCTACCTGCCATCATTGAACCAGGTGTCAGCTGTTATGGGCAGCCTGAGGTGAGAGGGTGAGGGTTGGAAAGCTGAGCAGTAGTTATTAGAGGTATTAAGCACTGAGTACTTCACCATTCAGCTGAGATTTTTTTTTTCTTTTTCTCAAATTCACTGACATGAGGAAGTATGTGACGACTCAAAACTATGGGAGGAATCATATCTAAAATCCTGGTGGATAGGTCCAAATCGATGGTGTCATAGGAGGTGTGGTCAGCTTGGCTCTATGCCTAAGGTTCAAACCACCTGTTAACTTCTCTTTGAAGCTGTTCTAATAGAAGTAGGCAGAATAATCAAGCTCCCATCTCAGTTCTCTCGGCACTGGGTTGAGATGTGGTCATCTGTGTTATGGTTTATGGAAGGGGATATACAAACCTCTTCCTGGTGGACTGCAGACTCCTCAGAGTCAGGGATGAGGCCCTCCTTATCTCTTGGATTCATGGCCTGATTCCACAACCAGCAGGCTGTTACTTAGCCTCTCTCTGCAGCAGTTCTTGAATTATAAGAAGGAGAGTAAAACAGTATGTATTTCAGGCATTTGTCATGCCCATCAAATGACACCATTGAAGTAAGTGCTTAAAAGACCACCCAGAATATTGCTGTCATTGTTTAGTACTTGTAAAGTCCTGGCTTAACACCATGCCGGTGAACAATAGGTGTCAACATATATTGGCTGGTTTGGTTTTTAAATGACCATTGGAGGTGGAGGTGAGATTTCACCCTTGGGGTGACTGATCCAAGGGCCAGCAGGGAAACAAATAGGACAGGATCTGTCCTATAAGATTGTGGGGAATGGTACAGTGCAGAGTTAGTAAAGGGTCCTGAATCACCCACCTCCAAGGCCACCAGAAACCACTGAAGAGGGTCAGAGGGCAGACAAGGAAACTAGTCAGCTTCCTGAGCTTAGGAGAGATTTTTAACTAGGCTTTTCCACTTTTTAAAGCATCTTCTCTAATCATGAACATAGTTTGGTGCTGGCACATTTTTATTTCATTGTGTCCTCAAACAAGCTCAAGGCAGTATCACCCCCTACATCATTAATGAGAAGCTGTGGCCCAGAAAGGTTATGTGACCTGCCTAAGAACACACAGTTTTTGAGAGGCAGAGCTTGGCTGAGACTTTAACCTTCCTTTTCTTTCTCTCCTTTCTAGAAATATTTCAAGTTTAAGTTTCCCAACAAGCTTGTTCTTTTCTTTTCTCTTTTATATTGGGGATTGAACCCAGGGCACTTTACCACTGAGCTACATCCCCAGTTATTTTTTATTTTGAGACAGGATCTCACTAAGTTGCTGAGGGTCTTGCTAAATTGCTGAGACTGGCCTCAAACTAATGATCCTCATGCCTCAGCCTGCCCAGTTGCTGGGATTATAGGCATGCACCACTACACTCGGCTTTAGTAGTTTTTTTTTTTTTCCTAAACAGCATGGAGAAAAAGCAATTTTATCAATTCATTGATACCAACAAGGATTTGGTAAGTGACTTTTATCTTCCCCAAATCCTCCCCATGTCAAATGTTAGATTTATTCCATGGCTACAAGAAAACCATAACGTGGAAATGAGCAAAAATATTCCCACAAAAGGAGTTTTTGAAGCATGCCTGGTGTGACTATTGACAAAGAGGATAGGAACAGCATATAATGCTTAATGAAACGTATAAAGGAAAGAACTGGGCTTTTATTCGAAACACGATCTACATTTTGCTGCCAAATAAAATAAAACAAGTATGAAACAGGCACAAACCACTGTTGGACGTGTTTCCCAAATGACTTGGACATAATGTGAAACCAGGAATTTATATGTTGCTCTAAAAAAAAAGGAATATGTACCTTCTATGTGTACATGGCTTTTAGTTTTCTTTTCCATGGTGGGGATAGATTTGCAAAGGACCATTATCCATTCATCTTCTAGTTCTCCTAGAGACCAGGCACACAATAGACCCATTTTCTACTGCTATACCCCATCGTGACCTGAATGAGTGGTCTGGGTGGCCATGTTTGCACACTTGAGAACCCCCACACTCCCCATGCTATGGCTTCCACTGATTAAGACAATCTGGTCCCAAGGGGAGCCATAGCCTGGTTAAAACAACCAGAGCCCTTCTTTTAGGAGTTTTAAATCCCAAAGAGGAGCATTCCAGTTGGTATAAATACTTGAATGGGAGAAAATGGAGACAGGGGCTAAATTAGCTATATTGTGCCATGTCCCAAATGAGCACTCAGAAAGAAGGGAGAAGAAGGGAGAGAGAGGAGAGAGAGAGAGAGAGAGAGAGAGAGAGAGAGAGAGAGAGAGAGAGAGAGAGAACGAACAAAAACAGAGTAGATGCACAAAGGGAGTTTTGCTTTGTTTGGGCTGCCGTAATGAAATAACTTTTGACAGCTAATTTATAAATAATAGAAATTTATTTCTATAGTTTTAGAGTCCTGGGCATCCAAGTTGAAGACTAGCAGATTTACTCTCTGGAGAGGACTCTACCTCACATATCTTCTTCTAGCGCTCTTACATGGCAAGTGAAGTAGCTGCCTTTAATCCTTGATCACCTCCTAGAGGCCTCACCTCTTAATACAAGGGTTTGGTTTCAGGATCCTTTGTGGATACCAAAATCTTTGGATGCTTAAGTCTTTGATATAAAATGGCATAGTGTTTGCATATAACCTACACACATCCTCTCATATACTTTAAATCATTTCTAGATTACAAATAATACCTAACAAAATGCAAATACCATGTAAATAGATTGTTCTATTTAGGAAATAAGGATAAGAAAAAAGTCTGTATATGTTCATTACAGACTTTTTTTTCCCCCAAGTATTTTGTATCCATGGTTTATTGAATCTGCAGACGTAGAACCCATGGATTTAGAGGGTCAGCTGTACTATTACATTGGCAATTAAGCTTCAGCATATGAATTTGGGTGGATATCTCCAGAGCATGGCAACAGGGGAATGAAAGCATGAGATGATATGATAAACAACTTGAAAAATAGAAGGAATGGTTTCCAAACTCCAGATTCAGGCCCTGGCTATGAGGTCTGGCAGAACTTCTTACTCCAAGATGCCTAAGAGGCTCCTGTGTTATGGCAGAGGGGGTACTCTATCTCTAGGATAAACTGTTCATGAAAGAATCTTACTTCTTTCTTGGGCTTTGAGTGGTTTTTGGCTCCTTATGTCTAAAGAAGATGTGATAACTGACATATAGGTTGGTGGTTGTTAGTTTCAACATCAGACAATGTTCTTAATTGGGGTTCATGGAGTTCTCTTGACTCCTCCAAGTTATATGCAATTTTAAATGTATATGTCAATGGCTGTTTTGTGTGTGTGTGTGTGTGTGTGTGTGTGTGAGAGAGAGAGAGAGAGAGAGAGAGAGAGAGAGAGAAAGAGAGAGAATTTGCTTTCAATCATTTTCACACAGGTTTATCCCCACCCACCCCTATTCCCACCAAATTTATGCTTTAAGGGGAACCAAAGATTCTTCACCTGGATTCACTACTCACTCAACTCCAAGAAAAAAGAGTTCTGCCATGAGTCATGGTGAGTGAGGTGGCATTTTCATATGATAAGGAAAAAGATAATTGTTCTGCGTGGGAGTCCTGGCCCTTTGGGCTTGTCCTCAGCTGCTGTGTTTCTCTCACTTGGTGAGAGGGTTAGCAATACTGTTAACCCTTTAGTACTTCCCGCTCCTGAGATGGCATCACCCTATTTGAGGAGATGTGGAGTCTCTAAGACAAAAGATTATGGTAGCAGAAAGCTTCCAATCACTTGATGGGCACTAGCTGATAAAAATACCTGGGCAATTTTATTTCTATTGTAACTTCACAAAATGGGAAATTAATTCCAACTTGGGAAGCTGAGGCACAGTTTGCAAATTCAAGGCCAGCCTCAGCCATTTAGTGAGGCCCTAAACAACTGAAGGAGACCCTATCTCAAAATAAAAAATACATAGGGCTGGGGATGTAGCTCATTGGCAACGTGTCTCTGGGTTCAATCCCGAACCCCCTCCCCCCTCCACAAAAAGAGATGAAAATAAACATAATTAAAATAATAACAGAGACCATCCACTGAGAACTTGTTTTATGTTAAGTAACTAAAGTATATATTATCTATTATCTCATTAATCCTCTACTACCACCTGAAGTTGGACACAATGTCATCTCCCTTTATGGATTAAGAAACTAAACCTTGGTGAGGATAAAGAACAAATACAAGTTCACCTGACAGGTGTCTTACTGGATATGATGACTAAATCACCATTTGTTTGCTTCAGGCATTCCTATCATAAGCTACAAAGTGTGGTCAAGATGTCAAAGGAATGGCATTTGTGCGGATTTCTCTTAGAGTCAGAAAAAACAATCTTCAGTTTCTACACCCAATAAATAATGCATACTAATATCTACCTCCTACTACCTCAGCGGTGAGACCTCTTCAACAGTATACACACACGTTCCCCAAAGACAAAAACTTGAACTTAGTGTTGTCTTACATTTCAGATTCTTAGGGGCTTATAGTGACATACATTTTTTTAGAGGAATGAAAATCCAAATTTGTTACTCCCTACTGAGCCAGCAAAAGGAAGAAATTAAAGTTTCAATAATACCCTTCACTAGTCTCAATTTTCTTTTCATTAACTAGTAGAATTATGGTTTAAAATAACTAAGGACTAATATAGAGTTACTAACATATTATGTTACTAAGTAAATATAAATAATTATATAACTATATAATTAAAATTAGTGAAATTTAATTATTTAATATACAAATAGAGAGGTCTTTTTTTCAGACACAAGGATAGCCTTTTTTTTTTTTTAAGAGAGAGGTGAGAGAGAGAATTTTTAATATTTATTTTTTAGTTTTCAGCGGACACAACATCTTTGTATGTGGTGCTGAGGATCGAACCCAGGCCGCACGCATGCCAGGTGAGCGCGTTACCACTTGAGCCACATCCCCAGCCCCAAGGATAGTCTTTTGACTGAAATGCATTAACTTATATAAAATACTTATGACCAGCATCCTAATTTTTTTTTTCATCTTACTAACAACTGGTGAAACTTTGTCATGGAATGAATTTTGTGAACTCTTGCTATTAGAAGGTTTTGATTAAGCTACAATTAAAGAGACAGAAATTTGCTTTATTTAAAAAATATTATTGTGGGGGCTGGGGCTGGGGCTCAGTGGTAGAGTGCCTGCCTTGCACATGTGAGGCACTGGGTTTGAAATCCTCAGCATCACATAAAAACGAATAAATGAAGATGTTGTTTCCATCTACAACTAAAAAAAATATATATTTAAAAATGTTATTGTTTTTCACTAATTGTGTGAAGTTTTAACTTTTGAACCCTTAGGGTTCTGCTCTGAGATATTGCTTAGAGGCAAAGAAATTGGGAACACTCAGTCATTGCCAGGCATTACTATCTGAGACATATTTATTCAATCCAACCTCAAGGACATCAAAATAGACAATTTTAGCTCTTTATCTTTGTGTGGTTCATGCAATTCTTGATTATCAAGCATAAAATGTTAATTTCAATCTCCAATAAATAACTAAACTCAGAGATATTAGCCCCTGCAATTAATATCTATCCCAACTAACCATATGTCTCTGGATATAGTTGGAGAAGAATTTCAGCTATCTAGGACTCATGAGATCTCGGCTCCAGCTGGGACTTCAAATCATGTTTTCAGAACACAAAGAACACTTGATAAAGTTGGAGAGAAATATTTTTCGAAGATATGTCACCAGGCAGCTTGGGAGTAATTTAACAGAACCATCCTACAGGGTATAAATTCAACCTTTGATCTCTGAAATAAAGGTCAGCAAATTTGTTTTTACTCTCCATAGCTTATAATCAATTCAATGTCTGGGTAAATCAGTTTCTAAAGAAGAGGCTGTGTTTGCAGACAAGTGATACTTTTTACCCTCCAATTTTTAGCCGTTTAACTCTCTCCTTCTCTGAATTAAATTCTAATGCTCCTCTCAACTTTGTGTGTGTGTGTGTGTGTGTGTGTGTGTGTGTGTGGTGGGGGAAATGTGTTGATGGGAGTACCTAAAAACTTAAAATGCAGTGTTTCAGAAGGGGGAAAATACCATAGTATTGTCTGCAGAAGAAATAAGAGCCCAACAAGATGCTTTATTTTTTTTTCCTTCAAAGAGTTGTAGACAAAAGACTTGTTTTTATCTGTCACTTCACCTGACACCTTCTTGCTAATCCATGCTTTAAACCATGGTTGGCCCATGATTTAAATGGTTTTGATTTAGCTCATGGGCCCACGGACTGTTTTTGTAAATAAAGTTTTATTGGAACATGCTCATTCACGTAGGTGTCATTTTTAGCTGCTTTTGTGTTATGAAAAGTTGAGTAGTTGCAACAGAGAGGCTATGGCCCACAGAGCCTAACATTTACCAGCTGCTGTTTACTGAAAATGTTTGTTGGCTACTGATTTAAATCAAAGAAAGGTGCCTGGAGAAGAGACATTGTAAAAAGACATGCTCAGCCCAGATACAGCAATGGCTGATGGGTAAAGGAGAGTGAATCCTGGTTTTAATCCAAATTTTCATTTGTAGAAACAGAGTCTTAGAATAATATTAAGCAGATGAAAAGAATAGTTGGGGATAAAGAAATAATAACCAAGTTGACTTCTCTGCTTCTCCAGCAGCCTATCTAATAAAAGTAGGCCACGGTAGAGATGAACCCTGAATCCTTGGCTAAGTTCAGTTGTTTGGGAACGAGTTCCTTCTCTGCAGCGGATGTGTGGTCAAAGTTCATCATCAGTGCACGTACAGAGAGAGCACAGCATGTGTTATTCTGTGTGGGGACCAGCACTGGCCTGTCAATGGAATAACTAATTTAGTTAAAGGACATAGGCAAACAGTGGGGGTGGGGATCAAGAACCAAGAAAAGGAGTAATTTTAACCCTTTCTGGGCATGTATTTCATTTTTAAATAACGTGGATTCTGTTTAAGGAATGCCTATAGAATTTAAACCCAAAGAGTGAAATGCAGTCTGTACCAGTCCTTGCCAGTCATCTTACATGGACAGCTGCCAGGAGGCTGATGTGCAAAGGCAATCATCGCACGCATGGTTATTTCAGTCTTAGACGCTCGTCATCCCTTGAAATTGCTCCACACCAGGGATTCCAAATTCCAGCCTTTGCTTGCTTGTCTCTGAAGTCAAGTGCGTGGGCCGATGAGAGTGGGCTCCCTCAACTTCCCCTCTAACTCAGGCTGCCGGGCATTCCTCCTGAGTCTGGAGTTTTACTCCTTTCTTAGATGAAGGGCAAGGGCTCATGGCTTATGTGTTGCCGTATCTTCTGTTCTCTTTAGGACATTGCTTTATCATCCTCAGGTTCTTCCTTTATAGTGGCTCTTTCAGTTTTCCTAATAAACATGCTTGGATTTCATCCACCACAAAAATTTAAAATTCAAGAACAAAACCAAAAATCTCCTTTTCTCAACTTTGTTACACTCTTTAGCCTCTTTCCTCCCCGCCCTTCACTCTATATTAGTAAGAATAGAACTAGGTTTTGCTGTGATAACAAACAACACTCATACCTCAGTGACTTACTGAGAGTTCTTGTGCATGGCCATGGAAGATGAGGGACTTTCCTTGAGAGTAGCTCTCCTCTATTCAGTAGACCCTCAGTCGTCAACAGCCTTCAATCTTTGGCTGTCTTATCTATGTGCAGGGCCTCCTCTTTGATCACTATGACAAAGAGAGATTAAAAGGATAGGCATGGACTTTTTACTATTTCAGCCCAGAAAAATTTTACTAAGGAACTGCCACATGGCTCTTCCAAAATGCAAGTGCATTGAGAAGAAACATCTTCCATGTGACCGCCAGAGGAGCAGGACCAGATACTGGTAAACAGAGTGATGTTTTCCACAGCTATCATCCTTCTGCAAGAAGGTCCCATTACTTCATCGATGCTGCTCAATGCTCTCTTCCACTCACATCTCCTATCTGGCTTTCGTTAACACTACTCCACTCCACTAAAACTAGATTTGTTTCTGTTTAATCTTCTCCCTATGAGGACCATGTAGTTTTTCTCTACCTAACCACATCTTTGTAATTTCCTACTTTGTTTCTTTGTGGAATTTGATGCGGACTTTAACACCTTTCTTTTTGAATCCTCTTCTTGGTCTATGCTATGGTTTGGATTAATGTCCTCCGTGCCCATGTGTTAAAGGCTTGATCTCCAACCCTTGGCTCTGCTGGGAATGTGGAACCTAGTGGGAGGTCTTTAGGTCTTTGAGAGGTGCAGCCTCAAAGGGGACCATGGGATCCTAGTCCCTTCCTCTTCCTTTAATTCACTTCTAGGCCATGAGGTGAATGGTCTGCTCCACCACCTGATCCCCACCATAATGTGCTGCCTTGCCACAGGCCCCAAAGCCACAGAACCCATTGATCATAGGTTGAAACCTCCAAACTGTGAGCCAAAGTAAACCTCTCTTATTTTTGATTGTCTCTGATATTTGTTATAGTGACAGAAACTTGACCTTAGTTTGCATGGCAGCATTTGAAGCATTTTTAGCTCCCCCCCATCTCCTTCACTGATTTCCATTTCTTCCTGCTAATGTAGAGTCCAGTTAACTAAGACTTTTCTCTGCATTCTCTATGCATTTCCCCTTTGACTTCAGACTTCATCTCTGAGCATGCAACTCCCCAATCCATCAATCCATCAATCCACCCATTTAACACTTTCTTCAGATCTAGAATTTTGCTTTCTTTCTCTCAGATTATACTTGTGCTTTTAAACTGATATGAATTCATAGCCTCTGAAAACCGGATGTTCTTCTGACTTAACAATTACAGTTGATGGAAGTGTATCAGAATACCCTGGACATAAGCCGTAGAGTACCCCAACTCAAGTGGGTTAAAAAATTAATTTACTATTAATTATAGTGAGTAGTTGAGGTGCTTCTTTCAGCTCAGTCCTACTGTGAATCTCAGTTCTACCTACAATTTATCCTCCCTTTCTCTTTTTACAAAAGTTCTACCCATTTCTTGAGACATCTTAGGAAATAGTAGCTAATAGTAATAGTATCCCATTTGTTCCTCACAAGAGATCTATGAAAGCCATACATATAACTGGAGTGTCCTTTATCTGAAATGTTTAGGATCAGGATTTTGGATTTTTTAGATTTTGAAAGGTTTTCATATATATCTTGCGGATGGGACTCAATTCTGAACATGGAGTTCATTTATTTTTCATATACAATTTAACCACATAGCTAAAGGTAATTTTCCACGATATTTTTAGTTTGCCTGTGTTTTGACAGCGACCCATCACATGCAGTCAAGTGTGAAATTTTCCTCTTGTGACTTCATGTAGGCACTCAGAAAGTTTCAGCTTTTGGATTTTCAGATTAGGCATGCTCCATCTGTCTTCCCGTTTGAAAAATGAGAAAACCGTGGCTAAGTATGTTGCCTATGATGACAAAGCCTAGGGGTGGTAAAGCCAGGACTCACCTCCTTTCAGTTGGATTCTTGTGTGCAAACATATCCTGGAAACCCTTGGGGATCCCATCTTCCTTCTCTCTTTCCCCTTCTCCAACTGCCAACCCCACCCTCACTGATTGCAATCTCACCCTCCTTTGCAACCAGCTCGTGTTTTCCTCATCTCTTTCTTATGTAGCTTCTCATATGCTGCTATAGGCCTTGTTCAAAGGGAGAGAAAGGAATTACTATTTACTAAATGATTACAGTGGCTCTTATAATAATTTATGCTCTTGTTTTTGCTTTCTTTCTTGTCTGTCCTGGGTCATACATTAAGGTATAGCCATGCATCTTTCTCCTTTTGTGTGTCTGGTGGCTCCCAGCCTAGCAGGTGCAGTGGTGTTGTTTGGCCAGATGGTTCCTGAGGGTCTGGCTGGGATGAGAAAATGGAAATCTCAAGAAATAAAGAATTCTGTACTTGGGAGGCACAAAGACCTGAGTATGAGTCTTAGCTCCTCAGTGTATGCAGCTGTATGAGCTGGAATGAGTGAGGGGCTTAACTACACCTCTGTGGACCAAATTTCGTCCCCCTCCCAGTACCCCAAATTTGTATGTTGAAGACCTAACCTTTCAATGGAATGTGACTACATTTGGAAATAAGTCCTGGAAGAGGTAATTAAGTTCAAGTAGGTCGCTAGAACTGGCGATCCCTAGTATATTATGCCTGGGCTCCTTAAGGGAAGAAGAGGGTAGGACATAGACACATTTTTATATAGACAAAAAGTCACATGAAGACACACTGTAAGCCAAGGAGTGAGGTCTTGAAGAAGCAACTCTGCCAACACCTTGATCTCTCGACTCCTGGTCTCTGGAACCATGAGGAAACAAGTTTCTGTTGCTTATGCCACCCAGTCTGTAGGATTTTGTTATGGCAACCTCTGAGTCTCAGTCATATCAACTGTAAAATGGGTTTGCTGGATTATTTCATGGAGTGAAATTCTCAGCACAGGGCCAGGTAATCACTTGTACATAATCAGCCAGTGACAATTTCCCTGTAAGGCAGTACAACTGGGAACAAGCATGTCAGGGTTGCTAGGGGCTGAAACCCCTGAATGGTGGTAAATAAGCAAGTTGAGACTGGCCTAAAGAGTGCCAGAAGCTACAAATGGGCTGATTCCAAGATCAAGTACCAGGAGCCAGGGAGGCAAGTTGTGACTCTATCTCCAAATCACATAAAGCCTGGGGGTTGATTAGCTCCATTTGAATCTTGTGTCCACCTTTCCACCCCTGTCTTGGTCAAGGGGATCTGATGATCTGATGGGTTTAAGCCTAGATTACCTGGGCCTCAGTTGAACTTGAACCACCAAAGGAGGTTTGAGGGGAGGGAACCTGAACAATCACCAGAAAAATGGCACCCAGACAACTGCCCCAAACATGTGGCCTCCATGCCCATGTAGACAAGGATTCCCATAGACACACAGTCCAGACATTCTCTTTTTGTCTCCATCTACTCCTTCTTCTCTCCTGCTTCCTCCTACTTCTTAAAGTAGCCTTCTGACTATGGGTAAATTTTTGGTGACCTAATCCCAGCCCATTGGTAATCGGATGATCGGCTTTGGAGGTCATCAGCTCACCAGGCTGCTGCAGGATGGAACAAGACCAGGTCCTCAGGAGTGGGGGTGATGGAGCCATCTTTCAACCAAGCTATCCCTTCCTCGAATCCAAGGACTTAATAATCTTCTAGAACCTGTGTTCCTGTGTTTCCAAGTCTCAGACAGACTCAATTCTAAGTGTCACCTGTGATGTGTGACAATAAAGAGAAAAATAATGTGTTTGTGTGTGTATATATACCCTTGGTACCATGAATTGATCCCAGGGGTGCTTTACTACTGAGCCACATCCCTTCCTTTTTTTTTTTTTTTTTTTTTTTTTTTTTAATTTTGAGACAGTGTCTTGCTAAGTTGCTTAGGGACTCACTGAATTGCTGAGGCTGGCTTTGAATTTGCGTTCCTCCTGCTTCAGCCTCCCAAGTCGCTGGGATTACAGGTGTTTGCCACCATGTCTGACCAGACTAATATTAAAAGAGTATCGCTGGGTATGGGGGCACATGCCTGTATTCCCAACAGCTCAGAAGGCCAAGGCAGGAAGATCAGGAGATCAAAGCCAATCTCAGCAATTTAGCAAGGCGCAAAGCAACTTAGAGAGATCTTGTCTCTAAATAAAATATAAAAAGGGCTGGGGATGTGGCTCAGTGGCTGAGTGTCCTTGGGTTTGATCCCAGTACAAAAAAAAAAAAAGTATCAATTATGTGCCAGATACTGAGACAAGTACTGCCTGCTTCAATCTTAAGTCACTCCATGCAATTCCATGAGCCCCTCATTTTACGGATGCAGAAATTGAGGGCCAGAGAAGTTAAGCAACTTATCTGATGTTTCTCAGGCAGGATGTAGCAGAGTTGAAATCCCAAACCAGGACTACTTGATTTAATCTCCTTACTCTTTATCATTAAGCCCACCACCACGCCTTCATAGTTGGCAGGCCAAATTGGGCTGTGGTCTGCAAACAATTAGCAAAAGCAGTTATCCAGCAAATCCAAGAAACAGTGAAAGTGGAGGGGAAAAATATCTTTAAAGAGAAAACTTTTTTACTCCTCAGCTGGTTAAGAGAGAACATTTTGTCACAGGCTGCGGAGGGCAGGGAAGGGGCAGACTGTTCACTGAATGTTCATTCTCCCAATTGTTATTCTATGACATGGAGCTCACACTCCAGGGAAAATGTAGAGCCTGAGTTGAAATGTCGTCCAAAGCCATTCAGCTAGGGCTTTAAAAGAAGCTTTTGTTGGTGGAAATCTCTTCACTGTCCTGACTTTCTCTGGGATTAGGTTTGCCTGGTAAAATAAAGGATGACCAGTTAAATTTGAATTTCAGATAAAAAAAAAATGTTTTCATGGGACATACTTACACTGAAACTTACTGCACGGGACATACTTACACGGAAACATTTTGCATTACTTATCTGAAATTCAAGTTCAATGAGGCATCCCATGTTTTCATTTGCCAAATCTGGCAACCTGTCTGGACTTCGAGAAGAGGCCAGTTCCCCTCTATCTTGCCGTCCAAACAGAATTGCCAGGTTATTTTATTCCTGTGAAGAAAGCAGGATGTCAGCATATATTCTGGAAGCTGCAGGCTTATACTTGCTCTACCTTGTTCTTTTAAGGAAAAAAAATTTTTTTAAAGATGTGGGCTTTGTAAATAATAATAGCAATAATAATAATCCTCTCTGGATCTGGGAAATGTCTTGAGGGTTTGGGGGGAATCAACTTTCCACTAAATTTCCTGGAAACTGGTCAGTACAATTTGTATTTAATAAAGTGCAGCAAGCTTTGCCGCCACAGCATCTTGTGAGAGCATCCCACAGAGGAAGTGGGAGACAGTCGTGACCTCCCCAGAGCGGATGCCCCTCCCTGGGGATTAAGATTGAATTCCAAGCTCTGCAAGACCAAATGACAGTGGAGGATTGGGTGCAGGGGAAGGAGAAGGAAGGGTCAAGAAGGACACGAGAAGGGACCAGGAAGGGATAGGGAGGAGGCATCAGTGCAAATGCAAGGACATTTGCCCCCTTTGCAATGCTCCCCAGTTTCCCTCTCATCTTTAAGCCTGAAAGCACATTCCTGGCATTGACTCTTCACCCCTTCACTGCCCTTGGTTGCTGGTGCGGTGATTTTTGGCCATTTTCTGCAGAGATGGGCCTTTCCAGGGAGTGCCCATCTAAGGAGCAGCAGGCCAGCTGTCAGACAGAGAAGACTCTTCAAAAGGGAAGACACCCTGGGAGGGCAAGTATTTGCCAAGTAACTGAGTGTCCCTGTGTTTGCAGGTGTTTAGTGTATGTTTGTGGGTGTGCACAGCAGTGAATACAAGGACCTATTGTGTCCTGTACTCCAAAGCTGGCTGAGGGCCTGGTAGCCAGGGAGGGTCACAATTCACTGCAACTCAACACACTTTTATTGAGCTTCTTAAATTCAACACCCTGTGCTCAGCCTGTAGGAAATATAAAGATAAGGCTGATCCCTGTTTTTCAAGGGCCTTAAAATCTAATAGGGGATAAAGCAAAGAGATAGTAATAAAACAGGCAGAGCCAGGTAAGTATCATCTGGGGGGCAAGAACAAATGTTTTTAAGGCTTGATACAGCAAGAAAATGTTTGTTTACGAGGAGAGATCAAGAAAGACCTAATGGGGGAGGTGGCATTCATGATAAGTCTTGCAGAATGAGTGACATTTCAGTAGGCTGGGCATGGAGGAGAGGACATATTTGACAGTTGTGTTTTATGGGGTTCACATAGAAATAAATTCATCTCTAACATAGATCCAAAATAAATTCCACTAATGATAAACATGGTCAAACCAGAGGTGATATCCAATTTTATAATTTTATTATAAGCTTTCCTCCTAAGAGCCTCGGTGGGAATCAGTGACTACAGCTAAAACAAAACCAAAGTCACATGCCAAACATTGGGTGGTGTGATTTACATATAATATCTTATTTAATATGAATGCATGGCAGCTTCCTGGATAATATTGTGATCTCAACTGCAGCATTATAAATGTGTTTATATTAATTTATCAATGCACCCCATCTACCCATCCACCCAGATTCAGGAATTTTTCCATTGGTATCACAGAGCAATTAATCTACTACTAGTTTCCCTCCAAATTCTTTCCATTGATTTTTGTCACTGTGTGGATTCAGTAAAAATGATCAATATGTACCAATATTTCTCTTGATTCATCTGGTAAAATTATTGCATATGTGGAATCCTATTGTACTAAATTTCACTATAACACAGGTTTTGGATTGGGGGGTCATGTGCTATTTCAGGTCTTGTTATAACTGTGGGCTGCTGTAAACATAATACATTTACTTAATTAAGAAGTTATATGTAGTAAGTTTTTGCTACTCTCTGCTTACTGTCTACCTCTTTAGAAATCTTTGGTCTTTGAGTAGAATATTTATGTGATGATTGATAGTAAACAATTATGTCACATGTTTGATGTATTATGTTAAAAACCTAAGATACGGCAAGGTTTCTAGAATACTCTGAGGAACCTGTGGTGTACCATTGTTTGATAAGGGTTGGGTTTTGTTTAACCGTATCATCAAGTTCCGGAGAAGAAAAAGTCCTGTCTCCTTTAAGAAAGAGGTGGAGGCTTTGGCGCCTGTAAAAACTGTTGGCACACTTCTTGTCATAGAAACCACTTTCCAAGTCAAGGAAGTCTTGATCAAGGAGGAGGAGGTTGAGTTCTGAGCTGGCTTTATTGGGGCCTAAGTAACCATTTCCTGATTTAGAAAGAAGGTCACAGGGAAACACTATTTTATAGGTCTTGATGGTTTAGCCTTTTTAGCTAAGTCTCAAGGGATGGAAAGAGTTTCTTTAACCTGCCGGCGAAAGGAAAGTTTACTCTTGAAGACAGCCCTCAGACATAATGAGGAGGGTGGTGCCCCAGTAAGGGCTGCTCCACACAGACGCTGGCCAAGGAGGCAGCAGTTTGGGTCAGACTCTACCGAGTCCTCAAACAATTCCTTCTTCTCTTCCCACTTCAGGTTCTTCACACAGTAAGTGGCACTGTGCATTGATTTCATAAAGCTGATATAATAAGTCACTTCATCCGCAAAAAAGCATTGAGCACTTATCATACAAGTACCAGCCCTGTGCAAATAAAATAAACAGCCCCCACCTTGATAGAGTGATGCACAGAGGGAGGTGATGCCTGCAGAGTCCAGGGCAAGGACCACTAAATGATGTGGTCTAGCTAGTGGCCTAGCTGTGACCAGAACCAGCATCTACAGATGCCCATCTCCCAGGCTTCCTTCTTGAAGAGCATCCCCACTGAAGGTGCCACTAAGTTACAAAACTACTTAGAAGGTCTCTAATTTAGAAAGACTGAGTTTTTCTTAGACTTGGAAGTCAGAGTTGGGTAAAGTGGTTATTGATAACCAAGTCTTATGAGAGAAAGATCCTCAAATTATATTTCTGGGGATGATTTTCTTTTCTTTTAAATATACTATATTGACATTTTTAATATGTTCATATCTGTATTAATAAACAGTTAAATCACATATATAGACACTTTAATAGAGTTTCTTCTTTTACTTTTTAAAAATTTTCTTTCTTCCTTCCTTCAGTACAAAAAAGCATCATAGGCTAGATCTTGTACAACATCTTCCCTTATCTTGGGGGGATTCATCTGAAGACCCCCAGTGGATACTTGAAATTGCAGATAATACCAAACTCTCTATATACTGTGCTTTTCTCCACATTTATATACCTTTGATATAGTTTGATTTATAAATTAGGTCCAGTCAGAGACTGACAACAGTAACTAATAATAAAATAAGTATAACAATATATTTAATAAAAATTATGTGAATGCAGTCTCCCTCTTCTCTCTCTTAGGCACACGCATGCGTGTGCATGTGCACGCGCGCACACGCGCGCACACACACACACACACACACACCCCTCAAAAAGAGTTAAGACAAATATTAGTATTTTGGGACCACAGGACTGTAAGTAACTAAATACACAAAAGTGAACCGTGGGGAAGGGGTAATACTCTACTCTGAAAAGACTAATTACTTCATCTACAAAGATGAAGTAATTATAATTAAGACTGCTCCATCTACTATAGAAACAGCTGTCATGAGGCCTATTAGGAATTAGCCAACATCTCCATCAAGCAACAGAAAATATCACGGCCATGTTGCAATATATGTGGTGATAATATTTATGTACTTGCTATCTTATCTTACTGCATAAATATTTAAGTACTGGTGTCCAAAACTACCTTGAAATCACAGAAAAAGATTTTTTAAAATAATATATCTTCTAAGTATAGGAAAGTAGCAGAGAATGGTACTTTTTGTGTATTGCAAGCTTAGCTACCATATGATACAAACCAAACTGTACTTCTAATGTCCATGGTCAACAATTACTTAGTATTTGCTTTGAGCAAGAATCCTGGATCATGAAAGACACCCCCCCTCATATAAGAAAATACATAATATGACAAAATTCTTCCCTTTGAGAATTTATTTAGAGATAATAAAAAGTTAATAGACAATTTAAAGCCAAGTGACATTTGTGTCCTCCCCATCCCCAAATAATAAAGAGGGGAGTTTTAAGAAGACCTTTTGATAAAGGTTGTTCTTCAAACACAGGCAGGGTTTGGCTAATTCATATTCTCAAACTTGCATAATGGCAAACGAGACAAATGTCTTCCCAACAACATCAGCTGTCCGGTGGTACATAGCAGACTGTATTTCTCACATTTATCAGCTAACAAATTAAACAGTCAACAAGCATTTCTTGACTATCTGCTTTGTACAAGAACCAATGCTGGATTTTAAAAATTTGTTTCTTAATTTTTGGACTTAATGAATTTCAGAACATATGTGTTAAATATTTGAGGGTAGATTTGCAACCTCTGTAATGAGGGAGAAGCGGAATCCAATTCCTTAGAGTCAGCCTCCTCCCCAGGGCCCCCTGGGCTTCAGAGGTTTTGCATCGGGTACCTTCCACAGCACAGATGAAGCAAGTACAAGCATTTAAAAGCCCCAAGTGTAAGGATGATGGCATTCTGTTGGACTGGTCTCTGATCAAAGGAATTTTGCTTCCACATAAAGGAGAAGTTGAGGCTCAGAAGGGACTACTTTGGTAAACTTTAAAGCAAGCAAAGTTCCCTCTATCGGGTGGAGGACTTAGTTTGGTTTTAGAAGAAACTCCATGCACAATAACCTGGTAATTTCCAAGGTGAAAATACGGCTTTGCTCTTTGTTCATTTCCTGGTCTACAAGATCTCAGACATGAATTAAGAGTTTTGTGCATTGAGAAGGACAGATTATGGGGCACCCATGTTTTACGAGGCTGGGAGTAAATTACACAAAGTCCCACAGACGGAGAAAAGAAGATGTTGGGAAATATCGTTTTCTGGTTAAAGCTCGGAGATTGCAAAGGTTTTCTTAGCTCCATGGAATTTCTCTAACTGCCTGGGGATTTCTAGGTTTCTAAGAAGCTTGAGGTGGCTGTTAACCTAATTCACAGTTGAAGGGAGCCAAGACAGCCTTGTATGCCAGCCATGTGGTAGGATGTCCTCTTAAAAGTCTCTTTAAACTCAGGCATGTAAGGGAACCCTTCTTTTCTGAGCTAGGGCCCCTTCTGAAACTGGGTCAATGGCTCTCATCCTCATCTTCCTGCCTGCTTTGCTGAAGCACAGTGTAAGCAAATAAATATCAATGAATTGCTTAATGATTTTCATAAGGCTTCATCTTTTCAAGGCAAGGGGCTCTCCTGAAATCTTTGATCTGCTCTGTATGAATCTGTTTTCCAAATGGCCAGCACATGTCGAGGCCTGCTGTCCTCTGGGTTACAGGAAGACGCCTTTGATGGGTTAACCGCAGAGTAACTGAACTCTTTTCAAGTGCCTTTCAAAAGTTCCTTTGTCCTGCTGTGGATCTTGCCACTTGGATTGGATCAGCAGAAGACTGTTCCTGGCAAAGGGTTCTAGTACATTCTCCTTCTGATATGAGTTTGGTCCCTGGGTAATGCCATCTGAAATCTGATGTCCCAGAGGTTGAAGTGTAAGCACCAGGCAATTATGAAATGGACACCCAAACTCTAGATGGGCCACTCAGACTTTTTTAGCATTCCTTATTTTCAACCATTTTGAAGAATACTGGTCTTATTATTACCAAAGCCTCTCCATAGATGCCTGATGCTGCCTTCAGTGGATATTACTGCTTTGGAAGAGTCCTACAGTTGAGTCCATTCTTTTCTCAGCCCGAGTGGAAATGTTTAGTCAGTTAATTTCTTGATGGTGTACACATTTATTTGCTTGCACTGTGCTTATGTAATAAAATAACGATTTGGTGTGGTTTGTTTCTATAGATTATAATACATATTCAAGCTACAGCATAGTGGATGGGACATCCATGGATGTTATTAAGTTGAGAGGGAAATTGGAGAAATGAAGGAGGAAGAAGAAAAAGGCAATTTTGGAAGTTGCAGCAGGTGGACCCAGGGCCTTGGGCACATTGGAATCAGTGAGGACTGAAATATTATGTTTTGCTATATATAAAATTAAACATTTGGTGAACAAAAACTTAACTTCAATGCAAAAATGTAATAACTACCCATAAATACTTAATGAAATATATGATAGAGCAAAATTTAAGAAGACAAAAAAGTAGAAATGTCTTTTTCTCTTTGCTGTGTTTTCAACGTTAGAAGTAAGTACTTTTATCCTGATTGTTACCATTATTGGGCACTACTTATGTCTATGTAATCTTTATTTGAAGTAACCTTTATTTTTTCGTATTTCTTTGATTCCGGGTATCCCAAAACTTCCTCTCCTTACAGATCCATATACTAAGCAAACTACTGGTAGCTTTGGACTACTTACTCAAACCTTTATTGAGTGGCTACTCTGCCAGGCTCAGTGCTAGTCTGGCCTTTGAAAGCTGCAGGGTATCCGCACTGACCCCTTTTCCCCTCTCTCTTTCTTGATATCGATATACCCAGTGATTGCAAAAGCTTAACTCTAGGCTGCTGCCACTCAGTTCTCTTTAACAGTTTTTTCACCCCTCATGCAAGAAAGCCCTGCTAATTTCAGACAAATCTTCAAACTGTTTTTTCTATTTTTATTTAAATGAATTACCATCCAAACAGCCACCTAGTCCAGAAAGCTGAGAGTCATAATAGTCTCCTTTGTCTTTATTACAACCATCCTCCCACAGCTAGTCAATCACCAGGCTCTGCCAATCTTCCCTTAGTTGTCACTGAAATCCGCTCTCTCCTCTGTTGCCACCTTGGGGACTTTTTTCCAGCTTTCGACACCTCTCATTGCCTACCTGGCTTTGCTACGATGACCTCTTCCTAATTATTCCCTTCGCTTCCACTCCCATTCCTCCTTTAAGCTATTCATTTCCTTTTTCATATAAAGCTTAGATTATTTTTACCCAAATTAAAATTTAATAATTAATAAGCCATGGAGCTATGATTCAAACCAGTTGGCAAAAGAAAAAAAAAGAAAATTTTTTTAGCTGTGCATGGTGGCACACGACTGTAAATCTCAGTGGCTCAGGAGGCTGAGGCAGGAGGATCGTGAGTTCAAAGCCATTCTCGGTAACTTAGCAAGGCGCTAAGCAACTCGTGAGACCCTGTCTCTAAATAAAATACAAAATAGGGCTGGGGATGTGGCTCAGTGGTTGAGTGTCCCTGAGTTCAATACCTGGTATGAAAACAAATTTTTTTCTTAATCACAAGTAGGTACAGAATTTTATTAAATATTTTCCATTGTCTATGTGGTATGTCAATGTGATAACTTACATAATTGATTTTTCAAAGTTAAACAATTCTTGAATGCCATATGATATTTATCTTATGATATTTGTTCATGGTCACTTTGGATCACTTACTAATATTTAACATTCTTGTATCTCTGCCCATAAGCAAGATTGATCATTCTGTCCTTATCTGACTTTGTAAAATATTATGATATTTACATAATATTAAAGGTTATTATATTTTCCTTTGATTTGTTTTTGGTTTTTGTTTTGGTACCAGGAATTGAACCCAGGGGTACTTAGCCACTAAGCTGCACTCCCAGCCCTTTTTATTTTTTATCTTGCTTAGTTGCTGAGGCTAGCCTCTAACTTGCAATTCTCCTGCCTTAGCCTCCCGAGTTGCTGAGCCTGACTCCTTTGATTTGGGGGAAAAAAATCATTGTCTCTAAAATTTCTGGAGCTAGTAATCCTTTATGACATATTTTTCACTATTGATTTAATTCCCCCCTTTCTCTTTTAAGTTTGATATGGTCCTTTTTTTCCCTTCATTTTTATTTACTTCTTTTTATGTGGTGCTGAGAATGGAACCCAGGGCCTCATGCATGTGAGGCAAGTGCTCTACCACTGAGCCACAACCCCAGCCCTAATTTCCCCCTTTCCTTGTTATAGGTTTACTGAGTGTCAGTTTCTTCTCAACTTAACTTTCACAATTTATGCTTTCTAAAAATTGTACAGTATATCCAAGATTTCAAATATATGGACCTAATGTTGTTCATGTGATTCTCTTAAGATTTTTAAATATTTACTTTTTCTGTTTCACTGTCCCTTTTCATATCTGGAACTATTTATTTCTTCCTCCTTAAAAAAAAAAAAGCAATTATGCTGGGAGTTTGTCTATTTAATTACTTTTTGGAAACAACCAGCTTTTCATTTTGTTGATCAGATGACCAACTATTCGTACACCACAGAAGCAACTTTTCAGAAACTCATGTCTGGTTTTAAAACCAGAGGGTGGCTCCTCGCACACACAACCTCCTAGCAACTTCACTACTCGGTTTCTCCCCACACTTATCCTGTGCTGTCCCCTGCAACAGCTTTAGATTCTTCTTAAGCCCAAACGTCAACCTGTTTCGTGCTCCTTGTTTTTCTTACAGACTTCTCCTTTCTTCCATTACCCACTTGGCTGAAGTTTTTAAATTCTAGGTCCGGTTTTCCTCTTTGTGGGGGTTTCCCACCCCATCCCTTCTCTCTCACTGTCTTGGGGGTCATGACTTCCTTCTCTGTGCTGGTTTTGTGCCTCCCACACATTCCTACTTCTTCATCCCTCATTATGTTTTGGTTACATGTCTCCCTCCCCTCCTGGATGGTGAGCGTCAGTGCCTTCTATTTTTTCACATCTGTATTCCTGGAACTAATTTTTTTCTTTTTTCTTTTTGCGGGAGGGATTGAACTCAGGAGGTATTTAACCACTGAGCCACATTCCCAGCCCTTTATTTATTTTTATTTTTATTTTGAGACAGGGTCTTGCTAAGTTGCTGAGCCTGGCTTTGAACTTGTGATCCTCCTGCCTCAGCTTCCAGAGTCACTGAGATTACAGGTGTGCTCCGTGCCCAGCAGTACTCCTAGAACTTTTAATTTATTTCTCCTATCCCCATATCTTTCCTTTTTCAAAAAGGAAAAGCAAAAAATAGAGAAACAATTACACTATGTCCCTCTCTATTTTAAGAAAGGCTGGCATACAACCTCTCCAACTAAGATGCTGACTGAATTAACTTCTGTCTCCCTGCCTTGTCAATATGCACTTAGCATTGAATCACATGTTTGCTAACATCTGTAAATTGTCAAATTTTAAAGCCAATATTCTCTTCTTATAAGGTCTAAACTACTTTATATCTGGATATATCAATGCATTTTAAATACCAGACCAGATTTTAATCAGGTTATGTAACTTCTCATAGAGTTTATTTATAAACTTATGCACTATTTAATCATGACCCATACAAACACATCTTAGAATCTTTATCTTTGGGAACAATATTGTAAGTAGGTAATTTAAAGAAACCTCCATTTTAGCTCATAGTTGTTTTTATCTGGAAGCTTAAATTTACAACAATCGACCTACATATGAACATATAAAACAAGATGCTATTTATAAGCTGAATGGTTGTGAAACCCAGAGGGAGTTAGGAAAGCTGAGTTTGAGTCTCAGTTCTACTTACACCTCAAGCAGGACTTTAATCCTAGTAAATCTCATTAGTAAAATAGTGATAATGACTTCTGACCCTCTAGGTTTTGTAAGGACTAAATCATACACTGTGGAAAAATGCCTTGCATGGTGCAGGAACTTAGCAGATACTATTTTTAAAATTTTATTTTATTTTATATTTTTAAGACAGAGTCCTGCTAAGTTGGCCAGCTGGCCTTGAACTCGTGATCCTCCTGCCTCGGCCGAGGAGACAGAATTACAGGTGTGCACCACCACACTCAGCAATACTCACTAAATTTAAATTTAACTTGCACGATGGGAAATCACAAATATGCCTGTGTTGAAAATAATAAACTCATATTAGAAGATTATTACTGAGGCATTTGATGTCAGCCTAAAGAAAATCCCATTTTTCTTGGCTCTGCTTGCTTTCTGAACTTCTTGGCCTGGAACAATATCCTCTGCCAATTCACTTTATTTTCATTGTTTTAGTTAAAGAACAATTATTCAGACACTGAGATTTGGGAATCTTGAGTTCCATTTTGAGCAAGCACATCCCAATGACCTTGGACAATCAATGGAACATTTTTTTTTTTTTGGATATTTTTTGCATATCCCCAAAGGCAAAAGCCTTAGACTTATTCCTTTCTGTCTGCTCAGCACTAACTTGGCAATGCTTGTTATCCCAAATCAGGACATCAATGTTTTAATTCACAAGGAAAAATCCAATTCATGTAACATCTTTATCCCTCTATGAACTGTGGGGGAAAGGGAAGTAGCTGAGCCTAAGTGTCCAGCCCAAAGCATTAGCCAATAGCCCTTTAAAGTAATCATTTCTCTGCAAAGCCAGCAGCTCTCTGTCCACCTCATTTTGCTGTTGGAAAGAAAAACCTTTTCTGTACTCTCTGCCTCCACCTGAACTGCATGGTAATTGAAAGTCATTTTGCTTTTCGAATCATCCTCAGTGGCTACGTGCACATTACCCATCCACTCCACTGTCTAAATGAGGGGTTGAGGAAAAGTCCCCAAGGGAAGCGTGAATAGCCAGCAGCTGCATTTGGCTAGGCCATCTGAACTACAGCCTGCACCTTGGCCCAACCCCAGGACTGATAAAGCCCTCGCTAAGCTTTAGATTTCCCCAGATTTGTGTGCAAAATGCGAAGACTGGTTTCATCTGTCCTGCAGGACTCTCTCCATGTTTTTTGGGCTTGTTAACCTGTTTTGTGCAAGAAGAGAACGTGGGTGGGGAGCCCTGGGCCTGCTCTGAGGTCTGCAGGCTTCCAGCCTGCCTCGAGGTGTCCAGCAAATGCTGACCTATATTCCAGTGACACACACCAGATCTGAGTAGGACATAACTGCCCAGGGCGCCGCCCACCCCCTCCTTCTCCTCCTCCTTTCTCAGCCAAGAGGGCAGGCAGATCTGTACACCAAGTTCTCTCTTGTCAGCCTGATGGCGTGACAGGGTGCAGGGGGGGTTTATTAGGAGGTAAACCCACCACGGCTTGAACCTCTGGGCCACACCACACTGTCTTCTCTCCAGGAAGAGCAGCAGTAACCAAAAGGATGCAGAGAAGTCGATTTCTTGGGTTTGATCACATTTTTTTTTCCCTCCCAACCATTGTTTTTGGAAGGCTTTGCTGTGTTTCTTTAGAGTAGGCAGATGGCAGGATCCTGGAGGTGTAAAACAGCTACAAAAAACAAGATGATTCAAACAGAAGGAATATGTATAAACCCTGCTGGATCATCTCAATATTAATCAAGAGAGTTGGCGCTCCCCCTCCCTTTGCAGGATGTTTAAAGTTTTCGTGCTATTTTTTTTTTCTTTTTAGGACACCATGTATAAATGGGCCATTTTTTGAGGGCTTGGCTGGGAAAACTGGTGTCATTTTGGCACTCTGCTTACTTTGAGGACAAGCCCAATTGGAGACATCAGGGCAAGACCACTCCCTTTGAGTAGACAAGGGACATGGAGACCCCATAGAGGAAAGGCAGAGCTGAGAGCCCGGGATGGTGCCATCCAAAGTACGGGAACAGTGCCTAAGAGAGATAATTTCAAGTTGAGTTGTGGTTTACCGCAGTGTCCTCGTGATCGGTGGAGTGGTCAGATGTCAGGGGTGACTGAAAAAAAGTTCATTTTCCCACAGTGGCAAGAGAGAAAGAGAGAGACAGAGAGAGAGAAGGAAAAAAAAAAAAAAAAAACAGCTTTGCCCATAAGAAACAAATAGTTCTCCATCTGAGAGTTTGGCTGGACCAGGCTTGGAAATGGACCATCTTCCATGTGACTTTTGTGAAGTAAGCTGGATAAGCGGCAGCAGTTGTTCCTTTTTGATTAGCGAATCATCTTAAGCCCTGCCCTCTTTTTTCCCTAATGATCACAAATAATCTTTAGTGGAGCAATGGCTCAGCCCTACTGTGCAGTCAATCCTGAAGATCTGGAAGCAAGGGTCATGTGTTTGTTATTATGGAACTTGTGGGGAAATGTGAGTGAGACAGAAGGATCTCAGAGACCCTGTGCTTTGAGCTTAGGATCATAGCACTCATCAAGTGTGCTAGACCTTCCTGATTCAACGTACTGTGCCACTTGGCCTTATGGTGGCGGCTGTGGAACCATCTTTTCAGGCTGCGTAAGTGCAGGAGAACTCCAGGATCTAAAGAGTTAAAGTGTCACTGCAATGGGGAAAATGGCTTCACCACAACTTTATCTTGAGCTTGCCTAGTTATGTATTACTCTGAGTGTGTGTATGCGTGTGTGTGTGTGTGTGTGTGTGTGTGTGTGTGTTTCTTTTTAAATACTATTCTCTTTCATTAACTCATATCCTAAAATGTCTTTACAGTTTCGCTAGCAGGTCTCCCTGGTTCACCACTGGAAATGGAACAGGGTGCTTTATTCCATCACATATGCCAGAAAAGCACTGCAAATCTCCAAGGCGAAAAAGGAACATCAAATCACTGATTGGAAGACCAAAAGCTTCACACACCAGGCAACCCCAAATCCCACTGTCCTGCTGCCTTTCCTTTCTGTTCATCTTTTCATTCCTAATGCATGAATCCCAACCTGATCTCCCCATCTCACTGATCCTGGAGCACCTTGAGCAATTCAGTGGCTGTGAAATCTCCTGCCGACTTTGTTTTGGCTGGAATTGCAGCCCGCATGTGGGAGAATTAAGCAAAAAACGTCACAGAGCTAATAGTATGCCTCTGTGCGGTGGTAGGCAGATCAGTAGAAAAAGGTGACATCATGGATAATTCCAGCACTTCAGGTCTGCAGTGCAAAGCGGCTTCCTTGCTACACATCAGAGTCAGAACCTGGATTTGAGACAAAAACAACTCTCCCTTCTCATAAATATCTGCTCTGGGGCTCAAAAATATTCTAAGTGCAATGGCTCAGAAATGGTCCCTTTCCCTTGGAGACCCATCTGATTTTCCAAATCCAATCACAAACTTTTTAATAGCATGTCATGAACCTCTCAGCTCATTATTTTTCTTCAAAGCCTTCCAGTTTGCCAGCTTAGAGCCTGTGAAGTGTTGTTTGATGATGTGCTGCACCATAAATAAGCACATAGGACATGCTAAAATCCATCCTTCACTAGTTCTGGCTTTCCCACCAGGAATACTGCCATACAATCAGGAATGTGTGATTTGCAGCAATTGCTCTGAATTGAGAGTTTTTTTTTTTTTTTTAAAACACATCCAGTGTGTAATGTAGGTAATATAACAGATTTATCATGTTTATATAAATCCCATGTTTTTTCTTTCTGTTCCTTCGCCTTTCCTCTCCGCCCTCTCATGGCTAGGATATTGGAAGCAAGGAAAGCAGGAATATAGACAGATCCTTTAAAATAGCAATCTCAGCTTTAACCATTCCTGACTGCAGGAAATCAATGCATTGGATAATTTACCATGTCTCTAATACCCAGCGTTCCCTCTGATGTCTTTAAGTTGTGAGCAGACAACCATTTTACATGTGTAACCAGCCATGAAGGTTAGCCTACAGAATGGAGGTTACTGTTGTAATCAAATAAAGCTCACACAAGCTAATCTGACATGTGTTTTGACTATTTTTTCTTTTACTATATGGTAATTAGGCAAACACAGTAAGCAGCTGACCCAAGTTACTGTCATTTGTATTGTTTTGTTGCAAATCATGGTGAAATGAAGATAGTTTTTGGCCAGAGACATAAGAGCACTTAAAACCTAATCTGTATCAGCCTCCTTATTCTGTAAGTTGCTGAGGAAAATTTATGCAGAGAGAACAATGCCTTACAAAGGAACATTTTATTAGTGCCTGGGGTTGTCAATACAAAGCCCGTTGCATGGCCCAAGTAAGCAACACTATGGAGACTGCATTCTGTCCCAGGACTAGGACCCAAATAGTCCAGATCGCACTATTCAATGTTAAGTCTGTGGTCTAGCAGCAAAGGTGTCACCAAAGATTTTATTAATAACATACAATCTTGCAATTCCTTATCCCTATCATAAATCTTGATGCAAACACAAATTACAAAATCCTCAATGATTTCTATGAGCTTTCAAATCCGAAAAGTCAATCTATTTGGTTTTCCTCACCTAGATCGGCAGCTCTCAAAGTGTGGTACCTGGGTCAGGGTCATTAACAACCACTGGGAACTTGTAAGGAATACGGGTTCTGAGGCCGCAGATAGACCTACTAAATTGAGAACTGAGGGTGCAGCCTAAGAGTTCATGGGTTAAAAGTCCATCCAGGTGATTTTGATGCCATTTGCATTTGAGAATCACTACTCTAGGTCAGAAGACCTCAAGCTTTCACATGCATTCAAATCCCTTAGGGAGCTTGAAACCTTCTCTCAGGTTGTACTCCAGATCAGTCAAATCTAAATCTCTAGGGGTGAGATGCTGGCATTAGTAGTTTTTAAAAATCCTTAGGGGATTCCAATGTGCAGCCAAGTCTGAAAGCAAGTATTTCTGAAACTTTAGTGAGAATTGGTAAAAACAGCCATGGGGTCTACCCTACTTCAACTGTGGGCTCTAGGTAGTAAGGACCAAAGTTTGAGAACCACTCACCACTGCCAAAGTGTGGCCCAAAGACCAGAAGGAAGATCAGCATCAAACCTTGTGGTGGGAGCTTTCTAGAAATGCAAACTCCCTGACCCCACTCCAGAACTATGGGAATCTCTGCACATGAAATACAGATAAAGAACTCCTAGTGGTTCTCATGTACACTGATGCCTGAGATCCACTAGACCAATTTCTTTGTTTTTCAGCTATCAGAGCTATCCTTGTACAACAATAAACAAGAGGTAGTTACCGAAGTACAGGCTTATTTATCTTTTCCTACAATGGCCTATGTGTTTTATTCAGAGTCTCTGATTTTGACCAGTCTCGCTAATTAAGAATGGTGCATAAAGGCAGAAAGAAAGAAGAGTCTTGAACTTCTTATGAACATCAAAGGCAATAATATTTCACAGTTTCCCAGTATCTCTAAATAGACTGTTTGATAGTTTTCCATGTCCCCAAAGCCACACCAAGGACAGACTCAAATTACATTATTTCACGAATATATTAAGTATCCTCGGATACTTATTATTAGACATGGTACAAGGCCCTAAAATTTGGCATAGGGGCAAGGATGATATTAAGCACATAAATACACAAATAAACATGTAATTATAGCCATGATATTGTGATAAAGCACCCTGAAAGAAATACACAGGCCACGAGAAGTTGCAATCCTGGACCAGCCTTACTCTTGAGTGACATGTGAGCTGGGGCCTGAAGAGTAAGGAATTAATCAAGCAAAGCAGTGGGAAAGTCAAGTTAGAGGAAAGGTATGTGCAAAGGTCCTAAGGTGGGGAGCTACTCGGTGAATTCAAGTTGCTCAAATTAGATGAGTATGGCCAGAGTGAGGGAGAAGGCAGAGAGGAAGATGAGGCTGGAGAAGGCAGAGGTTCGTTCATGCACAACCCTGGTAAGGAGAAGCAATTTTATTCTGCAGAAAGAAATGCACACAAATAATAAAGCATAATTATGATACATAAAGTCCATGGCTTCATCTGTGAAATCAGAGACTGCTTCCCTGAGGAAATGACAGTCGGTATATGAGAAGAAGATAACTAGGTAAAGAAGGGAAGTGCGTTCTGAGCAGAGGGAACAACATAGATGAAGCCCTTAAGGTAGGAAGAACACGTTTAGTTTGTCAAATTGGCTGACAGAGCTGGACAAGCCTTACATTGAGTCCCTGATCTGCCATTTATTGTGTGCCCTTAGGCCAATGATCCTCTCTGAGTCCTAATCTCCTCATCTGTAAAATGGGGATGATAACAATAGTACCTGCTTCATAGGATTGTAGTGAGGATTAAGTGAAGTATGTTAAAACCTGGCACATAATAGATGCTTGTAGTGGGCAGGATAGTGCCTGTGTCAGAGATGTCCTATCCTAATCCCCAGAACTTGAGAACATGTTATGCCTCAGGGCAAGGAGATATTAAGGTTGCATGTGGAATTCAGGTTGCTAGTCAGTTGACCTTAAAACAAGATTATCCTGATGACAAGGGAGGGCCCAAGATAATCACTAGGATCTTTCAGATGTTGAAGAGGGAGGCAGAAGAGTCAGTGTGGAATGATGCCGGCGGAAACTTGACATGCTATGGCGGGCTTTGCAGATGGAAAGGGGCCACCAGGTAAGGAGTGTGGGAAGCCTCTGTAAGCTGCAAAAGGGGGGGACTCCAGGGGAGTTTTACCTGGAGCCTCTGGAAAACTACACAGCCCTACTGACATGTTGAAGTTCATCTCATGAGACCCATTTCAGATTTCTCACCTCCCAACTGCAAGATAATCATTTGTTTAAAGCCATAAAATTTATGATAATTTTTAAATCCACTACCTTAATGAATGCATGGCTGTTTCATAAGTGTTATACAGATAGCTGTGTAGGTCTATCCTCCATAGGATACAGGAACTGTCCAAGTGGGTGACATTCAGGGTGGTGGTTAAGGCAGGATCCAGCAGCAGACCTTAGAATCTTGTAAAGCCGGGGTGTTGAACACTCACTCAAAGCCCTTAGACTAAAGTGAATTTTTCTGGAGTTCTGGCCATATATAGTTTTGTTGAAGATAAAAGCAGTGTTTAAAGGAACATTTGGGCAGTGTCTTGGGGCAGCTAACTTGAGCAATATCAAAAGTACTGCGTCTACTCTGCAGACGGAGTTGTGGATGTGATTTACCCACTGCATTTCAGAGCCTCGGTCCCTGTCCAGGCAAGAGTCTCAGGGGGTCTGTCTCTGGGGTAGGAGTTAAGCTCTCACAATGCTCACAAAGTTGCTTCATAAGTCTTTGGCTTTAACATGACAGTGACCATCTGTCCTACCCAATCCCTGAGGGAAACATTAGAAGAAGCAGCACATTGACATTCAAGCTAGCAGAAGCAGGGTGCCAAAGACTAAATGGAAAGACTTTTCCCGGGTCATCCTCACTGGGCCCAAGGGTGGGAACTGGGGACAGAGTGCCAGATGGGCTCAGAGGCTGCTGGAGTGGGCGTGGGATTCTTTGTTTCTATAGAATGTCTGTAGGGCCTTTGGAAACTGTCACCAGTCTTGCCCCCAAAACCACTTGGTGCCTTTTCACAATGTCCCTAGTGCTTATTTATTTATTTATTTAATTACCAAAGGAGTTTTCTAGCTGCCTTGTCTCCAGCCTGGAATTTACTGATGTTCTGCGAAAACACGATGGAAGCTTCAGAATTCTGAGCCAGGAAGAGAGGGCCTCCGTGTCCACACACTGTGAAGAGCAAGAGACTTGGCCTCCAGCACTCGGGGCATTTTTTGGCCTCCCCCTCCCCTTTTTGGACTGGGTCTGTTCCCTTGGGGCTTGGCTCTCAGCCAGTTGTCAACTAATCCCTGCTAAGGTGTTAGGTGGCAAAGGCTCAAGGGTTATTAATCCTTGTAGGAGTTTTCCACATTCAACAGAGTTTTGTTATTAAATCAAAGGGCATTAAAAAAATCATCACCATAGCATAACAACAACTTCTTTGTGTTCCCTATAAATCTTTATAGCTTATGATCATAATATGTATGAAATATTTTTTTTTCACAAGGAAGGGCATTTTGTGTATTGCTTCACATCTTTAAATGTTCCTTTTTCATGATCCTAGTAGTTTGAAGGTGATTTTTGCAGCATCTGTCCATCTTGTGACGATCTCTCTCCCACATCTATTTTCCCTCCATGTCTGTTGCCTTCTGGGGGCCATGGAGTCATTTGACCCCTGCCTCTGTGCACGCACCACCCTCACTAAGTGAGTGAACAGAAGTAGCTCCAATTCAAGGTGAGTTCCTCAGAAACTTTCACCCAGAAGTGTGAAATTGAAGACAGGAAAAGGACTCATGTTGGTCTCTTTTTGGAGTAGTTGAACTGACAGCAAGCTAGTTTAAGGGTCAGGAGGTAGCTTTTCTCCAACCATGATGTGGACCTGAGTTAAGAAACTGAGGGAGAGAGTGAAACAGGTGTGCAGAGAAGGGCAGAGTTGACAGAACCAGCCTAAAGCCCAGGGACAAAAAAACACCTTTTTTTTTTTTTTAAACCTAAATCAGCTTTGTTTCATTTTTATTACTTATAAGCAAGAGTCCAAACTAAACATAGTAATGATGATAATTTTGACTACACAGAACACTTACTATGTGTCAGATACTTATACTTGTGTCTAATCCCTTCCACCCTAGTGAGCTAGCTCAGAGATGTTCAGCTACGTTTCCAGGATCATTCACCTCAGCATTAGGGGTTTGGATCCTGGTCTAGCTGTTATTTAACTATTCCCTTATATGGACTCTCAAGGTGTGTGAGTTAGCTTTTCCTTGCTGTGACCAAAATACCTGACAAGAACAGTTTAGAGGAGGAAAAGTTTATTTGGGGCTCATGCTTTCAGAGGTTGAGTCCACAGTTGGCAGAGTCCATTGGTCTGAGCCTGAAGTGGGGCAGAACATCATGACAGAAAGTCTGCCAGAGAAAAGCTGCTCAGCTCATGGCAGCTCCAGAAAGAAAAGAAGGGGCCAGGGACAGCTATATTCCCAAAGTTCATGCCCCCAGTAACCTATTTACTTCATCCATGTACCACCTGCCTAGGTACCGCCCAGTAGTCCATTTAAATTATTAATCTAACAAATGGATTAATCCACGGATAAGGTCACATCTTTCTCTTTCAAACCCATCTTTTCACCTCTGAATATCGCTACGTTTCCTAGCCCACCAGCTACGATACAAGGTAGGTGTGTCATTGCAGAAGAGGGTGAATAGAGGGAATAATTATCATGCCTTCCTGCTCAGCCCCTTCAAACAACCCCATACATATGGCACTGCCCTCCCTGTGTCCTGGCTCATAACTGTCTTCACTTAGTCTCTGGTTTCTCTCACAGGCCTTCTCTTCCTCTATCAGCAAGAGAAACCTAAGTTGAGTGAATTCCCCGTCTATGGGCATGTTTGCATGATCTACTTGTGATTTACCTATGGCATATTTCTAAGGTTTCTTTTCTCTTGATCAACCTTGTGCCTGAACCGCCTCTGCTTGCCTTGAGATGGCATATTTTTTTTTTTTTTTCTGGCAGTGCTGGGAGAGGCAAGCACTCTACCAACTGAGCTCTATCCCCAGCCCCAAATGGCATATTCTTAAGCAGTTCAAATTAGTGCCCCTCACTCACACACTGATTCACTGTGTGTACAATGTCAGTGGACTAGAGTTTTGGGCCTATCCTAATCCTGTGTATACAGAACAAATCAAACACCCTGGCTGCCTCCGTAGAAATCACAGTGTTGAAGACACTCCCTAACAACTCCACACATTAATACCAGTGCAGAGGCATACAACCTGCCTTGGCAGCTCGGAGAAGTGGGTAACTATCCGCGGCTGAGAAACCAAAGAAGCCTTAATGAGAAATGAATGTTGAAAGCTATGAGACTTTGCACTAACCTAAGTAGAGAAAATTCACAAGGCTTTATACAGCAATAAATCATCTATCGCCAACCCATCGTGTATTGTAATGCTATTTCTCCCCATGTCTCCCTTTAAGGGTACCATGATCTTGGGAATTAATAGGATTGGCTGCAAACTGCCATATGCATTCGGAATTCCTAGCTAATCACAGAGACTTGCCTTAGCAAAGAGCTGGCCTCATAATTTTCCTTAACAGCAGCACATATCTCAGAAGCGTCAATACAACAAAGGAAAAGAAGCCAGAGGACTTTCACATAATCTTCAAAGGTGACAAATTAGAATGACGACTGTGTGCAGAACTTCTTTTCTTCTGGGATGGATATAGCAGAACAAAGTTTTAACTGGATCAGAAAATTGGCTTGGGGGTGGAAAATAGAATTTCAGGAAATTCAGATAAAACCAGCCTGTGGGGATTTTTTTTTTTTTTTAAATTCCAGGCAAATGATTGGATATGGATATAGTCTGGGTTCCCAGCGGAGAGGCTTTTCCTTCTTGTTATTGATCTTGCAGCCATTCAATTCAGAAAGAATTTCAGCAAGGAAATGGTCACTCTTTCCCTTTACATAACATTCATAAATGTACAGCCAAATTAAATGTGTCATAGATGAAATTACCAACCAGAGTACCACCCGGCTGTCTCATGTGAGCTTGGTTTATGGATCCAGTGTTCTCCAGCGAGCATCACAAATCCACATAATGTTCCCGAGTGCTAAATTTGGAGCTCTGATTTAGCTGACAGATGTTTAAAATCACATTTAGTTGGACAACTCCCTGAGGAGGACACAGCTGCAGATGTGAAAGAGAGCAAGTTATTCCAGTTAAGGTCGGCGGGAACTCAGCCTGAAAACCCTCCGTCTCCATCCGCCTTCTGCAGACAGGATGATATGGACCAAGGATCATTTTCATGCTGATTCCACCAAATCCCATCCCCTCCTTGAACTGTTGCCAAGACAAATGTGGAGGTTGTATCTTGGGCAAAGTGTGGGGTGCTAAACTTAGCTTTAGTTGAATACAAAGGGGACTGCTAGCTCTTTGAAAGCAGGCACCAAGCCACATTTCCGAGCCTGTTTTGCCCGACTGGCGATATCTTAGGTCCGCAAATGAATGTGATCCTGGAATTTTGCACTTCAGGATCACATATTCAAATGTCAACCACTCTGAAGGGATTGAAGGGCCATTCACCCTCCCCCACTCTTCTTACATCCCAAATTGTTCCTCCTTCATATTTGAAAACCAACAAAATTAAAATTACCCCAGCATCATCTTTGCAAAATCACATACTTTAGACTTGTTTCAAGACTCAGACTGAAATGGATTTGTTTAAAAAAATTGTCTGTGTATTTGATGTGGGAGACTAGTGACCTTTGGTATTTTGTGTAAAAAAAAAAAAATGTTTGATGTTTAAAATTTCCCCACTGAGCTTGTATTTTTTTCTGGTCCCTTTCTGTGATTTTTCCATGCTTCATCATCCTCCACATACAAAATAAGTTCTTTATTTACTCAACAGAGGTTTTGATATAGTTATGAGCTCATCCTGATGGCAGCCTCAGATCAATACAAATCACATTATGATGTCAAAATTGACGTGATGTGAGTGTAAGTTAAGTGATTGTAAAACAATCTTAAGACAGAGCCCAAGAGACACTCTTACATGGTCAGGAGAATGGCAGAAAGGGATTGATGGAAGAACTCTGGGCATTTATATGCAGCACAGGGTGCACCAAGATTTCATTCCTAATTCAAAGATCTTATAACATCATCCTTAGAGACCACAACACCCTCAGAGGAAGTATGGGCAGCTGGCTAGGGTGACAGAGTGGGTATGGCTCACACTTTTTTAAAGCACTCAGATGAACAGATATTGCGTCAAGTGGGTGACAAACTGAGGGCACATCAAGCTTCGCCAGTGGCAATGAACCCTGGAGCCTCGTTTGTATCCAGGCTGGGCGACCAGACTAGGAAGGAGAATCAGGCATGGGGTAAGTGGGAAGCAGAAACAGAGTCTAGAGTCAGTGGGAGCATCTCCAATGGCTTCGTGTGCCAAAAATTGTAATATCACCCTTCTTGACTTCCTGGAGGAACTGCCTTTTACGCCGTGACTCAGTGGATGATATAATCTTTCCTACCACGAATTTCCAGTCTATATGGAGCCATGACCATGGATAACTTGAGGCACGTGTGAATGGAAGAAGAAAAGAGGAAGGTGATTAACCTCTAAAGCAAGTGTGTTGTATTTGATTTGTTATGATAAACACTTATTTTTTTACTTTAAAAATACATTAAATAATTAAATCAGACATGTTTAAGCACACATCCTTCCCCACAAAAGTAATTCCACTAGGTGAAGAGTCAGAGTACCTTATAATTGATCAGGCAAGTCCTTTGACCTCTATGGGCACCAGTTTCCTTTTTCTCTAAGAACTCAAAGTATTTCTGGGAGAGTAAAAATGCAACAATAAATATAGATAGTACTTTAAGGAAGTATAAAGGGGCTTGGAGTAAAAAGTGTTATTGCCATTCTTCCTGGTAGGTAGTTTTTAAATATTGTTGACTGACAATGACATTAATATTAATTCCTATCAGAGATTTTAGGTATACATTTTCAGAGGACTTTGGGACCCTAAGTACAAATGTTCAGGACTCTGCATTCTGTATAGATCCTGTTAAATCAAATCTAACTTGAATGGTAGAAAGAACAGTCTTTGAGGTCAGATAAAAACCCTGACTCTGCTCTGGTGCCTTTGGGCAAATTAACTATTTCTCTGAGCCTTAATTTCCATGGCTGTACAAAGAAGATATCACATCTTCCTAGCACAATTGGGGGAAATATCATGAGATAATGTATTTGAACTGTAGAGCCCAGTTATGCATTTTAATCATGGCTGCACTAATCACTGGGAGATTTCCATGCAAACTGCAATCATTACTTGATGACTGCAAATATTCATTCTTACCTTTTATCAGTGGGCAAACTGAGGTAATGGGGAAAGTGACAGATCCTAGTTTCAAGGTGAGATCAGGGGGTGCTTAGGACCAAGTCCCAGGCCTATGGGCTGGCTATGAAGCCATGATAGGCTCCATTTGATCATCTTCTGCAGAGGTACTCTTACCTTGGGAGTTTTAGTGGCTACATCCACCCTTGTGATGTGTGGATATTAGGAAAGACAGGCTAGTCCCATCACTGGAACCTAGACAATTCTGCTGCAATGATTGTGAGGACGTGGGGGGAAAACTGTGGTTTAATGCTCTGTTGCCAGTGAGCTCAAATCCCTTAAGCTGAAGAGTATTTTGGATATCCTAGAATTCTCTGAACATCCACCCCATGGAATTGAATCATTTTCTAATTCAAAATTTCATGTGAATAATAGCAAATGCCATTACATACTGGTTTCTACCTACTTAGCATTAAAATATGGTCTAAGGCAAACCAAATTATTGTAATCATCATTTTCAAGAAGCATCTTGTAGAAAACTCAGTGATTGGCTAAGACCATTTGGTTGAGAATCATTTTTGAATGTCTCACCTTCTGTGCAGTTAGCAAAGTGAAATTGAAAAGACACAGGAAGGAGGAGCTGCCAAAGATTCCAATTCTCATCTGAGTGAGGAAGAAAATCCCCCTTTCCAACCTGGCAGAAGACATCAATGTTGTGAAGAAGATGACAGAAGTATGGCCAACAGAAATGAAAGGATAACTGAAGAGAAGATGAGGCAGGTGGGAAGTGGAATTCAAGAAGAGAATTTGAGCTCAGGGTGTGTGACTCAGATGTAGACACTATATGGTGGCTGGAAAGGGTCACGTGGTGTCTCTGAATGTCTAGAACAACTTTGATATCTGAAGGAAATCCAAAAATCTTAAACCGTCAATGGAATTCTCATGCATGTCAACTTGAAGAATTCTTCTTCCAAATAATATTGTTGGCAACAACAGGTTTTATACAGTCAAAGTTATTTACTGTGAAGCTAATGAAGCCTACCCTCCATCTTCTCTGCCTTCTAAGGTCTCATATTGAATTTTGTTTATATATATATATATATATATTCACACAATATATAAAATATCATATATTTATATGATACTTTTTTTTTTACTTTTTCTTAAAGAAGCCTTCTTCTCCCCCTTCACACTTTTACTACCTCAAACTGTATAAACTCATGCTGTGCAAAACCTGGACTGCCCTGAGTGCACTGATGGGGAAGTATGAGAACATGGTGAAGGGTACAGCTCTGAGATCAAACTGACCAGAGTTCAAGTTTCAGCTGAACTATTTGCTGATTGGATTAGTTAGTTTAATTACTTAAGCTTTCTGAGTCTACGTGTCCTCATCTGTCCAAGGAGGAGAATGGCATAATATCTTTTTGCTTTCCCCAGCAATACCTTCCTGATAGGGTTATCCTATGTATAAAATGAGATAATGCAGAAGGACCCAAATAATTCTGGTTATTATAACTAATTTATCTTTCCCTTTCAAGTAAGAGGAGAGTCTGGGATTACTCACAGGTGGCCTGAGAGGGGAATTAATCAATCATTCTTTTAGGGCTAGGATTCCTTTCCTTCATCTCCCCAGCAGGCAGCACAAAGCAGTTCACATCAGAGAAATTCATTCAGAAAACATCACAAGGATTAGAAAAATGATTGTCATTTCTTGGGCTTTTTTATATATGGCACTTTACTGACCAAAAGACAGACTTGTAAAATTTGATGTGTATGTGCAAATTCCGAGTGCTTTCTCCCAGGCCATATAGTCATGTGACAGTAAGCCATGGGTCCCCTGAGTGGGCAGGCAAGTCACTTCCCAGGCAGGCTCACCCTCTCTAATGATAATGGCCCTCCTCTCTGTAGGCTCCGCTGAGAATGAATGCTGGATTTGTAGCAGGTTTGTACAAAAAGCCCCGTGAAGAAAGAAATACAGGCCAGTGGAAAAGCACTCTCAAGGCTTGTGTTCTTCAGAACTTTGAAACTCCAATGATAACATCTGGGTCACTGACGAGGCTGCTCCCAAAATAACTCCCCTGATTCCTGGTCAAAACAGAGGGCTTTTCCCCTTTACGGTGAACACAGCATGCTGGATGCCCTGTGTTCCCAGAATGCTTTGCCCTCGGGGCCAGGCAGCTCCATTTATAATGCCTCTGCTTTTGAAAGGGGTGTGAAATTGTTCTCTTTCAACTGAACCCAAAGCCTAGAAGTTGGGGTGGGACTTGGTCTCCCAGACAGATTCTATTGTGGTTCCCACTGTTTTATCATGTCACAGTTCAGACTCCTACTTTCAAGGCTCCTACTTTCTTTTGAGCATGCATGTGCGCACACATACACACCTTATGTCAAGCAACTTCCCTTATAAAACTACCCACAATGTCCAATGTGTCTGTTAGTAGGTACAACACTCAGATCCTCTTTTAAGAGAAACTGCTGTGAGGAAGGTAGTTGGCTGGTAGTCGGCCACTGAGCACAAGATCTGGGCCATTTCTTCTTGGGCCATTTTCTTCCTCTAGGAGGCAATTTTTGCTCTGGGGGCTGTCAAATGGCAAAGCTGAGATCATTTTGAGGTTGTACTATAGGGATGGGCTCTTCCTGTGGAGACCCCCTTCATTCCTTCTTTCCTGGTGCAGGTGTCAGACCTGCATCGCCATCTGAATACCATCCCCTGCTTATTTTCTAAAGGACCCAAACAGATATACTGTAAGTCGTTTTCAATGAGTTACAAATCTTCGAGGGCAAAGATGCTGGACACTTGGCAGATGTTTGAGGACATATTATTTCAAACTCAAGAAGCAACATATTTAAGATGCTATAAAACCAAAGGAATGGCTGCCCTCCTGGAGAATAACCCTACCTATTTGTAATTTAAGCTTAACCAAGGAGAACATAAAACCTACAAATTGAGGGTATCTGAACAATAAAGTCAAACCTTCATATTTTGAGTTTGGGTACATTTTCAAAAAGATCGTCGTTGGTGGGAAGCCTCAGAAAGGAGGCAGAGACAACAGGAGGAAGAGGGGAACAAAAAATCCGAATGGGATATATCTAGGAAGACACATGACTCAAGTGTCTTCTTAAGGGACACAGAAGTCACACTGAAGAGAGGACACAGCCTGATGGGGTTGGGCTGTTCTTAGATAAATTTCAATTTTAAATATTATGAGAAGAAAGCAGTTCTATGAGTTTATAATCATAGGGGGAAAACTTTGGGGTAAGTTTTGCTAGTAAACAAAAAAGTTCTGTGAATGGTTGACACTGGTTGAAGGATGCACGAAGGACGGTATTTTCTTTGATTTTCTACTCTCCTTAGGCTTTGACTTTCTTTTTGATTCTTCTATTAAAGCAATACCAACTAGATCTCTGTTCAGGCTTGTCTCCAGTTCTAAGTTGGATTTCAATATCTACTTTCACTCCATTAGGGCTTTTCAAGGGTGCGGTTGCTGGTGTTTTGGACAGAATGATCATCAGGCAGAATGATCTTAAACCCTTCAGATCATTTAGTAACCCTGGCCAATGCCCATTAAAAGCCAGATGTGCTCCCACTTCCAGTCACCAACAAGTTCTTCATATTTTTCCAAATGCCCTCCCACCTCCAGGGCTGAGGTATTATGATTGATTAAGGAAAAAAAAAATGGAATTTCCCCTGACTAGACTTGGCTGTGCAATGGGCCGGTTGGTGGGGTGGGTGGGGGTAGGGCTGGAGGATGTGTATTGAATCCATAGCTCCCATCTGTTGTATATCTCTCTCATTAGAATTAGAGTTTCAAAATCAAAGCAAGTTCACTTAAGCTAAATAAGAACCTTATTAATTCATAAAACTAAAATGGCCAGGTCAGGGTTCATGGTGCAATGATGTCATTAGGTTTGTTTGTCTCTGTCTCTTGGCTCCACTTTTCATGGTGTTAACTTTATTCTTGAGCTTGTGGGCTCCCTGGCAGCTCCAGGTTTGCCCCATAAAAAGGCACAGCTATAGCAAATCTAGCCTTAATTCTTCTGTTTCTAGTCCAATGGGAAACTCTTTTTTGGGGGTTACTGAAGATTGAACTCAGGGGTGCTTAAACAAGGAGCCACATCCTCAGCCCTTTTTACAAATTTTTATTTTGAAATAGGGTCTTGCTAAGTTGTTTAGGGCATCACCAAGTTGCTGAGGCTGGCTTTGAACTTGCAATCCTCTTGTCAGCCTCCTAAACTGCTGGGATTACAGGCATGTAACACCACACCCAGAAAGACAAACATTTTGTAAATATTAAGGCCTTTTTGGTTTCCAGGAGTGAGACTATCTCTTTGACAAGAGGAAAGAGATAATGACACCTACCTCTACCCATAATCTCTGTCCTTGCTACTCTGTAGTGTCTTGGAGCTAGGAAATGCAAATTTGATCTGTTTGAACTCCTTGTGTGGTCAGGTTCTGCCTTCTGGTTTCTCTTATTACCTTTTATTCTGAGGATTTAACTGCATTTGCCTCAGCATTCAGGTTAGGCACTCCATCAGCAATTTAGGAGCCAACTCTTGCTTGTTAGATTCAGTCTCAGTTTGCTACCTTGTGTCTCAGTGTTTCCTAAACTGAAAGTGGTAACCTGGAGTCTTTTGAGTCAGTGATATTCTTCTGAGAAAGGAACCTGTGCTTCCCTCCATGAACAACTTGAGTCTTGCTCTACCCAGCATCCTCTGAGAACTCAGCACAATACTTCTCAAATAGCAAATGCTCCACATGTTTGCCGAGTTGAATCCACAACCAAAATCTGCAGCAAGAGGAGGAGGAGGAGGAAGAGGAGGAGGGGGAGGCCCTTGCATTTTCAGTTCATTTTCTTTGCTCCTTGGTGGGAGACCACATTTTTCAAATGCTAATATCTCAATACCGGACAGGAAATAACACAATCCCAACTCCTGAGCAAATGGAAAATACCTTTTCTGGATTACTTTAAAGGGAAAGGATTTCTTCATTTGAAGTGTGAATAAACCCTTGCTTTGGAGGCTAGAACCAGAAATTTCTTTGGGCTCTTTCTCCTCAGACTTCTGGAGAGCCTGGCTTCTGCTGCTTCAGGTGGCTTCCATGCTGTTAATGCATAAATCGCTCTTGGCGGGCTGGTAGCCTCTTTGATATTCTGAGGTCTAGCAAAGATTTAGCTCCAAGGGTCAGCAAGAGGTCACACTCTTGATCATTTCCTCTGTTATTTATCTTTGGCTTGTGGTATTGTAGCCTGTCTTTGATAGAGGGCATTTTTACCACAACTGTACAGAATCAAGCATCTCAGTGATTTGGTTTGAGGTAGAAGAGGCTTGGCTTCCAATGCTGTGAAAATGCCACTGAGTACCTCTGAGAATGTCTAGTGCTGTCCTTCTCAGATGAGCAAATTTGTATCTGGGGAGTTTATGGTGGCACTTCCCAGACTTGGGTCAGGAAAGGAATCATACTGGTGAAGACAGCAGTTTTTGATTTGAGTAATTCCATTTTCAGTTCCTTATGAGACACTCTCTTGCTTGATAAAAGCAGCTTGTCTCAGGACTCTGGAGGGCATCTCTACTTTTTCCACCCTGCTTATGACTCACCTGTGATTGCCTTCCATGCACCCGGGGAGCTGAGGATGGGCATTTATGTTGAACTAGCCTTTGGATTTCTATTCTTAGTGACAGCAGAACTTCCGCACCAGCTCTCAAGTAAACCACAGTAACATCCCTGGCCTGCTTAGCTCAACAGGCTCTTGGGTTCCCAGAGTGCCTGGGTGGACTTCTCAACTTGTCTTGAGGGTGTGTTCACCCCATACTGCTTCATTTTGATTAAGACAATGGGTATCTCTTATCTGGGTCACAAAGTAGGGGTAGCATGTGGTTTTGACCTGCTATAAGGAGCCTGAATCAGCACTTTGGCCTGAAAAACTGGTTATGTTTTGTTCTATGTTCCTGTTCTTCAAAAAACCATCCTCAAAAATGGCAACATTTGGTCCTAGGATTTCCTTTCATCTGTTGCTTTACCTCTGCCATTCAGTGCTGGGACAGAGAGTGTGGAGTGCCATGTCATGTCTATCAAAGAAAATGAGGCAACATGTGCTAGAGACGTTGCCATCTGTGGGAGAATGCTGCTCCAGGCTCAGCCCAGAAGAAAAAGGAAGTATTATCATATCAGGGATATTCCTTGTGAGTCAACTTCCCAGAACAGACTGTCCCTCTTAAGTGGTTTCTGTGCTCCAGGATCTCTGTGCTTCCAGATTTGGACTAAGAAAGAACTGGTGTGGGCAGGGGGCTGGGAAGAACTGGATCAGCGGTGTATTTTATATATAGTATTTTCTAGTAATTATTTTCCAGATGAAACCCAGTTTACCTTGTGATGCAAGGCACAGAAACAAGAGTTTTGTGAAATAATAGTTACTCTTTCCTTGTTTCAATATCCTAATTTTATTTTTCATGGTCTTTTCTCAGTTATTTTAATTAAAAAAGAAAATCTTGGCTTCCTAAATTGCTATAGTGAACCACTTACAGGTTAAAGTCCATATTTTAAAAAACAACACCACATTGGTACATATAAGCAGCTCCTTAGGAATGTTTAGTATAATGTGGATTCCTGATCCCTTTTCCAGAAATGCTACTTCAGTGAGTCCAGGGCCCATGAATCTGAATTTTACATTAACCTTACTTGAATGTAACCACTATGTGACAGGAAACTGTATTGATCCCTGATATACCTTAAGTGCTTTGAATGGACAGCCTGGTATAGAATAGGTCCTTGATCACCTGTTGGTTGAATAAATGAATCCATGAGAAAACAGCCCTGATGATTTTAATTCAGGTAGCCTAGAGATTGCAATTGCCTTGATGTCTTTTGATTCTCATTTTTGAAAGGTAATTTTTTTAAACATAATTTCAAGCTTACACAAATGATGCAAAAAGGGGACAAAATCCCCATTTATCTTTGGCTTAAATTTCCAGGTTAGTCCTATTTACAGTTTTATTGAATTCATCTAGCCTTCTATTTTATCTACCTCTAAATAACTGTTTTCTTCTGAACTATTCAGAGTTAGTCATAAACAAAATGCCTTTTTACTGCTAGATAGTGCAATAAGTATTTTCTAAGAATAAGAACATTCTCTCATGCACACTACAACGCAAGGGCCAGTAGACCAGAGGTTCAATGTCCAAATTATTAAAAACAGTTTGCAGTCCTGCACTTCAAATGAGTCCCCTCCAACCTCAGCCAACCTCCGTTTGCATCTTTGCATCTATAATGTGTGTGTGTGTGTGTGTGTGTGTGTGTGTGTGTTTAATAACACAGATAGGTAATCTGTAGCCCTTTGATTTGCAGAACCACTTTGAGTCTTCAATCTGGAAGCAGCCTTAACAGTCTAAGGTGGGGGTTTACACTTGTAGACACTTTGTCTCAGGTTGCTGAATTCACTAGAGAACTATAGACGAATGCAGATCCCCAGATCACAGTCCTGGATCTTCAATTCAGTCAGACAGGACTTGTGACCCAGAAATCTGTACTCTATCCTCTCCTCAGGTGATTCTGTGGCCCAGCCAGGGTTGGGAAGCACAGTCGGGTGACCTTTCCCCACTGTGGAGCACACTGGATGGTGACCTCCCAGCCTCTGCTGGAACACTTCTCTTGATGGCAGACGCCTCCAGAGGTCTGCTCCACACTGGAAATTTCTGCTTGTTAGAAATTTCTTTCTGATATTAGCTTCAATAGCTTTCCTGTTGCTACAAGGCTTGGTTCTGCCCTCTGAATCAATGCAAGACAAAGCCAATTGGTGGTTGCCCCTCATTGTAAAAATACAGAGAAGTATACGGAAAATAAAAGAAAAAAAAAAAAACACTCAAAATCCCACCACTTTAAGGGCTTTATTTTAATGTTTTCTTTTAGCTTTTATTTATGTATACACATAAACACATATTACACACACTTTATGTTGTAAAAGAGAAAAGAGCATATTGTATTGTGGGTTTTCTTGTACTACTGTATCAGAAGTTATATTCCAGATGGACAAATGTGCTTTGGAAAGCACATTTTTTAAAATCACTACATTAAATTCCACTATTTTGATCTATTAGAAAATATTCAACCATTTCCTATTAGTGTTTATTTAGGTTGTTACCAGTTTTTCTCCAGTGTAACTAGTGCTTAAGTAAACATATTGCAGATAAATCATTGTCTGCATTCTTGAGTATTTTCTTTATGCCAGATTCCTAGATGTAGAGTCATTAAGTTAAAAAATATGCTTTCAAAAAACACATTTGAAAATATTAAAGTAAATATGATATAAAAAAAGAAAGACACATTTGATACATATTGTCATTTACTTTGCAAAGAGGTTGCAAAAGCTTTTTCTTCTGCCAGTCATTTGAAAAAATTTCTTTTTACAATTAGTCTTTTTAAAAATGATACCACTTTGGTAGGTTGAGAGTCGAATTTCATTGTAGTTTTAACTTCTGATTTTCTATTTACTTATGAGGCAGAATATGATTTTAAATACACAAAAAAACATATACACATAGGTACACATTTTGATCAATCATGAGATAAAACAGGTTCATATGCATTTGCATTTGTCTTTTTTTTTCTGTTAAACAAGATTTTAAGAGGAAGAGCAATAGAAAGGTTGGCCTCATTCTTTACTTGCTGATGTATAATGCCCTTCTCTTTTCAAATGCAAATACTGTTTGGTAAGAATAGAATCACAGCTGATTTTTTAAAAGAAATAAATAGCTTGTCAATTTTCTTCAAATCATCTGTTAAATAATTCTTCCCTTGTCATTGGTTTTGTATTTCTTTCTTTATCACATTAGTGCTGTGTTATAGCTATTTATTTTTTATTGATTTGTGTCAATTCTTGGACCAATGGTAAACTGATTTATCTCCTCTAATATTTTTATAATGGATAAAATTTCTATAGTATTACCTTATAGTTCATAACTTATTAGATATTTTTACCTTTTAATTTTTTTCTAGATTGATTTAAAGAAAACAATTTTTAGATTAGAAATCCCACTGTTATTTGTGCATAACCTATATATTAACTAGGAGAAAATAAGAAAGAATTCATAATATTCAACTATCTCTCTCTAAGGACACTATATCTTTCCACCTATTCAAATCTTTAAAAAATATTATTTAGTAAAAATATGAAAATTTTTTCTTATATAAATTCTGTATATATTTTTCTGGGGCTATTTCTTTGTATTCTGTTTTTTTTCTATTAATAACATTATGCATAAAACATATTTACATTGACAATTATGGCATGTAGAAAAGCCATTGATCTTAAATGTTTATAGTTTAGCCTTTCCAGTAATTTCTTATTAATTTATAAGTTAGTTTACTTGAATTCCTGACTATAACCATATTGACAGCAATGAGTAATCATTTTGCTTTCTCAACATTCACACCCCTTATGCATTTTCCAGGTCTTAATCACACACTAGAAATTTTAGAGCATTGAGGCAAGAATCTTTAACTTTTTCCAAGTCTAATATGAAAGGTTTTACTGATTTATTCTTTCTCTTGATATCTGTATATAATGCATGTTAAATTCTGTCACATAATTTCAGCAACTATTGAAATAATTATAAGACATTTACTAATTCAATTATTAATATTTATTCTTTTAGCTCTTTCCTATTTATAGAACTAATTTGTCAACCGAGTGACATTGCCTTTTTTTCCCTCCACAATGCATTCACTAATCTGACCATCTTTTGGTTCACAGTAAATAGATTATTTCCCAAAGGGTAAATAAACATGGCTTACTAACATGGTTAAAGTGTATGGTGCACATTTGAGGTTGACAACTGTCTGGTAGAAATGGGTCCGACTTTAAGCCTAACTCCTGTTACCTTTAGAACAATTTTAATAAAGAATATCAAGAAAATAAAAATATTAGCCAATTAACCCTGATTGCATGTTGCTGGTTAGTGATAAACCACAATAGCAGAATATGCCACGATAGTAGCCATGCTGATTAAAATTTTCAAAAGAACAATATTATTCACCTTCCCTGCCACCACTGTGGCACACGCATGTGCATATACAAACACCAAGTACACAGAGATGGCCCGTGTTACATGTCGTATGTCTAGGATAGTTTTCTCGAGTTTTAAAGAATGTAGTACTCATTTTCACTTAGATTTTGATTCTTTAAATAATTTGATTATTCAATAAAAAATTATTCAAAGGGCTAATATGTGGCATTACTAGGGTTTGAAGATATACTTTCGGTAAGTCTCACATGATTTTTGTTTTTGTGGAGCTTATACATTCACAGATAAGACTCAATTTTTCCCCCATTTTCTTTTATTTGTACCATGTCAGACTTCAAATTGTTAATTGTCTATTTTTTTTTTCTGCGTTAGTTAGTTACATAATCCTGTATAGTTTCCTAATTGCTGATGGTCTGAATGTTCTTGAATCTTTCATTCAATGGCCCACACTTTTTGGACACTGGGGATTTTAAGGTGAAGAAAAAAGACAAAAATCTCTGTCTCCAAAAAGCTTACTACATTTTAATGAAACCCTGACATCAAGACTTTGCAAAATCCATTCAACTTTATTATACTGTCTATATCATTGGCACTAAAGTAAAAAAGAAAACAGTGAACCAAGCATTTTGGAAAGATAGTAATGCAAGAGTTGGTGCAAAAAAGGATTTCTAGTTAATCAGTATTTAAATTGAAGTTCACATAACCTTCTTTTCTAGGTAACTCAATTATTCGTAATTTTAATTTCAGTATATATGACTCCAGCTTTTCAAGTAGAACACCATAAAACAGACTCAGCAGGTTTCTGTACTTAGATTTACTTTTCTACTTGAATTTCTGGCTTTCCTCAGCAGAAAATTTGAATAGTATGTAGCATGTTAAGAAGTGAAATACATGTGTTTATTAGGCTATTTCAAATGGTACAGCAGTTTTCCATCTCCCCCTCCATTTCTCCACCAAATAATGGGAAGCAGCATAAAGTAAGAGCTTTGAGATTACCTAATGACTATAAATAGAAATGATGTATGGAGAGTGTAGCTACAGCTGAGATTACTGAAGATTTTTCTATATGCAGAGCACAATACTAAACACCATCAGAATAATCCTGAAGTAGGTAAAATTAGTATCCACATTTTATAAATGAAGACATAAGACATAAGAAATTGGTCCAAGATTTTACATCTAGTAAGTAGTGGATTCAGATGTCATGAAAACCGCCGGGAACTGGGTTTTTTAAAATGAAGGCCAGGGACAGGAAATGCATCTGCATACTTAGCCAAACATGTTAAGAATGTGAACTAACTCACTCCTAGTTTTCACAGTGTTTCAGAGATTAAGTAAATAATCTTCAGCAGAATCCAATCCAAGCGTGCAATTCTTTGCATTCAGTACATACACTTGCTAAGAAAAAAGACCATTTGTTAGAATGCTTCTATTTCATATCATCCTTATGCCTGGTAATGACCTTTCCTGGTTTCTTTCCAAGGTACACTGGAGCACACCGAATTTTCTCTAAGCGGGTTGTCTCTTTATGGACTGGAACAGGAAAAGAGGAAGATGCCATAGTGGATTGCAGGTAGACACTGCTATTCTGTTTCATAGAGTTTTGTAAGTTCCAGAGTTCCACCATAGTTTGCTTTCAGCGCATAAATTCTCCTATCGGGAAATGCCAAAGAAATCGCCTTCCCAGAGGCCTCAGAGACACCAGGAGGATCTTCTCAAACCTTTCTTCCTTCTTCCTCCTTCCTTATCACCAACATCATCATAAGTTATCATTTATTAGCACTTAACTGTGTCCATACTCTCCTAACACATACTTATATGCAACTTTAAGCCTTGTAACTACCTTATGAAGTAGCTACCATTAACTCATTTTTCAGATGAAAAAGGAGGTTAAGTGGGATTGTTTAAATGCCTGAAGACCACACTATGAGGAGCAAAATCTTCTCAATATTAAAAAGTAGATCTATTAAACCCCAAAGGACATGTTCTTAACTGCAAAGTTACATGTTTGCCTTAAAGAATTTATAATGGGGCACAGGATCAAGGAACAATGTATCAGGTGTGTGCATCTAAAATAATCCTGCATTTACATAAAGTGATAGGACTGAGATTTGGAATTTTTTAATCTGGGGTCCCTAGACCCCTGAATGTCCAGAAATAGTTTTATAGGTTTGTAATCTCCTAAAACAGGAGTAATTAAACTTTTTCTTAGAGGGCCATATAGTAACTATTTAAGACTTTTCAAACAATAAGGCCTATATCTGAAACACTTTTTATAGTTTTGTAGAGCAAAAAACTGCCATAGATAATAAGAAATGAGTGGGCCAGGCTTGTATTCCAATAAAACTTTATTTACAAAAAGAAGCAGCTAGTTAGTAGGCCTTAAATGGTATGCAAATTCTATGGCCATACATGTATGGTTGCTTCTGTTATTGTTATGAGAAGATGCATAGCTTTCTACAGCTTCTCAGATGAGTTCAAAGTTTAAGTTGGTTAAAAACAACTGGTCTAAATGGTCTCCTAATGGCTCTAGGCTTAGACATTTCAATGCCTTTTTAATTAACAATCTCTTAGAGATTCTTTCTCCTTAGCAGATTCTTCTGATGGATTCTGCTGTGATATCTGAAGTACATAATACTTACTGTTTAGAAGGAAATATGGGCCACACAACCATTTCACCTTCTCCTGGCTTATCAGGTCAGAGGATTCTGGCTAAAATACAGTACATTCTAGATTGGAATAGAGCAGCTTAGTCTCACCAGATAGCATGAGGTTTGTTAGGGCTCTTTCCTCTTGCCGTAGCATACTTTCTGAGACTTCTCCATAGAAACAACTAGCTTGTCATGATTATACCCATATGCAGTTTGGATTCCTGAAGTCAGCTAGGTCTGCCCAGTTATGATGTAAAGGGGAAAGGTGCCTTTGACTGATGTATCTCTGTGTCTGTTCAGGGACCCTCTGTTCCTCAAGGAAACATTTCTCTTAGGACTATCTAGCATCTTATTCATTGCCTGCACTGTACCAACATGTATGCCATGGTTTGGATATGGGTTGAGTGTCCCTTAAGGAATCATGTATTGGGAACATGATCCTCAGTGTGGTGATGTTAAGAGGTAGTGGGGCCTTTAAGAGGTGGAGTCTAAACCAGGCACAGTGGTACACAACCATAATTCCAGTGACCTAGGAGGTTCAGGCAGGAGGATCACAAGTTTGAGGCTCTCCTGGGTAATTTAGTGAGATTCTGTCTCAAGTTAAAATAAAAAGGATTGGGGATGTAGCTCAGTGGTAGCCTAGCATGTAAGACTGTTACTTGTCCCTTGCTGGCTTCTTGTCACCTCTCTCTCTTCTGTATTCCCACTATTTGTGATGCTCTGTCCTGAGGCCTTCACCAGAGCCAAGATGAAACCAAATCTCCAAAAGTGTGAACAAAATCAACTTCTTTTCTTGGTACTCAGCCTCAGATATTTTGTTATAGTAACGGAAAACTGACTAATGCAATGTACCTTTACCCTGCCTCCCACTCCCTGGGTCTTGCCTTCCCTAGGTAGAATCTTGGGATGGGTATTGCTGGTTACAGTCCTTTATGTCTGCCAGAGAACTTGGCACTATGCTTTGTACATATGTGATAGGAGGAGTAAAGAAGTAGAGAAAAGAAACTGTACAAGTTTTGTTGTTTTGTTGTTGTTGTTATTAGCACTGGGATTCTTGAAAGCTACAGTCAATTTTAAATTCTTGCATCTCTTTTGAAAATCAAAATGAGGGTCATCCACTTGAATAACAAACAAAATCAAGAATTTTAAATTTTAGGAACAAAACAAAACTCTGATACATTAAAATAAGGAAGTACCAAATACTATGAATCATAATATAATTACGTTATATTCCAGGTTTTTCTGAGATTGGAGAATTGAGCATAGGAGAAGAACAGAAGAAAAAAATTAAAAGTAGGAAGAAATGGCAGAAATGGGGAGAGAAGAGAAGAATGAAACAGGGAGAACAAAGACACAAAGGGAAATACAGACAGAAGGATGAACGCAGAGCAAGTCTGTAGGCCAAACAGCTACTGCTGGGTGGAAATTCAGTGTCATTAGGATGCAGCTATTTCTCACAGTGAGTGCCCCCCAAAGAAGGAAATAAACCAACGAATGAAAATAACAGGAGTATAAATCATTTAGCCAGTACTTCTGGAGACTTTGCTCCATTTTAGACTCCGATATATATCACATCAGGATTAGTGTTAGCTCTCTGAAATGAAACATCAATAAGAGGACCACATGGTGCCGACTGTACCCCCAACTAATATTTCAGCTCAGCTTTAATTATCATGTTCATCTGGCAGCAGCATGGTGCCAGTAAATAGCAACGGGTCATGGGAAGCCTGGGTTCTCGTCCTGGGATATTATTGTATGACCTTAGCTGGCCAAGTTCTCGACTGAGTTTCTTTATTTGTTTAATATGAACAAGAATTCCCTGTTCTGCTTATTTTGCAGGATGAAAAGTGGAAAAGAAATATATATATATATACTCACATGCTTGGATAAGTATAAAGGCCAAATAAATGTAAAACTGACCTGTTCTCTTAACAAAGTAGTGGGTAGGCGGGGGGTGGGGTAAGGGTGGGGGGGGGTGGAGATGATGACATTTCGTGCAGAAGTCTTGGTGACTCAATGAAGTGTCTTTTTTTCCCCTTAGTAATATGTGGTCTGGGATTATTACTGCTTTCTCAACGTTTTTGAGGCATACTTTTCCCCTTTAGAAATGCCAAAGGTGAAAAATACTATTCCGCTGCTATAATTTGTCACCCTTGCTGCCTGTGCAAGACGTGCATAGACAGTTTAGTAATTAAGCTTTTCAACACTGCATCATAAAGTTTTATTCTGGCAAAGGCTATATTTATCAGCTAACAAGTATTAAATCACCCCACGGCTCAAGCCGTTTCTCACTTGAATATGCTCCTTTCAAAACAGAGCAGCTTTCCTTGGCTGGCTTGATTAATAAAAGTTCTTATTTGGAAATATGGTGATGCTGTGTGGTCTTGTGGGGTTGAAATACACACACCTCAGCAACCAGTTCAGCCTGCTGACCCCATTCTACTGGGGGAGCTTGATAGCTTCACCCTGTGGTCTTTTAGAGTGTCCTGTCATCTGACACATTCGGCCCGCCGGACAGCAGGAGATATATTCCATTTAACTTCTAAAGAGGAAGAGGCAAATGAAAATCCAAATGTAAAAGGGATTTTTAAAATGTTTAAAATAGCAAAGTGACATTAGAATGAAGAGATCTTAGAGTTTTTAGTCATGACGTAGAAAAGTACTTTCTCTAAGTAATTCCAACCCCCTTTATGAATCTTTCCTCCTTTCTAGGATGTAAGTTCATGAAATGATTATAGCATTGTTCTTAAAGGATGCTGTCAATTTAATGAGTTATATCTGTTAAACATGAGTTAGGGCTGAGTGCAGTGATGCTCTCTGTAATCTCAGTGGCTTGGGAGGCTGAGGCAGGAGGATTTTAAGTTCAAAGCCAACCTCACAATGGTGAGGCGCTAAGCAACTCAGTAAGATCTTGTCTTTAGATAAAATACAAAATAGGACTGCGGATGTGGCCTGAGTTCAATCCCTGTTACCTACCCCCCCCCAAAAAAAAAAAAAGAAAAAGAAAATGCAAGTTAGATTGAGTGACTTTTCTACCACATTTTAAGAGAAAAATCAATAGAAAGACAAATGTTAATCAAACATGGGCCACAATGATGAAAAACAAACAAATAAACAAACTCACTACTTTTCAATATTTTATTCCAGAAACTGCATTAATTTTCTTTTTTGTTTCTCTATTTTCAAAATAAGAGACGTTAACCATATGTAGGCATTTTAGTTTAATTTTTTTAACCATTTAATTGCCAAAAGGAAACAATAGGATCACAGAATCCACTTTGTAGATACTTAAGCAAGTCCCACATGTACCTGTATTTGTGTACATATAAGAGTGGGCCTGTAGGTGTAAATCCTTAAACACTACCAAGGTAAGAAGTCTTCTGCCAAACTTAGTTTAGGAGGCTGCAACAATTTCTTTCCTTTTGATATAAAATAGAACTCATCATTTTGTTTTTCAAATTAGCAACAGGTAGCTTATGTGAAAGGCCAGGGATAATTTCTCTTCAGCCAGCAAGTCATGGGGTCAAGCCATTGAAGCATGTGGGTGATATGCTGAACTACTAAGTTGGCAAATATTGAACTATTTTAAGTGCATCTATTTTCTGGTTCAGTAATTTTTTTGTTGGACAACAAAAAACTCATTAAACTTGACACAGTCTAAATGCCACAGCACATGCTGGAGAGTACAGAAATGTAACAGCACCAGCCACAGGATATACAAATGTTAAGACTGATATGTTTCCTCTCAGTTTCCATTTAATTTTTATCTTTCACATTAAGACAGATTTGTTTTAAGTATAGCAAGTACTGTGTGACTTGGAAAATCAAGTTAAATCTTGCTATTTTCTAAAAATCTATAGGTAGATTCCTCTGTCAGTCAAGTTACCCTTTAAACTGCAAACCTAAAATGATGACACATATAACCTACAATTCAAATCATTTAATAACTTGAAAAGGAGAAAGAAAAATTATAGTAGGTTTGGAGAAATCTTGTAGTTCAGTAATTTGCAAAAATGTTAATTGAAGGACATAGTTGAAGACCTAAAACAAGGTCTTCATGATGATTATTCTTTATTCAGAACTGATTTCAAGAGGATAATAGAGGTTTTGGCACACAAACTGTTACTTCTGATTTAACATAACTTTTGGGGGAGTCTATTTGTCATTCTAAAGCACCATTTTTCCTCCAGTAAGGATTGGTCACAGAAATTCAGAAAAGTGGGGAAAGGTGTAAGGTACAAAGAGTTTCCATTCTTATATGGGCTATAACTATCACAATTATAAAATTGATTTTATACTCTATATGAAAAATGACCATAAGTGAAGAATAATTTTCCAGTAAGTTTCTCAACAAAATAGAAACTAAATAACTGACAACAGAAAATTGTGAAAACAAAAATAAAATGTAGACAATAAGAATACAGGTACTAAAGATGATTTTTTAAAGCTTCCAGAACACTTAAGGCAGAAGTGATGCAGCCATCAAAGTTGGACTGAGTAAATCCATCCCCTCCACACACAAGGAGAGGTTTGAGACGAAGAGTCATCTGACCAGGACAGTTGGCAGCAGCATTTGTAACCTGAAAAAGTGGGGGGGGGGGAGGGAAAGACTTAAATTGACATTCTGTGCTCTGTTGTGCTGTCCTGGCAACACCCGTTTACAGAAGGCTTTCTCACAAGGAACATCAAGGAAAATGAAAACCAGGAGCCCACACTGCTCTCCTAGCCCAATTGTTTACAATGACATTTTAAAATGTTTAAATTTTCAATTATTAGACAAGCTAATCAGAAGTATGTTGAACTTCACTATTAGTTGCAATCCAACCCCCAAGGTGATGGTATCAGGAAGAGGGTCCTTTGGGGATGTGAGTAGGTCATGAGGGACAAGCGCCCTTACAAAATAGGCCAGAGGAGCACGTTGTCTCTTCTACCATGTGGACACAGCAAGAAGGCACAATCTTGAGAAAGTGGGCCCTCACCAGACGCTGAATCTGCCAGCACCTTGATCTTGGCCTTTCTAGCCTCCTGGACTATAAAAAATAAGTTTGTTTGTTCATAAGTTATCTTCTTAATAGCAGGACAGAAGGACCGAGACACGTTTCCTCCCTCCTCTCCCCTACTGTCTCCTTCCCTTCCTTTCTTCCTTCCATTTCCTGAGTTCTGTTCTGAGGTAGGCCCTATGCTGAGTACTGGAGCAGCAGAATTTTGAACTGCCATACACCTGTCCTAAAGGAGCTCTTAGTCCTAAAAGAAAGACTGATATGAAGGCAGAGAGTGGCTCCCTTCTGCTTTCAGAGCACCTCCTATGTTTCAGAACATGTTTCATTTGCAGACTGCTTTTCATGAATGAATGAATTCATTGCAATCAACCCATGTAGGTGACTATAGAAGTCTGATGTATGCATAAAAGTTTGACTTTGCTATCAAGGAAGTAAGAAAGGCCCATTCCAAGGGGAAGTAGCAGCATGTATAAATGCCTAGTCTATGGGCAAGAGTGAGCTAAGTGTAAGTACACTTAGTAAGTAAGATATTACTTAGTAAGTAAGTAAGATATTGGTGTGTGTGCCTGTATGTGTGTTTGGGAAGAGGGTTGACTGAGGAAGTGAGGTGGCAGGGAGGTCAGATGTGGGGATATGGTGTTTCAAAATAAAAAAAAAGCCAATAAACATGTCCATTGAAAATGCAGAATTAATTACTTTATGAGCTGAAAAGGGGTGAATGAACTGAAGGTGGAGATTTATTTTATAGAAACAGGTTTATAATATTTGAAGTGATAGGGGGAGTACAGAAATTATTTCCTGGAAAAACAATTCTTAAAATTAGCATGGATGGTGCCAATAAGCATCCACAGTGAGAAGAATGGGTGGGAAGGGAACATGGTTATCTTGGACACTGAGATAGTTGGCTACGGAAGCTCCCCAAACTCTCTAGGTTAACAAAATATGCAAACTTATTATAATTGAGTCTCATTTAGGTTTGTTTTGTGGTATAGCTTCGGGGACATCATTCACATAGACTACCCTGTGGCAGTTCTGCTTCCTCTTAGCAGTGTTTTCATGGAGAGCAACAGGGTAAGGTCTATGAGGATTCACTTGTTTAAAAATCAGGGAAGAAAATCAAGACATGTAATAAATACTATTTGGATTAGGATGCTGAGATTTGGGTTCTAAATAGTCTGAGTTAGTGTATACTTTTACAATTTTTTTTTAAATACAAAAAAGCTTTGTATGGACACTTTTATTTATATGCTATGTTTTGCTTTAACAAAAGAGGTGTTACTAAGATTCTCTTGTTGAATGTCTAAAGATATGGCCCTCTAGACACCTGTGTCACTCAGATATAAACATAGCATTGAGAGCATCCTTTCACTTTTCTGGAGGTCATTTTATAGCAATATCATTTATCATACACATAGTAGATAATCTTGAAACCAACAGATATTATTTTTCAGTGGCTAAAATAAATAGCATATAGTATGGACACTGAAACATGAGAACAGGTATTCAGTTAGAGCTTTCTGACTCCTTCTTTAGACAGAATTTTAATACGTTAGATTATCTGATTTGCCAGTGAAACACTAAGGAAGGAAGAAAATGTCTAAGTTCCTAAATATTAGCAATTTCAGAACTTGTTAAGTTATAGAAAGCAAGGGTTGTGTATAAAAATTCAAAACAGGACAGGGAAGAATCCTGGCATTGAGAAACCTTTGGTGGAGGGACAAATAATTTTCTGGCTCTTAGTAGGTCCAAAAGGTATCAGCTATTGGTTTTCCTTCAACATTAATGTTCATAATGATGGCCCCAGTTTTCAAAAACCAATTCTAATATGCATAAATTATTCAGTGCTAGCATTTCTTGAATGTTCACTGCACATTGAATGTTTATATGCACGTAATTCACAAGTAATCCTATGAGGTGGTCACTATTATTCTCATTGTACAGATACAAAGTTGAGATTCTAAAAGAAAGAAAGCTAGCAGATAAATAGGGAGGCTGATTCTAAAAAAGCAGGCTGACTCTAGGACTCACACTTCCAACACTTTTAGAAACATTTCCATAAATACTCAATTAAAGTAAAATGACAAAAATGTTTGATTAGTCACTTAGCTTTAGACTTCTGGAAAATTTGCCCAAATGGGATAACTAATTAATACATCTTCATATGTACACACACATATATGTGTGTGTATGTGTTATAAACATATAACATAAATATCCATTTGTTGTTAAGTTTTGATACATTCCTGCTGACATCTCTGTACGGGTAAACCATAGCATAAACCTGTAAGTATTAAGCAGGAAGGAGCTTAACGGAAAAGGTTCTGCCCAGTTGCGAGTTGATAATTTATCACTGCTGTGTAATTTAATTAGTTGAGTAGTAAATGCCAGATGACAGATCACATGGATAGAAAACTGGGCCACTGATTAGCCAGTCTGCAGTTTGGATGAAATCAATCTCACTGCATTTAGGTGGAATCACCCATTTTGCAATTACCCAATGAGGAAAATATGAAAACACAGAGTGTGTGTTGGCAAGCTCCTTCAGCCATGTGAAGTCAAGGAGTAGAGGAGCACGTAATTGTCAAAGCCACAATCTGTCATAGTAATGCAGACTTTGGCTATGTTTCCAGCCACAGTGAGGAACCACAGTCTCAAGGCCTGTGTTTAAGAGAGATGTCAGAGCTGAAACTACTCCTTGGAAATCCAGGTTGCTTTGGCTCATATGTGGGCCAGTGCTGGTCAGAAAGAACCCTTGCCTGCTCTAGAGTGGCTAAGGTAATGTTTCTATAAAATTAGATGATGACTGGATTTGATGCAAAAACTCAAGACAGAAAAAATTGGTTCTATTTCTCAGGGATTTAAAACCACATGGATGTGTTTTGTGATTTCTGTCTACCTGCAGAAGAAAATGTAAGCTCTCACATGGAAAGCCTGTCATAACAGGCATCTTACCTCCTTTCAAGTTTCATGTCCTGCCATTTTCCTCACCTTTGCCACATGTCCTATCTATCTTCCAACTAAGGTTCTTCACACACACCTTTTTTTTTTTTGTGATGCTTCTATGGCTTTGAAGAAGTCATTCTGTTGGGTAATATGGTACTGTTCCTCCTTTTTTCTAACAAGTTAAATTGTGTATCCTTCAAGACTCAGTACAAAAGTCATCTTCTCTGAGGTCTTTTTTGCTCTGCCAGGCAGGGTAAGTACCTTTTCAACATGTTATCTATGTCTATTGTATTACTTGTTATTTTTGCACTGTAATTATTTCCATGCCTAGTCTCTCTTCCTGGACTACATGCTCCTAGAAGGACTGTGATTCACTAATCTTTGTAGCTCAATTTGAGAACAATGCCTAGCCCTTATTAAAGTGTGCAATAGATGTTTAGAGTTAAAAAAAAAAAAAGCACCGTATGTTGAATGTAGTGGTGCATCCCTATAATCCCAGAGAGTCAGGAGGCCTAAGAAGGAGGATCGCATGTTCAAGGCTAACCTCAGCAACTTAGTGAGGCATTAGCAACTTTAAAAAATAGAAAGGGCTAAGGATGTACTTCAGTGACAAAGTACCCCTGGGTTTAATTTCTAGTACAAAAACAAAATACAATATTGTATACATAGTTGATCAAATAAAGGTCTTCCTGAGATACATCTACACAAAAAATGTTATTCAAGGCTCCTGTAGAACTGGGTGAAAGAGCAAATGGAACAGCTATTTGGAAGGCTATCAATAATGATGAACGAGGGCTATTCTCTTATCCCTATGAACTGCTTTAGGTGAAGGTCTTTTCATTATGTATTACTTTGAACCACACAAACTTGCTGTTCTGTAAGTCAAAAATGATAAAACAGTCAATTTTTATATGTTATAGCCTAATAGATTTTTTTGTATCATCATAATTATTAACTAAAAATTTATAAATAAGTATCTGGGGTGATGAGACTAAAGACGAAAAGAAAGAAGGACCAGATAAGTAGGCTGAGTATTTATATAAAACTATAGTTAATAGTTTGAAAAAAAATCAGGACTATGTGTTGAATGTCCTTTCCTCCTTCCATACCTATGCTGACAGGTAAAGCATGACCTTGGACTATGACATTTACCCACATAGAACAATCTCACTGGTTTGGCATAGAGCAGCTGCATTTTAGGTTGGCCAGTTCTGGAGGGCCACCAAGTCCATAATTTGGTTACTTAAAACCAACCTTTCTGAAATATGGTACTAGATGATGTTCAAGTGAACTGGTCAAAATTTAAATCTCACTGGGCGCTGTGGTGCACGCCTGTAATCCCAGTGACTCAGGAGGTTGAGGGCAGGAAGATCGCAAGTTCAAAGCCAGACTCAGCCAAAGTGAGGCACTAAGTAACTCAGTGATCCATGTCTTTTAAATTGGCACTATTTGCTGACAATATGATTCTATACCTAGAAGACCCCAAAAGTTCCAACAGAAAACTTCTAGAACTAGTAAATGAATTCAGCAAAGTAGCAGGATATATAATCAACACCCATAAATCAAAGGCATTTCTGTGTATCAGTGACAAATCCTCTGAAAGGGAAATGAGGAAAACTACACCATTTATGATAGCCTCAAAAGAAAAAAAGAAAAAAAAAAAACCTTGGGAATCAACTTAACGAAAGAGATGAAAGATCTATACAATGAAAACTATGGAACCCTAAAAAAAGAAATCAAAGAAAACCTTAGAAGATGAAAAGCTCTATCTTGCTCTTGGATAGGCAGAATTAATATTATCAAAATGATCATAGTACCAAAAGCACTATACAGATTTAATGCAATTCCGATCAAAATCCCAATGGCATTCCTCATAGAAATAGGAAAAGCCATCATGAAATTCATCTGGAGAAATAAGAGACCCAGAATAGCCAAAGCAATCCTTAGCAGGAAGAGTGAAGCAGGTGGCATCACTATACCAGACCTTAGTAACAAAAACAGCATGGTAGTGGCGCCAAAACAGACTGGTAGACCAATGATATCGAATAGAGGACACAGAGTGTCCACAAAATTACAATTATCTTATATTAGACAAAGGTGCTAAAAACATACACTGGAGAAAAGATAGCCTCTTCAACAAATGGTGCTGGGAAAACTGAAAATCCATATGCAACAAAATAAAATTAAACCTTTATCTCTCACCATGCTGGTGGGAATGCAAATTGGTGCAGCCAATATGGAAAGCAGTATGGAGATTCCTTGGAAATCTGGGAATGGAACCACCATCTGACCCAGCTATCCCTCTCCTGGGACTATACTCAAAGGACTTAAAAACAGCATACTACAGGGACACAGCCAAATCAATGTTTATAGCAGCACAATTCACAATAGCTAAACTGTGGAACCAATCTAGATGCTCTTCAGTAGATGAATAGATTAAAAAAATGTGGTACATATACACAATGGAATATTACTCAGCAATAAAAGAGAATAAAATCATGGCATTTGCAGGTAAATGGATGGAGTTAGAGAAGATAATGCTAAGTGAAATTAGCCAATCCCACAAAAACAAATGATGAATGTTTTCTCTGATATAAGGAGGCTGATTCATAGTGGGGTAGGGATAGGGAGCATGGGAGGAATAGACGAACTCTAGATAGGACAGAGGGGTGGGAGGGGAAGGAAGGGGGCAGGGGGTTAGCAATGATGGTGGAATGTGATGGACACCATTATTCAAAGTACATGTATAAAGACACGAATTGATGTGAATATACTTTATATACAACCAGAGATATGAAAAATTGTGTACTATATGTGTAATATGAATTGTAATGCATTCCTCTGTCATTTATTTAAAAGAAATCAATAAAATAATAGGGATGGGGATGTGGCTCAGTGGTTGAGGGCCCCTGAGTTCAATTCCTGGTCCCCCCCCAAAAAATTAAATCTTATAAATTCTAATCCTAGATGTAACTAGCTTATTAAAGAGATGTGAACAATCTATAAATAATCATGTTCTTGCTGCTACATTTCCTCATTTATTATGTTACAGATGCAAAATTATACCATATTTCATTGAATCTAAAGTACCACCAATTGGAAGAGGCATCAATATTTTATGTACAAATGAGAAAGAAAAGAAGTGGTGTCAACATAACATAAAACTTTATTTTATATTTTCTAGAAAAGTGCTTTTAGACTTATTCACACATAGTTCTTTTGAAAATAAAAAGGAAATAAAAGAGAAATAAATTGGTTAAGCCTTTGCAGAAACTTCTTTACATTCAGAATTTGGCTTCTCTGAATCACTCTTAAACTCAGAACTGTCAGTGTCTGATGTCCACACTCGTCCCCACACCATCTGTCCTCGGTGCTGCCTTGCACACTAGCAATGTGGCATTTTTTCCAAGAGTGCCCAACTGAATTATTCTTTCCTGGGTTTTCTTCAGAGCCACTGACATCTGTTCTGCAAGTTCAGATTATGCATTTTCCTCTTCAGTGGGAAGAAAAAGGTTTTCACACAGCAATCAGGCCACATAGTTTTTCCTCAAATGGTCCTTAAATAATTTGATAATTTACTCTCAAGCAGCTGCCCACTGTAGGTCCACCAAAGATAACCAAGCTCACATATACAAAAACTACATCTTGACTGTGTCCTGGTCTGTACTAACTTTATGGCATCTCACTGTTGATGAGATATGGCAAATAATGAGGTAAGGGGCATGATATGGTAAATACACAATAGTAAATTTATATCAAGTTAAGACAGAATGAAGGATCGATAGGATATTTTCAGCAGGACCTGTCAGGTACAGGGCATCTCAGCATCAGGACTCCTGATGTCTTCAGCATTGCTGGTTTAAGCTCTCCATCTTCTTAGTTCACCCAAGTGAGCAGCTGCAGGTGAGACTGACAGAGACAGACTGGTGATCAGAGAATCGATTTGTTCATTTACAAAGGTAAATGTACCGATTTCAGAGCGCAGTCTGGTTGTCTTCCCAGACTATTCATCTTGGTAGGCAAATTTCCCCAACTGCATCATAGATTAGCGGGGTGACACATGTGCTGCAATTCCGGACAGACATCACTGATCAATTGTGGCATTCTTTTCCACTGAGCCCAGAAATGGCCTCAGCATCCTCCTCGCTTCAGTGCTTCAGGCAGCCACTACCAGTCAATTGGGGCTGGCACTCGAGAGGAATCCTATATACCAATCCTGGATTAGAAGATTGCAGAGCAAACATGTAATTAGAAATAAAAGAATTACATATTCTTTACTATTTTTTCTCTCTCTCCTTTTCCATTAAGCCAGGATAGCCTGATGCATTGCTTCTCTCCAAATCAGAGATACTTTAATGCCAAGAAATAGGATCACATCAGAGCCATTTCCTCAAGATGATGCTGAAAGCCCAATTACAATTCCTTCTAATAACCTCTTAAACACTCTTCCAGCCTGCTGCCTTTCCATGGGTCACACCAATGCTCTGCCTGCCATGAGAAAATAAAATACAGGTGTTTTGGCTGGGCCATAGTTCAACAAAACTGCACACTAAAAATATCAGGGCTTGTGGGAAAAATGGAGTTCGAGAACATGATTCAAAACGTATGGAGCTCTGAACCAAGCACTAACAAAAACAATAAATATCACTGTAACGTGGCTAGCACAGCTACATTCTCCAGTCTCTGCATTCAGCTGCAGCAATCAATTTTTTTTGTAGCCTAAACCCTGGGCATCATCTGTCTTCTTCTAGATGTAGGTCCTAGAGGGCAATTGCTTAATTTTTTTAAAATTCTAAATTAAAAATAGAATCTAAGATGCAGTGTTTTTTCTTTCTTTCTTTCTTTTTTTCCATCAATCCATCATTTTAGTGTAAGGAAAATGTCCTGTGGTTTCATCATCTGCACTTGCACCTTTGCTGAAGAGCTTATCATGGTGGAAAACTCGGCACTTCTTCGGCCTTTGAAACAGTCACTACTTACAGGGAAGGAAGGCACTTCTGTAGATTTTTAGATTTTCTCTTAAGATCTTCACATTTGGTAAAGCTTTATCTTTGCTTGTGAAAAACATCCCTCAATTATTTCCAAATGTAAACATATATGTGAATCCAATATGAGTTCTCCAATACTGATCTCCTGTTTCTTGTCTATAGTAGTCCTTTTTATTCATAGGGGACATATTCTAAGACCCCCAGTGGATGTCTGAGATAGTGGATAGGACTAAACCCTGTATGTAATTTAGTAGCCCCTGTTTTGTGGTTTCACTTCCCATGGTTCAGTTACCCATGGTCAACTGTGGTCCAAAAATTTAAAATTTTTAAATTTTAAAATTCTAGAAATAGATAATACATAAGTTTTAGATTGCATTCTGTTTTGAGTAGCATGATGAAATCTCATGCCATCCTTCTCCTGCTGTCCCTTTTCAGCCACACAGGTTGAAAATCATTCTTTGTCTAGTGTATCCCTGTTGTGTACACCACCTGGCCAGTCATGATTATTCAAATAACTTTTATTACAGCATTTTGTCATCTTGTTCTATTTTTATTATTAGTCGTTGGTTAATTGCCTACTGTTTGTAATTTATTTTTTTTTTGAATATTTATTTTTTAGTTGTAGTTGAACATAGTACCTTTATTTTATTTATTTATTTTTATGTGTTGCTGAGGATCAAACCCAGGGCCTCGCACGTGCTAGGCAAGCGCTAGGCAAGCGCTCTACCACTGAGCCACGATCCCAGCCCTGTACGTAATTTATAAATCAAACTTTATCATTGGTATGTATGTGTAGGAAAAAACATAGTATATATAGAGATTAGTACTCCCTGTATTTTCCGGAATCTGAGGGACTTGGAATGTATCTCCCCTGGAGAAAGGCTGACACTGTATGAGCTAATCCATATAAAAACAAAACAAAAATTTTAAAACAAAACCCAGGCATTGTAAAAGACTGTTGATAATTTTATTGCTTTCTTACATTCCTGTGGGTCACTTAAATTAGTTTTGGGCATGTAAAAGTCTTGACAGCAGATAGGGATGTCATTCACTTGTGATTTTAATACAGTGCACTTTTAAAAAAAAAATCTTTATCCATTTCAGTATCTGAGGGTGATTCTCTACTTCAGTTGTCTCTAAATTCAGGGAAATCTTATTGTCTTAGTCATACACTAACTTGCTTGGGGCAGTTTCTGAGTAATAATCTCCTTGCTTTGGCATTTCCCCTATCCATTGTGTGCGTGTGAGGTATTGACCACACTGGCAATAATGAATAGTTATGAAGGCTGAGAGGGTATGGAGCTGATTCATACACTTTCTTACTTCCTCGCCTTCCTCTACTCTGCTGCCAATATAAACCCAACCCATACCATGGTACATAAAGAGCAGAAATTGAATATTTGGTTAACTTATTCTTTTATTGCCTCTATGCAAAGCAGAAAGGCAGTGAATCCCAAAATGCAATCCATGGCAAGATGAGAAAAATAAGAATTATAAGGTTTTTCATAGAGCTGAATGTATTATATCTTTACTATTAGTTTTATTCTTTGTAAAATTCTCATAGCTCTATTTTTGTTTTAAAAATTTTTAATTATAGAATTGCTATCATTTGGATCTTGAAATGTCTTCCAAAGGCCCATGTGTTAAAGGCTTGATCCCCAGGGTGTGGCTACTGGGAGGAGCCTTTGAGAGGTGGGACTCTGGTGTCTGTCTGTCAGTCTCAGTTTCTCTCTCTCTCTCTTTCTTTCTCTCTCTCTCTCTCTCTCTCTCTCTCTCTCTCTCTCTCTCTCTCTCTCTCTCTCCCCCCCCCCCTTCCTGGATACGAGTGGCTCAATTCTGCCACAAGCTCCTGCCACTACGTGCTGCCTTGCCATAGGCCCAAAGCCAAGGAGGGCACTTGATCAAGGACTGGAACCTCTAAACCTGTAAGCCAAAATAAATCTTTTCTCTTTATAAGGAAATTATCTCAGGTATTTCATTATACTAACAGAAAAGTGACTAATACAAGGATAAAAATATGACAAGATTAAATTGGTTCTTACAACATGAAGAAGGACTTTGCTGGTTCAAAAAATAAAAATGCATAAAACCACTGCTTTGGGGTGAGGCTTGATGTGTCTCAAAACAACAGTCTCTGCCAGCCTGAAGAATGTTTTCTAGAAGAGGGACTGGGGGGAATGAGGAGCTAAGGTAAGCTGTGAAAAAGCCTCAGTAATCTCAGGCAGCACTGAGATTCAGAGTTGTCGAGTGGATGAGTCATTGCTTAAAAATAGAATGAAATCTTGTGTAGAACTTTATTTCCAGAAATCTGCACAAGCTTCTTTTATACAAATATTAATCTAGATGGAACAAGGATCTAGAGTAACACATTCTGCATTTGTTCACCTGTGACTAAATATTCAGGTAGTAACCATGAAAGGTTTGGAGGGAAATAGGATTGGGGAGAAAAGACTTAATTAAATGTGGCATAAATACATACCTTAAAATTGCGTGTGTCTTACAGGGGAAGGGTGGTTCATATTGATTCTCTGTATGTATCTCCCCATTCTTACTATATTCTCAAGGCATTGATTATAGCATTAATCACATTCCTGTTTATAAAAACAGGGAGAAGTATAAATAAATAAAAGAGACCAGACCTTACTCTGATGTCAAGGAAAATATCTGTTTACATATTTATAGATAGGGAACTAGTCCAAGCACCCTGAGAAAGATGGGACTTCAGAGTGTGTCAACAGTGAACAATACTATCAATCATTAAGTACATTTCCATGATCCAGGAAAGAAGATCTGGGACATGAAAGTTGAATACAGATTTTTGTTTCTTTTAACATACAAGATGTTTTCTGCCAGCCAGATTCAAAATGCAATGTTCCTATCCCTTTCTTCTATTAAAAAAAAACCCTCTGGGGTTTGATAAAAATCCAATAAAATGTTGCTGATTTTTCTACACTTAACTCATCAGAATGCAATTTGGTAAGAGACGTTTCACGTTTGAAATCCTTTGAGTCCTCAGAAATAGCAAGCCATGGGGGCTGTGTCTTATTCATCTTTGTATTCCTGGTATCTGTTACTCTATTGTACATTGAATAAATGTTTGTTCAAAGAATGTATGCAGGCAGGCCAACAAAAAATGAACTGAAACTGTTGAAAGTTTTAAATTTTCAGCATTCAAAGGGTCTCTAAATGTGGTAGATATTTTTCTCCTTTAATTTTCTTTGGTTTCTCAGACTCTATATTTTTCTTGTTCTTTCTGAGTATCTATGCTATTAGCCTTCTATTTCATCACACTTGATACCTCACCACTCTAAACCTCTTTGTGAGGAATTGCTGTACACAGATCAACAATTATTCTGTTATCCACCATCCTGACTCTGTCACCTATCCATCATCACTCCTAGAGAGTAGAACCCGCCTGCTTCTGGATCACTTTATCTATAGACACTGGGCAAAGGCATCAAGAATATTGAATCAGCCTGAATTTCATATAGGAAGTGAAGATCTCATCTCATTAAGTGCTATTATCAAGAATACCTTGAAAAGTATGTACAATATAGAAAAGTGTGTGAGTGTTATGGTTTGATTCAGTATCCCTCAAAAGCCCATGTGTGAAGGCTTAGTCACCAGTCCATGATGTTGTTGGGAAGTGATGGAGCCTTTAAGAGGTAAAGCCCCTCATCTTCCTCTCTCTTTCTTCCCAGCTGCCAAAAGGTGAGCAGATTTGCTCTACCATGCAGTCGCTACTATGTTGAACTTGCCACCATCCTAAAAACAACAGGACAAAGCAAATATATCCTAGAAAGCTATAGGTGTCAGAGAGTAAAGAAATCGCCTTTTCTGGGTGACCTGGCCAATTTATGTCTCTATCTTTTTAAAATTATTCCTTAACATTTTTCTCTGCTCAATTATTATGGCATGACAGATGTCATATACACATGAAAAACATTTGCTATAGTATTAAGAAAAATGATGATAAAGATGATCTCTTAACCACACACTGCATATTATTGAAGATAACTGATTTACTGGGATAATAATGATAAAATTGGGATGCTGATTATACCACTTAGACTACTTTTAGTCTTATTTCTTTGAATGTTGTACCTCTTTTGGTCACTGATTTTTGAGGGTCTCAGTCCTGTATTGTTTTATGCTATAGTACTTAATACTCATAAACAGTTTTATCAATACATAGGTGCTTTTCTGCAAAGATGGTACATTTTTAATTGGTTGTTATGTGTTGTAGTTCATCATTTTATCTTTCCTCTGTTCTACCCATCTCTCCAGTGTTCTATTATATTTAATGGTGATTTCATAATCCCGTTTCTTTGTCGTGCTTTAGGGAAAGTATTGCTTATATTATGGACTCCTGGCTACAAAGCTCTGAGTCGGGAACTAGGGAGCTGCCATAAAATCACTATTGGTTGCAATACCCTAGATATGAAGAAAGTGATGTGGTTGGGTTGAATTCTCAGTGGAGCTTTTCAGTTTATTGGTATTTGTCTATTCTATTTTAATAAACCATTGGGTAGATGCAGGCAGAATGTGCCACAAATCAATTATATGATCCATGTAGCAGCTTTAGTGGGTTCAAACTGCAAAGGATATACTTTGCTGAAATTGTATATTTAACTGATGAGGTCTACATTGAATCTGTTTAGATCTATTCTATCTTTTAAGGTCCTGAAAATACTGAGTAGTCTGTTTTGATGAGCATTTGTTCAGAACAAGCATACAATAAAGAATAAGATATGGCTTTCTCTAATACTGTTGCAGTAATAACAGAAAAAACAATAGTTGTATCAATTTCCCTTTAGCATTTTTAATTTTATAGAATATTGTTCTGCCCTTCAGCAAGTTTTAGCATGTTCATTCATTAATTCTTCAAAGTTCTTTTTGTTCCTAGTAGTTGCTGAACACTATGAAAGCTGTGAGGGTTCAAAATCCATTTCCTTTCTGATAGGTGACACATACGACAGATTTGGAATCTTTTGGTTTTCACCTAAATATGAATGCTCCTTTACAATCTCTCAAAGACCCAATTGCTTGAGATTCTAGGATACAGAGGGCCAAAAAATGCTTTCAATGGCCAATCTAGAGATAAAGTGAAAATCAGCTTTCCTCCTCAATGGAGCCTTACCACTATTTCTTCCCTCAATTAAGCCAACAGCTGCCTAGTTCCCCACTGAATGAATCCTGCATCCTTTCTCCCATTCCCCATCCTATCTCCTCTGAACTACCCTGCAGTCTGCCCACTGACATTTCTTTGATTCTCATACATGCTGAAGTAACCCAACAGCCTTATGTCTGGGCTGTGAGACTGCCACAAAAAGAAGGAAGCCATTCTGATCTTGAGATCTAGAAGTAGCCTTCCTTCCACGTTTAGTACTGAGAAAATAAGAGCCAATTCTTCTCCGCAGAGAGATAATAATGGAGGACACAAAGCACAGGTGGTTTTTAAAGTCAAGTTAATTGAGGTACAATTAACATACAGTAAAATCTATCCTTTTATATGGACTGTTCTACAAATTTTGTCACTGGATACAGTCGTGTAAACACCACTATAAACAACATAGAGAACATTTCCATCACCTCCCCAAACCTCCTTCTTCTCTGAAGTTAATCCGTCCTTGGAATCATAGTCTTTGACAACTACCAATCCATTTTTGTCTCTTCCAGAAAGTCATATAAATAGACTTTGAGTCTGATTTCTTCCATTTAGATAATGCTTCTGAGATTCACTTATGTATTAATTACCAGTTTGTTCTTTTTTTTATTACTAAGTAGTTTTTTTTTAAATTTGTGAATGTGCAATAATTTTAAACTATTTATCAGGTGATGAATATTTGAGTTATTTTCAGTTTGGGGCAATTATTAATAAAGCTGCTACGATCATTTGCGTACAGGTTTTGTGTGGATGCGTATTTTCATTTCATCCCAGAGAATGGGGTCACTAGGTTACAGCGTATATTTAACTTTGTAAGAAGCAGCCAAACGGTTTCCCAAAGTGGCTGTGCCATTTTGCATTCTCAAGAGTGATACATGAGAGTTCCAGTTGCTTCCTTTCCTTTCTAGTACTTGGCATCTTCAGAATTTTTGACTTGAATCGTTCTTGTAGGTATGTCATGGTATCTCATGGTAGTTTTAAACAGCATTTCCTTAATGACCAATGATATTCAGTATCTTTTTGTGTTCTGACTTGTTTCCATATTTCTTCGTTTTTTGTATGTAATAAATTACACAAAGATGAAATTTTCCATTAGTCATATCCACTGGCAAACAATAAATTGCTTTCTCTCTCTGGATTTTTCTATAATGGATATTTCATAAAAATGGAATCTTTCAAGATGCAGCCTTTGTGACTGGCGTCTTTCACCTAGCAGAATGGTTTCAAGGTTCATCCATGTTGTAGCATGAGAAAGTACTTGATCACTTTTTATAGCAGAATCATATTCTACTATACAGATATACCACATTTTGTTTATCTGTTCATCAGTAGGTAGGCATTTGGGCTATTTAACACCTTTTGACTATTTTAATGGTGCTGCTAAGAACATTTTACACACATTTTCAATTCTTTTGATTATATGCCTAGAAATGGAATTGCTGGGTGATATTGTAATCATACTATGATTAACTTATTGAGGAACCACCAGTGATAGTGGCTGAACCATTTTTCCTACCAGCAAGTACAATCATTTCACTTCTCTATATTTCATGAACACCTGTCATTTTACATTTTAAAAAACAATAGCCATTCCAATGGGTGTCATTTCATTGTATCTCTTTGTGGTTTTGATTTGCACTTCACCTTTGAAAAGTAATATTGGGTCTGTTTTCATATGGCCATTTTTACTTCTTCTCTGGCAAAATGTCTATTCAGGTTCTTTGTTAATTTTTTAATTGGGAGCATTTTTGTTGTTGTTGTTGAGTTGTAAGAGCTCTTTATATATTTTAGATAGTAAATTCTTATCATATATGTTATTCATCAGTATTTTCTCTCATTCTGAGCATTGTTGTTAGTTGTCATTCTACTTTCTTGATAATCCTTTTTGAACTTTGAGGCAGTCCAAATTACCTTTTCTTTTATTCCTCATATTTTGTTGTCAAATCTAAAATACCATCACTGAATCCAGGGTTGTGAAGATTTACTCCTATGTTTTTTTCCTAAGGAACATTCTGGTTTTATCTTGTATATTTAGGTTTTTGTTCCATTTTGGATGAATTTTTATGCAGTGTGAAATAAGAGTCTAGTTTCACTTTTTTTTTTTTTTTTGGTGTGTGGATCCAGTTGCTCTAGTGCCATATGTTGAAGAAAGTATTCTTTCCCCTTTGAATGTGCTTAGGATCACAGAAATCAACTGGCTATGGGTATGGATTTATTTCTGGACTTTCAATTCTGTTCCATTGATCTATGTCTATCTTTATGACACTGCCATATTTTCTTGGTTACTGTGGCTTTGTAGTAGCTTTGAAATTGGAAAATGTGAGTTATTCAACTTAGATATTCTTTTTCAAGAATTGTTTTGGCCATTTAGGGATTCCATGGAATCCTATATAAATATTATGATTAGATTTTTCATTTTTTTGCATAGACCACTCAGGTTTTGATACAGTAATGAATCTGTAAGATCACTTTGAGTAATCCTGCCATCTTAAATACATCAAGAGTCAGCGGCCACCATCCGGGAAAGCTGAAGGATACACCGCCACTCTCCCTCAGAGTGCGACATCAAAACAGGTCGGTGTCATTCAGCTCACCCCCCAGACAGCGGGAATTCGCATAAAATCTCTCCTAGGCTTGCCGGGAGAGGGAGTATCAAGCTGAGCCTCCATACAGGCTAGGGGGAAACCAGAGACACCTGACCTCCAACCCCTCCTCCCAGTAGCAGCCAAAAGGAAACCTGGCTAGCCAGCGCTGGGGGAGGGGCAAGCAGAAAAAATCAAAGTGATAGAGTGCCAGGGATCCCAGCAGCCTGCAGCAGGGCCCGGAGAGCCAGGCCAACTGATTCGCGTGGCTTGCCCTGCGGCTACAGAAGGCGTGGCGCCTCAGTGAAGCCATTAATTGGCAAGCAGGGAGGTTAGGGAAGGCCATTAGGTGGAATCCCACCAGCCAAGCCCACACGGACCCTTGGGCCGAGCACGGGTTCTCAGAAGGGGAAGGAAGCGGTACAGTCCCATCCCCCACAGCGGACACTCCGCCGAGCCAGTCAGCGGCCACCATCCGGGAAAGCTGAAGGATACACCGCCACTCTCCTTCAGAGTGCGACATCAAAACAGGTCGGTGTCATTCAGCTCACCCCCCAGACAGCGGGAATTCGCATAAAATCTCTCCTAGGCTTGCCGGGAGAGGGAGTATCAAGCTGAGCCTCCATACAGGCTAGGGGGAAACCAGAGACACCTGACCTCCAACCCCTCCTCCCAGTAGCAGCCAAAAGGAAACCTGGCTAGCCAGCGCTGGGGGAGGGGCAAGCAGAAAAAATCAAAGTGATAGAGTGCCAGGGATCCCAGCAGCCTGCAGCAGGGCCCGGAGAGCCAGGCCAACTGATTCGCGTGGCCTGCCCTGCGGCTACAGAAGGCGTGGCGCCTCAGTGAAGCCATTAATTGGCAAGCAGGGAGGTTAGGGAAGGCCATTAGGTGGAATCCCACCAGCCAAGCCCACACGGACCCTTGGGCCGAGCACGGGTTCTCAGAAGGGGAAGGAAGCGGTACAGTCCCATCCCCCACAGCGGACACTCCGCCGAGCCAGTCAGCGGCCACCATCCGGGAAAGCTGAAGGATACACCGCCACTCTCCTTCAGAGTGCGACATCAAAACAGGTCGGTGTCATTCAGCTCACCCCCCAGACAGCGGGAATTCGCATAAAATCTCTCCTAGGCTTGCCGGGAGAGGGAGTATCAAGCTGAGCCTCCATACAGGCTAGGGGGAAACCAGAGACACCTGACCTCCAACCCCTCCTCCCAGTAGCAGCCAAAAGGAAACCTGGCTAGCCAGCGCTGGGGGAGGGGCAAGCAGAAAAAATCAAAGTGATAGAGTGCCAGGGATCCCAGCAGCCTGCAGCAGGGCCCGGAGAGCCAGGCCAACTGATTCGCGTGGCTTGCCCTGCGGCTACAGAAGGCGTGGCGCCTCAGTGAAGCCATTAATTGGCAAGCAGGGAGGTTAGGGAAGGCCATTAGGTGGAATCCCACCAGCCAAGCCCACACGGACCCTTGGGCCGAGCACGGGTTCTCAGAAGGGGAAGGAAGCGGTACAGTCCCATCCCCCACAGCGGACACTCCGCCGAGCCAGTCAGCGGCCACCATCCGGGAAAGCTGAAGGATACACCGCCACTCTCCCTCAGAGTGCGACATCAAAACAGGTCGGTGTCATTCAGCTCACCCCCCAGACAGCGGGAATTCGCATAAAATCTCTCCTAGGCTTGCCGGGAGAGGGAGTATCAAGCTGAGCCTCCATACAGGCTAGGGGGAAACCAGAGACACCTGACCTCCAACCCCTCCTCCCAGTAGCAGCCAAAAGGAAACCTGGCTAGCCAGCGCTGGGGGAGGGGCAAGCAGAAAAAATCAAAGTGATAGAGTGCCAGGGATCCCAGCAGCCTGCAACAGGGCCTGGAGAGCCAGGCCAACTGATTCGCGTGGCCTGCCCTGCGGCTACAGAAGGCGTGGCGCCTCAGTGAAGCCATTAATTGGCAAGCAGGGAGGTTAGGGAAGGCCATTAGGTGGAATCCCACCAGCCAAGCCCACACGGACCCTTGGGCCGAGCACGGGTTCTCAGAAGGGGAAGAAAGCGGTACAGTCCCATCCCCCACAGCGGACACTCCACCGAGGCAGTCAGCAGCCACCATCCGGGAAAGCTGAAGGATACACCGCCACTCTCCTTCAGAGTGCAACATCAAAACAGCGGACACTCCATCCAGGCAGTCAGTGGCCACCATCCGGGAAAGCTGAAGAATACACCACCACTCTCCAACAGCTTGTAACATCAAAACAGCCAGCAGCAGGACCCCGGAGATCCAGGCCAACTGATTCGCGCGGCCTGCCCCGCAGCTACAGAAGGCGTGGCGCCTCAGAGAAGCCATTAATTAGCAAGCAGGGAGGTTAGGGACTGCCATTAGGTGGAATCCCGCCAGCCAAGCCCACCGCCCACGCCCGGAAGAGGCCAAGCGATCTGCCAGCATTGTAGTCACGACACCCCAATTGGAATAGGGACAGAGCAGAGCCGCCTTCCACTCCCGGAACAGGCCCAGAGAGCCGCCAGCGTGATAGACACGTCACCCCAATTGGAGTAGGGGCACAGCCGCCACCCGCACCTGCAAGGGAGACTTTTCAAGTATACAAGAGCAACATAAATAAATAGGGGGTAAATTTCAAAACACAACAGTTGCACCAAGCAGAAAGAAACGCGGGCAGTATGAAAAGACAAGGAAAGAAAGGACCACAAGCAATGCAGGTCAACTCAACTTTAGAAGAGGTAATAGCTGCAACAGATGGAATATCAGATAAAGAGTTCAGGATATATATGGTTCAGATGATCTGGAGTCTCAAGGAAGACATGAGACAGCAAAATCAGACAATGAAAGATCACATTGACAAACAAATCCAGGAAGTCAAAGATCAATTTCACAGGGAGATAGAGGTAATAAAAAACAAACAAATTGAAATTCTAGAAATGCAGGAAACAATAAACCAACTTAAAAACTCAATTGAGAATACTACCAGCAGAGTAGATCACTTAGAAGAGAGAACATCAGACAATGAAGACAAAGTATTTCAACTGGAAAAGAACATAGACAGCTCAGCAAGTCTGCTAAGAAACCATGAGCAGAACATCCAAGAATTATGGGACAATATCAAAAGACCAAATTTAAGAGTCATTGGGATACAGGAAGGCACAGAGCTCCATTCCAAAGGAATAAACAGTCTATTCAGTGAAATAATATGAGAAAACTTCCCAGAATTGAAGATTGAGACAGAATCCCAAATCCTAGAAGCCTACAGGACGCCGAATGTGCAAAATCATAAGAGATCCACACCTAGACACATTATAATGAAGATGTCCAACATACAGAATAAGGAGAGAATTTTAAAAGCTGCAAGAGAAAGAAAGCAGATTACATTTAGGGGTAAACCAATCAGGATAACAGCTGATCTCTCAACACAGACTCTGAAAGCTAGAAGATCCTGGAATAACATATTTCAAACACTGAAAGACAATGGGCTCCAACCAAGAATCGTGTATCCGGCGAAATTAAGCTTCAGGTTAGAAGATGAAATTAAAACCTTCCACAATAAACAAAAGTTAAAAGAATTCGCAGCTAGAAAACCATCTCTTCAAAAAATCCTTGGCAAAACATTACAGGAAGAGGAAATGGAAAACAACATTGAAAACCAACAATGGGAGGTAGGACAGTAAAGGGGGGAAAGTAGTCATAGAGGATAACAAATCAGGTTTAGTAACATCAATAAACAAATATGGATAGAAGAACAAACCATATCTCAATAATAACCCTAAATGTTAATGGCTTAAACTCACCAATTAAGAGACACAGGCTAGTAGAATGGATCAAAAAACAAGACCCAACAATATGCTGTCTACAGGAGACGCATTTGATAGGAAAAGATATACATAGACTGAAGGTGAAAGGTTGGGAAAAATCATATCACTCATATGGACCGCGGAAACAAGCAGGAGTGTCCATACTCATATCTAATAAAATAGATTTCAAGCCAAAGCTAATCAAAAGGGATATAGAAGGACACTTCATACTGCTCAAGGGAACCATACACCAACAAGACATAACAATCATAAATATATATGCCCCAAATAATGGTGCAGCTGTATTCATCAAGCAAACTCTTCTCAAGTTCAAGAGTCTAATAGACCAACATACAATAATCATGGGAGACTTCAACACACCTCTCTCACCACTGGACAGATCTTCCAAACAAAAGTTAAATAAGGAAACTATAGAACTCAATAACACAATTAACAACCTAGACTTAATTGACATATATAGACTATACCACCCAACATCAAGTAGCTACACTTTTTTCTCAGCAGCACATGGAACCTTCTCAAAAATAGACCTTATACTATGTCACAGGGCAACTCTTAGACAATACAAAGGGGTAGAGATAATACCATGCATCTTATCTGATCATAATGGAATGAAACTGAAAATCAATGATAAAAGAAGAAAGGAAAAAGCAAGCATCACCTGGAGAATGAACAATAGGTTGCTGAGTGATCAATGGGTTTTAGAAGACATCAAGGAGGAAATTAAAAAATTCCTAGAGTTAAATGAAAACACAGACACAACATATCGGAATCTATGGGACACATTGAAAGCAGTTCTAAGAGGAAAATTCATTGCTTGGAGTTCATTCCTCAAAAAAAGAAAAAACCAACAAATAAATGATCTCATACTTCATCTCAAAATCCTAGAAAAAGAAGAGCAAAACAACAGCAAAAGAAGTAGAAGGCAAGAAATAATTAAAATCAGAGCTGAAATTAATGAAATTGAAACAAAAGAAACAATTGAAAAAATTGACAAAACTAAAAGCTGGTTCTTTGAAAAAATAAATAAAATTGACAGACCCTTAGCCATGCTAACGAAGAGAAGAAGAGAGAGAACCCAAATTACTAGCATACGGGATGAAAAAGGCAATATCACAACAGACACTTCAGAAATACAGAAGATAATCAGAAATTACTTTGAATCCTTATACTCCAATAAAATAGAAGATAGTGAAGGCATAGATAAATTCCTTGAGTCCTATGATCTGCCCAGATTGAGCCAGGAGGATATAGACAACCTAAACAGACCAATAACAATAGAAGAAATAGAAGAAACCATCAAAAGACTACCAACTAAGAAAAGCCCAGGACCGGATGGGTATACAGCAGAGTTTTACAAAACCTTTAAAGAGGAACTAACACCAATACTTTTCAAGCTATTTCAGGAAATAGAAAAAGAGGGAGAACTTCCAAATTCATTCTACGACGCCAACATCACCCTGATTCCGAAACCAGACAAAGACACATCAAAGAAGGAAAACTACAGACCAATATCTCTAATGAACCTTGACGCAAAAATCCTCAATAAAATTCTGGCGAATCGGATTCAAATACATATCAAAAAAATTATACATCATGATCAAGTAGGATTCATCCCTGGGATGCAAGGCTGGTTTAATATACGGAAATCAATAAATGTTATTCACCACATCAATAGACTTAAAAATAAGAACCATATGATCATCTCAATAGATGCAGAAAAAGCATTCGACAAAGTACAGCATCCCTTTATGGTCAAAACGCTAGAAAAATTAGGGATAACAGGATCATACCTCAACATTGTAAAAGCAATCTATGATAAGCCACAGGCCAGCATCATTCTGAATGGAGAAAAATTGAAGGCATTCCCTCTAAGATCTGGTACAAGACAGGGATGCCCTCTCTCACCACTTCTGTTCAACATAGTCCTCGAAACACTGGCCAGAGCAATTAGACAGTCAAAAGAAATTAAAGGCATAAAAATAGGAAAAGAAGAACTTAAATTATCACTATTTGCAGATGATATGATTCTATACCTAGCAGACCCAAAAGGGTCTACAAAGAAGCTATTAGAGCTAATAAATGAATTCAGCAAAGTGGCAGGATATAAGATCAACATGCATAAATCAAAGGCGTTCCTGTATATGAGCGACAAATCCTCTGAAACGGAAATGAGGACAACTACTCCATTCACAATATCCCCCCAAAAAATAAAATACTTGGGAATCAACCTAACAAAAGAGGTGAAAGATTTATACAATGAAAATTACAGAACCCTAAAGAAAGACATAGAAGAAGACCTTAGAAGATGGAAAAACATACCCTGCTCATGGATAGGCAGAACTAACATCATCAAAATGGCGATATTACCAAAAGTTCTCTATAAGTTCAATGCAATGCCAATCAAAATCCCAACAGCATATCTTGTAGAAATAGATAAAAGAATCATGAAATTCATATGGAAAAATAAAAGACCCAGAATAGCAAAAAGAATACTAAGCAGGAAGTGTGAATCAGGCGGTATAGCGATACCAGACTTCAAGCTATACTACAGAGCAATAGTAACAAAAACAGCATGGTACTGGTACCAAAACAGGCGGGTGGACCAATGGTACAGAATAGAGGACACAGTAACCAATCCACAAAACTACAACTATCTTATTTTTGATAAAGGGGCTAAAAGCATGCAATGGAGGAAGGATAGCATCTTCAACAAATGGTGCTGGGAAAACTGGAAATCCATTTGCACCAAAATGAATCTGAATCCCTATCTCTCGCCGTGCACAAAAGTTAACTCAAAATGGATCAAGGAGCTTGATATTAAACCAGAGACACGGCATCTGATAGAAGAAAAAGTTGGTTATGATCTACACGCTGTGGGATCGGGCTCCAAATTCCTCAATAGGACACCCATAGCGCTAGAGTTAACAAATAGAATCAACAAATGGGACTTACTCAAACTAAAAAGTTTTTTCTCAGCAAAAGAAACAATAAGAGAGATAAATAGGGAGCCTACATCCTGGGAACAAATCTTTACTCCACACACTTCAGATAGAGCCCTAATAACCAGAATATACAAAGAACTCAAAAAATTAGACAATAAGATAACAAATAACCCAATCAATAAATGGGCCAAGGACCTGAACAGACACTTCTCAGAGGAGGACATACAATCAATCAACAAGTACATGAAAAAATGCTCACCATCGCTAGCAGTCAGAGAAATGCAAATCAAAACTACCCTAAGATACCATCTCACTCCAGTAAGACTGGCAGCCATTAGGAAGTCAAACAACAATAAGTGCTGGAGAGGATGCGGGGAAAAGGGCACTCTTGTTCATTGCTGGTGGGACTGCAAATTGGTGCAGCCAATTTGGAAAGCAGTATGGAGATTTCTCGGAAAGCTGGGAATGGAACCACCATTTGACCCAGCTATTCCCCTTCTCGGTCTATTCCCTAAAGCCCTAACAAGAGCATGCTACAGGGACACTGCTACATCGATGTTCATAGCAGCTCAATTCACGATAGCAAGACTGTGGAACCAGCCTAGATGCCCTTCAATAGATGAATGGATAAAAAAAATGTGGCATTTATACACTATGGAGTATTACTCTGCATTAAAAAATGACAAAATTATAGAATTTGGAGGGAAATGGATGGCATTAGAGCAGATTATGCTAAGTGAAGCTAGTCAATCTTTAAAAAACAAATACCAAATGACTCCTTTGATATAAGGGGTGTAAACAAGGACAGGGTAGGGACGAAGAGCTTGAGAAGAATATTTACAGTAAACAGGGATGAGAGGTGGGAGGGAAAGGGAGTGAGAAGGGAAATTGCATGGAAATGGAAGGCGATCCTCAGGGTTATACAAAATGTCATATAAGAGGTAAGGAGGGGTAAGTCAAGAGAATACAAATGGAAGACATGATTTACAGTAGAAGGGGTAGAGAGAGAAAAGGGGAGGGGAGGGGAGGGGAGGGGAGGGGGGATAGTAGACAATAGGACAGACAGCAGAATACATCAGACACTAGAAAGGCAATATGTCAATCAATGGAAGGGTAACTGATGTGATACAGCAATTTGTATACGGGGTAAAAGCGGGAGTTCATAATCCACTTGAATCAAACCGTGTAATATGATGTATTAAGAACTATGTAATGTTATGAACGACCAATAAAAAAAAAAAAAAAAAATTAAATACATCAAGTCTTTCAATGTATGACATCTTTTCATTCATTTAGGTCTTCTTTAATTTATTTCAATAATGAAAAAAAGTTCTTAGTGTAGCATTTTTATTGGTTAAATTCAAATTTTTATTGGTTAAATTCAAATTTCTTCTTTAATGAAGTACACTTTCAAATCTTTTGCCTGTTTTTAAGCAGATTATATACTTTTATTATTGATTTGTGGGAATTCTTCATCTATTCAATATACCAGTCTTTTATCAAATATGTGCTTTGTAGATTTTCTCCAAGTCTATGGCTATCTTTTCATTTCCCTAACAGTGTCTTTCAAAGATGCTGTGTTTACTTTTCATCAAGCTCAGTGTGTCAATTTCTTTTTAATGGTTCGTACTTTTTGTGTTCTAAGAAATGTTTACTAACCCCAAGGTCATAAAGATTTTCTCTTATGTTTTTCATCTAGAAGTTTTTGCAGTGTAAGGTTTTATGTTTAGGTCTATGTTATGATCCTTTTTTTTTTTTTTTTTGGTACTGGGTATTGAACTCAGGTGTGCATAACCACTGAGCTATGCCCCCAGGCCTTTTTATTTTTTATTTTGAGACAGTGTCTCACTAAGTTGCTTAGGGCCTTACTAAGTTGCTGAGACTGGCCTTGAACTTGTAAACTTCTTGCTTCAGCCTCCTGAGCCTCTGGGATTACAAGTGTATGCCACCACACTTGGCTCTATGATGCATTTTTAGCTATTTTTCATATAAGGTGTGAAAATGGACCTTTGAATCTAAAGTAATATGTTCTGATTTTTATTTTATTGCTTTAGGCAAAGCATTCAATAAGTACCTCAGTTTCCTCATTTAAAGCAAAGATAATATTTACTTCCTGATCTGTCAGAACTGTTGTGAGGATCAAATGAAAACAAGTATAAAAGTACTTTCTAAAACCAGAATATAAAAAATGTTAACTATGATTATTTCTAGCTGACAGCAGGAAAAGAAAGATGGTATAAAAATGTGTTGTAATTGGGAAAAAGCCAGCACTCAGAAAAATTACCAGCAGTAAAAGGAGGTATGAAAAAGCTTTTTAAATAGGGTTGGTTTGAATTCCAGTTTTGTTACTTCTTAGCATCTCAACCCCACACAAGGTACCCGAGCTCTCCAGTCCTCAACTTTCTCCCCTGTGCCATGGGGAAAGGAATATAAAATCCACAGAGTAGTTGGAAGAGTAAGTAAGTTACATACTCCCTGAACCTCACAGAAAAAGGGATTAATAAGTGACATTTTTTTATTAGTTGTTCAAAACATTACATAGCTCTTGACATATCATATTTCATACATGACATTTTTGAGAGAGAGAGAACAAAATATATGCTTAAAATACTGATGGGGTCTAACATGGCACACAGAAGTACTACAACAGACAATGAAGCCAATGGAGAAAGGATGAGTAAGAGATCTGAAACAGAAACCACAAACCCTCTACTTCAGACACTTCTGACTGACAGCAACCATGTCCTAGCCAGAGAACACTGGCAGCACCATAACTTAGCTGAATATCCAGGCAGCTGAGCATGGCAAACCAGAAGCACTGGATTCAGTTTCTCTCTCCAGCCTCATTGTCCCATATTCTAGTTGTGCCCTACATTTTTACCAAACTGAGTTATTAACCATTCCTCAAATGCACTTTTGCCTCTGGGAAAGGGTATATGTTGTTGCAAAATTGCTTCAACATCACTCCCCTTGCTTGCCTGGCTTCCTCATCTTGCAATTTTTAGCTTTTCCAAGGATATCTTTTAGGAAGCTACCACTTCCACCTCAAGTCTGCTCTGTGCTCACATACATTGTGCATACCTTTTGTACAGCAAATTGCACTTCATCATGTATCTGTTTATTGGTCACCCTTGTTGTTTGACTGTATGGAAAACTCCTTAAAGGAAGGAAGATGTCTTTGAGTTTTTAGAACTCAGTACAATGTTTGTCACACAGTAACAGTTCAACAATTGTGTGGAGAATGAAAACATGAGTATATATTATTAATTTTAACGTCACTCTGGTTCTTGTCATCTTCTTTCGTTAACTTTGTAGCACAATACTAGTGTCTACTCTAAATAGATCAAGCAGACTTATCCTTCATGAAATAGTGCTGGAATAGGGCCTATTTCTCTTAGGACATCCATGCCCACGTAAGAACATTCACCAACTAGTTTTAAGTATTCATACCGGGTACAGATATCTATATTAATATCTATATGTTTCTATTTAAACACAAACATACATTCGTGTGTGAGTGTACATATATATATGGAATTAATATTTAGTTCTGGGTACAGAGATGTGTGTGTATATGTAAGTGTATATATATGTATGTATACATGTGGGTGTATATCTATATGTACATACATGTATATACACATACATACAGATGTACACACATATACACATATGGTGTTTATACTGAACAAATGGCACAACCTCCTTTCAAAAGTTTTCTATACAGTATTGCTGTACAAAATAATTAGTTACTTTAAAGAAGTGTGAAGGTGGCTATAAGGCAGGGTAAGTCCAAAGAGTGCCTGAGAAAAAAATGGTTTCATTCAACTCGTATGTATTAAAACATTTAATAGTTCACATAATATGAAATTTTGTGAAAAGAGGAAATATCTGCTCATATAAACTTCAATTAAGCTGTGACTGTACATCCTGACTTAGTGATCAGAACTTCTCAGCTGATGATCTCACATATTCATACATATATACCTCACAGGAAACTAAACAAGTGGCTGGTTTATGTGCCTGTGACACAGAGAGGGGAGATCACTCAATGGAATGTTTAAAACTGACACCTGCTAGGTTTCCTGTTGCTGATAAATTAGGTCATGTCACATCCACCCATCCCAAGGGGCCCATGTTGCTGTCCAAAGGTCACTACAAACTTATGGCATGTAGGCAAGAGCACTCTTGTGGCCATAACTTCATGCCAGGAAATGCTGACTCATGGCACAAATGTGTTAAATTATCAAATGCTGGAAAATGTGTAAGTTAGTTTGTAAATGAGTGGCAAAAGCTAAAAAATCTTTAAACCTTAAAAAGAAAAAGAAAGAAAACCCAACTAGCAAGAGCTGTTTGTGTCCTCAGGCATCTACCACTTCACCTCACCTTGTTCTGTTGTTATTGAATAGGCCTTTGTGGGTACAACCAAGAGTCAGAGCCCCTAGTACTGAATCACTTTTTCTGAAATATCCCTTTATGGAACTACTAGTATATGCGAAACAGAGAGAAGAGAGAAACTCTCAAGAGAAGAGAGTAATAAAAAAGAAACAGCAGAGCATGAAGAGAAGTATTCAAGGAAAGAGCAAGAACTACACAGAACTAAGCTCCCAGCAAAGATATGACTAACCAAGTACTTTCATATCTTCTCCTCAAATTTCCTCTTCTCTTCTTGCCACTATTTATAGTATTAATTGACAACCTCCTTTATATGTCTGTAGTAGATGTTTTCTGCTGTGTTATTCAATTTCACTCTAATCAGAACTCTAAGGGGTCAGTTCAATTGTTGCATTTTACAGATGAGGACTCTGAGGTTTAGTTTTGTAGTCTCTTTGCCCAAAGGCATGCATGGAGCCTAGGTGTGAACCTAAGTCTGTCCAACTCCCAAGTCCAAGATCACAATTACACCACACTAAGAATCCAGAAATCATGAAGTATAAATATGAGATAAATGTCAAAGTCCTAGTTGCAGAATGACCAAGAAATCATGGCTACATATTTATTATACACATGGTATAATGACTGGTCAATGTCTTTTATGGTGCCAGACTTAAAACTGCTTTTAGAATCAGTTTGATGACCCCAGTAAAGCAATAAATATATTAGCTGTATATTTTTAGTGATATCTAAAAATTGTTTTAAAAATCATCAAGATCGACCATCCATTTTATTAAAAAGATTTAAGTTCAAATTATTTTGGTTGTTTCTATAACCCTAAATTAAATCTTAAATTTCAAGTACGTGATCCAACTGATGATATATTTAAGAATAAATATCTGGCTTGGAATGTGCTATAGTTTGGATCTTATATGTCCCCCAAAGGCCCATGTGTTAAAGGCTTGGTCTAGCGGACCCTTTGAAACATGGGGTCTAGTGGGAATTCCTTAGGTTATTGAAGGCATTCTGGAATTGGAGAAGATAATGGGACCCTGACCCATTCCTCTATTTCTTTGCTCCTTGGCTCATGATATATGCTCCTACTTCACCACATGCACCTGCCATGAAGTGCTGCCTAATCATAGGCTCAAAACAATGGGGCCAATCAATCATGAACAGGCACCTCTAAAACTGTGAGCCAAAATTAACTTTTTATCTATATACATTGGCTACTTTAGATTTTTTTTCATAATAATAGAAAACTGACTAACACAGAAAGACAGTTCCAATCTTGTGGAAATAAGGGTATAGCTTTGAAGCAGACAGCAATACTTTGGCTGCCTTACAATTCCAATTTACCTAAAATAACTAAATGAGGATAATAGAAAATGTGTAAGAGAAAATATTAAAATATTAAGGACTGCCTGACCTTTAAATGCTAAAATTAGATACAATTACCCACCAGAAATAAATTATATGAGAGAATAATGTAAGTGTATGGGTGGCCACAGGTGGTTCTGTGTGGTCACTTCCTTCTTGCACCAAACACAAATCTATAAGGAAAATTCTTGCTTTAAACTGATGTATATATGCTTTTTTCTTTTATTCCTTCTAACTCCTGGGAAGTAAAATGCCAACTGAGGTAATCAGTTAGGAAAGAAATGAAAAACCAAAAATAGGAGGACTTTCTACTGAAAAGGGTGAAGAGTTCCATGTCTAAGAGGGGGGAAAAAAGGAAAGTCAAGAGTGCAGAATGTGAATGTTAGTGTGAAGAAAGGAAAGAAAGAAAAAGGGTGGGGGAGGAGATAAGCCTACATTGTGAATTGTCAATAAAACTTTAATGGGAAATTAAGAGTTCAGGGTGCAAAGGGAAAATCTGAGGGAGCTTCCAAAAGTGATATATACAAGGAATGAAAAACAAGATTTTCAAAAGCACTGCTGAAGATGAAGAATTTTGTATACTCTTTAAAGTTTAAAGACTGGAATCATGCTAAGTTCCTTTTGACTGTTGGATTGTATTTCTTTGACTGTAACAATGTTCTGAGACTAGGCTACAAGGGACTCTTGATTTATCCAGGTTACAGTAGTATGACATTCATAGAGTTACTCCTAACACTGGACTCATGGAAGAACTTTAGGTTATTGATAAAGCCTTATAATTGTATGCAATTTCTGTGTTTATGTGTACATGTATTTTTGTAACAAAGAGAATTTTCATGACTTTTATCAGATCCTTTAAAAGTTAATGATCCTTCTGTTTAAAAAATGAAAGGGGAAAGAGAAGGCATGATCTTAAAGCAAAAGATTAAGTGAAAAAATATAATTATAGAAGACAATTGATTTCTAATTCTACTGCACAAATTTAATAGGCTAGTCCAAATCAGTTTATCTTACCAAAGATATTAATGTGTTCATCTACCATCTGCCCCCTGCCCTAAATTTCCTCTCCTGCTCCATTTGGTATTTGAAAATATATTTGGTAATTTTAAAGAATAAAGCAACTCATGAATGTGTTAAATAAAGTGGAGAAAGGGGCCACTAATATTTTCTAGATATGAAGAAAGATGGAGAAAATTAGAAATAAAACTGAACACAAATCAGAGATTAAGTATAGTTTAAGAAAGGCACCATGATAGACACTGAAACAAAGGAAAGCACAGCAAATAATTACAACCAGAGTATTAAGGCTATCAAACTGACTAACTGTCCCTGTCAACTTACATGGAAAGGCATTTCCAGTGGTTATTTTTCTGCTGAAAGTGTTAATATATCCTGCTTGTTACAGGAATCTTACAGAAATGCATCACGAACTAAGCATCAAATTATATTAACTGAATAAACATTTAAATTATGGAGGCAAATAGCTGCAAAAGGAAGAACTGAGAACCATAAACAATCTGCTTTTGCTTTGCTAAGTTTGCTTGAACCACCTACTTAAGTATTTTATTCAAACCCAAAATCAGAGGCACAGAAGCAGCTCCCAAGTTGTTCGGACACACTCTTTTTTCATCTGCCACTCTCCTCATTTAAAAGTAGCACTCCAAAGAACACACCATTATTTTCCTTAAGACAAAATTCAATTCAGAGTCTTAGGAAAAGGTCTTTGGCAAATTCTAATCTCTAGGCAAGAGCAGAGAACTAGGCATAGGCATTAAATGGTTGCTGAATAAATGAATGAACATTTTTTACTCTTGTGCTGCCATTGTGGATATGTGATAGAAACAGCATTTGGCATGGAAGAACACTACCAGGGAAAGAAGAAATGGCCTTCTCCTAACAAAAATACTCTCATATTTCTCTCAGATAGCAGGTACTACTCCATTATAGTAGCTGGAGGGTTGATGCCTTCTCCAGAGATTTTATGAAACACTGCTTCCTAAAGGGATCTACAAGGGATCCAGGGGAAAAGAGGGTATGATAGACAAAAATAAAGATGCACACATCTTAATCTGTAGGACATATACATACATTCTGTTATATGGAAAGAAGGAATTAAGGCTGCAGATGGAATTAAAATTACTAATCACCTGAACCTGAGATGGGGAGACTATAGTGGATTATCCCAGATGGGATCAATGTCCTCACAAAAGTCTTGAAAGGAAAAGTGAGGTCAGAGAAGAGGTCGGAGTGGTGCCATGTGAGAAGAACTTAACCTGCTGTTGCTGGCTTTAAAGATGGAAGAAGGTCTCATGCCAAAGAGTGTGTATAGCTTCTACAAGACAGAAAAAATAAGGGATTAGATTACTTTCTAGACTCTCTGGAAAGGACTAGAGCCCTGATAGCACCTTGCCTTTCCCCAGTAAGACTCGTTTCTGCCTTTGACTTCCCAAACTTAATAAATTTGTATTGTTTCAAGCCAGAAAATTTCTGGTAATTTGTTATAGCAACACTATGAAATGGTGGGGAGAAAAGGGTGAGAGGTAAGTAGGCCGGCCTTGTCATTATTACCCGTGGGAGCTCAAGAAAGCTACTTTATCTCTCTGAGATATTCATCATTGTAATGGGTTCACATTATTAAATTTGTGACTACTTTTAAAAATCAATATATTATAAATAATTTATTTAGGATTTGCCAATAAACATTTAAAAATTTGAATTTATTTTCTTACTATTTTCATAATGACTTTTTTATAAAAGAAGAGTACCAAGGTTTGAATATGGTCTGTGTGTCCCCCAAAGGTTCATGCACTGGTAGGTTGGTCCTACTGGTGTGGCAATGCGAGAAATGATGGGATTTTTAAGAAATGGAGCTTGGTGGCAGTTGGTTGGTTTGTTGGGAGTGCTGTCCTCAGAAACAATTAAGGTAGTTCTTGTAGGACCCTGAGTTAGTTCTTGTGAGAATAAGTTATGAGACAGCCCCTCCCTACTCTGGCTTCCTGTCTCCTCATGTGATTTCTCCTTTTTGCATGTGCTCTTGCCATTGTGATGCCATCCACCATGAGATGACACAGCTAACAGGGCCTTCACCAGAGCCAGTGCCATGATCTTTGGACTTTCAGCTTCTAACACTGGGAGCTAATAAATCAATTTTGTTTTCAAGTTAGCTAGCTTCAGGCATTTGATTATAGTAATGGAAAATGTACTAATACAGGTAGTTTACCGCAAAATCAAGAGGAAGGTACAGAGATTTCTCATATACACCTTTACGCATTTATAGACACCCCTATTATCTCCGACTAAGTGGTACTTTTGATACAGTTGATGAAACTTTATGAACACAACGTTATTACCCTAAGTCCATAGTTTATGTTAAGGTTCATCTTTGGTGTTGTACATGCTCAAATGTATAATGATCTATATTCACCATTGTAGTATCAGAGGACTACCATAAACATCTTTGCTCTGCCTAGTCATTCCTCACTCCTCCCTCCTAATCCTTGGCAACCACTGACCTTTTCACTGTTTCTATAGCTTTATCTTTTTCAGGTTGCCATAAATAGTTGGTATCATATAATACGTAACTTTTCAGATTTGCTTATTTGACTCAGTAATATGCATTTAAACTTCCTCCATATCTTTTTATGGCTTGATAACTCATTTATTTCTAGTGCTGAATAATATTCCATTGTACCACAGTTCATCCATTCATTCATTTACTGATGGACACTTTGATGCTTCTAAGTTTTGGCAATTATAAATAAAGCTGGTATAAACATCCACGTGCAGATTTTGTGTGAACATAAATCTCCAATGCCCTGGAATAAATAGGAAGGAGAGTAACTGCTAGTTCATGTAGTAAGAGTATATCTAGCTTTCTAAGAAATTATTAAACTGTCTTCTAAAGTCTGTACTTTATTGCATTCCCACCAGCAATGAATGGGAGCTACTATTGCTCCACATCCTCACCAGTATTTGATGTTGTCAGTGTTCTGGATTTTCACCATTCTAGGGTATAGTGGTTCATTGTCATAAGACTAATTTTGCTTTTGCTTATTTATTTATTTATTTATTTATGTACTTGGTGGCACTCAAGCACTGAGCCATACCCATAGCCTTATTTTATTTAGAGACAGGGTCTCCCTGAGTTGCGTAGCACCTTGCTTTTGCTGAGGTTGGCTTTGAACTTGGCGATCCTCCTGCCTCAGCCTCCTGAGCTGCTGGGATTACAGGCATGCATCATGGCTCCTGGCCTACTTTTGACATTATATGCACATTATACATCACATCTTTAAATTGCTCTATTCTGGGCTTGGCATACTACATCATTGCTGTCCCTTTCCTTTCTTTTCTTTTCCCCACCTCCATAGTACTAGGATTTAGTGTAAGCATCACAAAAGAAGAGAAGAGGGAAATAAAATAAAATTGATGGCAAGTTTCCAGCCTGAAATACCTGGGATGGGGAATCCACACCACCCAGCATTGCTTGGGTCAAGAGGCACCAGCTCTGTGTTCTATGGAAGCTTTCATGATGTGAGGGTGTGTAGGGCTCTGTCATTTGTATTTCAGAGATAGAGTGAAAAAGGAAGGAGGAGGAGTGTGGAGAACAGAAGAAACAAAACAGGGAGAGAGAAAAAAGGAAAAGAACACAAGGGGAGCCCTAAACTGGAAAAAAAAATATGGGTGGGCTTTCCCCTTTGAGGGCAGTGTATCTCTATTCCAAAAGGAGGAAAGATTAAAAATAACCAGGTTGCTCATCTTTCTTTTTTGTCCTTTGTCCTGCATCACCCTGTATTAGAACATATTAATATACAACATACATGAATTCATTGCAAGTACTGAGAAGGGTTGGGACACATATATTTCTGTCAAATTCTTAAGGTTATGCTGTACCTTTGGAGAAATGCTTTCTTGAGAAGAGTAGCTGAAAACTAACTAGTTAAATGATATTAAATCTCTTGACCTTTCATTAATTATTCCTTTTTCTAAGGTGATGTAATATGCACATAAATTGTTCCAGGGAAGATCTCTGCCACACAAAATAATGTCATGTCCTGTAGAACGATGCTCAAGATACAAGAGAAGTATATGTATAGTGGAAAATGCAAGCTTCTAAGTCTGAATGACAACTGGTTTCCTTTTCAATTTTGTAGCCAATGACTGAAGATTTGAAAATGTAGTGGAATAATTTCAACATCCAAATTGCAATAAAAATTATGGCTAGGGTTTGGATGTACATTGTGTTCAAAGAATATTTTATTAAATTTTGTGATATTGCACAACTTTGAATAGGACATTTTATGGCTAGAACAAATCTATTTTTATTAATACGTCAAATTTTTAGAAGTAAGTAGATTTTAAAAACCACGTTTTTCAGTTTATTAATAAATTATTTATGAGAAAAACACATAAAGAAACCTCACAAACTATTGTTCTTTTAAAGGGATAGTTATAAATTGCAAATGACTTGGTGTGTAATATATCCAGTTTCAAATTATAACAAGATCATTTCCCTGACTTCATTTTTCAAGCCAAGCTAAAATTGAGTTAAACATAATTTAAAGACATTAACTATTGAGATTTTTCAATGCTTTTAAAAGGAAAAAGCAAAGTCTTCTAAGTGACCATGACATGTTTAAGTAAATATTTTCCCCAAAGGTTCACTGTATAATTTAACTTGAGAAGATATGGGTAAACACATAGACCTGCTGCAATATTTTAGGAAGTAATTTACCATTTCCTCTGATTTTGAAAAGCCCTTTAAATATACAAAATCTGCTGCAATTTCCCACAACATCGCTTTTTTCCAAAGGCTTCCCAGCTTGGATGACCAGAAGTGCTGGTAAGGCAGTCAGTCGATGGGCTCAGAAATCTCAGGGAAAAAAATGGACAATTCACTGCATCTTTTCTCCATCTACCATTTGCTCTACTGACCCCCAAGTGACTTCACAACCAAGTTTACAGATCAAAAGACTTTTTCTATAAATACTCACAAACTTCTTCTATGCAGAGATTTTCCCAAATGTCAACATTTACTTAGTATAAAGAGCTTTAAGTTTGACCTGGTGGAGCAATCAGCAGGTTTATCTAACCCTGAAAAACAGCTCAAGTAACTGTTCTATGCAGGTACTCATCTTTCTCCCCTAAAGAGCTCTGCTGGCAGCAGTCAAAACCAAAGTGGGAACTTAATAAAAATGAAAATTGTGGTAGCAAAATATACTTACAAGGTTATTTTGACATATTGCAAAAATTTGGGAGGTTATAGTGGTTTCTATATAACCACAGTCCTGATTTAGAAAAACCCCAGAGAAGCAGCTGCATTTTGATATATAACCTGCTTTGCTTACGGTAGGAATTTCAGGGTATACATTTTCTGATGTCAGAATTTGGACATAACATTGATAAAAATTGCATGCACCTCTTGTTGAGAAATATCAGGATGAGGAAACTTGAAGAATTTACACTTCTCTGTTAGGCAAACACACGGTTGCACCAAAGATTCTGTTGCTTATTTTTATACTAGAGAGTGGTGAAAGATAAAAAGTCAAGTCAGTTGTGCTGGACTCCTATGAAAATGGTTGTGTTCATACCACTTGATTCTCTGATTACCTGTGAATGTCTCCATTTCAGGCATTTGGTAGCAACTGGCTGAGGCAAACCTGGCAAAATATTTTCCAACTGCTGGAAGATTAACTCCTGCACATCCTCGATGCTATGCTCCAAGTATGTAACTCCAAAAGGGACAGTGGTGTGAATCACCAAGGAAGGCCCGATTTCTGATGACTCTGTAGTGTGAGAAGAACATAAAGATACACCTTAAAGTGGGTAACATGGGAGCATCTCTAGCAGTTCAATCCGGAGTTAAGAAATGATCATAATAACAGATAACAAATAAAGAAAAAATGAGAGTCCGATCTATGAAGCATAAATTAGGCTATTTCTGAAATTCAAAATCAAGCTTCTCTGAAGATGACAACAGATTGAAGGTATGCTTTGGAGACCAATTGTCAGGTCTTGCTGAAGAACTAGAAGGAAGGTAGGAAGAACCCTTAATGTATATTATCTTGGGTACAGTTAATTTATTGGTATGTTTGACTTCCCTCAACCACTATATTGCAAGCTCTTCAGGGCAGGTTCCAATTTTCTTTCTTTCTTTTCTTTTTCTCCTCCTCTCTTCCAGCTTCCTGAGTTGCTGGGATTATAGGTGTTGGCTACAGCTCCCAGCCAGGGACACTTTTTTATACATAGTCTATATTCTTAAATTCTGGGAACAAAGTGGATATTTAGTAAATACTTACTCATTTTATGTTAAATAGAATGCAAAATATTTTGCTGAAATTATACAAATTCTAGAACAAATATCTTTAGTACCTTCAGAAAGAAATCAAGCTTTTTTCTAAAAACAGAATTGTCCTCACGATATCTTTATCTTTTAATAAGCAATATAAATAAAAGTGTGGTCCATTTACAACAGGAACTTCTTCCTATTTTTGTTTGCCACTGAATTTGTTTTTGTTACACTTTCATAATTATAAGTAATGCGTGTCTGATTTATATCTTTCCCTCGTAGGTTGAACATAGGACAACTGAATAAAGTTTGAAGCCGAAAGCAACTTTGGACAAGTGAGGCATTAGGAAAAACAAGCTTGAAAAGAATGTTAACAAGTTTGTCTGTTATGGTTTGTTTAAATCATACAAAAGAGAAAGCTGGGGGAAAAAAGACTAGATTAGATATACATGAAATATAATATGAAAGTTGGTGCTCTCCGTACTGAAAGAAGAGAATGTTAAAGTGGTTAAGACACTGACACTGTTGGCAAGATCTGAAAATTCTTTAATGTGGGATTCTAAAAGGTCATACCATTTAAACTATGTTTTTACAGTTTTACACAGGAAAAAAAAAGGGCTAAAGGACATAAGCCACTTACTTGTTCTATGCCCACTTACTCTCTTTACATTCCAAAAGGTTTTATTTTCTTTTTGTAAAATGAGAATAAGTTTATACCAACCACGGAGGTCTATGGTGTGGATTGAATAACACAGTGCACATGAAATGTTCAGCACTGTTTCTGGCACAGAGAAGGTACTCTATAAGTATGAGTTATGGGAATGCAAGCAATAGACTCAATCTAAGGGCAGTGTTCCCGAGATGGTGTGCAAGTTATTGGTATGAGTTGTACTTCATTTCTCCATTGCACTCAGCTCAGGGAACTCTGACTTACATGATTTACAGCAAAAGGGAAGAAAGTCCCAAGTCAAAAGGTTTCAAGCTTTTTGAAGGGCAGCAAGTGCTTTTAAACAACTTCATATGTATGAATCTGATGATATGAATAAAGAATCTGTGCAGTAAATGCCTGGTGAGACAGACTGTCCAGTGTTTCCACCTCAGTGTGGCTGGAACAACTCAAAGAAGAAACAGAGGAACCATCTCTTTGAACATTCAATGTAAACCCGTCAGTGTACTTTACTGGTGGCATGGAGAGGGAGGGACCCAACTGTGTGAAATCTCAAAATTTCAGAGAATATCACCACAGTGAGAAAGCCATTGCATATTGCCTCAGTGAATGTTTTTCATGGTGTCAGTTAATAAGTTCAGGGAGGCTTGTTCACAATAAGAGGGTGTCAGTGTCATCCCTCTTCCATTGGTACCAAACCTTCCCAGAGACAGAAAATGCTACCTGGTCAATGTTCTGAAGCATTTGAACTAAAGTTCTGCTTGTTGTCTATGGCAAGTTTCAAAGAGATATGAATGCCAGCTGTGTGCTGAGAATCAAGAGGTCGCACTGACCCAACCATTTGTTCTAGGGGAACTCATAAAGTCACTAATACCAGTGATGGGGCAAGGCCAAGTTTCTCCCATTTACATTAGCCATCTACTCCTTGGAGAGCAATAAAAAATGAAATTTAAGACTCTCAGTGAAACAGTTCTTGCATAACAATGAGAAAACAACCTGGTTTCTTGTTCTTGGAATTGGACAAAAAAAACCTGTTTTTGAGATTATACATTAAAATTGAAATAGCTACAACCTAAAACAATCAGTATAAGGGAAAGTGTCCCCAACCCCCAAATTAAAGGGTATTTTTAGAAGTAAAAGTCAAAAATACAAAGAGTCAATCAGAGTTTAAACATGACCAAAGTTTGGAAATGGAGAATTATAAAAAAACCTCAAATATGTTAATGAGATTTAGAGCATAAATTTAGTAGAATCATCATTCCTTGGTCACTGGAAAGCCAATGGCACTATCTTTCTTTTTGTTCAGTTAAGCAAGAAAAGCACTTTGGTCTTACAAATGCAAAGCTCACAGTAAGTTGACTATTAGTTCTACAGACATCAATGTCGGTAGAGTCAAAAGATACGAATTTGAACCCCTGCATGCTTAACAGCCTCATGGTCTTGAACTACTTCATCTCAGCCTTTACTTTCTTCCATCAATGAAAAAGAGAATCATACTCCTAACCTTATAAGGCTCCTATGAAGGGTAAATAGGTTAAGCCACATGAAAGCCTTTCTTCAAATATAAAGTGCTACATGAATGTAAGACATTCCTGTATAATATTCTTGTTTTGACTTCTAGGTTCTGACAAGGGTGACTTTTGAAAGGGGTAATGGGATTGAATCTCAAAAAGCATTTGATTATTATATCAACACCTCAGGAACAAGAGCAGACTATTTCTGGGCACAGGCACACACAGAAGCTTTTCTTTTCTTTTTTCTTTTTTATTGTAGAAAAGCATAATATATAACATAAAATTTTAACCCATTTTTAAGTGTATAGTTCTGTGACATTACATATAGTCACATTGTTCTGCAACCATTGCCACCATCAATCTCCAGAACTTTTCCATCTTCCCAAACTGAAACTCCAAATAGTGACTCTCTATTCTTCCCTTCTCCCAGCCCTGGCAACTGCCATTCTTTCTGTGTCTATGAATTGGACTAATCTACATCCCTCATGTAAGTGGAATCATACAATTATTTGTCCTTTTGTAACAGGCTTCTTTCACTTAGCACGTTGCATTCAAGGTTTATCCATGTTGAAGATGTAATAGCATGCCATTCCTTTTTATTGCCAAATAAAATTCTATAGTACACGTGTACCACATTTTGTTTATCATTCACCAGCTGATGGATACTCCTTTCGCCTCTTGCAAATAAAGCTGCAATGAATATAAGTGTACAAGTGTCTATTCAAGTTCTGCTTTCACTTCTTCAGGGTGTACATTCAGAAGTACAAATGTTGGATCATATGGTAATTCTATCTTTAATTTTTTAAGGAATCACCATATTATTTTACAGTGGCTGCACCCCCCTTTTAGTAGTAATGTACAAGGGTTCCAATTTCTCTGTGTCCTTGCCAACACTTGGTATTTTCTGCTTTTTTTAAAAAATAATAACCATCCTAAATATGAAATGGTCATTATTAATTGTAGTTTTCATCTACAATTTTGGGTGAGGTTCAGGACATTGAAATTGATAATACCAGCAGCCCTACAAGTAGCTCCAGTATTATCATCCACTGTCAATAGTGCACTAAAATAAAGAAGGCTGTCACATTTAATTACAACCAAAAGCTATAGATGTCACCAACTCTCCAAATAGAAACTAAAATTATTTTGAAATAAGCAGTCTAGCTTCCTCAAATCAGTTATTATATCAGTTGTAATAATAAATAGTAACAGACTAAATTTACTTAATCAAAGACAAAGATTGTTCTATTAAGTCAAAATAGTAACATCCAGCTACATGCTTCTTGTAATAAAAGACATTTTTAAAGCAAATATTAACTCATTTGTTTTGAGAAACGATGATCTTCTTGATGTTTGAAGATTTGTCTAATGGCTTCATGCACAATGAATTCCTACAAGTGTGATGTGTATGCTTTAATAGAATTGTCTCGATGTTGAATTGACATTTTACATAAGTCTATCAGAACAATTTCATTAGTTATGTGATTTTCATCCACTAAATTCTTACAAATTTTGTCTGCTAGATCAGTTATTAGGAGAAATACTTCTTCTGATTATGGTAAATTTGCCAATTTCTCCTTTTGAGTTTGAGAATTTTTGTTTCTATTGAAGTTGCATTACCAGTTTCCTGGTACTTGAACATTTAAACAATATGCTGTAAACCTTTTTACATCTAGACGTGTTTTTACTTTAAAGTTTATTTTTGCTTTGTATTTGTCTGATTTTTTTTCAATGTTGGTTTCTTTTTTTAAAAAATAAAAAATAATTTGTCTTTTATTTATTTATTTTGATTATATCATATTAAGCCTGATTCCATTCTTCACTCCCCCACGAGTTTGTAAAGAATGTTCATACAAGGCTGGGGTTGTGGTTCAATGGCAGAGCACTTGCCTAGCATGTGTGAAGTACTGGGTTCGGTCCTCAGCACCACATAAAAATAAATAAATAAAATAAAGGCATTGTGTCTATCTACAACTAAAAATAAAAAAGAGTGTTCATACACTTCAGCATCCATATTGAATTTAAAGTCAAAAGTTAAAATCTTAATCCTTTTCCTAAATAATATTAGAACCTTAGAATACTTTTACTTGCTTTCTTTGTCCAGGAATATTTTACTTCTTTGGTTTTGTCTTATACAGTCATTGTCTGCTCATATTTATCTCCAGCTTCCTTCGTGGATATCAGATTCTTCTGCTAGGGTTTTCTCTTTCTTTGAGTATCTTCTTTTGAAATCCCTTCAATGAGCTTCTACATTGTTCTGTTCTGCAACCATCACTACCATCAATCTCTTTGTTTTTGTTTTCCTGCAAAAGTCTTCATTTCACCCTCAACTGTAAAGCATAATTTTTTATAACAATAGATTAAAAGCATATCCTATGAGATTGTAAAGCTGTGATTCCAACAGGTTAGCTTCTACCAAGGCTGCTGAGAAGTCAGTCCTTAATTTGACTACAGGTCCTCTGTAAGTCATTTTTATTTTTATTGGGCTGCTTTATAATTTCCTTTTTGACTTTGGTGTTCTTTAGTTTTACTCAACATCTTGGAGTTTCAATTTCTTTTTGTTGACTTTTTTTTTTAATTCTTCCTTGAGTTTCCAGAATCTGAAGACTCAATTTTGTCACTGATTTTGGAAACTGTTCTGCTTTAGGTTCTCCTGATATTTCCTTTCTCCCACTTTCTCTATTTTCTTTTCATGGAAATTTAACTAGAGACCTTAGATGTCCTCATCTTGTCATTCTGTGTCTCAATTTCTTTCTAATATTTGCTATCTCCATTCTAAATTCTTATGTGATATCTTCTGATGTATCTTTCAGTCCATCATTCTTCCTACATTTGTGTATATTCTGATATTTAATTTATCCTTTAAATTTCAAATTAAGTTATTTCATTTTCATTTGCAGAAGTTCTATTTGGTTCTTTTTCAAATCTGCATGATCAATTTTGGCAGCTTCTTTCTCCCTAGCCATACTGTTAGTACTCTCCTTTATTTCTTTAAACATATTTAATATAGTTACTTTATATTGCATGCCTGGTTATTCCAAAAATTGCAGGCCTGTAAGGTTGATAAGATTGATTATGGTTTTTGTTGTTAACAGTTGTTTTGGATGACTACTGCTCATGATCGGGTATTCCTTTGTGTGTTCTGTGAGATATCTATATGTTTATATTTATATCCAAATCTTTGTGTTTATATATGTGTATATATATAGCATGTGTGAAGTACTGGGTTCGGTCCTCAGCACCACATAAAAATAAATAAATAAAATAAAGGCATTGTGTCTGTCTACAACTAAAAATAAAAAATAAAAAAAGAATGTACATACACTTCAGCATCCATATTGAATTTAAAGTCAAAAGTTAAATTTGTATACAAATGGCATATTTGTATTTTTTTTCTGTTGTGAGCTCAAGTTCCTAGGAATTTTATCTGAGATATTCTTTGAGGCCTGAGTTTAAAGTATTCCTTTAGAGATCTGCTTTTGTTTCTGCCAGATGCCTTTGGGCAATACTGCCCATAACCACTTTAACTAGATATACACAGCATGCTGGCAGGATGGATTCTGGCAACAAATCTGCCTAAGGGTAGGTTTGTGGTTTAGCATCTTAACTGAGACACTCCCCCCACCCACACACAAACTTTTTGCTTGTTTTTTTCCCACTCCACTTAAAGACAGGCAAACATCCCCATTGTTTTCCTCTGCCAGAAAGAATACACAAGACACAGAGAGGCTCTTTTAAAGCCAGAAAGGTATATAATCCACGCTATCAGCTTTTAAATCTTAAAAGAATGAATGCAATTTTTCTTGAAAATAAAATTTATCAAATCTGACTCAACCAAAAATAATCAGTGAAAACAACAACAACAACAACAAAAGGAAATGGAGAACACTAATTGAAACATTAATTAAACATTGAAACATTAATTAAAACAAAACAAAAACTTTGAGGACATGGTTGTTTTACTTGTGATTTTTTTCAAATTGTCAAGCTAATATTATGTACAAACACACATACCAAAATACAGCTCATCCTTCCGTTGCTTATAAAGAGAAAACCCATGATGTTCACAAACCATATTTATTTAAAAGATTTATCAATAACTGTTACTGGCAGCAGAGCTCAAGGACCCTTCCTGGCCTGGCATGACTGTGTTTGCCTGCCTGCCTGCCTAAGAAATGGAATGACGATGGAAAAAGGAAAAAGGAACTTTATATAGTTTGATCAAACTGGGGAGAAGCAACTCTATCTTCCTTCAAATAAACCTTCTTTCCTTTGAATAAACTTATTTTCCTGCCATTTTGACAAAAGTATTCATGGAGTGTGACAAGCAGTAAAGCCTAGCCTCTCATCTCCATGCAGTAACATGCCATTCACATTTCCCAACAATTTATCTACCATAATATATCACGTTAATAGGTAAAAATCAAGTAAAACATGACTATCTGAATATACATCCAAAAGGCATCCAGAAAAACTTGCTATCAATTCACAAGGAAAAAAGAGACAATGTGAAAAAAGATGACTTTCTTAAAATGAGACAGAATATCTTTCTTTAGCTGATGGTTTTTATGGTACTTTACAATAAAATAATACAGATTTTTACAGTAAAAAAAGAAACAAACTAAAATTGTATTTACATTAGTGTTTACCATTGCTTTGGTTAATACAATAAGATAAAAATTTAAAAAAGATTTTTAATTATAAGGAGGAAAAAAGATGATTTGATTGGAAATAACAGTAGATCACATAAAAATTGATCCAATTAAAAATTTTGATATTGGATTGGTTTCTCTGTCAGTAGTAACTAGTAAGAAAAAATAATTCTTAATTAATTTTACAAGATTCTTTGAAACTTGACAAATGAGTCTAAAGGAAAAATACAACAATGAGAATATTTAATTTTTTTAAAAAAATGAGTGAAGTCTTGTTTTGATATATGTTTAAATACATTATACAGCTATAGCAATTAAAATAACCTGGTACTGTTAGATAATAATAGTCAGTGAATCAGAATAGTTATTGCTGAAAAATAATCCTAAACCATAATGAATATTAGGATAGGATGACAGAAACAAAGCAATGAGGAAAGAATGTATTTTAATATTGTCTAGAGGATTGGATATACAGAAAAAAAATTTACTTAGATATTCTTTTTATATTTCTGTGTCAAATTTCTCTCACCATTTCTGATTTTCTACTTCTGTAATAATATGAGGAATGCACATTCTGAGGTCACACAGCATTCTGGACCCCAGATTTATTCTTATTCACACTAAAAGCTCAAACTTAATAGGATACCCTCAGATCTTTTCCATGTGATAAATTTCATTTATGTCAGCATCTATTAAGGGACAATGGTTGTGTTCTCCAAAGCCAGCTCTAAATCCCATCTCTGACAGATAAGAAGAGAATCAAAGAAATTTAAGGAATGACAGACATTATAGTTTGCAGAACAACAGCACAAGATGGGTGAAAACACTTCTTCAACATAAAATCAATCAGAAGAGCATGCATGTGGGTGCCCCATGCCATGTGTGGTGCCATGAGGTACATGATAGGCATCTCAGAGTTTACATCTTAGTGGTGAGGACAACACGCACGCAAAATAATTACAGAACCATTATCCACTAAATGGTGTAGCACTGATGATGTGTGCAGATGAAAACAGATTCCTGTGAGCAGAAAAGGTTAAGAAACTGAGGACCACACAGTTTGTGGCAGTGGAGTTTGGTGGTAAATTTCCCTCTCCCCACTGCTCAACTAGCCTTGTCTTCTAGCCACCAGAGCTCTTGTTAACTACTTGGTACTTTTATATGACTCAGGGGGCCAGCAGCAACTATAATGGAGAATAAGCCAATCACATCAGTGAATCCAACTAAAATCTAATTCTTGATGATGAGAAAATATAGCAAGGGAAAAGGAAGGGAGAAGGGAAACTAAGAAAGATAATATACTCCTGATGTCTCTCTCTCTCCCCCTCCTCACTTTTCTAGCAGAGCCAAGCCAAATAAGCACATAGCACTCTGCCTTTGGCATTCCACCTCCTTGGTAGCATGTCTGTTGTTCTTTGTGTCTACTGCTGGCTCAGAATCAGGAACTAGTCCACATTATTCAGAGGGACCACCTTCAGGGTTTATTTGCTTTTTAAACATCTCAACCCTAGTTCTTATATATAGGTTACAGAAGCCAAAATTCAGCTATGAGAGTCTTTCTTATATACATCCCAGGCAACTTCATTACCTCCAACCTTACTTTCTGCATGGACTTTTGAAGTAAGTACTTATATTGATTCAACAAAATTTTATTGTTTTTTTGTGGGGGGGCTACTGGTGATTAAACTCAGGGGGGCTAGACCCACTGAGCCACATCCCCAGTTCTGATTTATATTTTATTTAGAGACAGGGTCTCAATGGGTTGTGTAGCGCCTTGCCATTGCTGAGGCTGGCTTCTAACTTGTGATCCTCCTGTCTCAGCCTCCCAAGCCACTGCATTGCAGGCACTGCACCCAGCAGGCACAGTTTTATGGTTTTAACTTGGAAAATATAGTTCCGAAAGTACATACTTCTGAAATGTTAGCATGGACCAGACACAGAGAAAAGATGGTTCTACAGTCCTCCTCTTTATATATTTCAGTTTTGAGGAGAAATACTTCTTTAATTTTTTTTCCATATTGCTTCCTGAAGGTATAGAACTATATTAATTGATAATAGCAGTTACTTTAGATGTCCAATTAAACTGTTGAAGAGGTATAAATGAATAGCTTCATTTGGGAGATGAAGGTAATAATATTGAAAGAAGTGACCAAAGAAGGAATAGGCCTGAGAAAGATTTGGAAAGATAAATGAATGGGGAAATTATATTTTTGTCAGCAATTGGATACCAAAATTACAGGACAACTCCCTACTTCCCTTCTTAAAGGTAAAATATCTATTAAAAAGAGAAATGATAGGGGTGAAATGACACTCTTTGAAATGACAGAAAGCAGAATTCAAGTTAGTAGTGTCTTTTTTCCCCTTTTCTGTAGAAAGTACCTAAATCCTACTAGGAAACTAAGATGTACTGCACGAGATGTTCAGAAAATTCTGGATTGCTATTTTTGCATCCTAAGAAGAAAGATATACCTCCTTTAGCATGAGTAGTTCAAGTCCTTTCCTCCATTCAGTCCAACTTTGGAGGGATGTCATTTGGGCTTTGGATTTTTAGTTAGAAATTCTGCCTACTCCCTGGTCAAGTGACGTTAGTCCAAGACAGTGTCTCCCAGGGGGTGTTTCATGATGCATTAATAGTAATTGGGTAAAGGCTTGGATAATAGCTCAGTAGAAGGGCACTTGCCTAGCACGTGTGAGGCCCTGGGTTCGATTCTCAGCACTGCAAAACAATAAATAAATACATAAAATAAAAGGTATTGTGTCCATTTACAACTTAAAAAAAATAGTAACTGGATAAAACAACAGCAACAAATTCACTTGGAAAAATATAGTTTCTTTCTTTTTTTTTTTTTTTTAAATTCAGTGCCAAGGACCGAACTCGAGGCCTTTTGCTTGCTAGGCAAGTACTTTGCCACTGAGCTAAATCCCCAACCCATGGACAAACATATTTTTGAAGTGCCCACTTCAAGCAAAATTAAATAGGATTTCTCAAAATTCTTAATATGACTATATTATAGTGTGATTATTTAAAGGAATGACAATATGAAATAATTTTGGGCGTTTTTAAACTACTTTTCTCCAATGACAAAAAGTATGGTTAAAAAAAATAAGGTTATGCAAACATGACAAAGGGGTAAACAGTGAAAAATGAAAGTAATGCTTCCTGTCCCAGCCACACTCTCCACTCTCTCTTGACAGGTGGTCAAGATTTCTGAGATATTCTTTCAGAAATTTTCTCCACATGAGCCTGATTATTTACTTCCTTCATTAAAATGGAAATAAAACCTTACTACATCTTTTGTTCTTTAACTTACTTTTGTTCATTTAATATATCATGGGTAACTTTTATCAGTTCCTTGCATCTACCTAATTTAATAGTATAGTATCGCCACAGTTTACTGGTTGATCTTCCAAAGCTGGACATTTCATCCCCTACCTCTAACTTTGCTGCTAAGACAAACAATACTGCAATGAACACGTTTATCTGCTGCAGTATTAGGAGGAGGGGCCTTTGTGGTTGACTAGGTTATGGGGACAAAGCCCTTGAGTGGGATCTGTGCCCTTATAAAAGAGAGCTGAGTGGCTTGTTTCTCTCTCTTGCCATGTGAGAACACGGAGAGAGAGGTGCCATCTTTGAAGGAAAAAGTGAGCCCATGTCCTACATGGCATCTGCCTGTACCTTGATCTTTGATTTACCAGCCTCCGGAACAGTGAGTAATAAAATTTTTTGTTTATAAATTAGAGAGCCCAAATAGACTAAGACAATTTATAGAAACTATCTGTAGGATATGTTCCTAGAAATAAAATCACCAAGTCAAAAAGTAGGCATGTTTAAAGATATTTTAGATATCACTAAACGGCCCTCCAATACCAGAGTTCTTATTTCTCTATACTTTTACCAACTCTGGTAATTTCTGCTAATCTTGTAGGTTAAAATGCATTGTGTCTTTAGTTTTCCGTTAGTTACTAATAAGTGTGGCATTTTCACATACAAAACTAATTTGTATACTTTTCCCCAAACAGCTGCCTTTTTATTGTCTTTCTGGTGACAATAGTGCCAACCTCAGGATTATTGTGCAGATTAAATCCATGTAAAATGAGAAGTTCAGGGTTTGGCACACAGAAAAAGCTCATCAAGTGCTATTTAGAAAACCTATCTATCAAGCATGACTCACTTCATTTCAGAGAATTAGAGTTACTGAGGTTTTATTGTACTTCCCTTCATTGATGGGAAATCTAAATCTCAGAAAATGAGGCATATCGGAGGAAGGTGTTCCCTAGACTCACGTTTATCACATTGTATAAAATTTATTTTGTCATGTTGTATAAAATTGTCTATTTGTCTATTGTCTCTCCAGATTGAGAGGTACCTGAATTTATGAATCATGTCTTGTTTTACATTTCTTTCCTCCTTTCCTTTTCTCTCTTTCTTCTTCCTTTTTCTTGAAATCATGATTTCATTGAGTTGAAGGCATTTTAGCCATGGGGAATTAATACAATTTGAATCTACCCACAGCTCCATCGAGTCTAAGGCTGATGACATCCAATTTCTTTCTACAAAATCTGTGATTTTTCTCTTTAGTTTCAAGTTCATTAAGCCCACATCTCTTATCCAGAAAGGGAGGAAGTGTAATCTTGTTAACCACAACTAAGTGTATTTAGTTAATTAACAAATTAATTAATCCGGGTACTACTGTGGTAAAATTTTTAACAGTTCACAGTAAACTTAGTCTTCACAATCATTTTCAAACTCTAAAATTGATTATGAAGTGTGAAAATATGAAAAATATTTCTGTAAAACTCTTCTCTATCACATTTAGTAGTGAATCTTTTTTTAATATTTATTTTTTAGTTGTAGTTGGACACAATACCTTATTTTATTTATTCATTTATTTTTATGTGGTGCTGTGGATCGAACCCAGGGCCTCTCACGTGCTAGGTGAACCCTCTACTGCTAAGCCACAATCCCAGCCCCAGCAATGAATCTTTTTTACAGCATCGGAACACAAGCTTCCATAATGAAGAATATGGTAGAAATCTGGCAAACGCACCCTTTTGACTTGAGCTTTCTTTTCTTAAACATTTCAGATACTCTGCCCGTGAGCTGTTTCTAAATGTAGGCCCCAAATTATATATTCCTTACTTAAGGGTGGTAGAAACCTACCTACCCCATTAGATATGCTACTTCATAAGGCAAAAACACACTTATGAAAAATAGCAAGCAAGAGGAATGTCGTAGTAATGCAGGTTGAGTTTGTTCAACACAACTTCATCTTGAACTTGGAAGTAAAAGATCACTGTGCCACAGTGATCCCTTACTTCAAACCCTCACTGTGGGTTGATTCTTAGCAGTAAAAAGAAAGTGACTTGAAAACATCAGTTCCCTATAAAGCAAGAATGATTGTAATCAGTGCTTTTTTTTTTAACTATTAAGTTTTAGAAATGCTGTTTTCTATTTCTTTTTTTAAATTAATTTTTTAAAATTTATATATGACAGCAGAATGCATTACAATTCTTATTATACACTGTTTCTATTTCTAACACCTACTTCGGGCCCTGGCAAATAGTAAGCAGCCAACACTTATTGAATACATGGATGAAAGCACTAAAGAATATGGGCAGATAGATAAAGCAAGCCTTCCCCCATCTACTGAATAAACAAGACAGGATCAGCAGCACTGGGCAAAGCAAAGGCACAGTAGAATCTGACAGCACTGAATGCTCACCGCTGAACAATTACAGCTTGGGTTCCACATGTGTCCCTAAGAAACATTTCTGCCACTAAGTTGGAAAGACTAGTTTTTTAAAAAACTAACACACCTATTAGTTTCTTCTCTTCTTTTGGACTTGTTTATTCTAGGCCTGTGAGTACTAATGGATTTGAGGATGTATGCATTTACTATTTTAAATAAAGTCCAGGGGAGGAAGTTTTAAAACTTATATACATGTATATTTGTAATCCTTGTTATTTGAAGCTACATATGTTTGGAAATCTTATGTTTAACAAGACACAGACATCCTCTAAACAACTCCATATAAGATAACCATTCTGATAGACATTCAGTTAAGTGTAAACAAGTATGAAAACCCCACACGATGAATTGAAAATAAAAATGAGAACTCCTCTAAAGTTCATACTTCCAACTTCAGAATATGTTTTCCCATAATTCTAGTATATGTAGATGTATACAAATTTAGGGAATGATCTTCCAGTAAATAATGGAAAATTGTGTATTCTGTTTTCTCCAGCCAGCTGTGAGCGATGACATTCACCAGTAACCCAAACTACCTAAATAATACATATGTTTATTTCCATAATACCTCTGAGTGCTGGACAGAAGTTGTGGCCAGGGATCAGGAGGGTGGCAGTAGAAGCTCTCTGGCCAGAGAGGATAATTTCCTGTGGATTTCAGTATCATCACAAACCCTGAGGGTGGAGTAGATGTAAGATGCAGGTATTCATCCCCATTTTCTCAGTAAATAAGACTTCATAATAGATCAGGTGATAAATGGAAATGGCCCACTTACTAGTGGTAAAGGTTGACAGCATGACTGAGCCTGGCAAGGAGCTCTCCTAGTTTTAAGGACAAAACACCACACATTGCTCACACATAGTCATTTTAATATATCATCTCCTCATAGTTTGGCTTTGGGTTTCATGAGAGGGCTTGAAATAGTTCCTAAATGATGAAGGTCTTTTGACCACTTAGAAGGATTATGTGGGAGAATGTTCTACGAGGCCAGTATCACGTGCTCCATATCCACTGGATCTTCTATGACAATAGTATACCAATTTGCGAGGACTGGGGGAGTCACCCTTCTACTTTCAGCCTTGCTAAAAGTGGCCTGGATTAAATTGATCAGTTAATCAATTTCTCCTGACTACAATAATTGTTTCAGCAATGTGTACATAACTTAAGTTATGCCAATAAAGTCACTAATATTCAACCCCAGGGTTAGTGGTGAGCTTTTGCCAAAGTGTACTCTTTTTTGTCAGCCCCTGAGCTACAATGCTTAATACAGGTAGTGTATTAATACAGGCGTCACCATGAATGAATCCAGTCAGCAGAAGGCACAGTCAAAAAATGGACAGAAGCTAAGTTTTCATGTTCTCAATTAAATCTCCCCAGACTTGCCTATAATTTTACTCCTGGATGTTTAAGGAACAGTACCAATAAATTCTCCTTGTTTTTTCCATTAAACCATTTGAGTGGGGTTTTATGTTGCTTGCAACCTAAACTATCCTAAATGTGAAGCCTCTAATATTATGTAAGCATATGTGTGATTGTTCCTATAAATATCAGTTTCCTTTCTTTTTCTTCCTCTCCTCACATTTGCCCTCTTACTTTAAGTTCCCTTTTCAGTTCTAACTTTCTAGGATTGTAAAATGAAGTTCCAGTTATCAAAGACAATTTGGAATGAAGGAAAGTTCATCTTTCCTCTAACTACTCCATGATGTTTCTAGTAGAGAAGTTCATGGTCCTCAAAGAGGAGATTGAAACTAAGGGTCCCTGAGGATGGAAACACTTCCTTTCATTTGAGTTTCCTCTATGTTTGAGCTTGCCCTGGATATTAGGCACTAAGTTCCACCCCACTTTTGAGGTTAAATATGGTAAGTTATTTTATAGTATGGTGAGCAAAGGTACTAACTATATTATTTAAGAATGCCTTGGTATAATTTTAGTTCTATTACTACTTAGAATCCTCTTGACCTACCATAGATACTCCACTCATGTACTGAAATGGATAAATGATTCACAAATGTCATAGCTCTGTGGAAAGCTGTGTGTAACCAACAATAGCTAAATTAGTATATCTAAAATTGGAAATTGTTAACCTTTTAAAGATATATTAAGGTATATTCAAGTTTACTACTAGGATAACATCATTCTTGCTCACATGTATCAAGATATAAGTGGTCTTGAGGGTAAGAAGATGCGGGGCCTCTCGGGATTCCTAATAATTTGAGTTCTTCACGAACTGTTCCATGAATCACCTATAATGTCATTGTTAGAAGAACTAGATTTATAAGGTCCTTCCATTTCCAGTATTCTCAATGGTAGGTCTGGGGTGAGAGCAGAGTAGGAGGGCAATGGTAGAGGCATGCTGAGAATTTGATGAAACTTAATCTGGGAAAATGGGTAAGGGGGACAAATGAAGTTTGAAATAACACATTTGGTGCTATAACCTAATTTTTAGGGAATGAATTTTAAAAGTCACTGTTGCTTTCATCATAAAAATGATTGAAAATACAGGTTGGGGAGGAATACAAAAGAGCCAGGTATCAATCTATCTCAATGTGCTATAGGGTAAGTGGTAGGGCAAGAAATAACAATCCCTAAGGAGTTTTTATGAGGATCTTCAGGATAGAGATTTTCACTTCTGTCAAAAAAGCATGTACTGGAGACAAACAAAGCTCAGGCTGATGTGTCGTGGTTCTACTTAATTTCTCTAAGCTTTACTTATCTTGTCTAAAAATGAGGACAGTAGTTACCTCAAAGGGTAGTTGTAAGTACATAAAGCACTTAGGACAGTGCCTAGCTCACAGTGACCAGTTTAACAAGAATATGGGTATGGAGTTTTAAGGTTGAGCAACATTGTTCTAATTTTTAATTTCATTTCTTTATACTTTTGAAACACCTGACATTAGCTGTCCTAAATTTAGCATGAAGACATTTCTCTTTGGTTTTGATATAGAAATAGGTTTTAATAGAGGATAACCATATTTTATTATTTGCAATTTGAGAACTGATTAGCACTCACTTGTGTTGGAGTCTGTCCCCCTCCACTGTTGTCTCTGTTTGCATGGGCAGGGAGTAGATCAGGCTTTGGCAGCCAGATTCTTGCCAGGAGAAGACCTTAAGGTCCCGTTACATATGTGAAGAGGAGAAACCTCAGGATAATGATTCCAAATTGGAGGATTGTTTCTGACCTTTTTAATGGAGCAGATAGAGTCTTAGTTTTCCCTTTAAAAGGAGGTACATTTTTATATTTCTATAACTCAAAGATTACTATAAATCGAACTAGGATTACTGACCAGGTAAAAAGACATTGAGATACCAGCACTTTCACTCTGCAAATATTCCATTGCAAAGAATTTTAAAAATACATATCCTCAAAAATTTGCAGAACTAAGTAACAGCAGGGGAAAAATAGAACATCAGACATATCATTGTTGAGATTTTGCTTATTAGGAATCCAAACCTTTTTTTTTATCATTTTGTAGGGATAGGTTTTAATACTCTCTGTTGAATATAAGCCTATGAAAACAAGAATCTTGACTGTCTTATTCACCTAAACTCTGGTTCATACCTAGAGTGCAATAAATATTCATTGACTACAATTGATAAATTCCTTATGTGAACATAAATAATTTGGGGGGGGAGGGAAGAACATATATCTATTTCTTTTTTGTAAAGATTATTTCCCTAATAGCTAATTTTTGGATTCTGATCTTTTTGGGTGTGGGTAAGGGAGATTGAACTCAGGGGCATTCAACCTCTGCGCCACATCCCCAGCCCTATTTTGTATTTTATTTTTGTCTCACTGAGTTGCTTAGTGCCTTGCTTTTGCTGAGACTGGATTTGAACTCCTCCTGCCTCAGCCTCCTGAGCTGCTGGAATTACAGGCGTGTGCCACTGAGCCCAGCCCAGATCTTTAAATTTAAAAAATAAATGTGCTATACAGTTCTTTACAAATGATCAAGTCTTATAGAGTATATACTAAAATCATAGCCATAACATGAAATTTTAAAATGAGCCTTTTGCTCTCCTAAACATTGAAGGTTTTTGTAAAAAAAGAGTCTGAGGGAAACATGAGAATAATTCACTAATTATCACTACCAAGTGAGATACAAGCATATAAGTGATATAATTTAAAATTTAAGAAAAGCTTTTTAAAATTATTAAAATATATACTCCATAGTATGCCAACCTATGGAGTTTATATAGTACCTTCTCACAGCCATTTTTTTTTTAATATTGGGAAATAAGTTTGGATTAGTTTTTTATATTCTCTGGCAGAGATGGTTCATACTCAACAAATATTCCATGTGCTCCCTGAGAATTCCCAGTCTACTTAGCAGCAATGTTGAAGCTTTGGTCAGTGGACTACGAAGGGAAGTGAAATATGTATCACATCAGGGCCAAGGATGTTGAGTGGCTGTGCTTCCCCCATTTTTTCTTACCCCATGCTGACCTTTGGGTTCATGTTCCAGATGGCAGAACTGTTAGCTGAAGCATAGCTGCCCAACCTGAATCTTACTGTGTTAGCCACAGTGTGTCAACCCTTGGTAGCATTAAGATTTGGGGGTTGTATCTATTAATTACCCCAACTAGTTCATATTCCTTATTTCAGATTACTTGGGAATAACGAACTTTAAGGAAAGCATCTCATATTTCAGATCTGAGATACCCAAATTATTATCTTTTGTTTTCCTCTTTCATGTTTTCATCAGATCTCATTAACTCATCATTCACTTAATAAATATTTTATTGAGAAATTACTATGTTAGGCACTGTGCAAAGTGCTGGAGATATAAGCATGAACAAAGTGAATTCAATTTATCTATTATGGAACTTACCATTTAAAGGTGAAATAGACCATTAAACAAATGATCACATGAAATCAATGTATAGTTATTGAAAATTAAAATACAGGGTGTTATAAAATATGAGTACAACAGGAAAACCTAAAGAGATGGGGAATTCAGAAATGGCCTCTGTAGAAGTGACCTTTAAACTGAGATAGTCTAGGCAGAAAAAAACATAATGGACGAAGGTCTTGAAATGTGTAAAACTTCTGACCTGGTAAAAAAAGAGATCTGTGACTGGAGAGTTGGTAAGCTAAGGAGTGAGGAGCTAGTGGAAGGGCCTATGCTAGATCAGGGTTCATAAACCATGGTCTTTATGCCAAATCTGGCCTGCCACTTGTGTTTGTAAATAAAGTTTTATTGGAACACAACCATGCTCACCCTTTATATGATATGCATAGCTTTTGTTACATCAGTACATCTGAGTAGTTGCAACTGATTACATGGCTCACGAAGTGTTTACTATCTGGCCTTTATAGAAAAAGTTTTCTGACTCCTATGTTATGTCACTCAGTACCTTGTAAACCATGTTAAGGATTTGAGATTTAATCCTATGTGCAAAGGGGAGGCATTAAAGGGCTTTGAACAGGAAAGCAAGTGACATGAACAGATGTGGGCTTTAAGACGATCCGGTTATGTGAAGAATGAACTGAACTGGAGAGGGTAAGTGTGGGGAGACCAGTTGAGACAAGACTGTGCTTTAGTAGTAACAGTGGCAATGAAGCAAAGTGAGTTCAAAGGCTATTTTGGAAGCAATACGATTTGGTTACATATTGGTCATTGAGGTGAAGAAGAGGAAGAAACCAGATGATTCATTTAAGAGTGAGGAGATTGGTGGCTCCATCTTCAGAAATAGAGAAGACTGGAAGAGGAATAAGTCCAGAATTGCAAAGGAAGGCAATAAAGAATCAGTCCAGAACATGTTAAATTTCTCTCTCTCTCTCTCTCTCTCTCTCTCTCTCTATATATATATATATATATATATATATATAGATAGATAGATAGATAGATATAGATATATAGATATGAGAGATATGATATCTCTCTCTCTATATATATATAGATATATAGATATGAGAGATATGATATATATATATATGAGAGAGAGAGAGAGAGAGAGAGAGAGAGAGAGAGAGAGAGAGAGAACTCTCACAGAACTGGAATAATCTTTTCTTTTCTTTCTTTTTTTTTTCTCCTGGCATTCATTCCTCTAAAAATTCCACAAATTCTGTCCATTTAAAGAAAAGGCCACATTTAGTGGGCAGCCTATATTTCAGAATCTGTTTGAGAGAATTTTTTCTAACCCCCCTTTGGCTAAGACCTCCCAAGCTCTATGAAAACATCTATTTATTCCGGGACACAAGGAGATTTTCAGCCTGTTGCAGCTTTTATTTGCACTGCCAAAAAGAAAAACGGAAGGGTTTCAATGGTTCTTTAATTGGGCTTTACTCAGGTCCCTAGAGCAGAGGATTCATCCTAACTCAGATTTGGTTTTAGTCTTTTTCAGCAGTTCTCCTTCCACAATGTGTAAAAAAGACCTGGTTTTCTATGATGACAGTCCACTAAAATGCTCCACTTTCCCAGTGCTCACCAGCAATATGCAACCATCCTTATTAAATATGGTTATTCTGTATACTCAGCAGCATGCCCTATGTGGGGTTTTGTGTGTTAAGTGGTATAGTGATTGGACTGCTTTCCTGAATTGGGCAAGGTTTTCCCCTTGAGCCAGCATACTGGCTTGCCTCTAAGGATATCACTTGATCACTGTAGTTGTGTCATTGGGCTCAGTTTTAGATTTGTAATTGTTCGAAAAGATACTGTGAATGGATGAATTATATCTCTGGGCTGGAGGATTTGACCTAAAGCTTTGCACTAGTTCATTTGGTTCACTAAAGAGAAGCTTTTGCCTTGATATTATAAAATGTTGAATTAAAAAAAATTGAAACAAATCAGATGGTGAAATTTTCATTTATGTTTGTGTCAAAACATTTGTGTCCTTTTGTGGAGGAAATCGTCTGGGTTACTGTGGACATTCTTATCTCCTTTCCTAATAAGATACATGGAATTTCCCTTCCTGTTATAGTTTGACAGAAAAAAAAAATTGGATTTGGCTATTTTGGCAAAATTTCTCAAATCAAAGGGACCATAATTTTTATGATATTGTTAGCTACTCCTGAGAAGCTACTATTATGAATATTGTGGAAAAGTAAATATCATTTTATTTTTAATAAAAAAGAGTGAATTAGGTTTATGTGAGCTCAAGGCTCTGAAATGCCTTTCCTGACCTTATTAAATAATATATGGATATGTAACAACAGCAACAAAGAATTAGCTGGGTATATTTATAATAGAATTCTGTTTCAGTGAGGGAAGCTATATTTTAAATTCAAGGATGAGTCCATTCTTATGAACAGGAATTTGGAATATTTTATACTGAAGAATTCCCCCAGTCCCACAGATCAGTTATAAATATTAATAGAATTTCAACAGATTCTTTTCAGATTCTAATGTTTAATATTCATTTATATTATGCAGGGAGTTTAATGTCCTGTACAGTACATGTAGATTCTTCTCATTATATAAATGAGCACATATATGAAATCTGTAGGGACAATGATCATTAAAAATAGCAAGACCACATATGATGTTAGAGGACATATCAAAGCCTTCTCATCTCACTTAATAACAAGAAAGTCACTGGTAATCAGCCAAAGGGCTCTTTAGACCAAATTGACTCAATAATATCATATCTAGGCAAAAAGATAGATTAGTGATTCTGGACAGAGTTAAAAATGCTAACTGATATGAAGTATTTATGACACGCAATGAAGTGATTTCCTGTGGTGAGATTTTGCAGTCAGGGTCTCAAACCTGCTTTTGAATTAGTCTCAGCTCCTTGAGTTGCTGACAGCTTACTTCATAGTGCCTTATTCTTCTGCAATTAAAAAAAAATCTATTCAAAAAATGATTTGGGATTCCATTTAAAAAAAGAAAAATTGCATCTAGGTTAATGTTCTCTGAATTGAATACCTTACTCAGGTAATGAGATATTGTTTTGTTAACCTAATGTATAAATATTATTATTTTAAATAAATGATAAGATATAACTAAAACTGTACTATTAGCACTTTCCTTCTCCTTTTTCTCCAAATGAAAAAAATCTACATGACAGACAGACATATACTATAAAATAATTTGTGTGAGATGGCAATTATAAAGACAGCATTTACTGTGTACATGCACTGTGTCAGGTATAGTTTGGGATATGCAATCTTGTGCAACCCTTATAACATTTCTGGGAGACATTATACTTCAAGTTCAGGCAAGTGAGCAGGGCGCGGTGGTGCATACCTGTAGTTCCAGTGGCTCGGGAGGCTGAGGCAGGAGGATTGCAAGTTCAAAGCCAGCCTCAGCAATGGTGAGGAACGTAGCAACTCAGTGAGACCCTGTTTCTGAATAAAATACATAATAGGGCTGGGGATGTGGCTCAGTGGTCTAGTGTCCCGGAGTTCAATCCCCTTACCCCCCCACCCCCCCAAAAAAAAATTTCAGGCAAGTGAAGCTTAGAGTAATTAAAAAACTCATTCATGGGCATAGATTATTTGAGTCACATGAAGATACTGGTATTCAACTATTTATAATCTGCAAAGATAGTAGCAGTATTATTTGGTTCAACCTAATTTTAAGCATTGAGTTACAGTTCAAAACGAGGTCTGTGATTCCAAAGTCCATTGAACTATGCTGGATGATACTGGTTCTTTTTGACTACTCATGACAATAAAAACCAAATTATGAATTATACAATAAAGAATTAATCATTCACCAAATTTGAGTTAAAATGAACTCATCATTTGTGGCAAGATTTCCTTCTAGATTATCAGGTTAATGTCATTTTGATTTTTTAAAAAAACCTGCTAAAGTGCGGCAGAGAAATGACACATTTGCAGAAATTATCACATATTCTCTAAGTAAAATATCTCAGCTGGAGCACAGTTGTTTTTCAACCAAGTATTAAAAAGAAATATCTTTCACAAAGAGAACAGCAGGATTCTTTGAAGTATAACCTTGGAAATCAAAATCCATATTATAGGGTATCATTCAAAGCAGATGTATATTTGCCAGAGACCATGGTAAAATTGTTACTTAAAATACTTGTACATCTTTAAGAAAGAAGCTCAATAAAACTTCCAGGTCTTATTGGTAATACCATAGAGTCAAGTACTCCCAATGTTCTAAGAATGGTACATCCAAAAGGAGGCTTCTGATCACTCTGATTGCCAAGAACTCACATATGCTCTTCAATGGCTTCCAGATTCAGCAACTAAATAGAGAGCTCATTCATTGAATATGATTTAAAGGACAGCAGCAGAAGACACGTAGATTGTCTTAAGGATAAATAGTTTGCTGCCCAACCATTATTTTTCCTTGCCTGCAAAGTAGGTGACCAATGCTGAAGTATTAATTCTCAATGTTATTTCAGAGCCAGGGAAGGGCATGTCAGGATTACATAAAAGTCGACTGGCCCAGTAAATATTTATGAAGCAGTGAATACACACTCCTATTATGCAATGATGTTAGTGTCTATCTCTTAGTTTTGATCCTGATCGGGATAAGAAGGATCAAGGCGTATATGGCATTTGTGATGGAGAACAGCACGTGCTCCCACTGAAGGAGAGAGCTGCTAATCTTGGAGAACAGCAGCAGGCTCTGCAAGTCAGGGCACAGCAGTTCTTTAGCCCATGAGACATTTAGATTGATCTGAAGAAATCTTGACAGTGAGGAAAGTGGAGGAGGTGTAGGTAAGGGAATGATCCCATCTCTTTGGGATAGTGTTGTCATGGTCACAGATAAATATGGACTACAATGAAGACTTGTCAAGCTCCTATCCAGCTCAAGTTTTTACTGATTCCCAGGACCTGAGGCTCACAAGCTGTCTGAGTTTTACACAGTTTTACAATACTGTTCTCAACTTGCAAAGGTTTTGAGATGCCTCCAGAATGATGAAAACCAGGCACTTGTCTGGGAAGCAGAGCAGTGCACATTATTTTGAGCCCTGGCTTACAACTCGGAGTGTTGACAGCTTCACTTCAGACCGCAGTAAGGACTTAACTTCAGATCCTTCAAAACAGCTCAGTCCCACAGAGACAGCCTTTTTTCAGTTTCCTTCTCTCTTGGATTGACACAATTGCAGGTATCATGGAAATAGCTAGTTGAGTTTTTTGTATTTGAATTATAGAGGTGAGTTGTGTCTTAATTCAAAATAAGGTTCTCAAACAGACATGAGGATTGCCATTTATGCAGCCGATACTAAATTTATACAGAGGAACCCACGTAAATAATCCATAAAGTTCCTATTGAATTTCATCCTGCATATTTCAGAAAGTGCCTGGACTATCTTATTAATACACCCCAAGATAAAATTACCATGGATATAAAGCAACTGTTCATACCAGAAGCATGTTGAGGCTGTAGGGAGTTGTGGTAGGATTAAGAAGAAAACCATACAACAAATCAGTTAAAAACCTACATATTAATCCTATAGGTCAAATGGGAGGGAGCCTCTTGTTATCTAGTTTTCTGCTCCTTCTCTTTCTTTGTTCCTTCTTTTTCCCAATGCCTCAGGATGTCTCACATTTTCAATGTAGAAAAGGAATGATAAGCCCTAGGTTCAGAGCAATTTAATTCTCCCAACTCTCCCTGTCAAACTGGTATCTAATCTTTCCAGGGGCTCAGTGGATAAAAGAACCATCTCATTAAAAGGACTATAGTTATAAACAGCAAAAATTAGCTGAAATTACATTTAGCATAGCAGTTTCTTCATTATACAATAGTTGTACACCTATTACTTGACCTTTGTTAGTGGGAGGTCAGAGGGGCTGTGGCAATTCCCATCTGTGTACTTTGCTGATTTGTTTTCCTCCTTGCTTTACATTGGCCATCCTCACCTCCTCACAAAGCCAAATGCAATGGAGTTACTCCTTGCTGTTTCCTTTCTAAATTGGCAGCAGTGTTTTCTCTTGCTCTCATCTGTGGCCTGTAAATTCCAGGTCTCTGAATTTATTCAGCAAAAACAGTGAGCTGATTCTCATTTATGCCTTCTCCTCCATGAATAGTGGATATAAACTACACTAAGTCACCAACACATCTGGCTCTTACGTTCTGGACCAATTCTTGGCCAACATGCTGAGCTTTTGTATATAGCAGCTTACAACCATAAGTTCAGGCTAGTACCACAAGTGAAAATACCATTTTCAGGGCGAGCATAACACAAAGGTGGAATGTTGACACACAAAAAAAGACAGGCTGTTTAACATTCAGGCTTCGCTACTTAGTGCAGATGCTATATAAATCTGTAATTTGGAATTGTTTATACCTATAGAAATGTCAAGCAGCTGTGGACTCCATGCTTTCTTTAACCTTTTGTTCACTGCTTCTTGGACATTTCATGACTGTTTGCATCTACTGAACTTTTTGGAAACCTCAGAAGAAAGTTAAGTGATAGGTCATACTAAAGTTTCTGATTTATCCTTGGATTTAAATGTTCCATAGCACCCTCCATCTTTCCTTTTCTCACCTAAAAGAAGGAGATTATTGGGTTTATGTTGAGAAAAGTTCTTAAGCATCCTTTGAAAAGTTCATAAGATTACCACGGGCAACATGATCCTTTCTGGTTTTGATCACGGGTGTGAGTTATCACTCTATACTGTATAGATCAGTGCATTGCTTTATATTTATGAGAACTCTTGCCCAACTGCACTTCATTAGTCCAACAGAGCCTCATGTGTCCATTTCCTGAAGGAAAGTTCTGAAGAATTTTTCATTTAAACAGATTTATAAAACTTCATCTTTCTTGAGTGTGGGAGCTATCGAACCCTTAGTTCTTAGTGCAATGCATGGCACACAGAAGCATTTAAAACATATTTATATGTATTTGTTCAATTGAATCAATTGAGAATGAAAAACGTATAATCAAATATTTGGGAATTCAATTTTGTTGAAATTGAATGTTTTTTTGCTGAACTGATATATATCCCAGTAATATAATCTATAAAATAGTTTTAAAGTCTGTTTTTTGATGGATATACTTAGCTGACTTTCCACACTCTCTTTCCATCCCTGGCATGATTTTTATAAAGTTAAGTGGGTGGACAAGTGTTATCTTGAGGTAAATCTTTCCCACTGAGGACAGCCTGACAGAGAAACCAGAGGCTGAAAGTGGTCGTTGCTTGTTTTCACTTTGTGTGCAAATGTCTCCTTACAAAATGGGATGTTATTTTATTCTATAACAAAAGTTCATCTTCTGTTTTCAAATATAAAGAAATATTATGTGAAATGAAGACTAATCTATTTTATACCTTGTGTCTATTAATTTAAATGACAGAATTTACATATATTTGTCCATATATATTATATATGAATGTATCGTTGTTTTGTTTTGTTCTGTTCTCCCTGAGAGACGGTGCCAAAATCTGATACTACAATTATGTGATATTCTATGGCATCATTGTAATAATGAGAAGTATACTTGCAATTACTATTTGACTGCTGTTGACTAAATTGCCCTAACTAGTTTAATATGGAAAGCATCAGTTACCTAATTGAATTACAAATTGCTATGTCTATCATATCATGACTTTTGTAACTAGTTACTGCTTATTATTTTAGGATGATTGCTAGTTTATCTGAGATCTCTGATTTTTTTTTTAAACAAAAGGCTAAGGTGGAAAGCTTACAGTTTTTTTTATGACTATAGTTCTTCTTTTCCTTTCTTCTATCCTCTTTCCCCTTTCTTTTTTCCTTCCTTTCTTTTCTATTTATAAAATTTTATCTGTCTGGGTTGCATTTACTACTAGTTCAATTAATTCCACAAATTAATTCAAATCCTAGAGCAGACCATTTTATGTTGTCAAATCACATGGCTATCTACTTAATTGGAATAATTATAAAATTGCTTAAGTGATCATGAGGCAACTAGGTTTAAGGACCCTGTCCCAATTCAACTGTTTACAGGATTTCATATTATGCCCCTGTCTTTTATAAAAAGTATATGTAATAAACAGCCATATGGAATAACATTTCTGCATCTTTTATAAAACAATCATTAAAGGCATTACATATTATATTAGTATTTTTCATTCAAGGCACCTAATAATAAAATGCTTGTAAGGATAAATTCCATTTGATAAAAAGTCTATTCATTTCTTTGTCTTCTTTTTGAAAAATTGGAATTGTTTTCTTTGATTAGATCTTGAAAACTATGTAATTATAGGTAACAACCATCCTATGTCTAGAGTCACAGATTATATTAATCTCTTCAGATTTGCTACCTACTGCCTAATTTACTGGTCATTAACACTCTTCCAGATGGTGAAAAAAGAAGCATGCTAAAATGCTGATATTCATTTTCAGGGTCATTTATATGACTTATTTATTTAATTTGCTTGTTCTGACTTCTATCTGTACTGCTAACGGAGGACTGCATTCACCTAAATCAGACTTCTATATTTATGTCCTTTTACTCTGGAGACTATAATATCTGAATTGAAGCCTGGAATTATTAATTATAAAGTAAGTGCTACAGGTAACTGACTTACTATTAAACTATTTATTCCTTAATAACCCTTTGGGGGTTTGGTGGCATTATTTCCCTCATCACATTGAGGAGGAAACATAGTTTAAGTAGCTTACTGAATGTCATACATCAGGTAAGTGGTGGAAACTAGTTGAACTTTGGTAGTTTGACTCCTGGCTAGTTTGATTACAAATTTAATCTTGGCGGCACCTCGGGGAGGTAAATATGTCACACTTGTGGCAGGTAAACATGGGAGGTAAACATGTCACACTTGTGGCATTATTCCCTACTCCCTCTGCATGAAAGACATTGCCAATTGTTGGCAGAATCCTTTTCTACTGAGTCTAATACTCAGCTTTGGAATCAATCTTATTTTCAGCTCTAGGTCCTGACTGTTGAATGATTTGCACTTGTGTTTGAAACCTATTTATCATCCATTTGTGTCAGTTACTTTTATAGAAGGAGGTATGCTAAGTATTGCAGTAACTGGCTAGATATTCACAAAATCCACTTTTTCTTCTTCCTTAATGCATAGGTAGACGCAACTTCCCTTCCAAATTGGTGTGTCCACATAAGTGTGTTCTAATCAACAGAATATAAGCACACCTAGTGTACATCACCTGTAGGCCCAGGTCTTCCCATGTGCTATCCTTCATTCTCTTTCTCAGTGATTTGATGTATAAGGGCACAATGAGTCAAAAGATGGTATGGCTCTAGATATCTGAAAATTTTCTTTTTCCCCCCTAATTTTCTCTAGTATTTATGAGAAACAGTGTGATAACTTGATTCACGTATATAATGTGTAAGGATCAAATCGGGGTGATTAGTGTTTCAATCTTCTTAAATGTTTATCATTAACCTCTTTGAAGAAAGCTATCTATTGTTTGGGCTGCACAAGAAATGAATTTCTGTCACATTTAGGCCATTAAAGTTTTGGGTATGTCTGTCACAAAAACTAGGCTAACAAATACAAAGCTCATACAAGAGCATATCAATATCACTTTTCAGTACCAGATTTTGAATCCAGGTCTTTTAAGTCCAAATTCTTCCCACTCTACAAATTGTATTGATAATTAAAAAAAATATTTCATGTATATTTTAGCTTTCTGTTACTATAATAAATGCCTGAGATAATCAACTTATAAAGATTAGGGTTTATTTTGGTTTACAGGTTTGGAGGTTTCAGTCCATGGTTGCTTGGCCCCATTGTTTTGGGGCCTGTAGTGAGGCAGCGTATCTTGGGGGTAGTATATGGTAGAAAAGCTGATCACCCCATGGCTGGGAAGCAGAAAAGAGGAAAAGAGGGGCTAGGATTCCACTACCCTCTTCAAGAGCATACTCCCCCAAACTGGAAGACTTTCCCTGGGCCTCACCTCTTAAAGTTTCTTCTAGTTCCCAACAACTCAAGCTAGGGACCAAGTTTTTAATACATGGGCTTTTGGGGCAGGGACATTGAAGATACAAACTATAGCATGATGTTAATATAATAAAGATTTTTAAAAAATTTATAATGCCTTAAATTTGAATCCCACTAAGATTTGAGTTTGTTGAGTGACAAGGGCTCCCTATCTCTAAAAATATCTCCACATCAGTGCCTTTAGGACCAGACCTCCCCACTCCAATCAAAGGTCTATTACTCCTGCCAAAGTAAGAAGCACAAAAGAAAGGAAAGGTAGCAGAATACAACAATTACTAATTGGGCATTATGTAAAATTGTGGATGTGTAACCAACGTGATTCTGCAATCTGCATTTGGGGTAAAATTGGGAGTTCATAACCCACTTCAATCTAATGTATGAAATATGATATGTCAAGAGCTTTGTAATGTTGTGAACAACCAATAAAAAAATAAAATTAAAAAAAAAGAAGCACAAAAGACAACATCAAACAAGGATTTCTAGAGTATGTGCTGGGGAATCATTTCTAAAGGCTGTTCATGGGTTCAAACGGTCCATGGTCAAATATATTTGGGAAATTCTAGGTTAAATGAAGTGAAAATGTGTCTGTTTTTAATGTTCAACATTAAAAGCAAATCAATACTACTCTAAAATTTCATCTTACACCAATCAGAATGGCAGTTATCAAGAATACAAGCAAAAATAAGTATTGGTGAGAATGTGGGGGGAAAAAGGCACACTCATACATTCCTGGTGGGACTGTAAATTGATGCAACCAATCTGGAAAGCAGTATGGAGATTCCTTAGAAAACTTGGAATGGAACCACCATTTGACCCAGCTATCCCACTCCTCATTCTTTACCCTAAAGACTTAAAAACAGCATACTACAGTAATGCAGACACTTCAATGTTTATAGCAACACAATTCACAATTGCTAAACTGTGGAAGCAACCTAGATGCCCTTCAATAGATGACTGAATAAATAAATTGTGGTACATATACATAATGGAATGTTACTCAGCATTAAAAGAGAATAAAATTATGGCATTTGCAGGTAAATTGATGGAGTTGAAGAATATCATGCTAAGTGAAACAAGCCAATCTCAAAAAACAGGGACTAAATGTTTTCTCTGATAAGTGGATGCTAATCCACATTGGGGGGGGGGGCATCCATGGGATAAGTGAAGTAACTTTGGATGGGGCAAAGTGGGGAAGTAGGGGTAAGAGGGACAGTGGAATAAGATGGACATCATTACCTTAGGTACATGTATGATTGCACGAATGGTGTAACTCTACTTCATGCACAACCAGATAAGTGAAAAATTCTGCTCCGTTTGTGTACAGTGAATCAAAGAGCTGTCTACTGTCATGTATAACTGATTAGAACTAATAAATAAATAAATAAATAGATAAATAGATAAATGTGTCTTTTTTATAGGAATATCCTTTAAAGGGATATTTCTAAAACTTTCCAAAAAGGTCAATATCATTTTATGACAGAGTTCTTTCCCAAAGAGCATTGTGAGGAATTAGCATTCCACATAACACATTTTTGGAAACACCAACATCAGTATATTGATTTAGACCCATAAATACTGGTACATGAAGCTGGATCTTGGAATCTAGGTCCTCTACAGAAGGAACTGTTTGTTCTAATTGCGGCTTTCTGAACATTCTGCCTGACATCTGACAGATGATTATGCCTCGATCTTTGGTATGGGCTATTTCTTTATTTTCTGTCTCAAAAGACTTATCAATACACTGAATTTTGTGGTCTCAACCCTGCCAGACCTCATCTATCTGGTTGCTGCTCTACCTTGATAGAACACCAAGGTTTCCCTTCATTAGCTGAGTATGGGCATCATAGTATTCATTCTCGATTTAATCAAACTCCTCAAATAAAAGGTGAGCATGGAGTAGCAACAGTGACATAAAAAAACATCCTGGGCTGGGGATATAGCTCAGTTGGTAGAGTGCTTGCCTCGCATGCACAAGACCCTGGGTTCAATCCCCAGCACCATGAAAAAAAAAAAAAAAAGAAAAGAAAAAAGAAACATCTCTTACTGACCCAGAACAATAATCATATTAATGAAATATAGTGGAGTTACATTATATGGACATTTATATTATGTGAGGTCAACCTGATGCACTTAATACTCTGGCCCCGGATAGTGAGAAAAATCAGTTTAAGTGAAGAATATTAGATTCTATGTTAGGAAATGTCATTATTGGAGGCTTCAGATAATTTAAAACTTGCATAATAGAAGATAAATTTTCCAACACTTGACAAAAGAAGGCAGGTATTCTTTGCCATTTGAACTGGCACCACCATGGGCTGTAGCAAAATCATGGTCTTAACAATTTTAAAATTGTGTGATTGTTGATATAAAAATGTCTTTAAAATTCTATTATTACAAATGTTGTCAATCATGTGGGAGTTTGTTAATATTCTTATGTTGCACTCTTTCAAATCTGCACAGTTTTATAAATTGTCACAGTAATGGAATGTGGGTGCTTTCACACACCATCCCACTCCATTTGTACAGTGGATTTCATCTGTTAGGAGATATGACTGCTATTTCTTTCCTTCCTATGTGCCTTTCATAGTAGAAAATATCACTCCATCCTATAAATGCAAAGCAAGTATTTAATTTATCATCATCCAAAGAAACTGAAATCTATTAAATTTTGTGAAATGGCTGCACAACAATTTGTTATGTTATTGAAGGTTGTTCTGTCATTCTCCAAAATGTAATGTAGTTTTAAGGGACTTCAAAGGTAATTTTGAATATTCTTCTCTTTATGTGCCACCTTTAGAACTTGCCTTCTACATAATATATGACTGTACTTGAAGATAATGGGTATTACTAATTGTCAACCCAGTATCCATTACTTACTTCTTTTTCCCTAACAAACCCCTATTATATTCAAGGGTGACTCTTCACATGACTAACAGGAAGAGGACTCTAATATAAGTTGCAGTTGATTTGTCTAGACTTATCAGAATATTCCTACCCATTTTTCCAGTGACTGATTTTGGATTGGATGAGTAACCTAATTCTGGTTTATAAATATGAGAAGTCTGTTAAGAGGTTTCTGGAAAAATTCCCTTGATTCGTAGAAAGGAGCAGAGTCAGTGAGGATCCCTTTTATTCCTAAGCATGTTGTTAGTTTTCTGTACAATTCCAGTAGCTACTGCCATTTTGCTATCACGCCTCTGAGGATGTCAACATCAAGAATAGAAGAGAGCTGAGAAATACGAACCCTGGGACCTTAAAGATAGTGCTCAATTTCTGTATCAACCAGTTCTAAAGTCTCCCCAATCTCTTCTACCTAGTCAGCTTGAGCTTCTGTAACAAAATACAGAGACTAGGTGGCTCAAACAACAGAAATTTCTCACATTTCTGGAGCCTGGGATGTCCAAGGTCGAGGTGCTGGTCTACTTTGCACCTGGTGAGGACTTTCTTCATGGCCTGCAGATAGCTGACTTCTTGCTGCCTCACCAGGCTTTTCCTTGCTGTTTGAAAGCCATGACCGAGAAATAGGAACTCTTTCTCTCTTGCTCTTCTAATAAGACCACCAATTCTACTGGGTGAGGACTCCACCCTTATGATCTAAATACAATCACACTGGGATTAAGGCTTGAACCTATGAATTGGAGGAGACACCATTCAGTTCATAACAGATAACATACCAGGTGTCCTTATGTTGTTTAAACAAGTTTATTTTTTTTTCTGTTACATACAGACGGACACACCCTGAGAGATATAATATCTTATGAAGCAATATACAGGGGATAATGTGTAATTCCTAGCATATAACTTGAGAAAAATGAAGGCTATTTTCCTTTCCTCAGAACAAAGCAGTGTGAAGTTAAAAATGGTGAGTCCATTGCTGTTATAGGGCATTTCATGAACTGCTGATTGTACATATATGTGATATCATGTTAACATAAACAGTCCAGCTCTTAGGGAGTTTTAAGTTATAAAAGAAACATTTTTCTAAGATCATGTGCTCTGATAGAAAAACCACACTCCAGACTACTTTTATCATTATAAGGCTCTGGCAAGCCGAGAGACTTTAGTTGGTGATTTTATCAAGCAAGACTTCTAACTAATGGCTTGGTGTAACCATCACTGGGCCATAAAACACTATTACACATTGAAGCAATGATTTCTTTCAAGAGTTTAGTCATTTTAGGTCATTACAGTTTATTTATGAAAAACGGTATCTTGGGGAGACACCACAATCCTCCTACAAGTAAGAATATAGTCGTATTTCATTAATTAATTTATTTTTTGCCTAAAATAAACGTTTTATTTTTCTTGCAATTCAAATTTAATTTTTATAACTATCTTCAATAAAAAAGGTGAAGGGTAGACAGATTTCATCGCATTCTAAGAAAGCTCTCGTGAGACATATTGCCTATCATTTTAGTTACACTGTATACAAAGTAATTTTACTCTATTTTTCCAGATGAAATGTAAATAAACAACAAAACTATGATGAAGTGAAGGATTTTCATAACACAGTAAAGTTCACTTTTATTTCTAGCCAGAGAAATGGAAAATCAGCACTTATCAAATTTTAAAAAGCCCAAGCCAAACAAACAGAAAGGAACTCCACCAAAAAACAGATGATGAGGGATATATTTGCATATACATGGATCCATAGTAAAGCAATAGAACATGGGCCATTTTGAAATCTTAAACCTTCTGACACTATTTTCATGAACTCGGTAATATGAACCATGTGGTGAATGATTTTCTGAAAAACTTTGCTGGTTTCACTGTGTATTTTATGACTGGGCAAATGTGACATTAAATTTTATCCCCTGTGGCTTGGAGTTAAATGCTTGCTCTGTTCAGAATGGCAACACTCAATTAAACAGCATTTTTCATGATCTACACCCACCATTGTTACTGTATTTAAGGGAAATAATGGGGGTACTGACCTATATTGCGCTTCTTATTATCAATGGAGACGAAGCGTATGCAGGGATTACTGGTGATGTACTGCCCAGCCCAAGGGACGTCAATCTTCGTGCCAGCTTCATAAAAGAGGCCCAGAGCATAGCGAGAGGAGTAGCTCACAGACTCCAGTTGCTGCCTTTGGCATTCACTAATTACTGTGGAAGAAGAAATAAAGGGCATCAAACTTGAAAATATCATCTTTCCTTTCAATTCATTAAATACAGAATTTCTTTATACCAGTTCCAACTGTTTCCACTAACTCCAGCTTACTTACCATGAATTTTGAAAGGTAATGTTAAATAGCATTGGCTCTAATTTCTTTTCAGAGTGATTACTAGTGTTGTTTTTATTAAGCTGAAGGTCCAAACTCTTTAGACTGGCAGTCAGGTTTCTCAAAATCTGGCTCTAATTTGTTTTTCTAGTTTGGTATCCTATTTATTGTCCTTTAACTGTTTAGTAACATTATAGATTTCATGTACTGAACACTTATTATGTGCTAGGTTTTTTGCTAAGTACTTGACACAGATTTTCATTCTATCATAAGAGTCTTATAATGTGAGTATTATTTCTGTGTTACAGGTGAGGAGACTGATGCTTCCTTAGTTATGACCTTTTACATTTTCCATGTTATGTGGTAATTTCTTTGCCTGTTATTTTCCCACCAGTGGATCCTAATCCTTCCTTAAGCACAGGGAGACACCTTAGTCATCTTCGTTGTAGGCTGATTCCCTACTCATGACAGGCACAATAATTAAGCCATAAAGGGATAGAAAGTTAAATACAGTCATGCAAAATGACTTGAAATGTAAGAGGTAAACAATCAATAAATGTCAAAGGTCTGGAAAAGGAATTGGACAGGTTGGGTTCAAATCCTGACTCTGCCACTTACCAGGAATGTGATGCTGCTTAAGCTACTTAAATTCTCTGATTATAGTTCTCTAGTTTGTAAGTGGCAATATTAATACAAAATGTATTAGTCTGTTGTAAGGATGACATGAAATAATACACAGTACATTGCCTGGCATGTAACAGGTGTTCATTAAGTGGTAACTAGAATAGACAGAAAAATATTTAGGAAAACGAGGCAGCATTCCATCCTGGGATTGTGAAGGAAGAGATTTCTCCCAGTTGTTAATTTCCATCTCCAATCCCAATCTCAGTGAATGGCTTATTCATAAATGTATAGTCTTAATAATCTGAGTTTCAGAGAGGCCATAGTTCTATTCTGAACGGTTAGGCAAGCTAGTTTAGATAAGGAACACATGGAAAAATCTTACTTAATAAGTGACAAATATCCTAGTTAGGGATAAGCAGATCTCAAGAGTGGGTGGCAACAGTAGTTAAACCTTGGAGAAGCAACTTCAGGTATAGAGAGAGGCAGGAAGGATATTCCATGAATTATTTAAACATAATAATAATTCTATAAACTATTACAACTACAAATATTTTTAGAATCTGGCTACCAAACATTTTCAGAATTATTGAAATTGGAGTTTTGAGATGACACTAGACTCCTCACTTGGCCAATCACGGAAAGGAAGAGTAAACACAGCAGGATTTCTTTAAGTGAGAAGAGATAGAACTCCAACCTTGCGGAAGGGTCCTGATAACAAAACAAAACAAAACAAAAACCCTTTTGGTGTGCTAGCTTAGGATTTACATATGGTTCTGAGTAGAGCATGCAGCAAAATCTATGTAAAACAGGCATTGAAAACAGCACCAAAATTATTGATTAAAATCTATGTAAAACAGGCATTGAAAATAACACCAAGATTCACAGATCCAAGTCTATGTAAAACAGGTATTATGAACAGCTTCAAAATCATGGATTAGATCAAAGTCTGCTGTAAAACAGGCATTGTGAAAATAGCACCATGGCTATCTCACCTTTGAGTTTTTAATTCTTCTGTCAACTTCTGTCTGGATTCATCCCCCCACCTTCTTGTTTTCCCACCTCTGGGACAAAGGAGTTGGCTGGAGGTGTTCCCACAGGTGAGCCTCATGGCCTTTTACATTTGAAATAGGCCTTGGTAGTACTCATTAATATTTCTGCTGATTAGCCTACAGGTGTCCTTCCTGCATTTGACCGAGGCTGACCATTGATATTCATTCTGATCTCATTTGATTTTTACCAAATCCCTGCCAGGATAGGTGCTTATAATTTTCACATTAAAGCTCCAGGAAGGTACACTTGGAGAGGTTAGTAACTTGCCATGGGATGCACAGCCACCACACACAGGGACCAAGACGAAGCCAGAGTTCCCATTTTGGAGTCATGGACATGACCAGTCTTTGCCCTGCTGATCTCAGTTTCACAAGAAACTCTGACATTGCCTTTTCCTCTGACATGAATGGTTATTTTGCACTGAGATGTAAAAGTCATTGTTCCCTTCAGCCATCATTTTCTGCCTTATTGAAAGCTTTACTTGATGAACAAATGATCTTCTGACATTAGCCTCATTACAGTCTATATATATTATGTAATATCTGTAATTTTCTATTATACATTCTTATATGTGTGTGAGATATTTCTTATATGTAAATACACATATTATGAGATCTGTCTATACAAATGTATTAAATAAATATACATGTATAGATCTCTCTCTCTCTCTCTCTCTCTCACACACACACACACACACACACACACACACCATGCATTATAAAATATATTTTACTACTATGATGAGAGTAAAATGGCTGAAAATTGTAATGAACAGAGTAGTTTATTTTCATAGTTCCATTAATTAGGAGAATTGTTCTTATTTCATTTTCCTTGTACATTCATCTATATGGGCAGATGTGTGCATGTGTGGGTTTAGGGGAGGCAAAAGCAGAGGGGGAGGGAGAGAAACAGAGACCTTGTCTGCATTACTGAGAAACATTAAATAAGTAATTTCATTTTTTTTTGTTTACTACTGTAATTTTATTTTCTAAGTTTCCTAGCCTATAAAAGAAGGCTAATGATAATTCTGCCTAAGTCCTATATTTTCTTGACAAACTCGCCTATCCATCCATCCATCCATCATTATCTACTTTATGACAGTACTGTTCAAGATGAAGAGCAGAAAGATAAAGTTCCTGCTCTCATTCAGTTTAAATATTAGAGAAGGAAGTTACAAATCCAAATCCAAGTAAATGATGTATCAGTTGGTGACAAAAGTTATACATAAAAATAAAGCATGGTAAAGGATGTAACAAGTGTGGGTGGTGAGGCTATTTTGTATTGACTTTTAGATCAGTACAGTAAATTGGTTAACACCAAAAACTAAGAACAATAAAATGTCTATCAATTGTGGAATGAATAAATATATTGTCATATATACATACAAAGAATACTATCCCATAATTAATTAACTATAGCTTTATATAACCTCATTTATATCATTGGCATAATATTGAGTGACAAAGTAATACAAAGAATATATACTCCTCAAAGTATTTTATTCTGTTTGGTTTTGGAAGCTGCTACTACTGCTTTGCCAGCCAAGGACATATATGAATCTGCTTCTGTTTTAAAAGTTATCATTAGGAATAGGTAAGACAGTAAAATGAATACACCACTGGTGAAACTCCACATTATAAACAACCACAACAATGGGATCCTAATTAGAATGTATTTATAATATGTCAAAATGCACTGTATTGTCATGTATATCTATAAAGAATAAATAAAATTTTTTTAAATGCAAAAAAATATTATCATTTAGGGTGAGGTAAGACTGCAGGCACAGAAGAGTGGAACTGGGGCAAAAGAGGAAGTCAGAAGCGCTCACATTTTGGGTGTAATACATAAAAAGGTGTGTGTAAGTGTATGTATGCATATTTTTTAGTAAAAATTATGGAAGGACATTAATTTGGATTAAGCTCTTGTACTAGGCATTGACACACCAACCCAAAATGGAGCCACACATGCCAATGTTCCATGTCAGCAAACTGAAACCTAATAAACAGTTGTTTATTTGCAAGATCTGATATTCTGAGAAATTGGGAGACATGACAGCCCTAAATAGAACAGTTTTCAAAAAAAAAAAAAAAAGGGGGGATTCACAGAATTCAATCAAAAGGGGCCTAGTCCACTTAAACCAGCATGATAAAGAAGTGCCCTCTGCTTTAATCAATACAAGGAAAGTAACCTGAAGTAACCTGATGCCAACTAACCTGATTTATGTATTTTGCTGTTTCTTTGTTCCTGCTCAACCTGACTTACAAAACTAAGAGCTCTATCATGCTCAGTGGAGCTCCTGTTTTGTAGACTGTATGAGAGACCTGGTTAATGAATTGCTAAAAAAGCCAGATCTTTAAATCTCAATTTGTTAAATTTTTTCTTTAACAATGTATGTACCCACACATATATACATAGAAAAATAAGAAATACATAATATATATTTACATAATACATACATTTTAATACATATATACAGAGAAGTATCTTGTGAATTTTCATAATGTGAATTCACACTATAACCAGCAGTCAGATCAATAAACAGAACATTACCTATCAGAACCCCAGAAACTACCTTCTCCCTTTGCAGGCATGCCCTATTTCTCTGCCGGGGTAACAAGCAATCCTGAATTCTAATACCATAGATTAGTTTAGCTCCTTTTGAACTTCACACAAGTAGAACAATATGGTATATATTCTTTGTGTCACTTTGTCACTCAATATTATGCCTATGATATAAATGAGGTTATATAAGGCTATAGTTAATTAATTATGGGATAGTATTCTTTATATGTATATATGGCAATATATTTATTCATTCCACAATTGATAGACATTTTATTGTTTGTAGTTTTTTTGTGATAACCAATTTACTGTGAAGAGCATATGCATATGATTTACTTGGTTATATACTTAGTATTGGAATTTCTACATCATGGGGTTCACATATGTTCAGCTGTGGTGAATACTGTCAACTAGTTTTCTAAACTGATTGTATCAATTCATATCCTCAACATGGGTGGATGTATGAAAGTCCAATTGTTCCACATCATTGTCAATATTTGCTACTATTTGCCTTTTTAATTTGGGTACAATGATATCATCATGTTGTGGTTTTAGTTTGCATTGAAAGATAATGAATATTTGGGAATCTTTCTAAATTTATCATTTGGATATTCTTTATGACTGCCTATTCAAATCTTTGCCTATGTTTCTTTTGGGTTTTCTGATTTTTTTTTTATTGCTACATAGGAATTCTTTATATATTCTAGCTATGAATTTTACCAATGAATGGCAAAAGCTTTCTTCTCAAGAACTTTCATTTTTATTCTCTTAATAGAGTGGTTTAATGTATATAGAGTTTTAGTTTTAATCTAGTCCAATTTATCAGTCTTTTCATTTATAGTTAGCATTTTTGGGTCCTGTTGAATAACTCTGCCTACTAGCCTACTCCAAGGTCATGAGTACACTCTCTTAGGTGATCTACTTTTTTATTTTCTTTTTTTCCTTCTTTTTGAAAGTGTTATTGGTTTACCTTCCATAGGGTTTGGATATTATTTTGAAGATAAGACCTTCAGGATTCCCATTCACTCAAAAGGTGGTATGAGGGAAAGAGATCAAATGAAGAATATATGGAACACTACTTCTCCTCTTCCACCCTAATGAATAAATAATGACTTCATTATCCTATATTTAATAACTTAAAGTATAGAAAAAAGACACTAAATTTTCGGGGGCAAGGACTCTAGCACCTCATGAGATTCATATACCGAGATCCCAGGACAATGACTGATGCTATGTGGGCATTCAATAAATATTAATGAATACATCTTCATTTTAGAAAATTTGGTAAGTATGTAAGGATTTAACAAGGTGAGACAAGCAAAATCATCATATTTTTATTATCCAGAGACAACAACAATTAACATTTTGGTATTTCTTCTTTATATTTCCTTTTTTTTTTCCTAAACAGGGTGCAATCATATTGTACATTTAATTTTGTGCATTAAATTTTTGCTTACCATATGACAAAAACCCTCACTGTAAACATAATTTTTAATGGCTTTGTAAAATCTGATGAAATAGATGTTGTATAATTTGCTTAATCATTTCATTAATGTTGGACATTTATATTTTTTATCATTAAAGCTGCTATGCACATTTTTGTGTATAGATCTTACTTAAGGTTTCTAATTATTTCCTTACAATAGGATATTAGAAGTGAAATTACTGTTTCATTGATTTTTAGAATGACTGCACCAATTTTCTACTTTCCCATTAGTAGTATATTAAAGGCCCTCTTTACTGTTTCTCGACTATATTATTATCTTTTCCCTTATAATTTTATGGAAACAATAGATTTAATATTGATTCTAATATAGTAAGACCAAACATTCTTTTATATCTTGTAGACCATGTGTATTTTCTCTTTTGGAAACAATCTGTTTATCATTTTGCTATTTGGTCTATTAGAGTCTTCATGCTATTAATTGATTTTTAATAATGGGTGATATAGTATAGTATCCACTTATGTGTTATGAAAGTTTTCCTATTTGTTTATTTTTAGTAGTGTATCTGGCAGTATAACATTTATGTACATAATCTGTCAGTTTCTTCTCCCTCCTTCTCTCCTCTCTTTTTCTTTCCTCCCTCCCTCCCTCCCTTCCTTTCTTCTTGTTTAAACGTTTAGAACAGGAATTTATTTGTTCTAGTTACTCTTGCTTGTGCACATCTACCCTGCCCAACATTCTGCTCTGTACCCAGGGAAACAGACCCTTGTATAGACTGAATCCCCTTGAGCTTAGGTTTCTGAAGGGTTTTGGCCAGAGAAATAGGCAAGAGATTCCAAGGTAGACGGCCAGAATATTGATTCTTCCTGCTCCTTCTTGCTTTGCCAAGTGCTGGTAATGCAATGCTGAATTCCTCTCCAGTTAAGTACCTTTCTGTTGGCTCTTCTCCCTTGGTTCCAACTCTCCTGAGGTATTGGTAACCTTCTCTTCCCTAACTCATTTAGGCCTAGAGGTAGTAAATCTATTACTAGCCCCTGGGTGCCACAACATTCTTTGCTGTTGCCTTAACCCTGCCTACTGTTTTGTAATTGCCCCTCATTATTATTTTTTTTAAGTAAAACTCTTTTGAAAATACCATCTATTTTTTTGCTGGGACCCTGACTGAAACAATATTTAACAATATTCTAGCTTCTTCTAGGAGAGCACTTTGAAGCAAAGTATGATACATTCTACTCTCATGGACTGGTAGAGATCAACCTCTTAAGATCAAATCCTTGGGCTCAGTAAAGATATTTTGCAATTTATAAAGGTCTGTGTTATTTTATAAGAAAACAAGATGGGGCTTTCAACTGTGTTTCTCTGTACCTAATATTGACTTTTGGGGTATAATAATGAATATTTCAATGTTGATAGCAAGGCAAACATCTTTTAGCAATAACATGGTGTCCATTTTCAAAATTATAGTTAATAGTAAATGCTGTAGACATTGACACTTGGGGCTCAAAGACTTAACTTTCTTCTAGAAGTTCTGTGGCAAACAGCTAACTACAGAGCATTGCTAATTTCCTGATTTGCCACCATTTGTAAAGGATTTTTGCCCAGTAACAGTTGAAGTTAGGAGGCCAACTTATATTCTAACTGTTTAAATTCTGATTAAGGGAAATAGCTCTTGATATGCTTATTATTGTTTTTATTTCTTATGTTGAATTCCAAGAAACTTCATGCACCAATTCAACTCCTACGTTAGGCCATCTAACTCTGTGGGGACACAAAGACAACAGTGTCTTAGCTAGAATGCCTGGTAATTCTTTACTCCAAATGTTCATAGAAGTTGTACTGAAAGATCCATTCCCATAAATATTTCTCACAGCCAGTCGGTTCAGTTTGATAGTCTACCATTCGCGAGTCATTCTTTTTGTGTGAAAGCATCACAGACTCAGTCTCGTTTCACTTCACCTGGAATAAATTGAATGTTCACTTGGACTCTATAGGTATAGAAATCATTAAGCCTGGAAGCAGTTTCAGAAATAGTTTTGGTGAGCAATAAATCTAGAATTTATTGGTGACACACTCTAGCAGTTATCTCTATGTGGGATTTCCCTGGGGAAATATTTCTTTCATCCTCTGAGGCATCTCTGGAATCAGAAAAATTGAGGTTTGAATTCTGATTCTGACATTTATCTGTGTGACCTTGGTCAAATTACTTAATATTTCTAAGCATGTTTTCCTTAAAAATGAGAATAATAATAGTGCCTGCCTTGAAGAATTGTTAGGAGAATTAAGTGAGATAATATAAAGTGCTAAACATAACACTTTAACCATGGCATATAAATATATTAAAGCAGCCAATAGTATAGTATTTGACTTTAAAAGCCTTCAGGGTGTCTGAGTATACATTTTAAAAAGTTTGGAAAAGTGACATCCTAATGTTCAAATATATCAGAATATCCCTAAATCAAAATATCTCTTTGAGTAATAAAGTCAGTTTTCAGAGTAGAGGGTGGAAACAAAATGAGACACAGTTTAGGGTATTAGGATGCCAAAGGGGTTTTGGGCAATAATTTTTTGAAAAATTAACACAAATTGTGCCATTTTTTAGCTGTCTTTCTAGTATAGAAGGCTGCTTGTTTAGAGATTTGTCTTTGGAAATGAATGAAAACTCATATTTTGGATCATTCCTTTAGTATTAAGGCATCACATTTTCTGACTCTTAATGCTATCCCAGAATTGTATAAATATAAAAGGTATCAAAGAAATGGGTTTCTCTGTACTGTTCTTTGGTCACTCAGATTATATTTTGATACAAAGTTAGGATTAAACTGTTTTATACTCATGTGTTTATGGAGAATGCTAACCATTACCTGAATACAAGCTGTAACAGATAAATTACATCTACTTGGATGATAGCTGTTTTTTTTTTTTTTTTTTTTTTTTTTTTTTTTAGAGAAAGAGAGAATTTTAATATTTATTTTTTTAGTTTTCGGCAGACACAACATCTTTGTTTGTATGTGGTGCTGAGGATTGAACCCGGGCCACACGCATGCCAGGCGAGAATGCTACCGCTTGAGCCACATCCCCAGCCCAACATAGCTGTTTTTTTGAAGAATGAATTTAGAAAGCATTGATATTTTAGGGCAATAAAGTTTGTATGTAGTAAGAGAAATGTATTTTAATGTTTTCCAAATTTTTTAATGACCCTAACAGTGAATGCATTAAGTGGTATTTAAAATGGAAGAAAAGAACATAAAGATACCTAAAGTTTCTAAAATCTAAGCAAATTTATTGATTATGACTTCATCTTATTTTGTTCCTGGTAAGGGTGAAAATAAACAAGGCATATTTTTTTTTATTGGTTGCTCAAAACATTACAATGATCTTGACATACCATATATTTTAGGAGCAAGTTCTTAGGCTTTTGTGATTGAACAGGAGATCCAGCCATGGGGAGTGGGGGGTGAGCGGGTGCGCAGATTTCATACTGAAAGGTATCTGCAGCACTGCGGGGACCAAACTGTCTGCCTGTTGCTGGTGTTAGTGATGAGTCAGGTCCCCTTCTCTCCTCACAGCCTTAAGAGATTTTGCTAATCCCTGCTGTCTCCCCATCTTCTAATCATAAAGAACAATCTGTCAAGGAAAAAATATGACATTTTCTCTCTGGTTCCTGTTTCTCCTGCCTCCTTGCCACTATGTCCCTGTGGCCAGGGTGAAAGAGTGTCTAGCTGTTGCTGACTTTTCAGAAAACCCTAAGATTTTCTTGTAATCACATCAAGTCTTTACAAACTCACTACGCACTCTTTATCTGAAGGCTCTGTGAGGCTAAAAGGACATTTGATTGTTTCTGTAGCAACAAGTTCTAACCACAGGTTTAGAACAATAAACATTTTTAGATGTAGAAACTATTTTCTGAAAGAATGCAGAATTGGTTGAATCAAACAGTGTTTACTGTAGGCCTACTATGCATCCAGCACTATGCGACTCTCTCTATATTATCTCTCAACCAAACACTTAGCAGAGCAGAGGACAGATTTTGGACTGAGATGTAAAGTAAAATAATTTCACCCTGGTTATTGTCAATTTTATCCTTAGGAAACTTCTTTTTAAATTTCAGTATCTAACTGCAACTGATTTCCTGTTCTCTTTTCAGAACACACACAGAAAACTGGAAACCACAATAATATGGTTGGAAAATGCTTATTTCCATGCATTCTAAACTTTTTAAGCAAGTATGCCATCATTCTTTGTAGAAAAAGTGCTGAGTTTTGGATGGGAAAGAATATGAAAATAAAGCATTGTGTGTGCTATTATACAAAATGTCACAGAATATCATGCATATTTTACAACCACTCTTCTCTGCCTATCCATTTAATTACTTTATGGCCATGCCATTCATGAGCAATATAGTTATTCTAAAATTCATAACAATAAAAACTTTATTACATGTCATCTCATATTTTACACATTTTTTTTATATTTATGGCTAGGATTACTTTATATTGAGGCAATGATTTAAAGAATTAATATTCTAATTCAAGACTTTTATAGTTTTAGAAATCATAAAGTAATGTTTGCAAGAACCTGGAATCTGTGGTATTGAGGCAAAATGTCAAACTCTGGTGGTGTAAACCCTAGGACACTCAAAGATATGTTCATCTCGTACTTTGCAGATCTGCTAGCTTCTTTTTCTGTTTACATAATAACAACCCCCACAATGTTTAGCTAAAGCCAAAGCAAATAAAGTGGAGAAGGAAACTGTAAGTGGCATTAGCCCTCACTTAGTGGAAGCCTACAGCATTTTACTCATCTTAAAATTATTATACTTTCAAAAGTGACAGAAATCTTGATTTGATGAAATGTACATTTATTTTTTGATCTTCATATCAGTTTTTCTTTGTAATGTTTTTAAGGGTGCTTTTATTAATGTACTGGTCTGCACAACAGTAAAACAGGGTTCATTTTTCTTTGTTATCTTTGGTTTGTTTTTCATTTTATTCATGCTATTGAACTGTAAATTTTTTACTACCAGGTTTCAATTATTTCCCTGTATTTCTCATCTGACCTTTATATCACTACAGATGTTGAACACAAAAGATTCAATGATAGAGGTTATAATTAGTTGAAACTTGCATTTCTGAGCCTCCACAAATGATTATGTATGTGCATAAGTAAGTACAAAACAATATAATATGATATACATATTTCTTCTTGTTGAACTTCAGTCTCCCCATCGGTTAAGTGGTGATATCACTTAGCTTAAAGGGCTGTTGATTATACTAAAAATTATGTATACATCCCTGGCACAAAATAGTGGCAAATAAAATAGTAAGGATGTGGTTGCTGTTACAGGCAAAGGACAGAACAGAAGAGCCTTCATTAGTATAGGAAGGTACAATTGTTAAGAGGAGAGGAAGGGAGGAAGAAAATGAAGAATATGCCTTAGCCCCTGTGTGGAAAGATATGCAACTTTCCTTTGGCTAAATACCATGTTATCAAAAAAGTTCTACCTCTTAACTAGGTATCTATTTTTACCAGGTTACCAAACTCTGTTATTAATCAATTTGTATGTAATATGACTCTAATGCAATTAACCAAAGCATCTCTCTAGAGCATGGAACATAGTGGGTACTCTTCCTTCATATGATATATTCCAGACCCATGGCTCCACCATTTGTAGATGAATAAACATAAATCCTCCTTTTGCTTTTCTGCCCTCACACACCCACCTCACACACCTGTTTACTCTTTGCTTGCAGGTAACTATAGACATCTGCTAGAGTGTGATCTCCATGGTGGGATGATAAATAGGATGACATTCCATTATTTAAAGAGTAAATTCCAAAGAGCAAACTTTTCTTCACATATGAGGGCTAAATAGGTCTTCTTAGGGACATTAGAACAGAGCTAATCTTATTAACTATGAGGAAAATTTATTATTGAGTTACTTGCAAAATCTTTTCAGACATATCTAATTTCACCCTCCCTTAGGAATATGCTATCTGGTATGTTTGTCCATCCAGACAACCCAGCACTTATTCCCCAGCTCAGGCAACAGACAAGCTATTCCAGGTGGACGGCCAACTGATGGTTTACTCTTGCCACTTCCTTTCTTCCATTTTAAACCCAAATCGCCTCTTCTCCACATATTCTCCTTACCCAGAATTTTCTCAGGTAACAGCTCACTGCTCAAAGTATTTATTTAGTTATTTATTTATTTATTGGTTGTTCAAAACATTACAAAGCTCATGACATATCATCTTTCATACATTTGATTCAAGTGGGTTATGAACTCCCATTTTTACCCCAAATACAAGTTGCAGAATCACATCGGTTACACATCCACATTTTTACATAATGCCATATTAGTGACTGTTGTATTCTGCTACCTTTCCTATCCCCTACTATCCCCCCCTCCCCTCCCCTCCCATCTTCCCTCTCTACCCCATCTGCTGTTATTCAATTCTCTCCCTTGTTTTTTTTTTTTTTTTTTTTTACCTTTCCCCTCACACTCTTATATGTAATTTTGTGTAACAATGAGGGTCTCCTTCCATTTCCATACAGTTTCCCTTCTCTCTCCCTTTCTCTCCCCCCACTCATCTCTGTTTAATGTTAATCTTTTCCTCATGCTCTTCCTCCCTGTTCTGTTCTTAGTTGCTCTCTTTATATCAAAGAAGACATTTGGCATTTGTTTTTTAAGGATTGGCTAGCTTCACTTAGCATAATCTGCTCTAATGCCATCCATTTCCATGCAAATTCCATGATTTTGTCATTTTTTAGTGCTGTGTAATACTCCATTGTGCATAAATGCCACATTTTTTTTATCCATTCATCTATTGAAGGGCATCTAGGTTGATTCCAGAGTCTAGCTATTGTGAATTGTGCTGCTATGATCATTGATGTAGCAGTATCCCTATAGTACACTCTTTTAAGGTCCTCAAGGAATAGTTCAAGAATGGCAATAGCTGGGTCAAATAGTGGTTCCATTCCCAGCTTTCCCAGGAATCTCCATACTGCTTTCCATATTGGCCGCACCAATTTGCAGTCCCACCAGCAATGTACAAGTGTACCCTTTTCCCCACATCCTTGCCAGCACTTATTGTTGTTTGACTTCATAATGGCTGCCAATCTTACTGGAGTGAGATGGTATCTTAGGGTGGTTTTGATTTGCGTTTCTCTGACTGCTAGAGATGGTGAGCATTTTTTCATGTACTTATTGATTGATTGTATGTCCTCCTCTGAGAAGTGTCTGTTCAGGTCCTTGGCCCATTTGTTGATTGGGTTATTTGTTATCTTATTGTCTAATTTTTTGAGTTCTTTATATATTCTGGAAATTAGGGCTCTATCTGAAGTGTGAGGAGTAAAGATTTGTTCCCAGGATGTAGGCTCCCTATTTACTTTTCTTATTGTTTCTCTTGCTGAGAAAAAACTTTTTAGTTTAAGTAAGTCCCATTTGTTTATTCTTGTTATTAACTCTTGGGCTATGGGCATCCTATTAAGGAATTTGGAGCCCAACCCCACAATATGTAGATCAGAGCCAACTTTTTCTTCTATCAGGCGCAAAGTCTCTGATTTGATATCAAGCTCTTTGATCCATTTTGAGTTAACTTTTGTGCATGGCGAGAGAAAGGGGTTCAGCTTCATTTTGTTGCATATGGATTTCCAGTTTTCTCAGCACCATTTGTTGAAGATGCTATCCTTCTTCCATTTCATGCTTTTAGCTCCTTTATCAAATATAAGAAAGTTGTAATTTTGTGGTTTGGTCTCTGTGTCCTCTATTCTGTACCATTGGTCCACCCGCCTGTTTTGGTACCAGTACCATGCTGTTTTTGTTACTATTGCTTTGTAGTACAGTTTGAAATCTGGTATCGCTATACCTCCAGATTCACACTTCCTGCTTAGAATTGCTTTTGCTATTCTGGGTCTTTTGTTTTTCCACATGAATTTCATGATAGCTTTATCTATTTCTACAAAAAATGCCGTTGGGATTTTGATTGGCATTTCGTTGAACCTGTAGAGAACTTTGGGTAATATTGCCATTTTGATGATGTTGGTTCTGCCTATCCATGAACAGGGTACATTTTTCCATCTTCTAAGATCTTCTATCTCTCTCTTTAGGGTTCTGTAGTTTTCATTGTATAAATCTTTCACCTCTTTTGTTAGGTTGATTCCCAAGTATTTTATTTCTTTTTGAGGATATTGTGAATGGGGTGGTTTTCCTCATTTCCATTTCAGAAGTTTTGTTGCTGATATACAGGAATGCCTTTGATTTATGTGTGTTAATTTTATATCCTGCCACTTTGCTGAATTCATTTATTAGTTCTAGTAGTTTCTTTGTAGACCCTTTTGGGTCTTCTAGGTATAGGATCATGTTGCCCGCAAATAGTGATATTTTAAGTTCTTCGTTTCCTATTTTTATGCCTTTAATTTCTTTTGTCTGTCTAATTGCTCTGGCTAGTATTTCAAGGACTAAATTAAATAGAAGTGGTGAGAGAGGGCATCCCTGTCTTGTTCCAGATTTTAGCGGGAATGGCTTCAGTTTTTCTCCATTTAGAATGATGCTAGCCTGAGGCTTAGCATATATAGCTTTTACAATGTTGAGGTAAGATCCTGTTATCCCTAGTTTTTCTAGTGTTTTGAACAAAAAGGGATGCTGTACTTTGTCGAATGCTTTTTCTGCATCTATCGAGACGATCATATGGTTCTTATCTTTAAGTCTATTGATGTGGTGAATAACATTTATTGATTTCCGTATATTGAACCAACCTTGCATCCCAGGGATGAATCCTACTTGATCATGGTGCACATTTTTTTTTATATGCTTTTGTATTTAATTCGCCAGGATTTTATTGAGAATTTTTGCATCTATGTTCATTAGAGATATTGGTCTGTAGTTTTCTTTCTCTGAGGTGGCTTTGTCTGGTTTTGGGATCAGGGTGATGTTGGCCTCATAGAATGAATTTGGAAGAGCTCCTTCTTTTTCTATTTCTTGAAATAGCTTGAAAAGTATTGGTATTAATTCTTCTTTGAAGGTTTGTAAAACTCCGCTGTATACCAATCCGGTCCAGGGCTTTTCTTGGTTCGTAGTCTTTTGATGGCTTCTTCTATTTCTTCCTTTGTTATTGGTCTGTTTAAATTGTGTGTGTTTTCCTGACTCAATCTGGGCAGATCATATGACTTAAGAAATTTATCGATATTTTCACTGTCTTCTATTTTATTAGAATATAGGGTTTCAAAATACTTTCTAATTATCTTCTGTATTTCTGTAGTGTCTGTTGTGATATTGCTTTTTTCATCCTGTATGTTAGTAATTTGAGTTTTCTCTCTTCTTCTCTTTGTTAGCATGGCTGTCGATCTTCTTTATTTTTCCAAAGAACCAACTTTTAGTTTTATCAATTTTTTCAATTGTTTTTTTGTTTCAATTTTGTTGATTTCTGCTCTGATTTTAATTATTTCTTGTCTTCTGCTATATTTGCTGTTGTTTTTCTCTTCCTTTTCTAGGGTTTTGAGATGTAGTGTGAGTTCATTTATTTGTTTGTTTTTTCTTTTTTTGAGGAATGAACTCCAGGAAATGAATTTCCCTCTTAAAACTGCTTTCATTGTGTCCCATAGATTCTGGTATGTTGTGTCTGAATTGTCATTTATCTCTAAGAATTTTTTGATTTCCTCCTTTATGTCTTCTGTAACCCATTGATCATTCAGTAACATATTGTTTATTTTCCATGTGATGCAGGATTTTTCCTTCCTTCTTTTATCATTGATTTCCAGTTTCATTCCATTATGATCAGATACGGTGCATGGTATTATCTCCACACCTTTATATTTACTAAGAGTTGCCCTATGGCATAATATATGATCTATCTTTGAGTAAGATCCATGTGTTGCTGAGAAGAACGTGTATCCACTTGACGATGGTTGATATATTCTATATATGTCGGTTAAGTCTAGGTTATTGATTGTGTCATTGAGTTCTATAGTTTCTTTATTCAGCTTTTGTCTGGAGGATCTGTCTAATGGTGAGAGCTATGTGTTGAAGTCACCCATAATTATTGTGTTGTGGTCTATTTGACTCTTGAACTTGAGGAGAGTTTGTTTTATGAACGTTGCTGCACTATTGTTTGGTGCATACAAATTGATAATTGTTATGTCTTGTTGGTGGATGGTTCCTTTTAACAGGATATAGTGTCCTTCTTTATTCCTTTTGATTAACTTAGGTATGAAGTTGATTTTATTCGATATGAGTACGGCCACTCCTGCTTGCTTCCGAGGGCCATGTGAGTGGTATGATTTTTCCCAACCTTTCACCTTCAGCCTGTGTATGTCTTTTCCTATCATATGAGTCTCCTGAAGGCAGCATATTGTTGGATTTGTTTTTTTGATCCAGGTTACTAGCTTGTGTCTCTTGATTGGTGAGTTTAGTCCATTAACATTTAAGGTTACAATTGAAATATAATTTGTACTTCCAGTCATGTTTATTTATTTATTTATTTATTTTAGTTTGGCTAGTTTTTACTTTTTGGTTATTTTCCTCCCCCTTTACTGAGATACCTCCCGCTGATAGTTTTGGGCACTATTTTTCCATTCCTCTACTTGTAGAATTTTGCCCAAAATGCTTTACAGTGCTGGTTTTCTGGCTGGGAATTCTTTTAGCTTTTGTTTATCATGAAAGATTTTAATTTCATTGTCAAATCTGAAGCTTAATTTTGCTGGATACAGTATTCTTGGTTGGAATCCATTATTTTTCAGTGTTTGAAATACATTGTTCCAGGATCTTCTCGCTTTCAAAGTCTGTGATGAAAAATCAGTTGTTAACCTAATTGGTTTACCCCTGAATGTAATCTGCCTCCTTTCTCTCTTAGCTTTTAATATTATCTCCTTGTTCTGTATGTTGTCTATCTTCATAATTATATGTCTTGGAGATGGTCTATTACGGTTTTGGATGTTTGGGGTCCTGTAGGCTTCCAGGATTTGGCAATCCATTCCATCTTTCATCTCTGGGAAGTTTTCTAGGATTATTTCATTTAATAAGTTGTCAATTCCTTTTGTTTGAACCTCTGTGCCTTCTTCTATCCCAATGACTCTCAAATTTGGTTTTTTGATGAGATCCCATATCTCTTGGATAGATTGCTCGTGAGATTTAAGCATCTTTTCTGTGTTGACTATATTCTTTTCAAGTTGATAAACTTTGTCTTCATTATCTGATGTTCTGACTTCTACTTGATCTAGTCTATTTGTAATATTCTCGTTAGAGTTTTTAATCTGGTTTATGGTTTCTTGCATTTCTAGGATTACTGTTTGTTTTTTTTTAAGATCTCTATCTCCTGGTAAAGCTTGTTCTTTGCAGTTTGAATTTGTTTGTTTAGTTCGTTTTCAAAATACACTTTCAATGCTTGAACTTGCTGTCTCATGTCTTCTCTAATATTCCGTTCCATCTGAGTTAGGTATGCCTTGATTTCTTTCCCTGTCCATGTTTCTGATGCTTCTAGGTCCTCCTGTAGATTTAAGTTGTCCTGCATTATCTGTAATCCTTTTTTCCCTTGTTTTTTCATGTTGTTCACGTTATTTTCCAGCTCTGTTTGACTGCTTTGTAACTGCTTTCTCCTATACATTTGTTTTGGCTTTGTATATCTCTGTTGTGTCTCCTTTGTGGTGGGAGATTATGCCTAGAGATGTTGGGCTTTATTGTACTTTAGAGCTGATTCATTCAATTTATAAAGGGCTTCTGGATTCTGTATGCATATAGTGATTTGTTGTTTGTTCTTAGGACTTTAGGTTAGGTGCTATGAAGGTATAAGGGTTAGTACGTCTGGGCTACTTTAGAAGGTTGCTGTACTGAAGGGGGATACTAACCGTCGATTGGATCAGGGTGTTGGTAGTAGCTAGGTATTTAGGAGCCCTATAGACGGCCTGGAAACATTCACCTATTTGCATTTAAACAATTACACGTAATGGAGGACGTAGTGCTTGGGATGAAAGTTGGGGGGAAGGGGAAGGAAGGTGCTCTTGAAAAGAAAGAAGGAGAGGGAGATAGCACAGAGGAGAATGGAAAGAACAAGAAAACTTGAAAGGGGAACGAAAGAGGGAAAAGGGGAGAGAAAAAATAAAATAAAATAAGAAATAAAATTAGGTCTTAGAGATCCATTTTCTTCTCTTTCCGTAGGCAGAGCTGTGTCCTCCGAGCTGAGTTTTGCCCTCAATGTGTCGACAGCAATCCTGGTAAGGCGGCTCCTGGGAGTCTCTAAATCCTGTTGGTCCAGAGCCGTTTCACTTCTCCGGCCCCTCCTCCCCTTCCTCCTGCCAGCCAGCCAGGTCCTGCTCACCGGAGGCGGTTCCCCAAGGATTTGGTTACACTTTCAGCCCCACCTCGTGCCCTATTTCCAGAACGACTGAGCACTCTCTCTGTCATTCATCTAAGCCCCAGTGCTGTGGAGCTGTGGTCTGGGAGTCAATAGTTTATTTTTTCTTGACCCCTTTGGTGGGCACACCCTCGGAAGCTGGCAGCTAAGACCTTTGGTGTCGCCACTGGTGGTAATGGGAGTTGGGGGTGAAGGATGCCCTCTGCTTCCCTCAGCCCCTACAATCACGACCACTCCGCTGGCGGTAGGAGGAGTTGGGGGTCTAGAGTGTCCTCTGTTTCCCTCCGCCCCTACCATCACACCCTCTCAGTTGGCAGTTGGGGGAGTTGAGGGTGGGGAGTCTTCTCTGCTTCCCTCTGCCCCTACAGTCATGCCCACGTCACTGGCATTAGGGGGAGTTGGGGGTTGGGAGTCCCTTGGCCCTTACGGTCTCACCCACGGAGAGATTTTTGAAGATTCCCGGTTGTTTGTATCTGATGTGGGTGGGAGTCACACACCTGCTAAAGTAGATTCCACTGGGAAGGAATCTCGTTGGCCGAACTTTGGTGACTTCCCCTCTCTGCTATGGCGGGCCCCTGGCTCCTTGCTGGAGTGTCCGAAGGGAGGGGTGGGACTGGTTTGTCTCTGGTCTGACTCAATCTCTGGTTTTAGTTCCCAGTTCGCTATTTCATAAAGGCTTGGTTAGAGTCCCTTCACGTCGCCTCCTGAACAGGGCGGGCAGGGCCGTTCGCAGAGCTGGGCGGGCAGGGGCCGTTTGCTGGGCCGCGCCAGGCCACCAGGGGCCATTTGCAGAGACGGGCAGGCGGCGGCCAGCCGCCGTTCGGTGGCAGCCAGCAGGACTGGACCTCTGCCCCGTGTGGCTGAGATTCACTTGTCTGGGACAAACTGTCACCTCTAATAAACATTACTAATTCCCGGCAGGTCTCCTTTCAGCGGAATTTTGCTAGAAGTTCCTCAGCAGGTAGAATCTAGGCGTATTAATGGGTCTTTCTGATGCCTTTAATGTGGAGATACTGAAAGTGCTGCTTCCTCGCTGGCCGCCATGTTGGGTCCTCTGCTCAAAGTATTTAGATCTGTTTTAATTTCCAGTCTGATTTCTCCCTTTACGCTTCAATTTTTGTCCTGTTGTCAGGGGAAATTCTCTTCTTAGTTCACCAAATTGCTCTCTATTTCTTTTCTTTGTCATTTCACTTATAAACAATATACTCATAACTTCCACCACAACAAAACAACCCCTGCTTTGAAAAGAGTAGAACCCCCTGCCCCAAGAACTAAAAATGGCTTTAATACTTGGTAGTGCAGGGATAAGGAAAGCCAGATATTTTTGAAATGAAAGTAGAAGTCAAAATGGACCATCATCTTTTTTAATTTATTTTTATTATTATTAGTTGTTCAAAACATTACAAAGCTCTTGACATATCATATTTCATACATTTGATTCAAGTGGGTTATGAACTCCCATTTTTAACCAGTATACGGATTGCAGAATCACATCGGTTACACATCCACGTTTTTACATACTGCCATACTAGTGTCTGTTGTATTCTGCTGCCTTTCCTATCCTCTACTATCCTCCCTCCCCTCCCCTCCCCTCCCCTCCCATCTTCTCTCTCTACCCCATGTACTGTAATTCATTTCTCTTCCTTGTTTATTTTTTCCCCCTTTCCCCTCACTTCCTCTTATATGTAATTATGTATAACGATGAGGGTCTCCTTCCATTTCCATACAATTTCCCTTCTCTCTCCCATTCCCTCCCACCTCTCATCCCTGTTTAATGTTAATCTTCTTCTCATGCTCTTCCTCCCTGCTATGTTCTTAGTTGCTCTCCTTATATCAAAGAAGACATTTGGCATTTGTGTTTTAGGGATTGGCTAGCTTCACTTAGCATAATCTGCTCCTATGGACCATCATCTTGAAGACCTTCCTTCGGAATCTTATAAAAGATTTCATCCACCTCTTCATATGACTTTTCATCAGTAGCCAGTATCCAATATAAAAAGAACATTTTGCTTCCATTCAGTTGTATTGCTCTCTATTTTACTCATGCAAATGTGAAGTATTTCTATTTTATTAATAATAAATAAGCTTTTGTGGGCACACCTAAGATAGTGGATTAGAAGATAATTTCTAAAGAAATACACACTCCTAAATTGAACAACCAGATTACCATCAGAGAGTTCATAAAGTGAGAGCTGCCTGGAGTGGAAACTGATTTGAACTCTGGTTTTTCACTGAGTAACAATTTCACTGTGCTATCTTTTCCTTTTGCATAAAGACTCAGGGGGATGTGCAATGTGAAAAAAATCTGAATAGGCATCCCACACACACAAAAAAATTCACCTCTATTTCAAATAATGCATACTGAGAAATTGAATTGAATGATGCAGCAAATAAAATATTTATTTCTCATATGCAATATAGATGAGTCAGTGTTGCTGTGAGAAATTTAACTTTTTTAATTTGCTTACTTGGTGTTTGTATTTCATTAGCAATTGCAAATGAATAATCTGTTATTCTTTTGTAAGTGTCAAAACGGTGATATTGTGGGGAAAGTAGCTCCAATTATTACTCCAGAATGTCTGGAAAAGCATGCACTCTTCTTTTTTAGCTAGACATTGTGCCCCTGCCTTTATTTCTGTGGTGGCAGTCACCACCCTAATCCCATCAGAGTGGGATTATGAAAATTGCATAACAATGTAAGCAGCAATCCAGTTGTATGAAATATATGCACATCTTCAGCTACATACTGTGTAGCTAACTATACACTTAGCATTACATAAATACCACAGGAAAGTAAATAAACATAAAATCACCCACTCACATTTATAATATTAAAAGATACCCAGATGGCTTTGGTAAAAGACATAAAACTTATAAATAAATATTTTCTGATTTGAAAAAAAATTGTTTGTTGTAATGGTCTTGGTAAAAACACTAGCCTATAGGGTATGCACTTAACATGTAAAAGGCAACATAACACTCAACTTCACCCAGAAATATCAATCCATTCATTATGTTCATTCAACTTAATGAAATCTTTTATTAGAAAAATTCTTTCAATAAATAATGTTTTTAATGGGTTATTAAAATCAGAAAAGGCTAGCTATGCTTGAACTTCTTACTTTCCTACATTCCTACATGCAATTAAAAAATGTTCTCTGAAAAGCTCAAATACCAGACAGGTATATTCTCTGTTTCTATCTTTCTGCCTCTCCCTTTCAGATAAGCGCACAAACAGACACTCATGAACACAGATGTGTGTGCGCGCACACACACACACACACAAAACACACGTAGAAATTGCTCATCTCTTCTAACCTTATTCATTCAACTCCCCGTGGAAGACAACTATAAGCTACAAGGGGAAAAAAAATGCAATTTTATGTTCAGTAGTGTGCAAGCTCTCATGTTGAAGAGTGAGTTAAAAGTCAGGGAATTTCTTTTTTCTTATTTAAATGTGAAACTGGATTGTTGTTTAAGCAGAGGATAAATAATTGTTCCATATTCGAATGAACTGCCCAATTTTAATAACATTTTGAGCAAAAAGAAATTCCTCCCAGAGCAAAGCGAAAAACAGGAAAAAACAGTGCTTTCGGTAGAATAATTCTGGTTTTCATCTTTCATTGCTTTCATTCCTCCTCACTTTTTCTCCCAGAGAATGAATGAAAATGAGAAGAATTATCAATCTGATGTGTGAGAAGTGATTTGTAGTCATTTAATTTGCATTTTAAGCAGTGTGGCAGGTTGATTTTCCCAAAATGTTAGTAACAAACAATCTCCCCCATCCCATTCTCTTCTTAAATGTAACTCTGACATCCCTTCTACCAAGATATGTGGATATAGAAAGAGATAGAAATGTCCATGCCCTTGCCTTGAGTCTAAGAAGGCTTGTTGCTAGGCAGAACTGCATGTAATATGTGACTTTTTTGCTAGGTCATAAAAGATGATATAACTTATGCCTAGTTCTCTTGAGAGACTCAGTCTTGGAACCTAGCCACCATGTTCTGGAGCAGCTTAAGTCATCTGCAGAGGTAATCTAGGTTTTTGGCTGTCAGACCCAGCCCACACCAGCATAGACCCAAAGATTTTTTTCAGAAGCAGTCATCACCCAACTGTTTCCAGGCCAGAATTCAGACATTGTGTAGCAGAGATAAATTTTCCCTATTATAAATTGCCTAAATTTTTGACCCAGTGTTCTTAACATAATAAATGATTGTTTTATGTCATGAAATTTTGGGGTGATTTGTCCCGCTGCAATAGAAAACTGCAAGAATTGGGAAGTTGGTCCTCTTTTTGTATGCTTGGATTTCTTTGTACTGCTTGCTGATAATACTTTGCTTGCTCAACTCTGGTCTTTGTTTTTCTCACATAGCCTGTATACTAGTCCTGCTTTTGTTACATATATTGTTAACATATTCAACTCATTGCTTTGTTGGGTGATAAATTTTGAATTTTATGTAGTCAAAAATTCAAAATTCTTTTCCTTTTTTAGTTTTGGGATTTTGTCTTTTTTTAGGGAAAGTCTTTCCTAATTGAAGATTATATAAATATTCTATATTTTTTCCAGTATTTTTATTTTTATACTATTTTTATGATTAACTCTTTAATTCATCTTAAATTTATTATTTTATATGGTGTGAGGTAAAGTAAATCTAACTTTTTAAAATGTTGTCTTTTTACTAGTTGTCTTTTTACCATTTATTTAAATAAGATATAATTTTTTCCCACTGGTTTGAAATGTCTCCTATATCAATGCCACGTTCCACAGGACTAAAACACTCAGGGTCACTCCAGGGGAACCGGGCTGCGCAAAATAACACACAAGAGACAGAAATGCCTTTTTATTTGGGTCGCTGTGATGGCTCCTCTGACCTTAAGGGTCCCCAGAAACAGAGAGAGAGAGCAGGAACGCATGTTGACACCTTTTATTGAAGAGAAGCCATTCAAATGAGGCAAGGGGTCAGGTTTCAAGGGGCTGATTCTAGCTTCCTGATGTCTGCTGTCAGCAGGTTGACTGACAGCTAGGAAGGCCACACCCAATGGCAGAGTAAGAGAAGGGGACACACAAAGGGCGTTTCCATGGAACATTCTATCCCAAACAGGGCAAAGAATTAACATCACAAAGAAACAGGTGAGCCTAGCTGGACCCATGGGGCTACAGGAAGGCAGGCCTATGCATGAAGACATATTTGGTTGCATTTTTACTACTCTCAAGATCAGGGCTACCGTCTTTGGCTACGTAAAAGCGGCCAGATCACAGATCACCTACAGTGCCTCAACTGATCAGGAGAGGAAAATACTGGTCACATTATGTGAGGGCCTCCCACATATCAACCAAATTATTATTATTTTTTTGGAGTGTGGGGGAGTACCAGAGATTGAACCCAGAGGTGCTTAACCTCTGTGCCACATCCCCAGCCCTTTTTTATTTTTTATTTTGAGAATGGTCTGACGAAGTTCCTTAGGACCTTGCTAAGTTACTGAGGCTGGCTTTGAAACTGTGACCCCCCTGCCCCAGACTTGGGAGCCCCTGACATTATAAGTGTGAAATGTTTCAAGTAAATTCTTAAATAACATATGTATACTTCTGGACTCTCTATTCTGACCCATTAATCTATTTAATCATTACTATAAAAATAGATTCTATTTTAATTTTGGTAACTTTCTGATATATCTTGACTTCTGGTAGACCATGTAACCTGGCCTCATTTTTTGCCTCAAAAAATTTCTTGGCGGATTTTAACTATTTCATCTTCCAGATGAATGTCAGAATCTACTTGCCAAGTGTCATGAGGAAATTGCATTGACCTATAGATTAAAGTGCAGCAAACTGACATGTTTACTATATTGTGTCTCCTTGTACATGAACATAGTATATTTTCCTATATATCCAGGTCACCTTTTAAGTCTTTCAGAAATTTTAAGAGTTTCCTTGATCTATTCATGTACAATTCTTTTAGATTTATTCCAAAGTAGTTTATTGTTTTTTTTTTACTCTTGTGGATAGTGTATTAAAAAATTACATTTTTCAAATTGATAATTACTGTAGTACAGTAAAACTACTAAACTGAAATCTAATACAAAAACACATCAAAAAGACCGTGCGCCACGATCAAGTGGGATTCATCACAGGGATACAAGGTTGGTTCAACAAACAGAAATCAATAAATGTAATTCATCACATCAATAGACTTAAGATAAGAATCATATGATCATCTCAATAGACACAGAAAAAGCATTTGAAAAAATACAGCACCCCTTCATATTCAAAACACTAGAAAAATTAGGGATAAAAAGAACATATCTCAACATCATAAAGGCTATCTATACTAAGCCCCAGGCCAACATCAATCTAAATGGAGAAAGATTGAAAGCATTCCCTCTAAAAACTGGAAAAAGACAGGGATGCCCTCTTTCACCACTTCTATTTAACATAGTTCTTGAAACACTGGCCAGACCAATTAAACAGACAAAAGAAATTAAAGGGATACATACACATAGGAAAAGAAGAACTCAAATTGGCGCTATTTGCTGATGACATGATTCTATACCTTGAAGACCCTAAAAGTTCCACCAGAAAACTTCTACTAGTAAATGAATTCAGCAAAGTAGCAGGATATATAATCAACACCCATAAATCAAAGGCATTTCTGTATATCAGTGACAAATCCTCTGAAAGGGAAATGAGGAAAACTACCCCATTTATGATAGCCTCAAAAACAAAAACAAAAACAAAAACAAAAAACCCCAAACAAACAAAAAACCAAACCAAACCAAACAACAACAAAAAACTTGGGAATCAACTTAACAAAATAAGTGAAAGATCTATAAATGAAAATTACAGAACTATAAAGAAAGAAGTCAAAGAAGACCTTAGAAGATGGAAAGATCTACCTTCCTCTTGGATAGGCAGAATTAATATTATCAAAATGATCATAGCACTAAAAGCACTATACATATTTAGTGCAATTTTAATCAAAATCCCAATGGCATTCCTCATAGAAATAGAAAAAGCAATCATGAAATTCATCTGGAAAAATAAGAGAACCAGAATACCTAAATCAATCCTTAGCAGGAAGAGTGAAGCAGGTGGCATCACTATACCAGACCCTAAACTATACTACAGAGCAATAGTAACAAAAACAGCATAGTATTGGCACCAAAACAGACTAGTAGAACAATGGTACAGAATAGAGGACACAAAGATTAACCCACAAAATTATAATTATCTTATATTAGACAAGGGCACTAAAAACATGCATTGGAGAAAAGACAGCCTCTTCAACAAATGGTGCTGGGAAAACTGGAAATCCATATGCAATAAAATGAAATTAAACCCCTATCTCTCACCATGCACAAAATTTAACTCAAAATGGATTAAGGACTTACGAATAAAATCAGAGACCCTGCATCTAATAGAAGAAAAAGTAGGTCCTAATCTCCATCAAGTGGGATTAGGCCTCATCTTCCTTAATAAGACTCCTTTGGCACAAGAATTAAAATCAAGAATCAATAAATGGGATGGACTCAAACTAAAAAGTTTCTTCTCAGCAAAAGAAACAATCTGTGAGGTGAATAGAAAGCCTACATCTTGGGAGCAAATTTTTACCCCTCACACATCAGATACAGCACTAATCATAGGGTATATAAAGAACTCAAAAAGCTAAACACCAAAAAACCAAATAACCCAATTAATAAATGGCCAACAAACTAAAGAGACACTTCTCAGAAGATGATGTACAATCAATTAAAAAATATATTTTAAAAATGTCATATATCTAGCAATTAGAGAAATGCAAATCAAAACTACTCCAGTATATCATCTCACTCTAGTCAGAATGGCAGTTATTATGAAAGACAAGCAACAATAAGTGTTGGTGAGGATGTGAGGAAAAAGGCACACTCATACATTGATGGTGGGACTGCAAATTGGTGCAGACAAATTGGAAAACAGTATGGAGAATTTTTGGAAAACTGGGAATGGAACAACCATTTGACCCAGCTATCCCTCTCCTTGGTCTATACCCAAAGGACTTAAAAACAGCATACTACCAGGGACACAGCCACATCAATGTTTATAGCAGCACAATTCACAATAGCTAAACTGTGGACCCAACCTAGATGCCCTTTAATAGATGAATGGAAAAAAAATGTGGCATATATACACAATGGAATATTACTCAGCAATAAAAGAGAATAAAATCATGGCATTTGCAGGTAAATGGGTGGAGTTAGAGAAGATAATGCTAAGTGAAGTTAGCCAATCCCAAAAAAACAACTGCCAAATATTTTCTCTGATATAAGGAAGCTGATTCATAGTGGGGTAGGGAGGGGGAGCATGGGAGGAATATATGAATTCTAGATAGAGGGGTGGGAAAAGGAGGGGCATAGGGTTAGAAATGATGGTGGAATGTGATGGACGTTATTATTCAAAGTACATATATAAAGACACGAATTGGTGTGAATATACTTGATATACAACCAGAGATATGAACAATTGTGCTCTATAATGTGTAATAAGAATTGTAATGCATTATGCTGTCATATATAAATTTTAAAAAATTAATTGAAAAAAATTACTAAACTGTGTATGCATTTACATTTGTACATATCAAAATTTATCTTACATTTCTTATATTCAAGTTTGTTTTTGCTCTTGCTCTTTTATTAGTTTTAATAGGTTTTATTTTTAAAAATTTTTATTTGTTGATTTTAGTTATACATAATAGTAGAATGTATTTTGACATGTACATACATGGAGTATACCTTCTCATTTTTATGATTGTACAGGATGTGGATTATACTGGTGGTGTATTCATATAGAAACATAGGAAAGTTATATTGGATCCTTTCTGCATTTTTCCCATTCCCATCCCCCTCCATTCCCAACACTTGGCCCTGTCTAATGTCCAGTCCAGTGAACATCCTTCCCCTTTCCCCTACCATCTATTGAATAAGCATCTGCATATCAGAGAAAACATTCAGCCTTTGGTTTTTTTGTATTGGCTTATTTCACTTAGCATGATAGTCCCCAGTTCCATTTATTTACCAGCAAATGCCATAATTTCATTCTTTATGGCTGAGTAATATTCCATTGTATGTAGGTACATTTTCTTTATCCATCTGTTGAAGGTCACTTAGGCTGGATCCATAGCTTAGCTATTGTGAATTGAGCTGCTATAAACTATGATGTGGCCAAGTCACTATAGTATGCTAATTTTAAGTCCTTTGGGTATATATGCTGAGGAGAGGGATAACTGGGTCAAATGATGATTCCATTCTAGGTTTTCTTAAGAATTTCCACATTGCTTTCCAGAGTGGTTGCATCAATTTGCAGTGTCACCAGCAATGCATGAGTGTACCTTTTCCTCCACATCCTTGCCAACATTTCTTGTTACTTGTATTCATGATAATTAGGTTTTCAATTTATTCACTTTGAATTGCAGGTGACCATCCCTTTTTGAGTTCTAGATTTCACTTTCTGTGATTAAATAAAAACTACTATATGTTGAACAGAGTCAATTTAAAAATGCAAATTATGTGTAATATTTTCTAAATTTTAAAATAATTTTTATCAAAGTTTTGTTTTTTAATCAGCTAATATACAAGCACTAGAACAGGGCTTGGTAGAAATAAAAAAAATAATATTTTTGTGGCACATGAACACTAAATGAAATTCAAATTTCAGTATCCACAAATAAATTTGTATTAAAAATAGCCATGTGTGCTTCTTTATGTGTTATCTATGACAATGTCAGAAAAGAATATTTGCAGTATAAACCTTATATGTTGCACATCCTTTTTAAAATGTCCTTTTTTTAAAAAAATATTGTTTCAGTTGTTAATGGACCTTTATTTTATTTATTTATGTGTGGTGTTGAGAATCAACCCCAGTACCTCAAACATGTTAGGCAAGTGCTCTACCACTGAGCCACAGCCCCAATCTGTTGTACTTCTTGTTTGTAGTGCTGCTAGGTACACTATAAATAATATTGATGCAGTTATAATTTGACTGTGTTTTAAATGCCATGCTATACTGGGATAATTCATTATTTATTAAAATTATCACTTCATACCCACCGTGTCAAAACAAGAGAAATGAACTTCAAATGATATGTACCCTGGACTGTGGGTAACTGCTATATTAGATGGCAAAGTATTGTTTATTATGCAATGACACCGTAGCTATGCTAAAAAAAATACAGTATACATAGTCATTAGTATATAAAACACTCATGATAATCCTATTTCGGCAACAAGCAATAATAAAAAAAATAAATTAACTATCTCATCATGTCCAACTTAATTTCACAAAAATAAGAAGTGAAAATAAAACTGTATCCAAAATAATTTTCTGAGTGGCTCATTTCTTTCTCAAGCAAAAAAAAGCTGTTTACTGATGGTGAGTAGATTAAATTATGTTTGATTGTAGCCATTGAAGAAATTATCCAGGGAAAACAAATGTATTTAGATGATTAGCTTTTTGGTGAAAATAGTTGTTTGAAAGGTTGAAAACATTGGGGGCAACTAAAAAAAAAAAAAACAATGGAAATGATTTTGAGTGCTTTTGCTTGATGTTTGATGGGTTGACAGATGTAACTGATATTGCTCAGTTGTTATTTATTTGAGGAGTCAATCCTGAGTTTGAATTAGCTGAAGAAGCAGCCTCTCTAAATAGCTGTATTGTAAAACTATAGTCAAGAATGTTTTCAAAAAAGTTAAGAGAATATTAATTTAATTTCTCCTGAAGGAGAATCTTCTAAGATGTGTTCCAATTAATGTTGGTAAAAAAAAATATTTATTTTGAAACAGATAAAAAGGTTTAATTGTATAAATTCACATAGTTTGTGAGCCTATGGTTATTTGTTGTATTATTCACCAGAAGGTGACTTTGTGGGAAATATTGAAATCTATCATGTATAATTGAAGTAGTACTGTCTATATTGAGATCTATTCACTTTCTTGGATTTAATCATGATTAGTTCTACAAAGTTTTATCAGAATAGAATCCCAATATTTTACTTCTCTACCACGTAGTCCATCAATTGCCAGCAAGAGTAATATTTTACAGTGAGTTTTTTGAACTCAAGGCCAAAGATGACATTTTGTGAATGCCACCATCAATTACTATAATTGAACAATGAATGGTTTTGAAACTAAGTTTTCCTACAGACTTGATAATGTTTTTCAGTGAATTCAACCTAAAATTACAAGGCAAAACTGCAGTTAAAAGTGTAATTTATACTGTAGTCATTTCAATGACAACTAATGTTAGTCAATTCACATGATATCAAGCTGCTTTCTACATTTGTGCTGAGAAAAGTTAAAACAAGAAGTGGACCTCCATTTCTACACAAATGTGCAGGAGATACATTTTCTGCCTTCAAACTACAGTTCTAGCAATGCCTTTTTTTGGACCTTGGTGCAAGTGAAAATGAAATTTTCTAATTTCAAAATTTATTTAACTGTGCAGTTGAGGATCCTCCACATACCCTTCAAATGGAAGTAAGTAATATAATCATGTAAAAGGCAAATATCAAGAGAAGGACATAATAGAATTCTTTAGGTGCTTTCCAAGCATTGAATATGCTCAATTAAAATCAAATGCTCATGGATGGATATTAGTATTTGGCAGTGCCTATCTGTGTGAAAAGACATTTCAAAGAAAACGTTAACAGGTGGACATGTACAATTGATTCTGGTGATAGGAAGTATTTATTTTGAACTTCAATTAAGTGAAATGTTATCCCTTCCCCCACAATGAAATAATTCTGTTCATAGGCCTATATTAGAGAAAACTGTACAAAACAATTATTAAATTTTCAATTTTTGTCAATAAAGATTTGGAAATTTTTCTCTCTTGTCCAGTAATTGCCTACATAACATCCTTGATTTTGCCTCTTGGCTTGCAAAGGCTAAGATATTTATTCTCTGGCCCTTTACAGAAAAACATTGTCAATCCTTGACCTAGAATATTCTCTCATGCCTCTTAACGTCAAAGAAACCTAGTAAAGATAATTCTGGATATTATTTTATAAGGTCATGTTTGTTGAGCTGAGCGCTTACTGTGTGCAAAGTTCTTTCCTTATGAGACAGAGGCACTAATATCTCCAATTATACTGCAGAGAAATCGAAGTTCAGAACCTTTTCCAAGGTTGTACACTGGCAAGTGAATTAACCACGATATATATCTGGCCTTCGAGGCTGCAAAGCCTAGATTGTGTGGCTTTAAGGAAGTTGCTTAACTACTCTGATCCTGGTTTTCTCATCTGTAAATAGGGGATTATAACTACAGTACCACTTATACCATTGGGTTTACTTAAATATTAAAATAGCATGGGACACCCTTAAAATAGCTCTAGTGAAGAGCATTTAGAAGTAAACTAGATGTACAATTACAGGAACGAGATCAGTAAAATGGTTTATTATTTAGAAGGAGTTAATGGAAAATAGTTCCCAATTTGGCTGACAATTAAAACTCTTAGGAAATCTGGGCCACGGGGTTGAGGTGTGTTAAGAAAAAGAACATAGTATATAATAAACACAAAAAACAAACACATTTACACATGACTAATGCAAATGTACTCAATGCTGAGACAGCCAATTGGGGTTACACTCTGAATTTATTCCTGGCCTTGCTACCATGACCCTGATGAAATCACATAACCTCTCTGAGCCTCAGTATCCTCTTCAATAAATGGTGGATTATAAGTAGCCTATCCTACCTGTAAGGATTAAAAAAGACCACGCATCAACAGTATCTAATACTGACGTGAAGAACAAGCTCAGCAAAGGCTAGTTCATCTCTGACTCCTGACCTTTCTAAAGTGATCCAAGGCTTAAAAAGCAGAGTACAGCAATACTAAACAAAAACAAAACAAAGTGTAAAACCCTAAACAAACAAGTAAAAATTAACTTGTTGGTTGGATGTTTGGGAGATAAGGAGATGCAAGAAGGAAGAAATAAGAGGACTTTATATTAATATAAAGTTGGCAGATAAAATATCCGACAGTCGTATTTGAACTTGAGCAAGCATAAGTATATTCCAAATACTACATGAGACATACTAAATAAATTGCTCATTGTTTATTAGCAATTCTAATTTAACTGGATGTCAGGTATTTTTATTTACAAGACCTGGCAGCTTTGACGCGGTAGAATTTAGTAAGAAATCTCCTAACTCCATATAGCCAAGATTCATAATTCTAAAGAGCTCAATACGTTTCCAACGAGTTAACTGCAAAGACATCAAGGAAAATGTTCACCCCACCCTCCTTGTCTCCGCCCAGTTGGGAAACCCCACGAGAGCGATTTTGCCTCCAGTGCACCCTCTAAGCAAGTCTGGTGCAGAGGCTGCTGGGAAAGCCGTGGCAACCTGCCCATCGTCCCCTTGGGTCCCTCTGGCCCAGGTTTTCCTTCCAGTGGGGCCCTGTGGTCACGGTGTGGTGACTCTTTGTCTCTGCACCCCTGCCACGCCCTGCTTAGTCCACCTGGGGCGGGGTGGGGGTGGGGTGGGGGCAGAAAGCAGGCTGGAGCAGGGAAGCAAAGGCTTATCAATTTAGCATTTTCTTAGCTGTGTTGTGCTTTGCAGTTTCGGCTTGCAAAACTTTAAAAACTTTAATTATTACTTTGATGCAGAATGACTGCAGATTGTCATGCCAGGCCTGATTTAATAGCCTGCTTGCACAAAGTCCGACAGAGATTGCTTTTGTTGCACTTTCGAACAGCTCCTGACGGTGGCTCTTTTACGTTAAGGAGGAAACTCTGTGGTTAAACTGTAGCCTAGGTATTTTTAGAGCCGTTACCATGTTAACCGAGTACATTTCACCTGCAGGATATGCAGTAGCGCTGAGGGCCTTCCATAAACTCTAACAACAACAAAAAAATTATGATTTAACAGTTGTTAGGCTGGTGTTTTAGTACTAACTCCATGCTAACAGTAAAGCTACTCTTTGAATCAGTGGGCGGCTAAGACCCCCCTCCCCCACTTTTTCTCTTTTGGATGGGTGTATTAAGGAGTATTTTTTTTTTTCATGATACAAATAACTTGAACAGAACCAAAAGACTAAAACTGGTTAGTTCTAAAGGTCACAGCCTGAAGGCAGTGACCCATTTGTTAATCATTAAGCTTTTCTAAGCCCTCTCTGACAGAATTCTGGCTTTCTGCCATTTCTCTGGTCATTTTAAACTGCAAATTCTTGTACAGTTTCAGTTTTTAAGTAGGTAGCAAAGGTTATGAGAAAGGCATAACTTGGTCCCCTCCCCACCCCTTATCGAACGTTTTTAGGGCTTTGGAAGGTTTTGTTCTGCTTTAAGGGAATCTTCATAACATGCCCTGAGTATTTAAAGATGGACCCTTGAGTCCTCTAAAAAGGGAGGGTTTCTAGCCATTATCCCCATGTTAATTAGTTTCCACAGATAAGCAGGATTTGAGGGAGAGGTACTCATATGCTTCTAAAACCACCACTACCCAGTGGTTTTCTCCAATAATCCTACCATTGAAAATTCAAGAAACAGGAGCATAATAACCACAATGTATTTATCATCTTCTGTCATCAGTTAGAAACTGGAAGAGCTTTAAAATATTTTGAATGCATTTTTTAAAGCCCAAAGAGGTTCTGGTGATATTTCATTGCCAACTTGAATGCCAGTTCATGTCTAGTCATCTGAATAAAAGTGGAATTGCACACCAAAAAACTCCTATAAACAAAACTAAATTTTATGTAGCCAAGGAACATTAAGCTGCTAGAACACTTGCTTTAATATTGAACATGGAATAGTTGTCCTCTATTTCTCAAGGGAAAACAAAAATACACAGTTAAACCTTGCTTATCCATAACCCAAACTTCCGGAAGGCTTAAGTATTTGGAATCGCTCCAAACACAGAAGAGGAGAGGACAGAGAGGGAAAGGGTGGGGGTGGGGGGGAGAGAATGAGACAGAATGAACTAGCAAAAAGCAAGCAAGTCAGCCTTTTAGAAGTAGATCTGAAGCCCTAGCAACACTGAAAAGAGACCTGGAGCTTACATCTGATTGGCTTACCAGCCAGAAACAATGGTGAGCTCTGATTGGCTGGTGATGATGTCTCCAAATAACCAGGCTTTTTCAGGAAAGCAAATTTATGTGGCAGAAGGGACAGGAGACAGAAGAAGCAGGCAAGAAGAAAAGGGAAGAGACTGAGGCAAAATGAATGGCAGATTATTTGTAATAGAGGTGGTAACTGAGATGGAAATGAGAATAATGTTACCTATTTATGTAACTGCTTACAATTTACAGAGTGCTTTTTACATGTAATCACTGATATTGTCTTCACAAAAACTTGCAGGGCTCCCAGAAGTTAAATAACATGCCCCCAGCTACGCAGTTGGTAAGAAAAATAGCTGAGGTCTTCTCCCAGTGAACCTAAAGCTTTTGATACCATACAGGTGCTGGCAGTTTAGTGGGAAACAGAAAAGAGTGAAGGTTTTCACAGCCCTTGAAAACACAGACATACGGAACATTGCTGGGTATTTGGAAGAGAAAATAGTTGTGGTGCAAATGAGGCCTGTGTCTTGAGAGTTCAGGGGGCAGCCCAGAATATATTTCACTGGGATATAACACAGTCACCCCACACTCATCATGTACAAATTGGCTACCCAATTATTCCTTCTGCCTATCCTATAAAGCCATGTTTTCCCTCAGGCTTAATAAATAGCATCCATTCACCCAGTTGCTCCAACTGAAAACCTATAAGTCATCTTTGTCTATCCAATTTTCTATCCATATCTAATTTATCAGCAAGTCCTGCAGATTCCATTTCTAAAACATATCTTCAATCAGGCTGCTTCTGTCCACCTCATAGTCATCACCATTTTCTTTCTCAGACACTGTAATAGCTTCTTAGTTGATTTCTCTAGTTTCTTGTACCCTGTCTTCTCCACCTTTTCTCTCCTTCCCTTTAAATCTATTCTCTAGACCAAGTCATCATACTTAAATACTTGCCCTGAGAATTGGATAGACAAAGATAAAACTTGAAATCCTTAGTAGAATCTGGCCCAGTTTACTCTGCCTCACTGTGCCTAGGATTTATTACTCCAGCCATGGAGGCCTTGATTTGGTTACTAACAAGCTGCTCTGTTTAGCTGAAGAGCCTGCAGTTTTCTGGCTCGCTGTCTTCATGTCATCATGGCCCTTTCTCCTAACTCAAGTAATCTACAGAGATATGGCTTTCTTACAAGCTGGTTTAAGTAAGAGTTCCCTTTCATTTTCTTTCATAATACATTTGTATTAACTTCTTACAATTTCTCAGTCTGAAATTGAGATGGTATAAATTTACTTCCAAAGTGTATTAGTAGTAAACAATTGCAATTTACACTGAAATTGGAGCTTTACTGAAGATAGCTATTTTGTAGCATGTAGAAAAGTGTGATGTTGTTTGTCTGCTGGTATTCAAAAAACATTCATTCTTTTTTTGAACCTAGAAAAGTAGAGACCTCTGTCCTCCAAGAAAACTATTCTCTCTCTCTCTCTCTCTCTCTCTCTCTCTCTCTCTCTCTCTCTCTCTCTCGTGTGTGTGTGTGTGTGTGTGTGTGTGTGTGTGAGAGAGAGAGAGAGAGAGAGGGAGAAAGAGAGAGAGAGTTAGTTAGTTTGTGGAGTTCACACATTAGCCATAATAAAGCCTGTTATCTATTTCTGATTCAGCAAAGTTGTGCCTGTGAGTGATTAATAAACCTTAGCAAAATGAATCATTCTGTAGAGATTTTAATGTCACAATGAAATCAATACCTTAGTCAAAGGTATTACTGCTTTAATTATGTTCATTTGTTTCAACATTCCAGTTTTGGGAATTTTTTAGCTGACCTATTATGGATTCCTTTGAAAGTGAAGTTTACGATGGTGCCCTCTGGTGGAATCAAATTCAGACTTTTTTTTTTTCTTTTTTAAAGCTAAAGTGAGAATGAATCACTCTATGATACAAATATGAAAGGGGCAACTGTAATGAATGTCCAGAAACTATAAGCAGGTTGGTTTTGCTGTTGAGTGTCTGCAAAAATACATGCCTCAGAATATATGGTTGCAGATCAGGGACACAGTAAACATGTGCTGTAGAGGAAGGACCATCATATGAAGGCATGTAATTTGGAATCCATTAGAATGCAGGCCAGGAGCCATAGCATTTTACATCACCCTGCAACACCGAGGCTAACTAATTAGGTCTTTTATTTAGAAGGTCAAATGAAAGTGATGGCAATGACAGCATTTGCAACAATATTCATAAATAGCCATGAACACAAGTAGTAGAATTTGGTGGTGGTTTATCAAGAACAAGTGGAAATTCATTTGATAGGACTTTTGTTATTAGACTCACCATGAAAATTGATAAAAGCATGATGTGCCCACCAAAATGGAAAGAATCACGATGTTGGTTTCTTGAAATGCATGGCAACCATAAAATAAGCAACTTTCACTTATCTACACAAGGGGATAAAGTGAGGGTCTTTTGGAGACACTATGGATCACATATGGCAGGGAATCTAGTAAAAAAAAAAACTTAGATAACTGGACCAACCAACCTCAGAAAGACATTGAAGCCCTTTTGTGAGAACCTATGGTGTCAGGACAAAGGGAAGTAGTGTTTTTCTGAGAAGATCAGTTTCTATATTTGTTCTTCTGAATGCAATAAATGAAACCATCATATAAAATAAAAATAAAAAAGGAAAAAATACAATTTATTTAGTAATTATTTTTCTATTCAAGTTTCCTAGAAGGTAGAATGTGGACAGAATAGAAGTAAGCTGTGAATACAGCACACTTACATTTGGTCACCTTTTGATTTTCTTACTAGGTGCCCTTTGCTGAAGATTGTGTACCTCAAATTAAAAAGCAAAACAAAAATGAAATAAAAACAAAACAAAACAAAAAAAACTTCTAGAGTAGTGGTTCTCAAAGGAGTGGTACTGCCCCCTAGGGGGCATTTTGGAGGTTTATGAAGGACATTTGTGGGTGTGTGAGGAGGGTGTCTTAAGGTTTCTAAATAATTTGGGGGGCTGTTACTGATGTTCAATGGGTAGAGGAAAGACTGTGAGAGGATTTTACTGTTCTACAAATCATTCATGTAGAAGAAAAAAAAAACTATGCAATAATTTAAGCCTAGAACTAAATTCAGTTTTACATTAAAAACAAAAAAAAGAAGTATTTTTTTATGGTTTTAATAGACACCAATTTTTTAAGAAATGCAAATCCAATGTAAATCAAGAGAAGACTGTACTTTATCTAGAATTGAATATTCAACATTTTTGAAAATTGTAGTATCAGCATCTGTGACACAAATGGTATTTGAGCCCTCTAAAAGCACAACTTTAATAATTTCTAGTTGTAATGTCCCAACTCAAAGTGATTTTACAAATCAGTGTGTCTGAATTTTTCATTTTGTCTTCTGGTACAGTTATATCAAAGCGTTTTCAATTATTATTCTTTTCTTTCATCATAATATGATTAGGTAATTATATTGATTATTATTTTGGCATTATTTGTATTGGTAGGCTTTGTTATCCATGAATTTCATTTTAATATAGTAAGGGATGTTATTAAAGATACTTGGTATTAAGAGGGCATTGGAATGGTAATTAAAATGGCAGGGTAAGTCCTGTGAATATCTTCTCCATAAAATGGTAAGAAAAAACTTTTTCAGAATTCTGGAAATTAACCAAAGAATTACAAACATCAGGATAATTTTATTCAAGAAAAATGATTGGGTATCAGTTAAACAGTGAGCTTCATTAGGTTTTTACCTTGCTCTATTTCCATTGCTCTCACACCAGCTCTGTAATCATGGTAAAACTGAGCAGCTGAGTTGTCACTAGAAAAAGTAAAAGAGGAGTAGAGTTCCTTCCAAGGCCCCTTCCTAAATAATTGTCTGATTTGACCTGTGTAATTGTTCCCTGGAACATTCCATTCACCACACTCTTTTGTGCTGCACTCAGAACTCATTCAGTCTAAATATTTTCTTAATAGAAACAGTTTTCAATCATTTGTAGAAAAGACTGGGAATATTGTTTAACATTATAGACACCTGAAGTAGCAGATAACAGTTGGGACAAATAAACAGCCAACCAAAAGCTTAAAAGGGAAAACTGGGTAAAGATGTTCATGGGGTATTTGATAAGCACAGACATATTATTGGAAGACTAGAAGTCCAAACTGTTATATAGGGATATGGGCATACCCAGTGCTGTATACATGCTCAGGAAAGCCTGAGAAGGACCTGAACTTTCATCTTTGCCTAACCTTGTGGCTTTGTGCAAGCAGGAAATGAAAGCTAAGGCAGAGTTTCACACTGCCTACTACAGTTTTGAAGGAGTGCTCCAAATGCACACAAAACCCTTTGGAAAAAGACTGGGATACTTATGGGCTCCAGACATTTTAATTTTTTTTCTTCAATCATTAGCTGAATGCTAAGCAAGTCATCAGAGACTCCAGTGGCTGCCCGTGACCAAAAAAAAAAAGAAAAGAAAAAAGAAAAAAAGAAAAAAAATCAGACATCAAACAACTATTTCAGAAAATCAAATAAGCAAGCACTAACAAAAAACAATTAAACACAGCAACAACATTAAAAAAAAAAAAAAAACAGCAACTTTAACCAACCCTGGAGAAGTTGGAGATTCTGGATTCAAGAGTTACCACATGAGATTATTTAAAACAAAAAATTAGGAGACACTTGAAGAAACATAAAATATGGTAAAAAAGCAGTGCAAATGCTGTTAATATAAATTGTCCTGTAGGAAGCCCAGATGTAGTTATTAGACAAAGATTTATGTCAACTATTTTAGTTGTGTTCAAAGAAATAAAGAAAACAACGTCTAAATAGCTAAAAGTATGAGAACAATTTCTCACCAAATGGAGATCTATTGAGAGAAATTATAAAACAGAGTCAAACAGAAATTCTGGAATTGAGAAGTAAAATAGTAGAAGTGAAAATTTCACTAGAGGGATCAACAGAAGATTGAACAGGCAGAAAAAAGGAATCAGCAAGCTTGAAGACAGATCAATTGATATGACTGAGAAAGAGAATGAAAATCTGAAGAAGAATGAACAGAGTTACAGAGACTTGGGAAACATCACCAATAGCACCAATATAAGCATAGTGGGAGAAACAGGAGGAGAGTAGATAAACTATTAATATAAGAAGAAATAATGACAAAAACTTTCCAAATGTGATGAAAACCATTAGTATGTGCCTTCAACAAGCTCAATACATTATAATGAGGATAAAATCAAAGAGATTCACAACTAGACACATTATAATCTGTTAGGGTCTGTAAACAAGTCAGGATAGCGCCTGGCATTTTGCCAGAGGGAGTGGAGATTCCTTATTGGTTGACTGCTGTATCTAGTTTATGTTAATTAAGATAAGCTGTGTGTAATGTATATATACCCCTCCTGTCCTACAATAAACAGCTCCCACTCCTGCTGTATCAATGTACACAAGTTGTTCGTCACCCTCCCCCCCCCCCGCCATTATTTTGCTGCAGCTGGACTGCAGCAATAATCCAACTGTTTAAAGCTAAAAACAAGAAGAATCTTGAATAAACAAGGGAGAAATAACTCATGTGTTCAAGGAATTCTTAATAAGACTACTAGCTGATTTCTCATCAGAAATCATGAGGTCAGAATGCAGTGGCAAGACACATTCAAAATGCTAAAATATAAGACTAACCAAGAATTCTGTCTCCAGCAAAATAATCCTTCAAAAAGTATGAAGAAATCGAGATACTTTCAGATAAATAAAACAATGAAAGAATTCATTGGTAGCAGGTCTGAACATCAAAAATACTAAACTTCTTTAGGTTATAAAGTAATAATTATAAACTTATGTTGATATACACAAAATGCACTAAAGAGGCAGTTTATGACCATAACTGCACAAAGGAAGGGATAGGAAATAAAGATATATAAGAGCCCAAATTCTGTATAGTATTGGAATTGAGTTGGTATTAATCCAAAGTAGATTGTTATTAATTAAGATGTTAAATATAAGTCCCAAGGAAAACATCAAGAAAGAAACTTTTAAAAATACTTTAACAGAAAATACAAGAGAATTAAAATAGTACACTAGAAAGTATCTATTTAATACAAAAGAAGGTAGTTATAAAGGAATTGAGGACCAGAAAAGGCATGACTCATACAGAAAACAAAGAGTAAAATGTCAGATATAAATCCTACTTTATCAGTAATTATGTTAACATAATTGGAAGAATGGATATAAAAATCTGATCCTAGTCTATGCTGTCTCTAAGAGACACATTTTAGATTCAAAGACACAAATAGGTTGAAAGCAAAAGGCTGGAAAAAGATACTATACAGATAGAAGAGCTGGAGTAGTTATCCTAATACCAGAAACAATAGACTAAGACAGAATTTCTTGCTAGAGTTGAAGAAAAAACATTTCACAATCCACAAAGAAAATATAACAACAATAAACATATGTGTACCTAACAATAGAATCCCAAAATACATGAAACAAAAATTGACAGAAGCAAAGGCAGGAATAATAGTTGAAATTGTCACTATTCCATTTTTAATAATAGATGGAACATTCAGATTGATAATAAAAGACTTGAGAAACACTATAGAGCAAATACAATGCACAGACATATTCAGTGCACTCCAACTAGCAGATTTACATTATTCTTCTGCTCTTTAACAAACATTTTAATTTATCTTCAGAAAACAAGAATTCAAATTATACTGGATGTGAAGTTTCCCCAACTCCCTTTCCTAATCCCTGATTTTCATCACCTTATTAATGTCATTGATTAGTAAGACAGATTTCACCTTTAGGAGAGACACCTATTAGGAGAAATGCACTTGTGATTATTGTGAGAAAATCAGTTGAAAAAAATCAAGCCATTATAAATTCCTTCTAAATATAGTAGTGCTTAATAATTTACCATTTTTTTTCAAAAATTAGCCATAATAAATATTGAGACAGGTCTTTATAATACATATTTAGGAATTGAGTCCTAGAAAATATTAGAATAAGTGAATAGAATTCAAATACTCTTAGCATTCATAGCTGAAGAATGCCAAAATACTGAATACTGGAGTTAAATAAATCCTTTATTTTTTATTTATATATGAAATTAAATAAATCCTTTATTTTTTATTTATATATGACAGCAGAATGCATTACAATTCTTATTTCATATATAGAGTAAGTAAATTCTTTAGTAAATTGAAAGGCAGAGACTCTTAATTTTCCCCTCCAACAATGAAAAATTCTGCATTGTACAAGTATCATAATTATCATGAGCAATTCTTTTGCAGTTCTACAGGTTAAAAGACATTAGAGATATGGATGAATGTGGTCAGGCCCTAGGAAATACCATAAAATATGATGTTTTAACATGATGTTTTTGTCAGCATTTTGTCATTGACTTGATTACTTTTCAAAAGATATGCAGAGAAGGATTCTGGGCAAATGGAGCATAGACATATTTGTATTCTATAAAAAATAGAAGGACTACAATATACAAAATTAAAGGCCCACAGAAGATATCTAATGCATATAGAAGTGACAAATTATCCTTGTAAATCTTCACGTATAGCTTAGGAACTAAGAGCGTGTTCATCAAAATCCAATTATATAAAGTGCAAAAGGTCTGTGATACATTAAGGTTTCATGGTATTAGATCAGTCTGGGCCACAAAATCTCAAAACTAACCAACTGAAGCTCCCTAACAAGACTAGAGTCCTGTCCCACACCATGGAGAAACTACTGTGAGAGGAATCCAAATGACAAGGACTGGAGCAACAGGATAGAGAAAGATCCAGCTAAAAGTGGAGTAGGAGCAGGAGACAACAGAAAATATGAGGATATATATTTTTGATCATTCTTTTTAAAAGATGGAGCTTAAGTTCTGAATCAAGCAACCTTCTTTCTTATATTTCCCTTTTCAAAATGTAAGAAAACTCATTCACTGAAACTAAGTGAGCAGCAGAATAGGATTATCCATACAAATGCACATTAAAATGAGAGAAGAAGAGGGCTGGTGGTATAGCTCAGGGACAGACTGCTTGCCTTACTTTGTCAAAGTCCTGGGTTAAATCTCTGGTTCTGCATTAATTTTTTTTTTTTTTTTTTGGCCAGATGCAATGGCACACTCGTATAATTCCAGTGACTTGGGAGGCTGAGGCAGGAGGATCATGAATTCAAAGCAAACCTCAGCAATTTAGTGAGGCCCTAAGCAACTCAGCAAGATTGTATCTCTATTAAATAAAATACAAAAAAAGAGCTGTGGATGTGGCTCAATGGTTAAGCACCCTTGGGTTCAATCCTGGGTATCAAAAAAAAAAAAAAAAAAAAAAGAGAGAAGGGGCATAGTAACTTCTCTACAGGTAATAAGAGAATGTCAGAGATATGCATGATAGGAACTGCAGAAGAAAACCAGAAAAATGAAACAGAACAAATAAGAAACAATGTTTTAAAGAAATATGATCCATATTACACATTGAAAAAGTGCATAATGTCCTTAGAAACAATCAACATATTCTAGTGAAACTGTAAAACTTCAATGGTTTTAAAGCCAAAATCTTTTAAAATATTAATAAATCTTCCGGGTATCAGAAAACTCAGATAGGTGGGGGTTTGAAATGATATCTAAACCTCTAAGTCATGGGCCAAGTAACATTCTAAATGGAGGAATAATATACCCAAGGAACATAATTTTGAATTAGAGGATGGGAAAACATGATTTAAGTATACTTGAAAGGTATGAAGATCATAGTGGGTCCCAAACATACCAGAATGTAGCAAACTATGGAAAACTGAAGGTTTTTTTTTTTTTGTTGGGGGGGCTTTGTTTTGCACAAGGTGCATAGATAACTGCAGCAAAGAGAAACCATGAAGTGGGTAACCCAGACACTTGACTCAGTGTTACCCATATTCATGCAGTTTACTCTTGGGTAATTTGATCACAGTGTAGTGTACTTGAGGATTATCCTAAAGACAGGCATAAAAGTGTTGAAAGGGTTACAAAATAGGCAAAGCGGAGGGAACTAAGATAATTTAGCCCATGGAATGCTGGAGCGGAGGGAAGCTGTAATAACAATCTTTGAATAGGCAAAGAAATATTATCCAGATGAAGATAAGGAGCTGTTTTAGTCAGCTGGGTAGAGTCAGGGCTTACATTACAGAAGAAAGAATTATAGTTAGGCATAGAAAAAACTTCCTGGCACCTGGGAAATTGGAAATGTTCCTTCTCTGGGGATCTTTAAGCACAGGGAAGATGAGTACCTAGAGATGATTTGAGCGTAGCCTTCTTGAAGTTGTAAGGATAACTAAATGATGCGTATCTAGTGATTTATGTTCAAATCTCATAGATGTGGGTAAAAATAATTGCTTTAGTGTGGACTGCAGATACAAATCTGGCAGACATAGATCAGGACTCATTTCCTTCCCTGATTCTTTCAATTTCCTGCTCCCTTGAACTATCATAATCATCAACATCAAAAAATTCTTATTAAGCTCTAGGTGCATGTGTTATATGCCAGCCCACCAGCAATGGAAACACATAATCTCCATCCTCTTCAGGGTCTAGTCCCTCTCTCCATGAAAAAAATTGCACGTGGAAAAGCTGGTTTACTGTTTTTGCTGTTGGTTTACTTTGGTTTGCAATTTCTTTTTTCCTCTGGTTATACTGTTTTAGTTCATTTATACGAGAAGTTGTGAACAAGAAAGGTGGGTGTGCTATATATGGGATGGTGTGTTGCAGAAAATAAATAATAGTACAGAGGAAGAAAGGAGAGTGAAAATTAAGGAAATAGGTAAAATATATTAAGGGGAAGAAGGAGGAGAAAATAACAGGTATTAGCATAAAGAAATGATGAAGGACCATCTCTAGCTCCTTCAGAAGGCCAAAAAATATTTAAGTGTTAGGGAATCAGATATGCCTACAAGAGCAGTGTGATTCTACATCATGTACAACCAGAAGAATGAGAAGTTATAGACTCTATTTATATATACTGTGTCAAAATGCATTCTACTGTCATGTATAACTAATTAGAACAAATAAAAACATATTTAAGTGTTAGGATTACAATGGGGGATGGGACAGTCATAGTTATAGCCCTCCTAGTGCCTACCACTGCTGTTGGCCTAACTTAGGAGGTCACTATCAGGAATAAGAAGGATAGCTGGTCCCTCCCTTGAAAACTGTTATTAGGGCTTTCTGATTTCGGAATTAGTATTTGTTCCATAACACACGGATATCTATTCCAATGTGTAAAGCGTGAATGAAGCTGGTGACCTGACTTGCAGACTGGGTTAACATACAGCGTAAAAATGCTTCCTATCTAAGGAAATCATGATTGATATGAACTTTGACTCTGTTGTCCTCTTTACTATTTTGATGGATTGTGAGTGTACTTGTCTTTACCCCCACATCATCCCCAGCAGTGTGCTGATGAAAGACCAAAGGAAAGGCAAGTCCTTAAATGAGACCTTTCTTACCTTAGCTAAGGATGTCTGGAAAGTGATATATATATATATATATATATATATATATATATATATAATTTTTTTAGAGAGAGAAGAGAAAGAGAGAGATAATTTTTTTTAATATTTATTTTTCAGTTTTCGGTGGACACAACATCTTTATTTTATTTTTACGTGGTGCTGAGGATCAAACCCAGCGCCCCGCGCATGCCAGGAGAGTGCATTACCACTTGAGCCACATCCCCAGCCTTCAAAATATATATTTAAAAGATAAATAGGGTGGTTTTGTGGGGAGAAGTGTTCATTAAGATGTGAAAGCTTTTATTATTTTCCCTTTCTTTTTTCATTTCTTCCTTTTAATCTGTAAGCATTATGCAAACTTCTCCCTTTCCACATATTAGGTGAAACTTCTCCTTTTCCATATATTAGACACTGACTAATACTTTTTATGATCTGAATTTTTATGTCTCTTAAATTTCATATGTTGGGACCTAATATGACAGTATTAAGAGGTGTCTTTGGGGAAGATTCCTCATAAATGGGATTACTGCCCTTATTATGAAAGTTGAAGCAGACTGTGTTGTCCTTCCTGCCATGTGAAGATGCAATAAGAAGGTGCAGTCTTCGAAAATACACCCTCATCAGACACAGAATCTAATAGCTCCTTGATCTTGCACTCCTCAACCTTCAGAACTGTAAGTAATACATTTCTATTGTTTACAAGTTATTCAGTCTTAAGGTATTTTGTTACAGCAGTCCAAACAGACTAAAACAACTATATTTGATGTTTTCCATAATGTAATTTTTAATTTGAAAATAAATTTTTGGCTTAGTTTATTTTTTATAAGTCTGTTAATCCAAAAAGGATTTTAGCTGGTTCATTAGTAAATAATAATTCTCTATAAAAAGAATAATTTGTTTTAATTGAAGGTATTGGGGGGTACTAGGAATTGAAATCAGGGCTGCTTTACCTCTGAGCTATATCCCCAATCCCTTTTTATTTTGAGACAGGATGTTGCCAAGTTGCTGAGGCTGACATTGAACTCCTGATTCTCTTGCCTCAGCTTTCTCAGTCACTGGGCTTACAAGTGTGTGCCACGTGCCCAGCTGAGTGTATTTTTAAAAAACAATGTATTGGGAACAAAGCTCTAGTGGAGACCCTTTTCTGAAAAATGCAATTTAAATTAATAGGAAAATGTGATTCAGTTTACAAAAATATTATTTTATACCAAATTGTTCAACTGTTCAGGAAATTATCTACTGAATAAAACTTTTCTAGACATAGGGTATAGATAAGAACAAACAAAAATCTATACCAATATCCTTTAATCATTAGTTGAATGTGCACTGAAGCCACCCTTTCCAAACAATGATTTCTCATTTTCAGGTATTGTATGTGAACATTTCACAGTAATGCAATTAGGGAGTTAATTTAATTAGCCTTATTTTCCATTTGGGATCCAAAATCAGGATGGGAACACTGCAAGAACACACATTTCAAGGCATTAGAAATGCATTTCTCCATCCTGTGCCATAAGAACAAAGTACATGTACTAATATTAGATGAATCACTATTCCTTCTTACTTCTGCAAGAGCTATCACATATATGAATCATTAATTTCCGTTTCAAATGATTTAAATAGAGACCAGAAAGATTTTATGAGTCATCTGGGTCTCTGACTTAGATAGTGATTTTATATCTTGTACTCTCCATTTTCCTACAAGAAATCAGTTACAGATTATAGGCCATTTCCCCTATATCTGAAAATGTATGTTACTTATAACCATCAGAGGATAAAATAAAGTATTAGAGGCAAATAACTCACTTTACTACGCACAAAAATGCCTGTCACATTAAGATTCTAAATGTATTGGTGGTGAGCAAGTCAATAAATTGTTAAAAAAAATTGCTGGTGGAGTTGAAATTCATTTTTGATGACTGAAAATATCTCTTAAAAATAAAAAGATTTTTTAAATAGAAATTGCCATAAAGTTCATCAGCTTAGTAACTCTGGGTTCCATATGCTAAAGAACAGGCTTTATTTGTCTTAATATCCATCACTGATATCTAAATCAAAATGTTTTTTTCTTTAAAGGGCCAGAAAATTATTATTTTTAGGCTTTGTGGGCCATACAGTCTGTGTTGCAACTACTCAATTCTGATGATATATTATGAAAACAGCCATAGACAATATGTAATGAATGTATAACTAACATAGTTATACATTCAATGAAACTTTATTTATAAAAAGCAAAGGTCAGGCTGCATGTGGCCGCTGGGCTGTGGGGCTTGTCAACTTTTGATCTATAAGATGGCAATGTTCATAAAACAGTGGAGAATACAAGAAATGTTCTTTGCTAAGTTTAATAAGGGAGAAAAAATCACAAAGACTTTTTATTTATTTTTGGTGCTCCAGGTAAAGATCATAAAATATTTTAACAAGTTACTAAACATATTTATAGTTTTATTACATCAGAGAATTTGAAATTTTGATCATAATTTAACACAGCAGTTAATGATTTTACCCTATGATTGTTTTATTTAGCATTTCTCAATTCTTCTTCTTCTTCTTCTTTTTTTTTTTGGTTGTAACTTCAGAAAATAAAACTTGAGTTTTGATCATAGCAGTATAAAAGCCCCAAATTATGTAAATTTATAGAATTATCAATTGTGTTTTCTTGATTATTTTGTTACTAAATCAAAATAAAAAATGCTGTGGCAACTGAGACTAACTTATAATTTTAGTTTCAAGAAGTCACAAAATAAACTAGTCCCCATGGAAATACAATGAAGTCTAAAGTAAATTCAGTGATCAGTGCTAAAATATAACACTAGGAAACATTTAATAATTCAATATCACTAGCTCTTTTTAGTATGGCTCAAAGGAACATTAAGAAGAGAGTTAAAAATTATGAAAATGCACACAGAAACACATGATTTTAACATTCTTCTATGTTATGTAGATCAGTTCAGAATCCTTTGCAGAGCAGGATGAATTCCCATGAATCCAAAAGACAAGCCTATTTCCTATAGTGTCCTCTGTTGTTTCTTATCTCAGCCAGTGAGTTCTTCAGGAGTTGGTCACTGCAGGGTCTGTAAGTCAATCCCATGGTAATCCTTGTGGTCTCCTCACACTCTGTGGTCACTCTGTATACTCCAAATAGTTTATGTGTGAGCATTTGATGGTCCAAGTTCTAGCACACATATATATCTCCTATATATTTCTTTGCTTTTGAGATAGTACAATCTGTTTTCTAATTGGACTAGGGGGACAATATACATGTATACATATTTGTTGTCAGGCAAGTTCTAACTCTGTTTTCCACTGCCTTCATCGTTGATTTTGCAGATCTGCCCATTTACTCCTGGCTGATTCAATTGCACATTCAAACTGGCTTTCCTTCCTCATTTCCTTCCTACCAAAACATTAACACCCATTGTTTACCTAATTAGGTCAACAAACATGCATTAAGAATACAAGGTATCAGATCCCATGAAAAGAACTGGTAATAAAGATACAGTCACTCATGGAGCACAAATGTAATTGGGAAGATAGATAAGCAAAATCAATAATTAAATCAGTATGAATTAGATAATTATCTAAGTTTATTCACAGGGAGAGCTACATCTGTCTGCTTTAGCAAGAATTTTAAAAGATGTAATGGTGATCTGAATTTTGGAGAACACATATTTGCCATCCAGACAGAAGAAGGGAGGGAAACATGTTCTAAGTAGAGCAAGGATCATGTACAAAGTCATGGAGGTGTGTGAATGCATGGAGAACTTTGGAAACTACAAGTTGCTCAACTTGGTTGAAGTGAACTATGAGAGGGAGGCAGTTAAGGTTAATGAGGCTGGAGAGATGAGCTTTGGTCATATCATGCTCAGGATTCTGGATTTTTATGTATCTAACAGTTCTCTGGATTTCGCTGATGAGTTTTAAAAAGAAATGTGATATGATCATATTTTTATTCTGGAAAGTCCACAGGTAGAGAATGAAATTGACAGGAGAGGCTAAGGGCTCGGGGACAGGTGAGAAGGCCACTGCACCAATTGTGAGATTAGATGAAAAGGGTCTGAAGTAAGTCAGTAGCATGTAGATGGAGGGAAAACAGAATTTTCATGTTGATCCCATTATTGGACTATGTGCCAGGTACCAGGCTTTAACCTTCATTAATCTTCATAATGATAATTAAAGGAGGGTGTTGAATGAAATTACAAACACTTCATTTTAGAGAGGAAGAAACTGACTTGGATTAAGTAATTTGCTCAGGTTCAGGAGATAACAAAAATGAGATCTTCATTCACATCTCTGTGATTCCAGTCTCATTTTATAAATTTTTGGAATATACTACATCATTGATATGAAAACCAAGTGTCAGTCTGTTTTGGCTGCCATAACAGAATACCTGAGAATGGGTAATATTTTCCATATTTTTAATTGACACATTGTAAGTACACATAATGGTGGGATTTATTGTGTTGTACATGTACATGAGGTAACAATATAATCTGGTCAATGTCATTCCCCAGTATTTCCCCTTCCTCTTCTCTTTTCCCTCTCCCTATTTCTTTTCCTCTACTCTATTGGTCTCCCTTTGATTTCATAAGATTCCCCCAAACCTCTATTTTCCTTTTTCCTCTCTAGCATCCACATGTGAGAGAAAACAATATAACCCTTTACTCTGAGTCTGGCTTATTTTGCTTAACCTTATATTCTCAAGTTCCATCCATTTTCTGGCAAATGAGATAGTTTCATTCTTCTTTATGGCTGAATAAAACTACATTGTGTATATATATCATATTTTCTTTATTCATTCTTCCATTGGCAAACACCTAGGCTGGTTCCATAGTTTGACTACTGTGAATTGTGCTGCTATAAACATAGGTATTCATATATTGCTATAATATGATGACTTTAATTCTTTAGGATAAACACTAAAGAGTGGCATGGTTGGTCAAATGAGGGTTCCACTCCTAATCTATACTGGTTGTACTAATTTGCGATCCCATCAATAGTGTAAAAGCGTGATTCCTTTCTTCATATCCTCTCCAGCATTTATTATTATTTGTATTCTTGATGGCTGCCATTCTGACTGGTGTGAGATGAAATCTCAGTATAGTTTTGATTTGCATTTCCCTAATTGCTAAAGATGTTGAACACTTTTTCATATATTTGTTGGTCACTTGTATTTTTTCTTTTGAAAAATGTTTGTTTAGTTCATTTGCTCATTTATTAATTTTTTTGTTTTGTTTTTTTACAATTTTTGCTGTTAAAGTTTTTTGAGTTTTTTATATAGTCTGGATAGTAATCCTCTGTCAGAAGAGTAGCTAGCAATGGTTTTCACCCAGAGAATGGGCAAAATATGTGTGTGTGTGTGTGTGTGTGTGTGTGTGTGTGTGTGTGTGCATACCCATACATTTTTTTTAAGAGGTTTATTTTGGCTCACAGTTCTGGAGGCTGAAAAGCTCAAGATTGAGCAGCTGCATCTGGTCAGCTTCTGGTGAGGACCTCATGGCAGAAGAGATTGTATGATGACAGAAGAAGCAGAAGAAAGCCAAGCCTGAACTCATTTTTATAACATTTCACTGTCATGGTTACTTATCTAGTCCCATGAGAGTAAGAACTCACTCTCACTAGAAAATCATTAATCAATTCATGACACTCCATGTCCATGACTGAACACCCCCATTAAGCTCCACCTCCCAACACTGGCCCACCACAACGGCAACTGAATTTCATCATGAGTTCCAGAGTACAAAAATAATCACACCAAAGCACCAGAGAAGATCAGAGTTTTAGTAAAGATAGAATAGTTAATAATATCAAGTGCTGCAATAAAAGTAGAAATAAAGAAAAGACCAGAGCAATTAGGATTAGGAGTCATAGATGGCTTTAGAGGAGGGTAGTTTGATAGAGCAAGGGGATTTGAGGTCAAATGGCATAGGGCAGAGAAATGAGTGAGAGTTGAGCGGGTGTGCAAGCCTCAAGTCACTGAGCAATAAAGAAAATAGATGATCCTAAATAATCTATAGTTTTCCATATGGTCTGTAAAGACCATGCCTCAAAATACTGTAATACTCAACAGAGGAAAACTTCACTCATGCCTAGAATAGAATACGTCAAAAAACAGACACTCTCTAAATAATTGCTGAATTGATGAATGTTCATCCTTAGCACTGATTCTGATGAGAAACTGGAAATATTTAAAGCCCATGTTTTGAGACAGATCTGCTGATGATGTCCAGCCCCCAAAGAGAAATATCCATTCACTGAATCTCTTATGTACCTTTAAAGGTGGAAAAAAATGTCGATATGTGGAAAATAAAAAGTCAGATTATCTGCCTGAGGTCACATAATGCATCAAGGTGGAGGTTGGAGACAAAGGTCTAGCTTCCACTTAGATGCATCCAGATACCACTTACTAACTTCTTCTCTGACAGTACATGTCTTTTTTTTAATCTTTGATCTTGTCTTCTGCCCTGCTCCTCTTCATTATTTTAGATAATATGATCCAACTCTGTTATTAGTTTTTGATGGCTTTTGCTTCTTTCATTCATCCCTGAGGGTTGGTTTAGCTGGATCATATGGTGGTTCCATTCCTAGACTTTTGAGGAACTTCCAAACTGATTCCCATAGTGGATATACTAAATTTATAGTTTTACCAGCAGTGTGAAAATATTCCCTTTCCCTCGCATCCTCTCCAGTGCTTATTGTTTGTATTCTTGATGGCTGCCATTCTAACTGGGTGTGATGAACTGGAACTTAACTCCCAACACTACCTGACATACATTCATTCATTCACTCTACAAATGGAAAGCACCTGTACACCAACAATCTTGTTTCTGGCACTGCAGTGATGGTGAATGGCAGTATATTCCTTTACCTAATAGAGCAGAATCTACTTTTAAATATTTCTCACCAACTTGACATTATATTGAATTGAGTTTTTACCAGTTTGAGCTCACACTATGTCTGCTTCATATTTTTGGTCTTCCTCCAAGTAGCTGACCTATTTGTAACTTGGCCCAAACTATTAAGTGTCCCTTGGGTAGAATGGCAGGGTGGTATTTTCTGTTTAAGTTTAAAGGGCCTCTTCCTTCCTCTTGCAAATATCTCTTTTCTATGCTTGAGTGGGTTTTTTTTTGGTTGACAAATCAGACTTGTTCTCTCTGTCTCCAATTCTCATGCTTAAATATGTTTTAGATGATTTGTCTGAGTGGATCTGACCCATTCTACTCTGTTCCTCTTGCAGACAGTGATGAAGTTTCCCCATGTCAATACCTTCTACTCATCCCCTGAGTTTCAGGGGTAAGCCAGTCAGAACCCTGGCTTTATTTTATATTTAAAAAGAAAGCAGTAGATACTGTTATATCTGCATCAAAACTACACAGATAGAAAACACTTTATCTAAAGACATTAAAACAAACATCAAAAGTCATTTTATAATTTAGATTGATTCTATGTACACACATATTCCATTTTAAAGGAAGTGTTTTTTTTAATACCTAGTTACCATGAAGTAAACACTCTGAATCTATTTGCAGAAATACACAGGTTCATAATTTGGTCTTCTATAATTTAAACTTGTCCTGAGAGACTGTATCATTAGCATTGCAGGAGTGTAATAAAAACAAGCTTTCTACATGCATAAGAGAAAAGATGGTCAAAAAGTCCTAGGGCTGAAAGGAAGTTAGAGATTAGGAAATTCAAATGGCTTAATTTTAGAGATGAGAAAACTGAAGCCGGGAATGATGAGTTTGTTATTTAATGATGAGTTTGTTATTTAGGTTGGCTTTAGGGCATAGTTGCTGTTTCTTTTCTTTGCTCTGCAATGGCTTACATCATGGGATCTTAATGTGAAAAGTGTGTGTGTGTGTGTGTGTGTGTGTGTGTGTGTGTGTGTACAAACCACTTATTAGGCCCTTGAAAATTAAGGACTACTGTTTGAGACTATTGATTTTCAAAGTTGGACTTTGACTGTAATGCCTTTTTATGTGAGAGTCCTAAACTATATATATATATATATATATATATATATATATATATATAGAGAGAGAGAGAGAGAGAGAGAGAGAGAGAGAGAGAGAGAGAGAGAGAGATTGATTTTGTTCACTGTGGGAGTGGGAAAATAACCAAAGCAAAAAGGCTCTTTTGAAGTTTAAAGTCAAATGAAGCCACCAGTGGCCTTTTGGACCTGGCTAACTCTTATTTTAATAAAATACAGGTGGGAATTAGAAGTAGTGTAAGTATTGAGATGACTCTCTTGTATAGAAACAGTCCCTCCAATCAACCTGCCTATAAAGGATTCTTTTAGTTAACCAAATGTTTCTTTTAAATTGATTGTAATTAGTCCACCAGATTGCTTCTGTGCTTCTCTCATCTACCGCAATGAATAAATAGGTGTTCGATCTTGGGCAGGAAGGGATACTTTTGAGAACTCTAGGCAGGAAGTCAGGCTGTGAGTGTTAGAGCTCTGGAGGAGATGGGTGGAGAGAAGACTGAAAAAGTGCCAGAAATCTCTATTTTTCAATGCTTCCTTCAATCACAGCACCATTTATACCTAGATGGAAACACACAAATGCTGCATAGTATGTGTGACCTTAGGCAGACCTTGCTCCTGGCAGTGTGAGAAGGTCTAGCTTCCAACAAGACCCCAGCATGTGTGCTGAAAAGGCGAGGGACTCCATGGGGATCAGGTTAGAGTTCATGGGCACATGGACAAATGAACCTATGAGAAATGGGTAAACCAATGTCAGATCCCACCCATCTCCAGATAAACAATCCAGGCTGAAATTAAGAGAGCTCACTGTAAAGCTTCAAAAAATTGTACGGCATTTTGAAGTCAAGAGTATCCTGAGGTTGTGATTACATCTAAGAGATAGATTCGTAATTCTAGATTTATAATTTCATATTCAAAACTTCATTTCTTAGACTGTTAACCAGTGCTATGTTGAGTAATTTTTTTTTCTGCAACTGACTGATCAATGGCAACATAGGATGAATACAGTAAATACAGTGACACTGGTTTGTGTGCCCAAAGAAACACCTTCCCCCAAATAAATACTGTTTTCATACACATTTATTAGATATGTGATTGAGCAAGTTATGTGATCTTCATAAACTGTTTTGCTATCTGTAAAGCAGTAATAATAGTAGCCTCATGTCTTTGAACTGCTGTTAGGAATAAGTGAGAGGTGCAGGTATAGTCCTTAGAACAGTGTCTGGTGCAGGGTAAGAACTCAGACAGTGTGAGCCATCGCCCTCTGTAAAGGCTGTCTCGTTCTAGTTTCTATTCTATAATGCTCCTGGATTGTTTCACCTTGAATCAACGGCAGGCCGAGGAGAGAGGCTTTATTAAGGTTTCTTAGCAGTTCTGGTTCTCCAGATGTTCAGCCCTTGTCTGATCTGACTTTCACATCTTCTGTGAGTGACCTGCGGGGCTCCCCCTGCCTTGCTGTCTTTCCACCTTCTGTGTTTTGACGGTAGTTAGCATGATGAAGCCTGTTTCTGACCTTCCATGACCCTGACTTTCATTCCTGTTTTTGTATTTGCATCATAGCAACTCTGCCTTATGAGTTCAAGTACACTAAAAACTCCCACTCTCTTCTGCTTAGAGGAAATGATACAGAGAATTCTAAGTAGGTGAAGGTTTCACAATTATTCAGTCACTACCTGATAACCTGATCTATTTTTTTTCCCTCTTTGCTCTGCAAAGAGAAACAAGTGAATTAAGTTCATTGGCCAAGCCTACCAGATATCTTGAGGACTTTCATTTCTTCGTTTTATTGTGTCTCTTTTTCAAATGTTTTACAAGTATATGCTATTTTGCATTTAGAATATCCATATATGCAAAAATGATCATATTACCCCTCTGCACAATATTCAACTTATCCTGTGTGTTCTAGCTCCCACCATATTGAAAAGTAAACAAAACAGGATGAGGCAATTTTACAAATAATCTTATATCCCTTTATGGAAATGCAGTTGCTGAATGGCAGGCTGAATTCTTGGGAACCCAGGAAACACAACATTGGAGCCCCAAGATTATCTTTTCCCAGTTAAGATCTGAGGCTTAATTGAGGGCAAAGATCAAATCTTAAAGAATTTCATGTTTATTGTTTATAAACCAGATTCTCATCCTATGTCGCTCTATGAGAATTTCCGCAAGGGAGGTTTCTGAATTCTTTCACAGATTTCCCTATGGGAATTCTCACAGAGTTCTATAGGATGAGAATTTGGCCTTCCTAGACTTTATAAAATGTTTGAAGAGGGGAGTGGGAGCTCAGATAAGTTATTTTTATTTTCTGCTATATTCTTTTGGGGGATGTTGTAATTTTTGAGTCAAGATTTTATTTGTTTTAAAATTCCAGAGGATTTGAACAGCAGGATCTAAAAACTTGAGTTTTGTTTAGTAACATAAAACTTGATTTATACATGTTGTTTGAGAAGATAATTTCCAAACCTTTTAAATGTACTGTTTTCTCTTATATGCTTCTTACAATTAGAGGATCTTGGTGTAAAATGCCATATTTTAGTTGGAATTTGGATTTAAAAGCTTTTGATGAATGAATTGGTTCTTTTTTAATTGACAAGAGTCCATATTTATGGGGAACTTTTTATCAGTAAAACTTTATATAAAACAGCTGTAAATACTTCACTATATTAATTTGACAGGGAACTTAAAACGTGGTACAACAGTGTGAAAGATAATACAGCATGTTTCCCCCAAAGGTCAAAGCACCAACCGTGCTGAATAAAATGGCACGCTTGTTCCTCAAGAACACTCCACAATCAGCTCCTGAAACACAAGCCATAGCCCTTTAAATGTCCATGTGGCTAAAACAATGCTGAGGGCTTCAGTCAATATCCCACTCACAGGATTAGAGCAAAAAAAAAAAAAAATGTTCTTCATTTTCACTTCCTGAAATTTCAAGCTTAGCATTATCAGTAGGCTATTTTCTCTGGAATTTTTATGATTTTGGCTTTTTGTTGCCCATGTGTCATAATTTTATATACTGTAGCTACGAATACTGTCTCATATGACCATCTCAATATTTCTGTCCCACTTTATGTGTTGTCTGATAACTCACTTTCCCTTTTGGAGTGAGTGATCTAAAATGGGTTTCTATGGACTTTCAAGATACACAAAATATCCACTTAAAATTAAGCCAAGGTATAGTAAGCAACCTGTAAATTCATAATAGAAACAGTTTTTGTCTAACTTTTAAATTTTCCTGATAGAGATGCAAGAATAAGCAGCCATTTCTGTTGTTATTGTTATGGGGGATTGAACACAGGAGCACTCCACCACTGAGCCACATCCCCAGCTCTATTTTGTGTTTTATTTAGAGACAAGGGCTCACTGAGTTGCTTCCGCAGCTATTGGATTATAGGAGTGAGTCCCAGGCCCGGCAGCAGCCATGTTTGACCTTGAGGAAACTAAAGATTAAACAGAATTTTTGTTGTTGTGGCACACCTGTAGGTGCTAAATGCTTTCACATGTTATCTCGTATGCTTTCACAATAACCTTGGTAAGTAGCATAATAAACTTTAGTTTACAGTTGAGGAAATAAAGACTCAGAGGTAAAATGACCAGGTTGATCAGATAGTTTGCAGCATATTCGGGGCTTAAATCCGGTACTGAGTCCCAACTCTGGGCTCTGCTCACTACAACAGCTTAAAACTTCAATTGAGTATGTTAGAAAGTTTGGAAAGCATGTTGTCAATCTATCATAGCATTCTATACTTGTGAACATGTACTTCATCATGATGCTTTTAAAAATAGCAGTGTTTCTTCAACTCTGGCCATCCTAAATGGTGGTGTTTGTTTCATCAAAAGCTAACAACATCTGACACAAGACACCTCCTGAATGAAAGGCTAAAAAGGCTCTCATTTGACATAAAGATCAAATGTACACCCTGCGTCTTCTGTTTCCTTTAGCAAGGTTTTCATGGAATTGGATGTTAGGTTGGTTAAACATCTCCATCTCCGATACTTACTGATATTCTTCGGTTATGTGTATAAAATGAAATATAAACTACAGATACTGTTTATGTTCTTTTTTTTTATTTTATTTTTTTTATTGGTTGTTCAAAACATTACAAAGCTCTTGACATATGTTTCATACATTAGATTCAAGTTGGTTATGAACTCCCATTTTTACCCCAAATACAGATTGCAGAATCTCATCTGTTACACAACCACATTTTTACATAATGCCCTATTAGTAACTGTTGTATTCTGCTATCTTTCCTATCCTCTACTATCCTCCCTCCCCTCCCTTTCCATCTTCTCTCTCTACCCCATCTACTGTATTTCATTTCTCCCCTTATTTATTTACCCGTTCCCCTCTCAACCTCTTATGTGTGATTTTATATAACAACGAGGGTCTCCCTCCATTACCATGCAATTTCCCTTTTCTCTCCCTTTCCCTCCCACCTAGTGTATCTGTTTAATGCTGATCTTATCTTCCTGCTCTTCCTCCCTGCTTGGTTCTTGGTTGTTCTCATTATATCAAAGAAGACATTTGGTATTTGTTTTTTAGGGATTGGCTAGCTTCACTAAGCATAATCTGCTCTAGTGCCATCCATTTCTCTGCAAAATCCATGATTTTGTCATTTTTTAGTGCTGCGTAATATTCCATGGTGTATAAATGCCACATTTTTTTTATCCATTCATCTATTGAAGGGCATCTGGGTTGGTTCCACAGTCTAGCAATTGTGAATTGTGCCGCTATGAACATCGATGTGGCAGTATCCCTGTAGTAAGCTCTTTTAAGGTCTTCAGGGAATAGTCCTAGAAGGGCAATGTCTGGGTCAAATGGTGGATCCATTCCCAGCTTTCCCAGGAATCTCCAAACTGCTTTCCAAATTGGCCGCACTAGTTTGCAGTCCCACCAGCAATGTACAAGAGTACCCTTTTCCCCACATCCTCGCCAGCACTTGTTGTTGTTTGACTTCATAATGGCTGCCAATCTTACTGGAGTGAGATGGTATCTTAGGGTGGTTTTGATTTGCATTTCTCTGACTGCTAGAGATGGTGAGCATTTTTTCATGTACTTGTTGATTGATTGTATGTCCTCCTCTGAGAAGTGTCTGTTCAGGTCTTTGGCCCATTTGTTGATTGGGTTATTTGTTTTCTTATTGTTTAATTTTTTGAGTTCTTTGTATACTCTGGATATTAGGGCTCTATCTGAGGTGTGAGGAGTAAAAATTTGTTCCCAGGATGTAGGCTCCCTATTTACCTCTCTTATTGTTTCTCTTGCTGAGAAAAAACTTTTCAGTTTCAGTAAGTCCCATTTATTGATTCTTGTTATTAACTCTTGTGCTATGGGTGTCCTGTTAAGGAATTTGGAACCCGACCCCACAATATGTAGATCGGAGCCAACTTTATCTTCTATCAGACGCAGAGTCTCTGATTTGATATCAAGCTCCTTGATCCACTTTGAGTTAACTTTTGTGCATGGCGAGAGGAGGGGATTCAGATTCATTTTGTTGCAAATGGATTTCCAGTTTTCCCAGCACCATTTGTTAAAGATGCTATCCTTCCTCCATTGCATGCTTTTAGCTCCTTTATCAAATATAAGATAGTTGTAGCTTTGTGGATTAGTCTCTGTGTCCTCTATTCTGTACCATTGGTCCACCTGCCTGTTTTGGTACCAGTACCATGCTGTTTTTGTTACTATTGCTCTGTAATATACTTTGAAATCTGGTATCGCTATACCGCCTGATTCACGCTTCCTGCTTAGAATTGCTTTTGCTATTCTGGGTCTTTTGTTTTTCCATATGAATTTCATGATTGCTTTATCTATTTCTACAAGAAATGCCGTTGGGATTTTGATTGGGATTGCATTAAACCTATAGAGAACTTTTGGTAATATCACCATTTTGATGATGTTAGTTCTGCCTATCCATGAACAGGGTATATTTTTCCATCTTCTAAGATCTTCTTCTACTTCTCTCTTTAGGGTTTTGTAGTTTTCATTGTATAGATCTTTCACCTCTTTTGTTAGGTTGATTCCCAAGTATTTTATTTTTTTTGAGGATATTGTGAATGGAGTGTTTTTCCTCATTTCCATTTCTGAAGTTTTGTCGCTGATATACAGAAATGCCTTTGATTTATGCGTGTTAATTTTATATCCTGCCACTTTGCTGAATTCATTTATTAGTTCTAATAGTTTTTTTGTAGACCCTTGTGGTTCTTCTAGGTATAAAATCATGTCATCCGCAAATAGTGATAATTTAAGTTCTTCTTTTCCTATTTTTATGCCTTTAATTTCTTTCGTCTGTCTGATTGCTCTGGCCAGTGTTTCGAGAACTATATTGAATAGAAGTGGTGATAGAGGGCATCCCTGTCTTGTTCCAGATTTTAGGGGGAATGCCTTCAATTTTTCTCCATTGAGAATGATGCTAGCCTGAGGCTTGGCATAAATAGCTTTTACAATGTCGAGGTAAGATCCTGTTATCCCTAGTTTTTCTAGTGTTTTGAACATAAAGGGATGCTGTACTTTGTCGAATGCTTTTTCTGCATCTATTGAGATGATCATATGGTTCTTATCTTTTAGTCAATTGATGTGGTTCCAAATTCATTCTATGAGGCCAACATCACCCTGATTCCGAAACCTGACAAAGACACCTCAAAGAAAGAAAACTACAGACCAATATCTCTGATGAACCTAGATGCAAAAATCCTCAATAAAATTCTGGCGAATCGGATACAAAGGCACATCAAAAAAATTGTACACCATGATCAAGTAGGATTCATCCCTGGGATGCAAGGATGGTTCTGTTTATGTTCTGAGATAAGAAGATTTTACAAACATTACAGAGAACTCCTGGAGTTACAGATTGAGGCAGATAATCTGTGAGATCCCAGGAAAGGAGGCTTTGTGGAAAGGATGGTCTTCTGAAGCATTGTGTGAACATTTCCTTAACAGCAATTTTCTAAATGACTTTAAGAGGTTTTATTCTCTCCTGTTTTCTCTTGCTGAGTCTGAAATTAAGTTGAGTTGCTCAGCAGCTCCACTGGTCCATCTAGAAGAACCCCAGGATAAGCAAGCCCAGATTCCTTAGGACTCTCACCAATTCTCATAGTAAGTACTTTAGATTGCTAAAGTCTACTGCAGGTCCAATATGACTCAAGATGGGGCATTAGCAGCCCCCTCTCATCTACAGATAGACCATCAAGAACAAATATTTTCCTTGTTATGCAAATGGTATTTCAAAAGAGTCTCCTAGCTTTGCTGTCCAAGCATATTGTTGCTTCTAAAACTTCAGAATCAAAACTGATTATGGTACATAGGGACCCAGGAACGTAATACAAGAGAGATTATGCATATGGTCACTGCCCCAAGACCTGTGCAACTGGTCTGTGGGGGGCCATTCTCCCAGGATCTAAGTATTGACTTCTCTCTTACCTCTCCAAGGAGAACAAGAGGTGCAGGAAGCAGAGGAAAAAAGACTGGACCCATGTTTTGTTTTGTTTTGTCACTATCTTTATTTTCCAAGTTTAATTCCTATTCCTTATTATTCCTTTGCATTTTAAAAGATGGAGCAATCAGGAAGTGGGGAAGCTATTAAAATATGCAGATGTCTTCTGGAAAAAAACCCATACCTTTAATCTCCATTTTCAGACTTTGAAAAGAGTTTTCTTCTCCCTTGTGATCCTTTTCTGCTGCCCATGTGGTACTTAATAGATAGAGCACTGGACTGAAGACTGAGAAGGTCCAACCTTGGCCCTAGCTATGTGATTTTAGTTTTTCACTTGGTTACTATTTCATCATTTGTAAAATGTTGTTTAAGGCTGTCTCCTTTTTTTTTATGGTGACAATTAAATGAATGCATGTCTCTGATACTATAGGGGACCTCATGTATAGTTTATAGAGCCAATATTACTATTATTATATGTTAGCTTATATAAAAGATCACACTGTGCTTTTGGTCACCAGAGTGCCATATAAATTTTTAAGATTTATAAACCACGAAATATAAAGCTGCTTGATGCTAATTGATTTTTAATATAGCTAACCTTAGTTTCATAGGTTTGCTATACAAATTACTACAAACTTGATGGCCTATAGTATAAACGTATTCTCACATAGTTCTGGAAACCAGAAGTCCCAAAGCAAAGTGTTAGTGGGACCATACTCCTTACAGAGAGTAGGGGAGAGTCTGTTCCATGTCTCTTCTAGACTACTTTTTAAAAAATTATTTATTTATTCTAATTTGTTATACACGATGGCAGAATGCAATTCATTTCATATTACACATATAGAGCACAAATTTTCAAGTCACTGATTGTACATTCTTGTCTTTATAGATGTACTTAGGGTTATGATGTCTAACTCATTCTACCATCATTCCTACCCACTTGCCTCCTCCTTTCCCCTCCCTCCCCTTTGCCCTATCTGAAGTTCCTCCTTTCCTCCCATGCTCCTCTGCCATCACCATTATGAGTCAGCATCCTCATATCAAAGAAAATACTCAGCCTTTGGTTTTTTGAAATTGGCTTGCTTCACTTAGCATTATATTCTCCAACTCTATTCATTTACCTGCAAATGCCATGATTTTATTCTCTTTAATGCTGAGTAATGTTCCATTGTGTATATATACCAAAGTTTCCCTATCCATTCATCTACTGAAGGGCATCTGGGTTGGTTCTACAATTTAGCTATTGTGAATTGCGTTGCTATAAACATTGATGTGGCTATGTCCCTATAGTATGCTGTTTTTAAGTCCTCTGGGTATAAACCAAGGAGTGGGATAGCTGGGTTAAATGGTGGTTCCATTCCAAGTTTTCCAAGGAATCTCCATACTTCTTTCCATATTGGCTGCATCAATTTTCAGTCCCACCAGCAGTGTATGAGTGTACCTTTTTCCCCCACATCTTGCCAACACTTATTGTTGTTTGTATTCTTGATAGCTGCCTTTCTGACTGGAGTAAAATGAAATCTCAGAGTAGTTTTGATTTGCATTTCTCTACTTACAATCAGATCAAGTCCATACTGGCATCCCCCAAATAGAGAAGACCCAGTCCCAATTTCTCCAAAAACCTTCTAATATAAGTGTCCATTTTCCACCACCATCTCCCTAGTTTGTGCTGTTTACATACATATGGATTTATGCACCTTTTTCTAATCACTCTCCTTTCTAATTTATATCCTATTATTGTATTAATTTCCAAATACCCCTTTGAGTTGGACATTATTGTGCATGCTTGTAATCTCAGCTATTCACATGGCGGAGGCAGCCTGGGCAACTTAGTGATATCAGGTCTCAAAACAAAATAAAAACGGATGGGGATTAGCTCAGTGGTAGAGCATTCCTGAGTTTAATCCCTGGTACTCATTCCTCAAAATACTCTTTACTCCATTACACATGGGATCAATCATGTTCCTCTGATAATTCTTACTGTATATAGAAAGCAATGCCAGTTTCTTCACCTGGTATTGAAGGCTTCACATAACTTAGGCATAATGTACTGTCCCTGTCTTTTTCTGCTCCAGCCAGTCTGGCCATTGGTATGACTCAAATGTGTTTCCTCTGACCTATGTTGCTGGTCATTCTTCTACCTAGGATGTTCTTTATCTTCCACTCCTTTTCCTTTACAAAGGTACTCACAGAAGTTCACAAATTACTGTTCTCTATTAATTATACAAGGTCATTCTGTTTTGTGGTTCATCTTTGATGTACCTATCTTGTCACCTCATCTTGACTAGGTTCCTCAAGAGCAAGATTTTTTTTAAATCACTTTTTAGAACTAACACTTGCACTGTCCTTCTTCATAAGTAGCTAACTCTTGATAAGGATACAGCTTTTGAAGGGAAAAGTGCTATCTTTCTTTCATTAACTTCTGCTCTGTTTGAAAAGGTTACTTTAACATTTAAATGATAGATCTAAATATTAAAGACAGCCTTCCCATAGGAAGAAGTATACCATTCCCTGCTACCTTATCTTGCTTTCTGCTAATACTACCTTATTCAGTATAGTTGTGTTTAAAAAACTATCTTATATTGAAGAATGAAGGGTATGAATTAGAAGCCTAAGTTAAAAAAAAAAAAAAAAAAAAAAAAAAGAGGGCTTCGATGGTTACTGTTTCAAAACCAATCTATGGCATACAGCACATCACTTAAAAATGTATTTGGCCTTTACAACATTTTCTTCAAGAAATTAGAGATTGGATTTTTTGATGATCTCAATTTCCTTTAATGGAATATCTGCTGTTGAAGTGCTAATTCTTCCAGATATGTAGAAATTCTGAGGATTAAGTAATTTAAGCTTCATTAGGGTGTTCTGTTTACAAATTGTTATGGTTTGGATTGAGGTGTTCCCACACCAAAGCTCCTGTTAATGCAGGAATACTCAGAGGTAAATGATGAGATTATAAGAGTTGTAACCTAATCAGTCCACCCAATTTAAATGGACTAACTGAATGGTAACTGTAGGTAGGTGGGGCATGGACAAGGTGGCTCACTGGGAAGTGCCCTGGAAAGATGCATCTTCTCTGAGGCTCCTCTCCATGTCCCCATCTCTGTTTTGTGGGTGCCAGGAGGGGAGCAGCTTCCTTCAGCCACATTCTTCCCCTGTGACCTGCTGACTCACCTCAGGCCCAGAGAGCAATGGATGGGCTATCTATGGACTGAAACCTCTGAAACATGGGCCCCAAATAAACTTTCCCTCCTTTAAGATGTTCTTGTCAGATATTTTGATCACAGTGACAAAAAGGTGACTAAAATACTAATTGTGACTTAGCTCAGAACATGTATCTGATCTTTGACTCACAAGTATTCCAATTTCATGATATGGACTTCCTTGAGTGAAAAACTTGATAGCAATCCCAGAAAAGATATAATTGAAAACAAAAGACAAAAGTCACTTCCTCTCTCTCTTGTTGCTACTGTACAGTTAATGCCATTTCCCCCACTAAGTGGCTTTTATAAAAAGATCACTTTTTGAAATGCAAGGAACCTTGGTGACGATCCCCAGTCCCTGAAGTTCTTTTTAGGGCAAGGCATTCTATTCTCTTCATGTTTCCAGACCATCTTCCATGAAATTTAATTTCTCCTTTCCCTAACAGTGCTGCTAATGACACTGAGTTATAAAAGGACAGCGTGGCGAGGCTTGCCTTATGTTTGCAGATACACTTGAACATTCGCTGACACACAGCCTGTCAGCATTTTCTACATCTCTTATATTATAAGGACAAGCTCTATTTATTTGGACCCAGGAGTATTATTAATAGACACTGTGGTACAGCCTGTGCTCTTAACACTTCTTTAGAAACTAATTTCGTAGAAATGGACAAAGACTGACTTTGTTAAGGTTAATTACTTAGTATTCGCTGCATCTGAAGGAACATTGAGAGTGCTGCTTTGTTGAACAAGGAGAGTGATGCTGAGTTTATGGACTTAGGAGTCTCCTGAAATTAGCACTTATTATTGTTATAATAGATTTGACTCAGATATAATAATTTCAGACAGAGATTTTTATGTAAATACTTATAAAGCTTACTGATTGCATTTTTAAAGAATGAGCTGACTGTACTGACAATCTTGGTACTTATCTGCTAAACCTTGTTTGTTGGTTGGCGTGTTTTCAACTGATAGGACTAAGCATTGGTAATGCACATTCTCCTCAATTCCTTGGATTCTTGCACAGTGTTAATTCTTATGGGGATTGCAGTGCCTTTTTACAGTGGGTGTGGACCTTTGCCCTGGAAATACTCTTAGCTATCCAATATACATTGGCAGAGAGCCGAGATCACAGCTGGGTACAATGAAGAGCATAGGCTCTTGAGCCAGGCATCTGATTTTTGAATCTGTCTCAGTCACTCACTATGTTACTTTAGGGCAGTTATGTGTCCCTCTTGTGACTCAGTTTTTTTCATCTGTCATGCAAAACCTTGTCTTACCACTTCATTTGTTCTCTCACCTCCTTCAACCACTTCCCCTTATGCAATTATATTTTTCTATGTAGCTCTTAGTATCACCTGGGATGATATGTATTTTCCTACTTACTTTTTCATTCATTTACCACTGGAGTTAGAAGCCCATAAGTGATGGGACTTTGTCTTACTCACCTGGCACATATAACAGTGCCTGATCATACCAGGTGCATATATATAAATTGTTAGATGCACGAATGAATAGAAAAAACAGAGGCCGGCTGTGCAAAATGTCAGTTTTCTATGAAGTCCACTTTTGGAATAAAGGAAATAAATCAGAAATGGGAAAAAAAGGAATTTGATAGCTAGAAAAGAGGGTGGGTACTTTTGAAGTAGTTTCATGAAAAGTACCTGGACTATGAGTCTCTGAGATGTATTCTATAAAAAAATCAGTATGCCAATGTGAACTGAAGCACAAGCTGGTTGGAGGAGAAGGCTCCATGCCTAACTGATGAGTAGAGGCAGCCTGCACCAATCCTGAAGTGTTCTGTCATATCCTAACAAAAGGAACATTATTCTCCCATGTGGATATATAATCAAAAGCCAATGTTTGTAAGTTAAGGAGAGAAGGAAGCTACTGATCTAGCCTCCAGCCAATACCTACACACTACTCAGGTGGTAGTATTCACATAATGAAAAATGTAAGAGTTTAACACAGGAATGCAGAGTAAGGAAAATGCATAGCACCAGATGCTTTTAGTCAATGGGGCAGATGAAATATCTGGAGTCACAGACAACCTTGGTCCTTGGCACAAGATCTGCTGTCATCTCAGCTGCTCTGAGATCAGGAATAAAGGTTGGGAATGCTTTCCCTTTCATCTGCATTTAAAAAAAAACCTCACTCACTAGACTTTAACATATGTAACAAGAATTTACATGACCTTCTAGCATTCTGCTCATTTATGATTTTCTACACTGCTTTGGATTTGGTAGCTCCATGTATTGTGGGAGTCAGGTCAAATATATTGCTGCACAGTGTAAATATGGATGATATCCACACCACAGTCATTAGCACCATGTTCCTGAAAGGTTTGAAGAAAAGGAAGGGAACTGTGCATATAGCACTTCACCCCCGTCTACACCTTCCCCACACATTGTCAGAACAGATGGCAGACATGCATTAGTTGTCTCGTGTTTTGTTTTGAAATACTTCATTGTAAAATAAACAATTCTGCAGTAGAGTTTTTATTTGTTAGTGCATGAAATTAGACTTAAAGTTAAATGCCCTTACCTCACTACCTTTGCTTCAAAGAACAAGTCAAACCAAAATAAAAAGATGCATCAAACCAAATAAAAATAAAATACAGAATCAAATGGAGATAATATAGCTGAAGCTCTACCGGCAACTTACTTCTTTGTCTTGATGTGTTTCAGCATGTCAAATTTTCTTATTTATCCACAAATTACTATTTTCATTGTGCTGCAATTAGTTTTACATTGCCTTACAGTATGTTTAACATGGTTTGGAACAAGTCAATGCATTAGCAATTATTTATTGATTATGTCACCAAGTGTGAGACATAAAGGTAGAAGACATGGCCATTGCTATCAAGGGATTTACGATCTGGTTAAGAATTTTTCTTGTAAAATGATAACTAAAAAAGAAAACAGTATGTGTTAAGTGACTGTTAACTAGTTTAGTCAACAGCTGCTACAGAGGTCAGAAAAAGATGAAATGACATGTAGAGAAGAGAAGGAAATATTCATGTGAGATGTGAGCTAAAAATTCGTATATGTAGAAAAGGAGGGAAAAGCATTCAAAAAAGAAAGGATAGAAATAATAAAGGCACAGAGACAAGAAAATACAGTGTGCTGTGGGTGGGGGCTGGCAATGAATTACAGCAGGAATGATGAAACGTTAGGGTAGGAAGACCCAGAATAGTACGCAAATCTAAAAGTTCCAGAATAATTCCAAAATTAACTGGAAGCCAGGCATGGTGGTGCATGCCTGTAATCTAGCAACTAGGGAGGCTGAAGCAAGAGGATCACAAGTTTGAGGTCAGTTTCAGCAATTTAGGGAGCCCCCAAGCAGCTTGTGAGAGAGACCCTGTGACCCTGTCTTATAATAAAAACTAACAAGGGCTGGGGATGTGGCTCAGTGGTAAACTCCCCTCTGTTAAATCCTCAGGTACCCACCCCACACCACTGTCAAAAAAATTAAAAATAAAAAAACAACTAACTGGGAAATTTATGGCTAAGCAGAGGGCTAGAAATTACCATACTTGAAATGTAACTGCATTTACTCTTTCATTCATTCATTTAGTTATGTGGTGGTTCACTGAGTCTCTCTGGGTACATATTAGGTCCTGTAGTTATATGGAATTAAGATATGGTCCTCTGTCCTCAAGAGGATCACAGCTCAATGTGGAAGTACATGTGAATTAAAGTGGAGGTTGAAAGTCATAACTGTGTCGTGTCAAAACTGGGGCTCTTTTGGCAATTCACTAAAATCCTGTTTCAGTGAAGTAGGCTCATTTGAATAATGAGGAAACAGAAGTCCAGGAGGAATTCATCATTATTCAGATCTTCAATACTTCAACACAGGATAAGTGTATGGCAACTTATGGGGGCTGTACATTGTACAGAGATAACATTTGCTCTCTCTTTTTTTTACTACTTATAAAAAGAAAAGGAGGAAGTCAAGGAAAAAGTCCTCAGGATAGAAAGTCAGGTATTTTCAGAAAAGAAAAAGATGCATTGCTTTTGCTACTCCTAATTGCTAGCATTTAATCTAGTTAGCACTAATTGATGACATTATCACTTGCCTGGTACTGTTCAAGGTGCATGACATGTATTAACTCAGCCCAGTGGTCAGGTACTATTATTTTCCCCTCTCTTGGGTATCTAGTGGCTAATGTTGGCCAAGACAACAAAGTCAGTAAGAGGAGGAGCCAGGATTCAGATACCAACTTACCCCTTAACTCAGCTTTCTTGCACGTGGGAAGTGGGAAGCCTTCAGAAAGATCAAATAAAGATTGGTTAAGTCTAAGAAAAGTTAGAATGGATGAAACAAATTGATGCAAAGAGCCTACATCTTTTCATTTTGTTACCCTGTGGTTAGAATGAAATGTAAACCCAGAATGGTTTCTTTTACTTAGCTAACAAAAAATATCTAATATCCACTAAGCATATATCTGTGCCTGGTCCTCCCCACAAATACCACTATTATTTCAATTTTTCAAAAGGAAAATGGAAGAAACACAGTTAAATAGAGGTGGGGGTATGTCTGGTCTTTATAATTCTCAGCAAGGACTGGCATGTCTGACTAATCTTTACTAGTATACTATATGTTAATTATGCCTATAATTACCTTCATACTATCAGCCTTGAAGATTCTTTGAGTTTGTTTCTCTTCTACTGATCTGTTAGGAAGCTAAAAGCCCTGACATGCTGGGGCCAGGGAGTGAACTTCAGGAGATAATGCTGTATTTCTTTGACAGTGTGGCATTTCAGAGCCAGAAGAAGTATTTGGGATTTTGGATAATCCATACCTATACCTTTGCCATAAATATGGAAAATTGTTTCTAGTATCTAACATTTATATATTACTTAATCTTTCACTTAAAGTAAGTTACTTTACCTACCTCACACATTTCACATTATAAATTCCAGAACAGAACTAAAATCACATCTCATTTCAAGTTCCAGAAGGAGAAAATCATAGTCACCCAAACAGAAGTTGAAGATTACATTCTTCCTGTTAAATCTGATTGCCAAATAAGAACTTATTTACTGATCCATTCCAACGAAGAGAAATGCATCAACAATTGCATTAGAGAGAAATGTCATATTCTTAGACTCATTAAAGGAAAAACTAAAAATGATGTTTACTGTGTGTCTTCTACACACTCATTATTTTTCATATTTTATAGTGACTTGTATGATTCTCAGACTGACTCATGAATTTTGACCTCCTTTCATATAGGAACCAACTGAACTGTAGCATGAATAAGTTCCCTGTAGGTCAAACATCTAGCAAGTGGCAGAGGCACCTGATACCTATGATCTGTACTGTTACCTCTACTAGAAGACAGTAGGAAACTCAACTCTTTGTTCCTAGCAGATATGTTTTCAAGTCTAAACACACCCAGAACAACAGGAAAAGGATATAAGGTATAGACAGAAACAATACAAGGCAAAAAGGGCAAAAACTATTGTTAGAGTCAGACAAAAAAAAATCCTATATGTGGAACTTTAATCTATTTTACTTTTCTTCCAGTTTCTGAAACCTCTTGCTCCATTTCTGTCTCTTAGGTAATGTGCAAATATGATACAAAATTTATTTTTCAAGGAAAATGACTGGGAATGTTACTAATAGGAAAACACAGTTTTGCATTTCTCTAGATAGCATCCCCTGTGCAATGTTAAATGCTTGGCTATAGTGTGAAAGGCTCACTTATATTCATTTACCTATTCCAAATAATTTCTTTTGCAGTAAATGTACTGGTGTAAATTTGATTCTGTTAATGACATTGTGCTCAGGCTTTCAAATGGCTTAACGGGTATCTAGGAGCACAAGTGAAGAATAACCTGACTGAGTCTGATAAGACAGACCATTTGGTTTTGACCCTCAGAGAGAATAGTGGTAAGATATTATCCTTTCTACTTTGTGCCATTCTCAGAGGACAGTCACAAATGTGTAAACAAATGTGAAAGAGAAATAAAAGGGACAGCCAGATTGCCAGAGATCCATTACTTTACCCCTGGGGTATGTGGCTGTTACAGAACTGGGGCAAATGCCAAGAGCACTGAATTCAAAGGGAGGCTCCCTGAAGTGAGTCATCTATTTAGACAACATCAGAGGAATATCGGGTCAGATCTTACTGGGTGAAGAGGTTACACCATGGGCATTTGGTAGTCACTTTGGGAATTACATTAATTTACAGCAGTCTGAGAACAGAATGGCAAAGTGTCATTAAAGGCTAAGGTAGAATTTATTTCCATTCAAGATGAAAAGGGCAATTGATCATGTCTCTCTTAATTCTGGGCACATGTGCAAAGGTGGATGGTAGCCATGATAGATTTCAGAGGTAAAGGTTTACTAAGTAAATTACCTGGAGTCTTAAAAGAGTTAATGCTGACATTAATCTCATCTAGCAAGAAGTGGCTTAAAGAAGATTCTTTTTAAAATCAGGGACCAATGAACCATTCTGTATAGAGAGAGTAAAAGAGATAGGAGAAAAACAACCAGGCTTTCAGGTTCAGGAACTTGTGTTGAAGCCAGGCCCCAACAGTTTCTAGCAATGTAGTCTTGGACAAATACCTGACAATTTCTGAGTTTCAGTTTACTCATATATAAGATAAACATTATAAAAACATCCTATGTAGAAAAAGCTGCTATAAAATTAGTATGACATCCAGAACTTCCATTTGTAATTTGAACTCTAATATAAAGGTTAGTCATTACTAATCTACTTAAAAGTAACAACAATAACAATAATAATGATAGGATTGGTAGGCAATACAATTCACATTTTGTATCTTGAATAGGAATGTTGAATAAACCTAGAGTTCAAATTGATTTCTCTTCCAGGACTAGGAAGGACAAGATTGGCTGAAGTCATTTTTCTGAGCCCAATCCAATTCAATTTGTTGTTTTATGGATCATATTTTTGGTGTTATATCTATGAAAAATTTGTCTAATCCCATGCTATAAAGATTTTTTTTTAATATTTTCTTTTAGAAATGTTATTTTAAGCTTTATATTTAGGTCTATGATTCTCTTTGAGTTAATCTTCATATGATGTAAGATAAAGATCAGAGTTTGTGATTTCCTTTTTATAGTTTTTTTCCCCTTGCCTATAGTATCCAACTGCTCTACCACAACTTGTGGAAAAGACTCTATTTTCTCTACTTTGCCTTTGCATCTTTGTTAAAAATCACTTGTCTAAGTATATGTGAAACTCCTTCTATTCAGTTCCACTAATCTGCTTGTCTATATGCGAACACCTCACTGTTGATTAGTGGATATTTATGATATTTGTGTAATCAGGTCATGTTAACATGACAATTTTGGTTTTTTTCTCAATTGTTTTCCCAGTTCTAGGTTCTTTATATTAATACATAGATTTTAGAATCTGTTTTCAATTTCCACAAAGACATTAAATTTAAAAACAAACAAAAAAACTGTAGGGAATTTGAGATTGCACGGAATCTGTTAATCAATGCGGGGAGAATAGTGAGTCTTCCAACCCATGTAAAAGGTATTTCCTTTTATTTGTTCTTCATTTATTTAGTTAGTCTTTCTCAGTAATTTTTTAGTTTTCTATATATGAGTCTTGAATATCTTTTGTTACATATATCCCTATGTGTTTCCTTTTAATGCTATTATAAGTGTATTGTTTTTAAAACTTGATTTCTGATTTTTGCTAGTATACAAATATAAAATTAAATTGTATATATTGGTCAATCTACTCATTAATTTTAATAGTTTTTTGTAGGGTAATTGAATTTTTTTAAACCTTTATGTCATCTGTGAATAAAGACAGTTTTACTTCTTCCTTTCCAATCTAGGTAATGTGTGTGTGTGTGTGCGTGTGTGTGTTTTTCTTGCCTGAGTGCTTGGCTAAAACTTTTAATATAAAGTTAAATAAAAAAGGTGACAGCAACCTGTCTCTTTTTTCCCTTTGGTACTAGGGAATAAACTCAGGGGTATTCAACCACTGAGCAACATCTCCAGCCCTTTTCTATATTTTATTTAGAGATAGGGTCTCACTGAGTTGCTTAATTCCTCACTAAGTTGCTGAGGCTGGCTTTGAACTCGTGATCCTCCTGCCTCAGCTGGGATTACAGTCATATATCATCTTGCCTGGCTTTTTTTTTTAATGAGGAACTGATAATGGATTTTATAAAATGCTTTTTCTCCATCTATTGAGATAATCACTTTTCTTCTTGTTGTTTCTTAATATGGTAAATTACTGTCTTTTTTTTTTTTCCAGCGCTAGGTGTTGAACCGAGGACCTCACACATGCTAGGCAAGTGATCAACAACTGCACTACACATCCCAGCCAAAATTGATTTTTGAAAGTTAAAATAACCTTGAATTTAGTCATAGTACTTTGTAGATGTGAATGGATTCAATTTGCTATAATTTTGTTCAGAATTTTATCTATTTGTAAGAATAGTGATTTACAGTTTTTTTTTTCCTTGAAATGTCTATATCTGGTTTTGGTATTTAGGCAATACTAGCTTCATAGAATGAGTTGGGAAGTAATTCTTCTACTTCAATTTTTCAAAAGGATTGTGGTGATTTGTCTGATATTCCAGCTACACTGGAAACTGGGGCAGGAAGATTGCCTGAGTACAGAGTTCAGGGCCAGGGAGACCCTGCATCAAAAAGGGAAAAAAAAAGTATATAATTGCTATGATTTATGTCTTAAATACTTTATAGAATTTTCCCAGCAAAGTTATAAGTGTACAGAGCTTTCTTTGTGAGAGGGTTATTTAACTACAAATTTAATTTCTTTAGTAGATCTAGGGCTATTCAGGTTATCCATTTCTTCTTGAGTGAGTTTTGGTAATGTGTTTTAAAGAAATTTGTCCATTTCATCTAAATTGTTGTATTTATAAGCATAAGCTGTTCATAATACCCTTACCTATAGAATATGTAATGATGTCACTTCTTCTTTCATTACTTTTGGTAATTTGTGTCTTCTCACATTTGTATCAGTTTGGCTAAAGGTTTATAAATTTTATTTCGTCTTTTCAAAGAACCAACTTTTGATTTCATTGGTTGCTTAAATGTTTTTTGTTTGCCATTAGTTTCCACCTTAGCCTGTATTATTTCTTTTTTTCTGTTAACTTTGGATTTTTTTGCTTTTTAATTTCTAAATTTTTAAGGTAGAAACTGAGGTCAATAATTTGAGACCTTTCTTCTCTGTCAATGTGGACATTTAGTGCTATAAATTTGTACCTAAATATGTTTTATCCTAGAAATTGTTATGTTGTATTTTTATATTCATTCAGTTCAAAATACTTTATAATTTTCCCTTTTAACTTTTCCTTTGCCCTATGGGGTATTCAGAAGTGTGTTATGTATTTAAAAATACTTGAAGAAGAATTTTTTCAGCTATATTTCTGTTATTGGTTTTTAACTTAATTACATTGTAATTAAAGAGCATATGAACACTTTTGAATTTACTGACATGCCTTTATTAAGGTCTAAGGATGTGGTTTGTAATGGTAAATTTTGTAGGTGCATAGAAAACAATGTGTATTCTGCCTTTGTTGGGTGGAATTTTCCATAAGTCAGTCTGGTCAAATTGATTGATAGTGTTCAAGTGTGCGTTATCATTGATAATTTTATTTGTTGGTAAATTATCAACAATGGCTATTGCTTTCTCTAGCAATTATTGTGAAATTTTCAATTTCTCCTTATAGTTTTATTAGTTTCTTTTTTCTCCTGCAGATTTTGAAAACTCAGTGTTCTTCTCTCGAATTGGTCCAGTTATCATGTGAAATAACATTCTTCATTGCTGTTAATATTCTTTGTTCTGAATCTACTTTGTCCAATTTTAATACAGTAACTCCAGCTTTGTTTTGATTAATGTTAGAAATGATACATCCTTTTATCCTTTTTACTTTAAAACTATTTCTATCTTTATATTTAAAGTGTGTTTCTTTTTATAAGTATATAGTAATGTCCTGATTTTCAAAATTCAATCTAACAATCTCCATTCTTTATTAGGGCATTTAGACCATTTACATTTAATGCTATTATCAGTAAGGTTGAGTTTAGGTCTATTTCCATCTACTGTTTATTCCAGTTTCCCTCTTTTTTCTGTCTTCTTTTAAATTAACTGAGTATGTTTTACAACTCCCACTTCATTTTCTTTGTTGGCTTATGAGCTATAACTCTTGGTTTTGTTATTTTAGTGACTGTAAAACAGTTTTTAAAGTCCAAGTTTTCAAATTGAATACCAAGGGAGGATATAAATCTGACCCTCTGTAAGACCTCTCTGGTTATGTGTCTTGTCTTCAGTTTTTGGAGGGACATTAAAATGAATGGACTGAAAAGATTAAGCTGAAATGAATGTTTGCAATTCATAATCTTTTAAATGGGGCCCAAATGGCACAGTGCACTTTACTGCTTTTAATCCAAATTCAACCATAGGTAATAGAGCTTAAGTGAGATTTTGAAACCATATGAAAATTCTTATTTTTAAGTGATGTACAGCTTTTAGTGGAGCCATTCTGAATTTCTTAGTACATTCTTAATATCAAAAGTTGTGTTTACTCAGGCAAAACATTAATAACTGGCACCCAAAATAACTGACTGAAAAGTCATGTTAATGTAGTGGTCATGAGAAGAGAACTATTATTTCAGTAAAGTAAGGAGAAACTCCAGAAACTCTTCACATAGATCTGATTTTCTGTTAACAATACTGAGGACTGGTGAGTTGAGTTGGGAGGCAGAGAAATTGCAAGAGTCCTGTAGTATTAGTGAATCCTAAGACCCAGTTATCTACATGTGCATTTCCCAGCTGAGGAATGGAAGCAGGGTAGAAAAGCACAGTGGTCCAGAGCTGCTGTTCTGAGCACTGCTGGGGAAGCGAGGCAGTAGCATAACCATGATAGTTCTGAGACAGAAATTGGAATTCAGGTTTTGGCTTTATCATTTAGTCATTTGTAAGCTACACAGTCACTCAACTTCTCAAAATATGTTCCTTTATCTCCCTATATATCATTATTTCTATATTTCCAAATATTATCTAAATATCATCTTTATTTTATGATAATTTGAGATTAAAAAAACCAATTTTATTAAAAATTATCTATAATTAATTAAGCTACATGAAATGTAAATTATTATTCCTATTATTTAATCCCTTTGTTTTTCATTAGTGCAACAACAAAAGTTAGGTGCTAGGGGATGTAATGAATAGAAAATAATTCCTTTTTTAGAGACCAGATAAGCATCTCAATAGCCTTGTGAACATATAGTTATTGTTGTTGTTACTGTCATTATTAACAATAATAAGTAATGAAGGGTGTAGGTGAGGATTTAGATCAAACCTTTTTTTTTTTTCAGGAGAGGCAATGGAATTTTACATCATACCCCTCAACACTATTATCTAATGCTTTCTGTGTTCATACTCCTTCATCCAAAGTGAAATTAACAAAGTAACAGTACTCAAATCAAAATAATATAGTGCAATGTGCTTATAATTGTTTCATCATAGGCTTGCTATTTTTCCTTTGATTGACAATGACACACATTTGGAAGTCTGAAGTTCAGTGTGGTTGCCTAAGAGAAGCTTGGTGTTGATTAGATTCTTCAGTGAGCTTATGATTTGTCAATGTTTTCTCTTTGATACAGCTGGTTCTTTCTCTTTTATTTCCAAGCAAATTGTAAAGCTGCCTTAGAACAAAGATAATAACTTTTGGAGCACTGAGGCATATTGGAAATCTTTTGTAAACCTAAGGGCTAATCTTTGATGTATGTTTGCATGAAAAATCAATACATTATTGGATATAGTCATATCAAAAACAAGCCAGGTCTTGCCACTTGCAATCTCCTCATAGAGTAAGGATGTGTGTGTGTATGTGTGTGTGTGTGTGTGTGTGTGTGTGTGTGTGTGTGTTAGTTAACAAGATGTGAGTTAGTCAGTTTTTCATTGCTGTGATTAAAAAGGTAAACCTGACAAGAACAACTTAAAGAAGGAAAAGTTTATTTTGAGCTCTCAGTTTCAGAGGCTCAGTTCAAGGTGGCTGACTGCATCTCAGATTCTGGGCTTGAGATGAGGCACATCATGGTAGAAGGACATGGCAGAGAAACACTGCTCAGCTCATGGCAGCCAGGAAAAAGAGGGAGAGGATCCAGGGACAAAATATAATACTTAAGGGCATGTCCCCAGTGACCTATTTCCTCCAGCCATGCACCACCTGCCTATAATTATCAGCCAGTAGTAGTCCATTCAGATTAATCCACTGATGAAGTTAGAGCTCTCCTGATTTAATCATTTCACCTCTGAAAATTGCTACATTGGATATCATGTTTCCAAACACACAAGCTTTTTGGGGGATGTTTCATATCTAAATCATAATAAGAAGATTTTATAAAAGGGACCCAGGCTTAGTACAAACATTCTTAGACTGGTGAGAATTAGGAAACAGGCCCTATGCTGTGAGGTCTGAGAGTACAGGAGTTTAATCTTTTCTTTTTGTCCTGAGTTTTTATTATATTCAAGTATTATTTGCTGCATGTGAATAAATATTTTTTTCTATGACACCATTAACTGTAAGTTCCTGAGCTAGTCACTTAATATTTCTTTTTTTTCATTTTTTTAAAATCTGTTTTAATTAGTTACACATGACAGTACAATGATCTTGACATATCATACATTTGAATCAGATGGGATATAATTTCTCATTTTTCTGAGTGTACAGGTTGCAGAATTACATCGGTCATGCAGTCACGTATATACCCACAGCAATAATGTCTATTTTATTCTGCTGTCTTTCTATTCCCCCTCCTCCTCTCCTCTCCTCCCTCACTTCTCTCTATCCAATCTAATGTGACTCACTTCTTTTTTTTCCCCCCTCACATCTTCATACCTGTATTCTGTATAACGAAGGGAGTCTCCTTCCCTCTTCCATGCAATTCCCATTCTCCTTTCCTTTCCCTCCCACCTCACTTCCGTATCTAGAGGTAATTTTCTTCTCATGCTCTTCCTCCCTAGCCCATTTTGAGTCACCCCCCTTATATCAGAGAAGACATTTGGCATTTGTTTTTTTTGGGGGGATTGGCTAACTTCTCTTAGCACAATCTGCTCTAATACCATCCATTTCCCTGCAAATGCTATGATCTTGTTATTTTTTAGTGCTGAGTAATATTTCATGTCACTTAATATTTCTGAGTTGATTTTCTTATCAACAAACTGAGAACAATAGTTATAATACCTTATATGGGTCAAATAAGCCATGGTCTGTTACATATTAAATGAAAAGTCTACTGAAAATTAGAATATATATTATTTGGAAACACAAGCTCTGGTATCAAAGGACTTGATAGAATCTCCAATTTGTTGACACATTCTTTAAACTATTTATTATTCATTTATGTGTGTGTGTGTGTGTGTGTGTGTGTATGAAGTCTGGAATAGAACCCAGGGCCTTGGGCATGCTAGGCAAGCACTCTATCACTGAACTCCACATTTGGCTCCATAATTAGTTCATCTGTGAAATGGGAGTAAAGATTAAATCAGAATGTTTGATTGAGCTGGGTGCAGTGTGCAGGCCTATCATACCAGAGGCTTGGGAGGTTGAGGCAGGAAGATCACAAGTTCAAAGCCAGCCTCGACAACTTAGTGAGACCCTAAGCATCTTGGTACAATCCTATCTCAAAATAAAAAGAACAAAAAATGGGCTAGGGATGTGACTCCACCCACAAAAAGATATGTTTTTATTGGATGCAGGAATCCCCTCCCCTTCCCACACAAAATCTCTTAAAATGGTAGAAAAAATATTTTTTAAAAATTTGAAATACACAGCAATGGAAAAGATTTGTGCCATTGCCATCAAAGTGATAGAGATTTTGAATCAGATGAAAATTAGAAGTCAGATAAGGAGTAAGACTGGAAGAAGTAAAGCCCCAAACACATATCGGTGAGTGCCATGTTAAGGGGTGAGCAGTTAAAGGCAAGCTCTGTATTTAGTGCAGCCACTATCAGTGGCAGAAGCATAGGTATGATTAGGTGAACTAATTTTTGTTCAGCTTTCTTGTTACTTCCCTACTCTGACACCTCCATTTGCAGAAACAGTGAGAAAGAGCCCTTGAACTTCAAAGACAGGCATTACTAAGGATAGAGACTCCTAGGAGGGGCACACTGCCCCAAAACCAGAGGGAAAGTTTCCAGAGAGCACATATTTCCTTTCCTTCTCACTGAAGAGCACCTGAAATCAGAACTTTCATCTTCCCCTGTCTGTCTTCATACCCTGGGGGAGGGAAAAAATAAAGAAAACCAAAGATTTTCCCAACATTAATTGGGGAGACACATAAGAATCATATTACCAAGTATTTGTTATAAACCAGAAACAACATGAAAAATATAAACATAGATCAAAAGACAGTTTTAAAAAATAAGGAAACAATTGCTAGAACTAGTAGAATGTTTTCATACTTTAAGTCAAAACATTCTATGGAGAATCTCAAGGACAACAGAGCTATAAAATAAGAAGAGATGGTTGTGAGAATGAAACAATGAAAGAATCTGGAAGTAAAAATTTTCAGACAACAGATAAAGAGTCTCAGTAGATGGCTGGATAGCAAAAGGGACACAGCTGTTGTGCAAGGAAAAGAATAAAAAGTGGGGATGCGCAGAGTGGCTCCTCATAATGTTAGAGGACTAAACAAGAAAACCCAGGCAAAATTGCCTACAACATAGGAAGGTTACAGAGAAGAGACATTTTATTACCTGTTGTTATTATGACATACTCCATGATTCTTAGTTACTAATGTTATGGTCATTATTAAATATCAGTAAAAGCAGAAGGTCTCAAGAGGTGATCTTCCTGTAAGGTCCCAGATCTAACATGCTCAGAGAGGGAAAGAGAGGCAGGGAGGAGTCCAGGGATTGGGGTGATAGGATCCTGGGTCACTCATTAGAGTGTTGATACTCTTTAGCTTAGGTGAGGGAATGGAGGAAGCAAGGTTAAGAGGACAAGAAGGAGAGAACATGGGAAAGCAGAGGGAGTGTTCCTTGTCTGATGTTTTGAGGAGAACTATTAGATTGATGTGGGCTCCCTCTAGATTCTGTGCAGTTGATGTTCCTAGGGGCTAAATGGACATCCTGCATGTGTGGGATGCCAAACAGAGAGTCAGCAGCAGACTCCTCCCACAGCCTCTCCTCCCAGTCCTCCTAGGCTTCCCTATTGCTCCTTTAGATCAAAGATAACCATGGAGCAGATGGGTCTCCCAGGACAGCTCTGAGTTAAAACAGAATTCCAGCTCCCTATTCTATAGCAAATACATAGGTTTAAGCAAGTTTATTTTATTTCAGTCAAGGCTGACAAAGCCAGTCACAATATTATTTTATAATCAATCCAAGCTTCTACCACTTAATTTTAGTTTCCTAATGCAAAAGGTTGCCAGGCTACAGACCATTACATGCGTCCACAAAGCACTAAAATGCAGACAGACCACTTGAGGTCTTTTAACAGAGTTCCTACTGTAAAACTATCATCTGAGCTTTGAGATAGCCTTTTTCCCTCAGAATTCTACCATTTACTCCTATAATTAGACAAATATCTTTATTCTAAAGAGAAGAATAAGGGATAATTTGGGACCAATTTCTAGATTTTTATAAAGAATTAATCTACCTAATATCAAACTTCATTACCATTAAGTGCCTAATAATAAAATCAGTTTGCAGATACCATCTTCACTTCCATATATTATTTATAGAAGTTTGAGGTTTATAATTTCAAGACCAAAAATGTGGATAGGATTTTGCATATTATCGAAATGGCATAATTTATTGATGAAGCACACAGATAATAGAGGTGATGCTTACAGCAGTTTGGAGGCTAATGTATAATTTACATTACTAAACAACTTCATGAACAAGAGTGAAAATTACACATTAGGTCCTGCCTGAGAAAAGACTAGCCATACAACTAAGGCATTTTAGCTTTATATTTTATAACACAGATCTCTTGGTGGGACATCAATAGGTTATTGGTTTTCAATCTGTAAGTGGCATAAAGAAATATCAGTTGGCCTGAGAAGAGAAGGCAGTTATCTTCCTGCCTGCCTGCCTCTCCAGTCCTCTACCTAAGCCTACCTTTTGTTAACATTTTCATGCAGAAAGGATTCCAGTAGAAGACTGCACTAAAACCCCAGATGGGGCTGAATTTTATATCAACAAAACCAGATACATTTGTAGTTTAAGATAATTTATTCTAATACCAAGATATTTATTTTATACCAAGAATTATTATAATTATTGTGTCTAAGATTTGTATCTCTGAAGGAAATCCAATTCAAAGTTTATCCAATGGATTAGTTTTCTACAAAGAATTTCCAGATCCTAGGGTAATGGACCATCTTGGATACTGTTGGAAGTCTTCCCAAATCTTATCTCTATACCCCCCTTTATAATAAAACTTTGATTCCATTCAAGTATCCAGTTAACCCCCTGTGACTCATGACTTACATAAGTGTGACTTTGTCCCCATTTTCAGAGAATGAGGTAGGATGTTTAGTCTGAGCCAATTGTGGTCATGCTGTTCTTGGTGCATATAGATAGATGCTCCTGAAGTCCAATCCTACCCAAAGAGATGTGAGGAAAAATCTGCTAGGGTGCTTCTTGGAAAGGTTTGCCTATGTCTAACAAAGAAACTTGGAAAAAGATGGTCTCATTTCTTCTCCAGACTTTGTCATATCTGAGTGGGATGCCTGAAAATGCTGCATACGTCTTGGAGCTACAAGGCAATCCAGCTGGAGGACAAAATCGACACTGAGGATGGCAGAGGGAGAAAACGGAAATAACTTGGAACCTGGTGCCTTCATTGAGTTGCTGATTCAACCTCTCTTAAAAACTGTCCCAACTCTGGACTTGTTAGATAAGTTAACAAATTCCCTTTTTATTTAAGCAAATTTAAATAAAAATGTATGTTTCTTGTGACTGAAGATATGGTAACTTACATGTGGGCCATCTGTCAGTTTTGGGTGCCCAGGATCTGTTCCACCATTCTAATGCCACCTTTGGGGAATTTTTCCTACTCTGATGTACAAGAGGTAATCTTGGGGAGAGAGCATGCTTCCTAATTCAGAAGCGGAAAAGGTCAGAATTTTTCTTCCTCTCCCCTTGGAACACCAGGGAATGGGCAGGTGATCTTAGTTTGGTCTAGTCTTGTTGCAAGAATGAAAAGAATATAGGTGATAATATTTTTTATATTAGTATGGACTGACCAGAAGCCTCCTGGAGGCTTAGGCTGTTCTTCCTTCTTGCTTATCGTAGTCACCTTTGTCTGGCTATTCCCAAGTCTGATCCTTCAATCTCCTTTTTATTCTTTGAGATATACTTTATATGCACATACATATTCTCATAATAAATTCCCTTTTGCATAAGTTAACTAGAATTGATTTCTGTATTTTGCCAAAACTACCAGCTGACTGATCACCAGTAGATCTTATTTTCAGCACTAACAGCCAGAAGGAAATTTGTATGGATATACACAGGTCAATTCTGCATATTCTGCCCTGCAACACAATAGATTTCTCCCTTTTGCATTTTGTTTTGTTTATTTCTCTTTTGTTATGTATCAAAACCCATTTTAGCCTTAGAAAATCAGTTACAAACTCCAAGCTCTTTCAGAATAGAGAGTTTCTATTAGGTGTGTGGCTGTAATGAACCTCAGAGGCCTGCTAGTGGCTGTTCAATAAGAATGGAGAACTTTAAGCTCCAGCCATCACTGCTGCATTTAACTTAACCTTCTAGTATTGCTAAAATTATAGGCTCCAGCAATTCCGGGTGAGTATGTCGGATGGTAGAAAATACAACAAACATCTTTTGGGTTTCCTCAAAGCAATTTTTGACAATGAAACCAACAAAAGGATGTCCTGATACTATAGCTATTATTAGGTGAAAACATTTTTGTGAGTTAGGATTGTTTTCAGGACCCATTCAAACAACTCATACTTAAAAAAGGAATACGTACATACAGTTTGGGTCACCTTCTTTCCAAACAGTGTTATTGCAAAGTTAGCTGCAAAAAAGATGCAGTAGGTCCTGTATAGTACTATCATCTCTTGAGGCACTGGTAGAATTGTGACGTGTCAGAGTTGGAAAATCCTCTATAGAAGAGGCACTCAAATTCTCAATTTACCAATAAGGGAAACGAGGTCTAGAGAAGTGATATGCCCAAAGTGATGGAGGTGGATCTCAGACTTAGTTGTCCCAATTTGAATCCAGTATAACATTCTACATCCAAGTCTTTTTTACTGTTCCTTTCAAGTATATATTTCAATAGTCTGAATTGTACTCTTATTTCTTGAAATCCTGTTTACCCAGATCCTGGCCATTTCCTGAAATGTCCGACATCTTCTTCACTTCCTTTTGTAAGAATTAATCAAGTCTGCTCATGAGGCTCTTAGTTCCATATTACACTTCCTTTCTTAAGTGCCTGTATATCACTGTGTGTGTATCTGACACCATTGGTAGATTTCGAGTTCTCTGAGGGCAAGTATTGTCTTTTTCATCTTCAATTTTATTGTCTTTATAGATCCTAACAGTATTTACGTGATAAATGTTTGTAGAGTTGCACTTAAGTGTACTCAACATTTGTATTTGGGAATTCATGGTTTAAGATATCAGTCATCTTGATCCCCCAACAAATACCTCCAAGAATAGTGCAGTAGCCTAAAGCAGTCCTTAATGGTTGGGATTTCAGGTCTGATGCTGGATTAGTAGAAGAGATAATGTGAGGTTGGTAGTCCTCCAGTCTAAGCATGGAGGCAGTCATTGGCTTCATTTACTTGCAGGGTCTGCCAAGACATGAGTATGAAATGTCAATCATAAATATATCATTCAAGATATTCTCAGATATGAAGAAAGAAAAACATTACTCACTTTGACTTAGATAATAAAGAAATAAATTGTCTCACATCATGGGAAGCCTACAAGGAGGAGGAGACTTCAAGTTTGGCTGATTCACTGGCCATATCATGTACCCCATGGGTTAAATAGCTTTTATTCCTGGTCTCCATAGCCCTTGGTGATGACTTTCTCCTGAGTCTGGTTCCTCTTCTGGGCATGAGGATGACACAATTCCTTATTTATGTCAAGCAACACAAAGAAAATCCCCCTGATTATATAATTAAAATCATTCCCTTTATTTTGATTTTAGATCCTATGACCTACAGGAGACCAATTGAAGTCACTATAGGAGTCTGACTCTGGAATGCTTAGAGGCCGGGGCTGGAAGGAAATTCAGTTTCTGTTTGAAAGGACCAAGGAGGGATGAATGGGTGGGGAGTCAATAATTTACCCTATGAGAGATAATTCTTTAAATTATAAATTAGCATAAACAAACTTTTTTTTTTATGGAATTCCGAGTTGAGTAAAAAAAAAATCATTGTTTCTTCTTTTTTTTTTAATTGTGTTATAAATGATGGATATTTCAGTATTGTCTCAAGAAAATGAGATGTCATGATGCCTTATCAATTGAAAATTGGTAAATTCTTCACTGGAAAATTCTTCTCTATGCTTATTAATGCATCCAGGCCTATTTGGGGGACCCATGAAATTTATAAACTCCTAGATTGAACAATATCTTTATCAGAAAATTTGCTTAATTTTCCCTTTGAATTCTCCTGAGCATGCAGCATGTATTTAGAGCAAGCTCCTCCTTCCCACCTACTTATATACAAGTTCATGGTGATTCACCGAAATCGTGCTACACAGATCATGATGATTAAGGAAGAAGCAAAGCATATTATTGAGCTGGGAAGTGTGCATTTTTCTCAAGATTAAAAAAAAATACTATACTGAGAGGCAAATTACTTAAAGATCTTAAAAGTCTCCCAGCATATTTGCAGTGTTTATTTTAGCCTGTCCTCTCTGTTGGGGAGTTAAATGCTGACTCTGGTCAGGTGCTTTATGCTTTGGGGTATTCGGATGTGGTTCTATTTCCACAGTGGAGCATGGGTGTACTCTCTTCTTTCACATCCTGCTTGGCAGGCAAGCATTGGGTGCTGCCTTTCTATGGTATGTGAAGTAATTCAGAGTGGGGGGTTTTCTTCCTGGGAAAGAAATCTTTCTTGAAGCATCAGAAATATAATCAAACAAAAATCCAAGACAAGCTGGAAATGCAACAGCTGCCCTCAAATGTTACTGTGTTTATTTCGTGACTAATAAACATAGAAAGGAAGTGGAAAACCTGGACAGGTCTTAATGGGGCTCCTGAGGAGAACAGCTCCTAGCTATGATGGCTTCATGTACCCACGCAGCCAACTGGAAGCTTCACATGCCCAAGGAAGAAAAGAACTCCTTGGAGGCAGAGGCGGCTGGGTTACTATAGCCTACAGTGACACCCTTCCCAAAGCTTCTCTGCGACAGAAATGACAAGCTTGGGTAACATAGCACGAGACTGCATACCTCTCTTAGGAATTAGGAACTGTTCAGAAGCCCTTCTGCAAAGACAGGAGTCCTCGATCATATGACATTTAAACTGAGAAGTGGTTATAATTCTCCTATATGTGTTTCTAAGTCAGATTTCATTATTATCAAGCTTTTTCAGAAGGCATAGAGAAAGCATGTACTTTGATGATGCAAAACATTATTCTCTTAGGTATTCTGTATACACTGTATATAATATAGATCATACCAAAACTTTATTCATTTTGGGAAGCAGTCTCTGTATGACTTACCCAAAATGAGCTTCCCTCATATTCATGTGTCATGATTGAGTATTCACTGGACTAAAGTGTGGTATTAATGCCAGAATCTGATTTTTAATGAAAAACAACAACAACAACAAACCCCCTAGTCCCTCCATTTATATGCCATTCCTGCTTTTCCTTCTTGTTAATCTATAAAAAGCAAAACTTATTATCTATTCTGTCCTTATGCCCTAGAGTTCTGATGATTACACTCTCCATTGCTTCCTTATTACTTTCCTATTCATTTACTCTGCTGACCACACCCTCCCCATCTCTTTCATCTCCTGGAGTTTGTACCCCATCTCTCTGGTTCTCCACCCCTCCAACAGTTCCTTCTTACTTGCTTCTTTGGGTTTCCTCTCCTCCACCTGCACCATGTTCAACAGGATTCTGCTCTCCGCTTCTCATTCTCCATGTTTCCACACTCCTCCTGATTGATTGTTGTGCCCACGTGCTTGCTGTGAGCAATCACTTTCATGCTGGCTCACACTGATATTTCCATTCCAACACTTGGCTGAGCTACAGATCCTAATGTGAGGCTTTCCACCAGGCATCTCTGCTTCATGTTCCTCAGGCATGTCTACTTTAACACAGCCAAATCTGAAGTTGGTATTTCTCCTCAAATTTGTTCTTCCCTAATTCATTTTTTTTTCCAGAGAAAGACTACAATTTTCACAATTGCCCAAATGACTTTAGAAACCTCATCATTATTCTCCTCCTTCTGAACTCTTACATCCAATGCCTAAAGATCTGACCTGCTAAATATCTTCGGTCTCTTCCCCTCATCTGTATTTCATTGTCTTATTTGTTTCTTATCACTCCATATGAGTTTTATCTTCTGTTAACTAATAGCCCAATTCCATAGACTACTTTTTTTTTTGAGACTTAAAAAGCTGAAGCAGCTCATATTTTTGGAGGTTAAAAGCCCAAAGAGTATAGCATCAGCTCTGGTGAGGGCCCCGTGGCAGGCAGTAGATGACAAAGCACTTGAAAGAAGAAAGTCTGCATCTCAAAAGAGGAAGCCAGAGAGGCTGTGGGGCTAGGCTCAGGCTTTTATAACAAAAAAACCTGTAAGAACTAACCAGACTCCCACAAGAAGTACCTTAATATCTCCTGGAAGGCATGTCCCCATCGTCCCAAGGACCGCTCTCCAGGCCTTAAAGGTCCACACCATCTTCACCACTGCCATGCTGGGGACCAAGTCACCAACACAGAGAGTCTGGGTGTGGGGGAAGAGTCCACACTTAAACCACATTCAAACCACAGCAGACTCCTTATCTGAATTGTTCCATAACTTTCTAACTTTTGTCCCTTCTAATTTGGGATCCCCGTAAAAACACAATTCATTTTCTATAATTTCCACATTGTAGCCAGAGTGATTTTTTTTTCTAAAACACATATTTTACATGACACTCTCCTCCTTAAAATTATTTTTTATTATTACTCATAATTTCTTAAATTAAGTTCAAATTCCTAATAAGCATAAAAAGTCCTTTCAACCTATTTATTGAATACTGATGTCTCTCCACCATGTTCCTCTCTGACCACTAAAGGCTCTCTACTTCTTCTGGATATGATTAAATACTTGTAATTTAACCATAAATTAAATGTACAAGCTTTCATTGTTCATACATGCAAGTCCCTCTAGATAGAATAAAACTCTCCTCCATGTGTTTAAATCCCCCAAACTGCAAAACTTGGCTCAAATACCACCTCGTTTAGGAAGCTGTCTTAGATTCCTCATTCTGATTTATATTCTTCTGCTGACTTATTTTTGTATAAATTCTTCTTTTCTTTAATGATAAAATAATAATTTTTATTAACTAATAAGTTCATCACAGGTGAGGACTGATTTTCATCTTGTTAATAGCTCTTTCTAGTCCATAAAAGTTTGCATAATGAATGAATGAATAAGTGAATGAATCAATCAATCCAGTTGTCTAGGGAATACAAAAAGACTTCTCTAACTTGTTTTCTGCTCTTAAGAATCTTACATTTTGGGGCCAGGTACAATAGCACATTCATGTAATCCCAGCATTGGACAGCAGAGGCAGGAGGATTGCAAGTTCAAGGATACTTAGCGAGACCATGTCTCAAAGTAAAAAGGGCTGAGGATGTAGCATAGTGTTTGTTAGAGCACCCTTAGGTCCAATCCCTAGTTAAATAAAAAAAAAGCTGGAAACAAAAAGAATTTTTCATTTTTAATTTACTGTTAAGAAAGTGGAGGATAATCTAGAAATAGAAGCCATTAATTAAATATGGAAAACTTATAGAGGCTACTGTTATAGTAAAATAATATTATATAATCAAATGTATTTTTAAAATTAATTTTTAAGAAAAACTTTTGGTTTCTAACAATAAACTAAAGAAGGATGAATTTTTTTTGTCATAGTTTTGTTTTTGCTTGCTCGCTCTCTCTCTCTCTCTCTCTCTCTCTCTCTCTCTCTCTCCCTCCCTCCCTCTTTTCTGCAGGCCACAAAAACAACACCAAGAGCAAAGAGTCCAATTCTTGGCTTCTGGACTAAAATAGGTCCTTGAAATTTGTGACAGAATCAACAATACCTTAATGCCAAGGAGCTTTTGATTTTTCAGGAGCTGGAATTTTTGAGAGCCAAAAAAAAAAAAATGTAAATTGCAGTACATGCTGGAAATACTTAACATGTAGAGGTTATATAAAATCTTACACTAGGAAAGCAATAGAACGTGATGCAAATGGGCATAGATAGAAAATCGGCAGTCTTCTTGGGACAAGAGGTGGGCTTAAAGAAAGAAAGGCAAAAGATAAGAGAGAGACTAGATATGGCATGAGATGCCTGCTCTCTGTCCCCACCCCCTCTAAGTTTTGTCTTTTCTAATGAGATGACAGAAAACCTCAGAAAAGTTGGAGGAGTAGATTCTAGAAGAGAATTTGAGTCTAGCCTGAATAGACAGCATGGTGTGCTATCAGAAAATTCCCACTCTGACATGCCATCTGAGAGTTAGTATGTGTGTCAAAGGATTCCAAGTCAGGCTCAAAGGCATAAGGGGAGCAGCTGGGAGGTTTTGCATAAGCACTGAGAGGACTGTGAGACTGGAAACCATCCTACATTGGTGTAGACCATCTGAAAACAGCAGTGGTCAGTGAGGAAAGGAGCTACAGGTGAGTTCCCTTAGAATTCATCCAATGGAAAGAGAACTATATGAGAGCGTATCTTGACTCTATAACCCTGAAAACTGGTTATCTACAGTGAATTGATACAGGCTTAGCACTAGCTGCAGAAATAGAGGTTTAAGTATGAAAATACATGTAGTTTAAAATAACTAGAGAATATTGAATCTTAGTACATCTGAATTGTGAGTGTAAATAATTGAAAATAGAAGAGGTTAGGATGGGGGAAGTTGTCAGAGAAAGATTTGTGGAGGTAGTAAAATTTGAGCAGGATGTTAAAAGTCAGGAAGAACCTGGCTTGGGAGGAGAAAAGGGTAACAGAGGGAATGTGCAGAACTATTCTGAATACAAATGCTGAAATTTGAGACTACAGTATCAGAATATAAAGGTCCAGAGGGCCAGGATTCAGAGGACAGACCTTCAGGATTTAAGCAGGCCAAGTGGCATTTGGGAAATAATTTTATTCACCATAATTTTGGGTGTGAGCATTAAGACGGTTGAGGAAGACAAAGTGACTTAGTTGGACAATTCTCTGTGAAAAGCACCCACTCTTTAGGGTTGTGCAGTATCTAGAGCGCAGCTTCTGAAAGGAACTAGAATATGAGAAGCTGAGCCATGAGAAGGGTGTCGGGGGTAGTGGTGGGAGAGCCCTGGTGGGCCAGTGCAGCCTTTTGGGGAGAATTCAGATGTCTCAGGGCATCTTTTAAAATTATCTTCTGGGTGATGTTCAATGTAAATGTTCTCATCTACCTCCCACAACATCTTAAATAAAACCTAGAATACTTTAAAGTGAATGTAAGAAGTGCTAAATACAGTTTCCAGATTGGTGCTTATGTCAAAGCTGTAGGTAGCACAGGTCAATGGAGTCCACTCTCTATCCATTCCCCACCCTCAACACACAAACAGACAAGTAACTCTATTACCCATTGGTTTAAATGTTTAATCCTCCCAGGAGTGATCTACACCCACTACTGTTCATTTTTCCTTTCTTTTCTGATACTTTTTTTTTTTTTTTGATGCTTGACTCATGGACACCATGAAAATTGGTACAGTAGACAAAACTGGGCCTTTGTAGTAAAGGTTTTGTTAGAGCCACTTCCCAGAGGCATAATCTAATAATGCAAATTGCCTCAACAGAGGAGTTTCTGTTTTCTCACTTAGAAAATGAGGATAATGCATATCTCACAATACCTTTGTACATATTAAATAAGATGAACTTAGATGCAAAAATTCTCAATTAAATCATGGCGAATTGAATACAAAAGCATATCAAAAAAATTGTGCACCATGATCAAGTAGGATTCATCCCTGGGATGCAAGGTTGGTTCAATATACGGAAATCAATAAATGTTATTCACCACATCAATAGACTTAAAGATAAGAACCATATGATCATCTCGATAAATGCAGAAAAAGCATTCGACAAAGTACAGCATCCCTTTATGTTCAAAACACTAGAAAAACTAGGGATAACAGGAACTTACCTCAACATTGTAAAAGCAATCTATGCTAAGCCTCAGGCTAGTATCATTCTAAATGGAGAAAAACTGAAGGCATTCCCTCTAAAATCTGGAACTAGACAGAGATGCCTTCTCTCACCACTTCTATTCAATTTAGTTCTTGAAATACTAGTCATAGCAATTAGAGAGACAAAAGAAATTAAAGGCATAAAAATAGGAAAAGAAGAACTTAAATTATCACTATTTGCGGATGATATGATAATATATCTAACAGACCCAAAAGGGTCTACAAAGAAACTGCTAGAGTTAATAAATGAATTCAGCAAAGTGGCAGGATATAAAATCAACATGCATATATCAAAGGCATTCCTGTATATCAGCAACAAAACTTCTGAAATGGAAATGAGGAAAACCACTCCATTCACAATATCCTCAAAAAAAAAAAATAAAATAAAATACTTGGGATCAACCTAACAAAAGAGGTGAAAGATTTATACAATGAAAACTACAGAACCCTAAAGATAGAGATAGAAGAAGATCTTAGAAGATGGAAAAATGTACCCTGTTCATGGATAGGCAGAACTAACATCATCAAAATGGTGATATTACCCAAAGTTCTCTATAGGTTTAATGCAATGCCAATCAAAATCCCAACGGCATTTCTTATAGAAATCGATAAAGCAATCATGAAATTCATATGGAAAAACAAAAGACCCAGAATAGCAAAAGCAATTCTAAGCAGGAAGTGTGAATATGGAGGTATAGCAATACCAGATTTCAAACTGTACTACAGAGCAATAGTGACCAAAACAGCATGGTACTGGTACCAAAACAGGCGGGTGGACCAGTGGTACAGAATAGAGGACACAGAGACTAACCCACAAAATTACAACTTTCTTATATTTGATAAAGGGGCTAAAAGCATGAAATGGAAGAAGGATAGCATCTTCAACAAATGGTGCTGGGAAAACTGGAAATCCATATGCAACAAAATGAAGCTGAACCCCTTTCTCTCGCCATGCACAAAAGTTAACTCAAAATGGATCAAAGAGCTTGATATCAAATCAGAGACTCTGCGCCTGATAGAAGAAAAAGTTGGCTCCGATCTACATATTGTGGGGTCAGGCTCCAAATTCCTTAATAGGATGCCCATAGCCCAAGAGTTAATAACAAGAATAAACAAATGGGACTTACTTAAACTAAAAAGTTTTTTTCTCAGCAAGAGAAACAATAAGAGAAGTAAATAGGGAGCCTACATCCTGGGAACAAATCTTTACTCCTCACCCTTCAGATAGAGCCCTAATTTCCAGAATATACAAAGAACTCAAAAAATTAGACAATAAGATAACAAATAACCCAATCAACAAATGGGCCAAGGACCTGAACAGACACTTCTCAGAGGAGGACATACAATCAATCAACAAGTACATGAAAAAATGCTCACCATCTCTAGCAGTCAGAGAAACGCAAATCAAAACCACCCTAAGATACCATCTCACTCCAGTAAGATTGGCAGCCATTATGAAGTCAAACAACAATAAGTGCTGGCAAGGATGTGGGGAAAAGGGTACACTTGTACATTGCTGGTGGGACTGCAAATTGGTGAGGCCAATATGGAAAGCAGTATGGAGATTCCTGGGAAAGCTGGGAATGGAACCACCATTTGACCCAGCTATCGCCATTCTCGGACTATTCCCTGAGGACCTTAAAAGAGTGTACTATAGGGATACTGCTACATCAATGATCATAGCAGCACAATTCACAATAGCTAGACTGTGGAACCAACCTAAATGCCCTTCAATAGATGAATGGATAAAAAAATGTGGCATTTATACACAATGGAGTATTATGCAGCACTAAAAAATGAAAAAATCATGGAATTTGCAGGGAAATGGATGGCATTAGAGCAGATTATGCTAAGTGAAGCTAGCCAATCCTTAAAAAACAAATGCCAAATGTCTTCTTTGATTTAAGAAGAGCAACTAAGAACTGAGCAGGGAGGAAGAGCATGAGGAAAAGGTTAACATTAAACAGAGATGAGTGGTGGGAGGGAAAGGGAGAGAGAAGGGAAATTGCATGGAAACGGAAGGAAACCCTCAACGTTACACGAAATCACATATAAGAGGTTGTGAGGAGAAAGGGGGGGGAACAAGGGAGAGAACTGAACAACAACAGATGAGGTAGAGAGGGAAGATGGGAGGGGAGGGGAGGGGGGATAGTAGGGAATAGGAAAGGCAGCAGAATACAACAGTCACTAATATGGCAGTATGTAAAAATTGTGAGTGTGTAACCGATGTGATTCTGCAATTTGTATTTGGGGTAAAAATGGGAGTTCATAACTCACTTGAATCAAATGTATGAAAGATGATATGTCATGAGCTTTGTAATGTTTTGAACAATCAATAAAAAAAAGATTCTGTATGTGAAGACCTGGTAATATAGTGGGAAGCGTCTTAACTTTAGGTATGAATCTTGGGCACTCACTGTTATTATGTTGGGTGACAGTGGACAAATAGACTCAGACTCCTCATCTATAAAATGTGGATAAAGGGCTGGGGATGTGGCTCAAGCGGTAGCGCGCTCGCCTGGCATGCGTGCGGCCCGGGTTCGATCCTCAGCGCCACATACAGGCAAGGATGTTGTGTCCGCCGAGAACTAAGGAAAAAATAAATAAATGTTAAAATTCTCTCTCTCTCTGTCCCCCTCTCTCTCTCACTCTCTCTTAAAAAAAAAAAAATAAAATGTGGATAAAATGTATCTCTTGACAGACTTCTACGGAGATGACATCAAGTGACCATCACATTGTTAGGATTCAAAATTAGGAACTATGATGATGTAAAATGACTCACGCAATTCCTGTCATACTGCAGGCATGAATAAATGGGATCCACTGGTGTGATTTTTAAGGTACTGCATGCTCAGGAATTTGCTAGACTGACAGAATGAACACTAGAGTCCATTAAAAGTACAACCTCTAGGTTGTAGTGCACACTATAAATGAATGCATCCCCAACAGGTGTAAAACTCAGGGAGCAAGGGGCAGAAGCATAAGTGATCCCATTTATCAGGACTCCCATGTCATTCCTTGAGGATCTAGGATCTGTGATTTAGAGACCCTAGTTTTTAAACAGGAAATGCTTCTGCTATACGGAAAGTAGGAGTCCCATAAAACCCCAACCTATAGTTATTGCTAGTTATTTCATGCTCCTTGAGACAAGACCCATCAGGAAAGAAAAAATGGCCTATTATCAAACCTCAAGAAATACCAACACTTAAGAGGTGAAAAAATGGTTAGTGAAAAAAAGAGGGAATCAGAGGAGGATAGTATTCTGGAAGTGTAGAGAGAATTCAAGAAGGGAGTATTAAACACAGCCAAATATCAATTGGCAATCAAGGTAAGATGAAGATAAAACTAATGGATTTGACAGAAGGCTATGTTAGTTAGCATTCCAGAACTATAATAAACTACCTGAAAAAATTAACTTATAAAGAGAAAGTAATTATTTTGACTCAGTTTTAGAGGTTCCAGTCCATGATTAGATAGAGCCTCTGCTTTAATTTTTTTTTTTTAGTTGTAGTTGGACAAAATACCTTTGTTTTATTCATTTATTTTTTTTATGTGATGCTAAGGATTGAACTCAGGGCCTCGCACATGCTAAGCAAGCATCCTACTGCTGAGCCACAACCCCAGACCAGAGCCTCTGTTTTTAGGCCTCTGTGGGGGCTTTGGATGGTAATGGCGAAGAACCATGGCAGAGTGAACTGCTCATCTATGGCCAAGAAGCAAAAGAGCAAACAGTAGTAGCTGGGGTTCTGCAGTTCCCTTCAATGGCATGTCCCCAGTGACCTAAAGACCTCCTACTAAAGATTCCAGTACTTCATAATAGTGCCACTGTGGGGACCAAGCCTTTAACACATGGGCCTTTGGGAGACATCCAACATCCAAACTACAGCAGAAGCCTTTGGTGACTTTTTCCAGTGAGGTTTTGATGGCACAGTGGGAGGAAATACATTGAGTCAATTGTGTAGATCCAACTTTTCCTGTAGGTATTTGCTTCACTGATGTCTGGAGAACTACCAGGAGTGAACTTTGGCTTCCTGTTTAAGCCATGTTCTCACTTCCCACTTCAGCACAGGCTTTATTCTTTAGGAGTCTATTGGGATTCCATTAATAATGCTGTAATATCCACATGGCTCTTTATATCTGTTTTCAATAGTTAGAATTTGGAGAGGTAGGGTATATGATTATAACCTTCAAACCTCCCACAAGGTCAACTCCTTACTCAAAGTTATAAGGCCTAACCAAGAATTACTCAGGGCTCAAATAAAACAGAGGTGGTTAAATCACTCAGGGGAAATATATTAAAGTCAATTACAACTCAATATGGGCAGGTTTATCAGATTTCTTTCCCCTGTGACTAAAGAAACAAAAAGCAGAACTTGTTCCAAAGTATGAGGATAAAGGTGGGCGTGTATGCAGGACTGGCAGAGAACAGAGAAACAAGGAGCAGAGATAATCTGTGTGGCTATTTTCCTGAGAGTTAATCAAGTCTGGACATGATTAACTTGAACTATTTGTTCTACATTAATAATTGTTTTCACTCAATTCAACAGATGTTTATTGAGTATTATTATCTGTCAGGCACTATCATAGAAAGTGGGGAAAATTAAAGAGCAAATACAAAGCAAACATATATGTAAGCAAAGTGTCTTCTGTCCTGAAGGAATTCACAGACTAGTAGCAAGAGAAATACATGAAAATGGCATATTCCTTCATGCACTATGGAGACACAGAGGAAAGGGCAGTTCAGAGAGCTTTGAGAAGGAAGTTTTGCTAATAATGACATGGTATGGAAGTAACTCTTGAAGGTTCATTGGAATGATAGCCAGCAAAGCAAAGGGGGAAAATCCTGGGAAATTTTCTGTTGCTTCCTGGAAAACTTATATAAATAAATAAAAGTTCAAGTATTTTAGAACCTATGCAGGAAAGGAATTATTACTGTAATTACCTCTAACTTCAAGGTCTTGTAATTATTTTTAAGCCCTCCCCTTTCTCTTTTTCCTGAAAGAAAACAGGGGAATAGATAATGAACATTATACTTATATTTCTGCTACAAAAACTCCAATTATGTAATTTTCCAGAAAACAAACAAAATAAAAACCCAAACTGCTGTATTCTAATGCAAATCCATTCATCATTGAGTCTTTTTGATTGAAAGAGAATACTAATCTACTTCCATTAAAAGGCTCCCAAGGGGTCAGTGAACTTGGAACAGTTTGAACCCATGGGCTTACGTGATACAAGGAGCTGTACAAGATGTCAACAAGAACATTCTTTGATGAAACCAGCCCTAAGCAGAACTCTTAATATTTTGAAAGGAATTCATGTTTGTCTTACTGCCAGGGGACTCTCATTTCCTATTTCAACTAAGTGAGTTAGGAATAGTTATCTTTTATATTTTCCCCCATGCTGGGCACTAAAACTCAAGGTGCTCCAACTGTGTTTCCAAGAGGGCTAAATAAAACAAACTTTAGCAGAATTAAAGTTGTGATGGCTTTCTTGAGATATTCACCCAGCCCGCTTTTCTTTCTATTACATCTTTTCTTGATGAAATAAGTATTTTTTAACATGTATTATATTGATGATGACTATGAAATCCATACTTGAAAATTCCCAAACAATATTGAGAGAGAGAAAGAGAGAGAGAGAGAGAGAGAGAGAGAGAGAGAGAGAGAGAGAGATAGAGATAGAGAGATAGAGAGAGAGAGAGAGAGAGAGAGAGAGAGAAATGGAATGATATATTTTTAGAATTGTTGAAGAAACTAAGGGCGTTATTTACAGGTAAGACAGAACTGAGGTTTATGACTGCCCAAGGTCAAGTACAATTTAATAGTAGAGATGAGAATATAAGGCAGGTAATGGTACCAGCTCTTTTGCCTCTACAGCATAGACAGAACCACACATTCCACAATTCAAAGGGCAGCATTCACACAGAATGAGCAGCTCATCCTGAATGCACAGGAGGTTCCAAGCCTGGAAACAAACCTAGGTGGGGGGTGGGGTCTTATGACTCCTATAATATACTAATCTCAGGGCCACCAGAAACCTATCAATTGTTTCATTGTCCTTATGTTTGAGGTGCCTGCACTCCACCCCCCAAAACAGTGAGGTAGGAGGTATACTGCCAGTTTGGTCCTTCCAACATGTTGGTTTTCTCAAGACACATGGGTGGCTTTGTGGTTCACCAGTATATTTCACTATTATAATTCTTATTATTTAAAATATTTCCTTTACTGCCTTCTTGCACACTATCATTGGCTTTTGGAAGGAATCTATTGAGTCATGCTTCTAGGATTTATATAGCTTAAACCCTCTAGATGGTTTAATTAAGCAGATGAGGAAACAAAGGCAGATTCTTTCCTCTACCACATTAAAAAAGAATCTATGGAGTCTCTGTTTGGGGGAAAAAAGTCAGCTCTAAAAATCCTTGAAACTCTTGTGAAATTTCAAGAGTTTCTTTTCCTGACCAAGATCCAGGTGGTGCAGTCACAGTCTGGAAAACTTTAACTCGAAGCAGTTCTCTTGTTTTTTTGTGATTGTTTGGGTGACACAGTTGTTACTACACACCACAGTTGCTGCATTCTTCAAATATGAACATATTATGTTTTTTTTGTAAAGAGTTTGGGGATTTATATGGCTAAAAGAGGTAATAAAATGTAACAAAATCATAATACTAAATATAAGATCGTTGTCTGAAGCACTGGTTCACCTAAATGAGAAAATCATCAGCAGGGGGTGGAAACAATGAAGATGAAGATGATGCAAATCATTAAAGAAAACAATTTGCTGCCTCAACTGCATAATAAAGCCGATATAGCCCCACATTCACTTAAAATCTAATGGATTTTCTGCTGAATAAATGCAACGACATTCAAACCAATGCAAGGCACTGTGTCTGGTGTGAAGTATGTGATAAGGACAAAGATGCAGAATCTATGGGGTTTCTGTTGATATTTTGTAATTTTTAGTGGAGCATTTGCATTTCAACTTGTACTCAGGAGGTACATTTTATCAGAATGTTTATTCCTTCCCACAAGGCTTTGTGACATTCCTCTTCCTCAATGGGCTTACTGATCTATAGATCTTCAGTACCTAAATGACTCCATCAACGAAGCTTTCTGAACTCTCAAACAGACTTTTTCTAGCAGCTGCACAGGTCTTGAGATTAAATCTGACCTCAGAGGCAGTGGGCAATGCAGAGAACACATGCCATGTGATGGTTGTATCATGGATGCAGAGCAGTCACTTTGGAGATTTTCCAACCTGGAGAGTTTGGGGCTAAGTGGACTCCTTACACACAATGCCCCCAGCTAGGTGGTGACACATGCCTGTAATCCCAGTCGTTTCAGAGGCTGAGGCAGAAGGGTTGCAAGTTCAAAGCCAGCCTCAGCAACATAGTGAGGTCCTAAGCAATTTAGTGACACCCTATCTCAAAATAAAAGAAAGTGAAAAGGGCTGGGGATGTGGCTCAGTGGCTAAGTGCCCCTGGGTTTAATTCCTGGTTCCAAAAACAAAACAAAGCAACAACAACAACAAACCAATGCCCTATTTTATGTATATCCCTCAGATTAAATGGCAATCATTTGGGTATTTCTCCTAAATCTTCACCTAAATTCTTCCCCCCTTCCAAGAATCTGTCCTTCTAGGACTTCCATAATAGGGTTGATGTGAGAGGTAGTCTGTTGTCCTCGGGGTTAGCTTTGCCTTCCTATGTGGCATGCTGGCCTAGTGGGTCTCAAATGGTCTTCATTGGCTGTTATCCACTTTCTCAAACTAAGTGCTGCCATATCCATTATGCTGATGTGGGGCATGGGGCACATGTGTAATAGAAGCATAGCAAAACACAACACGTGGCAAGATTCTATTCTGTTGGGATGATTCTAAATAAAGCATACTTTTTTTTCCCCCTATACCAGGAATCAAACCCAAAGGTGCTTAACCACTGAGCCACATCCCCAGTTCTTTTTATTTTTTATCTTGAGACAAAGTCTTGCTAAAGTGCTTAGGACCTTGCTAAAACATTCTCTCATTAAAGCAAAGAACCTTGTGCACAGTTCTTTCTTCCTCTTGTAAGGTCTTCTCCTCCTGTCTGCCTCCAGTCTGCTCCTCTGTCTCTAAACACTTCTACCTTCACACCCAATCATCCCCCAGGGCCTAGTCCCACTCAGGAATTTGCCCTTCTTTGCTCTAGCTGCACCAACCCAAGTATTTTCTTCTGCCATCTCTGCTGAATTCTTATTGGCACTTGGGGGACAACTATTTTATGGTGAGGGCCTACTACTTGGAATTTTCTTTTCTATATAAATATCTTGACTTCAGAGTGCTACAAACTCTGAAAAATGGAACCATGTCAAATTTGTTATTCTCTCTTCTTACAGGGCTAAGAATACTGCACATAAAGACTCAAAGGAAGAACAGTATTTGCAAGCTGGTGCGGGAGCACAGGCCTCTGATCTCAGCTACTTGGGAGGCTGAAGCAGGGGACCACAAAGTCAAGGCCAGCCTGAGCAACTTAGTGAAACTCTGCCTCAAAATAAAATAAAAAAGGGCTGGAAATGTGGTTCAGTAGAAAAGTAACCCTGAGTACATTTCCCAAAACTGCATGGATTATGACAAAGAGGAAAAAATAATCATTATAACATTCCTCAATCTGGCTTTGAAAAGAGCAAATATGTTCCTCAATTCTTGTTTTGTCCTGGTTTATATTTTAGATAAGAACTTATGACTAGGAGTCAAAGGGCACATTTCCCTGAGGAACATTAGAAAATGGCTTATAAAATGGAGGGCAGACAGCATTTCAAGTGAGGAAGGAAGGGCAGATTGCATGGTAGCAGAGGTCCTTAGAGCTAACTTAAACTTAATGCTTCCAATATTTTTTCATAAACCAGAAATTCACCATTCAAGAGAAACATATGGCGGGAAGCTTTATTTCCTCTTTTCTCTTGGATGGTAAAGAATTAGGGAGGAGAGGAGGTCTGGAAGTAGGTTGGGTGGGAGGAGAAGAAGGGGGAGTGACTGTTTTCAAAAAGCTTTGAGAAGGATAAGGGTCCCCTGCCTTCACTTTCATTTTTTAAATTTTGCTATTAAAAGTGCATTTTATAGCTTCACTATTTACTAGTGGCTGTGTCCTCTGATGAAAACATGTTCTGATGTTTATATTGTCAGTGGGTATTCAGTGTTCGATCAAGAGACCAGTGTACTAGATCAAGCCACTACCCTCCATTGGAAACACCGGTATTGAGAGAGAGAGACAATTCATTAACATTGAGCCTCTAGGAAGCAGTTTGCTCTTTTTGTCTGTTTGGTATTGTGCCACAGTAGAGATGTTGTGTGTACCTCTGCTACTAAAACAGTCCATGCGCTCTGGGAGCTTACTAATCAATTTTGGTTTGAGTCAACACAGCCCCAGGACACCATTAGGAAATTCAAGGTTTTCAATGATGGTTGAAAAGGAAAATAAATGCCTGGCTTGCTCCTCTCTGCATTTCCACTGCTTGGCAGAGGAAAAAAAAAATGCTCACTGCCAGTGGAGAACGTGACACACCACTGACTTCTTTCCAGAGTGACTTCAACTCTCAGGTCAGCCTTCTGTTCACTGAAAGGCACTTGTGTTGCTGCGTAACTGCACTCTTGATTAAAGGGCACTGGATCACTCTAGACCTTTAACAGCACTAAATGGACTATTAGGCAGAATGGAAATTGAGGTGACCTCTACAATTCACAGCTCAGAAATACATGGCCACCAAATAATTACCTCATATCCCAGACACTTTGTGGTGTCTTTTATTCTGGCACAGGAAAAAAAGGCAAAAAAGGAGTGAGCTAACACTGACAGAATATTTCTTGAGTTCAGCATAGTGCTAAGCAAGCTTCTAGTTTATTTAATCCTCACCAGATTCCTCTAAAGAGTGGATTTATATGCTTCTCTTACAAAAATGGAAACTAAGGCTCAGATAGGTAAAGGAATTTTATCAGCCTGTGAGTAAGTGATATGACCAGACAAAATTCCAGAAAAGCATCCCACTGTGAAATCTGCCTATTAGTAGACAGGAGGAAAAATGGATTATCATCTTTTCCTTCTTACTTCCATTTTCTTGCTGGTTAAATGAAGAATAATGCCATCTACATCAAGCTGTTGTTACAAGATATAGAGTTCTCGTTTTTATTACACTTGCAGTTTCCTGTGATTTTTTGCAAAGCTGGCTCCTACTCATCATTCATGTCTCATCTGAAATGTCACTGCCTCCAACAGGCCTCCCAGATGACTTTACCACTCATGAAATCTCCTTGACTTCCCAACTTGTGATCGCATCCCATGTGTCACCTTTACAGGACCTAGCACAATATGTAGTTATCTCATTATTCTTCTTCCCCACCAGAATGTGGCCTCTATTTTGTTTCTCTTCTACACCTAGTATCTAGCACAGTGCCTGACATATGGTTGCTAATCAAAGACACTAATTCAGTGGATGAATGACTGAAAGATACTACACCTACAAATTCAGAGATACCGAACAGAAGTTTTCTTATATTTCCCTTTGACCACTTTGGATTCACTTCCATTTGAACTCCTTTTTCATCTCAGTCACCAGTGATCCTGTATAATGTGACACTGGAGATCTTTCTGTTGACACAGGAGGGGAAAGACAACTTTGCTTCTGCTCTGTAACAAAAGAACTTATGCTGGTTTCCTCTAGTCTTAGAGAAAAGGTCTGACTATCCTGGATCTGAGTGGAGAACGTGGAAGTGGGTACATATCCAAGCTCTGGTGACTTCCTGTGTTTGTGGAGAGGCAAAGATATTTAACAATGGGGAGTGTGGAGGAGGGGGTGAGTAATGGTTTCTATGGTGCATAGCAATTTGCCCTGACGGACCCCTATCCTCCCTGGGAAGCTTCTGGAAATGTTTCCTCATGATGCCAATCTGTCCTTAGCAAATTCTGGTTCATGGCAATGACCCAGATGGGTCAAAATCCCTCCTTGGATGCTGAACTTCTAAACTCAGGTTCTGCTCTTAAGTTCCAGGTACATCCAGAGCCCAGGTAGGAAGTAAAAGTTTTGAGTTCTCAGGCTCAAAGAGGAGAAGCTTTTGAATGCTTTGGATTGGGCTCTGGTTCCTCTTGCTTAAACTTGATGACTTCTCAGCTGTCAATTCAAAGGCAAGTAGAGGTAAAAATAGGTGATCTGACCACCTTTTAAAGTTCACCAAATTTAAAGCCAGTAGGCCCTCTCTATAAAGGCCAGCTGGTTTCTTTTTCAGTAGTCACAGCTGAGAGCACAGGTCACCTGTTTCTATTCCTTGGGAAACTTTCTCAGCTTCCTAAGGCAAATAAGAGCTTTATTCACTTTCCCACACCATCATCTCTTGTGCCTCTGATGGGACCTATGTATCTTTATATCTCTATCAGTACCCTGGAGATGGCTGATAATGTTTGCGTATACTGCTAAAACTGTCAGCAATAAGATGTGAGGAAAACCCAAACCAGAACTTTTAACAAATTATGATGTTCTAAAAAAAGACCAGAAATCTCTGTGGTAATGGATTGCATTAACAATACAGCTGTCTCTTCAAGCTTCCCAAGTCATAAAACACTAAGAGTAAGGAACTGAAAGAAAAACACATGTACACTGCAAGGAAATGGACATCAGAGAAAACTGATGTCACAAGGAGCATGATGGCTGCCAAACTAAATGCTGAAGACTTGCAATGCCTGATGTGAAATCAGTCAGCCATGACACACTCATGGGATGGGCCACAATGGGTCTGTTCATCTCATCCAGATAGGATAGTGCCTAAGGTGGCTCAAGTTACATTGGCTGAATTTGAACCACTGGCTCTGGCAACTTGGGCCCGTGGCTCAGTTTCTTTACCTGTAAAATATACACAATAGCCGTGGTCACTATATAGGCTGTTATGAAGATTAGATAATATATTAAAGGTAAAGCATTTTGAATAATGGGTGACAACTGAGTACAAAATGAATGCTGACCATTTTTGCTACTTTTTATTACTGCTACTTTTAGGTAAAAAGACTTATCAAAACCAGACCATTTACCCCCCAACCCCACCCCATATTTAATTAAAACTAGAAAGTATTACAGTATACCGGCAAATCAATTAAAGAGTTGTTGTTTAGGCACAGATCCCTATGTTTCAATTTTATTGATTTATTCACTTTGTCATTATTTGTATAATACATTTCTTTTAGTATGATGCTAGGGAAGTATCCTAGTAGTAGGGTTCTAACAATGGATAAGATACATAGTCTCTGAACCCAAAGAGTTCACAATCTAGTTAGTAAAGAAGGGAGAGATGGAAAATTCCAAAAAGCTATGTTTGGACAATGTGGATGGTACAGTGGTAGTACGAGGGGGGAAGGAGGAAAGGGTAGGGAAGGGTAGAACACTCACCCAGATGGCTTTGGGGCATGGAGAGGTATCTTTCCCTAAAGAAGATATCTGAACTAAAATGTGGGGTAATACTGCTTTAGTTAGAATATAGATGGCCAAGCAAATTGATTGTAATAGCCAGAACTCCTTGGATCCCCTAGTATCACTGACAAGGACACTAGAATATGTTTTTAAAGTCAATGCCTGCCAGACACTGTGGCACATGCCTTTAGTCCCAGCGGCTTGGGAGGCTGAGACAGGAGAATTGCAAGTTCAAAGCCAACCTTAGCAACTGCAAGGCACTGAGCAACTCAGTGAGACCCTGTCTCTAAATAAACTAAAAATAGGGCTGGGGATGTGGCTCAATGGTCGAGTGCCCCTGAGTTCAATCCCTGATACCAAATATAAATAAATAAAAATTTAAATAAATAAATAAATAAAGTTAAATACCTATCTTTGTTTTCCCTTCTATTGGTAGTTGCTTATAGAATCTTTTTTATGTCATGACTTTTTATTATTTGTTCTTTCAAGGGAAATATTATACTTAATGATTGTAGCATGTAGTTATGATAATGTGCTTTACTAAGGTCTGCTGGGACACATGAAGTCCTTGGGTTGACCACTACTAACCAATAATAAGATTCTCTAGACTGAAGCCCTGGCAGAACTACTCTGGGGCACCAGTGTACACCTGGGTTTTATTATGCCATAGTCAGGCATGAGGTAAAGAGGATTACTCTTACATTCACTATCAAAGGAAGAAGAAAAAGGGTGGGGGAAGAAAACAGGCACTATGAGCTGATGGGATGCTAGATATTAGATGATATATTACAAGAAGCCGAAGATTGTTCTGACCGGTATACCCATTGGAAGAACAAGTCAAGCCAGAAAAGAGCAACAGTTGCTTTCCAATATGGGGAAAGACCAAAATGGGGAAAGGGCTATCTCAAAAAAAAAAAAAGTCCCCAACATTAATAAGCAGAAATCAGAATTGTTGACATCAAAGAGATCAATGTTGTTTTAACATTGACAGTCCTGTATACATCAGGAGTTTCTGAACTATTCATATATTTATGACAGACATCTTAAAATCCCCTAAGAATTCTTCAGTGAAAACATACAAGTAGTGAGTAGGCTTCCTATTGTTCAACTCAGCATTTTTCTTTTATAACCCCTTCTCCCTTTTAAATATGAGCAACAGACTTCCTATTTTCCAAGAACAGAATCCTGTCCCACCCTAGCAGTGCACATGAAAAATAGCAAAGAACATCTTTCTCCCTTCTTATTGAGTTGTGATCCTCAAAATGCAGTTCCTTAATTCAAAGAGTCTCCAAACATTTGGTAACTTAAACATTTGGATTAAAAATATGTGAGAAAACAAGGTTTCATTTGTTAGAAATCAAGACGCCTTGGGATAAAATAGAGAGATGCAAAGAATGTCTGAGTACAGTGGATATTTCGTTCCTTTTGAAACCACACTTCACTCGTTCAACGAGAAAAACCTCCTTTTATTTTTAAAACCTCTTTCAAGCTGAAATTGTCTATGGCCAAGCCATAGCCTAGAGCACAATTTTACAGCTGAGTAACAAACCTCTTAAAACTTGGATTTACAATGGAAATGCTGTCCGAGAGTTAATTACAGTGGGCTCCAGTAGGGTATCATTTTTTTTTTTCCTCAGTGTGGAGTCTGGAAAGTACACCAGTCTGACATGACCATATTTATCCCAAACCTCAGATTTCATTCTTTCATTTTGTTAAGCTGTAAGGCATAGGCAGTGAGTTTCCTCCTTTCTTTATACCTCAGTTTGCCCAAAGGTTTCAGAAAAAGAAAAGTTCTTTCAATAACATAAGTTTTAAATTAGGACAGCTGAGGGGCAAGAAAGAACTCCTGCCTGCTCTTAGAGAAAGCACAAACACACTCAATAAAAACAAAACCAAATAAATTCTTTAAAAAATCTTAACTATATTTAGACTTCTTTTAGAACTTTGACAGGGTAGGGTTTACTCTTCTTAGGAGATCTGTTTTCTAAAAGAACACCTGGTAGTGTATCAATGACTACAGAATTTAGCCTGAGTCCTAAGAAACTGGGTGAATCAATTTGCCAACCTTTTGCCCTAAGCTGGTGTTTCTCAAATATTGGAATCATTTGAAGGAATTAAAAACAAACAAACAAACAAACAAACAAACAAACGAATACTCCTTCCTGAGTCCCAATACTAGAGTTTCAGATTTGACTACCTTGGGGTATAGACTGAGTGTCAGGAAATTTTAAAACTTCTTAATGGTCTCTAATGTGCAATCAAGACTCAGAACCAGGGCTCTGTGCCCTTGTACTTTAAGTGAGGATCATGGACCAGCAGTGAGAGCATCTCCTGGAAGCTTATTAGAAAGGTAGATTCTCAGGCACACTCAATATCTGCTGAATCAGAATCATATATTAACAAGACCTTTAGGGGGTCTGCATGCATATCATTCAAGTTTGGGAATCTTTACACTTTGGTATAGCCATTCCAAACAATCTCCTGATAGTCTTACAGGAGTTCCGAATATCGACTAAAAATATGATATGCCTTACATTCTATGAAATAAAAATAGACAGGGAGTATTATGACTGGGACTTGAAAAAAGGACTTGGAAAAGAACATCAGGGACTGATGGGTTGCTGTCCCTGAAGCTCTCTGTGCTCTGGGTTCAGGGCAGATGTAGATCCATGGAGTAGGATAATTAGGGGAACAGGGGTGGGAAGAGGGTTGACAATGGCTGAAGTAAGTTGGTTCATCAATGTTCATGCTGAACTGGCCTTTAGATTTTTTTTTTTTTTAATTTCTTTCTTTGGGCCCACCTCAGAGCATTTTTTTTTCTTTTAATTTCTGGTGTTCCATGAATGCAGAGGAGGGAAAATATAAATATACCTTTTGTTGACGAGGACTTAGACTAATGCCTCTGTCTTTACCTGAAACACCCAAGCCTTCCATCAAAGTCTTTGCACTAGGTTTTACATCCACCCTGTATGCTTCTTTCCAGACTTTTACATGGCCAACTCCTAAGTATACAGATCACAGCTGTCATGCCCACAGCAAAACCTTCTTTGATTACCCAAACTAAAGCAGCACCTAACATTCTATAACATCATCCTCACTTTAATTATCTTCACAACATTTACTACATCCAATGGTTTTCTTATTTGTCAGTTTATTCTCTCCCTTCTTTAATATTTATAATTCATAAGAATAGCACCTTTATCTTGCTTGGCAATGACTTGGCATTTATTCACTTATTCAGTCAGTATTTATGGGTCATCTATTATATGCAGGTGTAGTTCTAGATACTTAGATGCTTGTTCTCCACACCTCTAACAGTGCCTGTCTCAGATGACTCAAAGTGCTCTGAGGTAGAGAATTACAAGTGTGATCTCTAGCTACAGAGAATTCATGTACTGGTATAAAAAACAGGCTCATATTCACCAAACAATAACCAACTTGAAAAGTCCTTAAATAGTTGTCAGAGCAAAGAGTTATGGGCATAAGTGAAGTGAGTTAAGAATTATATTTCAGAGTGTTGAAAGGAAACTGGTTGAAGATCATTTAAAATGAGAAATCATTTCTAGTGTATTCTGAAAGGTTAATAAATGATTCCAAGGAAGGAAAATGAGAACATTTTAGAGGACACGGCTGAGCAAGAAATGCTAAAGTAAATGAAATGGGTGGAATGGCAAAGAGGCTAGCAGGGCTGGAGGAAAGTTATTCAGGTAGAGGTTGACAGAAATGATGCTGGAAAGACGGTGGCAACCCAAATGAGACAAGTGACTGGCCAGTCATATTTTAAATTGGTATGTCTTTCTGGAAAATAACTTCAGCTGTATTCAACAGGAGTTTCTAAACTATTGTCTTTAAATCAGTCATTCCACCTTTTAGAATATACTTTAATTATAATACCTGAACAATGATTTATGTTTAATAAGGTGGATAAAGAGCTAACAAAATATTTCTCTGTTTCTGCATGATAATTTGATCTTCAATTACCTGAAAATCTGATGAGGGACTTATGTGAACTATGCTGATAAATAGTCAATATGACTTATATAGTAAAACTGACCCTGGATGGGCAAGCGGCACCTCGACTAGAACTATAATAACTAATAGGGATTGGAGCATGGGGCTTCCCTGTGTGTGGTTGGTGCTCTTGGAATTGAACATGTCCTCTGAAAGGACCTTGAAAATTGTCTTTACAGATTTGTTGAAAGAACAACTGGCTTCTTTGGGGAAATAAGGTTTCTAATTCAGAAAAACTACACTTGCTTGATGTGTATCTCATCTCCTTGTAAGTGAGCTGCTATGGACCACTGCAAGAACTCCTATAAAAAAGAAGTTATCACTGACACCCATATGGCTTAAATATAAGGTGTCCCCCCCGCCAAGCTTATGTGTGACATAATGCAAGAAAGTTTAGAGGTGAAATGATTGGGTTATGAGAGCCTTAATCTACTCAGCACATAAATCCACTGATAGGGATTAACTGGGTGGTAACTGCAGGCAGGTAGGGTTGGCTGGAGAAGGATGGCTGGGGAATGTCCTTGGGGTTTATATTTTTGTTTGTGGTGAGGGAAGCTGTCTCTCTGCTTCCTGGTGCCATGTCCTGAGATGCTTTCCTCTACCACAGTCTTCTGCCATACCTTAGGGCTCAGAGCAATCAGTCACCCATCTATGGACAGAGACCTCTGAAACCATGAGTCAAAAATAAACTTTTCTTCCTCTAAAATTGTTCTTTTCAGGTTTTTTGGTCACAGTAGAGAAAAAGCTGACTCAAACACCACCCTTCTAGGAGGTGATATTCTTGTACTATATCCTGTGGAGTAAAATGATGTAAAGTAGTCTTGTGAACCTGAATTTTGAGTTGAACCAGCAAGAACTCCTGATGCAGAATGTGCAATACAGAGATTTCTAAAGTAGTGGAAACTGAGGAAAAACTAAAAGCCTAATGATTATAGGAATGTTTTATCAAAATCTGGGTAATTTATAAAATGTATCATATACATTTCTAAAAGCTCATGTTTTCTGAAGGATATTTAATGTGAATGGAAAACAAATCTTTATGTTATATTAATTGTGAAAGAATAGAGAATGGACACTTTTGTTTTACAAAGAATATACATTTCAACAAAAAAGTATAGAAAAAGAGGACAAGGCAGCATATTAAACATTTCAATTTTGTTCCCTTTTCCCCTTCTCTCTTCCTTGCAGCATTTAATTTTCCTCACTCAAATAGTATGATTTGTCCTATTCTAGTCGCCACTATTCTATTAATGAACTAGAACAATTATAACAATATACTATAATAAAATAGTAAAATACACTATAATAAAAACTATATAGTATAGTTCTGTATGTATACCTATTATAAAGTTTAATTTATGAATTAGACACAGAATAATAATATCTATTAACAAACTAGATCAATTATAATAATATTCTATATAAAATAGTATAATATAATAAAAACTATGGGAATGTGATCTCTTTCAAAATATCATATTTTACCATACTTGCCCTTCTTCTTGTGATAGTGTGAGTTGATAAAATGTCTACACAATGAGATGAAATAAGACTAGTGACACAGGCATTGTGACATATTATAGTTGGGCTACTATTGACCTTCTGATGTTCTGTAAGAAGGTAGATTGTTGGTCCATGATGATGCCCACTGAAGCCAAGGAAAATGAAATAATGGTAAAGGGTGACTACTGCACAGTGCATTTAGTGAGGCAGAAAAGAGGGCAGTCCTATGAGGGTGTGTTAAGGGTTCCCTAGACTACCACAAGCTTGAGGATTCACAGGAAAGGTTTACAGTCCTCAGAAAAGCTATTATGTTCGTGAGTTGTGGCTTTTATAGTGAAAGGATACAGATTCTAATTAGCAAAGAGAAAGGAACATGGGCAGAAGTACTGGAGAAACCAGGTACAAGCTTCTAGGTGTCCTCCTCCCATAGAGTCTCAAGAGGACATGCTTAACTCTCCCAGCACTGGTGTGTGACATCACTGTCAACCAAGGTAGCTTCTATGTTCTTTGGTGTCCAGGGTTGTCACTGGCAGTCAGTCCCATAGGCATACAGGGCCTGTTTGACTGATGTCAGTTGGTCGAATTCCAGCCTTTACCATAAATTATATTGTCACAATAAATTTATCTCTTCAAACTGGTACAGCATAGCCAAGGCTCAGGCATACAAAAACCCTCTTTCAGGAAGAATATTCTAAGAGCTCAGAGGTTATCTCCCAGGAACTGACCAGGGGCTAGTTCTGAAGACAGACATTTCTTTGGAATGTGCAGGGCTTAAACAATCAAGCCTGCTGAATTATCCCTTTCCTGCCCAGGGGAAAGGATGTGGGAGGAGCAAAGACAGGAATATATAAAGCATAACTAGGATGAGAGTGTGAATCAAGATGTTTAAAGAGAAGGAGAAGAGAGGGAGATTAGGTGGAAGTAGGTTGGGTCAAATCACGAAGAGCCTTAAACACAGATAAGCATGGGTTGGGAAAATAAAGCTGGTAGTGGTTTAAAAGATGAATTGAAGTAAGAGGAATCCAGGAAACCTGAAAACAATCCACAAGACAGGAGATCCTAAGACAGCATGATAGCCTTGAAAGTGGAAGGGACAGATTCACAATAAGACTTCAAAGGCTGATGAAAACAGGCAGACAGGTTAGAGGAAGGAAGAGGTTAGAGAATCTTCTGGGATTGTAAGCTTGTGTGGTTATAGGAAAAAGCCTCTGTTAACAGAAATAGAAATGTCAGTACAGCATCCAGATATGTTCATATATTCAACACCTGTTTCTTAAGGGCTACTAAGTGCCTAACTAGTTGTCTTCCAAGTGTGGTCCCTAAGCCTTATGCTCTCCATCATCTGGAAGAACTTATTGACAGAGCATAAGTAGTAGTAGTAGTAATAGTAACTACTAAATTCTAGTACGGAGTTTGGAAATCTGCATTTTTAACAAGTTCCCCAGTTATTCTTACCACCACTAAAGTTTGAGATTATGTTTTCTATGAGGCCCCCAAAATCAACTACAGTGGGAATTTAAATATAATTCAAGTTGTGAAAATTGAAAGAAGAAAAACAGTATAAAGAAACATTTTTTTCCTGCAGGCAATTCAAGATGGGATGTTCTCTTGCAAGTGTGTTTAAAAAAGATAGGAATGTGTGTGAGGCTGAAACGACTACTGCATTTTCTTGGGGAGTAAAAAAACAGTACATGGAAATTCTTCACACTTGAGGCATGTTCAAGTGTGTGGTCCAGGTATGCCATCTTTGATTATGAAAAGGAAAACCCTCTTTTATCAAGAGTGACAATATCTTTTTTTTTTTTTGAGAGAGAGAGAGAGAGAATTTCAATATTTATTTTTCAGTTTTTGGCGGACACACATCTTTGTATGTGGTGCTGAGGATCGAACCCAGGCCGCACACATGCCAGGCAGGCGCGCTACCGCTTGAGCCACATCCCCAGCCGGAGTGACAATGTCTTTGCCCAGTACAACCTATGACTGCTACCAAAAAAATACATGGTATGTATTTTGGAAATAAGCCCCTTAAGGAGATGCCTTTATATAAAGAAAGTAGAGGATTTTGTTTAAATTTGAGCAACATTTTTGATTTAAAAATGTTTGCAAAGCTATTTTTTAAAAACATAGTTTCAGAAAAAGCAAATATTGCAATGGACAGAGCTCAGTATGTTTATAAGACGGATTAGATAAATATCCAAGTATTTTTTTCCTCTCTCATCTCTTCATTTATTTTTCTCCCACTTCTTCATTTTACCTCTTCCTTTCCTAAATGAGTCCTTTCCATTCCCGGTTGACACTGCAGAAGAGAGTACGTTCCAGAATACACAGACTTCTTTTATTTAATATAATTTTGATGGCTTCTTTCATTAAGTTTTAGCCTTCTTCTGAAAATCTGGCAAATATGATGATATATGCTGTTTCCATTAAATGTATTAAAAGAACATTCAATCAGGAAATTAGTTAACTATTCTCTAAATAAATTATATTTGAGATGCTGCATATAAAATATGATAATTCTGTGAGCAAATCAAATTATACTAATATTTTAATGTTCTGTTTGATAATGTTGGATCAAGTGAAAAAAGCATAGACTTTAGAGCCAGACATATCTCAGTTTGATTTATGGCTCCAGATTCAGGGAAGTTCTTTAGGCTTTCTGAATCCATTATTAGATTCTCATCCATTATCATTGTTTCTAAATGGGGCATTATTGGCATTTGAGGCAGGATAATTTTTTTGTTGTATGAGGTAGTGCTCAGCATTGCAGGAAGTTTCTATAGCTCCCTTCCTCCTTCTTGCCATTAGCATCCCCATCTCCAGTATTCCTACAACAAAATATCCCTACAAATTTGCAAAGGCTGGTGATTCTTCTAGTTAAGAGCAAGTGCATTAAATGGATTATAGTAATACCTCTTGGATTTGGGAAGTTCAAATGTGAGCAATTTTCTGGCACCTTTGAGTAAACAAAGAGGTAGTGAAGAGAATGCTTGAGGTCAGTCAGACCTGGGCTTTGACCCAGCTCTGTCACTACTATCTGTATGTAGCAAATTGCTTCATCTAAATCTGAGCATCTTATCTACAAAATTTCAATAGGAGTAATATCTGACTCAGGATAATTGTAGGAGTCTATGAAGTCATGTGTTGCCAAGCACTAAGCACGGATCCTGGTGCAGGATAGATCCTGGTCAGCACCCAATCAAGCCAGCCATAGTTACTGCTGGTCATTATGATTAAAGCCAGATGCCTGGGATTAAGGAGAGGGGAGGTGGCAAGGAAATAAGATACCTTGTTCAAGAAGTCTTGCAAAAACAGGAAAGGGAGAAATGAAACGTAGCTGCAGAGAGTAGAGTTGTCAGTTTTTTCCCCACATAAAATAGGAGGCTGCAATGTATATTTTGAAGGTAGTTGGAGGATAGACAATGGGAAACTGAGTCTGGTATCCAGGCAACTAGAAAGTGTGGCTTTGTGAAATGGGATTAGGAAGTCAGGAAGTTTGGACACATAGGGGTGTGAAGAGATCACTGATGTTCTACTGTGACTTTTCTAAACACGAAGCTTTGTGCACATATGTTCACAATCTGTCCAGTTTCACTGGGATTTTCACCTACCTCAAAATTTATTCCTGTCTCACACTAAAATGATGGCCAGCAACGAACAGAGCTATTTCAATGTTATCAAACTCAAGAGAAAGGAATATGGAATTGAGTGTGCTGCCTAAAATGAGGGAGACCATTCTATCAGGAAGTGAAGCAATCTCCTCCCTAAAACTTGTTCCTGGAACTAATCCTGGCTTCAGGGCCCTGACATCTGATAGCACTTCAAGGACCAGTTTTTCATTTTCTCTAAGTACCTGAGTGGTTTTTTAAAAAACGTTTAGTTGCCCTTTCTTTTCCTCTACCATCTATGAATACCACTTAAATATATATATTTTTAAAATTTCAAATTCTTTCCAATATCTTTTCAGTCTCTGATCTCACCTTTGTATGCTAAGAAGAATTTCCTGGCACAATTAGTTTCAAGACCTCATATAAACTGCAGAGGTTCCCTCCATATATTCTGCAACAATCCAGAGATCATAGAAAAAAACATGATCTCTGGCTTGTAGGGGGTGGGAATTTGTCTCTTCCTGTGCACTTGGTCAGCTTCTTTTTTTAACTAAAAGACAAAGAAAAACTATGGAATTAGAAAAATGGTAGCATTGACTATGATGGTAACATTGTGGTTCATGTTTTGATTATTAAAAATAAGGGAAAATCAAATTTTTTAAATGATAGTGCTATATTCAAGATGTATAAAAAGTGATTGAAAAGTTAAAAATAATTATGAAATACTAACTTTCCATACAATGTAATCCACAGGACACTACTCATTTTAGAGGCTCCACAAATTCAGGGGTTTATGATTCCGGAGACTTTGCTTACTCTTATCTCCATGTGGAGGTTCCTAGTGTAGTCCTTTAGGAGTCCTGAAACTAAGAACCTTTGTGACTTATTTTACATCAGTTCATCCTAAACTTATCTAAGGTTGGGATGTGCTTTTTATGGGAAACCTATTACTTTCCCACAGAATTGATGTTTTGTAAATCAGTTTGGTGAAGGACCAGAATTTATTGCTCGGTTTTGTCCCCCCACCTTCCTTCTTTCCTTCCTTCCTTCCCAAACAAAAACTTCTAATCAATCAACAATTGTGGTTTTTATTACATACAAAAACCACATGTGATAGCAATGGCAAACTACTCCAAGTTTCTGGGCACTTTCTTAGAAGCTGGAGCAGATGCTGCTGCTTAGTAAACTATGGCACCATCTGCTGTGCAGTACCGGCCTGAGCTCCATGATATATGTCTGATAAATGCATTTGTGCATGAAATCTTAAGAGGCCACGTGGTCCAGTGCCTATTTCAGATATATTAATGCTTATAATACTTATGTTTTCATCTGGTCACATTTTAAAAGCCAATACTTATTAAAACTTGAGAATTAGATGGGTGCAGTGTTGCATGCCTATGATTCCAGCAGCTTGGGAGGCTGAGGCAGGAGGATCACAAGTTCAAAGACAGCCTCAGCAATTTAGCAAGGCCCTAAGCAATTTAGCAAGATCTGTCTCAAAATAAAAATAAAAATGACTGGGGATGTGGCTCAGTGGTAAAGAGCCCTGAATTCAAACCCTGGTACAAAAACAAAACAAAACAAACAAACAAACAAACAAAAACCCTTGAGAATTAGCTAAGTCTTTTGTGGACTGAGGTCTATTACCAATAAAGATTTTAAAATGTATTCAGAAATGGCTCTCATATTACCTCTCAGCATTTAAAATATGACTTTTCTCATTTAAATGTATTTCTTGATCTTGTTTCTTAAGGTCTTCTGTCTGTGCCACAGTTTTCCTAGTTTCCAAGTTTCCCATTTGACTATTCCTTCTCTTATTCCTTATATCCAGTCAGTCTCTGATACATGTTAATAGATCTTCAAAGTTTCTGCCAGATTAATCAGTTCCTCTCTGGTCACAGCATGCCAGTCTGAGACCCAACTAATGATTTTAATTGGTTGGGGTTAGTCATGTCACATGAGCCCTACATGCCTATCACCTCAGGCTCAAAGACTCCACTCTATCATTAAATATCATTTAATATGCGACCCTACTTTATCCCAATCTTATCTGCCTCTGAACATTAAAGACACTTGGGCATGTTGATATACTTGAATTGTCCCCACTGCCTGCCCTCCCCCTAACTCCTCTTCCCACAATATCCAAGGCTTTTCCATCCCTTAAGTTGCCTTTCCAGCTTCAAGTCACTATTATCCTCCCCTTCCCACAATTATTTTCTACTCCAACACCCCTGCAATTTGGAATCACCTGACATTTCTTATGTGCTCTTATATGTCACTCTGTAGTCTCTGATTCTCCATTAAGACCCAGAGATAATGGGCTTCTTCTGTGAATCTCAACTTATCCTCTGCATAACCAGCCCTCCCTGACTCCTCTGCTAAAGCACTTATCATCTGGCATAATCACTGTTTAAGTTTACCAAACTTTTATCTGTAATTTTTTCATAACTTAGTGAATGGCAGAGTACATGGCCTACAGGAGAATCTTAATAAATGCTGATTGAAAAGTGACTTAATGAATAAATTATTCACATCAATATGCTCTGTTGGGAGCTGCCACACGGGAATCAAGTGCCCCTTAGCCTTGAGTGATAAGAATGAGAAGATGTGGCAAGCCAGCCATGGTGTGTGTGTGTGTGTGTGTGTGTGTGTGTGTGTGTGTGAACTATGAGCATTAAGCTCACAGTGTGGAGTGAACCAACGTTGCCCCTCTGTTCGGGTGGTCAATGTAAGCTTCTTTTCACTTGCTCTGCCTGTAATCCCCACACAGCACATGAGATGGATGTGGCCTTCCTAGATGTCAGTCAACCTGCTGACAGCAAGACATCATGAAGCTAGATTCAACCCCCTGAAATCCAACCCCTTGCACATCCTTTGAATGGCTTCCCTTCAATAAAAGGGTTCAGCTTGTGTTCCTTGCTCTCTTTCTTGCCTGCCTTCCCTGCCTTGTGGGAGCTGAGGCTGAGTGAGGGGCAATCACTGAACCCAAAGAAAAGGTGCTTTCTGTGTCTATGTCTTTATTTAGCCCCAAATTCACTTGGAGTGACCCTAATTGGTTTGTTTGTGTGACGCGACAATGTTCTGTTATTTCCTGTACTATGTTATTTCCTATATTATGTATTCCCTATCCTTTTTTGGTTACCTAAGTCCATGACTTTAAGGACACTGAAGCTACTTGTTCAAACTGGTTCAAATTGACTTCTTCCTTTACCTGACTTCACATAGCCTTAACTGCTTAACCCCATTCTTTCCTCCTATTGATCCATCCATCCATCCACCCACCCATCCATCCATCCATCATTTTGTCTCTCAGGCTACCATGAGGAGACTGAGTATACGTGTTTGAATTCCTGTTCTGTTGTCAACTAGTTTCTGTGTCTTTATCTATTAATTGAGGATGATAGCAGCTACTGCATAGGGTTATTGTGAGGATTAAATGAACACATAATAAGTGCTCAATAAATACAAACTATAATTATATTTATTATTATATTTATTAAATATATTTGATTCTTTTTAAAATTTATATGTGCTATTCTGGCATCTAGAATTATATTGAATATATGTAGCAATTATTCAATAAGCTATTGTTGCTTTGTTATAGAAGATCAGTCATTGGCCTTGCTTTAAAGACAATTTTCCCTTACTTTTTTTAATATTCATTTTTTAGTTGGACACATAGTTTTGTTTATTTTTATGTGGTGCTGAGGATCTAACCCAGAGCCTTGAATGTGCTAGGCAATCGCTCTACTGCTAAGCCACAACTCCAGCCCCCTTACTTGGTTTTTGACTCATCCTCACAAAGAATTCCTATAATTTTCATAAACCAAATAAAGCTTGGCAACTTGCATGACACAAAGCATTTTAATGTTTCTACCTGAAGCAGTAAGTAGGACGGTTTAAATGCCCTGCTTCTTACTTGAAGACAATAATACTCAGCTTTCTAATCTGATAAATAGAGCTAATTTTTACACTCACTTTATCGCATAATTGTGAAAGTTAAATAAGGCAATCTATGTAAACAGGAAGCATCAGCCCTCTACAAATGTCAGCATCAATTTTAGAACTATCAGTACCATCATCATCATCATCAGACTTGTTTAAGCAAAGAATGTGACCTAGATATAAGAACTATTGATGCTATTGTGCTGCCATATCATTGCTTGTCTCATTTGGAAAAAGTTACCCAAAGTCTTTTTATTCTTACAGAAGACCAATTTCCCATTCATCACTTTTTTCATATCAGCTATTCTTCTCTATATATTCTTTATTCCCACTATTTTCAAAGAAATAGTAGGAAAAAAGTGAATGGAACACATGAATAAAAATTCACCAGCATATCATAATAAAAGGCTTCTACCTTACAACTAATGTGTCACATTCTTTTAAATATATCTTTGCATTATGTGAGTTTTCAGTCCAATCTTAAATTAATCACATGTTCATTAGTTTGAGCTCTTTTTCTGTTAAGTTTATTCACTCTTGGTGAATTATATTTTTATATTACTGAGGTTTTGCATCATAGTTGCCTCAACAGAACTTCATCTCATTTGCACAGGCCTATTTTCCTCTTTAGTAATGTATTTTTGAGTTTTACTTCTACCTTTGAGAGCATTAGAAATGTTACCTCATGGAGGCGCCATCTTGGGACCGCATCGCTGGGGAACCTACCCACATTGCAAACCCAGATCTGTGAGTTTGCAGCTAGGTCGGCCTGGGACTGTCTGAGCCTAGCAAATCTGTGGAAAGTCACAAACTGGGAGCCTTTCGCCTGGGGGAACACAGATTAGAGAGGCTCTAGAGAGCCAGGCTCTTCTCAGCTGCCCGAGACCTACGGCTAGCAGCAAATGACCAGGTGGCTGCAGTGGGTGGAAGGTTGGAAGAGAGGATATGAGGGCATTTTGCTCTCAGCACCGGGTGGCGGGGGTGGTACATCCTGGCCAGCACTTGCGGACCCAGCACCGGCTTGGTCCCCAGGCTCCCTTCCCAGTCCGGCATCTACCAGGTGCGTCTAGTTCTCCAGTCCCCATTCCCCAAAGCCCCCAGCCCACCTGACCTGGTCCAATGCTCTGCCACTAGGCACGCAGCATAGCCACCAGCCTATAGTGCTGCATTCCAGGCAGCTGTTTCACTACCAGACCTGTCCTTCCCAGCACACAGCTTTGTGGCCAGCCTGTAGGACTCCGCCCTGGGTCCTGGCTGAGCCCCAGCTTGCCCGGTACACCACATCACCACCACATCACCTCCACATCACCACCACATCACCACCACATCACCACCACACCTGCTGGGTCCAGCACACAGCTTCGCCACTGCCTGCAAGACTAAGAGCTCTGCCGCTGCCGGAAGGACCCGTAGCCTGCCCTTGACCCACCAGTCCCCTACATGGTCTGGCCCCAACTTGCCCCACACAACACAGCACACAGCCTCATGCAGACCTGCAGGATTCAGCGGCAAGACCTGACCCTCCCTCACCCCTTGTGGCCAGCTGCTTTGCCACAACCCAGTCATTTCACCACCAAGCCTGCAGTCTGGCTCGCCCACACTAACCTCCCAAAAAGAGAAATTGGAAGTCTTAAACTCCAACCTTCAACACTGTGAGCAACACAGTAAAAAAGGGAAGATGCACAATCTATAGCCCATACTCCCAGGCTTAGATCATACTTCAAAAAGAAAGGAAAAGAAACCAGGTGGGCACAGTAAACTCGCGCTCACTCTCATACACTCACTATTTTGTCCACCATAGTGGATACAACTCCTTAATTTAACATTTCATGATTTCTGTTGTTGTTTTATGTTTGTTGTAGTAGTAGTTCTGTTTTGCTTTTTGTTTTGGGGTTTCTGTATTGGATTTTTATTTTATTTGAATGTGTACTGATTGATTCAAAGACTCCTTACACATATTTATATTTGTTTCTTTTCCATCTTTTCTTTTTCTTTCTTTCTTTCCTTTGTTGTTGTTGTTTTTGTTTCTTTGAAGGTGTTATTTTCCTATGCTCTGTATTTTGAAGGTTAGGGTCTCTGATTAACTTATTTTGATTTTGTTTTGTATCATCTTTATTGCTACTTTATCTCCCTTGTCTACCCCTCTCATCTCTATTCCTGACACTCAAATTCCATTCTCCCTCTCCCCCTATATATTATTCTTTTTCTTCCCCTTTAAATTAAAAACATATCCTAAATACCACTGCATCTGCCCCATTCACTCTTTGAAACTGCAACAATTTCCTATCTCTTCTTCATTATACATACTCAATTCTATCCTTAAAACTTCTTAATATAAATTGAGGTATATAAGGTCTACCCCTACCATTAATGTCACAGCAATAATTAACACTGCAGAAGTAACAGACAACATCTATTGTTTGATTTTAATCCAGACATAATACATGATTATTTACTGTTTTTGCAGATGGAAATTGCTGATTCCATTATCCTTACATACCAATTAACACAATATATATTAAAATAGGAATTAAGGACCTAGTCTACTACTATATTTTGTTTGCATACATTGTTGGTATCACAGACTCCCCCCTGACCCCAGGACATTATAGACTCATAAGGTAGAAACTCTACAGCATCTGGTTCATCCAGATAGATGGGTAGACACACAAATAATATGAAAAAGCATAGGGAAAAACCAACCAAATAACACAGAATATTTCAATAGTGGATTCCATTGGCACTACAGTGGAGGGAATGTTAGAGGTAAAATTCAGAAAGTTTACAGTTAAATTTATATATGAGGTAAAAGATGATGTAAGAAATGAAATCAAAGAAAATACAAGAAGTGAAAAATTACTTCAACAAAGAAATAGAGATCCTGAAGAAGAATCAGACATCCTCAAAATGAAGGAATCAATAAACCAAATTAAAAATTCAATGGAGGGCTGGCTGGGGCTGTAGCTCAGGGGTAGAGCATTTGCCTTGCATGTGTGAGGCACTGGGTTCAATCCTCAGCACCACACAAAAATAAATAAAGATATTGTTTCCATCTACAACTAAAACAATTTTTAAAAAATATTAAAAATGGAAAGTATTACCAACAGACTAGACCATTTGGAAGACAGAGTTACATACAATGAAGATAAAAAAATAATCTAGAAAATAAAGTTGACCATGAGGAAAAGATGTTAACAGGCCATGAACAGAACTTCCAGGAAATATGGGATAATATTAAAGACCAAACTTAATATTTATTGGGATAGATGAAGGCTCAGAGATACGAACCAAAGGAATGCACAATCTTTTCAATGAAATGTCATAAAATTTCCCAAACCTTAGGAATAAAATGGAAAACAAACACAGGAGGCTTGTAGAACTCCAAATATACAAAATTACAACAGACTCACACCAAGGAACATTATTATGGAAGTGCTTAACATACATAATAAGGATAGAATTTTAAAGGCTGTCAGAGACAAATGACAAATACCCTTTGAAAGAGAAACCAATCCAAATCTCAGCTGATTTTTCAACCAACACCCTCAAACTAGGGGGTCTTGGAATAATAAATACCAAGCTCTGAAAGAAAACGGATGCCAGCCCCAAATACTATATCCAGCAAAATTAAACTTCAGAATTGATTATGAAATGAAAACCTTTCATGATAAACAAAAGTTACAAGAATTCACCACTAGAAAGCCTGCACTACAAAACATACTCAATAAGATATTTCATGAAGACAAAATGAAAAATTAAAGTGAAAACCAGCAACTGGAGGAACTACAAGAGAAGAATAATCAGTCAAAAGGAAAACTAATTCAAATTAAAAACCAGAAATAAATAAAAATGACAGGGAATAAAAACCACATCTCAATAATAAAATTGATTGCAAATGGCCTAAACTTATCAATCAAGGGACACAGACTGGCAGACTGGATTAAGAAACAAGATTTAACAATCTTCTGTCTCCAAGAGACCAATTTGATAAGCAAAGACATACACAGACTGAAGGTAAAAGGATGAGAAAAATATTATTCATATGGATCTCATAAACAAGCAGGGATTTCTATCCTCATATCAGATAAACTGGACTTCAAGCCAAAGTTAATCAGAAGGGACAAAGAAGGCCATTTTATACAGCTTAAAGAAAGTATACATCAACAAGACATAACAATTGTAAATATTTATGCACCAAACAGTGGAGCACCTACGTACATCAAACAAACCCTTCTCAATTTCAAGAGTCAAACAGACCACAACATAATAATACTAGGTGACTTAAACATGCCTCTCCTCACTAGATACGTCCTCCAAACAAAAACTAATTTAAAAAACTATAGAGATAATGAATATGATTAATAATTTAGACTTAACAGACATATATTGAGTGTTTCACCCATCAAGGAATGAATACATATTCCTCTTGGCAGCACATTGATCCTTCTCTAAAACAGACCATATATTAGGCCACAAAGCAACTCTTAGAAAACTTCCCCCAAATAGAGAGGATACATTGCATTCTATCAGATCATAATGGAGTTAAATTAGAAATCAATGACAAAATAAAAAACCAGAAACTATGGTAACACCTGGAGACTAAATAATATGCTATTGAATGACCAATATATAGTAGAAGAAATTAGGGATGAAATAAAAAAAATACTTAGAAACAAATGAGAATAGCAACACATCTTATCAAAATCTCTGGGACCAAGAGGAAAGTTTATTGCACTGAGCTCATTCTTTAAAAGAAAGTCAACAAATAAATAAGCTAACATTATATCTCAAAGCCCTAGAAAAAGAAGAACAAATCAACACCAAAAGCAGTGGAAGACAGGAAATAATTAAAACCAGAGCCAATAAGTAAAATTGAAGCAAAAAATTGCAAATTACAGATGAACCATAAAGTTGTTTCTTTGAAAAACTAAGTAAAATCAATAACCTTTCGCCAAGCTAATGAAGAAAAAAAGAGAAAACTCAAATTGCTAAAATTCATGATGAAAAAGGAAATATCACCACAGATTCTACTAAAATACAGATGATAATCAGAAACTACTTTGAGAATCTATATTCCAATAAAATAGAGAATCATGATGATATTGACAAATTACAAGACATATGACCTACCCAAATTGGAAGAGGACATAGAAATTTTAAACAGATCAATTTCAAGCAATGAAATTGAAGATGCCATCAGAAACCTACCAGCAAAGAAAAGCCCAGTACCAGATGAATTCTCAGTAGAGTTCGACCAGACCTTTAAAGAAGAGCCTATAACAATATTCCTCAAATTATTCCATGAAATAGGAGAGGCGGGAACATATCTAAACTCATTCTATGAAGCTAGTATCATCCTGATACTAAAACCAGATAAGGACACATCAAGAAAACTGTAGATTAATATTACTCATGAAGATAGATATAAAAATTCTTGCAAATCACACACAAAAACATGTTTAAAAGATTGTGCACCATGATCAAGTGGGGTTAATTCTAAAGATGCAAGGTTGGTTCAATATATGGAAATCAATAAATGTAATTCATCTTATCAATTGATTTGAAGACAAGAACTACATGATTATCTCAACAGATGCAGAAAAATCATTTGACAAAATTCAGCATCCATTCATGTTCAAAACACCAGAAAAACTAGGAATAGTAGCAATATATCTCAACCTTGTAAAAGCTATATATATTAAGCCCAAGGCTAACATCATTCTAAATGGAGAAAAATGGAAAGCATTCCCTCTGAAAACCAGAACAAGATGGGGATCCCCTCTTTCACTACTCCTATTCAACATAGTCCTTGAAACCCTAGCCAGAGCAATTAGGCAAAAGAAAGAAATTAAAGGAATCTGAATAGGAAAATAGCTCAAACTATTGCCTATTTGCCAATGACATGTTTCTAAACTTAGAAGACCCCCAAATCTCCACCAAAAATCTTAAACTCATAAATGAATTCAGCAAATTAGCAGCGTATAAAACACCAATATATCAATTGTGTTTCTATATACCAATGATGAATCAGCAGAAAGAGTAATCTGGAAAACTATTCTGTTCACAATAGCCTCAAAAACAAAAACAAAAACAAACACTTGGGCATCAATCTAACAAAACAGGTGAAAGACCTCTACAAAGAAAACTACAGAACATTAAAGAAGGAAACTATGGAAAACCTAAGAAAATGGAAAGACCTCCCATGTTCTTGGATAAACAGAATTAATATTTTCAAAATGGCTATACTATAAAAAGTGCTATACAGATTTAATGCAATTCCCATTAAAATTCCAATGATGTTCTTCATAGAAAAAGCACTCATGAAGTTCATTTTGAATAGCCAAAAAATCCAAACAAGAAAAGTAATGCAGGAGGCATCACAATATCAGACTTTAAATTATACTGTAGAGCTATAGTAACAAAAAACAGCATGGAATTGGCACTAAAACAGGCATATAGACCAATGGTAAAAAACAGAAGACACAGAGACAAACGCACATCAATATAGTTATCTCATACTAAAGTAAAGATGGCCTCTTCAACAAATGCTGGTGGGAAAACTGGAAATTCATATGTAGTAGATTGAAATTGAACCCCTGTTATCTCACCCTGCACAAACTCAACTCAAAGTGGGTCAAGGACCTAGACATTAGACTAGAGACCCTGTACCTACAAGAAGAAAAAAATAGTCCAACTCTCCATATATTGGCTCAGGAAAGGACTTCCTCAATTAGATTCCCAAAGCACAAGAAGTAAAGTCAGGAATCACTAAATAGACCAGGCATGGGGGCGCATGCCTGTAATTCCAGCAGCTTGGGAGGCTGAGGCAGGAGGATCCTGAGTTCAAAGCCAGCTTTAGCAAAAACAAGATGCTAAGCAACTCATATCTCTGAATAAAATAAAAATAAAATACAAAATAGGGCTGAGAATGTGGCTCAGAGGTCAAGTACCCCTGAGTTCAATCCCCGATACAAAAAAGAAAAAAAAAAAAGAATCAATAAATGGGATGGTATCAAACTAAAAAGCCTCTTCACAGCAAAGAAAACAATCAAGAATGTGAACAGAGAGCCAACAGAATGGGAGACAATCTTTACCACCTGCATTAGAGCATTAATCTCCAGGATATACAAAGAACTCAAAAAAAAAAAACAAACCTTAACATCAATAAAACAAATAACCTAATCAACAAACTGGCAAAGAACTGAACATACACTTCACAGAAGAAGAAATATGAATTGTAGGCCGTCAATGGAGAAAGCCAATTTCTGGCAAACCCAAGTTTGGCCTGAAATACTGGTCCAGTAAACACATGCTGCATGACACAGAGTGTGTTTAAGTAACCAGAAGAAAATTAAATGTGGAGAGAGGGTTATACAGGAGACAACTGGTTGAGGAATCTCATCTGGCTCTACCCTCCTCCTCCAATCCAACTGCTTGCAGGACTGGCTGGGAGAGATGAATCTGGCCCTGGGAAGGACTGGGGTGGGAGAGATTGGAGATTGAAACTGAGACCAGGAAACATGGGGTATGCAGGCGATGTAGGGGACTAAGAATTGGCTCTCCCACTACACAAGTGGAATCCAGGGGGAGATCCCTAGGGTAAAGTCTTCCAGTGTGGACCAGGAAGTACTGGGCTCTGGAAGTGTGCTAATTTAAATCTCCAGGCCAATTAGCATTTAGCAAAGAGCCTGGAGGCCGGGTAAGCCTAAACCCTGCCTCCAGGAACTCTGACTATGGGATTACCTCTCAATTCAGCATCACACTCCACTCCACCTGAAACTACTGAGAAGAGAAGATGAGAGTATTTTGAACTACAAAGAAAAGAATTCTTTAACATTTCATCAAGATATTTTTTTTCTTTTCTTGTCTTTTTTTTAAAAATTTTTATTATTAATTGTTCAAAACATTACATAGTTCTTGACATATCATATTTCATACATTTGATTCAAGATGGTTATGAACTCCCATTTTTACCCCATATACAGATTGCAGAATCACATCGGTTACACATCCACTTTTTTACATAATGCCATACTAGTGTCTGTTGTATTCTGCTGCCTTTCCTATCCTCTACTATCCCCCCTCCCCTCCCCTCCCTTCCCCTCCCATCTTCTCTCTCTACCCCATCTACTGTAATTCATTTCTCCCCCTTGTTTTTTTCCCTTTCCCCTCACTTCCTCTTATATAAAATTTTGTATAACAATGAGGGTCTCCTTCCATTTCCATGCAATTTCCCTTCTCTCTCCCTTTCCTTCCCACCTCTCGTCCCTGTTTAATGTTAATCTTCTTCTTTCACTGTTTAATTGTGACCTTAATGATAAATGGGCATTTATACAGTTTTCTTTTTTTTTCTTCTTATCGCTAGCATTTTTGAAGCCAGTTATTTTATATGAATTAGTTTTTTGTAAACTAAGATATTTGGTTAGTATATTTTAGTTTTGTTTTGTATTCTTTTATTTTTATTTTTAAGTTTTTTCAAAAAAATTTGCTTTATATATTTTTTCCTACCTGTTTCCCTTGATTCTCTCTTCTGCTAACAGCCAATCTCTATTGTTCTCTCTTTCACTCTTCCTTTAATCTTTTACTTCTGTTTTCTCTTCCTCCTTCATAATCATCATATCCTATATCAATTCTGTTTTCTCCCTATCCACCATTTGAAAATGTAAGCCCTTTTGCAAACTTGCAGTTTTTATTGTAGGCAATAACTGATCATATCTGTCTGTTTATTGGAATAAATAACATTTTAGATGTCATCGTAGGAATGATTTGGTTTAATGTTGTAAACTATTTCCATTGGTCATTGTTATTATTTGTCTCCCCCTAAACAGTGAGGTGCTGGAAACCTTCAGGGACCACAGTAAGTCCACAGGGAAGAAATGCTACTGTTTCCAATCCATACTGTTAGATGGGTGGGCACACAAACAACATGAAAAAGCAAGTGAACAAACTGCCCCAAGCAAATCAAGATACTCCAATAACAGAATCCATTGACATTATAGTGAAAGAAATGTCAGAGAAGGAGTTTAGAATGTACACAGTTAAACTGATCTGTGAAGTAAAGGATGATGTAAGAGAGTAAATACAGGTAGCAAAAGAACACTTCAATACAGAGACAGAGGTTCTGGAAAAAAAACCAAACTGAAATCCTTGAAATGAAGGAAACAATAAACCAAATTAAAAATTCAATAGAAAGCATCACTAAAAGACTAGACTACTTAGAAGACAGAGTTCAGGCAATGAAGACAAAATATATAATCTTGAAAATAGCGTTGACCATGGAGAAGATGTTAAGAAACCATGAACAGAACTTCCAAGAAATATGGGGTAACATGAAAAAAAAAACAAATTTAAGATTTATCAGGATAGATAAAGGTGTGAGATACAAACCAAAGGAATGCATAAACTTTTCAATGAAATAATAATAGGAAATTTCCCAAATCTGAAGAATAAAATGAAATATCAAATACAAGAGGCTTATAGGACCCCAAATGTGCAAAATCACAACAGGCCTACATCAAGGCACATTATAGTGAAAATGCCTAGCATTCAGAATAAGGATAGAATTTTAAAGGCTGTGTGAGAAAAAAATCAAATCACATGTAGGGGGAAACCAATATAGATTTCTTCTGATTTCTTAAACCAGACCCTCAAAGGTAGAAGGTCCTGGAATAACATATACCAAGCTCTGAAAGAAAATGGATGCGAACCAAGAATCTTATATCCACAAAATTAAGCTTCAGATTTGAAGATGAAATAAAAACCTTCCATGATGAACAAAAATTAAAAGAATTTGCAACCAGAAAACTTGCATTTCAGAATATTCTCAATAAAATATTCCATGAATATGAAAAAAAAGTGGAAACCTGAAGAGAGGAACTACACTAAAGGAATAGTCAATCAAAGAGAAATTAATACAAATTAAAAACAAGAAATAAACCAAAATGACTGGGAAAACAAATCATATCTCAACAATAACCTTGAACGTTAATGGTCTAAACTCATCAATCAAAAGACATAGACTGGCAGATTGGATTGAATAACAAGACCCAACAATATACTGTCTCCAAGAGACTCATCTCATAGGCAAAGACATCATCCACATACTGAAGATGAAAGGATGGGACAAAACATCACTCACATGTATCCCATAAACAAGCAGAGATTTCTATTCTCATATCAGATAAAGTGGACTTTAAGCCAAAGTTAATCAGAAGGGACCAAGAAGGCTATTTCTTACTGCTTAAGGGAATTATACATCAACAAGACATAACAATCACAAATATTTATGACCCAAACAATGGAGTATTCACATACATCAAACAAACCCTGCTCAATTTCAAAAATCAAATAGACCATAACACGATTATACTGGTTTTGAACATTTTTAACCATATGTATGAATACAAATGTGAATATATATGTAAAAATATACATGAAAATATTTAAATGGATATGGATTTATATACACATTTTTTTGAGATGGTTGTTTATAGTTTTGGTAAGATATAGGATATGATTATATAATTGAATATATATGAAAATTTATGGGTAGGATTTGAGTTGCCATTCAACACACAAACACACATATATGAAGTATATAAACATATATGGAATATATATGTGAAAGAACATATGGATATTCAATAATATTTATAATTTTTGTTTAAAAGGTTCATGATTATGGATAGGGTTAGGTTTAGTTCTGAATTACAGGTTTGGTTTAGGGGACAGGTTACCTCTGGAACATAAGTATGAATTAATATGAATATAAAGGTAATATGTATCAAAATTTATATATATATATAAATTAAAAATGTATATATATATATATATACACTTTTATCTGCGGATATTTTTAAGGTAAGTAATGTTGTTATGATGTATGAAATCTGGGTTATGCTTATGGAAATAAGTATATATATAAAAAAATCTATGGATTTTTATGTAAATTTATGAATGTATACTCCCAAATACATAGGTATATTCATGTAAAATGTTATGGTTTATATGTATAGAGGTTTCTCTGAGGTGTATTGGTAGGTATAAAACTAATATAAAAAAATAGGGTTAGTTTTAAGGATTGAACATTTTTATCCATATATAGGAATACAAATATGAATGTATATGTGAAAATATTTAAATGGATGTAAATTTGTATATAGTTATTTTTCTTTTGAGATGGATGTTTATAACTTGTTTTTGTTATAGTTTGTCATTATGTAACTGAATATATATGAAAACGTATGAGCAGAAGTTTATTTGTCATTAGGGCATATTCATATACATATGAATATATAAACATATCTAGGAATATATATGTGAAAAATTATATGGATACTCAAACTAAAAATAAATAAATAAATAAAAATATATGTTTTATTTTAAAAAGGCAATACAATTTCAGTGATATAAAAGGACAACAAATAAATATTACTTGTTATGGACCAAACATAATCATAAAAATAGCAATTTTTTTTTCAAAAATTGAAAGTAAAAATCATGAACTATGACTATATATGTATTTTCTGTTGTTTAGGCCACTCACTTTGTGGTATGTTGTTATGACAACCTTAGAAAAATAATACAGCATGCAATCATTTATAAGGAAAAAAATATGAATGGTAAAAAAAATGTGAAAAAATGTTCAACATCTCTCATAATTAGAGAAATGCAAATTAAAACTACACTGAGATTCCATCTCACTCAAATCAGAAGGGGAATTATCAAGAACACAAGCAATAATAAATGTTATTGGGAACGTTGGGGGGAAGGTTCACTCATACATTGCTGATGGTACTGTAAATTTGTACAACCATCTGGAAAGCAATATGGAGTTCCTTGGAAAATTTGGAATGGAACCATTTGACCCAGTTATCCTACTCCTTGGCTTATAGCCAAAGAACTTAAAATCAGCATATTACAGTGACATAGCCATATCAATTTTTATAGAAACTCAATTCACAATAACTACGTTATGGAACCAATCTAGGTGCCCTTCAACAAATTAATGGATAAAGAAAATGTGATATATATATGAACATATATGTGATATATATGAAATATATGATATATATACAAAAATATGTGAAATGTTTTATATATATATATATATATATATATCAGAATATTACTCAGCCATAAAGAAGAATGAAATTATGACATTTGCCAGTAAATGTATGGAACTAGAGAATATCATGCTAAGTGAAATAAGCCAGTCCCAAAAAACCAAAGGCCAAATGTTCTTTCTGATATGTGGATGTTAACTCATAACAAGGGACAATAGGGAGGGGAAGTATAGAAGTTCATTCGATCAGACAATGGGGAATGAAGGGAAGGTAGTGGGAATGGAAATAAGAAAAAGTAGACTGAATTGGACATAACTTCCCTATGTTCATATATGAATACACAACCAGTATAATTATGCTCAACCACAAGAATGGGATCAAAATTGTAATGGCTTGCACTCCATGTATGTATAATATGTCAAAATACACCCTACTATCATATACTGTATATCTAAAAACAGTAAATAAAAAGAAAAAAAAAAGGAAAGGCACTTCATATGAGCTGAATTTGATAGGTTCTTCAATGTTGGTGCCTACTCACTGGTAAGTAACCTTTAGGAAATCTGCCGTCAATTCATACTTATGAAACTTTAGACAAATTCCTATTTCTCTCAAATTTAAGAGCAACTTTAGTCAAATTCATACTTCTTTAAAACTCTTATGGCATTGAAATCAGAACGGTTTACTCCTGATTCTGTTTATATATGTATGTGTGTGCGTGTGTAAGTTGCATATATTTTAAATGGAACTTATGTTTGTCTAAAATTATTTTTACAAAGATGTGACTATTGCCAACAAAATATCTTATGATTTTGGGTTGGTCAAAATTAATCCATTTCCATAATTTTTTCCACTTTTTTATTTCTGTGTTTTTTCTTCATGTATTTTAGGGATCTTTTAAAATATTGATTTATATTATATTTATATATTATTTATATCATATTTATATTTATATTTATTTATTTATATTTCTGGCCTAGTGACCCTTTATCATGGAATATCACTCTTTTTTGGCATATTTCTTATCTTATACAGTGTATATTGTCTGATATTAATAGAGCTATAAGGCTTTCTGGATAATTACCATTTGCACGATATATCTTTTTCATACCTTTAAATTGATGTTTCTTTGATATGTAGGCAGTATCTTGCTTGCCTTTCTAAAATCTAGTATGCCAATCTCTATCTTTGGACTGAGATGTTTAGACAGCTCACATAGTTGGATTTAAATTTTCTATTTTGCTTATTTGTTTTCTCTATCTCCTTTCTGTTTTTTCTTCTATTCCTCCTTTGCTGCCTTTTGGGTGTTAAGTATATTTTTAGTGTACTATTTTAAGTCCTATATTATTTTTAAATTATTTTCTTTGGAGTTATTTTATTAACATATGTTTTAACAATTATAAAATGTGTCCTGATTTATCATAATCAACAGTAGACTAATAACAAATTCCTTACAGTGAAATAAAAAAATTGCTTTTTAATAGTTTCATCTCCTCTCCATTTCTGTACTATTATTGTCACATATAATATATATATATATATATATATATATATATATATATATATATATTCATATGCATGAAAACTCTTTTTTTTTAAAATATGTGACTGAGTTATCTTCTGCTGTGAATTCCTTTAGCCTGAAAGAGATTCTTTGGTATTCTTGTAAGACAGGTCTGTTAGCAATGAATTCTTTGTCTTTTATAAAATCTGAGGATGTCATCTTGAAGGTTAGTTTTGCTAGACATAGATTTTTTTGCTTGGCTTCATTTTTTCTTTCAGCCATTGCATATTCATTCAACTGCTCTCTGACTCCATTCTTTCAATTGAGAGGTCAATCATTAATTGCATAAATTCCTCTCCAAGTCATTAGCTATTTTTCTCTTACTGCTTTCAACTTTTGTTTTTCCTTTTTCTTTGGCTTTCAACAGTTAGATTTGCATGTGTCTAGGTGTGGATGGCTTTTTTTTTCCTACTTAGGTTTTCTTGAATTTCTTGTTATTTGCAAGGTAATTTGGTTTCAAATCTGGATTATTTATTTATTTATTTTTGCCACATATTTTTTTTTCTCTCTGCTGCTTTCTCTCTTTCCTATCTTTTTGCAACTTCTGTTTCATATATATATATATATATCTATATATATATATATAGATATATATATATCTATATATATATATATAGATATATATATATCACTGCATGGTTTTGCTTATTTTATTTACTTCAGCCGTTTTTCCCTGTTTTCTTCAGATTAGGCGATTCCTAAGTACAGAGGTTTTCTCCCTGCCATCTCAAATCTATTTGTGACATTCTGGTGAATTTTTCATGTTAGGTCCTGTATTTTCAACTCCACAACTTCCATTTGATTTTTTTTGTCTTTTAAATAATTTCTACCTTCTTATTGAGATTTATTACTTGTTGAGTCATGCTGTCATAATTTCTTATAATTCTTTAAATCTGAACTTGTTTGCTTCTTTCACCATACTTATAAAAGTTACTTTGAAGTCTGTCTTTCTACTAAATCCAACATCTGGGGAGACTCAGAGGCAGCTTCTGTTGACAACTCTTTTTCATTCTAGTTATTATTTTTGGCCTTTCTTCTAATTTCTGTTGGAAATTGACTATTTTAGGTAATATAAAGGAACAACTCTGGATTCCTGAAGGTGGTTGTTGTTGCTTTTTATCATAAGTTTTTTTTTTTTTTTTTTGCTTAATCTATTCTTTGTTTAGTGACTTGCCTGGGCTAAATCTTCGAAATCTGTCTCCCCATAGAGTATAACCACTGGTACCCTGATCATTAGTTTTTCAGGTTTTTTTTTTTTTCATTCTTGGTTTGATTTTTAAACCTGGATTGCTAGGGGCCACCTTTAGGAATATATAGTTTACTGGCCAGCCAATGACTGGGCCAAGGTTGTGCTCAACATCTTGAGCTGGTAAAGCTTCCATCCTGTGATGATAGATTCAAAGTCAATAGCTGTTTACTCATAAAGCTTCTTGTATTATTATATATGCCTTTGGTCGATTCCACGCCACTTAAATGGTTGCTCTGGTCAGATCTGTCTTGCTTTATAACTCATTTTTTCTTTTGTTGTTGTTGGGAAGAGAATTTTCCAAGTCCCTCCCCTCAACCACACAGTTGGAAGGCCTGAAGATCATGTCTTGACTATTCATCTTTGTAGTCCAGGGTTTAGCACACAGTAGGCTCTCAGTAAATGCAGATTTCCTAAAGATTATTTGGAAAAATTCCTGTCAACTATGATTTTTCAAACTGATGACTATTGATTCTGTGGTGACACTTACAGATTTCCTAATTGTTATATGATGCATGCCACTTGTTTGAATAAATTTAGTCTTTCTTGGTACTCTTAACTAAGCCTTCAATTATTCCAATTGTGTTTTTTATATCTGTATTTCTCAAAGACCAAATACAATTTTTTTGATGATTTCCAAGTTCTATCTCTTTGCCTGCTGTTCTTTGTTCATGACATTTCCTTCCAGAGAATTAATAACTTCATACCAAATATCAAGGAAAAAAACCCTTCATATTTTGTACCATGCAAGTAATTTTACTCTAAATCAAGTCACATGAGAATCTTAAAATTTGGTAGTAATAACTGAGTTTTTTGCAGATTACTTAATTTTGAAATTTAACATCCAAGAAAATATAATAAATATCATTAGGAATACTGCATCACAATGGGTATTTTCTTACTTTCTTTCTTTTTTTTTTTTTTGCACCCAGAGTAACACAGTTACTCAGTAACACACTAACACAGTTTTAACTGTCTTATTAAAGATACTCTTATGAACATCAATATTATTATACCACACAGTTCTGAAAAGTCATGTCTTCACATAACACTAGCTATAATTCATACCAAGTCTTGACAAGATAAGAGCCAAATCTAAATTTTTATAAGAATTATTAATCTTAAGGATGAGGGATGAATAACATAAAAGTTCAAGAGGGTTTCAGTGATAGCTTGTTTTAATCTCAACAGTTACTAAACCAATTCTATTAGATAATTTAACCAATTTCAAAACTCAAAATCTTTATTATTATGATAAATTCTTCATAAAGATAGGCTTCCCTCTTGAGAAATGCATTTCACATATGTCCTGAGTATTCACTGATAAATCACATTAGCAGATTTAGAGGTCAGCATTTGATATTTAAATGTGCATATTTGTACTTTCCCACTATTGCCAATCCTCACACTTCTATGGTAATGAGGGATACAGAATGGGGACAGGAAGGATAAGTGAAATCCCTAAACACAGCATTCAATCTCTTTTTCCATAAAGGGTTTTAATAACAGAGCAGAAAAGTATTTATGAGTTCAGTCTCATTTCTTCTCTCTACTCCTATCTATAGCAGAAGATGATAATGAAAAATGAAAGTGCCAGAAGACAGAAAAAAAAATGGAAGAAGAAAAAGAACAAAGTGCTTGGGTAATACATAAAGCAGTTAATGATTCCTTGAATAATTTATTTATAAATGCAACTTTTCTAAACTTTCCATCAATCACTTTTTCATTTGTGACTAAAGGTAGGGACAAATAGCAAATATTTAAAGTTACTGTACCTTAATTTCTTTGAGGTTGGACTGCTGAACAGAAAGAAGGGGGAAAAGGCAAATAAAGATGACAAAGCTTAAAAATGGCCAACTGTGGTATATATGTATATGCATTTAGGTCTGTAATTTACTCAGCAATGTTTGGAAGGCTCAATATATATATCTCACTTATTTTATTAGAATTATACCTAAGAATTTCATATTATTTGATATTTGCTCATGAGTCAGGAGACTCAATATTGTTAAGATATTAATTATTCTTAAATTGATCATCTACAGATCCAATATAATCCAAATCAAAATCCCAGCAAGCTTCTTTGTAGAAGTTGAAGAGCTGATTCGAAAAGCCACATTGAAAAGCAAAGAATCTAGAATTGACAAAACAACTAAAAGAGGGAAGAACAAATTAAGAGGGATATCTGATTTCACAATTTATTATAAAGTACAATAATTAAGACAGTGTGCATTTTTGTAAAAATGAATAATTAATTGAATGGAGACTCTGGAAACAGACCTACATATATATGGACAATTGATTTTTGACAAAGGTACAAAGATAATTCAGTGGATAAAGAGTAATCTATTCAAGTTGTTCTGGAACAAGTGGATCTCCATAAGTGAAATACATACCTTAACCCATACCTGACACTATATATAAGAATTATCTCAAAATAGATGACACACTTACATTTATAATACATCTTGAAGGCAAGTTTGAGAAAATCTTTGTAACATCAAAAACATGATCATAAAAACCAAACATTATTGCAGTATTCCATCAACCTTACTCCAACACTGCCATCCCAGGGCACTCTTCTCTTGGGTTGTAAAAGGCACTGCACATAGTATATATGATGTTTGGTGAACTTCATACACAATTCAAAAAATCAAACAAATATGAGTCATTCATATTTAACATCAGAAATATTGCTCTGATCACAGAATTCTCTTTCTGGTCTGAATCCATTTTGCAGGTTACATCTGTCTAACTGTGAGAATAACTTGCTCCTAAAAAAATAGAGATATTAATTTTTAAATGTGTGTATTAACTGAATACAAATCTTAATATTTCTTTCTTTCTACTTGTATTGGTACCACTTGAAATGTGTTGTGAAAAAACCTAGTCATGATCCAATAAAATATTAATTCTGAAGAAAGGAACAAATTCACAAACTGGACTTCTTCAAAATTAAAAAACAAAACAAAACAAACAAACAACAACAAAAAAAACCCAACTACTCTTCAAATGATACTGTTAAGGAAAGGGCAAGATAGCTACAGACTGAGAGAAAATATTTGCAAAGCATACATCTAAGGAAGGATTTGGAATAACCAATAAAATATTAATTCTGAAGAAAAGAACAAATTCAATTTATGAATTTAGAACTTCTCTTCAAAAGATCCTTGTGGGAGGCCGTCCTCGCATGTGATTTGAGTTACCTCCCTGGCTGGGTGAGAGGTGCTTAGACCCAGCTGTGTCAGAGCTTTCCCCACCCTTCTCCAGGTCTGAGGGCTTGGCCATGCAGAGGCCTGTCTGGCCACTGCTTGGAAGACCCATTCGTCGCCCCTGACCTTGGGATGCTGCCCCCCTTTAATCTTCATTGGATGGGATTTTCCCCAGAATTTTTTGTTCCCCAATAAAAGTCCACTCCCTGGCATGTTCTCTCTCTCTCTCTCTCTCTCTCTCTCTCTCTCTCTCTCTCTCTCTCTCCCTCTCTCCCTCTCTCCCTCTCTCCCTCTCTCCCTCTCTCCCTCTCTCCCTCTCTCCCTCTCTCTCCCTAGCCTCTTCAGTAAACCTCACTACTGCGTTAGGTGGCTGGAGGCGGGAGCTAGGAGAAGCCATCCCAGAGCTGGTTTTAAAGGTAATTAGAGTCTTGTCTCTTTAATTTAAAGCTCCCGAGCGTTTACTGACGAATCGAACCTTCTTTAATGAAGCCAATGCTGGTCGTGTGGCAGAGATCCTCGTAAGGAAAGGAAAGGATAGCTATAGACTGAGAGAAAATATTCCAAAGCATAGATCTAAGAAAGGAATTGGAATTTAAACTACATATGTAAAGAGCTCTTAAGACTCAAAACTAAGAAAAGGAGCAAATTAATGAAAGTGCAAAAGATATTGGAATAAACACTTTACCAAAGAAGACATATGGATAGCAAATAAGCACACAAAATGATTTTACATCATTAGTCATTAGGGAAATATAAATTAAATCCATAATGAAACATCACTACACACCAGTTAGAAAGGCTAAAATGAAAAAGACTATGTCATGTGTTGCCAAGAGGTGGGGGAACTAGAAATCTTACAAACTGCTGGTGGGGATGTAAAATGGTAATGTGTGAAAAATGACTTTACATATGTAGTTTAAATTCCAATTCCTTTCTTAGATCAAAAAACTATAGCTACATCTAACATATGATCCAGCCACTTCATCTGTAAGTATTCACCTAAGAGGAAAGGAAATATATGTTCATACAAAGATTTGCCCACAAATGGTCACAGCAGTTTTTTATAGCCCCAAACTGGAAACAAATTTCCACCAACAGATGAGTGAATAAGCATAATGTTATATATCCATACAAAGGACACTAATCAGCAATAAAAAATGATGTACTATGATGCATGCAATAACATGGATGATTTGCAAAATAATTATGCTGGGTAAAGAAGACATACACAAAAGAGTTTACAATGTATGATTTCATTTATATAAAATTCTAGAAAATGCAAACCTATTTACAGAGAGAAAAAGCAGATCAGTGGTTGAATGGGGATGCAAGCAAGGGCTGGAAGATGGAAGGAGGTATAGATTATAAAGAATCATGAGGAAATTTGAATGCAGGGGTGATGGTGTCGTGGGTGAGTGCTGATACAAACCTAAATAGCACACTTTAAATATGTGTAGGTTATTAAATGTCAGATACACCTCAATTAATCTGTTATACGAAAAAAAGATCAGATGTCATCTTGTCAAAAACTTCAAAGAAATGAGTGTAAAGAAAAGACTGTTATAAGTTAAAGAAAATACATATAAATAATATTAAAATATGAGGAAGCAAAATTAAAAATTAAAGTAATGTGAGAGAGGTTGAAGGCTAGTAGAGCAAAAGTACAGAAGCCAAATTTTCATAGTTATTGTCATAGCAATGAGTGTGTTACATTATTATGGAAAACTGGAAAGTGAGGTAATTTGGCTTCAATTAAAATGTTTGAAGAAGCAATTTGGGTCAGAGTTGTGAACGGTCAAGCTGCCAACATTTAAAATGAAGTGTGTGCATCTGAATATTTAAAAGACTTTAAAAATATATTCTTTGTAGTCAGTTCAAACTGCATGGCCTTTAAGCTGCAATGTGCTCTTCAAGACAGTGATTAAAGTGTGGATCATTATGTGTAATAAGTCATACTGTGCACAGTGGTCTCACCTTAAAATTCAAGAGTTTTGAGTCTTGGATCCAATTCTATTATGGACTTGAAGTCAGCTTGACAGTAAGCAAATGATTTGGCCTTCTCTGTATCTTCCAACTTAAAAAATGGGAAAAGAGAGGCCTTTGTTCTTCATATATTGAGGTCAATTAAGGTTCTCAATACTTTCAGTCTTTGAAGATAGTCACTGTCCAAGAAGAGTTATTAATTAAATGGCATATTTGCCTTTATCATTGCTGTTCTCATAAAGTAAATGGTAAGTGTCCTCTTACTCCCATTGCTTCTGAGAGGACTGCTTTTGTCTGTTCAGAAAAGGAAGAGAAAAAAATCAATCCCCCAGTACACTAGTGATTACCTATGTATTTCAATGCACTTTATCACCATGGTACCCAAGTACTTGGATCCTGGTGATAAATTGGGAACAAGAACATCAAAACCACAGCTCCATGTGATGAGGCCAGTATGAATACTAGACCATGAGGCCTTTGAAGCTGTTCCCTTTGTATAAACACAGAGAAGGCCAAAATGGAAGTGGAGCCTGTGGTTCCCAAGGTGATTAAAATTAAAACTTAATAGCAAGGACTCCATCAATTTGAATTCCCCATTTTCTCACAAGAACAGATATTGCTTGCAGAGACAGCCATGTCAATGCATCAGTCCTGTAAGAAAGATGCATGTGTCAGCTAATTCCACCAAATGGCCACAATTGTTGAATCTGTAGGGCTCACTTCTTCATCTGAGATATAAACCGTGTTTCCACCATCAATTTGTATTCGACAGTTTTTTCTACTCAAGAGCAAAACACTCCAGCTGTAATTTTTTTTTGTAAGGCAAGAAGCAAAATTCCAAAGTCTGGACTTGATCAAACCACTCACTATTTTACTGATTTTCTATGTGGAACAACTAGAGATGAGATATTGCTAGACGGCTATCCACTGTATGGCCAGAGACTAGTTGTATTGGCAAATTGACTAGGATAATATAAAATGGCTCTTACTCTTTTAAAAATAAACTTTCCATATAGATTTCTGGATAGGTTTTATAGGGAGAAAATTATGTTGTAAAGAGCTAATTTCAATTTGCTCACTTAATAATCATCCAAATAACATGATTTAAGCTGGTTTTGGAGCAGGCTATAGCAAAACATTTACCTTTTCAGAAACTGAATTAGTGAGGTTAATTTGCTATGCCTCAAGTTAATTCTCTAATGTGTGGAAAATAATAAATAGCCTGAGACTATCTTAAAAGGAGCAAATGTATTATGCATTTACTTTTATTGTAGCTAAGTTCTCCATTACATAATTTTTAACTGAAAGATTTTCTTTACTTTTATCTCTGAATCTTTTAAGCTCATAAGTAGGAGCTCCTACAATTTGGACATAAAAGAACTGTGCACACAAAAAGTGAATGTTTGCAACAATATCTGAACACAAATTACAAAACAATAATAAATAATACAGAAAGTTGTCTGATTTTTAAAATTCAAGAATTTCTGTTTATTGTTATTAAATGTAAAACACATTTTTTGCAGAGTAATGTCTTCTAGCTTTCCCCAAAATAACTTTATAAGCAGCAAGTTCCAATAACAGCCTGCCTTAAGAATAAATATATACATCTTCTTTTTTAAACATCAATTTATCCAATAAGATGCATAGCCTGTTCAACTTCCCAGATGTCCAAACCTACACAATAAAGCCTCCAAACATCAGTCTCTTCTCACCTAAAACTAGGATTTTCAAAAAAGTAAAATTTGGTTTTTGTTTTAAAATTCCATGAAATGACTAAAGCTCCATGACTAAACTGTAGCATACAAACCATCTAGGAGTTGTAACATACTAAAACTAAAACAGGAGGCAAAAAAAAACAAAAAACAAACAAAACAAACAAAACTCTGGATCATTTAAAACCTTCTGGAAATATTTTCCTTTGTTGTGAACCACAAAATAGACTGAAATGGACTCTATCAGTTTAAATAAAATAAAAGAACAATAAAATGGCTTTTATCTATAAGAAGATGTGTTCATCTTTATAGTATACCTGTACATTGTGCAATTAGTGCCATATCACATTCATTTTTATATCTTTAAAACAGTGCACAAGGCCATACACATTTGGGGTAGGTGTAAACATCACTTGGTCATGGAAACGTATGACTGACAAATCTCATTATCTCCGTTTTATACAGAAAATGAGGCAGAGAACAAACAATCCACGTCAGAAAACACTGCCCATGCTACAGTCTCATATTTAGTACTCTGTGCTCTAGTTTTTTTTCAGGGTTCCCAGGCTCTCTTTATCCAACCAATTGCAAAACACACTACAGAGAGGAAAAGGCACTGGATTTGGAGTTCCTAGGGGATGCACAGATACTTTAGGATGAGACTGTCTATCTGCACAGGTGTTTCATCTGTCCCTGTTAGAGGGAGTACGCCTGATCAATGGCCCTGTAATGGATGAATTATTGTATAGGCACATACAGGAGAGAGACCTGAATGGCTGGCTTTTCAGGAAGTTATAAAAGTTATAAACACTAGGTCTACAAATATCCAGAGCTGATATCAGGGTTATATTTCTCCTTCAGAACTCAGAAGTGAGGTAGAGGAAGTTTCCACAGCCTCTTGAATATGTAACAATTAGCAAGCTAACTAGATAACTAACCCAACTATTCCCCAAAATCCTATTTAGTACTCTGGCCTATATTTAAAAACTGAATAACTGTCTATATAATTTCTTATTAACTTACTATATTAGCTATTAAAATTCCTTATCATAATCAAATAGTGTGGAAAATACTCTATCCTTAACCCCATTTGTATGTGGAATATGTGAAAGGAGAAGTAGAATTAATTCCTTGTTGTCTTTATGATTGATAAGAGACTGGCTCCTGAAGAAATGGTGACCATGTGAAGAAGAGGTCAGAAAGGGCCATAACAGTGAAGGGAAGAGGCTCCTGCCCAATGTCTCCGAATGTGAGACCACTAGTTCTCATAAAATGTAAAAGAGCGTTGGAATAGAAAAGAATTTTTAAAAGTGGGTAAAACAAAATAAGTACTTTAAATAAGATGAAAAATGATAAAAGGAAAATCAGCTTGGAGAAATGTTGGAATAAATAAAGTAACAAAGTTAAATATGTTGCTATACAGCAAATACTTTCATACACTAATATGCATTGTGTCCTTCATGATAAAAGAGATATGAGAACTTCTTATAATGATTTTACCAACAACTTGGCCCTGTTTCATTGCTTTCCCACTCTGCAGAGAATTTCCTAGGACACAATGTGGGGAAAGATGCTCCACTATATTTCAGAAAGTAACTTGCAGGGAGCATTTAGTGCTCTTAAAAAATATCCCATGGAACTGGAGACTATAATGCTAAGTGAAATAAGCATTACATGTTGAACACTTCTCTGATATACGGAAGCAAGTCTAAAATAAGGGGTGGGGAGAAGTAATGAGGGGATTCCATAAAAAATAAAAAGTAGAAATAAGAGGAGTAGAAGAGAGAATTGAAGGGGAGGAAATAAGGGAAAAAACTGAAATGAATCTGACTTAATTTTCCTATGTACATATATGAATATACTAGAGTGAATCTCACCATTATATATACCCACAAGACACTAATTTTAAAAAAGTGTAAGTACATAGCATAAAGATGAGTAGAGAAGAGGAAAGAGAACATGGGGATGGAGGAGGTTAAGGGTAAGGGTAAGTACTGGGGACTGAACATGGGCATGGGCAAATCATATTCCATACATTTATAATTATGTCAAAATGAATCTTAATGTTATATGTAACTAATATGAATCAATGTTTTTTTTAAAAAAGAAACACCTGAAAAAATCCAACAGGAAGGTATTGAGGGCAGCTCTGTGAAATGACATTCAAGTTGTAATGTAGTTATTAGGACTAAAATGTAAATTATTGGCCTGCCTTTTATTTTTTAAACATGCTTTTGCTCCCCAGTTTTGCATATTTGCAATTACCCAATTCTTATTTTCAACCTTTTCATTCTCAATCTTTACTAAAAGATGATTTGTAGTTGGTTCCTGAAAGTGGGGAAGCAGAATGGCCAATCTTAAGAGGTGTGGTATTTCTTTTCTCTGCATGTTTATAGAAGTCCACTTTCCACTGTAGATAATAAAGTTCTGAGTATGGGATTTTTAATATTTGAAAATGAATAAATTATGAAGTAGTATATTTTATAACTTGAAACAATCATGGACAAGTGCTACCTACACCAACTGACATCTGGCTGGTTGATTGACACACATCAACTTCTGTTCTATGAGAAATTAAATCATGTAAGTGTAATGAATTCTTAGTTGTACTATCCTACTGCATACATCATCCTTGGATCTGGCATGTGTTTATTTGTAACTAACCTTAAATTAACCATTATGATAATCTGATGTATATAGTTAGAATAGATAGCAAATGGATATTTAATAGGGGTTACATGTATTATAACATTTTTATCAGTGATGAATATTCTGATATCCTGGCAAAGTAGATAATAAATGTGGTAAATGGATATTTAATAGGGACTTAAGCACATTCTAATCTTGTTTTTCTACATCTCAGGCAAAGCATCTTCTGATATTAACAGAAATTTTACATAAGAAGAGAGGGCAGCATGTAAGTTGAGCATCAGCTATTGGTCAATGAATACCTACAATATGACATCAATTTTTCTGTTTCTTTTTCTCTAAAACACAAACTGTCCTCATTGAGATAATTTTCTTTTCCTTTTTTTCCACAATAAATTTAAATTTTTTATTTGTTAGTAAATTATAGTTATACAAAACAGTGGGATTCATTTTGACATAGTCGAAAACACATATAACATAGTTTTCTCCATTTCATTTCCCAGTGCTACCCCTTTCTCATCCCTCTCCCTTTCCTTTCCTTAACTAGGTCATTTTCTAATATAAAAGTTTCTCTTTTCTGAGAAATTAATTCTTTAAAGATGAGTGATCTACCTGTTCCTACTCTTTTATAAACTAGCTCAAGACCTATGAGTTTATTTAGGGCTTTTTTTTTTTTATTGTAGGACAATACAGTTCCCCATTCTTTTCTCTCCTCCCCTACCTCTTCTCTATCCTCCCTTTTTACTGTAAGGTCAATAACTTGAGAAGCACAAATCTCAAATATCGTGATTGTTTCCTTAGAGGTATGGGAGATGTGGAGTCATTTAGAGCTGCAGTCATCAGTGTTGCTTTTTACCACTGCTGATGACTGGGTTATAAAAACATTCCTGAACAATTCTGAACATTTAAAGACCATAAACAAGATGGAGAACTGGAAGACATTTCAATGATAATGTCTTAACTTCTGACTCTTAAAACTAAAACAAAACTGATTACCCTTGTCATGATATTATAAGATAGATGCCAAGAGCCATGTATGATGTGCACAGCAAATTCGTGGAAGCAAAAAAAAAAAAAAGGTAAGCCAAATAGGAACATATGGATTCTGTTAAAACACAAGCATCTACAGTGACATGTTCTGAAAGGACATAGAAAACAAGAATCAGAATGTTCAGATTTTGATCAGTGCTGCAATTAGATTCAGAATAGGGAAAGTTCCATAATAAGTTACATGACAAAATGTTAAAGATTGTAAAAGATGAAGATATGAAAAAGTGTAGTGGCTTTCACTTCCTCTCATTATCAGTTTACAAAAGGTATATTTGTTCATATATTCACTCAGAAAACATTTGTTTTAGGCATGTTGTGAACAGGCTCTCTTTACGACAATGAGACACAAGGGTAAGTAAAGAGCTTCAATGTGAGTGAATAAAATTAACAACACTCTATAATATAATGGAACCATATTTATCATTTTCTTTGCATTCATTAAAGTGCATTTCATTAGAGCTTTTATTTGAAGCTCTACTTCCTTATATAAAATATTCATTGCATTGTTTCTAAGGTGACTCAATATTGTTTAGAAATTATGTAAGCCTTTCTGGATATGAGTGCTGTATATTCAAAAGTCAGCCTGGCAGAGGAACTATTTTCAAGGGGTAATATTAGCAGTGATAGTGGAGATATATCAGAACGGCATCAGATCTTGATTGGAGACCCTGGCCCATTGTTTTACTGGCTGTTAATTTCAGAGAAGCTATGATAAGTGCTTGCCAAAATCAGATGAATTATTTCTCCAGAACAGACTGAAGTTTTCGTTCTTTTTTATTAAACAGTTAAGTGAAATTCTAAGACATCAAAATGCCACATAATGGGTTTCTGTACGCTTTATATTCTCTAATCAAGAGAATCTAAGAAACAATATCCAAATATCACCACTTTCTATTTTTGAACAATCTAGACACCACCACCTTTCAGCTTTTCTCAGTTTAAACAACGAGATTTGCTTCCAATTCAGCATTTGCTCTGAAGGGGGAAGGTGTCCTATTCTTTATTCTAGATCTTCTACTACAATATAATTCCTCCTGATAACAGAAAATCTTATTTCCATTACCTAATTTTAGATAAGTTAAAGTAAAGCATTCTGCTATGTTTTTACAAAGCAGTGTTAAATAATAAACAGGTACCAACTTCTGGATGAAGATTTTGTATAGGGACTTTTCAAGCATTGAATGTTTTACTTGTGCCAAAGAATAAAATTTCTATGAGAAAGGTACACACAGATGTTGGTATGATTTGAGAAAAATAGGCAAGAGACTCAATTGAATATCTTTATCTTTACTTTCAAGAGAGAAGGAGGAATCATTAGATAAACTGAGTATGGCAAGAGGGCTTTGGGTTTCGAGCTTTTTGTGGAAAATGGTTATGTTAGACTTTACAAATTAAAACTTTGCAAGCTTTTAGTTATTATCTTTGTAAGATGGAGTATGTAATAAATCTGTTCTCACAGCCTCACACAGATCGTGTAAAACCAAACAATCTCCATTTAAGTGAGTGGAGCATACTGAAGAATAAACAAACAAATAAATAAGATCAAAAGGGGTACCAGTGGGGGACAAGGGAGAATAGAAATTTGAGGAGAAAGGAGAACATGTAGAAATGGAAATGAGAAAGGGAAGTATATAGATACAAAGCAGGAGCACTGGAAGAAGTGAAGAAGAGGAGGTCAGGAAGGCAAGGGAAAAGGGAAGGGAAATGGGAATTTGATTTGGGTTTAGCTATGGCAAATTATTTCCTAACTGACAGGAAATATAAGATTAGGGCCAAAAGGAGTGGAAATGAGAGTTTAGATATGTGTATCTCAGTATTTTGATGGGGATGGGGTTTCAGGATTTTGATGAATGTCAGGGGTCAGCTTTCAGTGGGGACTCTGAAGGAAGGAGAAATAGAACATATTTGAAAATCTGGGGCAGGACAGAGAAAAGCAGTTTCAAAAAGTTGTGGTAGGGAATGCCAAAGACAAAAAGGGAAAGAAGGCAAATATTTTTAACTTGTCTATTTTGCTTTCCATATGGGTTGCAGAAGGCAAAGGGGACAGAACACTTACGCAGTTTCTGAAAGAGGAGAAAGGACCCCAGAAGGATGCTTTTAGTGGGAACTACTTGAACATCTATCTATAAGAAGAAGAGAACAATTGATCAGGTGACAAAGTGATATGGACAAGAATATATGAATCCCAGGTAGTAATTAAATCCCTCAGATTAGGAAGTGGATAAGATTTTTAAGTTAAAAAGCTGGGTTCTTTGGGGGTATTACATAATAAGGAAAGGATCCAACAATTCCAAGGAAACTATTTAGAATTTCATTAACCTGGCAAAGTCTAGACCTGATGAACACTTCAGAAGTAGAATAGCACTCTAGGGACTGATAGTTTATTTCTTTACACACTGAAATGCACAAAAAAATAGTCTGGCTGGCTTTTGTACTGGAGAGTATGAAATTAAATCAGAATTTGAAAAAAGGGAGGCAGGAGGCTTTGGAAAATTTGGTAAAAAAAAAAAAAAAGAAACACACAAAATGCTGCACACAATTTCAAAGACTTTGAGGCTATATGTGGTCAGACACCCCACTCTTTCCCTACATACAACACTTGGTTTGTAAAGAACACTTGGTTTCATGGAAGCAAAGGGTTAAGGCTGAGTGGCAAATACATGCTATACAGCTTAAGAAATGGTAGATAATAAACTCAAGAAAGTATCCCTTTGTGATATCCAGCCAGAGAAGGTTTCAAGCTTGATAACTATTATTTTCCTATTGTTTCTTATGAGGGAGACTATGTGGAACTTTAGTGGGAATATTGATATATCTCTGGAGATGGTAAAAATTAAGGCATTCTGGAAGGGAGGAAAGATTAGGTACATGAAAGTTTGAGAGCCTCTAATTAAATATATTTGTACCTTGGGCAATATATTAAAATAAAAATGAAAGGAAAGAGAAAAGTGAATTGGCCATGTAATGGGCCACAGTAAGAACAAACCTAGTCGCTAGTAGCAATACATGTAGGGGATTTACAGGTAAGGTAAGTGAAAAATGAGCAAATCATTTTTTTAAAAAAAATGAGTTAAAATATTTTTGGGAGACAAACTGAAACTGTTGAAAATATTATAGAAACACAACTTAAAGAAAAAACCAATATTATAGATAATGGTATAAGTTGGCTTCTTAGAAGCAGAGATCTAGACCAGAACCATGAAGAATTAGCTTGTGGTTTTGATGTTTTAAAAGACAACATTGGGAAGTAGGCTTCAAATCACAGTGGCTTACACTGAAAGAGATTTTAAAAATTTAGATGAAGATGATTTTCAGAAACTAAAATGGGTGATACAAAAAGGATAAAGAAAATGGCATAGTTGGAGAATAAAAGCTATATATTAAAAAATAAAATAAAAACTGGGTGCAGTAGTACACATCTGTAGTCCCAGTTACCTGGGAGGTTGAGGCAAGAAGATCGCTTGACTCTAGGAGTTCTCAGCCAGCCTGGCAACATAGCAAGACACTCCCTGTATTTTTAAAGAACAATTAGAATAATTAAATACTAAAAATTGAGAAAATCTTTTACAAAGAAATATATCAAAGGCCTAAAATTAAGAAATAGAAATGGCTCAATCTCAAGATATGTCTCACTATGAAAAGAAGATTTTAGTTTAAAACCAGAAACAGGCAGGAAAAAAACTAGGACAAAGCAAAATGTCATGCTAAATATCTTACATAACCAACTGATGGTTTAAACCAATAGAAGTTTTAGGAGAGCTGCAGCACCTGTCCACAGGGAAGGTGTAAGCAGGAAGAGATACAACAACACCTGGTCTCAGAATACATCATAAAAAGGTTTTTTTGGCCAACTAATTAAAACTCGGCAAGAAACTGTGTAGACTTTTGAAGCAGTATTTGTGAGGTCATTTAGGAGAGGGGAAAAAAGCAAAATATCCCAGTGAAGAGCATAACATTTATGTGGATATAGTTCAGGCAAGAACTGTCAATGAATGCTAAAACTAACAGGTGAAAGTCTGATGAGAAACAGGAAGTTTACAGTCTCAAAGCATTTCTCCACAAATTGCTTATTAATTATAAAGGGGAAATTAGCAGCTGAATAGTGGAGAAACCTGACAAGCATCACCTTAACCAAGATCACCACCAGTTACTATCACCAAGTTCATATGAGTAGTGATGGAACAGATCAACACTATTGCCCTCCCAACATAACCTACTGAGAAGAACACAATTTTACATCTGTCCCAAACTGCAGAACCCAAACCTAATGAGGAAGCATCAGAAAAACATCAAAGGATACTGTGGATTATAATTTCCAGACTCTTCAACTTTCCAAAAATATTAAGGTCATGAAAGACAAAAATCAAGGAACTTTTCCAGAACATGACATAATTGACATAGTTAACATGGGGCCCTGTATAGGATCTTGCCAGAGAAATTAAATCATTATGTACTTGTTGTTATAATTGATGTTACTGAGAAAAACTGGCAAAATTTAAATAAGGTCTGTAGATTAGATAACATTATATGTATGCTAATTTCCTGATTTTAATAATTGTACTATAGTTATATAAAAGAACGTCCTTGATTTAAGGAAATACAATGAACTATAAGAAAATGAAGTATCACTTCTGCAAATTACTTTCAAACATTTCAGAAAGGAATAATGTGTGTATATAAGCAGCGGGATTGATAAAACAAATGTGGTAAGGTCTTAGCATCTGGGGATTCTAGGTGAAAGACATAGGAATTCTTTGCAAAACTTCTCTGAAATTATTTCAGATGTATGAATTTAAAATTATCTAAAAATCTTGGGCCGGGGATGTGGCTCAAGCGATAAAGCACTCGCCTGGCATGTGTAGGGTGCTGGGTTCGATCCTCAGCACCACATAAAAATAAAAATAAAGATGTTGTGTCCACCAAAAAATGAAAAATAAATATTAAAAAATCCCCCCCCTCTCTTAAAAAATAAATAAAATACAAATTAGGGTTGGGGATGTGGTTCAGGGATCATGTGCCCTTGAGTTCAATTTCCAGAACTCCCTCACCCTCAAAAATAGTGTTTTAAAATACATTTTGAAAACACTAGGGAAATATGAATAGAATTAAAATATTAGATGAAATTTCTATGGAAAGACTGTAATTATTCTCAGGCTTGACAACAGCAGTGTGCTTATGTAGGCAAATGTCAGTCTTCAGCATAAGTGCTAAAGTACTAAAGGTAAAGTATGCAGCATGGGGAAGGTTACCTCTCTGTCTACAGGTGTGGCAGTAAAAGCCAGGCACTATTTCTCTCTGTGTCTCTCTGATAGCCACAATATTTCCCAAGTTCCTCAGCTGGGCATGGCATTTCTCTGTCAGTGACTGTCTTGACACCCCATGGTGCAAAGCCTCCCATTTCTTTAACACTCTGTTAGGTCATTAAAGCAGATTTTTTTTTAATTCCAGTGAATTCAAAAATTTATTAAAAATGGTCCCTTAGTATTTCCTTCTAGTGTTTTCTCTTTTCCCAGGACTCAGGCCTGTGTGCACAGCTGATGTGTTACCAGCTCTTACAAAATTAGGAGGGCCTTGTTTTTTGGGTTATATTTTTGTGGAAGTGGGGTTAGGGTATAGGGTGCCTTCTTCCCCTCTCTCCACAGTACCAGATAGACATGAACCCCAGAAATGGACACAGCCTGAGTTATGTGTCAAATGGCTTTTCATTTCTTCTCCCCGCCCCCTATAATGTCAGCAATCAATTTCTGCTAGCCCCGACCAAGCACATCTGTCTTCATGTGCCTGTGCCCCAGCAGTCAGCTTGCTTATCACCCAGCTGAGATTCCCAAGTACACTTCAGAAATAGACAAGCAAAAAGGATATACTGTAGTCTCAAGATGAGAGTCAAGCAGATAACAGGGTAAGCAATAATTTTTGTATATGTTTATAAGCTATGCAGGCTTCTTAGAAAATTTCCTATTGGCAAGTGAGGCATGGAGAAAGAATTACAAACATGTATGATCATAAATATTCTTTACAATGAACTTGTAAAGATTTAATGAGAGCAAAGCTCTACTTACAGTCAAAATGCAATTTTAACAGCATTTTCTAAACAATCATTTCTCTTGTTACACCAAACAGAACCTTTAACTAATGGGACAACAGCTGAAGACTTCAAATAACTTAGTGATAATTCAGCCCCTGATGAGGTCTAAACAGAGGGTCAGTGATTCTTTATGTCACCATAACAGTGACACTAATTCCACTGGAGATATCAAGGAGGGCCACATGCCCCATTTAGAACACTAAAAATAAGACCAATGATCTGTATTTGCTCAAATTAGTATGTCCTAAACTAGAAGTAAACTTTTCTCTAGAATGATTTTGGGCTAAATTGGACTTAGTTCTGAACTACTGTTTAGGAACACATGACACGTTGTTAATGCTCCTCTGATCACATGGATTTTTTTTAGTTGTACTTCAACTCTTACATCTTTCATTTCATTCAAGAAAAAAAAAAGCAATTCTTCAAAGCTGTAGATACAAACCCAGGCAAGAGATCATATGCAATGCAATTATACCTACTAATCACTACATGTCATTCATAAATGCTCAATTAAAATCAGCTATTACTATTTTGTTTCTCCCAAACTAGGAGTAGCTTTCTCTTGTTTGACTATTATTAGAAAAATTCAATCTCAACAACTCAATCTCATACTAAAAGGCAACTCATTTGATCACTGGAAATACACTGCACATGATTGTTATAAATCAGTTGTTAGTACTCATTGTCTTTAAATCTATGTCCTTTTCATTAAAATGTGAATAATACCTATCTCAAAATTTGTTGTAAAGAAAATTGAAAATTTCACAGCAGATGTTTGACTAATGTTAGTTCTCTCCCCCAAACCATGCCTCCACAGCAAAGCACAGAGTAGCAAATAATCCTATTTGCAAAATAGATTTTAACTGATGAATGAAGCAACCAAATGGTTGTGGCTGGGTTTTCATGAGTCTGGGTTCTTAATGGTTTGTCATTATTCCTGAGCACATCCAAAGAATTATAATGACTTTGCATTATAATTCCCACTGAGGTCCACCATGACATTTAAGTGAGGTGATCTTCTGAAATACAATGGATTACTTTGTAAACTACCTTTTTCATTTTCACATTTTATATTCAAAACCTGTGTATTATCAACAACTTAAAATCCCAGCACTCACTAAGGATGTCATCTACACAATGAACAATTTCCAGTACTTGCCATAACTAGCCTGAATCACATGATTCTTTAGACAAACAGTGTTATATATTCCTCTATATTTTCAAAACTCTTTCATATTCTGCTTATGCACACAAAAAAACTTGTTCCCATATGATGTCTGCTCCCTGCAAAAAGACTGTAGGATAATATGGACTCAGCCCAATTCTATTTACTCCATTATAATACTGCAAGTCTTTCCCTTCCACAAGTTTACAAGTTTCAGGAGGAAATAAAGCATAGTAGGGGAATATCACATTCAGTTTTGTATTTACTATACTGCCTTACTTATATAAGTGCTCTCATTGTAAATTTATAAAATATAAATAAAATATATCTCAAATTTGGGTTCACCTATCTTTGAAATAAAATATATCAGGGGTATTTATTTAAAATGCCGACTCCTTTATTCTATTTCTAAAGAATAATGATGGCTGGTATTAGAAACTGGGAATATTTTATAAAGTTCTATAGGTGATTCTGGTGTACAATAAAGTTTTAGAATCCTGTTACAGAAGAAGGGTTACATAATAGGAAACTGAGGTTCATTTTAATGATCAAGAAAATTTGGTAGCATTCAGAAGAACAAGCATTCTGTTTTGTTTTGTTTTGTTTAATGATCAAAGGCACTTACATTCCTCTCTCTCCCTCCCCCCCTCTCTCTCTTTAAAGACATAAAATAAAAATAGAGAGGTTTGCTTTATCTTTTCCTTTTTATGTCAATAAACTTACGAAACACATAAAAGTCTACTGAATAGTACACTGAGTTTGGAGATAACTGCCTGTCATCAAACTTCAACAATCCTCAATTTTTAGCCAATCCTTTTTATTTGTAACTCCACCCATTTATTCCTATTCTAAATGGGCTTTATTTATTTATTTAAGCACTGGGGATTGAACTCAGGGGCACTCAACCATTGAGCCATAACCCCAGATCTATTTTGTGTTTTATTAGAGACAGGTTCTCACTGAGTTGCTTAGCGGCTCACTTTTCACTGAATCTGGCTTTGAAATTGCCATCCTCCTGCCTCAGCCTCCAGAGCCTCGGGGATTGGAGGGATGTGCCACCATGCCCAGGGCTTTATTTTTCTCTTAAACGTTGTTCTCAAATCATTAAAACAATAGCTAAGAAACTGAATAACAGTGATATATAAGATGATCTACTGAAATTTATTTTAATATTGTGAAGAGTCATACAACCTGATTTATAACCTGCAACTATGAGAACTACAAAGTTGCAATTTGATAGATGTGTAGTTCTACTCTGGAGCAAGTATAAGATAGCTATTAGGTGATATTTGTGACAGCACCTGTACTAGGTACTAGGTACTAGTATCTAAGTGTGTATTATCCACACACACACATAACAAATGTTATTGAGTTAGAGGTCTTTGAATTAGAGAATATGGTATTTATAAAAGATATGTTTACACATTTTTGACACTTTTACACTTTAGAAGTAAAATTTACTCCCTTGTCTTCCCTCTAGTGTGGTTTGGACTTAGTGACTCACTCATAGTTTAATAGAATATAGCAGAAATGATTGGATTTCACTTCTAATATTAGGTCATAAAATGACTGTGGTTTCTTAGATGTGTGCATGGATCCTCCTCTTCTCCCATCACTCATTCTCTAGGAAGACAGCTATCATGTCTGTCTATCATGAAAATGGCCCCAAGGAGGAGAGAGCCAACAACTGCCTTGTCCTGGGGATATACAGGCAGCCTATAGGACAGTCCCAGTAGCACGAAGCAAAGGTTTGATGGCAACCACTTAAGTGAGCCAGTAAATCCACTCTCTATCCCCAAAGAACCTTAAGATAATTTTATTGCAACTTGATGAGAGCCCTAAAAAAAAAAAAGAAGAAGAAAGAAAGAAAAAAAATGCTAGCTGGGCTAGCTGAGCTGCTTACATTACTTGTAACAGTAGAACTTTGGAAACAACCTGTACATGTATAGGAAATTTGTTGAATCACCTACGGTGTGCATGCACAATGGGATATATGTACTCATGAGAAAGAAGACCTTTTGGAACTGGTGCTAGGGATGTTCCCCAGGATTATATATTTATAAAAGAAAAAAAAAGTTGCCAAAGAATATATATCATATGCTTCTTTTATGTAAGAAAAAAGATAAATGTGCATGTAATCGTTTACTTTGTCAAAGAAAACAGAAAAGAAACCGAAAACTAATAAGTATAAATGTGATTTAAGCCTTTCAGTTTTAAATGTAATTTTGACTCTGACTTATGTAAATAGTTTACCCATTCAAAACACAAAATTAAATCAAAATAGTTGGAAAATGCAAACCCTAAGACAGAAACAATTATAGCAAACTGCATATCAAATTGACAACACAAACACACTAAGAAAATAATGAGAAACCTTTGAAAATAGATCTGATTATATACACTCTATTAAATTGTAAGTACAAAAAATTGTAAGAAAATCAAATTTTCTCAGTAGTTTGTTATTGTTGGTTGAAGTATTACAGCTGTAATTCTGAATCTATTTTGTATGTATTGTAGCAAACGAATGTGTGTGAATGTGTGTATGTGTGTATTTATAATTTTTTTTTTATTTGAGAATCACTTTTCACTAGGGATGGATGTGGATACCAGTGGAGTCTTGGGGAGGGCAAGGAAGAAGGCTATAGTGCTGCCTTTGAACTGGAGGTATTACCAGGATCCATCATCCTAAAACATCAAATCTAAGGTCTGTCCTCTGAATGACATACCAGTAGCAACAAGGACGCCCAGCACTCAGATACTGGCTTCTAAATAACATTTCCTTTAAGTAGGAAACCCCTTGGAGAAAGGGCTGATATTAGTTCTAGGAGGAAAAAGTACAAGTTGACATGTAATCCCCTTTCTCCAGAAAATGAGAATGAGGGAATGCTGGATAACAGTAATAGCATTATCTCAAAGGACCCAGGAGGGGTTCCAACTGAAAAAATATGGGAAAATTTAACACTCGAAAACAATAGAAATGGTAGGAAATAACACATTGAATTTAAACAAAGCAAAACAAAACTTGGTCCAAAATGAAACTCAAAAGGTGGTGTAATGAGGGAAAGGTTTGAGGAGAGAGAGCACAGACTGTGTGTTAAGAGGTGTGAGTGTGTGAAAGAAAGAGACTGAGATAGAAACAAAGAAAGAAACTGTATATATGTATGTGTGGGAGAAAGAAGGAGTAGAAAGGAGAGGGAGGGAAAAGGAAACAAGGTGGGAGAAAAGGGAGGATTCAGGGGAGACAGAAAATAGGGCAGGAGAGGAAGAGGAAAAATAACAAAAAATGTTCTTTAAATAATGACAACTGATTTAGACAAGGATAGTCAATGGAAGCTAAAATCTGGTTGTTAAGGAACCAAAATTTGTATTGCCTTATCCCTATATATCACTTATTAATGACAGATCCATCCCATTAATAACATTAATTACAAAGAAAAAATGAATCTTTACAATGGAGAGATCTTGCAGTCACCACTTAACCCAATGGTCAAATCTGTCATCAATTGTACAACAAGCTACCTCAAGATGCTCTTGATGTGCTTCTATAAGATATCCACATATTATCTCTGCCAAAAATGTTTACCCAAGTGGTTGTCAAAATGCAGCTTTTGGACAGCAGCAGCTGCATTATCTGTGAACTTGTTAGAAATGCAAATGCCTGAGCTGCATTACAGACCCATTGAATCAGAAACTGACATGGGGGCCAATTTGTTTAATAAGCCCCACTATATGATTCTGAAGTATGGTAATGATTGAGAACCATTGGTTTCACCTGGATTTAATGAGGAAACAATGAGACAAATCCAGATCATCAGAAATTCTAATGACCTGAATTCTTAAAAAAAAAGTCAAGGACACTCATACATACACACACACACACACACACACACACAGAGAGAGAGAGAGAGAGAGAGAGAGAGAGAGAGAGAGGGCAGGGAGGGATTGTGGGAGGAGATGTATAGATTAAGGGTATAGAGACATAAAAATCTAATGCAATGAGTAACTTTTAGGTGGGTCTCAAATTTGAACAACAATGACAAAAACTATAAAGCTATTTTTTGACAATTGAAAAAATCTAAATGTGGTTGTGTGTTAGATGGCAGTATGTATTTATTATTATTTATCTAGGGTATAATAATGTATTTTGATTATAAAACAGAATGTCCTTTTTAGGTGGTAGATGCTAAAGTATAAAGGAATAAAATATCATGATATTTGCAACATAGCATCTTACTTTCAAATAACTCAGCATTTGAAACAAGCAAAACAGGCAAAACCCCAAAATGAACAAAGAAATGAAGTCTATATATTTATATCTACATAGAGAAAGCAAAAATAAATCCAAAGTATTGGTAACAATTGATACAATCAGATGAATACTAGAGGTCCCTTTTCCAACTTTTTAATAATTTTGAACATTTTCAAAAGAAGTTGGGAAAAAATAATGACCCCCCCAAGAAAACATGTTTAGAAACCGAAAAAAAATGTAGTTATTCTAAAAAGCCAAAAACATAGAGGTCAACAAACAAAAAAATTTTGTGAATTTCTTTTTTAAAAAATGAAAGACATTCTGAAGCAACTAAAATGCTTGGCAATAGAAATGGCCAAGTTGAGGTACTTGGGGTAGTCACTTACTGAGAGCTCTGACAGTTTTCATCCCTATATTTCATAGCCACCCACACATGAACTATATTAAAAAGTGCTGCACTTCTAGTTTTTCCTTTACTACAGAGGAAATGCAGAGAGAGTTAATAACATCATCAACCATAAGCTTTTAAGGTTCAGCATCCTAATAAAACTGATGAATCTTGACTTGCAGCCTCAGCAGTTAAATTACTGCTATGAAAATCACTGCCAATGGCCAAGTTGCATGAAAGAATAATTATACATGTTTACTGTTAACCATCAGTCAAGTCCAAGAGCACTGAGCTGAAATATGAAATGCAATTAAATGTGAATGCACAGTCTAAGGACATATTTGCCCCAAAGACTCACACATGCGCGCGCTCTCTCTCTCTCTCTCTCTCTCTCTCTCTCTCTCTCTCTCTCTCTCTCTCTCTCTCTCACACACACACACACACATACACACACACACTATAATAACTTTCTCTGGTAATTAAAAAAATCAATTGAAAAATACAAACAGTAAGTACTAAATGACATACCTAAAAAAGGGAGTCCAATCAGCTGCAAACAAATCAATAAGAAAGTGCTATGATAAGCTAACGGTAATGGAAGTATTAAACCTTCCTTTTACAATCATCTGTTCTTGAACAACTATACTAGCCCTAGCAAGATGCTCTCCCATATTTAGCGTTCATGATTTATGGCTGCCTTTCTTCCACAGCTTTTATGAGAAGGCATTTTTTAGCTGCCCCATGTGAGTTGCTAACATCTGCACTGATGAAAGAATTGTAAAGAGCAAAATTCACAGCAGATTACCATTATCAGATTTCTTAAAAGAGAAGCAATACATTATAATTTGATGTACTGATAGTATTTGAAGTACTTTCCAATGTAAACTTCAAAAGATAATAATGAATATTTAATTTCAATGCAGCACACATTGAAAGTTCAAAATTATTGGCTGCTAGGAAACTAAATCCACCGATAAAATAATGTAACCACTTATTACATCCACAAGCATGATTTTGAGCTGTGATTATATGTAAATCTAATGTCTCTACAATTGATAACTGTGGGATTAACTGGATATTTCTGCAACTTTAAAATAGAGTAAACAGTCAATAGCGAGTGGGGTTAATCAGTTAATGGTTAGCAGTTGCAGCTGCAAAATGAATCATCATTCTTTGAAAATCTGAATTTTGATCTCAAATGGCCTCTATAGCATAAGCAAGCAGTATTTTGGAGGCTTTTATTATTAAGTCTCTTATCCTGTCTTCAGTTGGCAGCTGTGTACATATTAGACTTGAGGAAAATAACAAATTTCAACTGATGAACAGCTTGAAACTGAGGGTTCTTAAATAAGGCAGAAGGTCAGAGACTCTAGAGAGGAATCTTTGTGATTATCCTTGTGTTCTATGCAGATAGTCAGACCTGTGTTTGAATAACTCCACCACTTACATATTGTGAAGCCTAATGAAAACTGTATAACTTTTCAATGCCTTTATTTCTCTATCTGTAAGAAGGGGATATTAACAATTATCTGCAACAAGGGTATACTGCAATGATTCAATAAGTTAATGTACCTTAAAGTCTTCGCCACTGTGATAGACACATGGTTAAGTGCTCAGAAAATGTGGCTAGGATTGCTGCTACTGTTGTTATTTAGCATTAGTATTTGGTAAAATTCTAATGGTCTTTACTAGTGTTTCCAATCAGTTGCTTGTGAGTTGCCATGGTGATGGTGGTAGTTATGATGGTATAGCTGCAACAGCTAACAGGAGGAATATTTGACATTATTGATGCCAATGTTACTTTAAATTCTGCATAGTTTGGTGAAGAACACCATATTCTTGTCTTTTGGTGGGAGCCCATTTCCCATATTTCCCCTCCAACCACTCTCCCAATATTCTACTCCATCCAAGAATGTGTACTTGAGACACTGTGTTACAGAAGAACACATGCAGAAATTTAAAGAAACAACAGTGTTGATAATGTCAAATATTTCTATTGTTAGCTTAATCATTAAATAAACTGTCAATGGATTGATTTGCTATCATTCTCCACCCATCCTCAAAAAAGCACTGCACATGTCCCCTTGGAATCCAGGATGCAACCGGAAAAATGAAAATGTTATGTTCATTTGACAAAAGACTCACTTTTATTCATTCATTTATTTTTGTTGGTTCTTAAACATTTTCTAAGATTGCTCATAGGGTTTTCTTCATGCATTCCTGAAGCGCATTCCTCAGTGGCTTTTCAGTTTACAATGAAGTGATACATAATAAAATACAGAACTTTGAAGTTCCATATTATGACACTAATGAGTGCCTAGATGGCCCATTGTTTTTTGTTTATTTTTTCTATTTGCAAGATCTTGATTTTATGACAGGCTGCTCTTCAACAGTGGCAAAGACAGGCAAATATTGCCACCTAAATTAATGACAAAATTAAAATTAAGAAAATAGACAGTTTATCTGTCTTGTTCCCATTGCATTCCTAATACCTATCATAATGGCCAGTGTGTATAAGTTTTGTTGAAGGCTAAAATGAATGCCAGAAAGAAAGTGTGAGTGTGGGGGGACACAAAGAAGGGATAGGGGAGTAGCGGGGGGGGGGACAGAATAATTATCTCGATTCTGAATGTGGAGTAAAATATACAAAACATCTGATTGCCTTTTAAATTTTTATTTATATTTTTTAATTTCCTTTTTGTTACTAGAGATTGAACCCAGGGGCACTTAACCACTGATCCTCATCCCCAGCCCTTTTGATTTTTTCTTTTGAGACAGAGTCTCACTAATTTTTTTAGGGTCTCCCTTAGTTGCTGAGACTAGCCATGAATTTGTGATCCTCCTGCCTTGGCCTCCTGCACCACTGGGATTATAGGTGTGCATCACCATGCCCACTTTACTTGATTTTTAAAAAGCCACAACATGGCAAATTGAATCTTTAAGATTAGTTTTGCTTAAAAATATTAAGGATTAGGGGACAACTAAAAACAAATATAAGTCAGGGCTGTGACACATGCCTGTAAGCCCAGCTACTCAGGAGGCTAAGGCAGAAGGATCACAAATGAGAGGTCAGTCTGGGCAATCTAGTGAGAAACTGTCTCAAAATAGAAAATTAAAAAAAGAGCTGAAGATGTAGCATGTAGCTTAGTAGTACGGTGCCCCTGGATTCAATCTCTAGCACTACAAATAAAGTAAAATTTAAAAAGTAAAAAAAAAAAAAAAAAAAAAAAGAAAGAAAACAAATGCAAAGAGTCACGCAGATGACTGTTCTCTACCAAGAACACAATAAAAGTGGGGCAGGGGAGCTTATGTAGTAACTCCTATAAAAAAGATTTTTCCATAGCTATGATTATTAAACACTGAAGAAGATATCCTCTGGTCATTTATTTCTTTCTCTGGTGTTTTGTTTATTTTGTGGTACTGGAGATTGAGTCCCAGGGCACTTTAGTACTGTATACCCTAGCCCTTTTTATACTTTTAAGGCAGGGTCTTACTAAATTACCAGGCTGGCCTCAAACTTGCAATCCTCCTGCCTCAGCCTCCTGAGTAGCTGAGATTAAAGTCATGCACCACCAAGCCAGGCCTTCCTCAGATATTTTTAAAAGCAACGAGAATGATTCTCATCTGCCTGGAACAATTTAAGACTGTTTCTGCCAAGATGACTTATCAAGTCCCATTCCAACTCTGATAAATTTTTCATAGTCTACTTTCTCACTATGTCCAAATGACCATTGTAAGTAATCCCCTAGGATATTAACATTTGGAGTACATGTGCCTACTGAGGCTTTTAATATACATGAACATTTAGAAAATAATTTAGGATTGGAAGCCTCAACCATTTCACATTTCATGAAAGTATGTCAAATTTATATTAGACTTTTAGATGGAGGATTTTATTATCCCTGGTAGAATGGCATGATATGTAAATAAATTGAGTGCACACTTGGGATAATATGTAACTGCAGTATGTAACAGAAGTGAGAACTCCATATTTAAAAAATTAAAAGAAAAAACAAAACATTTGGGCAGATGGTTTTTACTGCACTCATATAAACTTGCAAGAAAATAGCACAGAAAACGATTTTTAAAAACTGTTCAAATTTTTTTCAATTATTCAAACCAGCACAAAATTATTAAATAATGTCAATTAAAAATTCCACTGACTCACATTACAAGCAGATTCAGAATAAAGCTTTTGCCAAACCTCTCATATCCCTAAAGTGCTTCACTCAGTAGTGATCGATGTATAGCAATATCTTCATTATAAAGAGGATATATTTGTATTATCAGAAATCACAATAAATGATAGGCAGGCAACAGATATTATTTATTAAAGGTTTTACTATTGTCAAGCACTATATTAATTAGCACCTTCCATACATTTTAAAATTTAATCCACATAAAAAGACTGTATGAGCTATAAGCAATTATTATGCCCATTTTACAAGTGAAAAATAGGTTTTGAATGGAAACTATGAGAAGCATAAGAATATGGATTAGGAAAGAAAGTTACCTGTTCTAAAACATGAATTCAGTGTGGCTTTATCTCCCTTCGTATTAGGCCAGTCATTGGCAAGTTCCTGGCCTTGTGTACCTACTCTGAGACCCCCGGGTTCTCATATTTTAGGAGAATCACATTTCAAAATATACAGACCACAAATGATTACAGCAGCTCTCTCATTTCCCATGCAACCAAGATGTGGGGTGTGAACAAGAAGACAAGGACAATGCTATAGTTTCTGACCTGAACAAGAAAACAGACTTGACATCTTCTGAGATAAGGAAGACTGGAAGGAACTCATATGTAAAGGGGTAAGTCAGAAGTTTATCTTGGATAAGCTTAGTTTGAAGTGCTTATTACATAAGCAGATAGAGTTCTTGAGTGGAAAAGGGGATAGACTCAAGCTGAAGCTCTAACATTTGGGATTTAAAAGTCATGAAACTGGATAAGGAGGGTGTAGATGAGGAAGGGTAGATGATATTGAATGGTCCTGGGACATTCCAACATTTAGAGGTCTAGAGACAAGAGGGAAGACCAAGCAAGGTAAGGATAAAGCAGGCAGTGGCGATCTGGAAGCCAAGTGAAAATAGCCCTTCAAGCAAGGAATGAAGTGGTCTTCACTCAAGAACCCCAACACAATGAAGGCTGATTTAGCAACCTGGAGGTCAGTGACATTCTTGACAAAGTGACAGTGATACTATAGATATAATTTTGGTCCCTTTTTTATTTGCCACAAAAACTTTTTTAATGCCTACATGATATCCCATAATATAAATGTACAATAATTTATGTAATCATGTTGCGATTGTGGATTTTCATAGTTTCCAGTTTTTACTTTTATAAATACCAATGCAAAACCATTCTGGACTGTAAATCAGTAATGTTGTATATACATGAATTCTAGTGAATATGATAGCAGGTACTGGAATGCAGGAAACAACCCATAGTATGTACAATTTTTATGTGTCAATTAAAAAAAAGATTAATGACTAAAAATAAATAAATGCAAGGGAAATTTTGCCATTAAATAACATGTATGTGCAATACATATTGGACAAAGGTGCGTAAGTCCCATTTGGCCATAATTCTTTCTATAGTAAATTATTTGTGTCTATTTCTATTTCTAAAGTTTCAATTACACATAAGTAGGACCTTCTTAATAGATGTGTATAAAATGTAAACATAAAAATTTATAATGAAAAGTGTTTTGCAGTTCATAAAACATTTCCCATCCATTACTTCAGGAAGTCTCAAAAACACAGGTAACCCGTGACTCCTGAATTAAATCAGTTGCCCAAACTTGCCATTTTTTAAATTACTCTCTATCCTTCACTATCTATGATCAAAAAGGAACTTAAAATATGTTTTTTTAAGAGAGAGAGAGAGAGAGAGAGAGAGAGAATTTTTTAAATATTTATTTTTTAGTTTTTGGCAGACACAACATCTTTGTATGTGGTGCTGAGGATTGAACCCAGGCCGCACGCATGCCAGGCGAGTGCGCTACCACTTGAGCCACATCCCCAGCCCAAAACTTAAAATATTTATTCATATCATCCATGGCTAAGTGTGTGTAAGACAGAGAACACATTCTTAATGTGGCACCTCAGATTCCTTTATAATCTGCCCTGAAGTTTTCATCCTCATTTTCTCCCACAACTCTTCACAATGCATCCTACATTAGTATGCTCACAGTTACCCAGGAAGTGCTTCACTTTTCCACCTTTGTGCCTTTTGTTTAGGTTGTTAACTCTGCCTAGCAGGCAGTGCTCCTACTGCATGTTCCAACTGTGCCTTTTTTCTTTACTAGTTGTATGGTCTTGGGCAAATTATTGAGCTTCTCGGAAACTCTCTTTTTTCTCATCTGCAAATGATAATAATAATACCTTCCCTGAATGCTCACAGCAATAATTGTAAAACATCAAATGTATCTTACCCTAAAATATCTATGATGTTCTCAAAGTGCACAACACAAAATTCAAAAATGTACAAAATAATAGACCTTTCCGTCCTCCAGATGAAGTTCCCTTTACAGAGGTTATGATTTTTTTTCTGAATTTTTGCACATTTTTAAGAGATATTCTATATGAATGGTATATAATACACAATCCTTGACATCTTTCTTATTTCACTTTGCTATTCACCTTGGAGAACCTTCCCTATTCATACATAAACATCTGTCTCATTCTTTCTCTAAACAACTGTAGTATTCCATGATATGAATGTAGCATCACTAAATAAACCACTCCCTGATGGTCAGATTTTACGATTATCACCAATCTTTTTCCCCTGATATTTTATTACAAAGTTTTCAAACATACACAAAATGTTGGAAGAATTTTACATTAAACAGATGTCAGCTAGGTAGTTTCAGTATATAATATTTTATTATAGACTTGCTTTATCATGTATCTATCTACTCCTTCCACCTTCTATCACTCTATCATGTTCTTATTCATTTCAGAATAAATTGCAGATATATTACATCTTCCTTGAAATATTTACTATCCTTTATTACTAGATGTAAAACTTTCACTGTTAAAATTAGTAATGCAATGAAAATTTATATAAACATCTTTTCACATTTGTGTGGATATTTCCTAGAAAAGAAATTTCTGGGAATGAACATTTAGTATTTGGAAGGATATTATCAAATTTCCCTGTCAAGATTGTGAATAATTGACACTCCTATCAGCAATGAAGGTAAGTGCGTGTTTCTCTTTACCTTTATGATGTATTATCAAAGTTTAAAAATTTACAAACACCAAAGGTGAAAAAGCATCTTATTTTGTATTTATCTTATTATAAATGAAGTTAAACACTTTTTCAGGCTCACAAACTTGCATTTCTTTTTATCTTTTGCACTAAATTGTTCTCTTTAATTTTGAATAAATTTTATTGTGTATATCTATGGTTTATAACATGATGTTATGGGATGCATATACATAGTAAAATAATTAGTATAGTGAAGCAGATTAATGTATTTATGACTATGTTATCTCACATAGTTGCTGTTTTCTATGTGTGACAAGAACTAGTATGATCTATTTAACAAAAATCCAGAATACAATTTTGTTAACTTTAGTACTCCTGTTGTACCTCAGATCTCTAATTTTGTTTATCATAGGTATCTGTAATTTTGTATCCTTTAAACTACATCTCCCCATTTTCTCTTCCCATCTACTTGTATTATCTTTTTGTATCTTAAATATTTGAATTATTCTGTAAAAACAGATATAAATGAGATAATGCAAATTTTTTCTTTGTTTCTGGTTTATTTCACTTGGCATAATATTTTCCAGGTCCATTAAAGGCAGAATACTATCCTATTGTGAGTATAGATACCACATTACATCTATATTGTTTTCCATAGTGATTGTACCATTTTACACTCTTGTCAACAGTATATAAAGGTTCCAATTTCTCTGTATTTTTGCTAACACTTGTTATCTTTTATTATTTTTAAAAATAATAGTTTCATGTCTATTTCTTTCATATTCTACTGAATTACTGGTATTTTTGCACATCTTTTTCCTTCCTTCTTCCCTCCCATCCCATGCCACTGTTTGTCTCCAGAAATTCACATGCTTGGAACATACTCTGCCACTGAGCTACATCCCTAGCCTTGTAGAACTTTATAAAGTTAGAAAACAAACCTTTTCCACTATGAGTTGCTAATATTTTCCCAACTTTTTCATTTCTATCTTGATTTTAATATGACTTATTTTTCTAAGGATAAATTTAGTTTTTGTACCTTTTGCTTCCAAGCAGTACTAAAGGCTGATTTACGGTTCTTCTACTACCTACTGTCCAATCTCAGTCCTGAAGACTGCTTTACTCAAATTCTACCAAATTATCTGCAGGGTGTGATTATGCTCTGCCATCCCCTCCATGGGCTCTCATGTGATGGTTCTTTGTCCAACATTCTCTCAGTTATATTTTCCTACTGGTCAGTCATGTTTGGGCTAAAATCCTGCTTCTATAGCAAAGGTTTTCTTCAGTTCTCACAGCTAGTTTCAATAGTCTTTCTCTGTTCTATCATAGTATCTTATATGTACCCTGATCAGAATATTATCCACCTATAATGTAATTAACTACTTCCTTCCCTTGTCCACAAGATCTTTGAGGAAACGGACTATTTTCTTCCTTGTACCTGGCGTACAAGTAGCTGCTTAATAAATGTTTAGTGAAGGAGGGAAAGAGAGTGGGAGAAATGCATAGAAGGTGGACTAAATTGTGCCCCTCACCCCAAATTTCATGTTTAAGTCCTAATCCCCAGTACTCCAGAATGTGACACTGGAGATAACACTTTTTAAAAATTGATTAGACAAGGAAAATGAAGGGAAGAGAGGTAGGATAAGAAAAGGAAAGACAGTGCAATGAATCTGACATAACTTTTTTTATATACCTATGAGAATACACCACAGCGACTCTCACCATCATATACATCCTCAAGACTAGGGTCCTAATTAGAATACAATGTATTCAGTGCTTGTATGATTATATCAAAATGGAGTCTACTGTCATGTATAACTAAAAAGAACCAATAAAAAAGAGGTATGATATAAACTGGTGTTCTTATAATAAAGAAAAATGTAGAGACACAGACATGAGGATGTGTATATATGTAGAAAAGACCATGTGAAGATGGAGAGAAGGTGCCCATCTGCAATTCTTGGAAAGAGAACTCGGGGATGGGTGGGGGGGCTACCACTTTGGACTTCTAGCTCCAGAAATGTGAGAAAATATATTTCTCTTTTTCAAGCTGTCCAGTCTGTGATATTTTGCTACAACAGTCCTAGAGAACTATACAGAAGACAAAAAGACATAGAAGGAAAGACAGTGGGATTGGAGACCACCTAAATGTGGATCATTGGAGGAATATGGGAGTATTCTTATGTACCCATGATAATACACCTTATTATATACATTCTTATATAAGAATGCTCCCATATGTACTAGCAAGTATGTCACAATTGAGAAAAACAATGATTCTTTATTTTCCATTCATGACAAAGAGATGAAGCTCACTCTAAATTAAAACCTCTGTTCTCTAGATTATGTTGTGAACATATAATTAAATTTGATTCTGATTGGCCAAGGCTCTCTCAGTTATAATTCTCATGGATTTAAGTCATAAACCATAATGGATTTACATGGTGTGAGAATTTAGTCTGATTATAATAAGCCACTCAAGCTTAAGGAGGCACATGCATTCATAGCCATATTTCATTGTTGGGACTGTTGAGAAATCCCTATAATTTTCAGTCTGTCTAGAAAGTTGGTGTTTTTTTGATTTAGAACTTCCTTCTTTCATTAGTTTATTTCAAAGAGATACATTTCTTAGAAAATGAAATTTGACCCAATAGCATATTCAATGAAATTTGAAATTATGAAAAAAAATCACGGGACATGAAATCCTTGAGAGTGCTTTTGTGGTCATATGTTTCCCCTCAGATGTTGGCTATAATTTTGTATTAAAAACTGTATACTGACTTTTACAAAGTACTCATTTCCCTTTAGGCTTGGGAGAAGTCAATGTATCTATGAAACAATACAAATCATTAAGTAAAGTCAAGTAATGCCTGGTTTTTATTTCAAAATATGATTGAAATGTGTGAAATTGTATTCTGTCTATATCGTGATACTTATAATCTGGAGGTGACATGGTTAATTTCCCTGACAGACTATAAAATCAGCCAGCTACAAATGGTGAAAGCTGCTAATCAGGAAGATAACCTTTGAAAGCCTAACTCTTTTCTTAATGGTTGCTAGTTAAATATGAACATCTGGGAAATCATTATAAATTCATTGTGCATAAATCTATCATCCTTATGTATAGAACTCTTTTTTATTATACACAGGCTTTACATAATAAGGAAAGAATAAATGTATCAACTTTTTTTTCACCATGCAATTATTTGATGCACCACTTATTAACAAAATTGACATTGCCCTTGGATGTCCATGTCACTGGGTATAAAATGGGGGTAATAATATTTAGGTGAAAACATACCTAAAAGGTTTATCTTTTAGCAATGCTTTGGAAATGAAAATGGTTTGAATGTACTGATTTTTACGATGCTGTCTTGAGGTTCACTTTGATATTTACTTCATGTGGTATATAATTCAAACTGAGAAAAATGGACTTTTGTTTTATACACAAATATTCATAAAGATTCATAAATTTTCCAGGCATGGTGCCACATGCTTGTGATCCCAGCAGCCTAGGAGGCTAAGGCAGGAGAATTGTGAATTCAAAGCCAGCCTCAGCAACTTAGCAAGGCCCCCAGCAACTTAGAAGGACCCTGTCTCAAAATAAAAAATAAGGCAGGGGTTGGGGTGTTAAGAATGTGGCTAAGTGGTTAAGTGTCCCTGGGTTCAACCCCTGGTACCAAAAAAAAAAAAAAAGAAATTTAAACGTGATTTCCACAAATCATTCTTTAGTCATTTAATCTTTTTTACTGGCACTCTAAAAATAATCCTTCAACATGGACGCCTATGCCATTCAGTTAAGAAAGTTTTTTTAGACCTTTTTAAAACAGCAAATGTCTAAAGGCCTAAATTACTTTTAAAAAGTGAAAAAAAATCATATAATTAGTTTTTAACTGAATACTTTTCTACCTAATCCAACCTGACTGCCAACACCAAAAGATTATGAGAGGCAATTCTCACGTTTTGAGAAAGAACACTGAATTTTACACAACAGAGAAAAAAAAATTAGATCATAGTTCTGCCAATGATGTTAAAACATTAAGATTCTTCTGTTATAAATCTAATTTTTTTGAAGTTTATAACTAGGATATACCTTAATTCCAAATGTAACTTAATTGAAAGTTAAGTTTTAGAACATAGTAAGAGAAATTTCACTTTTAGTGTTGCCAAATAGAACTCTGGACACTTCTTCATTGTCACCTCAGCCAAGTTAGAGAACCAATCTTTAATTGAACAGCTAGTAAAATTTAAGATGTAAATTCTTTATTGAAATACATGAAATAGGGCTTTCAAAAAGCTGAGTGTTAGGGTACACATATTTATCCATAACAGTAAGTTACATGCATATGTATAATATAATCCACAGGCAAAATATAGTATACATCTGTTCATTTATATTGTGGATAAGGGATTTCTATTCCCTACCATAAGCTTTCCTGCATTAACATTAGAGAAAAAAATTCTTTCAATACATCAGTGTATATAAAACAGAAAGCTAAAATACTATTATGTAAATTAGGTTAGAAAATCTTGTTACAGACCATTTTAACATATAATTTATATTTGTGACGCAACAGAACTGTAGATGAATAAATACTGATAGATTGTTTTGTTGCTCATCCACCCTGTAAGACTATGAACTATATAAAAAAAAAATTCATCTTGAGTACCCATAAAAGAGTTTGGCACAGCAAGTATTCAACAAATATAGGAAATGTAGGTGGAAAGTTAAAACTCAGGATAATCCTGGAAGCATTTGTTTTAAAGAATCATTGTTCACCTAGAGAGAAGAGAAAAGTAAGAATAACAAATAACACTTAGTCCACTTAGTAAAGGTGAGCTCCAATAGTACAAATGCATCATTTCTTTAATACTCATAACAGCTCTGACCAAAAAGCATCAGAGTCTCCATTAGGCAGCTGGGAAACTGTGATAAAAAAGATTCAATGACCTTCTCCATTAGCAGGGTTAAGCCCAGAACAGATTCCAGCAGAGTACTCTTGCCATTTGACCATGGTGCACCCTCAAGCAGAAAACCAGTACTTAGTTTTTAACTGAATACTTTTCTACCTAATCCAACCTGACTGCCAACACCATAAAGCAGAAAACCAGTACTTTCTCCATCCTTCATATTAGCAAGTCAAAACTTAGCTATTCATCAGAATCTTCTTAGGAATATTCAGAAAGTTTCTCAATTCCATAGCTAGAGACCCTGATTCAGAAGGCCTTGGATCCTCCCAAGTATTTTTGTATTTCAGAGTTTCCACAGGTAAATATGAAGTATATTTAGGCTTAACATGATGTTCTTTTTTGAAACCTAGCAAAAGTTCCATCCCTATATTCCCCAGAATTGTAAATGTCTTCCTGATTGAAAGTGGAAGATTAGAAGTATATGCACATTGATATTTACTGAACTTGTGTTCCAGGTATTATATAAAAAAGTTTTATATATATTACTACCCACATGTAATCTCATTTAGTATGCAATAGATCAAAGCTTACATAGGCTCAGTTATCATTCCTTTAATCTTATAAAAGTAAAACTATATACCTTATTTCTAAAATATATTTCATGTCTCTCTTAAAAATGTCAAATATCTGGGCTGGTGTTGTGGCTCAGTGGTAGAACACGTGTCTAGCATGTGTGAGGCACTGCATTCAATTCTCGGCACTATATATAAATAAGTGAATAAAATCACAGTCCATGAACAACTAAAAATATATATTAAAAGTTTTTTTAAAATTTCAAATATTGCTGGGTGGGGTGGTGATGTCTTTGATCTTGCTACTCAGGAGGCTGGGGCAAGAGGACAAGTTTAAGGTCAGCTTGATCAATTTATCAAGATCCTATTGCAAAATAAGAAATAGAAAAGGGCTGAGAATGTAACTTGGGGATAGAACAGCTGTAAGTTCACTTCCAAGTAACACACCACACACACACACACACACACACACACACACGTAAAATATCATTGTTCATTTCAAGATGTATTTAACAAGTAAATTTAAAAATCAGGAAAACTTCTTCTAAGCCCAAGAAATAAAAGAATCCATATCATTCAGCCCCATGCCCTTATCTATTAAAATACAGTATCTATAATGTCATTCATATCCCTTCACAATTATTTATGGACCTCCAGGGGTTCTCTTGTGTGCTCTTAAACAAGACTTATTAGATGCTATAGGTGCCTGACATTTCCCACTTCTGCTCTGGAAGAGCACATTCCAGTCCCATGATGTCCCAAACTCAGTCTCTGAGGTTTTCAATGATATCTAAATATGTTTATCAGCTATCTTTGGTTGATAGGTAACTGATATATCACCATAACTTGCTGGACACTGCTGCCTTTGCCAAACATTGTGCCCATTTCTTATAAATACCACTATGTCCTCTTGCTTTCCTGTCCATCAACCAGAGTCCCTGAAGAGATACAGTTTGTTCTGGGTTTTCTGAAATTCAAATATAGAAAGTTACTCTGTGTTGAATGAAAAGTGGCTGAGTGGCTGAAAATGCCTCATCTCCCAATTCAGTGATATGGTTTTTACATGGGTACTGAAGCAGTATTGCTCAAAAGGCTTCTAGGACTACCTTGACTTCCAGCTCTTCATTTTCTTCTGCTTACTATGTTATAAGATTTACATGGTATTTTAAAGGGCAACTATTGGTAGACAAATTCAGTGATATTCTCAGAAGTTTATTCTCAATAATTAATAAGCTTTATTCAACTTTATCTGACTTAATTTTCCCTGTGAAGGAGTTCTCATCCCAGAAATGCTATCTAGTCTCTTCTATGAATTGTCTTCTGACAGGTCAGTCCCACCAATTCAAAAGATGTGCCCAGAGATAAGGCAATTTTGGTGATCTGCCTAGTTTAAGCTCAAGTTAGGGACAATAATACCTGCAAAAATGTGAAATTGCTTCCTAAAGTATAAGAAAAGAAAGATGTGTTAATCATTTTTCTGTGGCTGTAACAAAATACCTGATAAAATAAACTTAAAGGAGTAAAGATTTATTTGGGTTCATGGTTTCAAAGGTTTTAGTTCATGGTTATTTGGTCCCATCACTTTGGGCCTTTGGCAAGGTGAAATATCATGGTAGGAAGCCTGTGGGGGAACACAGCTGCTCACCTCATAGCAATCAGGAAGCAAAGAAAGAGAGAGAGAGAGGAAGGGGTCAGGGTTCCAATATCCCCTTCAAGGGAATACCCCAAGTGACATACGTTTTCCAGTTAGGCTCCATTTCCTAAAGTTTCCACTACCACCCAAAAGTGCTACCAGCTGAGAACTAAGCCTTCAATAAATGAGACTTCAGGGATATTCCAGATGCACACTGTAACAAAAGAGGTGGCTGAGGTGATGAAAGGGCGGGTGATCTTTCCCCTTGCATTCTATATCTCACACACATTACATGGCACCTATCTAAATAAATATTTTAACCATCACATGCAGAAAAGACTTCACCTAGAAGAAAAGTTCTGAATCCAGAATTGAATTATGTCCCCAGAATGCTGGCTTCTGTAAAACAAACCTGAAAGAGGTGTAGAAGAAATAAATTATCAACTGCCAAGATTGTATGTAAACACTTTTTTATACTGATTTACCAGATACATAGAAGAATCTGCTTCCCTCCATTTTGGCTAGATTCTTGTTCTTCCTACTTGTTTTCTTCAGGTCTTGTTGGGAAATGTGCTTAAAATATTTTCTGTCCAGTCATCCTATTCCTGAGTCACCTTTTCCTGGTTCAGATCCTAGCCATGAATACCCTATTTCCTTGTCCCCAACTCTCAAAGATATTGAATTTTAGGGAATTTCTGACGGAACTAAGTTTTCATGAAGCTAGAAGTTTCCAATAAGATGAAATAAATGTGATTATATTGGGTCCTGCAATGCCTAAGCCTGTCTTACTCTGATTCCTTTACCCAACCTGACTGATGCTTGTTTCTCTGATGAAGCCTGTGTGATGACAGAACTAACTGCATGACATTGAAGGGAGGTGTGAATTGTGGCAAAAGCAAGGCTCTAAAACAATTATATCTGATATTCTGACCTTGTTTGGTTTCCAGATTTGTATGGCCTGAAATGCTGGGATTTTCCCCTGTATACGATGGGGAACAACGTGGAGTCTTAGAGTTTAGAGTTTTAGTGTGTTATGATGAACTCCAGTCTGTCTGTGTGAATAATATGAAGGAATGAAGTGGGACACAGAAGCCTATGATTATTAGAATATATAGAAAAGGCCAAGATAATTTTAAAAAATGTGTGAGGTTTCAGGTGAAGAATCTTGTGTGAATTATGGAAAAGCAGTCATCATAACTGGCAAATAAATAATTTTGAAGACAATAAAATGTGCTAAATTTGGGTTAAAGCACACTTCATATCATGGTGTAAGCTAAAGATACAGTACTGGAACTTGGGCAAGGAAAGTATAACCATAATAAAAAAAAAGAGTGAAAATTGTGGCACAGGATCATATTGCCAAAGAAAAGAACAGAGAGAACAGAACACTTAGGACTAAGTCAACCTTGGGAACACCCACGTTATTAGAATGCAATGGGAGAAATATGAGGTTCAGATTTTAGACAATAAGTGTACTTATTTCCATCATAACTCTTGTTAAATGCTCTTACCCAAGGAACAGTAACTCTTGCTTCACTTCCACCCTGGAGCAAATGCTCATACAAGCTCTGGCAGGCTCAGCTTGCTGGTTGGTACTTTACCAGAACATCATCCCAACACTGTCTTTGAAGACTCAGCTTCTAATGAGAACTTTTTCATAGTTCATTAACTACCCTTCCCAGAAATAAGGCCAATGCATACTTGCTTTAGCCTGAAACAAGGTTGCAGTGTGATTCTCAAGTATTTATTGATACATTAACAATTTGCATGCTAGGACAGGTGGTGCTTGAAGTATGGGATCTAATAAACATGATGAAGGAATAAGTGAATGATTTAATGCATAAGAATTTAACCCTGCACAAACTAAGTATAGAAATTGGAATATTGAATAAAAATTCTTAATATCAATAATATTGTAGAAGTTGGCAAACAGAAGCAAAAATGAAGTTTCAGTAGTGTAGATGTTTTAAGTAAAACCATTCTGAACCAATAAAGATGAAGCAAGCCTGGCATTGGATGTCCATAATACAAAAACTTGTGCTCTTATAAAAACTACGAGTTAAACATGAGCCAATGAAATGCTATAAAAAATCAAGTTTTGTACAAAAATATTTTTAGCATGCTGCTGATAGGAAATATAGGGCAATTTTTTCTCTTTAGGCTCAACGCTAAAGATACTTATTAGCTTCAGAAAGACAATAGATTATGATAGGCAAATAATAGTTATAATAATAGTTAGCTTTTCATTGCTATGACCAAAATACCTGACATAAACAATATAAAGGAGAAAAGATTTACTTTGGCTTACTGTTTCAGAGGTTTCATTTTATGGTCAGTCTGCTCTATTGCTCTGGGCCTAAGGTGAAGCAGAAAATCATAAGGGCATGACAGAGCAAAGGAAAGCTTGTTCAGCTTATGGCAGTCAGAAGAGTGGGGAGAAGGCCAGTATAAAACATACCTTTCCAGGGCATGCCTCCAATAATCTAGTTGTTCCTAGGAGGCCCCACTTCCTTACAGTTTCCACCACCTCCCAATAATCCACTCAAACTATGGATTAATCCACTGATGAGGTTACAGTTCACATGATCCAATCACTTCCCAAAAGCCTGACCCCTGAACATGGTTACCAAGTCTTCAGCACATGAACTTTTGGAGGACATTCCAGATCTTTAAACCACAATAGTCTTCAAATATTTTGCCAATGTGGCCAGCAGCTGTTCCATTTTATTGTAGGCAGGAAAAGAGAAGTAAATTTCCAGAGCTAGAGGCAGCAGGCTTGGAGTGTGGTTCAGTAGTGCTTGCCTAACATGCAGGAGGCCCTGGGCTGGGACACACCACTGATTTTTCTCCAAAGAAGAACTTCCTGACTGTAGAGGCTGAGGTGCTCTGCTTGACAGGACACAAAGAGAGAGGCAGTGGCATCTCTGAACATTCCTTAGCATGAGTATGCACCTATATATCTAACCAGCTGTCCAGGGAAGAGGGAGCAATTCTGTAAACAAGTAAACCCTTTTTTAACTCAACAGTTGTCAAAATCATCACATACAGACAAGCAACAAGAGATGTGAAATGCAACTCTTAAGTTATTTCTTTCTAGCCAAATGTGGTGGTGCACTGCCTCCCAGTGAGGCAGAAGGATCACAAGTTCAAGACCAGCCTTGGTAATTTATTAAGACCCAATCTCAAAATAAAAAATAAAGAGGATTAGGGATGTAGCTCACTGGCAGAGTGTCTGTACAAGGCCCTGAATTTAATCCCCAATTCAAAAAAAAAAAAAAAAGAGGCATTAAGATTCTAAAAGGGGAAATTCTGAATGTTCATCCTAAAAATATATTTTAAAATGATAATGCTATTGATTGGCTATAGGTCTCTTTTGCACATGTCCCATTGTGGCATTCTGAAAATAACTACTTGATTCTTGATATATTAAGATAATATTTCTAAAGTACAAAAAGGACACTCTAATTTCTATTCAACCAAGTTAAACACTTATAGACTTTTTGATAATAAGTTGCAACTTTCTGAAAGTAATCATTCAAATGTTCAAATGTCAGCATACACCTACAAAGCAAGTGGGTAGATGATGACTTTTTAAAAATTGTTCGGTTTCACTTCCTTTAAAGAAAGGAATCACTTTACAGCAGGTTCCAAGCTCAGGAACATTTGACTAATGTCTATCCTTTCCGTTGAGTTTACAAAATTATAAAGAGCCAAACAAAAGATGACTCTCATCTCTTTCTTGGACTTTAAATCTCACTGGAATCCAGGAAAAAAATGATTATAGATATGTGGTTGAGAATCAGTTTAAAAAGAAGTCAAGAGAAGTCCTTTGTTGATACTTCATGGAAATGCAGTCTAACTGAACTTCTCAAGGCTTGAGTGTTTGCAGCATCACCTGCATAAATAAGAGATTGACTGCTCAAGTAAGAATTCACTCATTCATCCCTTCCCATTGAGCCAGGACAATATATAAGGGAATTGAGTGAGTGGCATCCCTATATCTTCCTAGATGGGTTTTACCCAGGAGTCTCTTCATTCTATGTTGTGGAAAAATAGTGTATCCTGATTGATCATCAGCTCCTGGGGTATGCTGTTTACTATATGCTAAGCTGGCAATAATTTCTGGTTGGCTTCCTTGTTTCTATTGTAGCTTTCTGAACTCTAACTTCTGGTGATTTTTAATCACATATCCTTCCTTTAAACTGATTAGTTTCTTTCTTTCTTTTCTTTTTTTAAAATTATTTAGGTCCCTGGCCTCTGTCCTGTTTTTCCAGCTGTTGGCAGAGTCCCTGATGGCTTCCTGGACCCTCTTCTTTCTATCTTGTTCTACATCAGCAGCAGAACAATTCACTCTTCCAACATCAATTGGTCAGCTTTATATATCTGCTGTGACCTTAAAAGGTTTTCACTTATTTGGAGCCCAGTCCAGCAACAGACAACTTGTTCACCCTAGCATCTAGTATAGTATAGTGGCTATACTATGGGATAGTATAAAGTAGAACTTAATGTGTGTTATGTGCTTAATATTTGTTAAGTAAATGAATGAATAAGAGCTTGATTTATGCCATAATCAAGCCAACAGAGATTGTTTTATAAACTCCGCTTGCCATGAAAAATAATTTAATTATGTAATATGTGATTTATATTTCTAAGTAAATGTAACAGAATATCCCATTTTAATAACTATTCAAAGTTTAAATGAAATTTAAAATTCAGGTTTTCAGTTAAAATAGCTCAATGGCTTTACATAATTGATGCTTACCAAATCAGACAGAGCAAATACAGAACATTTCCAGCATCACAGAAAGTCCTATTGGATAGTGATGAATAAGACTGTTTCATTGGCCCTATATATGGTCTTGTGTCACATATTTAACCTTTCGGTATACCTACAGTACTGGAAATTCTTGCCCTAGGCCAAAGCGGATCATACTACAATTTATTTTCCCAATTTGACAACCTAATGGCAAGGAACATCTAAATCACACATAATAACAGTAGCAAGGAGAAACTTTAGTTGCTCAAGTTATCTGAGAGCAAAATATTTTGTGTTGGTGTATGCAAGTGTGCGTGTGCATGTGTGTGTGTGTGTGTGTAGGTACACACTTGCACATCAGAGACATTTGCACCAGAGACTGGATCCCATAATTATTTCTTTCATTCTACATTCCACCCTAAAAAGATCCTAATGATCATCACTGATATGAAATCTGACCTAGAACATAAGGAAACTTATAAATCACCTCTTTTCACAATAATATACACTTTCTTCATATTTCTCAAAGCTCCAGGAAAGCCCTAAATAAATGCATGTAGATCACCTTTGTGATTAAGTAGTTTAGATGGCTGAAACCACAGTAATGCAGAAGGATGTTCAAAGCTAAGGGAAGACAATTTTCTCTAAGTAGGTTTTAGCAGGCCTCATTTTAATTTTTTATTTTATTTGCTTACTTGTGTTTACACAGAATTGTGTTTAACAGTAATGCTCCATGAGTTTCAATCATGGCTTGGATATTCAGATACATTATATGCAACATATATTAGTATTTAAACTGAGCCTATGCTGAAGGAAGGAATCCTTAGATCTTCTAGATCACACTAGCTTACTAAATTGGATATTAAGACTTGTTATTAAGGTCTTGCAAATATAAATTCATCCACAAAGAATAATAATTCAGGTCAAGTGCGTTGTTAAAGAACATTACTTTTTATTTATTTGACTAGAATATTGCTGTAGGTTACAATTAGACTAGTAACAACATAACATGGCCTGTTATATTTCTCTATTCCTCTGCACCATGAAATCACAGTTTTAGAAGACACTAGAGATTATAATACCTCCCAGTAACAATAAAAATATGCATTAACTGCCCAGATCTTCTCAGTCCCTTAGGAAATTATGATATGACTCACTGAAAAAACTGGCCCAATGCCCTCAAAAGCCAATCAAGATTTGTGGGATGATGTGAAGTCCAAGTGAAGTTTCTTCCAAGGTGCAATGAATCCAGCAAGGCAGCAACTTTACTCTCATTCTACTTCATCTTCACAATCTTGCAATGGCCAATAGCATCCCAACCACTGCCAATGAAAATCAAAACCAGATTCTGTCCAATAGCCTTTTTTACTATATACAAAATATCAAAAGAGTAAGAGCAATACAGCAACTACTACCTTGAGCAAAATATAGCAAATCCTTAACTGCATTTAAAAGTTTCACAACTATTATAAGGTCTTGCAAACAAAAATTCACTCACAAAGAAAAATAATTCAGGTCAAATGGGGTGGTAAACACAAGTAAGCCAATAAAATAAAAAATGAGTTTATGTAAATACTCAGAAATGTAGAACCCCTGCCCAAATGATAAAGAAGATATGAATTTTGGATTAAAACATGAAAAACTGAGTATTATGTTTATTTCTGCTTCTTTATTACTTTGCACTAAATGACAATAAACACTAACTGAAAATACAAAAGAACAAAGAAAGTTTGAGGAGAGAAAACAGTAAACACCACAGAAAAACCTTTTGGAAACTATAAAAATAGATGGATAAAAACTAATTGTCCCTCAGTAGAGTTAGCAGAATTCCAACTGTGCAAACAAAGTAAGCAGGATACTGCAGAATTTTAGAAAAATTCAGGAACTGGAGGCACCAGGTATATATGAAGGCAGAGACAAGGGACAGAAAAGAAAAAAAAAAGGGCAGTTGAGTTGTATTCCAGTGAACCCTTTTTCTTCCCCCATCCTTATAATCAGAAGACTTCTCCTGGCAGAAGACTAGAAGCTTACCAATGATGAAGAATTTGGTAGGCTTGGAAACCTGGAGCATGGATAATTCTCCTTAGTGAAACAGGTAATTAAATCAAAGTTCACATACTTGAGGGTGAGGCACTTTCCATGCCAGTCCCCTCACCTTCCTTCCTCTACATGGCTTCCAGAACTCTAGTACTTTTAGCTTTCAGAATTTCAGAACTTTAACTTCTCTTCACATCCACCACCTACCCTGTTTTTAGGTCTATCTCTTAGAAATTGACCTGCTTAAGAGAAAGGTCTAAACCTACTCATTTAAGAGCAGGCATGAGACTTTCTTGGATTTTTTTATCTTCACCAGAGATAGCTGGCTAAGGATTGAAGTTTCAAATGAAGTTCAACCCATGTTCCTTACCAAGCCCTGTGCCTGGGGAAGGGCTTTTGTTAGCCCAGAGGGAGGGGACAGTTTTCTCTAAATAGCATAAAGACACCAACTGGTAAACTCACATGCCCTACAGGATAAATTTTTAAAATTTATATATAGGTAATATGTAGATTAATTATAACCCTATTGGGAGGTTCAGGTCTGCTCTAAAATTGTCAGAACAGCCGATATGGTGGCTGTTTGTGATCCCAGCAACTCAGTAGACTGAAGGAGGAGAATCCCAAGTTTCAGGCCAGCCTGGCAATTTAGCATGATCTGGTCTCAAACTAAAATGGGCTCAGTGGTAGAAGGACCCTGAGTTCAATCCTCTGTATTGAAAAAAATTCCTAAAACAGAACCTTGTGTGATTGTTCTCCAGCAAAATGTGCAAGTCCACAAGCCCAGGTATACAGCTTCAAACTAGCATTTTAATGGTGCATATTCAAAATATAAATGGACAACCAAGGGTCACCAATGGCAAAGAAAATCTCAAATGTCAAAATCCAAAAGAGCCAAACAAACAAAAAAGAAGGAAATAAAAGGAAAGTAGGATAAAATTGGAAAATAAATAAGTAAATAGAACTTGGAAAAACAATAAATAAATAAACCTTTCAAAAAAACAGGAACAATAACTGTTTCTTCCTCATGGGGCTGTTATAAGAGTGCCTGGGTAAATGTGCTTATGGCAATCAGAACAGTGTCTGGCACATAACAAAGGATCTGCAATGGATCTTGTTTCTAAATGGTAACTTTGACTTCTTTATAAGATGATTACTAATATATTTTTTTTATTTTGGGTCTTGTGTTTCTTTTGTCCTTTCTTCTCCCTTTTCTTGATCTACTAAACTAACATTTCCTAAATTCCATGTAAGTTCAGAAGCTATAATTTTATTTTTATAGTACTTCAAAATTAATTATCCATTGAGCATATATATCTATAACCTCTTTGTTGTTTAGTATTTAAGTTTAAACAACTATAAAATAACTCTTGTTTACATTCAACAATTAATTATGTTCATTAAACTTTCATTCTAACTATTCCTTTTCATATTTCACTTTTTTTCCTTTGGTTTTGCTCTTCTTGAATATCTTCTTTAATAATTCTTATATTGGTTGCCTGTAAATGATAATAATCCTTACGTAATTAAAATATTCTTTTTATCACAAAACATGGGTCCATAGGAGACAGAGGAGGACAAAAAAAAAAAAAGATGAGTTGTACCCCAAATGCTCATGTGTAAGACAATGAAAGAAGGTTTGGAGGAGAAATGATTGTGTTATAACCTTAACCTAATCAGCGAGTTAATCCCTGATGGGATTAATTGAATAGTGACTGGAGGCAAGTGGGGTGGGGCTGGAGTTCATTGGGGTGTGGTTATGGTGTATATATTTTGTACCTAGGGAATGGAGTCTCTCTCTGTGCTTTCTGATCACTCTGTGAGCTGCTTCCCTCTGCTATACTCTTCAGTCATGATGTTCTGCTTCACTTTGAGCCATGAGGAATGGAGATGGTCTTCTATGGACTAAGACCTCTGAAACCATTAGCCCTTAAATAAACTATTCCTCCTTTAAAATTATTCTGGTCAGATCTTTTAGTGACTGACAGCAGTGAAAAAGCTGACTAAAATAGAAATTGATCTGAGGAGTGGGGTCGTTGCTATGACTAATCTGACCATGTGGTTCAGAAGTTTTTAAAGCTTTTTGGAATTGAGGAGAGGAATTTTGAGATGTTTATCAATGAAGCTGGAAATACTTTAGGTTGTTGTAAGTGCAGCTTCATGGCTGATTCTGGTGGGAGCTCAGAAGACCAGAATGCCAGTAAGATTGTGGAAAGTGAAGACCAAGCTCAAGAAAGTTTAGATGAAAAGGAGGACACTTTTGGTAACTGGAGTAGAGGCCATTCCTGCACTGGCTAAGAAGTTATTTGCATTTTGCCCATGTCCTGAGATTTTTCTGTGAAGCTGATTTTAAAAGTGACAGACTTCTTAATCTAGTGGAAGAAATTTCTAGGCAGCATGGCATTCAGATGTTGGCATGGATATTGCTGGCATATTTTAGCCAAATTTATTGTGCTAATCAGGAGCAGAAAGAAGAGCAGAAATATTTGAAAAACTTGAACTTGAAATGCAAGAGTAAGACTTGGGCTAAGGAAGTTGCAGTTGTTAAAGACATTATTGCTACTAAAGAAATGCTAAAGACTTTGCCCAGAGTTGATAAGAATGGGCTTGAGGACATCTCAGGAGCTGGCAAGGCAACACCCACCTCAGGTTTAAGGGAGTAAAAGTGAAAATTCTCTTGAAAAGAGATCAGTGGGAAATCCTTACACAAGTGGGCCTGAGAAGTTTTTCCAATGTGCTCAGCAGCCCAGACACTCAGAGGCTGCTTCAGCCAGGGTCCCTGGAGGTTTGGCTCCTGCTTGGTGCCAACTATGTGGTGCTGGTTCTGCAGGAATACAGGATGCTGGAGTTAGGGGTTCATGGTGGCTTCCACCAAGATTTCAAAGGGAAGCCTTGGATGCCAGGCAAAGTGCAGAAGGGTTATAGTCCCTTTGAGCACCCCTTGAGAAATCAAAATGTGGAGATGTCTGGAGGAAGCCGAGGCTGCAGTGGAGATTGTAGAGATTAAGAAATGTCAGTAACATGGGACATCATCCTAGGAAAGCTGTAGGAATTGACCAGAGACAATCCAAAAGAAAGGTGACTTGGCCTGCAACTAACAAGGGTTCAGGAATGGATCTATGCAAGCCGTTGGAACAGAACATCACCATACCATGTGCCCTAGATGCCAGATGTGGAGCTATAGGACTTGTTTGCCCAGTTGGATTTCAGCCTTACTTTGTCCTATCCCTTCTTTCTATGCTCCTAGTTTTGTGAATGGAAATGTTTACTCTATGCCTTTATATATTGGATATTTGTAAATTACTTTTAATTTACAGGAGCTCACAATGTGAGACTGCCTTGAACCTCAGAGAAGACTTTGGACTTGAGCTTTGATCAGTCTTGGAACTGTTGAGACTATAGGGACTTCTGGGAATGGACTAAATGTATTTTGCATTGTCAAATGAGTGTGAGCCTTTGGGGGCAAGGGGCAGAATGTTATGGTTTCTATGCATTCATGGTATAGTTTGGATGCCCTCCAAAAGCTCATGTGTAAGACAATGCAAGAAGGTTTGGAGGAGAAATGATAGGGTTATGGAGTTAATCTAACCAATGAATTAATCCCTGATTGAATTAAATGACTGGTAACTGGAGGCAGATATGGTGTGGCTGGAGGACATGGTTCATTGTGAGCATGGTTATGGGTATATATTTTATCTCCGGAGAGTGGAGTCTCTCTCACACTGCTTTCTGATCACCATGTGAGCTGCTTCCTTCTGCCATACTCTTCTGTCATGATGACCTGGTTCACTTTATTCATGTTAAATGAGGAATGGAGCTGGCCTTCTATGGACTAAGACCTCTGAAACCATGAGTCCTCAAATAAACTTTTCCTCCTTTAAAGTTGTTCTGGTCAGATCTTTTAGTGACTGACAGCAGCAAAAAAGCTGACTAAAACAGAGAGTATCATCAAAGCTAATGAGATAACATATCATTTCCAGAAATACATGTTGGTTCATTCTCTAATTAATAAAAAATGTGAATTTTCCTTTTTAAAAAGGTTTGATGAAAAGAAAAAAAACAGTTTAAAAACTATTATTTGATAGAAACTGAGAAAATGGTCTCAGTAATCGTCCTCCAAACCACTGGTCCAAATACCTGACCCAGTATGTAAGAAATATTTTTAAAAGTATATGAACCAATGCATTCCAACTGGTGAGGACAAAAGAACAGCATCTGACTTCAGTTATCATGAATATATGGAGAGATAAAGAAGGACATCAGGGGTCAGCCTTCCTTTATCAATGTCCCTGCAGGTTAATAGGCACTGCTGGGCAACAGAGAGAAACACACAGGCAGCAGAAGGTCATGTCACATACTAAAAAGAAAGCAAAGTACAAGAGAATAGTTCAAATCCATCTTTTTGATAAGCTGTATGCATTTTATCTCAACTATGAACTGAATTTATCAGAACATTTTTAAAAACCCCATTATATTAGGTACATTATAATTCCAGTTAGTTTAGATAAAAGCATTACAGAGAGGGCAAGGACATTCAAGTAACAGAAGTTAATTTTTTTCCTACTTTGATGTTAGCAATGTAGGTGGTCTCCATATCAAGATACTTCATAGAGCTCAGTGCCACACAATCATAGCTGCATCTTTCCCATCATTCATTCAGAAATTTTCATATAACAGCACATACTAAGTTAGAGCACCATGTTCTGCCAGAAATTCCCTTAAAAAGCCTATTCCAACATCCTGGTAATGGTTTTTTATGGCCTTCCAATGATGTGTGAAATATTCTCTGACCAAATATCAAGTAGAATTACACAAGTACTTTATGTTCTTGTATAGAAGTTGTTTCTTCTATCATTGAATACCTTTATGTTGAGCAAGGAGTAGGTGAAAGGAAAACTTTAGATCATCTCCTTAGTGAGTGGCAAAAGCAAAATCATGATCACTTCTTCAAAACAAGTATTGAATAATCCTTACAAGACTAGGCAGACCTAAAGTCAATGGAATTGCTTTCTTTTCCCAATTCCCATCTCTACTTAGGAGTAAAAGTGTCAGCTTAAGACTTGCCTGAAGGAACCTTTTAAAATAGATTATCAAATTCATTTTCCAAGGCCTCTTCTAAATTTTAAAAGAGGAAGAGAATTTGCTGTCAATTTTTAATTGATGTTTATGATAACTTTTATATTCATGTTAAATGAATAATCAAATTTGCATCTTTAGGTCCATATTATAATACACACGTGATCTTTGTATATGATACACTGATAAAAACTTTACAAGACAGAATGTTTTTATTACTTTATCATAGAAAATTTTAGTTTTTATATATTTTATGATACACTGTTGGTTATATCTGAAATTGAATCTTTGATTAGGAATGGAACTACTTAATAGTATGCTGCTCTTATGGAAAAAACAAAAGATTCATTTTTCCACAATCTAGTTATGATATTGTTCCTAATGATGAAATATAACAAAAGGCAAAGACTGGTTCTTTGGGGGAACAAATCAACAATAAAACTTAGTAATTATTTACTAAGCTTTTACTATGTATAAATTACTTTCATAAATTCTATGGATGGTAGAAAAAGAACAAAACATAATTATTACCTCAAGAAAGTTAAAACCTGTTAGAAAAGATGTAGTTAAACACTTAGAACATGACAAAGACTACAGAAAACTTCAGGATAAAATGGCAGGTAATTATAGAGGGTTTTACAAATCATCTAATAATGACAGCATCAATGCTAATTTACTACAAAAAGAAACTGTAGACAATGAAAAATATGCATGTGTGCATAGATTCAGTGCAAACTGGGAAGAATCACTCAAATCACATGCACAGATACTCATACATCAGAATTTAAAAGACAGAAACCAGCTAACTGAAGAAGAGACAAAAAATTGACATGATTCCTTTAAAAATAAATAACTAAAAGGTCACCTAGATAAAACTACATTTCTAGAATATTCTTTCAAAAATTTGTGCTACAAAAGTCAAAATCCTGTGATTAGATTATCCTATCAATTATCAGAAAATCATGCTAAAATCCAAATAAACATTTTGCTCTTTGTGCATTCCAAGAATTAGTTCATAATTTCAATTATAGTCTAAATTTTATTAATTATAAGTAAATACGTTTCAGTTTGATTTTTCAAATTATAGTCCCAATCAAACCTTTTATTCTTATGTACTATGAAATGTTGGTCTCTGTTTTAAGTGAATTCCTTTTGCCTGTCCTTTTCTTTAGTATAAGTATCATTGGTTAAAGAGAAACTCAAGTATTACTTCAGGCTGGGGATGTAAGGGAAAGTACACAAGGAGGTGGCCTTAAAGGATGAACTGAATCCTAACAGAAATAAGGAAACACTTTCTCTTAGGAAGAAACAGTATTAGGAAAAAGATGCAGAAATGGGAGAGTAGATGTCTATGGCAATGGAAAAAGGAACAGAACAATTTGACCTTCAAGCTCCACTGAAGTCAGATTTTAAAAATAGGTCTTTGAAGGCCCAATTTTAGTTGGTAAGCACTCAAGAACCCTTCAGGTTTATTCACAAAGGAGAGTGAAATAACCTGTAGTACCCTTGAGATGATGACATTGGTTTCAATTATGAGCATGGAGTGAAGTAGGAATTGACTAGTGATAGGTGGGTTTTCTAGAAAAGTGTCTTCTAGAAAAGTTTCATAAGAGTTTAGGGAAGTCTAGGGTCATGACAGAGAAAATAAGCCAATAAATGACACTTCGCTGAACATAAAAAGAGAAACAGGGTTAGTGAAGAGAACAGGTGTCAACACTACCTTGGCACCAGTTGAATTTCACAAGTAGCAAGCCCCATGTCTAAAAATTAGAGGAAAAATTGGGGCCATAGGTAAAGATTTAGGGTGTTAAGCTCAGGAAGCCTTGATTTAGATAAAATTTGCATATGGAGAGAGAACAAAGAAACAGAGTTCAAGGCAAAGACTTGAGAAATACCAATGTTTAAGGAGGAAGGAAAAAATAATTAACAAAGAATAGAGAGAAGGTATGATCAGAGTTGGAGAACAGAAGAATTTAGCTCCAGAGCAATCAAAGGAAAAAAGTTTCATAAAGAAGACACTGAGTTAAGGAGGGTAAATGTCATGAGAAAAAGGTCACTAGACATGGCCTTTAAGAGTATATTCTATCAACAGATTAGCAAAATAGGTTTACCTTTATAAGAATTATATAACTGAGAATAATTTCTGATCAGCAAGAACCAACCAGAATTACTATATTGAGTTGATGTAATTTTTTCTCTAACATAAAAATTCAACATTTTAATTATTTTTTGAATACCTTTTTTGTGAATAAGGATTTGCTTTTTACTAGACCTTTAGAAACTTAGAAAATAGTTCCTGGATTCCTCATTGCTGCCTTCTAAGATCTCCAGGAATTCAGAGGTCCCAGTTTGAGAACCACAGCTTTAAATCTATTCATTTTCAGTTTCTTTGGGAAAAAAGTAGTCCAATAATATGCTGCTAATCCATCCATCCATTCAGTTTTTCACTTATTTAACTAATATTATTGAGAGTTCACCCTAAGCTTAGGGCTATAACAGTAAGCGAATTGGCTAAGTACCACCCTCGTGGAACTTATGTTTTAATGGAGGAGATACAATCAAAATAAACTGATACATGACTGTAATGTCAAGTGCTTTGAATTTAAAACAAAGTAAGATAAGGAAAGGGATGAACTTGATTGGGGATTGGGGGCTGCTACAAAGGACAGGGTAGTAAAGAATAACCCCTTGTAAGAGTAAAAGAAATTGAAGTTAAAGTGTAAAAGACCAGGTATTGTAAAGTTTCTAAGCTGCAAAGCCTGAGTTAAAATGTAAAGGACCAGGTATTGTTAAGTTCCTATGATACACCCAAAACCTGAAATTCCTGTAGCTGTTAGGACAATTCCCGGGACTGGCCAGTAGATATTCCCCCTGACCATTTAGTTGTTTAATAACCTAGGACCCTGTGCAGCTTGGCACGTAGGCATTCAGGGCCCAAACCAATCAGTTTAAATGTATCCCCTCCTTAAGATTGACCTATCACTCCCGCCCGACCTGTTCCCACCAATGAATGTACTAATCATGTTCAGGAATTGTTGTTTGATTTTCCCGCAGTGTATAATGATTTGTTAAAGGGGACCGTGACGTATGTAAAGTTCCTGCCCTCCCTAAAAAGTGTACTTAAGCACTGCTCAACCCCTGCTCGGGGCTCTTGGCTGCTCTCCCTTCTTGAATGAGCCTGGAGCCCCAGCACGCTGGATTCTCAATAAACCCCCTTCTGCGGGTGCATGAGTTGGTCTCTTGGTGGTCTCTTCCTCCGACGTTCGCCGGACCCTTACACCCTATGAAGTGGTTACCTCCAAGCAGAGTCTTGAGGCGAGAGGGGGAGCATGTGGAATTAGGGGAAGAATATCCCACATAGATGGAATGAGTCCTGAGAAGGGAACAAGTATGGTGTGTTTGAGATCAGCAAGGAAGCTGATATGAGGAAACAGAATGTATGATGGTGAGAAGAGTAGATTAGCAGGTAGACAGAAGCTAGAGTACGAAGAAGCTTGTAGAACTTTACAAGAAAACATTGAAGGAAGCAGAGAATGGAAGTGACAATTTTATTTATGTTTTAATAAATAAGAAATATTGAATGAATTGGGGAGTGGCAAGATTGGAAAGTGTAGAGAGAAGACTGCAGGGGCTCAGTTGAGAAATGATGCTGTCTTACATGCAGATGAAAATGGTGAAAAAGTTGAGGTCTGCTGCTTGTATTTTAAGGAAATCCCAATGAGATGTTTAGATGGATTGGATGTCTGGTATCAGTTACAGCAATTACTGTAACTGCTAATTCCAAAAATGAGGTGTTTTCACAACATCCCTATAAAGGAGTACCACTGTTATTCCCAGAATATTCCCAAGGAGCAGGTTATTCTCAGTGATGTAAGATCTTCATTAATGAAATTGAAATTTAAAATATGTTGATCTCTTACAGCAAAGTGTATACCCAAGAGAAAAGTATACAAATCAGTCTCTAAGAAAATGTGCAAGAATATTCATGAGAGCACTACTTATAATAGCAGCAATTGGAAAACTAATGAAATGTCCACCAACAGTGAAATGGATCAAGTGTACTATCTTCACACAATGTAATAGCACACATCAGTAGGAGTGAATGATTTCCAACTGTGTCTATCAATGACATGACTCTCACAAATAATGCTGAGTGAAATAAACATATATGAGCACACAATTGAAACACAGCACAAAACAGGCAAAATGTAATCTATGCTATGAAGTCCAAATCATAGCTACTTGAGATAGGTGAAAGGGAGAGTTAGTGAGTGAGAAGGAATGCCTGGGAGTTTGGGAAGGGGATCTCAGGAGCTGTGAGTTCTTTTTTTGTGTGTGTGTGTGTGTTTGTTATATGAGTAACCCATATTACTAATATGAATTATACTGGGAAAAATTCATCAAGATGTGTACATAATACATTTAAATTTTGCGATATGAACATATTTCAATACTTTTTTTTAAAGGCAGGGAAAAAGATGGTGTTGATGACCATTTTGTAGGAGAGTGTTTTCTAAATCTAGGATCCTCAAGGGACTTTGGAGGAAAAACAAAGAATAATGCCTCTTACAAACTTTTTGTACCTGACAAATCACTTAGGAGTTTCAGCAGTAAGAAAATACAATTGGGTGTTCAAGGATGGTTAATGTAATTATGTGGAAATAAAGAATTTACATACAAACTCAAAAAGAGCCTCAGATGTAGAAATCAGACAAGGCCTTTTATTTACTCAGATGTGATTTTGACTAGGAAAAAAATCTATCTTTGAAGATTAACCTGTGACTCCCACAAACACATAAAAGTGTCCCGCATGCAAATAAGGGAAGATTGAGTCTTTGCTGATTTTAAAATACATATGCTAAGAAAGAATTTTATTTAAAAGAGTTGACTAAAAACAGCTGTGATTTGTCATCAGAATGGAAATCTGCAAGCATCTGAAGACTTCAAAAAATACAACAACAATGTGACCTCATTCACCCTTAGAAAAGACATTTCTGCCATGACTCTATTTGATCTCCATTTATCTCTCCTCAAAATCTTTTGCAATGTCTGTCTTCAGAGATGCTTCCAAAAAAGTGTAAAAGAAGCAGAATTTGAAAGAAATAATAAAATATTTCTTCATTCCCAGTGGTAAAAAATCCTAGTGAACTCTGATTTAAGCTTTGAGCATGCGCAGTTGCAGTTTAATCTTAAGAAGGCTTAACTCTGGATTGAGGCATTTAAAATAAGCAACATGAGGGGAAAATTAAAGAAGACTTAGGAGATGGCTTTAGACTTTATTCTTTCATTTCCTTTTTCTAGTTTTCACACTAAGGAACCTATTTCATAAGATGAATGTGACTGCTGACAGGTTTCTGAAGGAAGTTATAACATCTTTTTATAGAAAATATTTTTTAAAAAAGCCAACTTGTCCTCTTAATTATTTGGATTCACTTTTCCCCAAAAGGAGGTGACCAAATAGGGTGTCTTCCAGATTTATGACTTCATTTTATTCCCTGCTTTCATAAACAATACTGAGAGTCTCTCTTTAATGGGGTGACTTGATCTATGCCATCCAGAAAATGTAAGCTCTAAGTCGCAATGAACATAAACTATAGTTTCAAGGGATTCTGAAAATGTTTCTACAAAGACTGAGTGAGGTGGACAGATGATAACCAGCTAAATCAGGCAGAAATATCTCCAATTTTTGAGAGGGAAGAAAAAGACCATCAGATTAGTTATTTTCTTATTACCTGCATACCTAAGCAAGTCTACATTGTATTTTGTGTATATGTAGCTAAAATGTTGTCTTATTGAACAATAACACTACCTTAGAGGTAAGAGATTTTACCACTTACAAAATAATTTCATATATGATACAAACAGCATAATTTATTGAAAATACTAATAATTCAGGGAATAAAACATTGTCAACTAAGATGACAATGGAACATTCATTAAATCATTATAAATTCTGCCCTGGTAGAACTTTAGAACTCTAGTTCATTACATTTTAAAATAAATAACAGAACACAGACATTCAGAATGACAGCAATAGTTTTATGTCTTTTCTCTGGAGCCCCACAGTTTCTGCATTATAATCTCCATGTAGCAAGGATGCCACCTGTTTTTTGATCATAGTATCAGTATCTAGTGCCCGGCTTGAGGGACAGTACTTACTCCATATATATTGGTTACAAATTAATCTCTGTAAATATCTAATTATGCTTATTAACATGGGGGCACCTAATACTTTCAATCCAACTTCAGTTTCTTTATTTTAGATCGTAACATACTCATAAGCTAAATCATTCAAAATAAATATCTATATAAGTATTTACTTTTATTTTATTTATTTATTTATTTTTTAATTGTTGGTTGTTCAAAACATTACATAGTTCTTGATATATCATATTTCACACTTTGATTCAAGTGGGTTATGAACTCCCATTTTTACCCCGTATACAGATTGCAGAATCACATCAGTTACACTTCCATTGATTTACATATTGCCATACTCGTGTCTGTTGTATTCTGCTGCCTTTCCTATCCTCTGCTATCCCCCCTCCCCTCCAATAATCATCAAGATATTATAATGTATCAAAAATGTTATTCATGATGTAATTTTAATATTCATATTCATTCTTTCATTCATTACCAGATTTTAACCACAAGTTATAGAAAGCTACCCTTTAATAATATAAACTACAAAGATGCATTGAATTAGATACCACTTCCATCAGAATAATGTCAATTTCAAGTAAAAGGTATATTGTGATTAGAAGTATTTCAAGTAACTATCTGATCGAAACTTTAGGTAGTTTTTCAATACTGTAAAATCCTACCTTGTTAAGACATGATTTATTTTTAAAAATGCCTGTGGGATAGCTACATTATAACTATAGTTTGGATCTCTAATGTCTCCAAAGGCTCATGTGCTAAAAGCTTGGTATCCTGTGGCACTTTTGGGGGGAGGGGGAACTCTAGGAGGTGGAGCATAGTGGAAAGAGGTAAGGTCATTGAGATCATGCTTTTGAAGGAGATATCAAAATATGGGCCTCTTCCTCTCTGTTTCTCAGACACTATGAGATGAACACCTCTACTGCACCACAAACTCCCTGCCATAATGCTCTGCCTTGCCACAGACTCAAAGCAACAGAGTCAAGTGACTCTAAAATCATAAGTAAAATAAACCTTTCCTCCATTAAGTTGATTTTCTCAGGTATTTTGTCATAACAGAAAGCTAACACAATATGCTATATTATCATGCAAAATTACAAGATCACATATTTCTCCAAAGATCAAAGATAAGCACTTCATAAGCTATTATGAAGGAGATCAGAATAGCTTTTAAGAAAATGAAAATGTTCTAAAACAGGACACCCACTACCTCATTCTTAGAGATGTGGCTGTAAATTGTCACAGTATATTTTTTCAACAAACGTAAAAATGAAGACATCCAAGTGACTATTATTTCAAAAGTGATGCTGTTACAGTTGTATTATTATTGTAACCCTTTTTAAAAGCCCCCTTTCTGGAATTGCGTTTAGAGGACACAGCTTATTCTTTTGAATAACTGAAATAATAGTAAATCTCCTCTCTTTGAAAGTAGAAAATAGTTTAAGAAGAAAAGAAAAATTATCCACACCATGACAAGTGAAATAGGCATACATCTCAGAATATGTGAATACAACAGCAATTTAAAGAAGTTTTGGAGTGGCTACAAATTCCTAAATATATTCTTACATACTCTAAATAGTTTCAAGAAACATATTGTATGGCCACTGGTAGTGGGACGCCTTTAGTCCCAGAGGTTTAGGAGGCTGACACAAGAGGATAGCAAGTTCAAAGTCAGTCTCAGCAACATAGCGAGAGTCTAAGCAACTTACTGAGAACCTGTCTCAAAGAAAGAAACAAACAAACAAAAATGTATTTTGTGAATTGTGGAGTAAGTAGGAATTTCCAGAGAAACTGTCAAGACAACATATATTTTGATAAATTAGGTATAACTAATTTAAAAACCAAGCCTCATTACTCTATGGGCATGCCACACCTAAGTTTCTTCACATGTCAAATCTAGTCAAGCAATGTGTACGACAATATGCTGGAAAGCAGGATAATTTGCTACCCTAAATCAGAAACTGGGTTTTGGAAACTTCAGGTTTCTCTCTCATCATCATTACAAGTCACGTTCTGATAGAATATGGTCACTATAGACATCTCTTTACTGTTAAAAAAAAATGAATGTGCTTTTGTTAACTAGCTTGAAACATAAACTTAGGGTCTAAAATATGGTTTCAATTTTAAAATGCCAATTCTTATCAGTTCGTATACATTATAAGGCTGCTGACTGTGGAAATAATAATCTGGATATTTTTATGATATGGAAAGAAAATATTTAAACTTTGTGTGTAGTTTCAGAATGGGATATAAATCAACACAGAAATTGAATTCTCTAAGTAGAAGTATTCTACGTTCCAATTAAGAGTTCAATGCTTTCGTAAAAACAAGACTCTTTGGATGATAACAGAAAAGCATAAGACAGCAGCACAGGAGTCTTTACTCCTGTTCATTGTGATGTTATTCATTTACCTCATGTTGATTTTGGCGGATTCTGGCTTTTCTCAATGAAAACAGATACTTGGCCATGATTTGAAATGAATGCTGAAACAGGATGAAACATACCCTTGAATCCCACATATCCTTTTTTATTTATATGGAGTATGTCATGCAAATGACCTACAGTGTCTGACACATTCCACCCCTTTGGCCTCTGACAAGTAGCAACAAAATAAGAAGCACATGAACCTTTCTAGATTGTTCCAAGAAATTAGTCTTGAGAACACATTGTACTACAGTGTATTAGAAATCAGGAAATCGGGGCGAGAAGATCAGGGGTTTTTTTTAAAGGAAAATAATTCTAACCCTCTTTAGCTTGAGAAGACAATTGACTTTAACAGCCGCATCTTCTTTAGCTTCAAAAGTCAAATCTCTATATTCTTATGAAGTCCAGGTCTGGGTCAAATTGACCTGAAAGCAAAAGAAATATTCTTGTTGTGGCTCTCCAATTGAATGTAGGGTACAAACAAGGATTTCCTGCCTTTGATGTTTATTTGAGGGTTTTTACAGAGGAGGAAGCCTCAGAAGCTGATGTCTCTCTGGTAAGGGTAGAGGTATAAGGTACAGGGGGACTGGGAGAGATGGGGGGAATACTAAATGGAGACCTCCACAGCCCACTCCAAGGACATGATGAAACATCTTGGGGAAGGGGTTTAATGCAAAGGCTTGCATTTTGCTTGTCTCTTGCAAGTAAGTTTCTTCTTAATTACATGCCTTGATTGAAGATAGATCCCTGTGACCTAAAAATTCCAGTAATCTAAAAATTCCAGTGTGCAGTAAATGGAGAGCTACAGCATCAGAATAATGCAAGCTCCTGTCTATGTCCTTAGACCCAACATCTTGGAATCAACTCTGAAAAAGTAAGTGTAAGGTTGAATTTGAGCAGGATTATTACATGCTTCAGGCATGGGAGTTTCAATGATAAGAGAATAAGCCTAGTGGGCTAATCACAAAACTGTGAATAAGGAGCAACAGATTTCCTTTTTGATTTTGTTGCATACTCATTAAGTGCACTTTAAAAGGTAAACTCTCATTTGCCTTTATTTCATCTAAACAAACAATGTGCACATTCAAAATTCCAGACCAAACTTCTTTCTATCAAGGGGAAGCCATACTTCATGTGCCACCGATGACCTCATGGTGAGGTCTGGGCAGACGGCAGAAAAGGTTAAATGATTAATTTGCCAAATTTAATTGCTAGGAAAAAAAAATGGAAAAAGCAATGCCAGTCGGTATAAATCAACTAAGCATTTACAAACTATCATCAGGAGCACTAGATAGCACTGCATGATGGGCTGTGAACCACAGTGATGTCAGAGCTTTGAGGCTGCTGCACTGCCAGAGGCCTGTGCACTGATAATAGATGCTAAAATTACTGCTGAAGGAGCACATTGATTATGAAGGGCCCCCCAAGAGCAGTAAAGGCCTTGGAAGGCTTCCCTCAGAGTTTTACAAGAAATAAGATAAGCAGCATCTCCAACTGTTATCAAAAAATATAATAAAAATGCTCTGGGTCCTCATGGGACTTGCAAGTGTGTCTCCCTTGAATGATATAAATCCATTCTTTTCCTAATACACAACAATGAGGTCAAAGTTATTATCAAAGTCAGGCAATATCTAGCTGGTTTCTCTCTCTCTCTCTCTCTCTCTCTCTCTCTCTCTCTCTCTCTCTCTACACACACACACACACACACACACACACACACACACACACATCCATGAAGAGTAAAATGAGATTTAAAAAGAGATGGGCTTATTTAAACTGATCCCAACCTGTGCATCCTCATCTCTTTCCCTTTGTCCTTATGCAATCTGTTTGCTCAGTGTTTCCAGCCTAACTCCTCAAATCATTTGCTAACCTGATGTTGCATGGGTCTCTTCCTCATGCTCCATCGCTCCACCCTCCACACATTCCCCATTTTCAGTCCCAGCTCCCAGGATTCTCAGCCTCCCTCCTAAGGTCTCTCTTCTCTCATTTGAGAAGTACAAAGTTCAGACACTGATAATTGTCAGAAACAATTAAACACTTGCATGTGAGGAAATTCACTCCAATGTTTTTTTAAAAAATATTCTAAACTGAGTTATCGAGGAGTTCCTCTTCTTTTTCTGAAATTTCTTAAATACCACTCCATACTTTCTTATTATTATATAATTTAGATGTGTTAAGTGGCTGTTCAGTAGTGGAATTCACAATGAAAAGTGATTTTTAGGAAATCATATCTGGTCAGGAAAGACAAATAGGAGAGGAAGAAGTTTAGATAAAATGTTTCAGGAACAGCAAACCTACAATACACAGAGATATTTATTCAGCAGAAACAATCAGTTAAAATATAGTAAATGCACACAATAGTAGCTTAAATGCCTTATAAAATATTATTACTTTGTCAAATATAAATTTTTCAATTAATCAAAAAAATGAAAGGTATGGCAAATTCAAAAATTTTCAAAAGCATTAAAATGATAGGTGAAGACATTGTAGGCCAGTAAGTTCCAAAAAAACAGGTCCTGGTGACCAACCAACTACATGAACTCTGAATAACCAGAAAGGAATTTGTACCCTCAGAAAAAATACATGTATTTGCTTTACTGAGACACCCTAAGTTTAGCTTCTAACTGGGGAAAGTTACGGGATCTTAATAACGGAACTCTACAATGTTCTATTCAAAATACATATTTTCCACTATCTGAAAAGTTCGAGGCATGACTGTTCTGTGAGGCCTGCTGCCACACGGACTGAGTGGGAATCCTCACTCAGGAGCAGTCACTTACAAAGTCAGTGACATTGGACAAGCTACCGAACATTTCCATGTTCAGTTTTATCTTGAAAATGACAATATGAGGATTGGTGAGAGAATTAAATTAGTTGATATATTTAAGACACCTTGAGTATCTGGTGAATAGTAAGCACAATAGTTAGCTATTCTTTTTGTTTCTTCTTTCTTCTTTTTATTCAGAGAGATAGGATTTCTCTAAGTTAGCCTCATTTTAAAGTACCCTATATAATAAGAAATGGCAAATGCCCATTTTTTCCCTTTTTTTTACTAGTCTGTAGCAGAGAAAAAACACTCCATGGTGCACATATCTTAGTTTTATTTTTGCAATTAGTACCAATTTCAGGAACTGATATTAGTTAATCTTCTCTTTTGTTAACCTGGCTCTTCCGTTTTTTTACCATTTACTTTTATAATCCTCACTATACAATTGGGCAAAAGTTTGGTGAAATTTGGGAAGAGGAAAACCTAACAAGGCTTGTCAAATTATTTGGTTATTAAACTAAAAGTTTTGACTTACAAAGAGTTCCTCTACATTTTGATAATCCAAAAATGACTTCAACTTAAAGTGTAATGTGTGGCACATAGATAACACTGAACTCTGAGAAGAGATGCCCTGCATTCTTGACTTTGAAATGACAGCCATTGGTACATGAACAGCATAAAACCACTCTGGGAGACAGAGAACTTCCATTCCTCAGGTGCCTAAGTTTAGATGAATGGTGAATTTTAGTCTTCTTTTATGTTTAGGTGCAAAATAAGACTATAGAAAGGATGTTCTTATACAGAAGACAAAGTTTTGTCTGAGTATAAATCCTACTTTTAATAAAAAAATTTTGAAAGATGATGTGACATTTGTGTCAGGCAGCATGGAGAGGAAAATTGGTGTTCCAACCATACAACACATGTGCCCCTGGGATAATCCCAGTTGGCTGTTGTTTAATGACAGTAACACTCTATCATTAGCAGCTAGTTTGATACATCTTCCTAGTTGCAGTGATTCTTCTGAACACATTGATTCTGAGGCAGTTAGCACCACAGCCTATATTTTCAACCACTAAGATGTTCCTCTGTCTTATCTCAAACTTTATCTCTTCATCTTTCTAGAACACTAACCAAAAATGTAATAAAAAAGAGAAAGACTTTAATAAAAATGGAAAAGCAACACTATGGAGTAAAAATAAATTTAACAGCACAATTCAGCAATAGACTGTTATAATGTAAAGAGCTGACAGTTGTTTCCTAGGAATTTCACTATTTCAAAAGATATCATTTGTCATCAGTTTTGCCATGATCAACCCATATTATGTCTAGTTGAAAACATAATGTGAAACTTGGCTATTTCATGAAAAAATCCAAATGTATATCCTTTGATTAATTAAAATTTTAAGTAAACATATCAACTTTATCAATAGCACTGATGAATGGTAACAATTAGTTAAATTGATCATTCTGAGGTATTTCAAGAATTTAAATCACCTATCCATTCATTCAATAAAAAATTACTAAATAAAAATTTATGCATACAGTCATATGAAATTAAATATCTTGAATAAGGGACGGTATTGAGGAAACAAATATACATAACAAATACAAAGCCACTGAGAAATAATTATGAAGCATGCAGAGTATAGTCACTATTTACCTTGTTAGTGACCGGAAAACTTTGCAAATACTTTCACATCAAAAACTACACAATGGTTTAGACATTATAAGTATATGATTGTATATGGCTTACTCATATTAACAGATAAAACCCTATATTCAATTTTTCTATCTATCTGACTTTAAAGTTACTTTCAAATTCAGAAGAGTATTTTGATACTCTTGCCCACTCAGAACATTTTAATTATGTAAAGAAAAAAAAAGTTTTGCTTTGCTGATCTTTTACTAACCTAAACCAGGAATAAAAAGTATAAAACTGCAAAATAATGGTGACTTTTAAAAATTCTGAACAGTTAAAATAAAGACGATTCACTGACACATGTTGAGAGTCATTAAGAATTAAGCTTTGCCCTTTGTACTCACTGCAAAATAGACATTGTTCTTTTCCTACTTTCATATAAAAAAAACAACGTTTAAGGGAATAAAAATACTACCACTCACGAAATTTCTGATAATGATAATGGTTAAAATTAGTCTAGACCATTGGCTTCATGTGAGGGAAAATAGAAATTTCATAATGTAACATTGTTCATAAAATTTTTCATGTCAGTGATTAAATAAGAAGTTATTTAGGTGAGAAATGTTAAAAAAAACTTTCTTAACTAGACATAAGCTTATTATTGAGCAGATTAAATAAAATTTCTGGGTAATAAGTGTTAGAAAATTCAACAATACTACTTTGAAGACTTTCAAGTTGTAAGGTAACTTCTTACCAAGAAACCAAAACAATGGTTAGGTAAGAGACCCTACATGTAAATAACAAGGAAAGAATTCTGGAAGGATGATGGTGAACTAGCAGCACAACAAATACTTACTAAACTACATTTATATCATTTGTTTATGTGACCTATTGTGTTGGAAATGAAAGGTTGAAGAGGAGTGAACATGAACTTTTTCATTTTTCTGAAGCAATGGTCCTAAAGGGGATATTAACCCCTTGAGATAATTTCAAAGATGCCATTTCCTGCGTTCCAACCTCTCTTATTTACTTTTAAATTGTTTTCCCTCCTTTCACATTGATTTAAGATAGCACTAATCCAAAGCACATACTCCAAGTCCATGATCACGGAGCTCAAAGTGAAAGTAGATGTTAAAGTGCTTTCATCTGCCTGTCCTGGCATGCACATGCTAGCCCTGGTATGCTATCTTGAACTTTATGAATCTGAAATGCAAATGTCTCTTCAAATAGTCTAGATTTAAAAGAGTTTACTAACATATAAATCCTTGCAACATGCTAAGTGAAACTAATTATAGATAAAATAGATTTTATCTAAAAGTAAATAGATTTAAAATATCAACATTTTGGAACTTCAAAGTAATTTTACTCATTCCAATTATGGTAAGATACATCTAAATAATCCTTTATGAGGTGTCAAACCTTTTTCCTTAGACAGTGAAGAGAATTATGTCATTAAAAGATCTGAGCTTAAATAAGTTCCTTAGTACTTTCCAAGTGACTTACTTAAAACTACCTCAGACCTAGCTGGGCTATCATTACTGGCCTCAGCAAAATTATAAAGACATAAAGATTCTTTCAACTCCTCAGAAAAAAACAGTCAATTGGAAACATAAGAGGAGAGAGCAATAGTCATCACAAAGAATTCCTACTTAGAGTACTCAAAAAGAGTTATAATGTTCAATATGATTATCAGTCTCAGATGAAAATGAGCTGGTTTCACTAAAAATATATTCTAATGAAAAGGATTATTGGGTATATTAGTTTTCTATTGCTGCTGAAACAAATTACCACAGACACAGTGGCTTAAAATAACACAAATTTATTACCTTATGGTTCTGGAGACCAGAAACAGGAAATAAGTCATATGAGACTAAAAACATGGCATCCACAGATTGCATTTCTTTTGAAGGCTCTAAAGATGAAGAATCTCCTGGCCTGTTCTGGCTTCTAAAGGGTCCCTATATTCCTTGGCTCATGACCCCCTTTCGTCTTCAAGGACAGAAAGAGCATCACTTCAAACTTTGCTCTGGAAATCAAGTTTGCTTCACTGATTCTGACTCTCTTCTCTCCTGTTTCCCCTCTTTTGAGATTATACTTGGCCAGACCAGTTAATCCAGGATCATCTTTCCATCTCAAATCCCTTAATTATATCTGCAAAGCCCCTTTTGTCATATAAAGTAAAAGATTCACAGGTTCCTGCAATTAGGATGTGAACATCTTTGAGGGTCCATTTAGTCTACCATACCAACTATCAAAATACAGAAAGTGAAAATTTGTCTATCTTGTCTTTCTAGCATGGCACTATTATAACTGCAAACCCCCAGTTCATTTGTTTAGTACAAGAAGCAGGAAAAATAGAAAATAATGTGGTGTAGTTGGGTAAGGCCTGCCCCCTGGCTTCATGCTACCTGGATCTCATCTAAGCTCACTCATTAGCTGTTTGACTTTAGGCAAATAACTTAACCCTCAATTTCCCCATCTTAAATTCCTGTAGGGACTAAATTACTTAGCATATATAAAACATATCACATATGTTCATCAGCTTCCTAGTGATAAGCATTTTATAAGGTATATGTATATGAAAACACCACATTGTATGCCTTTAATATATACAATTTTTGTTTTTCAATCATACCTCAATAAAGCTGTAAAAGAAAAAAATCCATAAGATGAATTATTAAACAAAATACATAAAAATTATTTACAGTCATGCAGTTATGTGTCATTTAACAAATTATTTAGAAGTTACGTTCATTCTAAGAAATGCAGCCCTAGGCAATTTCATCATCATGTAAATATGTAAATATACATATTATAATCACATATTCCTATTATATATTATCATATATTATGTAATAAAATTTATAATATATTTATAATGCCATGATGAAAATGACATTATATATAAAATATATAAACACATATATATAAACACACACCACAGTTAGGGCCATGGTGAACAAAACAACATGAGATTAAATAAAGCACAAGAGAAAATGATGTGAAAAAGAAATGCAGTGAACATAAATGTACAAGGCTGCTGCCAGTGAAACACAGCATTGTGTCTAACAGTAAACTTTTTAAAATAAATAGGAGTACATTCTAAAATAACAATATAAAATGTAGTATGGAAAATACATAAGCCAGTAGGAGTCACTTATTATCAAGCATTATCTACTGTACACAATTGCATGTGCTATGCTATTACACAGCTAGCATCGCAGGTTTGTTTATATTAGCATAGCCACAAACCTGAGTGGTGCACTGTGCTGTGACACTCAAAGCCATTATGTCCCATCACCCTATATATAGAACACCTGCAAAAACTTAAGTGGAGCAACAGAGGTTCTACTGTTTTGAGAAAACAGATAAATGATTTGAAAATATTTTTTCATTTGTTGTGAAAATGACATGAACTTTACTGCAAAAGTTCCTTTTACTAAATGTCCAACTAAACAAAATATTACATACATAACTGAAATGTAATGTTAGAAATGCATCCATGAAAATATTTTCCAAAACCAGTTTGGCATTTTATTTTGATGAGTACACTGTTTTTAAAATTATCAGTATTCAAAAATAGCTGTCTTATACACAGGGCATTGGGACAGTGTGTACTACATAGGACATAGCACTGCTGCCTGACAAACTCTTATGTGTTGTTACCTGTGTTGTGTTGTGGGAAAAGTACTTGAGAAAGACCCAATGATGATCTTTTACTTGGGAATAAGTAGTCCTACAAATGCTTAATGTTTTTTATCAACAGTCTATTTGCTGGTTCTGTTTCATGCACCTTTGAAATATTATATTCCAAGCTATAGGCATCATAAGGGAAAACAGACTAACCAAGTGGCCTCTGAAACCAACAGCACTGATGAAAAAACAAGCAAGAACATTCTATGATTACAGATTTAATACAAATAATTAAATTCTTCTTGTAATATGGTTAGATAATAAATGTGTCATTGTTAGAACAAACTATAATACTATGAATCCATCTGGCAACGTTCAACAATGGAAAAAAGTAAGAGAATAGAGCCAATGAGCCTCAACCAAACATAGCAGATACCTCTAATAAGTTCATGAATTGCTTGGTTTCTAAAACACAATTGCTTGGTTTCTAAATATTCCACTTCTATTAGAGGTAAAAATGGTATTGCATTTATTCACTTGAATACTTGATTTGTGTATCATTAATGCATGCATTATTCACAAATGTGAGAACAAAAACAGGAAAGATCTATCTCATCAGTGTATTGGATTTCAAAAGAGACATCTGCTTAGCATAACTAAAATCACGAAATGAGAACCCATCAGGAGGAAGAAAGTGTAGTTCTCTGGGACTTATTACTGTCAAAGGTTTGACATGAGAAGTCATATTATTCTCAAATGGCAAGAATAAAAACGGAGTCAAAACAAGTCATGTCATCTGAAACTGACAACATATTCTTAAAAATGTAATGTAATCCATTGTTTGAAGTGTTTTGGCTCCTTTTCACCAAAAATAATTGTTGAACAGGTCACAAATGTCACTTCTTTGTATACTGTGTAGTGTATGAGAAGATATCATATTTACCCCAATGTTCTATTTATATGATGGCTTATATATGTAAAAGGTACTATATTGTCCTAGTGTCCTACTCATAGGACAATCTGAATTTTAGTTCTTAATGATAATAAAGAACATATAAGCTCTAGATTATGATTTCCAACCTATTTTAATGCATCGGTGCCAATTTTATTGAAATATTCATAGGATTGAAAACTTGGTACTTGGTGGATTAGATGACTGTGACATTGATAGACAGTAAAAACTTTCTAGCTCTATCATAGCCTGTGGGACTACAGTTGTATATGCAGTCCATCACTGACCCAAAGCATTGTTGCATGACACATGACTTTAATATCCAAATCACCATGAATGCTAGACTTTTTATTAATTAATTAATTAAAAATTTTTATTGAGTGGTGCTGGGAATTGAAACTGAGACCTTGCATGTTATAGGTAAGAACTCTACCACTGAGCTATACCTCAGCCTTATGTTAGCTTTGATTCTTAAATAAACTTTAACCTTAGATTTTCTTTTTTTTTTTAGGATTACAGATAAGAGGTGTTGTAATTTGGGGGAATTTTGCTCATGCTGAAAATTCAAAATCCTTTGGGATTTACGTAGGTAGGATACCAGTGTTACCAGCCATGATTTGAGATTTTATTTCAAATTCCAAACAACTACCACACTCTTTTGTAGTATCCAGAGAAATTAGGAATTGCAATAGTAATATGATTGTGAAAATTTAACTGAAAAGTTGAATCAGGGCCTGAGATTTCTGGTTTTGTTTTGTTTTTTTACTTTTTTTTAAATTGGTGCATTATAATTATACATGATAATGGGATTCATTATTAACACACAAAGTGTGAAACTTATTTTCTTAAACACTTTTATTTTAACACATCCCCAAATTTCTTCAAACATGTTGGCTCAGACAGTCCCTTAATGTTTGAATAACAACAATGTGTGGCTGTTAGAGACATTTCAGAGGCCTGATAAACTAACACAGTTGTAAATAATTGCTTCTTATTCCTATAGGTTCATTTATTTTGTCACTTGTTTACTGTGTTGTTTTTAAGAGCACAGACTATGTTTAAATAAATGATATATAATACAAGCTGCTTAATATACAGACATTTAATGAACATTTTAAACACCACGTCATTTTCCTCCTGCAGAGTAACTTCTGAACTGAATGTCATCAGAAGTTTTAGAAACTATTTGGGTAAGCTGCTATAGATAGTATCATGGAATTGAAAAGTCCAGCCTCAGAGAAATGTCCCCTATGGTTAAAGAAGCTCAGCATTTCCAAGACACTTCTGAAAGTTCTTGGCAAAACTTTCATTTTAGTTCTTGAAACATCAAACTAAATTATTCTTATTATTTCCCAACTATTTCTGCATGTGGAAATCATTTATGGCTCCAAATCTGTTTCTTCCAATTTGGTTACCCACTGTTTACTTATCAGTCAAAGGCCTGAATGGCTATGTCCAAAAATCAAAGGGTGATTACATGCTACCTCTTAGGGCAGTCATATAAGTAGGCAAAACTACAGCTGTGGAAAAAGCATTACAGATCAAAATATTTTAAGGAGATAGCATCACTAGAACAATGCATATATTAACTAACTTGAAAGATGAAATAAGTAAATTTTTAAAAATTATTTTAGGTACACCTCATGAGATAAATAGTTGTATTACATTTTTATATCATTACTCATATATACCTACATATTTATAAGATATATTTAAATCCACACATTCAAAAGTCAACAGATTATAGAAGCAGCACATTCATTCAACAAATATATAGTATCTAGTATTTTGCTAGTCCCTTGGAATGCAAAAATGAAGGCATGCTCCCTGCTGTCAGAGTCATATTACTGTAATCAGTAGGCTGTGTCTTCATTCTGTTATTTCTTTGGTTCTGCAGAAGCTTTTAAATTTGATATAATCCCACTGGCTTATTTTTGCTTTTGTTATTTGTATCCTTGGAGTTTTATCCAAGAAATCATTGCCCAGACCAATGACATAGAACATTACCCCTATTTTTTCTTCTAGTAGCTTTACAGTTTCAGGTTTTACATTTGATTCTTTTATTCATTTTGAATTGATTTTCATATGTGAAATAAGAGTACAGTTTCATTCTTCTGCATGTGGAAATCGTTTTCCAACACCATTTATTGAAGAAACTGTCCTTTCCCCATTGTGCATACTTGGTACTTTTGTCAAAAATCAATTAACTTTAAATGCTTGAGTTTACTTCTAGGCTTTCTATTCTGCTCCGTTGGTCAGAGTGTCCACTGTTATGCTTGCCCCATGCTTTTTTTCATTTCAGTGGCTTTATAACTTATTTTGAAGTCATCCAGTGTAAAGTGTCCAGCTTTGTTCTTTTGCTCAAGAATGCTTGTATATCACTGGTGGGAATGTAAATTTGTACAGACATGTGGAAAAGAGTAAAGGTTTCTTAAAAAGCTCAAAGTAAAATTACCATATGATCCAGAAATCCCATTTTCAGGTATATATCCAAATTAATTAAAATTAGTATGTGGAAGAGATATCTGCATTCTTAGGTTCATTTCACATTATTTACAATAGCAACTAAGTGTCTATCAATAGTTGAATAGATAAAGAAAATGTGATGTACACATATAGCCTTAAAAAGAAGGAAATTCAGTCACTTGATACAACATAGATGGAACTGGAGAAAATTATGTTAAGTAAAATAAGACAGACACAGAAAGATAAAAACTATAGACCTTACTTATGTAGACTCTAAAAATGCTGATGTCATAGAAACATAAGAGTAGAAATGCTGGGGTTGGGGAAGAGGAGGAACGAAGAAAGCAGAGATGTTGACTGAAAGACATAAGTTTCAGCTAGACTGGAGGAATGATTATAGTAATTTATTGCACTGCATGGCAACAACAGTTTATACTAATGTATTGCACATTTCAAGGTTGCTAAAAGAATAGATTTTTAATGTCACTCCAAAAAATAAGTTGGTACGGTGATAAAAAGTTAATTAGCTTGATTAAACCCTTCAAGGGTGTATACACAGATCAAAATATCACACTGTACCCCATAAATATATAAAATTACTATTTTTCAATTAAAAAAGGATTAAGTTTTGAAAAGAGTGTAGATTGAAAGAGTGGAATGCAAGAAGAAGACACAATAAGCAGGATAAATGATTTTAAAAAACTGTCAAATCATAGAATCATGTGAAACATATGACTTCCACAATTCTCAATAAATCTTTACCTTGCAAAAAAAATAGAAAAGCACACAACAAAGGTGTCATATTACAATAGCATCAGCATGTATTAAGATGTGCTGATGCAGAATCATTTATAGGGAGAGTAGAATGATACACGTAAACTTACAGGCTAACAGCTTAGGTAAGGTCTTTCATTTCACATATAATAGAGTAGTACTGGCAGCACTGAATAGTTAAGAAGTAATAAATTGCATTCCACATGAAAAAAAATCTGTGTATACATCAAGGTATATTAAGTCACTAGAACAAGCAAAAGCTTTTGTCATGTAGTTGCACCCTATATGATCTCACCTCCTAAAATTTGGTGCAAAGTTTCAAAGTATAAACAAAAAATATATGTGTACTTATAAATAAAAACACATTACTGATACATATAAATGTTATTTGAAAAATATTCAAAGTGCATAATTTGCTTATTTTTTTCATAATATACACTACAAAAATAAATTATATCCAGAGGAAATCGTATCTAGAGAAAATACATAGGAGGACAGAAAGCAACGCAGAAGAGATGAGTTTAAGAAAGTAGAGAAATGCCACCCAAAGGTCAAAGTGGAAAGTCAGTATTACAATTGACTGATGCTGATCAGTTGATATATACACAAAATCAGCAAGTGCTCAGTGCTGAAGAACCTGCAATACCATTCATCCCAATCCTTTTACCTGGTTATAGATAAGGACACCCATAAAAAGAAATAGTTTTTTTAGACCCAAATTGAAATATGGATTTTTATGTACAAAACACTATTGTATTTAACTAATATTGAAAACTCAGATTTGGTGCTAATCTGATGAGCAATTTCAGAAAATACGTAACTGTGTTTTTAAGTCTCATTCCTTTTTTCCTTACAATATCTACACTAGCCCCCACACTCAGCTACCCACACATATACATACTCCCTAAACTTCTTTTGCTTTTTGTTTTTTGTTAACCTTTTGTTGTTGCTTTAGGTGTGCTTTTTTTAAAGCAAATCAGGAGAAAAGCCCTACCCAAATTTCTGCTACATTTCATTCAGTGGTTTTATTGTACAAGAGGAACTGCTTAATAGAAATAAAGATTATTTATATTTATAAAACTTCAAAAAATCATTCTGCTAGGCTTAAGACACAATAATTGACTTTTAATTATAATGAGAGATCAGTGAAGGGGACAGAATAAGAGGAATTATTTCCTTTGGTAACTGATTTTTTTTTTTCTTTAATACAGTGTAGGTAGATGTTAGGTGATAGAACAGTTGAAGTTAAAGGGAATGCAAATTAAGGGAGTCTTACTTTATCCAAGTTGCAAGCAATATGTAACCCAGCACACTGGAGATTTTGTTACTAGATTGCTAATTCGTTCATTCACTTAAGGAACATTTGTTTGGAGAGTATAAGGTGGGAGAACTCAAGTTTAGTGGATAAAAGTGACAAACTAACCATTATTTAAAAAAAATTGAATCCCAGTTTGAATGAGCCTTTTAGTTTTCTCCCCCAAATCTCATGCATTCAGGAAAGGTGTAAGTTTGTTAAGCAAGGTGTCTGTAAACAATAAAATATTTCTCTCTCACTCACCCACATTCACATTTTACAAACACACTTTTAGATCTCTACATCCTATGAACTTGTATTCAAATAACTCATACTTCAAACAGTGATCTCTCTTTCTCTCTCTCTCTCTCTCTCTCTCTCTCTCTCTCTCTCTCTCTCTCACACACACACACACACACACACACACACACGTCCTTTTAAAGAATCATTTTAGATTAAGAAGGGATGTTGGAGAACAAGTCTTCAATGATTTCATTTTTACAGATGGGGAAAATGAAGTCCAGATACATTGGCATTTATCCAGAGAGACCGCTTAGACGCCAATACTCAGAATTCTATATAGAACTGTAATTATTTGTATTTAGTTTTATAGTTTGTTCAATTTCTCCACAGAAAACCACTCTAGCATCCACAAATTCTTCTTTCTCAAATCAGGAACTCTTGCATTGGATCAGCTGTCCATCTCCTTTGGTGCAAAAGAATAGAAGAAAAAGTTGGGAAACTGCTGAAGCCACTTTGAATTTTCAGAGTATACCTCTTACAATTAAATTCAAAATACCAAAACAAATAAAAAACCAAAGTAATAAGCTTTTATCAAAATTTTTCAAATATTTCCAAAAGTGTAAGGAAGGAAATAATTTCTTTCTCTTAAAATGAATTTTATGAATTTTCTTTCTCTTAAAATGAAATCTCAGCTGATGCAGATGGCAAAACCTGGGGATTATTTAGGGAATTTTGGTCCATCTATGGACTAATAGTCACACTTATAAAGATGCAGATCTGTATATTTTGGCTTGTTAATGACATTGTTGGACATCTAGATTTTTGAGTTTGTATTCAAATGAAAATGTCTATTGCTTGTCATCATGATACATACATTAAAGAAAATTTAAACATTTTAGAATTTGAAGGGACTTGGAGAGAACATCTGATAGTAAAAAGAAAACAGCTTTTGCAGTCAGTGTTCTCTCTCTTCTACTACGTAGATTTGTGGGCTTGGACAGCCACTTTCATTACCCTGGCCTTCCCCTAATAGTGGGGATAATAATGCTAGTTTGTTTTTAGGATTATTGACAAGACGTAAATTATCCTGCACAAAATAGATGCTTATAAATTGGAGCTATTTTTATTTACCCCTGTTATAAATTCCCCTTGGACCATATGTTTGAAGAATGGATAGCAGCAAGGGAATGAAAGGGAACTCAAGTTTATTTCTAAGTAATTAAGTGCCAGGCATGTAACAAATACAAGTTAAAGACCATCAACAGTTGCTTTCATTGACCTATTCATCATGTGCCAGCAATTTACTAGATGTTTTAATATATTATCTTATTTAGTCTTCCCCAATTCCTTGGTAAAGCAGGAATTATCATCTCAATTGAACCAAAAAGGAATCAAAGACTCAAAGAGGTTAAGTAAAGCTGTCAAGACCATACAGCTAGCAATCAGTAGAGCCAGGACAAGTAAGAAGAACACAAAAAATGATTAGAGGCTTCTCTAAAGCTTAGCTATAAATAAGGGCAGCAAAGCTCAGAAACAACTGGAAGAGAAGAGCAACAGAAATGTCTTCCCATCATAAACTCCTTAAGAACTAGAGACAGGCGTCAGTAGCTGATACAAACCCAGAATCTGGGACAATTCCTGGAACACAGTAGATGTATAATTTTATAATTAGGTGGAAAGCAATTGGCAATGTGGCCAATAAGGAATCACATTTGCTTAAAGGTAACTAAGTCTTTGTGATGACAGCAAATATGAAATGTGAAAGAGTAGTAAGAATGTTCATTAAGGACAACAGTCACAGATTAAGATTTTCTCTATAAATCTATTGTCTGATAATAACTACTGTGTTCCTAGAGTTTTCCCCCATCATATTATTTCAAAAAGATTACAATTACTGTGAGTGATATCACCTTAAAATGAAATTTACAGGTAAATGGATGGAGTTGGAGAGTATCATGCTAAGCAAACTAAGCAAATCCCAAAAGCCAAAGGCTGAATGTTCTCTCTGATAAGTGGATGCTGATCCATAACTGGGGGGGCATGGGGAAAATGGAGGAACTTTGATGGGAAGAGGGGACGTTTATGGGGGGGAGCATGGGGACAAAAAAGATGGTGGAATGAGAAGGACATCATTATCCTAGGTACACATATGACTGCCCATAAAGTGTGATGCTACATCGTGTATAACCAACGAGAGAAATGAAAAGTTGTGCTGCAATTGTGTACAATGAATCAAGTGCATTCTGCTGTCATATATACTTAATTAAAATAACTTAATTAATTTTTTAAAAAGGCATGAGAAATAGGTTATAAGTTTATCTATATTTTATCAAGCTAGTTGTATAGATATATTAACTGAACATCAAGCCCTTATTATATATCAGGACAATTGAACAGAAAGAAACATCTGTTAATTTGCTGGATACGTCACTGAATATGATTCAGTAATCAACTAATTGATCATGTTTTGCCTCATTTGATATACATTTGAAAACTAGATCAGGGGCAGGGGATATGGCTCAAGCGGTAGCGCCCTCGCCTGGCATGCGTGCGGCCCGGGTTCGATCCTCAGCACCACATACCAACAAAGATGTTGTGTCCGCCGAAAACTAAAAAATAAATATTAAAAAATTCTCTCTCTCTCTCTCTCTCTCTCTCTCTCTCTCTCTCTCTCTCTCCTCTCTCTTTAAAAAAAAGAAAAGAAAAGAAAAAGAAAAAAAAAAGAAAACTAGATCAGTAACTTCTTGGCCTTTATATCATTTGAAAAGCACCATTTAGGGGCTAGGGTTGTGACTCAGTGGTACAGTGCTCACCTAGCATGCCTGAGGCACTGGGTTCGATTCTCAGCATCACATAAATAAAATAAAAGATATTGTTCCACCTAAAAAAGCACAATTTATAGAAAACATCAACCCCCAAATTCCCCCCAAACCAACAATGAATGTTCATAAAGCAACCAAAATATAATAAAATTAATCTACATGCTCCCCCTCCATCCAAAAAATGTGAAGGACAATGATCGCGCATGCATGCTTGCACTCACACACACTCAACCCCTTGGGATGGCTTAAAATCCATTTTACTGTATTTTCTATGTTGAAAAGAATCTATATGAAAAAAAATTCTCTGTGAAAATTTTGTATTTAAAATTGAGCCAATTTGGGCCAGGGTTGTGGCTCTGTGGTAGAGCGCTTCCAGGCATGCGTGAAGCACTGGGTTTGATCCCAGCACCACATAAAAATAAACAAAATAAAGGTATTGTGTCCATCTACAACTAAAAAAAAATTTTAAAAATTGAGCCAATTTTATCCAAGTATTACCTACAATTTAAAGTCAATTCATAATTTGTTAAGTTAGATAGGTGTAAATTCATTTATACAAGTGAACCTCAGTAATTTAACAGCTTGTTCTTTTTCTGGGGATAGATTATTATGAAAATAAAGAGAAACTTGGTCTATCAGAATTTTGCAAAAATATAACATTTGGCCAAAACAAAATTCCCCCACAACAACAACCACATCCAGTGACTACATCGAATTTATGCTTCCTAAGCAATGAAGTTTATTCTGACAATTTGTCTACTAAGAATTGTATCAGCAAAGTGCCTATTAATTTTCTATATTCTCTTTGGCAAAAAATATGACACATAGTAATATAAATAAAAAATATAATCTTGGGATGCACTTGTAATCATTGCAGAGAACTGCTCCAAACTCTCTTAGGCTGTGGCATCGGCTCTCAGAAGAACATACAAACACTGCCACATGCTGTTCATCTGTGTGTCCTGCAGGCTGGGAGGAGCCGCCCCCGCTCAGAAGGCCAGACAAAGTACTAAGTACAGCCAATTTTATGAAGGTGTTAACTCCTCAAGAGCATCAATAGGTCTTGAAAAAATAAAGTATAACAATCTAAAGAATCTAATAATAATGTCTAATTAATATTCTATGAAGTACACAACTGTAGTTATGACAAAACAGTCTCCATGAGCACACTATTTCCTATTAAAGGAACAAAGGGCTTAATAGAAAGATTTTATATATAACCTACTGAATTTACTAATGTATTTAAAATTTTCATTTTACAAATTTCCTAACCTTCTCTCTTTATCAGTGTTAAGTCTATATGATGTTACATCATAACCCAGTTCTCTAATGTATGAATTGGTGTGTATCTTTATATACTTGACAGAATATATATATATAGATATATAGATATATAGATATATAGATATATAGATATATATATATGCCTCTTCTAAAAACAGTGTAATATCTACATGCCTATAATATACTTAGAGGTAGAAATCATGTTTTATTCAATTTTTTCCTTCCTGTCACTGGTAAGAGATGCCAAGACAATGCTTGCTGAAAGAATAAATGGATACATGAATAATTAAGCATTGTTCAGAACTTTAGAAATGTCTAAGAATGAATACCATATCCTCAAAGAAGCTAGCATTTACTTCTAGTTTCATTTTTATGAAAATTACATATATATTTATGTATAAGAACATTCAAAACTAATTATCAGTTCTACATCTTTATCTCATCATGAACATCACCACCAATCAAAATAAAGGCACTTAGGCTGCTGTTGACTTTAATTATGACCAGAAAAGCTGAACTAGAATGCACTATTCTATGTTTTTATCTGAAGCCCTTAATTTTAACATCTAGTACAAAGCTCTTCAATTAAAAACATACAAGCAGTAAACTGAAAAACATTTACATTCAGGCAACAAAAAAGTTTTAATTCACTTCTTGATTCATTCATTCATTCAAATATTTAAAACCTATAATGTAGTTAGAAAAGATCAAGCCTAGAGAGAAAAGAATATTTACTTGTTTCATTTTAAATTTGTGATCACTAACTTCAAGTGGGTTTTAGTGCTACCTAACTCTCCTACTATATTTTACTCAATTCACACTACTAGATAATACCTCTTCTCTCTCTACGAATCTTCAGTATCTTTAGTCTCTCCTCCGTCTTGGCTAATGATTTTGTATCTTTTTTTTTTTTTTTAAAGAGAGAGAGAGAGAGAGAGAGAGAGAGAGAGAGAGAGAGAGAGAGAGAGAATTTTTTTTTTTAATATTTATTTTTTAGTTCTCGGCGGACACAACATCCCTGTTGGTATGTGGTGCTGGGGATCGAACCCGGGCCGCACGCATGCCAGGCGAGCCCGCTACCGCTTGAGCCACATCCCCAGCCCCTGATTTTGTATCTTGTTTCATTTGAAAAACAACCAGAAGAGGATTTCCACAGGTCTCACCTCCAAAGGTGTCTCCCACCTATGATCCACTTTCCCTCTTATTATCTGGCTGCCAACTAAAGCCCTGTCCTCTGTCTCCTACTAAGGTCCAAATTCCTGTAACTGTCTAGTCTTGTTACTACATTATCAGTTTTCCCTTTTCTACTTGATTATTTTCATCAGCACACAAACATAATATGTCTCATCTTAAATATACAATACAAAACAACAAAAATGTGACCTTACCTCATCCTCTAAACAGCAGTCCAATTCTTTGCGCCTTTCAGAGGAAAACTAAAGAATTATCTCTACCCCACCATTCTCAATAGGACTATTAATACCAAAGGGAAAAATCTGTTTCTTTCAAGCAAAAAAAGTATTACTCCTTTTATACATAAAGCATAGATTCACATTTAATATATAATAGAAGTATGTCTGTGATATTCAAATTTCATGGATGGGGAAGGATTAGGAAAACAATGCTTCTTAGGATATGCTAATTATCCTGATTTATCCCACAAGAAGTGCATATATTAAAATATCACATTGTACCCCCAAAATACATAAAATTGTTATTTGTTAATTGAAAAAAAATAAAAAAAAAATTTTAAAGTTCCTTAGGGAAATGATAATAAATAAAAAGTTGAGAACCACTTTTCTAAACTCAGTATCTCAACATCCTCACTTCCATTTTTTTCTCCAGTTTATTCCAAAGTGGCTTTCATTCCTAGCACTCCACTGACTGTTATTGTCAATGTTACCTTTGTCCTCCATATTGCCAAATCCAATGGCCAACACTTAGATGAAACTATAGTTAGCATTTGGCATAACTGATCATTTCTTCATCCTTCAAACACTTTGTGGGTCCACAGGACAACACATATACTAGGTTTTTTCCCTTACTCTCTGGCTTCCTCCTCTCACTCCTTTTTGCTGGTTCTTCTTATTTTCTAGTCTATAAACTTTACAAGTTCCCTGGGCTCAATCTTGGATCTCATCCTGTCCCATGATATTAAATATATCTCTCCATGAATGATTTTCAAATATATATCTGCATGCCAGACACTGTTTCTGAAATCTCCTATATTCAACTAAGAATCTCTAGCTGAATCCCTTTTAGGTATCTCAAATCCAACCCAAGTCCAAATCCCTACTCTTGAGTCCCAGTGCACTACCTGCCTCATAAATTTTCTTCTCATTCAGTCTTCTCCCTTTGGTAAAAAACAATTCTGTTTTTCCAATTGCTCAGCCCCAAAACAGTGGTGTCATTCTTGGCTCTTCTTTATGTAATATCCCCCATATAAACCGTCAGCAAATCCTGGCAGCTCTACCTTAGAAATCAACTGTCTCTAGCAATCTGAACCTTTGAAAATGGATGCAAAATGAGGAGTCCTGATGCATTCAGATTGTAACCACTTCTCAACATACCACAAGTACTGCTGTAGTTAATACCTTCATTTTTGCCCTCTAATTTTATAGTATTAGTCTATCTGGTCAGCCTACCCTCTTATATTTTAATTACTGTATAATAGGTAGATAAATCTCCTCAATTCCAAGTCAAATCATCCCTCAGCAAAGTAAAATGCAATGTCTTTACCAAAGTCCACAAAGCCTTCTGTAATTGAGCCTCCTGCTGCCTCTCTGCCCTCATCTCCTGCCAGTACCCCTACCTGCACTCTGCAGGGCAGCCCCACCTACCTCCTGGTGAAACTACTCGTCCCTTGGAGTTTCTCTACCTACAGCTCCTTCTATTTGGATATCCCTTCAGAGATTCTCTGGGCTTACACTTTCACCACCTTCAGGCATCCCTGCTTAAAGATCACCTTGTCTCAGAGCTGTTCATACAATGTACAAGTGCAATCCTTGTCGGTTTTCACTTCCCTTACCTTGCTCCATCCCTCTGCCACAGCACTTACTACCATGTCATAGAGATATTGACTTAGTCATTTCTCCTTCCCTCACTGAAATGAAATATTAGGAAATATTATTTTGTCCATCACCATCATCCTACATAAATATTTGCTTACATCTTCTCTTTCTAGTAGAAGTTCCTTGGAGTTTTTATTGTTTGCTTCGCTGCTGTCTAGAATAGTGTCTAACACATGGTAAATGTTCATGTGTTAGAACATTATTTTTATGAAGACAAAAATGAATTCAACATCTGAGTAAATAATGGCAACTACCATTTTTAAAAATAAAACTGGATTTTAATTTCTCTTCCTGGAGTAAAATCTCATATTCTCATGTTTGGCAAGTAAAATTAAGAGATGCAAAAAAAAGGTCTAATATCTCACAGGAATTAAATGCAAACTTCACTTTAGATGCAATGATTTCCTTTCGCTATTTTATATAACAAATTTTAGAAGAGATCAATATTTAAACAGTTTCCTCAAACCAACAGAGACTTCTACAACAGTAAACTATATGTTCTGTGCTGGTTACTCAACTACTTTTCTCTTTCATTCTTTTCTAGAAGCAAACATCAAGGCAGAATGAGAAAATTTTAGAATATGGCTACAAGGCTTCAGAAAAAAGGTAGATGGTCAGAATAACTAGTCAGCATATAGCCCTAAATAATCAGATGCAACAGAATACAAAGCTTCCTAAATAGGATACAGTTGTGAGAAACGAAAACAAATCTGGACAAAAGCTCATCCCATGAAACATGCTGGTATTCCTCCCATTCTTTCCTTCATTCTATCCCTTCCTCTCCTTTAATCCCAACATTTAGAATTTCCCACTTTAAAGTTAGTAGTTGATTCTGGTAATAACTCCTTATTTGGATTTGGCATATTTTATTTCAATTACCAGAGATTTATTCCAGAAAGCTAAAAGCTTAGTTCTCAAATTTCCTCTCTCTTTAATGTCCTTACCAGATCTGATAGGAAAAAGTTTAATTCAATTCAGTTGATGACTCAGTTGGTGCTAATGACGCAATTCAATAAATTATAGCTCTCTGCTCTTTCATCTCACCCCATCTCTAGTATTGACATTTCTTTTTAAAGCCTTTCTGTTATTGAAGAACTCTGAGTGAAAAATGGAGTTCTAAGTTCTAAAGGAAATACCGTCCATAAGGCAGCATTAAGAAGGAAACTGTCCTTCTATAAGGGAGCATCCTGGTGGCCTACTTTAAAATATCATGCATCTCCTAAGAGCATGTACATAAGAGCAAGAATGTTAATCTATTTGTATCACTGATGCACTCATATCAACAATGGGAAGTTCAAACACATTAGTGCTATATAAAAAGTTAAAAATACACTAAACCAATTACTAAAGACTGGAGGTTTGGATTCCACTACTGGCTCTGCCTCTCAACAGTTATGTGACTTTAGGCAAGTAAACCTAATTTTTCTGAGATTCACTTTCCTTTTCTATAGAATGAGGAAAATAATATTTTTTATAAGGTGGTTATGAAAAACAAATGATGTTTGATGTTGAAAATATCATCATCTCCCAGTTATCCTCATCTTTTTTTCCCAACAAAACTAATTCGTTCTCCAGAGGGATCCTTAATTAGAGAGACTCCCTCTGTCCTGCTAGGCCCAGGGGTTGGTGTTGTGGAGGGTGGAAGACAGGCAAAGATAAACTTGGGCTGCCTCTTGGGCATTTAAGGAAACGAAAATTAAGTAGGACCAACCAGAATAAGTAGGACCATTTATTAAGATCAAGACTTAATAAATGATGGTAACAAAGGTTTTTCTAAAATTGAGATCTTAGTACATAAGTTTGCAGGCAGCCTAACCCAGCAACTCATGTTGAAAGAACTTTAGAAACAGAATTATTCCCTCTCCTATGCAGAAAGTCTGCTGAAAAAAGGAATGAACCATTTTACTCAGTGAATAAAGAACTTTTTCCCCTATGTTTTGAATCAAGATCTTCTCAGCAAAATGACAAAGAAGAATCAAATATTTAAACTTATTTTAGTAAAAATATTTCGTACTCATCTTCCATGAATGACCATAGGAGATTCTACAAGTTGTAGAAAAGCAACTGAAATATTTTATCACTGTATTTTACAATCCATAATAAGGTCAGAGATCATACATTTTTTAGTACAGCTTGCTGCTATCTTGTGTGTCAGGTACGAGAGAGAGTTCTTGTTAAGGTTAAAAGCCTTTTGAGCAACATCTCCCCAAGTTTGACAAGTGTTTTCTTTCTCTCAATACAATTAGGTAGTTATCATTAAATATATCCAGCCAGGTTCGAAAGATAAATTCAGTATGTCTGATGAACTAAGACCCCTGTTGTTTGTTCCAGGCTCACCACAGTCTGCCTCAAATCTATATCTAGTTTTATCTCCTAAAACTTCTCACCACAACACCTTGTCTGGCCAAGCCAATCTATTTTCAGTCCCTAATATTTTAAAACAGACATTTCTACTTCCAAGGTTTTGCTAAGATCTCTTTCCTCTGAATGTTTTCAAAATGCAATTTCAGAGTCTATTTTGTTAATTCATTCATTAACAACAGACCGAAGGCGTGCTGTATGTGAGGCACCATAAGGGAGTCCTGGGAAACAAGAATGGGTGAGTCAGAGCGAGTTCCTATCTTCAAGTACTTCATATTCCACCAGGAGAGAAACACATTATACAACTGATTAAACCACTGCTTAATCACAATTATGATGTGTTAAAAACAAACATGAGGCACAGAAAATTAGGATAACATGTTATGGGAGAAACAGCATGGTCTTGGGGGTCAGGAAAACATTGCAGAAGTGATTTTGAACTGAGTGTGGACCTAAAGTGGGACAGACAAGGTCAATAAGTAAACTTCCTTGACAGGGAAGTTTATTTATTAAGTTATGATATATCAATAAAGATATGGTGAGGAAATTATTATCTTCCAGAAATTAAAACTTTTTCCAACACTACTCCTCCCTGTTATCCCTGCTCTCTGTAAAGCTGGGGGGTGAGATGGGAAATGCAATAATGATCCCATCCCACACTTGAAGGTTAAGAAGTCACTAAGAAAAGGTGCTAGTCAACTGCCCTCAAGGGGTTCTGAGAAATGACCAGTCAGAATTGGCCTTATTACTCTGAGCCTTACTGCCCAATGGATATAGGAAGAATATCCAAAGGGATATGAAACTACACTGAAGCTAAGGCCACCTTAAGGAGGGATTGAAGGGCATGCATATGAAAACAAATCTGATTCACTCTGCCACAAGCCCCTGGCACTGCAGACAGATCTAGGTGGAACTGGGGGTAGAGAGAATGAGATCTAGATTCAGAATAAATTTTAAGTATAAACACAAGTGAATATTTATTTTAAAACCAAAGTGAGACTTTTAAGAATCAAAAATGACTAAAAAGTTGTTTCAATGACTAATATGTTATTAAGTGATTTTCTCTAGAAAATGGAGTTCAACATAGGGATGTTTGAGAAATAAATAAAGTTGTCCCAGGTCTATACCATATATATATATATATATATATA